>NC_141877.1:44540000-45790000 GCF_056163025.1 Triticum urartu | reverse complement strand
GAGTTTGTAAGGGCAAGGAGATCGCCTACTTCGTGAAGATCTACCGCTAGTGAGGCAAGTCCTTCGTGGGCGATGGCCATGGTGGGATAGACAAGGTTGCTTCTTCGTGGACCAGTTGTGGGTGGTTGCTTCTTCGTGGACCCTTCGTGGGTGGAGCCCTGTGTGGACTCGCGCAACCGTTGCCCTTGGGTGGAGCCCTGTGTGAACTCGCGCAACCGTTACCCTTCGTGGGTTGAAGTCTCCATCAACGTGGATGTAGGATAGCACCACCTATCCGAACCATGGGAAAAACATCCGTGTCTCCAATAGCGTTTGAATTCTCCAAACCCTTCCCTTTACATTCTTGCAAGTTGCATGCTTTACTTTCCGCTGCCAATATACTCTTTGCATGCTTGCTTGAATTGTGTGATGATTGCTTGACTTGTCCTAAAATAGCTAAAATCTGCCAAGAACTAAAATTGGGAAAAGGTTAAGTTTTTATTTGGTCAAGTAGTCTAATCACCCCCCTCTAGACATACTTTCGATCCTAAACCCTCTGAAACTGGATATTCAAAGGTACTGTCTGCAATACTGTTGCTACATAATCCTCCTTACGTTGCACAATATTATACAGGGTAGGATACTGCAGGGCTAATGGCGTCTCGCCTAACCAAGTATCCTCCCAAAACCTTGTTATCATTTCGTCCCCGACAACGAAACTCACCCTATGGAAGAAAGTCTCTTTCGTTCTTATGAGCCCCTTCCAAAATGGTGAATCATTAGGTCTTACAGTAACCTGAGCCAGAGTTTTAGAGTGTAGGTATTTATTTCATAGAATTGATTCCAAAGATAACCTATATAGCCATTTGCTCAACACGCACTTGTTTTTAATCTCGAGGTTCTCAATCCCAAGACCCCCCTGGTCTTTGGATCGACAAATTATATCCCATCTTGCCAAGCGGTATTTTGTCTTAACCTCGTCTGTCTGCCAGAAAAATCGAGATCGATAGAAGTCTAGTCTCTTTCATACCCCTTTAGGTATTTCAAAGAAAGATAGTAGGAACATCGGCATACTAGTCAGTACTGAATTAATCAGCACTAGCCTTCCCCCATATGACATAAGTTTACCCTTCCAGCAGCTTAGATTTTCTTCAAATCGATCTTCAATACATTTCCACTCTTTATTAGTTAATTTCCGGTGGTGTGTTGGAATGCCTAGATAGCTGAAGGGCAGAGATCCCAGTTCACAACCGAACAATTGTCTGTAGTTATTTTGTTCTTCCTTGGCTCGCCCAAAGCAGAACAATTCACTCATATGGAAGTTAATTTTCAGCCCGAACAATTGTTCAAAAAGGCATAACATTGATTTCATATTCCTCGCTTTTGCAAGGTCATGCTCCATGAATTGGATACTGTCGTCAGCATATTATAGGATAGAAACGCCATCATCCACCAAATGGGGAACAAGACCACCTACCAGGCCTTTTTCCTTGGCCCGACCGATGAGCACTGTCAACATGTCTACCACAATGTTGAACAGAATAGGAGACATCGGGTCACCTTGTCGTAGGCCTTTATGCGTCTGGAAATAATGACCAATGTCATCATTCACCTTAGTACCGACACTATCTTTTTGGACAAAAGAATCCACCTGATCCCTTCATGCCCCCAGTGAAACCCTTCATATGCATGGACTGCTACAGAAATGACTATTTGACCTTATCATATGCCTTCTCAAAATCCACTTTGAAGATGTATAGAAGGTTCCTATTTTATAGAAGGTTCCTATTGTATGGGCCGGCCCAGGTGGGGATTCCCCTGTGTGATACATGTTTTTTATCACTTATAGATGGCATCGATGGGTAATATTTTACAACTTTGTGGACAATTTCAATAATGTACCACCAGAAGTAATATTTTATAGAAAGCTAGTATTATTAGGTGTGGACTAAAAGAAAAGTCATCAACCTGATAATTATTACTATTAAGGAGTCAGTAAAATACAAAGACGGTTGGATGTACAACGACTACTAAAGAATATAATTACATTAAAAATCATACTAGCTTTCTACTTTATTTGATTGTACGCAGCAGTAAAGTGCAAAGAGAATTGAATGTAGAACCGACGCTCAAGGAAAGGGTCACCTTCAAACACTCTTTCCGTACAAGGCTTTAAAGATTGCAATAGTCACTCACTGCTTAAAAAGAGATCTATAAGTCGTTGAAAAAATATTGGTTGGAACATCACTCGCGTAGCACCTTGCAATGCATCACCACCGTCCAAAGAGTTGGAGAAACTTGACCATCATGCAGAACAGCGTGAAAAAATGTGTCCAAGTCGCCGCACCAATAGTCAGTCAATTCCTCTCGTTCATAGACACATTAACTGCCAAGATCTGAAAAAAGCCCACATATCTAGCGACACAAATTCTCCTTCATCGACGCCAAGTCAGATGTCATGTAGGTAGGGAAATGCTCGAGAGACCTTATTTCAACATGGCACTACTAGGAAAAACCTTATACACAGAATCTTAGCAGCAGTGCGTTACAAAAACAGGCGCTACTGCTAATTTTCAGTAGCGCGTGTTCGAGACAGGCGCTACTGCTACCAAGTTAGCAGTAGCGCGGCCTAGTGGAAACGTGCTGCTAGTAAAATCAACGAACAGTACCCACCAACCTAAGTTTAGCAGCAGCGCACCGACGCGACCCGCGCTACTGCTAATGTAATAGTAGTAGCGCGCTTTTTTCTCTGGTCGCTTCTGCTAATTTTGAAACTGACCACATGGCGGGCCCCGCTTATCAGTAGTGCATGTGCAGAAAGCTCGTTGTTGCTACTCTCTTAGCAGTAGCGCGCTTTGCAGCCCGCGCTACTGCTAAGACACAGCATAATGCCACATTTTCCCCTCCCCCTCCTCCCCTCTCCCCCATCTTCTCTCTTCCTCACTTTCCCCTACCTCCCACCTCCTCTCTCCCTCATTTTGCTTCTTCCTCAATACTTCTCCCTCCATTACTTTCCGTCTTGTACCTACATTTCTCTCTCTTTATTACTCCTAGCTAACTCCACCACCTCCATTAATGCATCTTCTTTCTCTTTTTCCTTCCCCCTCCACTAGTTGAAGTTGTCTCCTCCCAAATTAGCTAGCTAGGTAGATGTAGCATTTAGTGAAGTGACCTATGTGCCCCTAACTAGATCTAGCTTTGTCAAGAAGAGCTTTGTCCACTTTTGATCTCCTTACATCATCATCTCCACCGTGTGCTCGATTTCGAGACGATAGGTGATTAAAAATTCATGCTTTTGGAAGAATGGAAATATGTGTATGTGTTTGAGATATGATAATTGGGCGATATGATGGAAATTGTGTGTGTGGCATGAGTTGACGCCGAATTGTGCTTTTGAGTTGCCTATGTTTTGCCGAAATGTCGATTTATTTCCGTTTCGGCGAATTCCGGGCAAACTCTAGATCTATATGTCCTATTGTTATGGAAGGCCATGCCGAATTTTTGTATGACTTTGATGCATGCACGCATTTTTATAATCAATTTGTTTATTATTACCGTGCAGACGTTCATGATGGTCAGTGGAACGATGGTGGACAGGTGGTTGCGGTCGGCAGTGCAGGACATGAAAGAAAATAACCTGACAGAGGTTTTATGTCCGTGTCGAAAATGCAAAGGAATAGTTTGGCTCGACCCCTATGACGATGGTCGTGTCGAAGCGCACCTGCTCATGACTGGTTTCATGGATGGTAATACTCGGTGGATAATTGAAGATGAGGATGATGATGTTGAGGACGCCGATGGGGCAGTCAATGACGACACGGGGCAAGACGAAGAGATGATCGATAATGGCGGCGGGGAAGAGGACGGACATGGCGGCGGAGAAGGGGCCGGATATGGCGGAGGAGAAGGGGCCGGACATGGCGGCGGAGAGAACGTGGACTCCACGCAGCAGAGTTCGTCGGTACTAAGTTCAATCGTGCGGGACCCTCATGTTCAAGCACTGCTTCACAAGGAGATGAGTACTGAGAGAGCTGCTTCTATAGAGAAGGCTAAGCTGCAGCAACTGGTGGTAGACTCGAACACTCCATTGTATGATGGTTGCAATCCTGAGGTGACCCGCTTGAGTTTCACGCTCCAACTCCTGAAGATGAAGGCTAAAAACAAATGGACCGACACTAGCCTCGATGAGCATCTCAAGTACCTAAAGGATGTTCTTCCCGCGGGGAATCTATGTCCTACTTGTGTGGATGAGGCCAAGAAGATCGTGTCCCTCTTGATCTGCCGCATGTTAGATACCATGCATGCATCAGCGATTGCATAATTTATCGGAAGGAGCATGCGGATAAAAACAAGCTGTCCGGTGTGCAATGCTTCTCGATACAAGAAGGCCAGGAAGAAATGTCCCCAGAAAGTTATATGGTACTTACCGATCATTCCCCGTCTCCAACGGTGTTTTTTTTGACTATTTACTGCAAGGTAATAGCCTCACAGTCCTTTATTAAAAACAATAAGGGAAAAGGTTACAAGTTTAAGAATTTACAGAAGAGAGAAAAGATACTTACAAGAAAAGGCTAAGAAAGGTTAGCTATCCAAGACAAAAAACTATCTTTATATTTACATCTAATCCTGTGAGACAGAAGAGAGATGTCATGAATAAAGTTTCTTCTCCAAGCTCTAAATGAGGGTTGTTCATTTCTGAAGATCTTCCCATTTCGTTGTATCCAAATATTCCAGGTAGCAGTGAAGACAACCTCAGAGAAAAAAGGGTGACCAAAATCCTTCCTAACTGCTTGTGCCATTTCATATGTGGTTTGGTTCGGTTGAACTGTCCAAGAAATCCCAAGATAGTTCCAAAACCTTTGGCTAAAGTTGCAAGCAAAGAAAAGATGAGCCCGATCCTCATGTTGTGCAAAGTTGCATAGCACACACGTGTTATCCTGGATGATCCACTGTCGACGTTGCATCATATCCCTAGTATTCAAGCGATCCATTAACAGTAGCCAACCAAACACTTTTAGCTTTAACGTGCATGCACACTTCCAAATCCACCGGAATATGGGATCAACCACTAGGTGTGAGAAGCAAGAGTCATAATATATCTTTAACATAAAGACTCCAGACTTTGAAGGCCACTTCCAAATGTCCTTGCTCTCACCATCCAGATTGATCAAAGGCAGGAGGGCCTCTAATTGTGTGAATTCAGAGAAGGCCTCCTGTGATAGAGGCAAATGGAAATGATCCAAGATATATGGCTGCTCCATAAAGTCCTTGATTGTGATTGCATCATCCACAACAAATGAATGTAGCCTCGGGAAACAGTCCTGCAAAAGAACAACATGATTTCCCAGCTGCCAACGGTCAAGCCAAAAAAGCACCGTGTCACCAGCATTAACTTGTGGAACAGCAAGCTTGCAGAACTTGGGATATAAGCGCATGATATCACGCCACCAAAATGAACCACAGATCTGTGTACTTTGGGGTGGTGATGCTACATAATAAGTGTCCCAAATTAAAGATACCCAAGGCACGTCCACTTTATTGAAGAACTTGAAGAGATGCTTTAGTAGTAAAGCCTCATTTTGGATGGCCAAGTTAAGAACACCCAAACCTCCAAAACTCTTAGGGCGACAGACTAAATCCCAAGCAGCTAGTGATTGACGTGGATTATCCGTGTTGCCTCTCCACAGACACTGTCTCATGATTCGCTCTAACTATTGCAAAATGCCCTTTGGGAGAGATAATGTGCACAAAAAGTATATTGGCATGGAGCACAACACTGACTGAAGAAGTTGCAGTCGGCTCCCTTGGTTTAGTAAGCATGAGGAGGCAGATAAGCGGCGCTCGACTCGATCAACCAGAGGCAGCAGATCATAGATTGTAGGCCTAGAAGTTCCCATTGGCAAACCTAGATACGTGAAAGGCATCGTCCCAACATCGCATCTAAGCAGAGAGGCCACTCTAGCACCTTCCTCATCAGACATGTTTATAGGAATGAGAGAGGACTTACTAAAGTTAACCCGCAAACCAGTTGACTCAGCAAAAGTGACCAGCATTTCCTTGAAAGCAATGAGTTGCTCATCGATCGAAGGCAGAACAATTAAAGTGTCATCAGCATATTATACGATCGGATAATCATTGGAGTTGGTTGGGATTGGTAGAGAGAGAATATTCCTGGAGCACATCTCATTGTCTCCAGCGGTATTTCGTAGATCCCAAGGAAGCAAAGCTAATGCGCTGGCACGCGGAGAGGAAGAAGCTTGGCAATGGAGATGATCCGAAGCTGAGACACGTTAAGGATGGAAGCCAGTGGAGAGCGTTGAATGGCTTCTATCGGTATTTCGAATGTGATGCAAGGAACATCGTGCTTGGCGCGTGTACCAATGGCATGAATCTGTTTGGCAACCAGAACACCAATCATAGCACATGGCCCGTGTTTGTATGGATGTACAACCTCCCCCCTGGTTGTGCATGAAGTCGAAGTACATTCACATGAGCATGCTGATTCAAGGGCCGAAACAACCAGGAAATAATATTAATCTGTATCTGGAGCTACTTCAAGAGGAGTTAGACACATTATGGAAAACACCGGCCAAGACATGGGACGCCAGCAAAGGCGAGTATTTCTACATGAGAGCCGCGCTGATCACGATGGTGCACGACTATCTTGTTACGGATATGTCACAGGCCAGGTGTGCCATGGATATTGCGGATGCACGCGGTGCATGGATGATACGACGTCTCAGCAGCTAACGTCAAGGAAAGATGGCGGGTCTGGGAAAATCGTGTACATGGGGCATCGAAGATGGCTCGAACCGGACGACCTGTGGAGAAACCGTGGAGATCTATTCAACGGTCACTCTGAGCATCGAGGACCTCCACATAAGCGGAGCGGTGCCGAAATCAATGAGCTATTGAAAAACTGGAAGCAGTGCCCCGCGCCGGGAAAGACGATGAAAAAGGCGTCGGAGCCGCTGCTGAAGGTATGGAAGACGAGGTCTGTGTTCTGGGACTTGGAGTACTGGCACAAACTCGATACACCTCATTGCCTTGATCAAATGCATATCTGTAAGAATGTCCTTGAGAGCTTGCTCGCGACACTGATGAACATGCCGGATAAGACCAAGGATGGGCCGAAGGCAAGAAAAGACTTGCAAGATTTGAAGATGAGGGAAGATCTGCACATGCCTGTGACGCCCTCGATTCAATCGTACACTAATCATACACGCAAATGTGTACGATCAAGATCAAGGACTCATGGGAAGATATCACAACACAACTCTAGACACAAATTAAAATAATACAAGCTTTATATTACAAGCCAGGGGCCTCGAGGGCTCGAATACATAAGCTCAAAAACACAAGAGTCAGCGGAAGCAACAATATCTGAGTACAGACATGAGTTAGACAAGTTTGCCTTAAGAAGGCTAGCACAAAAGCAACATCAATCGAAAAGGCAAGGCCTCCTGCCTGGGAGCCTCCTAACTACTCTTGGTCATCGGCGGTCTCCACGTAGTAGTAGGCATCGGCGGTGACATCTGGCTCCTGGGCTCCGACATCTGGTTGCATCAACCGGAAAGAAGAAGAAAGGGGAAAAGGGGGAGCAAAGCAACCGTGAGTGCTCATCCAAAGTACTCGCACGAAAGGATCTACACTACATATGCAACATTATCAAAGGAAGGCTGTATATGTGGACTGGGCTGCAGAAATGCCAGAATAGAGGGGAGAACCTAGTCCTATCGAAGACTAGCATCTTTTGGAAACCACCATCTTGCAGCAACAGGAGGGAGTAGAGTAGCATAAAGTAAAGTAGTAGAAGTGTTATCAACCTCGGCCAGAGATCCTTTCTCGACTCCCTGCGAGAAAGCAATCCCAGAGCCATACTATCCAATTCTCATCACAATCCAATTCTCATCACAATCCAGTTCTAGTTGTATCGATCGGGATACAACTCTGAGTGTCCGTTACCGTAGGACAGGCTATCGATAGATGTTTTCTTCCCCGCAGGGGTGCACCAACTTACCCACCACGCTCGATTAACTCCGGCCGGACACACTTTCTTGGGTCATGCCCGGCCTCGGCCAAACAATACGCCGCAACCCGACCTAGGCTTAATAGAGAGGTCAGCACGCCGGACTAAACCTATGCCCCCAGGGGTCATGGGCCATCTCCCCGGGAACTCCTGCACGTTGCGAGGGCGGCCGGTGAGCAGACCTAGCTACCTCCTTCAACAAGGCAGGCGCTTACGCAGTCCAACCCGGTGCGCGCTGCTCAGTCGCTAACGTCTATTAAGCTTCGACTGATGCATACGATGTAGAAGCCCATACTATGCCCACGTGATGGTTAGTGCTATCAGGCCAGAGGCCCCTCGGATCAAATATCCAAATCGTAGTGGATTAGGAACGCGCGGTAACAAGCAGAGACTCACGAAAGACGTGACCCCGTTGCCCCATCTCGAGGACTTGCGACAAGGGCTAGGAATGCCGGGCCACACCTCGTAATTATCTCGCGGGTACCCTCCAGGTCAACCCGACTCCTCATCACTCGCAAATATGCTCGCGCGGGTACCCCTCGGGGCCGACCCGTCTTTAGTAACAGGGTTCAGTGTAAAGTCATAGTAACCATAGTAACCATAGTAACCGTGTGTCCAAATATCAAGGGGAAAACCCGAGGAATCACCCCCGGTGAATTCCACTCGATGTAATCATCAAGGTGAACGTAAGAGGAACCACCCCCAAGGTTCACACTTGAGGGGTTGCACGACAGAGTCGTATCGGAAGTGGTTAAGGCGGAATCACCCCCGATGACCACGACCGAATAGCTACACTACAGGGTTAACATCAGAAGTGCTGTAGAGGTCTCACCCTTGGCACTCGATAGTAACCCAGTAGAGTCGAGCAACTAAGGGGAAAGTGATGTGCGGTGCCGGGGCCTGGTCTTCGATCCCGTTGATCGGGTCTTCAATGATGAAGTAGGGGCAACAAGGAAAAGGTGGGGGGTCACTGATGGATCACTAACCAACCTATACTAAGCAGTTTAGAATAAGCAGGTAGGTAACAATGAGTAGGTTACAAAAGCACGCTATGCATCAGAATAGGAGCAAACAATAATAGTAGCAAAATCTAATGCAAGCATGAGAGAATGGAATGGGCGATATCGGGATGATCAAAGGGGGGCTTGCCTGGTTGCTCAGACGAGAAGGAGGGGTCGTCGGTGACATAGTCGATCACAGGGGCATCAGCATCGTTATGGGGTCTATCAAAGAAAAGAGGGGGGAGAAACAGTAAATGCATAGCAAGCAAGTGCATAACAAGACAACAGGCAGAGCTAGACGTGTTCTAACGCGGTCCTAGACGTTATAGGTGAAGGGGGAATTCAACCGGGAAGGTGTTCCTGGTTCTGGACTTGTGTCAGACAGATGACTGGAGAGGGAATGTTCCATGTTCAGCTAGTTAGAGGCACCTAACAGGTAAACCGGCCGCGTATCCGGATTCGCCATGTTTTTCTGAGCAACTTTCATGTATAAAGTTTTTCGATCTGAGCTACGGTTTTTTTTCTATGATTTTCTAGAGTTTAAAATAAATTCTAAAATTATTTTAATTATTTAATTTCGAATTAAATTCAACAAATGATAAGTGTACACAGGAGTTCCTACCCGGTGTGTAAGACAAGTGGGGGCAGTGTACAGAGTTGACCCGGTCAACTTTGACCGGTCAAAGTTAACAGTACGAGGGGTTCCCACATGTTAGTGTCTTAATAATTTTTAAAGGATTTATCTAATCTAATTAGGTGGGACCCATTTGTCATTTGCTAATAGGCTTAATTAGCATTAAACTAATACTACTACTAAACTAAACCTACTGCTACTAGTAAACAAGGGCCGGCTGTTCGTGCGAGAGAGACAGCCAGCGCTGTGCTCACACACGCACACAAGCACGGCGGCCAGAGCCGGCCGGCGCTAGAAGGCAGGGGGCTGGGAGCAACGTCCGGCGGCTAGCACAGGGAGCGGCGGGCCGACCGCGAGCGGCGCGCGGACAACGGCAGCAGCGGCGCAGCAGGCGGGAGAAGCAGCAGTAAGTAGCAGAGCAAGGCGACATTCGTAAGTAGCAGCAGGTGGTAGTGGCAGCAGTGCAGCAACAGCAGCAGGCGACATCAGTAGCAATAGCAGCGGGGAGGCGGACGGGTGCGGGCTACACAGGCGAGGCGTGCGGCCAGGGCGCGTCCTGCGGCCCGAAGTGACCGTGCGCGTGAGGGCGCCCGGGCAGGGGCGCGTCCAAGGCGCGACCAGCGCGCGGGAGAGCGCTCGCAGGGGCGCGGCCACGGGAAGGTGCGGGGAGACGGCTATAGCGACGGACCGAGGCGGCAAGCAGGGAGGAATGAAGGAGGAGCTCGGGGGAGGAGCGGTGACGACGAATCAACGGCGAGTCCCTTCGGCGCCCGACGATGAAGACGACGAAGGCGTCGACGATGGGGCGGCTCCCCGGCTCGATCCGGTCCCGAAGACGACGTAGACGATGATGAGGAAGACAGTGAGCTCCAGATCGAGGCGCGGGAGGCAGGGTGGCCACGGAATCGAGCGGCGACGGCGGCGAGCGTTTCGGGTGAGGTGGGGAACGAGAGAGGGAGAGGCGCGCGGGGGCGAATGGATGAGGATGACGAGAGGGAAGGCCACGGTGGAGATCTTATCCACCCCGACGGCCTGTAGCGACGCGGGGCGGCTAGCGGGTGCGGTGACGACGGTGAACAGCTTCGGGCGCGGGCGCGCGAGGTGACACGGGGAGGAGGGAGGCGTTGACGGCTCTGTTGGGCTGGGCGTGCACACTGTGCACTAAGGCCCAGCTAACAGTGGCCCTTTTCTTTTCCTTTAATTCTTTTCTGTTTTACACACTGCTTTCTATTTATTTGAGGCACTAAATGATTTTAGTAAAATATGAAACCTAGCACATAAATGCCACACAATGATATGATGATGCACACAAAGTTTCAAATCAAATGGAAATACATAAACATTTGATTATTTTGAAAAGGTCATTTTTGTTGTTTTTGAACCACTTTATACTTTACTAGGGATTAACTGGCGAGTCAGATGATGTTGGTTCCAACATGACAAATGATCAGGGGAATTTATCGAATAACGCAAACATTTTAGTTTTATTTTTTGAAGAAATAATAATTTCACTTGCAATTAAAATTTGAATTTGAGTTTGAATAAGGACAAGTGACAATTTGCTTAGTAATCATGATGACATGGCCATCATTAGGGGAGATTACTGTAGCATGATTCTCGGGGTGTTACAATGTCGTCCCGTAAAAAGTCAGACAAGAGAGAGATGGAGACAGAGGCGCGGGAGAAGAAGGGCAAGAAAGTAAATGAAGAGGATTATTGCCCCCCTTCTTGCTTCACCTTAAGTCAGGCTGAGATTGATCGATTCTTTAAGTGCCTTACTGAAGGAAATATGCCCTAGAGGCAATAATAAAGTTATTTTTATTTCCTTATATCATGATAAATGTTTATTATTCATGCTAGAATTGTATTAACTGGAAACATGATACATGTGTGAATACATAGACAAAACAGAGTGTCATTAGTATGCCTCTATTTGACTAGATCGTTGATCAAAGATGGTTATGTTTCCTAGCCATGGACATGAGTTGTCATTTGATTAATGGGATCACATCATTAGGAGAATGATGTGATTGACTTGACCCATTCCGTTAGTTTAGCACTTGATCGTTTAGTATGTTGTTATTGCTTTCTTCATGACTTATACATGTTCCTATGACTATGAGATTATGCAACTCCTGTTTACCGGAGGAACACTTTGTGTGCTACCAAACGTCACAACGTAACTGGGTGATTATAAAGGTGCTCTACAGGTGTCTCCGAAGGTACTTGTTGGGTTGGCGTATTTCGAGATTAGGATTTGTCACTCCGATTATCGGAGAGGCATCTCTGGGCCCACTCAGTAATGCACATCACTATAAGCCTTGCAAGCATTGTAACTAATGAGTTAGTTGCGGGATGATGTATTACGGAACGAGTAAAGAGACTTGCCGGTAACGAGATTGAACTAGGTATTGAGATACCGACGATCGAATCTCGGGCAAGTAACATACCGATGACAAAGGGAATAACGTATGTTGTTATGCGGTTTGACCGATAAAGATCTTCATAGAATATGTGGGAGCCAATATGAGCATCCAGGTTACGCTATTGGTTATTGACCGGAGACGTGTCTCGGTCATGTCTACATAGTTCTCGAACCCGTAGGGTCTGCACGCTTAACGTTACGATGACAATTATATTATGAGTTTATATGTTTTGATGTACCGAAGGTTGTTCGGAGTCCCGGATGTGATCACGGACATGACGAGGAGTCTCGAAATGGTCGACGCATAAAGATTGATATATTGAACGACTATATTCGGACACCGTAAGTGTTCCGGGTGATTTCGGAAAAAACCGGAGTGCTGGAGGGTTACCGGACCCCCCCCCCCGGGGTAAGTAATGGGCCTTATGGGCCTTAGTGGAGAGAGAGAGAGAGCTGGCCTAGGGCAGGCCGCGCGCCCCTCCCCCTCTGGTCCGAATTGGACTAGGAGAGGGGGGGCGGCGCCCCCCTTTTCTTCTCCCTCTCCCCCTCCTAGTAGGAGTAGGAAAGAGGGGAGTCCTACTCCTACTAGGAGGAGGACTCCTCCTGGCGCGCCATAGAGGGCTGGCCGGCCTCCCCCTTGCTCCTTTATATACGGGGGCAGGGGGCATCCTAGAGACACAACAATTGATCTGTTTGATCTCTTAGCCGTGTGCGGTGCCCCCCTCCACCATAGTCCACATCGATAATACTGTAGCGGTGCTTAGGCGAAGCCCTGCGTCGGTAGAACATCAACATCGTCACCACGCCGTCGTGCTGACGAAACTCTCCCTCAACACTCGGCTGGATCGGAGTTCGAGGGACGTCATCGGGCTGAACGTGTGCTGAACTCGGAGGTGCCGTGCGTTCGGTACTTGATCGGTCGGATCGTGAAGACGTACGACTACATCAACCGCGTTGTGCTAACGCTTCCGCTTTCGGTCTACGAGGGTACGTGGACAACACTCTCCCCTCTCGTTGTTATGCATCACCATGATCTTGCATGTGCGTAGGAATTTTTTTGAAATTACTATGTTCCCCAACAGTGGTATCAGAGTCTGG
Source organism: Triticum urartu (assembly GCF_056163025.1). Classification (NCBI taxonomy): domain Eukaryota; kingdom Viridiplantae; phylum Streptophyta; class Magnoliopsida; order Poales; family Poaceae; genus Triticum; species Triticum urartu. Next base: position 45,776,834 of record NC_141877.1, on the reverse strand, counting down.
TTTTATGCGTTGATGTTATATGCACGAGTAGAACACAAGTGAGTTGTGGGCGATATAAGTCATACTTCTTACCAGCATGTCATACTTTGGTTCGGCGGTATTGTTGGATGAAGCGGCCCGAACCGACATTACGCGTACGCTTACACGAGACTGGTTCTATCGACGTGCTTTGCACACAGGTGGCTGGCGGGTGTCAGTTTCTCCAACTTTAATTGAACCGAGTGTGGCTACGCCCGGTCCTTGCGAAGGTTAAAACAACACCAACTTGACAAACTATCGTTGTGGTTTTGATGCGTAGTAAGAACGGTTCTTGCTAAGCCCGTAGCAGCAACGTAAAACTTGCAACAACAAAGTAGAGGACGTCTAACTTGTTTTTGCAGGGCATGTTGTGATGTGATATGGTCAAAGCATGATGCTAAATTTTATTGTATGAGATGATCATGTTTTGTAACCGAGTTATCGGCAACTGGCAGGAGCCATATGGTTGTCGCTTTATTGTATGCAATGCAATCGCCCTGTAATGCTTTACTTTATCACTAAGCGGTAGCGATAGTCGTAGAAGCATAAGATTGGCGAGACAACAACGATGCTACGATGGAGATCAAGGTGTCGCGCCGGTGACGATGGTGATCATGACGGTGCTTCGGAGATGGAGATCGCAAGCACAAGATGATGATGGCCATATCATATCACTTATATTGATTGCATATGATGTTTATCTTTTATGCATCTTATCTTGCTTTGATTGACGGTAGCATTATAAGATGATCTCTCACTAATTTCAAGATAAAAGTGTTCTCCCTGAGTATGCACCATTGCCAAAATTCGTCGTGCCCAGACATCACGTGATGATCGGGTGTGATAAGCTCTACGTCCATCTACAACGGGTGCAAGCCAGTTTTGCACACGCGGAATACTCGGGTTAAACTTGACAAGCCTAGCATATGCAGATATGGCCTCGGAACACTAAGACCGAAAGGTCGAGCGTGAATCATATGGTAGATATGATCAACATAGTGATGTTCACCATTGAAAACTACTCCATTTCACGTGATGATCGGTTATGGTTTAGTTGATTTGGATCACGTGATCACTTAGATGATCAGAGGGATGTCTATATAAGTGGGAGTTCTTAAGTAATATGATTAACTGAACTTTAATTTATCATGAACTTAGTCCTGGTAGTATTAGCATATCTATGTTGTAGATCAATAGCTCGCGTTTAGCTCCCTTGTTTTATTTTTGATATGTTCCTAGAGAAAACTAAGTTGAAAGATGTTAGTAGCAATGATGCGGATTGGATCCGTGATCTGAGGTTTATCCTCATTGCTGCACAAAAGAATTATGTCCTTGATGCACCGCTAGGTGACAAGCCTATTGCAGGAGCAGATGCAAACGTTATGAACGTTTGGCTAGCTCAATATGATGACTACTTGATAGTTTAGTGCACCATGCTTAACGGCTTAGAATCGGGACTTCAAAGACGTTTTGAACGTCATGGACCATATGAGATGTTCCAGGAGTTGAAGTTAATATTTCAAGCAAATACCCGAGTTGAGAGATATGAAGTCTCCAACAAGTTCTATAGCTAAAAGATGGAGGAGAATAGCTCAAGCAGTGAGCATGTGCTCAGATTGTCTGGGTACTATAATCGCTTGAATCAAGTGGGAGTTAATCTTCCAGAAAAAATAGTGATTCACAGAATTCTCTAGTCACCATCACCAAGTTAGTAGAACTTCATGATGAACTATAATATGCAAGGGATGACGAAAGTAATTCCCAAGCTCTTCGTGATGCTGAAATCGATGAAGGTAGAAATCAAGAAAAACATCAAGTGTTGATGGTTAACAAGACCACTAGTTTCAAGAAAAGGGCAAAGGGAAGAAGGGGAAATTCAAGAAGAACGGCAAGCAAGTTGCTGCTCAAGTGAAGAAGCCCAAGTCTGGACCTAAGCCTGAGACTGAGTGCTTCTACTGCAAAGGGTCTGGTCACTGGAAGCGGAACTGCCCCAAGTATTTGGTGGATAAGAAGGATGGCAAGTTGAACAAAGGTATATGTGATATACATGTTATTGATGTGTACCTTACTAGTGTTTATAGTAGCCCGTGGGTATTTGATACTTGTTCGGTTGCTAAAAATTAGTAACTCGAAATAGGAGTTACAGAATGAACAGAGACTAGTTAAGGGTGAAGTGACGATATGTGTTGGAACTGGTTCCAAGATTGATATGATCATCATCGCACACTCCCTATACTTTCGGGATTAGTAAATAAGTGTTAGTTGGTGTTTGCGTTGAGCATAAATATGATTTGATCATGTTTATTGCAATACGGTTATTCATTTAAGTTAGAGAACAATTGTTGTTCTGTTTACATGAATAGAACTTTCTATGGTCATACACACCAATGAAAATGGTTTGTTGGATCTCGATCGTAGTGATACACATATTCATAATATTGAAGCCAAAAGATGCAGAGTTGATAATGATAGTGCAACTTATTTGTGGCACTGCCGTTTAGGTCATATTGGTGCAAAGCGCATGAAGAAACTCCATAAAGATGGACTTTTGGAATCACTTGGTTATGAATCATTTGATGCTTGTGAACCGTGCCTTTTGGGCAAGATGACTAAAACTCCGTTCTCCGGAACAATGGAACAAGCTACTGACTTGTTGGAAATAATACATACCGATGTATGTGGTCCAATGAGTGTTGATGCTCGTGGCGGGTATCGTTATTTTCTGACCTTCACAGATGATTTGAGCAGATATGAGTATATCTGCTTAATGAAACAGAAGTCTGAAACATTTGAAAAGTTCAATTTCAGAGTGAAGTGGAAAAATCATCATAACAAGAAAATAAATTTTCTACGGTCTGATCATGGAGAAAAATATTTGAGTTACGAGTTTGGTCTTCAATTAAAACAACGTGGAATAGTTTCGCAAATTCGTGTCATCAGGAACACCATAGTATAATGGTGTGTCCGAACGTCATAACCGTACTTTATTGGATATAGTGCAATCTATGATGTTTCTTACCGATTTACCACTATAGTTTTGGGGTTATGCATTAGAGACGGCTGCATTCACGTTAAAAAGGGCACCATCTAAATCCGTTGAGACGACACCGTATGAACTGTGGTTTGGCAAGAAACCAAAGTTGTCGTTTCTTAAAGTTTGGGGTTGCGATGCTTATAAGAAAAAGTTTCATCCTGATAAGCTCAAACCCAAATCGGAGAAATGTGTCTTCATAGGATACCCAAAGAAGACAGTTGGGTACACCTTCTATCACAGATCCGAAGGCAAGATATTCGTTGCTAAGAATGGATCCTTTCCAGAGAAGGAGTTTCTCTCAAAAGAAGTGAGTGGGAGGAAAGTAGAACTTGATGAGGTAACTGTACCTGCTCCCTTATTGGAAAGTAGTTCATCACAGAAATCTGTACCTGTGACTCCTACACCAATTAGTGAGGAAGCTAATGATGATGATCATGTAACTTCAGATCAAGTTACTACCGAACCTCGTAGGTCAACCAGAGTGAGATCCGCACCATAGTGGTACGGTAATCTTGTTCTGGAGGTCATGTTACTAGACCATGACGAACCTACGAACTATGAGGAAGCGATGATGAGCCTAGATTCCGCAAAAATGGCTTGAGGCCATGAAATCTGAGATGGGATCCATGTATGAGAACAAAGTATGGACTTTGGTTGACTTGCCCGATGATCGGCAAGCCATAGAAAATAAATGGATCTTCAAGAGGAAGATGGACGCTGATAGTAGTGTTACTATCTACAAAGCTAGACTTGTCGAAAAGGGTTTTTGACAAAGTTCAAGGTGTTGACTACGATGAGAGTTTCTCACTCGTATCTATGCTTAAGTCTGTCCGAATCATGTTAGCAATTGCCGCATTTTATGAAATCTGACAAATGGATAAACAAAACTGCATTCCTTAATGGATTTATTAAAGAAGAGTTGTATATGATGCAACCAGAAGGTTTTGTCAATCCTAAAGGTGCTAACAAAATGTGCAAACTCCAGCGATCCATCTATGGACTGGTGCAAGTATCTCGGAGTTGGAATATACGCTTTGATGAGTTGATCAAAGCATATAGTTGTTGGGGAACGTAGTAATTTCAAAAAAATTCCTACGCACACGCAAGATCATGGTGATGCATAGCAACGAGAGGGGAGAGTGTGATCTACGTACCCTTGTAGATCGACAACGGAAGCGTTTGGTTGATGTAGTCGTACGTCTCCACGACCCGACCGATCAAGCACCGAAACTACGGCACCTCCGAGTTCTAGCACACGTTCAGCTCAATGACGATCCCCAGACTCCGATCCAGCAAAGTGTCGGGGAAGAGTTCCGTCAGCATGACGGCGTGGTGATGATCTTGATGCACTACCGTCGCAGGGCTTCGCCTAAGCACCACTACAATATTATCGAGGACTATGGTGGAAGGGGGCACCGCACACGGCTAAGAATATGATCACATGGATCAACTTGTGTGTCAAGGGGTGCCCTCTGCCCCCGTATATAAAGGATCAAGGGGAGGAGGCCGGCCGGCCCTCTATGGCGCGCCAAGGAGGAGTCCTCCCCCTAGTAGGAGTAGGACTCCTACTAGGAGGGGGAAAGAAGTGGGGAGGGAGAGGGAAAGGGGGGCGCCGCCCCCCTCTCCTAGTCCAATTCGGACCAGGGGGAGGAGGCGCGCGGCCCACCTTTGGCTTCCCCTCTCTCTCTCCACTAAGGCCCATATGGCCCATTACTTCTCCCGGGGGGGGGGGGGGTTCCGGTAACCCTCTGGCTCTCCGGTTTTCTCCGAAATCACCCGGAATACTTTCGGTGTCCGAATATAGCCGTCCAATATATCAATCTTTATGTCTCGACCATTTCGAGACTCCTCGTCATGTCCGTGATCACATCCGGGACTCCGAACTAACTTCGGTACATCAAAACTCATAAACTCATAATATAACTGTCATCGAAACCTTAAGCGTGCGGACCCTACGGGTTCGAGAACAATGTAGACATGACCGAGACACGTCTCCGGTCAATAACCAATAGCGGAACCTGGATGCTCATATTGGCTCCTACATATTCTACGAAGATCTTTATCGGTCAGACCGCATAACAACATACGTTGTTCCCTTTGTCATCGGTATGTTACTTGCCCGAGATTCGATCGTCGGTATCCCATACCTAGTTCAATCTCGTTACCGGCAAGTCTCTTTACTCGTTCCGTAATACATCATCTCACAACTAACTCATTAGTTGCAATGCTTTCAAGGCTTATGTGATGTGTATTACCGAGAGGGCCTTGAGATACCTCTCCGATAATCGGAGTGACAAATCCTAATCTCGAAATACGCCAACCCAACATGTACCTTTGGAGACACCTGTAGAGCACCTTTATAATCACCCATTTACGTTGTGACGTTTGGTAGCACACAAAGTGTTCCTCCGGCAAACGGGAGTTGCATAATCTCATAGTCATAGGAACATGTATAAGTCATGAAGAAAGCAATAGCAACATACTAAACGATCGGGTGCTAAGCTAATGGAATGAGTCATGTCAATCAGATCATTCACCTAATGATGTGATCCCGTTAATCAAATAACAACTCTTTGTTCATGGTTAGGAAACATAACCATCTTTGATTAACGAGCTAGTCAAGTAGAGGCATACTAGTGACACTCTGTTTGTCCATTTTTTCACACATGTATTATGTTTCCGGTTAATACAATTCTAGCATGAATAATAAACATTTATCATGATATAAGGAAATAAATAATAACTTTATTATTGCCTCTAGGGCATATTTCCTTCAATAGTTTTATACAGACTTGCGGTGAAGCCTGTATTTACAAGAAAGTGAGTGGGAGCACTACAACATTTCTGATAAGTATATGTGAATGACATATTGTTGATCGGAAATAATGTAGAATTTTCTGGAAAGCATAAAGGAGTATTTGAAAAGAGTTTTTTCAAAGAAAGACCTCGGTGAAGCTGCTTACATATTGAGCATCAAGATCTATAGAGATAGATCAAGACGCTTGATAAGTTTTTTCAATGAGTACATACCTTGACAAGATTTTGAAGTAGTTCAAAATGGAACAGTCAAAGAAAGAGTTCTTGCCTGTGTTACAAGGTGTGAAATTGAGTAAGACTCAAAGCCCGACCACAGCAGAAGATAGAAAGAGAATGAAAGTCATTCCCTATGCCTCAGCCATAGGTTCTACAAAGTATGCCATGTTGTGTACCAGATCTATTGTATACCCTACCACTGAGTTTGGCAAGGGAGTACAATAGTGATCTAGGAGTAGATCACTGGACAATGGTCAAAATGATCCATAGTGGAATAAGGATATGTTTCTCGATTATGGAGGTGACAAAAGGTTCGTCGTAAAGGGTTACATCGATGCAAGTTTTTTGACACTGATCCAGATGACTCTAAGTCTCAATCTGGATACATATTGAAAGTGGGAGCTATTAGCTAGAGTAGCTCCATGCAGAGCATTGTAGACATAGAAATTTGCAAAATACTTACGGATCTTAATGTGACAGACCCGTTGACTAAAATTATCTCACAAGCAAAACATCTTCACACCTTAGTACTCTTTGGGTGTTAATCACATAGCGATGTGAACTAGATTATTGACTCTAGTAAACCCTTAGGGTGTTGGTCACATGACGATGTGAACTATGGGCATTAATCACATGGCGATGTGAATTATTGGTGTTAAATCACATGACGATGTGAACTAGATTATTGACTCTAGTGCAAGTGGGAGACTAAAGGAAATATGCCCTAGAGGCAATAATAAAGTTATTTTTATTTCCTTATATCATGATAAATGTTTATTATTCATGCTAGAATTGTATTAACTGGAAACATGATACATGTGTGAATACATAGACAAAACAGAGTGTCACTAGTATGCCTCTACTTGACTAGCTCGTTGATCAAAGATGGTTATGTTTCCTAGCCATGGACATGAGTTGTCATTTGATTAAGGGGATCACATCATTAGGAGAATGATGTGATTGACTTGACCCAATCCGTTAGCTTAGCACTTGATCATTTAGTATGTTGCTATTGCTTTCTTCATGACTTATACATGTTCCTATGACTATGAGATTATGCAACTCCTGTTTACCGGAGGAACACTTTGTGTGCTACCAAACGTCACAACATAACTGGGTGATTATAAAGGTGCTCTACAGGTGTCTCCGAAGGTACTTGTTGGGTTGGCGTATTTCGAGATTAGGATTTGTCACTCCGATTGTCGGAGAGGTATCTCTGGGCCCACTCAGTAATGCACATCACTATAAGCCTTGCAAGCATTGTAACTAATGAGTTAGTTGCGGGATGATGTATTACGGAACGAGTAAAGAGACTTGCCGGTAACGAGATTGAACTAGGTATTGAGATACCGATGATCAAATCTTGGGCAAGTAACATATCGATGACAAAGGGAACAACGTATGTTTTTATGCGGTTTGACTGATAAAGATCTTCGTAGAATATGTGGGAGCCAATATGAGCATCCAGGTTCCGCTACTGGTTATTGACCGGAGACGTCTCTCGGTCATTTTGACATAGTTCTCGGAGACATATAAACTCATAATATAACTGTCTACATAACGGTCATCTAGGTTCCGCTACTGGTTATTGACCGGAGACATAAAGATTGATATATTGGACGACTATATTCGGACACCGGAAGTGTTCCGGGTGATTTCGGAAAAAAACCGGAGTGCCGGAGGGTTACCGGAACACCCCCCGGAGAAGTAATGGGCCTTATTGGAGAGAGAGGGCTGGCCTAGGGCAGGCCGCGCGCCCCTCCCCCTCTGGTCTGAATTGGACTAGGAGAGGGGGGACGGCGCCCCCCTTTCCTTCTCCCTTCCCCCTTCCTTTCCCCCTCCTAGTAGGAGTAGGACCTCTTTCCTACTCCTACTAGGAGGAAGACTCCTCCTCTTGGCGTGCCATAGAGGGTCGGCCGGCCTCCCCCTTGCTCCTTTATATACGGGGGCAGGGGGGCACCCTAGAGAAACAACAATTGATCTGTTTGATCTCTTAGTCGTGTGCGGTGCCCCCCTCCACCATAGTCCGCCTTGATAATACTGTAGCGGTGCTTAGGCGAAGCCCTGCGTCGGTAGAACATCAACATCGTCACCACACCGTCGTGCTGACGAAACTCTCCCTCAACACTCGGCTGGATCGGAGTTCGAGGGACGTCATCGGGCTGAACGTGTGCTGAACTCGGAGGTGTCGTGCGTTCGGTACTTGATCGGTCAGATTGTGAAGACGTACGACTACATCAACCGCGTTGTGCTAACGCTTCCGCTTTCGGTCTACTAGGGTACGTGGACAAGACTCTCCCCTCTCGTTGCTATGCATCACCATGATCTTGCGTGTGCGTAGGAAATTTTTGAAATTACTATGTTCCCCAACACTTACCGGAGTCAAAGTTAGTTCCGGTTACTGTGGCAAGATAAGCAGATAGCTAGCCACGGACAAGAAAAGGTTCAGCGGGATGAAGTCCCATGACTGTCATGTGATGATGACGTAGATACTACCTGTTGCCCTTAGAGGGATAATGGACAAGCACGTCTGTGACACGCTTATTGGTCTTTGCAACTTTTTCGACGTCATCTCTCGAAAGTCGATCAGTGTGAAGCAGCTCCGAAGGCTACAGGAAGAGATCATTGTGATACTGAATGAGCTTGAGATGCTTCTCGCCTGCATTCTTTTACGTGATGGCGCATCTGTGTTTCCATATTGTGGACGACATAATATACCTGGGGCCGTCATTCCTGCACAACATGATGCCGTTTGAGAGGATGAATGGCATCATCAAAGGATTTGTTCGTAACATGTCCTGTCCGGATGGAAGTATCGCCCAGGGCTATCCGACACAAGAGTGCATCTCTTTCTGCGAGAATTTTCTATATGACGCAGACCAGCCGCCTGGTGTTGGTGTTGGTTTGCCCGTTAACAAGCACGATGGGAGGCTCGAAGGAGAAGGTCACTCCAACGGTCGCAGGGAACTGCATGTGGCATGCTCAGATTGACGCAACGACTTTAACAGAGCAAACTTGGTAGTGCTACAACACCTAGACGAGGTAGATCCTTTTGTGGCACTGCACAAAGAAATTATCGCAAAGAAGTATCATGACCGGGGGGTATGCAGGACGGACGCCAAAGTTACTAAAGAGCACAACTCCACTTTCCTGCATTGGTTCAAAGAGCATATTATTGCTAATCCCCCGGAGGAGGGCTCTAAGGACAGATTGCTCATATACGCCTTAGCACATGGTCCCTCGCCCAACCTCGTAACCTATCAGGCATACGATATCAATGGATACACGTTCTACACGGAGGCCAAAAATATGGACAGTGATGATCAGAACTCAGGGGTGACGATGGAATGCATGACCGGCAGCGACAACGGCGCAACTGATAGATTTTACGGAAGGGTCGAGGATATCTGGGAGCTTGACTACTCTGGACTGCACAACACGACGATATTCCGTGTCAGATGGGCTAAGAATGTCGAAAGAGAAAACCGGTATTTCACTACCATGACTATACCCGACGCAAAGAGTGCTACCGTGAACGCTATCGCAAAAAACAAGCCATGGGTACACGCTAAGCACGTGACACAATGCTTCTTCATAACCGACCCGCGCAATCCTAGCCGTGTTGTCGTGAGAAGAGGCAAAAGGAACATCATTGGAATGGATGGAGTCGCCAACGAGGAAGACTACGACCAGTACGGCAACCCAATGAGGGAAGATGACGATGATGATGAAGTATACGTCAAAAGAAGAATCAATACTACATTACCTAAGAAAAATCATACTCCATGAAAAAGGAAAAGTCACAATGAGGGGCTCAATTATTCTTCAACGAACAAGAAAGGAAAGAAGCTCACTCAAAAACAAAAACGTCAACACTGAGGAACCATATGTTATCGGTCAAATGATGTAATATATATGTTCCTATTTTGTATACACACTTAGCCATTATTATGCATGGGTCCAATGATGTAATATATATGTTCCTATTTTGTATACATACTTAACCGTCAAATGATGCAATATATATCGCCTTCCCTTCGTTCACTGCTTTTGGAAAAAAATGAGTGAAAATAAAGGAAAAGAAAATAGAAGGAAACAAACAGGAAAACTGCTATATAGGTACTGCTTATAGCAGCAGCGCTTTTTTGAGAAAAGAGCTACAGTTTGTCAAGATAGCAGTAGCGGTTTCCTCATAAAACCGATATAGCTACCTGGAGTAGCTGTAGTGCGTTTCCTCATAAAGAAGAAGCAGAAGAAGCAGAGGATACGAAAACCTAACAAACTAGGGATTGGACGACTGGTGATCACAAAGATGGTACGTGGCAAGTTTGAGCCATTAGAGCCGGAAGAACCTCACAAGTGCTATGGGAACCAAGTAGGATGCATCCTATGGGAATGCGCGAGCATCAACAACGATGACTTAAGGAGTAAAGAACATTTGACACAGTTGCTCCTGACGAAGTTGCACAAGAGATTCAAGTTCCCCGACCGGGATGATAACATAGAACAACCGTGGGATGATCCGAAGATGAAAAATATTAACAATCACGCCATGGGCATGTTCAGCAATGATTTGGCCTCCTAGAAAGGGAGGGTGAAACGAGCTATTGAGGCTGAGGAACCCCTGTCCAAGATTCTGGAGGAAAATCCGACACTTACGAAAGAGGAGTTTGAAAAGTTCAAGGACACTTGCGCTATCGAGGCAGCCAAGGCTAAGGCTGTGAAATTCAAGAGCCTTCAGCAAAGGAACACGGGGAAGCATCGCCTCGGAAGTCGTGGCTACCTCGGTAAAAGGCCCATATGGGATAAGGAGGACGCGGAACATGAAGCCGTGGGTCTCCCAGACCCCTTTGCGAAGTTCACCAACCCCTTGGAGCGTGTGTTCATCAGGGCCCGCTACAAGTGGGACAAGGAAAAGAAGGTTTTTTACACAGACAAGATCACGAGGAGATTGATTAGACTACTGGTAATTATTCTTTTACCACCTTACATTTAGCTCCAGATCTAGTCGACTACACATTAGTAAACGGTTCACATTCCTTCTGCAGGAGAAGCAACACCAGCTTGCAGCCGAAAGCCCTACTTCTCCGATAAGGCCCAAGTGAGACACCCCTCTCAACCGGGCCTTGAACGAACTTAAGGGACTCCCTTTGGGCCAGCGGCCGCAATATGGTCGTGTGCACGGCGCCGGAGACGGTGCCACGTGGAAGCTGTTTTACAACGAGGGCCCGGAGGACAAGAAGCAGAAAAAGAAGTTTAGTCAGGCAGACATCGACGAGAAGGTGAAGCTTGCATTCGAGAAAAAAGCAGCTGAGGACGCGAAAAAAACATACGAGGATAAAAATGAGTTGCTACAGCAGGCAGTCATTGCTGCCGTAACTACCTACAGAAATGATTTCGCTACTAACTTGGTCCCGGCTATCATCAACTGGACGAAGGAAAATCTAGAAAAGACGGTACATGATTTCCCGTTGTCCAGTTTCGTCGCGAGCAACTCCGTGAACAACAACACCACCGCACCATCACTTGCTCACGCAAGCGGGCCTCGTCTCGCACCCGCGCCCGCTCATAGATGTCCGTCCTCAGTCTCTGGCGCGCTAGGCGGGCCTTCGTCTTTGGCTGAGCTCGACGCCCTCACGGTAATTACATGTCGCACGAACATATATATATCTAGAATATTCCATTTCCATTGCCTTTCGGATGTTTTACGCCGCAGACATGTGTTTGCAGGCCGATGAAACCCCATGCACCGTACTCTACTTGATCAAAGGCCAGAAGATGGATGTGGGAAAGGGGTGATAACGAATCACTTGGATCTCACGTTCCACAACCAGCCGATGCCCGCTGGGCACTTCAGGGTTACCTTGTCAAGTGTGACATCGGGGCACGAGGATTTTCCTCCTCCAGTACGGCATGGGGGACGGGACGACGAGACCCCGCTACGGATTGGAAGCTGCAAGGATTGGGTGCTGCTATGGCCGAAGAATCTTCTTCGTCTGGAGCCGGCCGAGAGCACACCAATAACCACACATCAACAAGCATGTATGGAGACCACCACCCCACCTACGCAATTACCAGCTCTTGTAGTGTCGGGTGAGAGCGGCGGACGACGTGATGAATAGGGTGCAATAGTACTGACTGATGTAATAGGTCCCGTAGAACAAAGAATGGATGATGAGATGGAGGAGATGGAGGACCCAATGGGTTTCCACAATACAAACGCGTATGAGGGTGACTTAGATATGATGAGTCAACCATATGACGAATCGGGCTATCAGCATGCTAATGAGGATATGGATGATTTGCTCGGGCAGGAACGTCGTAGCAGGGATTGCAAGAAGTCTCTCTTCATGAAATCCTCATAGGACATGCCTGAAGATGCCGCCTCAACACAGGCTCAACTAGTCGGGGGTCATACAGTGCTTAGCCTGACAACACTGGGGCAGGGGTTAAGGAAGGGTCTGGAAGGTGTGCCCAAGAAGAAGGAGAGGAAGAGACCGGGGAAGATAGCTGTCTCCAAACAAGCCAGAGCACATAGCAGTCATACGGTGGATTCCGAAGAGCGTGTACCCGTGAAAGGTGTAGCCATGTTCCATCTCACGGGCGAGCCGATGCTACCGCCGAAACCGCTGGAGGCACTATCAAGGGATCTCATGAGACTGCACGACCATGTGCTGTCGACTGAGAAAAGCCTACTAGCCTCGAAGGATCCAGGATATCCGACATACGCGGCTCATGTGCCTGAGGGGAAGTGCTACGTCGACACACGGCCTGCGAAGGTGTTCTTCTTGCGGTTTGACCATATCTTTGAGAAGTTTCTGACAAGGCAGCTCGATTTTACAATCGTCCGCCTTTTTGCGCTACATATGAGCTCCGTCATGAAGAGAGAAGAAGTCTCGCAAATCTATGTGGTGGATCCGTACTACATGCACGAGTCTTTCGGCTATTTTGAGCGTGAAACTGCTAGGGAGTACCTTCAAAACTTCATGGTACAGAATAAGGACCAGAAAATTGTCCTCCTGCCTTATCATCCAAAGTAAGTCAGTTCCTGACAACCCTTTCGTAGATTTCAATTATTCCTTCTCGCTCATATGGAGAATAATTTGAGGTGTCTTTTCCCCGCAGCAACGGGCACGCCGTCCTTATCGTTCTTTACCCGCGAGTCTCCCACGCTGTGTATTTCGACCCTACTAGAGACTACGAGAAGAAGGACTACACCCACATAATGAATATTCTAGATGATGTTCTCCAAGGCTTCAGCATTAGGGGTGGCCACCTGCAGATCAGGAAACAAAGGAACAAGAAGTTGGGTTTCTCGCATAAAACTAACTTCTGCTGCATCCATGCCCCAAAACCAAGCAAGAAAGATGGATTCTACCTCCTTCGTCTCATGATTGAGTTCAACACGGATCACCAAAAGCTTCGTATGACAACCAGAAACAATGATCATGCCCGCAAGTGGGTAGAATCTCATGGAGAAGCGGATTATAAACTTAGAGATGACTTCTTTCGCATCCAAAGGGACATTGCGATGATCATCATGAAAGAAGTCGTCGATGAGAAGGGGATGTTCCACCATGGCCCTATATCGCGAGCTGACGTCCGGACTCGCATAAGCAACGTCATGACCTCACGCCATTCAAGAAGCTAGGGTCCATCCTTGATGATATGGAAGGATGGAACTTCTGGTGATTTACGATGCCGATGATGATGATATGTGTCGGTTGAACTTGTATACTTTATGTAGCGATTAAACTTTGTGATGTCCACGGTCCCGGCCGAAAACTTGCATAACGCTACTTTGTTAGTTTGGGTACGATGACATGCGTACCTCCACTACTAGGGAAAACCTTATACACAGAGGTATAGTAGTAGCGCTGGCCAAAACACGGCGCTATTGCTACTTATTAGTGCTCTAGTTAATTACTTTGCGTACTATATGTTGCATCTAGTTGCTAACCCTTTCTTTTTCGTGTTGCTCTAGTATATTTTTTTTGCATATGATCATGCATTCTCTTGATAAAGATGCATGTCTAACAGGTACCTAGATTCTTGACGGCGAAGGAGTACTATGTCGTGTACAAAGGGAAGGTTACGGGAGTGTACGATGAGTGGTATGAGTGTCAGGCGCAAGTCGAGGGGGTCTCGGGCGCCAGCCATAAAGGCTTCAAAAGCAGACAAGAAGCACAAGCTAGTTACTTGAGGTACACGCTAGCGCGAGAGAGGCCTCATAACCGCCGCCTCATGTACTGCATAGTTCCGCTATCACTCATAGTGATAACGCTTCTCGCGCATATCATTGTTTAGATGGATGACGTTGTAGTTGCAAGTATTCGAGACTTGCATGTATCGCTATTTTCGAGATGATGACGAGAGACCACTTTGTGTTGGGTGATGATTATGATGAGACTATTTGTATGTATATGCTATGATTACATTTGTGGTCTTGCAACCATTTGTATGTGTATGATGATGGCATTTGTATGTGCTAAAGATTCTTGTATAAAGCCTGTTCAAATACAAAACAAATATGCAGGAAAAAACAAAAAACTAATAAAATTAGTAGTAGCGAGTGGAGAAAAGTTAGTAGCAGCATGCCAGTAGCAGTAGCGCGGCCCAGCAAAGCGCGCTAGAGATATTAGCAGTAGCGAGCTTCCATACAGCACGCTGATGCTACACTTGTATAGCAGTAGCGCGGGCGTACACGCGCTGCTGCTACAGGTTAGCTGTAGCGCCTTATCAGTAGTGTAGGGTCGTCGTTGCCACCCCATCGAATCGATGCTAGCAGGAAAACATAACCTAAAGAAAAGAAAAACATAACGGAGTGTCCCCCACTCCTTTTGCCAACGACAAGGCGACCAGACGGGGGAAAGGAGGGAGACCAAGGTGGCAGTGTGGAGGAGACGCCACTCCTATGGTTTTCTTGGTTGGAGTCGGTTACTATCGGTTCCTTATCCTGCTTCAGGTGCATCCACCTTTAGTGCACGTGGGATATAGTCGGTTCTAGAAAACTAAAACAACAACATTAGAATACACTTTCCCTCTCATCGGGTTTTTTTTCCTTCTCTCGCTGTCTTTGCTGGCGTAGAGCTTTCTCTCCTCCTATTCATCGATCCTCACCGTGACTTTTGCTTGGGTTGATCTAGGGGCAATCTCTACACTGTTGCCCGACCTTGGTGATACGTGGCGGCGACAGGGTTCAAGGAGTTTCTTCGAGTAGATTGATTACTGTTCTGATGATCAGCGATCCGTCAGATTTTTCATCAGGTAAGAGGGGAATGGATGGTCTTGAGGGTATGGTGGAAAGATTGGGTCTCTTGGAGGAAGACATCGACGGTGTTGTGTTCGAGAGGGGAGTGACGGTATCCCATGTTTTGGAAATTTTGAACTTTTTTGAAAATTGTGAACCTGCAGAATAGGGTGCTCTTCAAGCCTGACTGGGTTATGCGCACGAACATCAACGCTGGGGATGATCTGTCCAAGACTCCAAGTACATGAACAATGCCACCAAGTGGAACAACGACTTCGCCACTGCCATGGTCAAGCTCCCGCCCGAGGATACTCGTTTCGAGATAAGGAAGAAGTGCACTTTGAATTTGAACGGAGGCTCAAGACGAGCTTAACTTTGAATTTGAAAAGCCAACAACCAGCTAGAAATTACAACAAACAACACGCAACCAGCTAGAAATTACAACAAACAACACGCAACACAACAATGAGCGAATCATACAAATGGGCTAAGGGCATCTAGCCCGCAAATTTTCTCCCTCATCCATCCGCGAACAGGGGGATCAGTCTGCGAACACGGATGCGGGAGGACGCGCGCCATCCAACTGTAGCCACATACATTTCAAACTCTTTTTCAACAAACCGGATGAAGTTCATGCAAATAAGGCCGGGTGTCATATAAACATGACGGATTTCATACAAACACGGCGGGTTTTCATTACATTTCAAACATTTAAAACAAGAAAAACAACCCAGCCCTAAACCTATCCTACGGCGGCGGCGGCGCCCGACGTCCAAGCCCGTGTCGTCCTCTATCCGCCGTCTCCATGAGTACCGGCGATAAGGCCGATGAAGTGAAGATGTGGTCTCTGACAAGGAAGAGTAGAACATGGGACATAAGGCACCACCGCCTCCAGAAGTGCATTGGGATTCATGGTGGAACAACTCGCTGATGTAGAAGTCGTACCTCCAGAAGAAGCACTCTTTGCCCCTGGAGTCGGGCCGATGCCAGCAAGGATAACCCTCGCCTCCTGCCTCATCATCAGGTTGTGGAGACGGGCTGGCAGTGCCCTAAGTTCAACATACCGACGGTCCCTGACTCTGAGCTTTAGCAACTATTCTTTACAAGATATTTAGGGCCTGTTCTGGAACTCTCCCACTCTGATCTTCCCAAACTCCAGGTGAAAAATGAAGCCGAACGCATTAGCTCCGAGAAGCTGAAATAGTGAAGCTGGGATGGGCCGTAGTGCATTTTTGCGGAGCGAGGAGAACTCCTCCTGCACGTACAGATCCGCCCACCCTGGCCTCTTTCCCGCCGGATCCCCTGCTCAGCGGCGCACGTCCCGGCACCAGGTTGGAGCAGCGAGCCCTTGACAATGGCGAACTCAGCAGGTCGCCATTGATGCCGGAGCCAGGAGCAGCAGCCCGGAGGCCGAGCCCCCTCGCCCAAACCACAAGGTGAGCTCCTATGTCAGACTTGGTGCCCCTGTACTGTTAATGGAAACTGAATTTTTGTTGCACATCTTTGCCTCCAGCCAGCCCAATGGGGAGCCTAACGGGCTTTTTGCCTCCCAACTAGGCTGCAGCGAAGGGAGAAGCCAGCGTCTCTCCAGAACGTTTTTTGATCGCTGGGTGAAGTGAGGAGCTCGCTCCAGAAGCTGAAATCGTGGATTCGGTGGAGCTAGGAGAATTCCAGAACAGGCCCTTATTGTTGTCTGTAGAAAAAAGAAGCTATATTTACATTTGGAGTCTATTGCTACAATCTTCCAGTGCCGATTTGAAGTGTCTGAAGCTAGAAAAAAATATTGCTACATAACTTTATTTGAAGTGTCTGAAGCTAGAAAAAAAATATTATGTACAACTTGTCAAGCATCCAGTGCAGCTAGCAAGAACATTATTCATCACAGTTTGTCAAACATCCAGTTCAACCATTGAGCTCAGGACAGTTTACAACTCCAAAGCTAGATGCACTGGTGCTATCTCGGAACAATCGGCTGCCAATTAGGAATTTCAAGAAACCGACCCACACGCGGCACGCCATGCAGAATCGATATGGCACTATGGATGGCCTGCACCTCCACAGCAGTCCAAAGGTTCATCGAGTATAGCATGCCTGCAACGGGAACGACAATCAAACAAAGGATACCGCACACGCACATCGCCAGGGTGGACGAGTCCTCTGGAAGGGGGTGGATACCTATTATCATGGACAAAGACCCGAGACCGAGCCTCAACACCATTAGTGAGGACCTCCGACATTGCCTTCAATGCCGCTCGTTGCGACAGTCATCGACGCTCTGCCGGCTGTTGCCCAGGAGCGTCTGCTCTAGCCAACCTTGGCTCCCCTGTGCGACCTCCGGCGACAACTCGTCCCTGCTTTCCATCGACCAGCGACTCGGCGATGGTGCTGCACAGAGGGAAGGAGGCTGAGTCAGGTGGTCCCTTCCTAGCCCTGAGGTAGACACTCGAGGCGAGGATTTGACAGCGAAACAGGGAACACCATGTCTTGGTCAAAGGTGGAGGTCTGGCTCAGCTCAGAGAGTATCTTACCAAGCTTCCTTGGTTGTATCTTAGTGTCAACATCTCTTTCCCAGCTGCTTCTTGGCGTGATTGAAAATTTAATGACAGTATAGTGTGTATCACTGTTTGCTTAACCGATAGCTTTTCGTGCGGCAGTCTTAACGCTTCTGGCGCTTCTGAGGGCATTTCTTGGCTTTGTGGCCTTCTTCATTGCATAAGGAGCATACAAACACTCGTGTTGGACAGCTCCTGGCCTTGTGCCCTTCCTGATCACAGCTAACACATCGAAGAACCCACTTCATATCTGATGAATGTTTAGCAGTACCAGGGTCCTGTTCTTCCAATACTTTGGACATGTTGGAGGATGTAGCTATAGTGCTGCTCTCTTCTAATTCTTTTGACGTGTTGCCAGATATAGCTCCGAACTTCTGCGGACACATACGGGCATAGTGACCTTCTTCACGGCATGTAGAGCACATCCTTTTCTCCCCTTCTGTTTTTGTTTTACATGTTCTAACCATTGGACTAGACTTGTTGGAGGTCAGTACTTTTGCTTTTGAGGGGCAACACTGATCGTACAATATCGGCTTCGTTTCTGATGATTGTTTGGCAGTACCAGGGTCCTGGCCTTCTAATTCTTTGGACAGGTTGGTGGCTGTAGCTATAGTGCTGCTCTCTTCAAATTCTTCGGACACGCTGGGGCTGTTCTGAGGACACTGAAAGGCAAAGTGACCTTCTTCACGGCACGTAAAGCAAATTGGACTAGACCCATCGGCTCTAAGTACTTTTTCTTCTGATTTTGCGGAACACTTGGCAGGTGTAGATGATGTGCTGCCTCGTTTTGATAGTGCAAGCCGCAGAGCACCTTGGAAATTCAAGGGGCACTGAGCAAGATAATGATCCTGACATTCACAAACAAAGCATTTAACTTCGCTCAGTCGGCACTCTCCATCCAGATGATATTCGTCACAGCTTGAGCAACCGAGACCATGTGTACTAGCAGTATGCCCTATCTCTCCACAGCGGGTGCAAGCGCGACTCTCCGACTTGTTCTGCTGGCAACACCACATGCTACAGTGGCCATTTTTGCCACAGACTGTGCAAATGATTCTGTGCTCTTGATCCTTGAAACGGCACTTACTACTGTAATGTCCTTCCTTGCCGCAGACCAAACAAGTGATTATCCCATTCATTTTGTCCTGATGCTCTGTTCTACCGCCTTCCCATGGACCTTCACGTTGACTACTGCAAAAGTGGAAATCTTTTTGCCTCCCTAGTGAGGTAGTGAGCGAACCATAATTCCGTGGAGGCCACTCTTGCGAATAGTGGCCTTGGTACCCAGAGGAATGGCATGCGATGTGCTCTGTTTTGCCGCCTTCCCATGGACTTTCATGTTGGTTACTGCAAAAGCGGAAATCTTTTTGCCACCCTAGCAAGGTAGTGAGCAAACCATAATTCCATAGAAGCCAATCTTGCGAATATTGGCCTTGGTACCCAGAGGAATGGCATGCGATGTGCTCCGTTGTGCGGCCTTCCCATGGACTCTTATGTTGGTTACTGCTTTGCCTCCCTAGTGAGGTAGTGAGTGAACCATCATTCCATAGAGGCCACTCTTCTACTACTTTTGACAGGTTGGCAGATATAGCTCTTAACTTTTGAGGACACTGACGGTCATAGTGACCTTCTTCACGGCATGTAAAGCATATCCTTCTCTTGAATCTCTTCCCTGAGTTTTTTGTTTTACATGCTCTGAATATTGGACTAGACTTGTCGGGGGTCAGTACTTCCCCTAGCGTGGTAGTGAGCGAACCATCATTCCATCGAGGCCACTCTTGCGAAGAGTGACCTTGGTGCCCAGACGAATGGCATGCGATGTGCTTCGCTGTACCACCTTCCCATGGACTTTCATGTTGGTTACTGCAAAAGCGGCTGCTGAGGTCTGCGGCTGTCTCCCACTTTCTTTTTGACTCAATTTCCTGAGTCTTGAGAGATAACCCATTGGTTTCCATTTGAACTGTTTCTGACCAGGGATAACAGATAAGAGTGGAAAATATGAGACAAGGAAGAATCTAGTTTGAGGAGTAGGATAAAAATGATATTGTAGAAGTCACTGTGTAGAACTGTTGATGCAACAGAATATAGCCCAAACAGCTAAACAATATCCACTGATGTACATGCATACAGGGGCTCAACTATACAGGTGCAAGCAATGCCTCAACTATATACGTACTTCCGTTTGAGCACAGGTGTCGATATCCTCCTACTGCCGATCTGAAAATCTAACATGTGAAGAGAGGGGCTAAACATTCATGAATGGTTAATGATACCTTAAAAGTTAATCATACAAGAGTCAGACAAATCTCACACCTCACATCATTGTTATAAGAGCATGCAGAAAGGTTCAAAGAGTCTGAAACCTATACAATGCCATAACCCACCCATATGCCTTCAGGACAGAGAACAATTATCTTTAATACACGACATGCACTTGTACATTGGAATTTTACCTTCGCTGTCACTGACGCATATCGGATCGTCTTCCCTCGACCCTTCCATGATGCGGTTGCTGCCAGTGCTCTAGGAAGAACGAAGCTATATTAATAATAATTCTGAAAAAAAAACATGGTGTTTGAAAGAAAGCAAAGTTTACATCACATAAAAGACCTGGTTAGCTAATATGGTGTCAGAATCGAAAACTGTGTATACTATATAAGCATCTTCGTAAGACCGAGGTAAAGCAAAACAAAAAAAATCTGTTTTTCATTATTTATTTATTCATGAATACCATACTATAATGTTTGCTAGGTAATCGTTAACCATTCTTGCAACAAATACATTAGTTGCGAAATCTAATATGCGTGTGTTGGACATACTGTATATTTGATATGATATGCATAAAAAGAAGAAGGAAAAAGATGGTTCGGTGGGACTGCTCTGCTATGTAGGCCTGGAATTCACTCTCTGTTTCCACCTAACGCACGCACCAAATCAGGTGCCTATACCGAGGAACGAGGATCTAAACGGAAGGGGAACTGGATCAACAGAAGATGAGTGAGTGAGATCCGCGGTGAGATACCTGATGGGGCATCAGCAGCTGTGAGCAGGAGAAGGGAGACCCGGCGGCGGCGACGGCGGGGGCGGGGTCAACAACCGGAGTGCCGCCTTGCGTTTCGGTTCGGAACTTTTGTTGGGAAATACTAGAAGCAGCAACGAGTGGGGATGAGGGATCGAGGAGCAGTAAGGCAAACTGGTTTTCTTTTTAGAAATACTAGTAAGGTTTTTTTTTAGGCAAAGAAGTACTCCCTCCGTCCCGTAATATAAGAGCGTTTTTCACACTACACTGGTGTAAAAAAACACTATTATATTATGGGACAGAGGGAGTAGTATTGGGTTGGTTCGAATTATGAACCTAAATAGAGTAGACTGGGGCATTGGGTTTTTTTTAGCGAGTCAATATCAGTGAAAGTCATAGAACTTGCGTTTGATGTGTAATTTGATTCTAAAATTTACAAAATACGAAATTGTGGTCGCTTAACTTATCTCGGCATGCAAATACGGTGCTTTCTACTGTATCCGGGCATATGACCTCGACATGTGACCTGCCAGCGCAGCCTAGGTCCACCTATAAGTGGCTTTTTTTGCAGATAACTTTCATCCATTTTTTTTATTTACTCACAAAATTCCACAAAAAAATAAAAAAAGATGCCGACATATAGCCTGCACATGTGGCGTACCAGCGCAGTCTAGGCCCACCTGTCAGTGGCTTTTTTGCAGATAACTTTCTTGCATTTTATTTATTTATGTGCATAATTCCACAAATAAAATGTAAAAAGATGCGGCCGGTGTAGATTGAACCTATAATCCCGAGCTAATAGCCTGTCATGGATGGCCACGAGACCAAGGATGGTTCGCATTTAAATGTGACAACTGTAGTGTATATGTCTTTTGAAGACCGTACAAATTAAAATTGAAATCTAAAAAAATTGTGGAGCCCCGCTGTTCGAACCTTTGTCCTGCTAACCACCCGACCATGATGATACTTGGTATTATAAAGGGACCCAAATTTTGTTGTCCAATATTCTTTTTTTTGCTCTACGTAAGAAAAAACTTAGGAGTATATTCTTTTAAAAAAATAACAGCTTATACTCTGGTGTATCTTTTTATTTCTTTATGTTACCTTTGTATTTTACATTGTTCAGATATCCTTGTGGGCATTGCAATCTAAGTATACACACCGTCAATTAGCTAATTAAAGATAGAATTGATTTGAGTTTTTTAGAGATAAATATATATAAGAGTGATGTGTGTTGTATAGTTTCAAGTTTATGAGTCCGTAGGCCAGCCAGCTACACAATTTCTTTCGTGGGGAAGGTATATTTAAAGTTAGGTACTTCATGCAAATTTGTAGTCTTGGTCACCCTATTATTATCTATGGATAGCTGTCAATTCAACCTAAATATAGAGAGTAGTCTTAAGCCGCCTCATTTTTTTACGATGAAAAGTTTCACTACTCTCAAAGAAAAACCTTAAAAATTCATAAATATAGTTTTTGATATTCATGACATAAGAACTGACAACATAAATATTTTTTACAAGGACTGACAACATAAATATTGTTTATCCTTTGAAAGCACGAAGGGTAGCCTGGTTTGGTGATTAGCCCACGCACATGCGAGGTTCGACCAGGTGGTCACAGGCCGTGGTGCTCCCCTTAGTTTAAAATTTAAAATTTCAAATAATGTGTACGGCCCGTCTTTAATAGGGTAGACTAATTAATTGCCCGTGCGTTGCAACGGGGACATATACATTCTTGTGGATCAATACCGATAAAGGATAACCTATATCTTTAGATAGATTCCACATGCACAACAGGTGATATTGTATATTTTTATATAAAAGCACAATACATACCCATTAGTCTCTTTGTATATCACATGCCTTCAAATGCTAGTTAACAACTAATCTCAAGATGACAACTTGCATGTTTTGCTAAAATTCTGAACTCATAGTAGTATTTTTCTGAAAAAACAACGCCTCTCAAGAAGGAATAATTGGTTCATAATTTATGTGCCTAAACATAGTCCTCATAGAATGTCATAATTTCATACTTGATTCTCATAATAAGACTATCTAACCTCCAAACAAAGGCTATCTGAATATCTAACTAATATAAAAAATTGCAACAACACCACACTTATGCTAAATGAAAGCTTCTCTTCTCGACCTATGGACCCATTTCCTTTCACATCAGGCCATTCCATGAACAACATGGGCTAGCTCACCAACAAAAATCTGACACTGCAAAGTGGCGGCATCCGGTTGTATCTGATAATCTGCATGTGTTAAATGAACAATTAGTTACCGTAATCATGAGATGCTGGCACTTGTTGTTTTCAAACAAAAGTATGTGTTCAAGTCTAAACCACAAATAAATAGTAACACACCCTTAAGAGAAGTAACCCTTGTGCATGAGCACCCGATCTAATAGCATGAGTATGAAATGGCAAGTTGGTTCAGTTAGGAGTGTGACGTTTCTGCTCCTGAGGTCATCTGCACCCCCCTGACGAAAAAGAAATACTAAAAGTGTTTAAAAAAGTCCAATTTTTTTTGTGTGATAGACAATTGTATGCGTGAGGTGCGCTCCAAGTTTCAACTCATTTGAACATTTGAGCAACTCTTAGAAAAAAAACAAATTCAGGGTTTGTAAAAAAGTTTACTGTTCACACACTGTTCTGACCCGATTTGTTTTTTTTGCTGAGCTGCTCAGATGTCCAAATAAGTTGAAGTTTGGAGCGAACCTCACGCATACAATTGTCTATCACACACAAAAAAATAGTTTTAGTATTTCTTTATTTTTTCTGACCGGGTGCAGATGAGCCTGGGCACCGAATTGAGTTTTTGGTCAATTAGAGGATATAATAGGAACATCCATAGCAATCAATAAAAAAGACCATAGGATCATGTACACCAAAGTGAATCATTCTCCCTTCTTAAAAAGAATAATCACCTTCAATTTGAAGATCAGTGCTTGCATAGAATTGTAGTTGGAGAGTAACACTGCTAGGAAAAGGGCTATAGATGAAATGGATACTAATCGCATACCTGACATGTGGTGCGCCACTACAATTTAGCAGTGGCGCACCATGTACAGGTGCGCCATTAGTGTGGAAGACACTAATGGTGCACCAGATACATGGTGCGCCACTAGTAACAATTTTTTTCATTTTTTCAAACATACTAATGGAGCATCACGTAGACAGTGCGCCATTACTAAGTTTTTCCCCCTAGCTAATTCGTCCGATTGCTTCGTCCCTTCCTCCACTTCCCCCCCTCGCTCCACACCCGCTCCGACGACCCCCGCGCCCCGCCTCGCCGTCTCGGTCCTCGCCACCAACCCACTACGCCGCCGCCCCACCCACGTCGCCGCCGTCGCCGACAGCCTCCTCGCGTCGGCCCCTGCACTGCGCCGCCTCTACCTCAGCCCGGGCATGGGGTGCAGGACGACGACCGCGACCTCCCCACGACCAACCGAGGCATCCCTGCATCCCTTCAACGCCGCCGCCGACCCCGACCCCAACCCCGACCCCGACCCCTCCGGCGACCGGCCGCGCCCGCCCAGGTACCTCTCCTCCTTCCTCCTTCCTCCCTCTCCACCCTTCCTCCCCATTCCCTGCCCATAAATGATTTTAGCACCACACATATTGTTCCCCTGCCCATGAACGATTATTCAGAGAACAGTTAGGTTTTTGTTTTTTTAGTAAGTGCTTGTGTCAGTGACAGGTACAATGACAAATCAAACCTTCATATATTGTCCTTACAATCTGAACATAGTCGTGTATCATGTCTTGATAAATAGTTCCATCTGGCATCAGATTCATAGAGTCGTCATACGGCACATCAGATTCTGTTAAGGTAGTGAATTTTTTAATCAAATGCAAGCACACAGTGCAAGGAAAATTTAGATTAAGACTTCATATGCATTTGACTGAATCATACCAGTCTGGCAATATCCCAAATTGTAAGGGAACGATTCCTTATCAAATGCTGGATATTCTTTGGCATGAAACCCGCTTCAGAAAATAATCAACATGGCTAGACTAACAACTAACACACTGTTTCAGGGAGACATAATATTTCTAGTGGCATAGTAAAGATCATCTCTCAACGGAAACAATCTTTTCACAATCCTATGATCAAAATGCTTAGTCCTACCTATCTAACTAGACTAACAAGACCCCGCAAAAGAAGGACCTCGACTAACAAGAGCTTAGAAAGTCGTATCTCCATTTTACTTTCTCCAAGAGGCAGCTAACTTCTATTTTAAGTTTGCAAGCAATTAATTTTATGCTGTAAGTACAGATTGGCATGCTAAAGTCAACAAATTGTGATGCTACCAAACCTGCCCAGATCGTAAAAACTGTTGTGTTATAGTTATCGAAAAGAAGCTCAAATCTTAACAATAAGCAGTACACTTGCTCAGAGTTTAAGTTTACTGAACCTATTCATTTTTGTGGACTTAGTGAACATGGTAAGACAAGCCAGATGCTCTATTTTTAATCAACAGTAATCCATGACCGGCAACAGTTTCTTTCACTAATTTTCAGTTAACAGCAATCCATGATTTTTTCAGCTAAAACTATTGATGATTTTTTGTTGGGTGACCTATTAGATCTGGAATGGAAGCTCACATAAGTTGAGCTGATTTTTATCCATATGAAAGTAGAGGACCATATGGTGTGTGGCCTTTTCATCCATATGAAAGTAGAGGCCCTTGAGTTTGCTGGGTTTTGTCTCCGACCATCGTGTCGTGATGATTTTGCAGGTACCCCGAGAGGCCCTTGAGTTTGCCGGAATGTCGATTAACTTCCGTTCTGGCAAATTCGGGTACTCCATATGTCCTATTTTCAGCAAAGGTCATGCTGAAATTTTCTGTGAATTTTAGCATGACTTTGCTAAAAATCGGACATATGGGGTACTTGCTACTAATGCATGGGCCGGGGTATCTTAGTACTTAATTAAGTAGGATCAACTGCCTCTTGTGTTATACATATTCTATTTGGATGGCCCTGCTAATCCTTGACCATAAATACTTGAGATGGATGTAGCAGACCTAAAGAAAGAAATGTTTTTAGGCCAACTCCACTGGGCCTGGCTGAAAATGCACAAGTGTGCATGACTAACAATATTCACCTAACACAACGCAAGAGATGATGTAGTTTTGAATTATGAACATAGGATATGTCGTCATCGGACGACGAAAGTCTCCTGGGGGAGTGCGGCTGGTGCCACGACGATCGAGGTCTGTGCGACATGCCTCACCTGGACGATGATCGGCGCTTCAGCATTAAGCTCGAGGAGACCTTCGAATTTGAAACGGTACACAACGACGACAAGTGTTATTTTCATAATTAAGCATGACTTCAAATATTTCGACGTGTAATTTCCATCTTTTACAATTCGAGTATAGCTTATCCCATGCCATGCAAGATGCTATGTCTTGGAGAGGATGGATTTTGAAGACCATGAAATTTCTGAAACAAAGAAAATTCACCTAAGGACTCATCATGATGTGGACTTTGAAGTAAATCTGTATAATTCTGAGAGCGTAACCCATTTTGGTTGCAAAAATTGGGAAGCATTTTGCAAGATGTATGGTTTTGATGAGGGTATGCTTATCACCATGGATCTTGGTAATCCTGACATCGACCAAGACAATATGGACATTTGGGTCCTTATTGATATGCCTCTAGTTCTACCGCTATGTGAGTTTCTCAAACATAGTTATTAGCTAATTTATATTGTTTATTTCAAAATAGTTGACAGCTTATTTTTATTGTTCAAAGAATGTGCGGGAGATGGTAAACAAAACCCACTACACCGATGGCTCCGAATTAACAACTTACAAGGAGAAAAAATATCTGGTCGGATTTTATACTGACATTGAGAATTACAATATCCACAATCAAACTCCTCAATATTAGGGTCAATACGTGCCACTAGTGCATGTGTTCAACTATGGTAACTACCATGGAGATACCCTGGTAAGATTTTTACTATTACGACATCCGTGCATCTTTTGCATACTTCTAAAACTAGTACATCATTGCTAACTATGAAGTTATTACTATGTTTTTCAACAGATAATCTCAAAGAATTGTGTGCCTCATTTGATGTGTCAGAAAGGTAGTCTTAATGTTTTGAACATACAGCCAGACCATCCTACGAATCTCAACTATCCATACGAGATTTCTAAAAGAAGTGGAGACATGAAAATCAAAGGATGGAAAAAATGTAAGTGCATCTAGTGCCACCCCTAGTTGGTTTTGGAGTATTGACGACAAACCTGGTTGAGGGACTAATGTGTTTGTGAGAATTGCAGGATAACACAGGTAGTAGTCCCTCATTGATTCGGTTTATCTAACGGAGATGACCCCTAAAAATGTATGAAGACATTGAAGACATTGCGTGAAGACAATGGTGGTATGTGAAGATATTCACATTGAAGACTATGACAAGAGAAGACATTGCGTGAAGACTATGGGGTGCGAAGACTTAGTTGTTTCGTTGTCTCCTTTTCTTCTTTGTTGAGTCATAGGAACCACCGTACTGTTAAGTGGGGTCCAAGTGAACAAAGTCAGAGTGACTGAAGTGATGCTCAACCAAAATCCTATGTCTTCAAGGGAAGACAATGAGAGCAAATCTTATCCAGAGCTGGATGACTCAGCTTTGCTTGTAGCCCAAGTAAAGTTGCTGTGTGTGTTTGAAATCTGACCGTTGGAACACGTGTCAGTTCCTTAGTGACCCAGGGTCATTTCGGACAAATCAGGTCGGGTTGCCTAGTGGCTATAAATAGCCCACCCCCTACAGCCATAAACGGTTGGCTGCTCAGAGTTAGTGTACGGCTTTTGTCGTTTGAGAGCAACCCACCTCGAATCCTTTGAGAGAGAATTCCTTGCGAGGATAAAGCCCTAACCACCCAGAGCCAAAGAGTGTTAGGCATCACTGAAGTCTTCTTGTCTGTGTGATCTGAAGACTTATTACGCTTGAGGACTGTGAATCCTCCAGCCGGTTAGGCGTCGCGTTCTGAGCATCCAAGAGTCATTGTGGATCGCCAGTGAACGAAGTCTGTGAAGGTTTGGGAGTCTACCTTGAAGATTTACCAGAGTGATTGGGCGAGGACTGGGTGTCCTTAGCTCAAGGGGAATAAGGTGAAGACGCGGTCTTCTGAGTTACCAGACATACAGTTGTCACAGCAACTGGAACTGGTCCAACAAATCATTGTCTTCAACGAGTCACTGGTTTCGTCCTTCTGAAGTCATTGCATTATCTTTTGTCTTCACTGAGTAATTGATCGTTCTGATTGGCTTCACACTATCTTCCTACCTGATCTATACTGCCTAGCTGCTATTAGTCATTGTGCTTTCACTTCATTGAATACTTGACTATGGCTTGCTTAGTGTAGTCTACCTTCTGCTGCATGGTAATAGGTTTATTTCTATCATTTGTCTTCGAAACTTCCATGTTTTGAAGACTTTCATAAAAATCGCCTATTCACCCCCCTCTAGTCGATCACTAGCACTTTCAATTGATATCAGAGCAAGGTACTCCCTTGTTCTGTGTGATTCGGTTTAACCACCTGGAGTTTTAGCTATGTCGACTGCATGGATAATCAAAGTCTCCGCTGCGTGCCCCGTCTTCGATGGAACTGAATATCCCTACTGGAAGAATAAGATGCGCATGCATCTTGAAGCCATTGATGTCAACCTCTGGTATGTCGTCAAGAATGGCGTTCCCAAGACTGGTGAAGGTGTCACCGCTGCTGATGTCAAGAAGTTCGTTCAACTGGATTCCACTGCCAAGAACATCATCCGTGGTCATCTGACCAAAGGACAGTATGACCGTGTGAGTGCTCTGGAAACATCCAAGCAAGTCTGGGACTGGCTCTCCAAGGTCAACGAAGGCGTCTCAACCCAGAGAGATCAAAGAATCAGTGTCCTTCGCAACCTCTTCAATCGCTTTAAGAGAAACGACAATGAGAATGTCCAGCTCACGTTTGACCGCCTCACTGACATCACAAATGAGCTTCGAGCTCTCGGCGCTACTGAGATCAGCAAGCATGAAATCGTCAAGACACTCCTGAGATCACTTGACACCTCGTTTGACACCCTAGCCCTGATGATTCAAGAACGTCCTGACTTCAAGACACTCGATCCGTCTGACATACTTGAAAGGCTCAACACACATGAGTTTTAGCTTTCTGAGAAAAGAGACATCTACGGTCCCAACTATGAGCGAACTCGCGCCTTGATGGCAAAAGCTGTTTCCTCATCTGATGAAGAATCTGACTGCAGTTCTGATGATCCTGAAGACATTGGAAGGGAGCTTGTTATGCTTGTGAAGAAGTTCCAGAGATTCACCAAGAAGAAAGACTTCAGAAAGTCTTCACGATCCAGCTCAAGAAATGATGAAGCTTCTGCTCATGACTACAAGAAGAGAACATGCCACAAGTGCAAGAAACCTGGTCACTACATCTCTAAGTGTCTGCACTGGGACAATGAGAACAAGAAGAAGAGCAAGGAGTATGATTCTGACGACAAGAAGAAGAAGAAATACTCAAAGTCTTCTTCCAAGTCTTCCTCAAAGTCTTCATCACACAAGAAGAGCTCATCTGGCAAAGCCCGCGCGTTTGTCGGCAAGGAAATGGATTCAGAGGAGGAGTCTGCTTCTAAGGAGGCAGAGGTGGAGTCTGAGGAGGAGTCCGATTCTGGCGTTGCAAGTCTGGCTACAGCCTACGTTGCCAAGTCCATCTTCAACACTGAAGACAATGACTTCGTCAGCAACGCCGATGCTAATGACAAGGACAACTCCACTCCCACCTACTGCTTCATGGCACGCGGTGCCAAGGTAAACTCACGCACCACTTACTATCAAACATCAAGTGAAGATGACTCTGATTGTGGTTCCAAACCCAGCTACAAAACACTTGCTAAAATTGCAACTGAACAACAGAAAGCTATGGAACATATTCAAAAACTATTAGACAAAAGCGATGACCTGTAAGACGCTGAAATGACTCGATCTCAGTCCTTAATTGAAGACATAAAAAATCTTCATGTTAAGTATGAGGAACTTGAAAGTCGTCATGAAACGCTCTCAACAACTCATGAAAAGCTTTCCTATGATTATCTTCAAAGGAAGCAAGATCTTGAGAAATTGAGAGCGGCTCATGAAGATCTTTAAAAGGAAAACGAGTCACTTCGCGCCAAACAGATCAGTTCCACTCAGGAAGGATTTGAACCACCATGTCTTAAATGCATTGAGCGTGATAACACTACTTCTGTTGCTGAATGTTCTACTGCTGCTTCTGTTTCAATATCTTCAACTGCTGATGTGGTAACTAACCCCTCTGCTGAGGATGCCACTGCTATTGCTGATGAGAATGCTAGGTTGAAGACATTGCTTGAAACAGGGATGTTCAAAAGTCTCAAAGGGCATCAGACACTATGTGATGTTCTCAAAAGGTAGATCCTGAACCGAAACCCTAGGAAAGAGGGTGTTGGGTTCGAAAGGAAAATGAATGCTGATGGCTCTTACTGGAAACCTGAGCAGTACCCCAAAACCACATGGGTTGCTGCAAAGGAACCTTCAGTGGATCCATCCACCCTATCTGGCTTCACTTGTGCTAATCCCATTGTTATTGATGAATCCTTTGATGCAAACTATAAACTGTTAAAGAATCAGAATGGTGAAGTGTTTGCCAGGTATGTTGGTACTAACTGCAGGAATGGGCCGCCTATGAAGAAAGTCTGGGTGCCGAAAAGGTGTTTGGAGAATCTTCCTGTGAATGTCGTCATGACACCACAAGTGAAGAAGACAAACCCCAGACCACAGGCTTCATATGGTCCAAAGGCTTCATACAGACAAAGGACTCACCTGAGTCGCACTAATGCAAATGTTTTGTAGGGAAGCCATACTCAGGCCTATGAATATGAGCGTGTTTCATCAAACCGCCATGTTCGTAAGACCAAGAACTACTCTGCTTATTCTTATGAGTACTATTGTTGTAAGTGCATCTAGTGCCACCCCTAGTTGGTTTTGGAGTATTGACGACGAACCTAGTTGAGGGACTAATGTGTTTGTGAGAATTGCAGGATAACACAGGTAGAGGTCCCTCATTGATTCAGTTTTCCTACCAGAGATGACCCCTAAAAATGTATGAAGACATTGAAGTCAAAGGTGGTATATGAAGATACTCACATTGAAGACTATGACAAGAGAAGACACCACATGAAGCCTATGGAGCTCAAAGACTTAGATCTTTCGTAGTTCTCTTTATTCTGTGTTGAGTCATAGGAACCACCGTACTGTTAAGTGGGGTCCAAGAGAACCAGTCAGAATGACTGAAGTGATACTTAAACAAAACCTATGTCTTCGAGTGAAGACTTTGAGAGCGAATCTTGTCTAGGGTCGGGTAAGTCAGCTTTGCTTGAAGCCCAAGTAAAGTTGCCGTGTGAGTTTGAAATCTGACCGTTGGAACACATGTCAGTTCCTTAGTGACCCAGGGTCATTTCGGACAAATCAGGTCGGGTTGCCAAGTGGCTATAAATAGCCCACCCCCTACAACCATAAACGGTTGGCTGCTCAGATTCAGAGTACGGCTTTTGTCGTTTGAGAGCAACCCACATCGAATCCTTTGAGAGAGAATTCCTTGCGAGGATAAAGCCCTAACCACCCAGAGCCAAAGAGAATTAGGCATCACTTAAGTCTTCTTGTCTGTGTGATCTGAAGACTTATTACACTTGAGGACTGTGCATCCTCCAGCCGATTAGGCGTCGCGTTCTGAGCATCCAAGAGACATTGTGGATTGCCGGTGAACGAAGTCTGTGAAGGTTTGGGAGTCTACCTTGAAGACTTACCAGAGTGATTGGGCGAGGTCTGTGTGACCTTAGCTCAAGGGGAATACGGTGAGGACTGGGTGTCCTGAGCTGCGTGTTCAGGACTGGGTGTCCGGGACTGTGTGTCCTAAGGTTTAAATACCTAGCCGCCCTAACCAGACGTACAGTTGTCACAGCAACTGGAACTGGTCCAACAAATCATTGTCTTCAGCGAGTCACTGGTTTCATCTTCCCTTCCCTTTACTTACTATTACTCCTTGTGAAGTCATTGTATGTTTGCACTATCTTTTGTCTTCACTAAGTGACTGCGTGTTCTGTGTGGCTTCACAATATCTTCCTACCTGATCCTTACTACATTGCTACTATTAGTCATTGTGCTTTCACTCTATTGAATACTTGACTATGGCTTGCCTAGTGTAGTCTACCTTCCGCTGCAGGGTAATAGGTTTATTTCTATTGTTTGTCTTCATAACTTCCACGTTTTGAAGACTTTCATAAAAATCACCTATTCACCCCCCTCTAGTCGATATAACGCACTTTCAATTGGTATCAGAGCAAGGTGCTCCCTTGTTCTGTGTGATTCGGTTTAACCACCTGGAGTTTTAGCTATGTCGACTGCAGGGATAATTAAAGTCTCTGCTGCGTGCCCCGTCTTCGATGGAACTGAATATCCTTACTGGAAGAATAAGATGCGCATGCATCTTGAAGCCATTGACGTCGACCTATCGTATGTCGTCAAGAACGGCGTTCCCAAGGCTGGAGAAGGTGTCACTGCTGCTGATGTCAAGAAGTTCGTTCAACTGGACTCTACTGCCAAGAATATCATCTATGGTCATCTGACCAAAGGACAGTATGGCCGTGTGAGTGCTTTGGAAACATCTAAGCTGGTCTGGGACTGGCTCTCCAAGGTCAATGAAGGCGTCTCAACCCAAAGAGATCAGAGAATCAGTGTCCTTCGCAACCTCTTCAACCGCTTCAAGCGAAATGACAATGAGAATGTCCAGCTCACATTTGACCGACTCACTGACATCACAAATGAGCTTCAAGCCCTCGGCGCTACTGAGATCACCAAACATGAAGTCGTCAAGACACTACTGAGATCACTTGATAGTTCGTTTGACACCCTAGCCCTGATGATTCAAGAACATCCTGATTTCAAGACACTCGATCCATCTGACATACTTGAGAGGCTCAACACACATGAGTTTCAGCTTTCTGAGAAAAGAGATATCTACGGTCCAAACCATGGGCGAACTCGTGCCTTGAAGGCAAAAGCTGTCTCCTCATCTGAAGAAGAATCTGACAGCAGTTTGGATGATCCTGAAGACATTGGAAGGGAACTTGCTATGCTTGTGAAGAAGTTCCAAAAATTCACCAAGAAGAAAGGTTTCAGAAAGTCTTCCCAATCAAGCTCAAGGAATGATGAAGCTTCTGCTCACGACTACAAGAAGAAAACATGTCACAAGTGCAAGAAACCTGGCCACTTCATCTCTGAGTGTCCACAGTGGGACAATGAGAACAAAAAGAAGAAGAAGAGCAAGGAATATGACTCTGACGACAAGAAGAAGAAGAAATACTCAAAGTCTTCTTCCAAGTCTTCCTCAAAGTCTTCATCACACAAGAAGAGCTCATCTGGCAAGGCACGTGCGTTTGTTGGCAAGGAAATGGATTCAGAGGAGGAGTCCGCTTCTGAGGAGGCGGAGGTGGAGTCTGAGGAGGAGTCCGATTCAGGCGTCGCAAGTCTGGCTACAGCATACGTTGCCAAGTCCATCTTCAACACTGAAGACAATGACTTCATCACCGACACTGATGCAAATGACAAGGACTACTCCGCTTCTACCTACTGCTTCATGGCACGCGGTGCCAAGGTAAACACACGCACTACTCACTATCAAACATCTAGTGACGATGACTCTGATTGTGGTTCAAAACCCAGCTACAAAACACTTGCTAAAATTGCAACTGAACAACAGAAAGCTATGGAACATATTCAAAAACTGTTAGACAGAAGTGATGATCTGTTAGGTGCTGAAATGACTCGATCTGAATTCTTAATTGAAGACATAAAAAATCTTCACGTTAAGTATGAGGAACTTGAAAGTCGTCATGAAACTCTCTCAACAACTCATGAAAAGCTTTCCTATGATTATCTTCAAAGGAAGCAAGATCTTGAGAAATTGAGAGCGGCTCATGAAGATCTTCAAAAGGAAAACGAGTCACTTCGCGCCGAACAGATCAGCTCCGCTCAGGAAGGATTTGAACCACCATGTCTTAAATGCATTGAGCGTGATAATGCTACTACTGTTGCTGAATGTTCTACTGCTGCTACTGTTGCAATATCTTCAACTGTTGATGTGGGAACTAACCCCTCTGCTGAGGATTCCACTGCTATTGCTGATGAGAATGCTAGGTTGAAGACATTGCTTGAAACAGGGATGTACAAAAGTCTTAAAGGGCATCAGACACTATGTGATGTCCTCAAAAAGCAGATTTTGAACCGA
Organism: Triticum urartu; assembly: GCF_056163025.1. Lineage (NCBI taxonomy): Eukaryota > Viridiplantae > Streptophyta > Magnoliopsida > Poales > Poaceae > Triticum > Triticum urartu. Next base: position 45,742,605 of record NC_141877.1, on the reverse strand, counting down.
AACCCGAGGAAAGAGGGTGTTGGGTTCGTAAGGAAAATGAATGCTGATGGCTCTTACTGGAAACCTGAGCAGTACCCCAAAACCACATGGGTTGCTGCAAAGGAATTTTCAGCAGATCCATCCACTCTATCTGGGTTCACTTGTGCTAACCCCATTGTCATTGATGAATCCTTTGATGGAAACTATAAACTGTTTAAGAATCAGAATGGTGAAGTGTTTTCCAGGTACATTGGTACTAACTGCAGGAATGGACCGCCTATGAAGAAGATCTGGGTTCCGAAAAGGTGTCTGGAGAATCTTCCTGTGAATGTCATCATGACACCTCACGTGAAGAAGACAAACCTCAGACCAAAGGCTTCATACGGTCCAAAGGCTTCATACGGTCCAAAGGCTTCATACAGATAGAGGACTCACCTGAGTCGCACTAACGCAAATGTTTTGCAGGGAAACCATACTCAGGCATATGAATTTGAGAGCGGTTCATCAAACTGCCATGTTCATAAGACCAAGAACTATTCTGCTTATTCTTATGAGTACTATTGTCCGCCTGCAAGACTGTTTGCTAGGGCTCCAAAGCCAAAGTTCTTAGATGCTGCACTTAGACTTATTGCTTCTAAGCCACCCTTGAAGATGTGGGTGGCTAAGAAAGCTTAACTCTCTTTTGCAGGGAAAGGTCTCCAGCAGAAAACCAAAATCGTCTGACGCTATTGCTGGGGACCTTAAACATCTTGTAGGGCGCAAGATCAAATGCCCGAATGGTCTTACTATGTACTTCGTTCCTGAATCGCTTGCTACTCTCCCTATTAGTCCTAATCTGGATCTAAGCTTTCATAACCCACTGGTTCGTCAAATGTTTTTGCTTCACAATGCTCTTCGTGAAGCCTATCCCCCTAACTGCACTGTAGGGTACGACACCAGCGTCTTCAGAATCGATTATTGATAGTGGGTGTACAAATCACATGACTGGCAAAAGAAGCCTTCTTATGGACTCAACCTTACGTCCATCCGACAAGAGCCACATCACATTTGCTCACACTGGTAAAAGTAAGGTATTGGGTCTAGGTAGAGTTGCAATCTCAAGGGATCAACACATGGATAAAGTCATGCTTGTTGAATCCCTTGGCTTCAACTTAATGTCTGTCTCAATGCTTTGTGATTTAAACATGATCGTAATATTTGGAAAATATCGTTGCCTTGTTCTAATGGAATCTGACAAGTCTCTAGTATTTGAAGGGTATCGAAAAGATGATTTGTACGTGGTAGATTTCTCAGCAGGACCACAGCTTGCCGTATGTCTTCTAGCAAAAGCTTCAGAATGCTGGCTCTGGCATCGGAGGCTTGGGCATGCTGGCATGAGGAACCTTCACACCCTGGCAAAGAAGAAGCATGTCATAGGCATCGAGGGCGTCAAGTTCAAGAAAGATCACTTATGCGGTGCCTGTGAGGCAGGAAAGATGACGAGGGCCAAACATCCCTCGAAGACAATCATGACCACTACTCGACCCTTCGAACTGCTTCACATGGATCTTTTCGGTCCCACTCATTACTCAACTCTTACTACTACTGCTTGTCTCTATGGCTTTGTCATTGTTGATGATTATTCTAGATATACTTGGGTGCACATAATCCTTTACAAGACTGAAGTGCAGGATGTCTTCAGACGCTTCGCCAATTGAGCAATGAACAACTATGGCGCCAAGATAAACCATATCAGAAGTGATAATGGCACCGAATTCAAGAACACTGGCCTTGATACATATCTTGATACCTTGGACATCACACATGAATTCTCAGCCCCGTACATGCCACAGCAGAATGGGGTCGTCGAACGCAAGAACAGAACACTCATTGAGATGGCCAGAACAATGCTAGATTAATACAAGACTCCAAGAAAATTCTGGCCTGAAGCCATTGATACTGCATGCCATACAATCAATCGTGTTTATCTTCACAAGCTTCTGAACAAGACATCTTATGAGCTCCTTACTGGCAAGAAGCCAAATGTCAGTTACTTCAGAGTATTTGGCGCCAGGTGCTGGATCAAGGACCCACATCACACCTCAAAGTTTGCACCAAAAGCACATGAGGGTTTTATGCTTGGATATGGAAAGGATTCGCACTCCTACAGAGTCTTCAATCTCTTTCATTACAAAGTGGTTGAAACAGTGGATGTGCGGTTCGATGAGACCAACGGTTCACAAAGAGAGCAACTGCCAAATGTGCTAGATGAAGTTCCATCCAGTGAATCAATCAAGCTAATGGGAACTGGAGAAATTATACCTTCTGAAGCTCATCCTGAAGAAGAACTTATCATCTCAGCACCTGATCAACATGAAGACAATGCTCAGCCTGAAGACATTCCTTCTAACAACGACAATGATCAGCAAGAGCAAAATCTTCGCCCTGTACATCCTCGCGTTGCCAATGAAGTGTAGATTGAAAGAATAATTGATAGCATCAATGCACCCGGTCCACTCACTCGTTCAAGGGCAACTCAGCTAGCAAATTTCTGTGGGCACTTCACATTCGTCTCAATAACAGAACCCAAGAAAGTTGAAGAAGCCTTCATGGAACCTGAATGGATTCAAGCTATGCAAGACGAGCTTCAACAGTTCGAGCTGAATAATGTATGGGAACTGGTCAAGCGTCCTGATCCTTGGAAGCACAACATAATAGGCACCAAATGGATATACCGCAACAAGCAAGATGAGCATGGTCAAGTTGTCAGAAACAAAGCTCGTCTCGTTGCTCAAGGATATACTCAAGTGGAAGGCATTAACTTCGATGAAACATTTGCTCCTGTGGCTAGACTTGAAGCCATACGCATACTCCTGGCCTATGCAAATCATCACAACATACTTCTTTATCAAATGGATGTGAAGAGCGCCTTCCTCAATGGTAAGATTGAAGAAGTGTATGTTGCACAACCTCCTGGCTTTGAAGATCCAAAACATCCTGACATGGTATACAAGCTCAACAAGGCACTGTATGGCCTCAAACAAGCCCCTCGGGCCTGGTATGACACACTCAAATACTTCCTGAAGAGCAAAGGCTTCATACCTGGTTCTCTCGACCCCACTCTCTTCACGAAGACATATGATGGTGAACTGTTTGTGTGCCAAATATATGTGGATGACATTATCTTCGGCTGCACCAATCAGAAGTACAGTGAAGAGTTTGGATATATGATGCAAGAGCAATATCAAATGTCTATGATGGGAGAGCTGAAGTTCTTTCTCGGTCTTCAAATACGACAGCAACGCAACGGCATCTTCATATCTCAAGAGAAGTATCTCAAAGATTGCCTGAAGAAGTTCGGTATGCAAGACTGCAAAGGCTTCACGACGCCAATGCCAGCCAAGCATCATCTGGGTCCTGACGACAATGGTAAAGAGTTCGATCAAAAGGTATACCGCTCCATGATTGGTTCTTTACTTTATCTATGTGCATCTAGGCCAGATATTATGCTTAGTGTTTGCATGTGTGCTTGATTCCAAGCGGCACCAAAGGAGTCGCATCACTTAGCTGTGAAGCGAATTCTTCGATATTTGGCTCACACCCCAACTCTAGGATTATGGTATCCAAAGGGCTCAGAGTTTAATCTGGTTGGATTCTCGGATGCTGATTATGCTGGTGACAAAGTTGATCACAAGTCTACATCAGGCACATGTCACTTTCTGGGACGATCACTTGTATGTTGGTCTTCAAAGAAGCAGAACTGTGTATCTCTCTCCACTGCTGAATCTGAATACATTGCTGCTGGATCTTGCTACGCTCAGCTTCTGTGGATGAAGCAAACACTCAAGGAATATGGCATTCATCTGAAGCAAGTGCCACTCTACTGCGACAACGAAAGCGCCATCAAGATTGCCAACAACCCAGTTCAGCACTTGAAGACAAAGCACATTGAAATTCGTCATCACTTTCTCAGAGATCATGTTGTGAAGGAAGATATTGATATCATACACGTCAACACTGAAGAGCAATTGGCAGATATCTTCACCAAGCCCTTGGATGAGAAGAGATTTTGCAAGTTACGGTGTGAGCTAAATATCCTGGAATCCTCAAATGTCCTGTGATCAGGCACACATCCTAACCCTTATGCATATTGATGACTTAGATGTGAAACACACGAAGTAAAGTATATCTTCAATCAATGAAGACATACATTCTAAGTGTGAATACATTAATGTGGAATTTGACTTCGGAGCGCCACGATAATTGTGCGCCGTGTCTGGGTCTAATACTTCCTATACGGTGGGTAACGCCACCACCAAATGTTCTATTTTGAAGTGTTTCACTCATGGCGTTACCTTGCTATGTCTTCACATTTGGTTTGGCTTCAATCTCAACATGTCTTCATGATTATCTTCACTATGTTGATTATATATATATATATATATATACTAGTGTTCTGTCCTCTACAGCATTCACTTATAGCTATGTCTTCTTGTTGAATCTTTTGAACTAAGTGAATGTGATCGGACCCTAACCTCTCTATGCTATCTATCTCAAACTCTATCTCTCCAAATCATATGCATTCTATTGAAACTTTCGAATGTCTTCTCCGCGTCCTTGTCAGCAGAAGATACAAAGACAAACCTTAAGTCCACTTTCAATGCTCATTCCTCCACATGAAACCCGGAGAAGTAGGAACGACCACCCGACAATCCAGGCGTGCGTGGGATGTGGAACAAACTCCAAAATTCTGCATGATGGCCACGTGTTCCTCAGATGCGAATCGCCAGGGGCACCTGTGTAATAACGTAGTGCCGCCCCTGTACCTATAAATACACACTTCACGGCGGTCATTATCTCTTCTTCCACTCTCGCACGAACCCTAGCGCCACCGCTAGCCCTCGACGACGCTGGCGATGAAGCGCTTCGCTGCCGCAACCTCTCCGACGCCGTCTTCACGCCGACCACGGACATCGTCCTCTCCGCCATCGCCAAGTTAGGGCATGGAAGATCGAACTGCTCGGCCTCATCTTCCACTCCGTCTAGCAGTTCTTAGTGTGGTAAATAAAACTTCCTTTTTACGGCACCGTTGATCCTATGGCTTTGTCACTTTCTACCACAAGCAGTTTCTATTCACACAAGTTAGATCTCTCTCATACTGCATCTCATAACATGCCTAGTATATTCACTTATGCTTCACAAAGTAGTTAGATTCCTCACTTGTACTGATCTCTGGATTCGTACAAATCTGGAACCAACTCCTTATCTATGAGTGAATGTCTTCGCACGATGAGGTCAATGTCTTCTAAACTGATTTATATTCAAAATCTTCTGAGAATGCATATGACCTCTTCCCCTTCCCTCGCACCTTAATGCTGTCACAGGTACATGTCCGTGGGAGAATCCCTTGGTTCTCATAGTCTGCATTCATTTGCAGAATTCTTACAGCATCATATAAATTCTCCCGAAGCAAGTTCCTGTTTGTCCAGCAAGCGAAAATCTTTGAAGCCTTTGAACGTGTTGAAGCCTTTCAGTTTAAAGTTCATGGCTTCAGAGAAATCAGCAAGGAAGGGTGGCAGAAAGCGTCGTGGAGAAACATCTAGAGATCTGCCAGATTACCTCTCAGAACTGTACAAGACAGATCCTGAAGAGGATTACAATCAGCGCACGACCCGAATCCAATGGATTCGAAGATATTGGGCAGAACAATGGTTCAAATACCGATTTGTAACCCAGGAATATGTTGAGAAAAATACCATCAAGAGACCGTGGGGAGACATCCTATACAAGAATCTTCAACCCAGGTCCAGAGATGAAGCCATTGAACAAGGCTTCTATCCCTGCATGGTCCGTGGGCCACAGCCTGCTGATGCACACCCATCATAACTACTATGGTGTCGTGATGACATTCTGTTCAAGCGCAACTTCCAGTTTGCCCAGAACTCAGCGAAGCAAAATAAGAAGACATTGGGACTAGACTTCAACCCTGGTCCCTCAGCTCCAAGGGCTGATGGCACACGAGATGCAGAACCCAATGTCGTCGGTCCTTTCTACAACCTTGAAGGCCTCATCACCCATATCTTGGTTCAAGGGACTGCAGTGAATGAGCCTGCAGCTGACGCTGAATCAGATGAAGCGCCTGCAACGCCGAAGCCAAAGAAGTTGAAGAAGCCTAAAGCTTCAAAGCCTGCCCCTTCACCAAAAATCTCACGGGCGAAGCCACTGGCAACTGCACCTCCTGAAGACAGTGTGCAGTCCGAAGATTTATCACGCATCTCCAAGCCCCAGAAGGTCAAGATGCCTCTGCCACACATCGGCCAAGAGCTAACAGCTGCTGCCATTCTGCGCAATGATGCCATTGATCTGTCAAGTGATGAAGATCTTGTAGATGACGCTCTTGAGCAACTCATCAAGAGCAAAGAAGAAGCAGAAATCTTCAATGATCTGCCTCTCTTTGATGTAACAGTCATTCACAACTTCATTGATGAATGGTTTGACACGCCAAACATCAGCTTCGACGATCTCCAACTACCCATTGGCCTTAGTGTCGCCTTCCATGGCGCCATTGCTTCAGAGTTAGCTATCGCCCATCGCATTGTCGAACTGAAGCAGAAGATTGACTTTGAGAAATCTCAGTTCAAGAAGCATATGGCCAAGCTCAGCATGCAAGACGTGAAGAATTTCAAGATTATGTTGCACGAGCTCAAGGAAGCCTTTCTAAAGAAACGTGCAGAAGCTCAGGGTTCTTGTGAGCGCATGAAGGTCCTGGCTGATAGGTGTGTGCAAGCCTACAATGAGGCTGAGAAGCGCAAGGCCCTTGGGCGTCCTGGCATCGACCCCAGGATGGCTGCCAAGAAGCAGAAGAAGCCCGCTATGGCTGAACCTGAAGCACCAAGGCAGGAGGCAGATCCCCTTGTCTTCCCAACTAGCATGACTGGCCCGAAGCCAAAGGCCAGGTCAACCGCTTCAGAACTGAAGAAGACCAGGACTGCTGAGGCTGAAGCAAGGAAGAGAAAACATCCTGAAGCCTCTGCTACTGCCCCCGCCAAGAAGAAAAGAATGACCAAGAAGGAACGGGCTGCTCCCACAGAGCCCTTGATTGTTGAACCCATTTCCATGGTTCACCCCGACGCCGATCCACAAGAACGTCAACTGACTGTCCATGAGCCTGCTTTCACAGAGGCTCATGAAGCTGAAGACTTTCCAGCAGCTGATCCCCTCGCTGTTGAGGACATTGGTCACCATGACCATGTTGAAGATGATGCAGCCCTTCCTCAGCTAGAGCACCAACAGGTATCATCGCCTGTGCTCACGCACAGTGAACTCATCAGCATTGGTCGTCCACTGACACCAATAGCACAGGATGCTTCGTGGGCGGATCGCCCACAAGAGGAAGAAGATTCTGAGGCCCAGCCAACACAAACTCCACAGGCGTCGCCCACGTTGCGCAGGCTTCGCAAAGGTCCAAGGCCTCAAGTCTCTGCGTCTGAAGCTAAAACTGCTGAAGACATTCCGGCTGCATCAGCCGATGAAGAAGAAGTACCACAAGCTGCTACTCCCCTGTCCCACCAAGAAGCAGTTCTCGAGGAGAACGTGATCGTAAGCGACCCTCCAGCTCATCAAGTGGAGGTTGAAAATCTTGCGGCTGCCACCACCAACACCACTAAAGCCACTGACGCTGTCATGGCTGAAGTAAATGTGGAGCCCTCACCAACAAAAGCACCAGAAGTCAGCGAAGCCACTGATCCCGCTGCTTCTGTTCCTGCGTCTGCTGCCGGTCCCCAATTCGACTATCATGTTGAGCACATGCCTCAGGTACAGAAGCCAATCCCAAGATTGCCAAGGTTCCCAGGTCCTGCATCAGCACCTGGCTCCTTCAATATCAATGGCTTTAGAGCAGACAACACATTCTTCAACAGCTCCAAGAACCCCTACTCCATGGAAAGAATATCATCTGATCGGTTCTGGAGTTATCCGCAGCGAAGCTATTACTCATGCGTTCTTTACAACCAAGGTCGCATCTTCCCACACAAGCGCCTTGACATTGAAGCAATAGCTGGTCTGCCCTGTCTGGAAGAAGCTCTGGATTGCTTCAAAGAGGTTGGACTGCTGCCGTTCGTCACTGACCAAGAGCATTGGAATGAAGAGTTGCTGCTCCAATTCTATGCCACACTTCACATCCGCGGGTATAGCAGAGATCCGAAGACTTGGGTCTTGGAGTGGATGACAGGAAACGTTCATCACGAAGCCAAAGCCTTTGACATCATTGAGCTCACTGGTTTGCCCACTCCTGGCGATCTCTACGAGCATGGCTGTCAGCTTCATAGTGAAGCTATTGAGAGCATCTTTCAGAAGACTGAACCTAATATGAGTCAGATGCTCAGTATGGTGAAGCCATTGCCCCAAGATGCTGCTTATCCCACGGAGTTCTTCGTTGAAGACCTTGAGTATCTGCCAAGAACCATTTATCACATCATAAGGCGAACTCTCTGGCCAATCAAAGGACATTCTCCCCATGCCAAGCTGGAAGGTGCAATGAAGACTTTGGTCTTCTACATTCTTCATGGAAAATGCTTCAATACACAGGATTTCTTCATTCGCCAACTTGCTGCATCTGGCTCTGATCTGTTTAGTTTGAAGTTCTACGCCCCTTGGGTGATGCGGCTGATCAAACTTCACTCCGCTATCTCATATCAGCCCTCGGCCCGCAACCATCGGTTCTTTTTGCCTGATGTGGATATGTCTATTGAAGCCATCTATCCTGAGCCTGCCAAGGAACCTCTCAGTCTTCAGAATGCAGAGCATCAAAGTTTCACTCAGAATGTTGAAGGCGTTGAAGCCGTAACTCGTGTGTATCCTTTGGCTGGCACTACACGTGCACCGCATCCTGCTCTCACTGAAGCCACTGACAGTACAACTGCTCCACGACCCAAGAAACGCACTCGTGTTCTCAACGACCGAGAGTTTCTTGTGGCTCTTCATCATAAACAGGATAGGCATCATGACTGGCTGAAGCGTTAGATGCAAAGCCTCTTGGTGGATGTTAATCGCATTCGCAATCTTGCCACCAAGAATGCTTTTGTTGCCCATGAAACCTCTCGCCGCACATGGAAAGGGCTAACACTGATGTGCTCTGAAGATGATCTTCAAGAGGATGGCTTCACTGAGCGATTCAAGTTTGACTCCACACCTCCTCGAAGGGCAGTGCTGCGACGAACTCCATCCCTTGAAGACTCTGAGTTCTCTTCCTCTGCTGCAACTGTGAATGCCAGAGTAATCGAGGATGAAGACGATGCTACTTCACCGCCACCTCCTTCAGCACGCTTCGACTCTGCTCCAAGCTCTTCAGCACCGCCAAACACAACCAACGACCCTGCTGCTTCACCTACTCCTCATGGGAACGAGTAGATGCTCTATGTCTTCAAACCTTTTTGGTCCTTACTAACAAAAGGGGGAGAAGCATATGAGGTTGATAGTCTTCAAGCGGGTCCATATGGGCGGGTGCTTTATATTTTGCTTCGTGCTTACAACTCTCGTTTTGCTACATTTGGTTCTTTGAGTTGTAACACTTAAACTCGATGGTCGTCTGCTACTTATTTGCCACCTTGTGTTGCGATGATAAATTCCGCATGTGCGACGATAAATTCCGCACTTAGATCATTCTGCAGACGTCCATTTTCCATTATGCATGTCATTATCTTCATATACTTTCACATGCATAGTGGATTGTCATCATAAGTTGAAGTGGATCTCCACAAGTACAACCTGCCATGTGCATTTGCATTCCAAAAGCAAATTACTTATATGCACATCTTCAGGGGGAGCCCTTGCAACTTATGAAGACAATTCCTTATCCTTTACAATTTCACAGATTATATTCCCCGTTGAAAACTTCAACTAGTTTGTCATCAATCACCAAAAAGGGGGAGATTGTAAGTGCATCTAGTGCCACCCCTAGTTGGTTTTGGAGTATTGACGACAAACCTAGTTGAGGGACTAATATGTTTGTGAGAATTGCATGATAACACAGGTAGAAGTCCCTCATTGATTCGGTTTTCCAACCAGAGATGACCCCTAAAAATGTATGAAGACATTGAAGTCAAAGGTGGTATATGAAGATACTCACATTGAAGACTATGACAAGAGAAGACACCACATGAAGCCTATGGAGCTCGAAGACTTAGATCTTTCGTAGTTCTCTTTCTTTTGTGTTGAGTCATAGGAACCACCGTACTGTTAAGTGGGGTCCAAGAGAACCAGTCAGAATGACTGAAGTGATGCTTAAACAAAACCTATGTCTTCGAGTGAAGACTTTGAGAGCGAATCTTGTCCAGAGTCGGGCAAGTCAGCTTTGCTTGAAGCCCAAGTAAAGTTGCCGTGTGAGTTTGAAATCTGACCGTTGGAACACGTGTCAGTTCCTTAGTGACCCAGGGTCATTTCGGACAAATCAGGTCGGGTTGCCAAGTGGCTATAAATAGCCCACCCCCTACAACCATAAATGGTTGGCTGCTCAGATTCAGAGTACGGCTTTTGTCGTTTGAGAGCAACCCACCTCGAAGCCTTTGAGAGAGAATTCCTTGCGAGGATAAAGCCCTAACCACGCAGAGCCAAAGAGAATTAGGCATCACTTAAGTCTTCTTGTCTGTGTGATCTGAAGACTTATTACACTTGAGGACTGTGCATCCTCCAGCCGGTTAGGCATCGCGTTCTGAGCATCCAAGAGACATTGTGGATTGCCGGTGAATGAAGTCTATGAAGGTTTGGGAGTCTACCTTGAAGACTTACTAGAGTGATTGGGCGAGGTCTGTGTGACCTTAGCTCAAGGGGAATACGGTGAGGACTGGGTGTCCGGGACTGTGTGTCATAATGTTTAAATACCTAGCCGCCCTAACCAGACGTACAGTTGTCACAGCAACTGGAACTGGTCCAACAAATCATTGTCTTCAGCGAGTCACTGGTTTCATCTTCCCTTCCCTTTACTTACTGTTACTCCTTGTGAAGTCATTGTATGTTCGCACTATCTTTTATCTTCACTGAGTGACTGTGTGTTCTGTGTGGCTTCACAATATCTTCCTAGCTGATCCTTACTACATTGCTGCTATTAGTCATTGTGCTTTCACTCTATTGAATACTTGACTATGGCTTGCCTAGTGTAGTCTACCTTCCGCTGCAAGGTAATAGGTTTATTTCTATCGTTTGTCTTCATAACTTCCACGTTTTGAAGACTTTCATAAAAATCACCTATTCACCCCCCCTCTATTCGATATAACACACTTTCAATTGTCCACCTGCAAGACTTTTTGCTAGGGCTCCAAAGCCAAAGTTCTCAGATGCTGCACTTAGACTCATTGCTTCGAAGCCACCCTTGAAGATGTGTGTGGCTAAGAAAGCTTAACTCTCTTTTGCAGGGAAAGGTCTCCAGCCGAAAACCAAAATCGTCTGAAGCTATTGCTGGGGACCTTAAACATCTTGTAGGGCGCAAGATCAAATGCCCAAATGGTCTTATTATGTATTTTGTTCCTGAGTCGCTTGCTACTTGCCCGATCAGTCCTAACTTTGATCTAAGCTTTCATAATCCACTTGCTCGTCAAATGTTTATGCTTCACAATTCTCTTCGTGAAGCCTATCCCCCTAACTGCACTGTAGGGTACGACACCAGCTGCTTCAGAATGGATTATTGATAGTGGGTGTACTAATCACATGACTGGCAAGCGAAGTCTTCTTATGGACTCAACCTTACGTCCATCTGACAAAAGTCACATCACATTTGCTGACACTGGTAAAAGCAAGGTATTGGGTCTAGGTAGAGTTGCAATCTCAAGGGATCAACACATGGATAAAGTCATGCTTGTTGAATCCCTTGGTTTCAACTTAATGTCTGTCTCAATGCTTTGCGATTTAAACATGATTGTGATGTTTGGAAAATATCGTTGCCTTGTTCTAATGGAATCTGACAAGTCTCTAGTTTTTGAAGGGTATCGGAAAGATGATTTGTACGTGGTAGATTTCTTAGCAGGACCACAACTTTCCGTATGTCTTCTAGCAAAAGCTTCAGAATGCTGGCTCTGGCATCGGAGGCTAGGGCATGCTGGCATGAGGAACTTGCACACTCTTGCAAGAAAGAAGCATGTTATAGGCATCGAGGGCGTCAAGTTCAAGAAGGATCACTTATGCGGTGCCTGTGAAGGAGGAAAGATGATGAGGGCCAAGCATCCCTCGAAGACAATCATGACAACGACTCAACCCTTCGAACTGCTCCACATGGACCTTTTCGGTCCCACTCATTACTCAACTCTTACTACTACTTCTTGTCTCTATGGCTTTGTCATTGTTGATGATTATTCTAGATATACTTGGGTCCATATAATCCTCTACAAGACCGAAGTGCAGGATGTCTTCAGACGCTTCGCCAATCGAGCCATGAACAACTATGGCGTCAAGATAAAGCACATCAGAAGTGACAATGGCACTGAATTCAAGAACACTGGCCTAGATATGTATCTTGATACTTTGGGTATCACACATGAATTCTCAGCTCCGTACACGCCGCAGCAGAATGACGTCGTGGAACGCAAGAACAGAACACTTATTGAGATGGCCCGGACGATGCTTGATGAATACAAGACTCCAAGAAAATTCTGGCCTGAAGCCATTGATACTGCATGCCATATCATCAACCGTGTTTATCTTCACAAGCTTCTCAACAAGACATCCTATGAGCTCCTTACTGGCAAGAAGCCAAATGTCAGTTACTTCAGAGTATTTGGTGCCAGGTGCTAGATCAAGGATCCACATCACACTTCAAAATTTGCATCGAAAGCACATGAAGGTTTTATGCTTGGATATGGAAAGGATTCACACTCCTACAGAGTCTTCAACCTCTTTCACTATAAAGTGGTTGAAACTGTGGATGTGCGGTTCGATGAGACTAACGGCTCGCAAAGAGAGCACCTGCCAAATGTGCTAGATGAAGTTCCATCCAGTGAATCAATCAAACTTATGGGAACTGGAGAAATCATACCATCTGAAGCTCAGCCTGAAGAGGAACTTATCATCTCCGCACCTGATCAACCTGAAGGCAATGCTCAGCCTGAAGACAATCCTTCTAACAATGACAATGATCAGCAAGAGCAAAATCTTCGTCCTGTACATCCTCGTGTTGCAAATGAAGTACAGATTGAGAGAATAATTGATAGCATCAATGCACCAGGTCCACTCACTCGTTCAAGGGCAACACAGCTAGCAAATTTCTGTGGGCACTTCACATTCGTCTCAATATCTGAACCCAAGAAAGTTGATGAAGCCTTCATGGAACCTGAATGGATTCAAGCTATGCAAGAAGAGCTTCAACAGTTTGAGCTGAATAATGTATGGGAACTGGTTAAGCGTCCTGATCCTCGTAAGCACAACATAATAGGAACTAAATGGATATATCGCAACAAGCAAGATGAGCATGGTCAAGTTGTCAGAAACAAAGCTCGTCTCGTTGCTCAAGGATACACTCAAGTTGAAGGGATTGACTTCGATGAAACATTTGCTCCTGTGGCTAGGCTTGAAGCCATACGCATACTGCTGGCCTATGCAAATCATCATAACATTCTTCTGTATCAAATGGATGTGAAGAGCGCTTTTCTCAATGGCAAGATTGAAGAAGAAGTGTATGTTGCACAACCGCCTGGCTTTGAAGATCCAAAACATCCTGACATGGTGTAGAAGCTCAACAAGGTACTGTATGGCCTCAAACAAGCCCCTCGGGCTTGGTATGACACACTCAAAGACTTCCTGAAGAGCAAAGGCTTCAAACTTGGTTCCCTCGACCCCACTCTCTTCACAAAGACATATGATGGTGAATTGTTTGTGTGTCAAATATATGTGGATGACATTATCTTCGGCTGCACCAATCAGAAATACAGTGAAGAGTTTGGATATATGATGCAAGAGCAATATCAGATGTCCATGATGGGTGAGCTGAAGTTCTTCCTTGGTCTTCAAATACGTCAGCAACGCAACGACATCTTTATGTCTCAAGAGAAATACCTCAAAGATTGCCTAAAGGAATTTGGGATGCAAGATTGCAAAGGCTTCACGACGCCAATGCCAGCCAAACATCATCTGGGTCCCGACGACAATGGTAAAGAGTTCGATCAAAAGATATACCGCTCCATGATTGGTTCCTTGCTTTATTTATGTGCATCTAGGCCAGATATCATGCTTAGTGTTTGCATGTGTGCCTGGTTCCAAATGGCACCAAAGGAATCACATCACTTAGCTGTGAAGCGTTCTCAGATATTTGGCCCACACACCAACACTAGGATTATGGTATCCAAAGGGCTCAGAGTTTGATCTAGTTGGATTCTCGGATGCTGATTATGCTGGTGACAAGGTGGATCGCAAGTCTACATCAGACACATGTCATTTTCTGGGACGATCACTTGTATGTTGGTCTTCAAAGAAGCAGAACTGTGTATCTCTCTCCACTGCTGAATCTTTATACATTGCTGCTGGATCTTGATGCGCTCAGCTTCTATGGATGAAGCAAACACTCAAATACTATGGCATTCATCTGAAGCAAGTGCCACTCTACTGCGACAACGTAAGTGCCATCAAGATTGCCAACAACCCAGTTCAGCACTCGAAGACAAAGCACATTGAAATTCGTCATCACTTTCTCAGAGATCATGTTATGAATGAAGATATTAATATCATACACGTCAACACTGAAGAGCAATTGGCAGATATCTTCACCAAGCCCTTGGATGAGAAGAGGTTTTGCAAGTTACGGTGTGAGCTAAATATCTTGGAATCCTCAAATGTCCTGTGATCAGGCACACATCCTAACACTTAAGCATGTTGATGACATAGATGTGCAACACACGAAGTAAAGTATATCTTCAATCAATGAAGACTTACATTCTGAGTGTGAATACATTAACGTGGAATTTGAATTCGGAGTGCCACGATAATTGTGCGCCGTGTCTGGGTCTAATACTTCCTATACGGTGGGTAACGCCACCACCAAATTCTTCTGTTTGAAGTGTTTTACTCATGGCGTTACATTTGCTATGTCTTCACATTTGGTTTGTCTTCAATTTCAACTTGTCTTCATGATTATCTTCACTATGTTGATTTGACTATCTTCTAATATATACATATTAGTGTTCTGTCCTCTACAGCATTCACTTATAGCTACGTCTTCCTTGTTGAATCTTTTGAACTAAGTGAATGTGATCGGACCCTAATCTCTCTATGCTTTCTATCTCAAACTCTATCTGTCCAAATCATATGCATTCTATTGAAACTGTCGAATGTCTTCTCTACGTCCTTGTCAGCAGAAGATACAGAGACAAACATTAAGTCTGTTTTAAATGCTCTATCCTTATTGCCTAAAATCCGGAGAAGAAGGAACGACCATCCGACAGTTCGGGCGGGCGTGGGAACGTGGGACAACTCCGAGTATGTTGCATGCTTGCCACGTGTCCCTCAGATGTGAACCGCCAGGGGCACCTGCATAATTACGCTGTGCCGCATACTTCCTTATAAATACATGTCCCCTACGGTCAAGAAAACCTTCTTCCACCTCTCCACCTCGTCAAAACCCTAGCGCCACCGCTAGCTCTCGACAACGCCGGCGATGAAGCGCTTAGCTGCCGCGACTTCACCGACGCCGTCCTCACGCCGGCCGCGGTCATCGTCCTCTTCACCGCTGCCGTAGGTGTCCTCCGTCGCCAAGTTAGGGCACGGTGGATTGAACTACTCGGTCTCCTACTCTTCCCATCTAGCAGTTCATCGTGTGGTAAATAAAACTCTCTTTTTACCATCTTTTTGATCCTAAAAGATTCATCCTGTTTATCAAAAGTGGTTTCTGCCTACTCAATGTTAGATCTATCATGTCTGCATCTCATATAATGCCTAGTATATTCACTTAAGCTTCATAATGAGTTAGATTCCTCACTTGTACCTATTCCTGGATTCGTACAAATCTAGAACCAACTTCAAACACATAAGTGAATGTCTTCGCACCATGAGGTCAATGTCTTCAAACTGATTTATCTTCAAAATCTTCTAAGAATGCATATGACCTCTCCCCTTCCCTCGCATCTCTAATGCTGTCACAGGTACATGTCCGTGGGAGAATCCCTTGGTTCTCATAGTCTACATTCGTTTGCAGAATTCTTACAGCATCACATTAACTCTCCCGAAGCCAGTTCCTGTTTGACCAGCAAGCGGAAGCCTTTGAAGCCTTTGAACGTGTTGAAGCCATTCAGTTTGAAGTTCATGGCTACAGAGAAATCAGCAAGGAAGGGTGGCAGACTGTGTCGAGGGGGAACATCAAGAGATCTGCCTGATGACCTCTCAGAGCTGTACAAGACAGATCCAGAAGAGGATTACAATCAGCGCAAGACACCAATACAATGGATTCGAAGATATTGGGCCGAACAATGGTTTAAATACAAGTTTGTGACCCAGGAGTATGCTGAGAAGAATGCCATCAAGAGTCCTTGGGGTGACATTCTCTTCCGAAGCCTTCCACCCAAGACCAGAGCTGAAGCTATTGCTCAGGGTTTCTATCCCTGTATGGTCCGTGGACCACAGCCTGAAAATGCCGACCCATCATCACTGCTCTGGTGTCGTGACGATAATCTCTTCAAGCGCAACTTCCAGCACGCAAAGGCATCGGCCAAGGAAAACAAGAAGTCATTGGGACTAGACTTCAACCCTGGTCCTTCTGCTCCCCGGGCTGACGGCACACGCGATGATGTACCCAATATCATCGGACCTTTCTACAACCTTGATGGCCTTATCACTCACATTTCTATTCAAGGTGCCAAAGAGGATCATTCTGATGATGATGCCGACACTGATGAAGCCCCAACTCCTACTCCAAAGCCGCAGAAGCAGAAGAAGGCTAAAGCTTCAAAGTCAGCTGCTCCTCCAAAAGCTTCACGTGCGAAGCCACTGGCTACTGCACCTCCTGAAGACAGCGTGCAGTCTGAAGATCTATCACGTATCTCCAAGAAGACAGAGATGAAAAAGAATACTGATATGGCATTGACCCCTACTGCCATTCTGCGAGACGAACACATTGATCTGTCCAGTGATAAAGATCTTGCAGATGACGCTCTTGAGCAACTGATTAAGAGCAAGGAAGAAGCAGAAATTTTCAATGATTTGCCTCTCTTTGACGTGGGAATCATCCACAACTTCATTGATGAGTGGTTTGAAACCCCCAATCTCAGCTTTGACGATCTGCAACTTCCAATTGGCCTCAGCATCTCTTTCAATGGCGCCATTGCTTCTGAGCTAGCTCTAGCTCAGCGCATCGTTGAACTGAAGCACAAGATCAACTATGAGAAAGCTCAGTTCAAGAAGCACATGGCAAAGCTCAGCGTGCAAGATGTCAAAAACTTCAAGGTTATGCTGCATGAGCTCAAGGAAGCTTTTCTCAAGAAACGAGAAGAAGCTAAAGGTTCTCGTGAGCGCATGAAGAGTCTGGCTGACAAGTGCGTGCAAGCCTACAATGAAGCCGAGAAGCGCAAGGCTCTTGGGCGTCCTGGCATCGACCCCATAATGGCTGCAAAGAAGAAGAAGCCATCGACTGACAAATCTGCACCTTCAAGGCAGGAAGAACCTCGCATTGTCTTCCCAAGCAGCATGTCCGGCTCGAAGCCAAAGGTCAAGTCAACCGCTTCAGAACTGAAGAAGACAAGGGCTGCCGAGGCTGAAGCCAGAAAGAGGAAAAATCCTGAAGCTTCTGATGTCGCTCCCTCCAAGAAGAAGCGCAAAACCAAGAAAGATCGGGTTGCTCGCACAGAGCCCCTTGTTGTCGAGCGCATCTCGGTTGCTTGTCCTGACTCTTCGCATCAAGAACGACGGATGGTAGTTCATGAGCCTGCTTCCATAGAGGCTCCTGAAGCTGAAGACATTCCAGTAGTTGACCCCACCGCTGCTGAAGACATTGGTCACCATGACAATGTTGAAGATGATGTAGTTCTTCCTCAGATCGAGCACAACTTGGTATCATCGCCTGTTCTCACGAAGAGTGAACTCATCAGCATTGGTCGTCCTCTGACGCCAATTGCTCAGGATGCATCATGGGCTGATCACCCACAACAAAAAGACACCCTGAGTACTCCCCAACAACAAGTCACCCCATGAGTGCAAGAAGAAGAAGATGACTTTGAGGCCCAGCCAACTCCATCTCCACAGGCGTCGCCAGCGTTACGCAGGCTTCGCAAAGGACCAAGGACCCAAGTCCCTCTTTTGAGCGTTCCAGAAGGAGAAGTGCACCACCAATCTGTTGCACGTCAGGTGTTCCCAGAAGCCACTCCTACTGTGAATGTCTCCGAGTCTGAAGCTAAAGTTGCTGAAGACAATCCGGCTGCATCAGCCGAAGAAAAACAAGCAAAAGAACGTGTCCATACTCCCCCCATCACTGAAGAAGTTGTTCCTGAAGTGAACATGTCGGTGCCCGACCCTCCAGCTCCTCAAGTGGAGGTTGAGAATCCTAAAGTAGCCACCACTAACACCACTGAAGCCAATGACGTGGTCATAGCTGAAGACAATGTGGAGCCTGCACCAAACACTATGCTAGAAGCCAATGAAGCCAATGATGCACCTGCAACAGATGTCCAGCCTGACGCCTCTGTTGATACCACTGCTCCTGTTCCGCCACCAAGGCCACATACTATCGAGCAAGCATACAACTATGGCCAGCTTATCACTGTCAAATGGCCTCTTCTTGTTCCTCCACCTGCTGCTGGTCCCCAATCTGACTATCACATCGAGCGCATGCCTCAGGTTCAGAAGCCAATGCCAAGGCTGCCTAGGTTTCCAGGCACTGCATCTGCACCCGGATCATTCAATATCAATGGCTTCAAAGCACACAACACCTTCTTTGATAGCGCCAAGAACCCCTACTCTAAGGCAAGAATATCTTCTGATCGGTTCTGGAGCTATCAACAGCGCAGTTATTACTCATGCATCTTATACAATCAAGGTCGCATTTTTCTACATATGCGTCTTGACACTGAAGCCATAACTGGTCTGCCCTATTTGGAAGAAGCGCTGGATTGCTTCAGAGAGTCTGGCTTGTTGTAGTTCGTCACTGACAAGGAGCACTGGAACGAAGAATTGCTGCTCCAATTCTATGCCACTCTTCATATTCGTGGCTACAACCGGGATCCGAAGACTTGGATCCTTGAGTGGATGACAGGCAATGTTCATCATGAAGCAAAGCCTTTGATGTCATTGAGCTCACTGGCCTGCCCACTCCAGGTGATCTTTATGAACCTGGTTGTCAGCTTCACGGTGCTGCTATGGAAAGCATTTTTCACAAGCCTAAACCCAACATGAGTCAGATGCTTAGCATGATGAAGCCTTTGCCTCCCGATGCTGAATATCCTAAGGAGTTCTTTGTTGAAGACCTTGAGTATCTGCCACGTACTATCTATCACATTATAAGACGAACTCTCTGGCCCATCAAAGGACATTCTCCACATGCAAAGCTTGAAGGTGCAATGAAGACTTTGGTCTTCCATATTATTCACGGCAAAAGCTTCAATGCATAAGACTTCTTCATCCGCCAACTTGCTGCATCAGGATCCGATCTCTTTGGCTTGAAGTTTTACGCTCCATGGATTATGCGTCTGATCAAACTACACTCAGCTGTCACCTATCAGCCCTCTGCTCGCAATCATCTGATTTTTCTGCCTGACGTCGATATGTCAGTTGAAGCCATCTATCCAGAGCCTGCCAAGGAGCCCCTTAGTCTTCAAAATGCTGATAATCAAAGCTTCTCACAACACATTGAAGGAGTCCAAGCAGTCACTCGTGTTTATCCTCTAGCTGGTACTACCCGTGCACCTCATCGTGCCCTCACTGAAGC
Organism: Triticum urartu; assembly: GCF_056163025.1. NCBI lineage: Eukaryota > Viridiplantae > Streptophyta > Magnoliopsida > Poales > Poaceae > Triticum > Triticum urartu. The sequence continues at coordinate 45,722,762 of NC_141877.1, read as the reverse complement.
CACTGAAAGCTGATGGGGAACGTAGCAGAAATTCAAAATTTTCCTACGTGTCACCAAGATCTATCTATGGAGAGAGTAGCAACGAGGGGAAGGAGAGTGCATCTACATACCCTTGTAGATCGCTAAGCGGAAGCGTTCAAGTGAACGGGGTTGATGGAGTCGTACTCGTCGTGATCCAAATCACCGGAGATCTTAGTGCCGAACGGACGGCACCTCCGCGTTCAACGCACGTACAGCCCGGTGACGTCTCCCACGCCTTGATCCAGCAAGGAGAGAGGGAGAGGTTGAGGAAGACTCCATCCAACAGCAGCACAACGGCGTGGTGGTGGTGGAGGAGCGTGGCAATCCTGCAGGGCTTCGCCAAGCACCACGGGAGAGGAGAAGGACTTAGGAGAGAGGGAGGGGCTGCACCAAAGGCATAAGGTGTGTTTGAGAGTCCCTCCTACCCCACTATATATAGGGATCCCAAGGGGGGTGTGCGCCAGCCCCTAGGAGATCCAATCTCCAAGGGGGCGGCGGCCAGGGGAGGAGTCCTCCCCCCCCCCCCCCCCCCAAGGCACCTAGGAGGTGCCTTCCCCTGCTGGGACTCTTCCTTTAGGGTTTCCCCAGGCGCATGGGCCTCTTGGGGCTGGTGCCCTTGGCCCATGTAGGCCAAGGCGCACCCCCTACAGCCCATGTGGCCCCCGGGGTAGGTGGCCCCACCCGGTGGGCCCCCGGGACCCTTCCGGTGGTCCCGGTATAATACCGATGACCCCGAAACTTGTCCCGATGGCCGAAACAGGACTTCCTATATATAAATCTTTACCTCTGGACCATTCCGGAACTCCTCGTGACGTCTGGGATCTCATCCGGGACTCCGAAAAACATTCGGTAACCACATACAAGCTTCCTTTATAACCCTAGCGTCATCGAACCTTAAGTGTGTAGACCCTACGGGTTCGGGAGACATGCAGACATGACCGAGACGTTCTCCGGTCAATAACCAACAGCGGGATCTGGATACCCATGATGGCTCCCACATGTTCCACGATGATCTCATCGGATGAACCACGATGTCAAGGACTTAATCAATCCCGTATACAATTCCCTTTGTCTATCGGTATGTTACTTGCCCGAGATTCGATCGTCGGAATCCAATACCTAGTTCAATCTCGTTACCGGCAAGTCTCTTTACTCGTTCCGTAACACATCATCCCGTGATCAACTCCTTGATCACATTGCGCATATGATGATGTCCTACCGAGTGGGCCCAGAGATACCTCTCCGCTTACACGGAGTGACAAATCCCAGTCTCGATTCGTGCCAACCCAACAGACACTTTCGGAGATACCTGTAATGCACCTTTATAGTCACCCAGTTACGTTGTGAAGTTTGGTACACCCAAAGCATTCCTACGGTATCCGGGAGTTGCACAATCTCATGGTCTAAGGAAATGATACTTGACATTAGAAAAGCTTTAGCATACGAACTACATGATCTTGTGCTAGGCTTAGGATTGGGTCTTGTCCATCACATCATTCTCCTAATGATGTGATCCCGTTATCAACGACATCCAATGTCCATGGTCAGGAAACCGTAACCATCTATTGATCAACGAGCTAGTCAACTAGAGGCTTACTAGGGACATGGGGTTGTCTATGTATCCACACATGTATCTGAGTTTCCTATCAATACAATTATAGCATGGATAATAAACGATTATCATGAACAAAGAAATATAATAATAACTAATTTATTATTGCCTCTAGGGCATATTTCCAACAGTCTCCCACTTGCACTAGAGTCAATAATCCAATTCACATCGATATGTGATTAACACTCAAGGTCACATCCCCATGTGACTAACACCCAAAGAGTTTACTAGAGTCAATAATCTAGTTCACATTTACCATGTGATTAACACTCGATGAGTTCTGGGTTTGATCATGTTTTGCTTATGAGAGAGGTTTTAGTCAACGGGTCTGAATCTTTCAGATCCGTATGTACTTCACAAATTTCTTATGTCATTTTGTAGATGCAACTACTACGCTACATTTGGAGCTATTCCAAATAACTGTTCTACTATACGAATCCATTTTACTACTCAGAATAATCTGGATTAGTGTCAAAGTTTGCATCGGCGTAACCCTTTACGACGAACTCTTTTACCACCTCCATAATCGAGAAAATTCCTTAGTCCACTAGTTACTAAGGATAACTTTGACCGCTGTCTTGTGATCCATTCTTAGATCACTCTTGTACCCCTTGACTGACTCATGGCAAGGCACATTTCAGGTGCGGTACACAGCATAGCATACTGTAGAGCCTATGTCTTAAGCATAGGGGACGACCTTCGTCCTTTCTCTCTACTCTGCCGTGGTCGAGCTTTAAGTCTTAACTTCATACCTTTACAACTCAGGCAAGAACTCCTTCTTTGACTGATCCATCTTGAACACCTTCAAGATCATGTCAAGGTATGTGCTCATTTGAAAGTACCATTAAGCGTTTTGATCTATCCTTATAGATCTTGATGCTCAATGTTCAAGTAGCTTAATCCAGGCTTTCCATTGAAAAACACTTTCCAAATAACCCTATATGCTTTCCAGAAATTCTACATCATTTCTGATCAACAATATGTCAACAACATATATTCATCAAAAATTCTATAGTGCTCCCACTCACCTTTTTGGAAATACAAGTTTCTCATAAACTTTGTATACACCCAAAATCTTTGATCATCTTATCAAAGCATACATTCCAACTCCGAGATGCTTACTCCAGTCCTTAGAAGGATTGCTGGAGCTTTGCATACTTATTAGCATCTTTCAGGATTGACAAAACCTTCCGGTTGTATCACATACAACCTTTCCTCAAGAAAATCGTCGAGGAAACAATGTTTTGACATCCTATCTGCAAGATTTCATAAATAATTAAGTAATCGCTAATATAATTCCAACAGACTCTTAGCATCGCTACGAGTGAGAAAGTCTCACCGTAGTCAACTCCTTGAACTTGTCGGGAAACTTCTAAACGACAAGTCGAGCTTTCTTAATGGTGACATTTACCATCATTGTCCGTCTTCCTTTTAAATCCATCTGTACTCAACAGCCTCACGACCATCAAGTAGTTCTTCCAAAGTCTACACTTTGTTTTCATATATGGATCCTCTCTCGGATTTTATGGCCTCGAGCCATTTATCAGAATCTGGGCCCACCATCGCTTCTCCATGGCTCGTAGGTTCATTGTTGTCTAGCAACATGACTTCCAAGACAGGATCACGTACCACTCTGAAGTAGTACGCATCCTTGTCATCCCACGAGGTTTGGTAGTGACTTGATCTGAAGTTTCATGATCACTATCATAAGCTTCCACTTCAATTGGTGTAGGTGCCACAGGAACAACTTCCTGTGCCATGCCACACACTAGTTGAAGAGACGGTTCAATAACCTCATCAAGTCTCCACCATCCTCCCACTCAATTCTTTCGAGAGAAACTTTTCCTCGAGAAAGGACCTGATTCTAGAAACAATCCCTTATTGCTTTCGAATCTGAGACAGGAGGTATACCCAACTGTTTTGGGTGTCCTATGAAGATGCATTTATCCGCTTTGGGTTCGAGCTTATCAGCCTGAAACTTTTTCGCATAAGCGTCGCAGCCCCAAACTTTTAAGAAATGACAGCTTAGGTTTCTCTAAACCATAGTTCATACGGTGTCATCTCATCGGAATTACGTGGTGCCCTATTTAAAGTGAATGTGGTTGTCTTTAATGCCTAACCCATAAACTATCGTGGTAATTCGATAAGAGACATCATGGTATGCATCATATCCAATAGGGTGCAGTTATGATGTTCGGACACACCATCACACTATGGTGTTCCAGGCTGTATTGGTTGTGAAACAATTTCCACAATGTCTTAATTTTGTGCCAAACTCGTAATTCAGATATTCATCTCTATGATCATATCATAGATCTTTTATCCTCTTGTCACGACGATCTTTCAACTTCACCCTGAATTACTTGAACCTTTCAATAATTCAGACTCGTGATTCATCAAGTAAATATACTCAACATCTACTCAAATCATCTGTGAAGTGAGAACATAACGATATCCACTACACGCCTCAGCACTCATTGGACTGCACACATCAAAATGTATTACTTCCAGCAAGTTGCTTTCTAGTTCCAATTTACTGAAACCGAGGCTTTCAGTCATCTTGCCCATGTGGTATGATTTGCATGTCTCAAGTGATTCAAGATCAAGTGAGTTCAAACGGTCCATTTGCATGGAGTTTCTTCATGCATATACACCAATAGACATGGTTCGCATGTCTCAAACTTTTCAAAAACGAGTGAGCCCAAAGATCCATCAACATGGAGCTTCTTCATGCGTTTTATACCGATATGAATTACGTGGCAGTGCCACAAGTAGGTGGTACTATCATTACTATCTTTTGGCATGAACATGTGTATCACTACGATCGAGATTCAATGAACCATTCATTTTAGGTGCAAGACCATTGAAGGTATTATTCAAATAAACAGAGTAACCATTATTCTCCTTAAATGAATAACCGTATTGCGATAGACATAATCCAATTATGTCTATGCTCAACGCAAACACCAAATAACAATTATTTAGTTTTAACACCAATCTCGATGGTAGAGGGAGCGTGCGATGCTTGATCATATCAACATTGGAAACACTTCCAACACATATCGTCAGCTCACCTTTAGCTAGTTTCCGTTTATTCCGTAGCTTTTATTTCGAGTTACTAACACTTAGCAACCGAACCGGTATCTAATACCCTGGTGCTACTAGGAGTACTAGTAAAGTACACATCAACACAATGTATATCCAATATACTTCTATCGACCTTGCCAGCCTTCTCATCTACCAAGTATCTAGGGTAATTCTGCTCCAGTGGCTGTTCCCCTTATTACAGAAGCACTTAGTCTCGGGTTTGGGTTCAACCTTGGGTTTCTTCACTGGAGCAGCAGCTGATTTGCCGTTTCATGAAGCATCCCTTTGTTCCCTTGCCCTTCTTGAAACTAGTGGTTTCACCAACCATCAACAATTGATGCTCCTTCTTGATTTCTACTTTCGCGGTGTCAAACATCGTGAATATCTTAAGGATCATCATATATATCCCTGATATATTATAGTTCAACACGAAGCTCTAGCAGCTTGGTGGTAATGACTTCGGAGAACCATCACTATTTCATCTGGAAGATCAACTCCCACTCGATTCAAGCGATTGTTGTACTTAGACAATCTGAGCACAAGCTCAACAATTGAGCTTTTCTCCCTTAGTTTGCAGGCTAAGAAAATCGTCGGAGGTCTTATATCTCTTGACGTGGGAACGAGCCTGAAATCCCAATTTCAGTCCTCGAAACATCTCATATGTTTCGCGACGTTTCAAAAACCGTCTTCGGTGCCTCAATTCTAAACCATTTAACTGAACTATCACATAGTTATCAAAATGTGTATGTCAGATGTTCGCAACATCCATAGACAATGTTCGAGGTTCAGCACACTGAGCGGTGTATTAAGGACATAAGCCTTCTATGAAGCAAATGAGGACAATCCTCAGTTTACGGACCTAGTCCGCATAATTACTACTATCAACTTTCAACTAAATTTTCTCTAGGAACATATCTAAACAGTAGAACTGAAGCGCGAGCTACGACATAATTTGCGAAGACCTTTTGACTATGTTCAGGATAATTAAGTTCATCTTATGAACTCCCACTCAGATAGACATCCCTCTAGTCATCTAAGTGATTACATGATCCGAGTCAACTAGGCCGTGTCCGATCATCACGTGAGACGGACTAGTCAACATCGGTGAACATCTTCATGTTGATCGTATCTACCATACGACTCATGCTCGACCTTTCGGTCTTCTGTGTTCCGAGGCCATGTCTGTACATGCTAGGCTCGTCAAGTCAACCTAAGTGTTTGCATGTGTTCCGAGGCCATGTCTGTACATGCTAGGCTCGTCAACACCCGTTGTATTCGAACGTAAGAATCTATACACCCGATCATCACGTGGTGCTTTGAAACTACGAACTGTCGCAACGGTGCACAGTTAGGGGGAACACTTTCTTGAAATTTTAATGAGAGATCATCTTATTTACTACCGTCGTTCTAAGCAAATAAGATGTATAAACATGATAAACATCACATGCAATCAAATAATAGTGACATGATATGGCCAATATCATATAGCTCCTTTGATCTCCATCTTGGGGCTCCATGATCATCATCGTCACCGGCATGACACCATGATCTCCATCATCATGATCTCCATCATCGTGTCTCCATGAAGTTGTCACGTCATCATTACTTCTACTACTACAGCTAACGGTTAGCAATAAAGTAAAGTAATTACATGACGTTTATGTTGACACGCAGGTCATAAATAAATTAAGACAACTCCTATGGCTCCTGCCGGTTGTCATACTCATCGACATGCAAGTCGTGATTCCTATTACAAGAACATGATCAATCTCATACATCACATATATCATTCATCACATCCTTTGGCCATATCACATCACATAGCATACCCTGCAAAAACAAGTTAGACGTCCTCTAATTGTTGTTTGCATGTTTTACGTGGCTGCTATGGGTTTCTAGCAAGAACGTTTCTTACCTACGCAAAGACCACAACGTGATATGCCAATTGCTATTTACCCTTCATAAGGACCCTTTTCATCGAATCCGATTCGACTAAAGTGGGAGAGACAGACACCCGCCAGCCACCTAATGCAACTAGTGCATGTCAGTCGGTGGAACCGGTCTCACGTAAGAGTACGTGTAAGGTTGGTCCGGGCCGCTTCATCCCACGATGCCGCCGAATCAAGATAAGACTAGTAACGGCAAGCATATTGAACAAAATCAACGCCCACAACTACTTTGTGTTCTACTCGTGCATAGAAACTACGCATAGACCTAGCTCATGATGCCACTGATGGGGAACGTAGCAGAAATTCAAAATTTTCCTAAGTGTCACCAAGATCTATCTATGGAGAGACTAGCAACGAGGGGAAGGAGAGTGCATCTACATACCCTTGTAGATCGCTAAGCGGAAGCGTTCAAGTGAACGGGGTTGATGGAGTCGTACTCGTCGTGATCCAAATCACCGGAGATCTTAGTGCCGAACGGACGGCACCTCCGCGTTCAACGCACGTACAGCCCGGTGATGTCTCCCACGCCTTGATCCAGCAAGGAGAGAGGGAGAGGTTGAGGAAGACTCCATCCAACAGCAGCACAACGGCGTGGTGGTGGTGGAGGAGCGTGGCAATCCTGCAGGGCTTCGCCAAGCACCACGGGAGAGGAGAAGGACTTAGGAGAGAGGGAGGGGCTGCACCAAAGGCATAAGGTGTGTTTGAGAGTCCCTCCTACCCCACTATATATAGGGATCCCAAGGGCGGTGTGCGCCAGCCCCTAGGAGATCCAATCTCCAAGGGGGCGGCGGCCAGGGGAGGAGTCCTCCCCCCCCCCCCAAGGCACCTAGGAGGTGCCTTCCCCTGCTGGGACTCTTCCTTTAGGGTTTCCCCAGGCGCATGGGCCTCTTGGGGCTGGTGCCCTTGGCCCATGTAGGCCAAGGCGCACCCCCTACAGCCCATGTGGCCCCCGGGGTAGGTGGCCCCACCCGGTGGGCCCCCGGGACCCTTCCGGTGGTCCCGGTATAATACCGATGACCCCGAAACTTGTCCCGATGGCCGAAACAGGACTTCCTATATATAAATCTTTACCTCTGGACCATTCCGGAACTCCTTGTGATGTCCCGGATCTCATCCGGGACTCCGAACAACATTCGGTAACCACATACAAGCTTCCTTTATAACCCTAGCGTCATCGAACCTTAAGTGTGTAGACCCTACGGGTTCGGGAGACATGCAGACATGACCGAGACGTTCTCCGGTCAATAACCAACAGCGGGATCTGGATACCCATGATGGCTCCCACATGTTCCACGATGATCTCATCGGATGAACCACGATGTCAAGGACTTAATCAATCCCGTATACAATTCCCTTTGTCTATCGGTATGTTACTTGCCCGAGATTCGATCGTCGGAATCCAATACCTAGTTCAATCTCGTTACCGGCAAGTCTCTTTACTCGTTCCGTAACACATCATCCCGTGATCAACTCCTTGATCACATTGCGCATATGATGATGTCCTACCGAGTGGGCCCAGAGATACCTCTCCGCTTACACGGAGTGACAAATCCCAGTCTCGATTCGTGCCAACCCAACAGACACTTTTGGAGATACCTGTAATGCACCTTTATAGTCACCCAGTTATGTTGTGACGTTTGGTACACCCAAAGCATTCCTACGGTATCTGGGAGTTGCACAATCTCATGGTCTAAGGAAATGATACTTGACATTAGAAAAGCTTTAGCATACGAACTACATGATCTTGTGCTAGGCTTAGGATTGGGTCTTGTCCATCACATCATTCTCCTAATGATGTGATCCCGTTATCAACGACATCCAATGTCCATGGTCAGGAAACCGTAACCATCTATTGATCAACGAGCTAGTCAACTAGAGGCTTACTAGGGACATGGGGTTGTCTATGTATCCACACATGTATCTGAGTTTCCTATCAATACAATTATAGCATGGATAATAAACGATTATCATGAACAAAGAAATATAATAATAACTAATTTATTATTGCCTCTAGGGCATATTTCCAACAAAAGCACCATTGCACAATGGCCTAAGAAGCGATCTCGTGTTCTCAATGACCGAGAGCTTCTGGTTTCCCTTCATCAGAAACAGGATAAGCATCATGACAGACTGAAGCGCCAAATGAAAAGCCTCTTGGTGGACGTAAACAGGATTCGCAACCTTGCCACCAAGAATGCCTTTGTCGCCCATGAAACTTGTCGGCGTACATGGAAAAGGCTGACGCTTATGTGTTCTGAAGATGATCTTCAAGATGATGGCTTCTCTGAACGCTTCAAGTTTGACTCAACACCTCCGAGAATGACCGTGCTGTGGCGTACTCCGTCTCTTGAAGACTCTGAGTTCTCCTCCTTTGCTGCAACAGTGAATGCACGTGTCATCGATGATGAAGACGATGCTACTTCACCACCTTCAGCGCGAATCAACACTGCACCAAGTTCGTCTGCACCGCCAACCAACACCGACGACCCTGCTGCTTCACCAACTCCTCATGGGAACGAGTAGGTGCTCTATGTCTTCAGACCTTTTTGGTCCTTACTGACAAAAGGGGGAGAAGCATATGAGTTTGATAGTCTTCAAGCGGGTCCATATGGGCGGTGGTTTTATATTTTGCCTAGTGTTTACAACTCTCGCTTTTTGATATATTTGGTTCTTTGAGTTGTAACACTTAAACTCGATGGTCGTCTGCTACTTATTTGCTATTCTGTGATGCGATGATAAATTCCGCATGTGCGATGATAACTTCTGCACTTAGGTCATTCTGCAGACGTCCATTTTTCATTATGCATGTCATTATCTTCACATACTTTTCATGCATGATGAATTGTCGTCATAAGTTGAAGAGGATCTCCACAAGTACAACCTGCCATATGCATTTGCATTCCAAAAGTAAATTACTTATATGCACATCTTCAGGGGGAGCCTTTGCCACTTATGAAGACAATACCTAAATCCTTTACATTTCACATACTCTTATCCCCGTTGAAAACTTCAACCAGTTTGTCATCAATCACCAAAAAGGGGGAGATTGTAAGTGCATCTAGTGCCACCCCTAGTTGGTTTTGGAGTATTGACGACAAACCTGGTTGAGGGACTAATGTGTTTGTGAGAATTGCAGGATAACACAGGTAGTAGTCCCTCATTGATTCGGTTTATCTACCGGAGATGACCCCTAAAAATGTATGAAGACATTGAAGACAATGGTGGTATGTGAAGATATTCATATTGAAGACTATGACAAGAGAAGACATTGCGTGAAGACTATGGGGCGCGAAGACTTAGTTGTTTCGTTGTCTCCTTTTCTTCTTTGTCGAGTCATAGGAACCACTGTACTGTTAAGTGGGGTCCAAGTGAACAAAGTCAGAGTGACTGAAGTGATGCTCAACCAAAATCCTATGTCTTCGAGCGAAGACAATGAGAGCAAATCTTATCCAGAGCTGGATGACTCAGCTTTGCTTGTAGCCCAAGTAAAGTTGCCGCGTGTGTTTGAAATCTGACCGTTGGAACACGTGTCAGTTCCTTAGTGACCCAGGGTCATTTCGGACAAATCAGGTCGGGTTGCCTAGTGGCTATAAATAACCCACCCCTACAACCATAAATGGTTGGCCGCTCAGAGTTAGTGTACGGCTTTTATCATTTGAGAGCAACCCACCTCGAAGCCTTTGAGAGAGAATTCCTTGCGAGGATAAAGCCCTAACCACCGAGAGCCAAAGAGTGTTAGGCATCATTGAAGTCTTCCTGTCTGTGTGATCTGAAGACTTATTACACTTGAGGACTGTGAATCCTCCAGCCGGTTAGGCGTCGTGTTCTGAGCATCCAAGAGTCATTGTGGATCGCCGGTGAACGAAGTCTATGAAGGTTTGGGAGTCTACCTTGAAGACTTACCAGAGTGATTGGGCGAGGACTGGGTGTCCTTAGCTCAAGGGGAATAAGGTGAAGACGCGGTCTTCTGAGTTGAATCTCAGCCTCCCTAACCAGACATACAGTTGTCACAGCAACTGGAACTGGTCAAACAAATCATTGTCTTCAACGAGTCACTGGTTTCGTCCTTCTCATTCCTTTACTTACTGTTGGCCCTGGTGAAGTCATTGCATTATCTTTTGTCTTCACTGAGTAACTGATTGTTCTGATTGGCTTCACACTATCTTCCTACCTGATCTATACTGCATAGCTGCTATTAGTCATTGTGCTTTCACTTCATTGAATACTTGACTATGGCTTGCTTAGTGTAGTCTACCTTCCGCTGCATGGTAATAGGTTTATTTCTATCGTTTGTCTTCTAAACTTCCATGTTTTGAAGACTTTCATAAAAATCGCCTATTCATCCCCCTCTAGTCGATCACTAGCACTTTCAGTATGGACAGTCGTAAGGAGGTTCTTGGAAGCAAAAGGAAGCGAAGCGCAATAATTGGAGACAGGATGATCTCCATTCTCCATAATGGAGAGTCAGGGTCTATATTGTTTTATGCTATTTTACCTTAAATAGGGTATTTAGGTCCTGCCTAATACTGATATCATGTGCTAAGAACAATTAAGTAGGGTTGGTTCGATGACTATCAAGATGATGATCGTATGACTTGTTATTAATAACGAGTATAAGTTGTATGATGATGATTAGTAGGACTTGTTAGGATTAGTATTACTTCCGACAAACTCGCTACTCGCGGTCTCGAGACTTGTAATGTTCTATTTTTGTTCGGTCTTTTGAATTCGGAGACTAATATGATAAATTATATTCGGAGACTATTCTTCTATTGTATTCGATGAATCTGCTCTTGCTGTGTGGTGCTGTCTATATTCTGTCTAATAATATATTTTGTAACCTGTGCAAAAATCAGAAAAATAAAAAAACCTAATATTCATACTAATGACGCATCACCCCACATTGCGCCATTAGTATGCCAAAGCATATGGGTAAATATGCCCCCTGGGAGGCATACTAATGGCGCATGTTGGTCTATACTAATGACGCACGGCGTGGTGCGCCATTAGTATACTAGATACTAATGGCGCACCTGTGGTGCGCCATTAGTATATAATACTAGTGGCGTGGTACTAGTGGCGCACCAGTAGTGCGTCATTAGTAGGCAAAACTGGTGCGCCACTAGTAGGCCTTTTTCTAGTAGTGTAACTTCACTTTTAACAAATTTGAAGATTTTAATTTTCAAATAATTCACTTGTTCCAAAAGGCCTCTTCCCACATGTAACAGATTGACAATTTATTCACTTGTTCGTATAATTCACTTTATCAAGTTCAGCATAACTAAAAAGGGATCAGAAGTATAGATGACAAATTCTTGACCTTAACATATGTGTCTTATGTGATGATGGAGTAGTGACTCCGTGAACAGATTGTTAACAAACTAAAGAGGGACACAACCTACATTTTCACTTGTTCTCTGAAGCGATTAACAATGCAATTTTTCCAGTCAAATAACACATGGTAAATCCGAACACAGGTAGGCAATCTAAGGTACTGAACATGGATAACTTGATTAAGTGGACGTGGTGATATGTCCCTGACAGTTCATGGATATTAGGATGTATTCCACTTCATCCTGACTAACAAGCTGAAAATACATACCTCGATCATGCACTCCCTGTCAGCATGAGGTGCTACCACTAATTATCCCGGTGAACCACACCATTCCCAAAGTCATTTCACTACTTGACCTAGCAAAACAAAAAATACTTTAGAAAAGATACCTAGTGTGATGGTCACAAACTCAAAGTTATTCAAATCTGGGCAAACATGCATAGATCGAGTGTAATTATACATCTTCAGATTTTGTAAATCTTCTCTTAATATACTGAAACAGCGCTACTGCCCTGGCATCTTCCAAAAAAGCACAAGCACACCCAATGAAGATCTTGACGGCATTGGCTGATTGGTTGACCACTTGACCACCAAAAATCCCCTATGTTTCATACCCTCATGCATAAGAAAGAATAGGCATGCTCAGTACTTCGAAGCGATCAATTTCTTGATCCCCAACTTTTATTGAGGTACGTATGAAAAAGATGGATCTGAGAAGGAATAAAAGAGCACATCAATTGGTGAGGCAGTTGCTGCCGACTCTACGAAGTGGAGACTGGAGACCAGCAGGTGAGCTGCTCCGCCATGAACCTGTGTTGGCTTGAGTCCATGTCCCGCCGCTGCTCGCGCTCGTCCCGCCTGTCGCACATCTCAAGGTTGTGTAGATCAATCAAACAACGTTGACCAACAAATTATCTCTCAGATCAACTATTGGTTACCTGAACCTGACAAAAGAGTAGGACACGACCCGCTAGCCTGAGCGTCGGAGCAGAAGCGTCCGAAGGCCTCCACTCGCTGTACCAGCCGACGTCAGACTTCCGTCGCACCGAGAACCCCGCCCTCACGGCGTCCCCGTCGGTGGCGTTCTCGGCGGCCAGGGGATCCTCCATGGCAAAGTCGTACGGGACGACCAAAATCGACCTGCACTTGCACACCATGCCTAGGCCCAGTACGTCACCGGCGTACATTGGCAGACTGTAGTACGACCACCCCTGGCAACGCAGGAAAGCTCGCCCATGGACGGATGCGCACACCAACGACAACTTGTCACACCTCCATTCCCTGATGTAGGTGGACAGCCGGGAGTGGCTGGACCGATTAGCTAGGGCCCACAGGGCAGGTGTGGATGGCTGTATAAGTATTGGTGCTAGGCACCCAGCCACGGCATGCGTGTAGTGTGAATCTTTTTCCCCTCCCTTTCTCTGTACCTCACCTACCTCTCTCTGTACCTCACCTTCTTATTCGGCAAGGAACTTGATTTGGATCTCGATCCCGATTCCTCCCCCTTGTAGCGATCCTCTGCTTCAGTGGTTCATTACAAACTGGTAATCAGAGCCATTTCCTCATCTCCTCCAATTTTTTTCCGCTAGTTCGTCCTCTTATCTTCTTGATCGGATCGTAACATCCACCGTCGCGGGTGCGGATTCACCTCGGTGATCTGCTCGAAATCTCCGGCGGGGTTGATCGGATTTGGAGCGAGGCGACGGCGCCATCTTCCAAGCCTTCTGCCCAAACACGCCACATCCTCTCCGCCATGTCGGAAACATCGGGTGAAATCAAATCGTTGCTGGAGTCGCTCCTGTCGCGGGTTGAGAAGAGCCAGCTCACCGCCGACAAACACGTGGAGGCGCAGCTCGCCTTCAACCAGCAGGTCTCCAGCGACTTGAACCACCTCCGCAAGAAGATCGACCTGACGCAGTCCGACGTCGACGAGGTGGGCCAGCAACACGAGCAGTCCAGGCCGTCGGCTCCATCGTCCCCAACCCGCCAGCCACGTACGCCACGGGAGGGCGAGCCGCAGGCTTCCTCCATCACACCACTCGAGCAGCCGCGCAGTTCGGAGATCCACGGCCTGCCGGTCCGCCTTGCCAACAACGGGCCGCCCCTCCTCACTACGCGCCCGTTGATGCCGCTCCACGGAACAGCGCACGTTGCGCCGCAGCATCATCATCACCAGGAGCAGCGCCACGACGCGACAGGTGACCACTACACCGTCAAACCGCCCAAGCACGACTTCCCCATGTTCAATGGCACGGCGCCGTACCTGTGGATCGATCGGTGCGAGACCTACTTCGAGTTGTACCGAGTTCCTCCTCACAGTTGGGTGACCACGACCGCACTCTACATCGAGAGGCACGCGTGTAACGCCCTCTATGCGGCTATATCTTCTACGTGTCGAAGCACGACTTAGAGGCATAACCGCATTGAAAGCAATGTCGCAAGTGAGGTAATCTTCACACAACCCATGTAATACATAAGGAAAAGAGATACATAGTTGGCTAACAATCGCCACTTCACACAATTACATGAATAAAGCATTACATCAACCAAATACAATCAAGATCCGACTACGGAACCAAAATAAAAAAAGAACCCCAAATGCGACAAGGTCCCCGATCGACCCCAACTGGGCTCCACTACTGATCAACTAGAACGGAACAACACAAAGGACAAGATCTTCATAGAGCTTCTCCTTGAGCTTGGTTGCGTCACCTGCACGGTTCATCGGCACCTGCAAGCTGGTTTTGGAAGTATCTGTGAGTCACGGGGACTCAGCAATCTCACATCCTCGCGATCAAGACTATTTAAGCTTATGGGTAAGGTGAAAGTATGAGGTGGAGCTACAGCAAGCGACTAGCATATATGGTGGCTAACATACGCAAATGAGAGCGAGAAGAGAAGGGAAAGCACGATCGTGAAACTATGATCAAGAAGTGATCCTAGAACAACCTACGTCAAACATAACTCCAACACCGTGTTCACTTCCCGGACACCGCCGGAAAGAGACCATCATGGTTACACACGCGGTTGATGTATTTTAATTAAGGTCAACTTCAGGGTTTCTACAATCGGACGTTAACAAATTCCCATCTGCCCATAACCACGGGCACGGCTTTCGAAAGTTCAAAACCCTGCAGGGGTGTCCCAACTTAGCCCATCACAAGCTCTCACGGTCAACGAAGGATATTCCTTCTAGCGCGAAGACCCGATCAGGCTCGGAATCCCGGTTACAAGACATTTCGATAGGTAAAACAAGACCAGCAAGACCGCCCGATGCGCTGACATCCTAATAGGAGCTGCACATATCTCGTTCTCAGGGCAACACCGGATGAGCGCTCCGTGCAACTAAAACCAGCCCTCAAGTTTCCCCGAGGTGGCGCTGCAAAGGACTCTAGTTCGGACCAACACTTAGACAAGCACTGGCCCGAGGGGGGGGGGTTAAAATAAAGATGACCCTCGGGATGCGCGACTCCCAAGGGAAAAAGGCTAGGTGGCGAATGGTAAAACCAAGGTTGGGCCTTGCTGGAGGAGTTTTATTCAAGGCGAACTGTCAAGGGGTTCCCATTATTACCCAACCGCGTAAGGAACGCAAAATCCAGGAACATAACACCGATATGACGGAAACTAGGGCGGCAAGAGTGGAACAAAACACCATGCATAAGGCCGAGCCTTCCACCCTTTACCAAGTATATAGATGCATTAATTAAATAAGATATATTGTGATATCCCAACAAGTAAAACATGTTCCAACAAGGAACAACATTGCCATGTTCCAACAAGGAACAAACTTCAATCTTCACCTGCAACTAACAACGCTATAAGAGGGGCTGAGCAAAGCGGTAACATAGCCAAACAACGGTTTGCTAGGACAAGGTGGGTTAAAGGCTTGGTTCAACAATATGGGAGGCATCATAAGCAAGTGGTAGGCATCACAGCATAGGCATAGCAAAAGAGCGAGAAACTAGCAAGCAAAGATAGAAGTGATTTCGAGGGTATGGTCATCTTGCCTGAGATCCCGCAAGGAAGAAGAACGAGTCCATGAAGAAGACAAACGGACGTAGACGAACGGGTCCTCACAAACGCGACGTTACCGAAACTAACCCGAAGAAGCGAACACCGGAAAAGAAGCACACAACATAGTAAACAACCAACACATGAACATGATATGATATGCGGGATGCGGTATGCGATGCATATGCATGATTTGACAAGGAATGATTGAACCTGGCCTCAACTTCGAAATCCAAGTGTGCCACTGGAAAGATGAGATGAAATCGCTTGAAAACGATATAAAGATCACCGGAATCGGAGTTACGGTTTGGAAATGGCAAGCAATTCAAATATGACCACGTTCTGCGATATACATCAAGTAGCCATCTAAATGCAACAAGATGAACATGCTACAGCACTCAAACATGGCAACAAAATACATGGCAGGGATCCATTCATGATGCTTAACAAAAGATGAACAGTGAGCTATGGCTAATTCATCCATTAACAGGTTCAAACAAGCATGGCAAAAATGCATTTGGTAAACAGATTTCAGACTTAGTGAAATTAACACTTGCCTGGAATTTCAGATCAGATAGCACACTTTGGAGCATGAAAACTATATGCTACAGGAAATTAACATGGCAAATCAAGGAATGGCATGGAGATACTCAAAGAGCTTAACAAAAGTCCCTTAGTGACCTTGAGCCAAAAGGGATCAGATAATACAATTGCAAGCATGTGAACATGGCAAAAACATAAACAGATCACAGACTTAGAGAAAAACTGGAGCATGCAAATCAGATATCAAGTAGGCATGTTTACGAGCTCGATGCACTCACTACAGAGCAAAGCATGACAATCTAAGCATACACCCATCAATAATACACATTATACAAGCTAGACATGGCAAGAACAATAACATAGCATGCACGGATCAACTGCAACATCCTCGGCAAAATCGCTAACAAGTAGACAATCTGCCCAGATTCACAAAATAGCAAAAGTAGAGCTCGATTGACTCAAGCTAGGGTGCTCCATAATTGCAAACAAAGACATGGATGGATAGAGCACCACAAGATTAACAAATCATCCTTACTGATCATCCTCAAAAGAGGCACGGATCACTAGGAAACAACATGAACATATGGCCTAATGAGATAAACAAATCAAGGACTTAGAGAATTCCTAAGTCCCTGAAATCAGCATTAACGAATGCTCCACTTTGCAAGCTTGTGCTAGTCACCACACACATCACAAAAATACATGGGTTGCACCTCTCGAAAGATGGCAAAGCATATATCAAAACTCATGAAGAGCTGAGGGGCATATCGTGCACACATTAAACATGGCAAAAATGACAAATATCTAATTGGAGCAGCAGATCTGACTATTATCTCAAATAGCACTCTTCCAACTGCATTTCGGGCATCAAGATGAACTCAAATGAAAATGATGCAATGAGATGGAATGATGTACTCTCTGAGATGAACATTTTGATATGCTATATGCATGAATCGGAGTTACGGATGCGGAGTTACGACATGATGAAAATGGGCATTTGAATCTGGAAATCTCGGGGACTTAGTAGAAATTATACCTCCGCGAAAAGTCAACGCGGGATGGCGCGGTGCGGGACGACGTGGATCCAGATCGGAGGGGCCGTTTGGATGGACGAAGTGGTGGATCTGGTCCACCCGACCAGATCTAGAGCGGATCGGGTCCGGCGACGGCGAGGTGGCCGGAGGCGTGGGAGACGGCGGTGGAGGGCGGGTCCGGCGAGGAGGCGCGCTGCGGCCGGCCAGGAGGCGTCGCGGGGCGCCGGCGGCGGGAGGAGCAGGCGCGCGACGCGCGGTGTGCGGCGGCGGAGCGGCGAAGAGGCGGCGGCGCAAGGCGGAGGCGGTGGGGCGCGGAACTCGGCGATGGTCGGCGACTATCGCCGGCAGAGAGATGGCACGGCTTCGCCGGCGGGGATCCCGGGCGGCTCGGGCGCGCTCGATCGGAGGCGGCGCGGCAGGTTCGGGCCCGGGCGAGCCTGCCCTGGGCCCGGCGGGCCGCGGCGGAGGGGAGGAGGCAGGAGGCCAGGTGGCGGCGCGCGAGTGGAGGAGAGGGGCGGCGGAGCTGACGTGGCGGTCACTGATTGGACGGAGCGACGTGGAGGGGCGCGGTGGACATGTCCGGCGCGGTGAGGACGCGTCCGGCGGCGCGGGGAGGTGGTAGACCAGGGTTTCATCCGCGAAAATGGACGAGGAGGGCATATTTATAGGTAGAGGGAGCTAGGAGAGTCCAAATGAGGTGCGGTTTTCGGCCACGCGATCATGATCGAACGACCGAGATGATGGAGGAGGTTTAGGTGGGTTTTGGGCCAAATTGGAAGGGTGTTGGGCTGCAACACACACGAGGCCTTTTCGGTCCCTCGGTTAACCGTTGGAGTATCAAACGAAGTCCAAATGGTACAAAACTTGACAGGCGGTCTACCGGTAGTAAACCAAGGCCGCTTGGCAAGTCTCGGTCCAATTCGGAAATGTTTAATCCCCACACATGAGAAGAAGGTAGAAATGACCACCGGAGGAGATAGGAGCGCCGGAATGCAAAACGGACAACGGGAAAAAGGCTCGGATGCATGAGACGAACATGTATGCAAATGAAATGCACATGATGACATGATATGCAATGCATGACACACAAGCAATGACAAGGCAACAACAACGAATACTGGACGACACCTGGCACATCGGTCTCGGGGCGCTACAACGCTGCACACTGGCTGCAGGCATTTCGACAAGCACATCAAGCGCTCTCCTGGACCGCCTTCTGCACCGCGATCAAGGAAGAATTCGGCCCCGACGAGTTTGAATTGGAGATGCACAAGTTGTTGCAGCTATGGCAAACCGGCACGGTGATGGACTACCGGCTCGCGTTCGAGGCGCACATGTACCACCTGTTGGCTCTGGACGCATCGCTGAGCACCAAGTTCTTCGTCACGCAGTTTTTGCTCGGCCTGTGGGATGATTTGCGGGCTGTCGTACGTCTACAGGCGCCCACCAGCATTATGCGTGCCTCGGTGCTCGCCAGGATCCAAGAGGAAGAAACGGAGATGCATCGGGCGCGGCCACGCATTACTCCTGCGGGAAGACCGCCACCGCATCCGGCGCCACCACTGGCGCGACCGCTGTCCGCCCCTCGACCGGCCGCGGGGGCGG
The DNA here is from genome assembly GCF_056163025.1 of Triticum urartu. Classification (NCBI taxonomy): domain Eukaryota; kingdom Viridiplantae; phylum Streptophyta; class Magnoliopsida; order Poales; family Poaceae; genus Triticum; species Triticum urartu. The sequence goes on along the minus strand of NC_141877.1, from coordinate 45,703,565 downwards.
ACGACTTCACGCGCGAAAGACAAATGCGTGACCACAGACGTGCGCACGGGCTCTGTTTCAAGTGCGGCGACAGATACTCCCGTGAACACCGGTGCAAGCAGCAAACGCAGCTGCTCACCATCCATGTCGGTGACCATGGGGAGGTACTCTCCGACGACACCATTCATGCTCTGGATCTTCTGGATGAGCCCCAACAGCCGGCCGCCGAGCCGGAGTGCTGCATGATCTCAACGCACGCAGTGTCCGGAGGGGATGCGCCACGCACGATCCACCTGCGCACCTTGGTCGGCAATCAAGTCATGCTGTTGCTGGTCGACTCCGGCAGCACGCACAGCTTCATCTCGTCGTCCTTCGTGCACCGCATCGGTGCTACTCCCTCGGCTATGGCCGCCGTCGACGTTCGGGTGGCCAACGGCGACCGGCTGGTATGCGGCAAGTTCATTCCAGAAGTCAAGTGGTGGCTGCAAGGACACACATTCATCACCAACATGCGCCTCCTGGACCTGGGAGCGTATGATGGGGTGCTGGGCATGGACTGGCTCGACCAGTTCAGCCCCATGACTTGCCACTGGCGCAAAAAGACCCTGATATTCGAGCACAACGGCGACAAGGTGACGCTGCAAGGTGTTCGACCGAATGACGTGCACGCTCTGGACATGATCGAGCCGGAGCAGTTCAACAAATGGCAATCGGGTAATGAGATTTGGTACATGGCGCTCATTGATCGCCAACCAAGACAACCAGAACCACCCGACAAGCTTCCAGTCGCCATTCAGAAGGTGCTCGACGACTACAGCGACGTGTTCAGCGAGCCCAAGAAGCTTCCCCCGCACCGGCAGTATGATCATGCGATTACGCTGGTCGAAGGAGTTCAACCAGCAAATGCGCAGCCATACCATTACTCACCATTGCAGAAGGATGAGATCGAGCGACAAGTTCGGGAAATGCTCGAGACCGGAGTGATTGAGCACAGCATGAGCCCCTTCGCTGCTCCCCTACTACTGGTCAAAAAGAAAGACGACACGTGGCGCTTCTGTGTGGATTATCGTCGGCTCAACGACCTCACCGTCAAGAATCGCTTCCCTCTGCCCATCATCGACGAGCTGCTGGATGAGCTCGCCGGCGCCAAGTTCTTTTCCAAGCTCGATCTTCGCGCCGGCTACCACCAGATTCGTATGAGGCCGGGCGATGAAGAGAAAACGGCCTTCAAAACTCATCACGACCACTTTCACTTCCACGTCATGCCATTCGGGCTGACAAACGCGCCAGCCACATTTCAGTGTCTGATGAACCAAATTTTTGCAAGGTACGTCCGTCAATTTGTCATCATCTTCCTTGACGACATTTTGGTGTTCAGTGACACACTGGAAGAGCACGAGGAGCACCTGCGCACCGTCTTCGACTTACTCCGCCAACACCAGCTCTACGTCAAGCTATCCAAGTGCTCCTTCGCCACAGAGAGCATCGACTACCTGGGGCACGTCATCTCTCAGGACGGCGTGGCCACAGATGCGGAGAAGACCCAGGCCATGCTCAACTGGCCCATGTCGTCCACGGCCACCGAGCTGCGCGGCTTCCTCGGCCTTACGGGTTACTACCGCAAGTTTGTCGCACGCTACGGGATCATCGCCAAGCCGCTGACAGCGCTGCTCACCAAGAAGGGCTTTGTCTGGTCTGACCAGGCACAGGATGCTTTCGAGCTCCTCAAGCGCGCCATGGCCAGCGCTCTGGTCTTGGCATTACCAGACTTCGAGAAGCCATTCAGCATTGAAACCGATGCCTGCGACACGGGCATTGGCGCGGTACTGGTACAAGAGGGTCACCCGGTGGCATACTTCAGCAAAGCGCTGGGCGTACGTAACCAGAAGTTATCGGCGTACGAGAAGGAATTTCTTGCAGTTATGATGGCAGTGGATAAATGGCGTGCATATCTTCAGCGAGGCTAGTTTACAATCATCACAGATCATAAAAGCTTGTGCAACTTGGGGGATCAGCAACTGGAAACAGATTTACAACACAAGGCCATGTCCAAGTTGGTGGGATTGCAGTTCAAGTTCCAGTATCGTCGAGGCGTTGACAACGGCGCAGCCGATGCGCTCTCACGGGTGGGCGCAGCCATGGACATCAACTCCCTATCCTTGTGCCAGCCTGCGTGGGTGCAAGAAGTGGCCAACTCGTAAGCCACTGATGCTGATGCACAAGACCTGCTGTCACGCCTGGCCATCCGTAGCCCTGATGACGAAGGCTACGAGCTGTACAAGGGCCTCATCCGCAAGCAGAACCGGCTCTGGATTGGCAGCAACACAGTGCTGCGCACCAAGCTTATCAGCTCCCTGCACGACAGCGCTGTGGGAGGGCATTCCGGCGCCACGGCTACCTACCAGTGGGTCAAGAAGCTGTTCATCTGCACATGTCTGAAACAGGACATCGACGACTACATCAAGCAATGTGCCGTGTGCCAGCATGCCAAGCACGAACACCGCCGCCCAGCGGGCCTTCTCGCCCCTCTGCCAGTGCCCACCGCGCCATGGCAAGACCTCACTATGGATTTCATCGAAGGCCTGCCCAAGTCCGAGGGGCACGATTCGATCATGGTCGTCATCGACCGCCTGACAAAGTTTGCCCACTTCATCCCCCTTCGCCACCCGTTCAATGCTGTGCAGGTGGCACGCGTCTTCTGGGACAACATTGTGAAGCTGCACGGTGTTCCCAAGTCCATGTCTCCAATCGCGACCGAGTGTTCACCAGCGTGCTCTGGCGGGAGCTGTTCACCACGGCGGGTACCAAGTTACTCTACTCCACAGCATACCACCCGCAAACTGACGACCAGAGCGAACACGTCAATCAATGCCTCAAGATGTACCTGTGGTGCGCTATCCACGACACGCCTCACCGCTGGCGACGCTGGTTGCCCACCGCGGAGTTCTGGTACAACTCCTCCTTCCATTCGGCAATCAACTGTACTCCGTTCAAGGCCCTCTACGGCACCGATCCCAATCTCGGGGGCATGGCGCTATGGGACGACAAGACGGCACCCGTGCTCGACACCAAGCACTGGGACTGGGGCGCCAACACGACTCGCCTGCAGGAGCAAATCCAACGCGCCCAGCACCGCTTTAAGAAGCAGGCCAATCGCAACCGCACTGAGCGCAGCTTCCAGGTGGGCGACTCCGTCCTGCTCAAACTACAACCGTATGCACAGTCCTCCATCGTCAACAGGCCGTGTGCCAAGCTTTCCTTCAAGTTCTTCGGCCCCTTCAAGATTCTGGAGAAGATCGGCACCCTCGCCTACAAGCTCGAGCTGCCGCCGGACAGCCACATCCACGACGTCTTCCACGTCTCACAGTTGAAGTCGTTCACGCCCAACTACACGACGGTCTTCGCCGAGCTACCCAAGCCACCAGATTTGGCGACAGGCGACGTCGAACCGGTGGAGATCCTCGAGAGCCGCATGGTCAAGCGCGGCAACAACGCCCTGGTCCAGCTCCGCACCCGCTGGTCTTCTTCCACTACGGACACCACCTGGGAGGACTACGACACACTGCGGCACCGCTTTCCGGCCGCCAGCATTTGGCACGACGATGAGCCGGTGATGTCGGAGCCCGACGAACCTGCTGCTGAAGAGGAGGCTTTTTCTGAAGAAGAGGGGAGTGTCACACCTCCATTCCTTGATGTAGGTGGACAACCGGGAGTGGCTGGACCGATTAGCTAGGGCCCACAGGGCAGGTGTGGATGGCTGTATAAGTATTGGTGCTAGGCACCCAGCCACGGCATGCGTGTAGTGTGAACCTTTTTCCCCTCCCTTTCTCTGTACCTCACCTACCTCTCTCTCTACCTCACCATCTTCTTCGGCAAGGAACTTGATTTGGATCTCGATCCCGATTCCTCCCCCTTGTAGCGATCCTCTGCTTCAGTGGTTCGTTACACAACTGCTTACGAACTCTCCTTCTGCGTCGCTGCCAAGCTCGCCCATGGACGGACGTGATCAAGATTTGTGCACATAAGAGGGAGGAGTGAAGAATTTCTCGATGAGACTGGCTCCTACCGCTAACGGCCAGGACCGCGACCGCAGCGGCGGACGAGGAGGGGGTAGTCAGAGGAAAAAATTGGAGCGAGCAGAGAGATGAGATCAGGAGCAACGGAGTGCGAAAGATGAGGAGGCCGCGTGTGCGTGGGACGTGCTTTCGTGGGTCGTGGCCTCGTGGGTTGCTTCCTTTTTTGTTCTTTTTTTCGAGCGGGGATGGGAAAAAAGAGCGATGGGAGGAGAGATCGAGGAGGTCAAACCATCACAACATTCGATCCTCCTTTAATATAGTAGAGATAAGCAACAGTTGTGAACGTTTAACGTCTAGTGCGTCTGATTTGGTGGCTATCTACGCTAGTCACTTACCAGGAATTTCGTGGGATCGAATCTCGCCAAATGCAATTTTTTTCATTTTATTTGAGGAATTATGTACTTGAGTAAATAAAATGCAAGGCATTTATCTGCAAAGAAACGCTTCCAGCCACTTACAGGTGGGCCTACGCTGCACCGGCACTCCCCATGTGCACGACAGACATTTGGATACGGCAGAAAACACCATATTTGCACGTTGGAACAAGTTACGTGACCATAATTTCATATTTTGCAAGTTTTAGAACCAAATTAAACATTGGGCGCAAGTTGTATGACTCCGAGTGATATTACCTCTTTTTTAGCGGGGAAGAGTAAATTAAGCTTCAATACAGATATTCAATTCGATGTCCACGCTCATCTGCACCAGGCAAACAGTAAATAAACTCGAAAAAAATACTAAACAAATTTATAAATTTCCGAAATTTCTTAGATGGAAGATGTTTCGATACGTGATGTCCATGCCAAATTTCAATTTGTTTGGACATCTGAGGAGCCCAGGCAAAAATGAAAAATCCGGTCAAAATAGTACATGAACAATACACTTCCTTACGGCTCCAAAAATTATTGTTTTTGCTGAGAGCTACTGAAATGTCCAAACTTCATGAAATTTGGCATGGACTTCACGCACGTGAGCATCTAGCATCACAAAAGAATAAAAAAAATAAAAACTTTTTTACTATTTTAAATGAATTTACTGTAAAGACAATTATACTGCAAAGACAATTGGATGTAGAACGACTACTAAATTTTTTAAATAAAATTATACTAGTCTTCTACTCCCAGATCTCTCGGATTAGAGCTGGGCGCGGCCGCCGCCTGCGGGGGCGCCGGCAGGCCGTTTTTTCTCACGTGTTGCCTCTTCGTCATGATGGCTACTACCACGGCGTTGTTGCGTTTGCTCCTTCTGGTGCTTATGCATCAGGAACTTGGCTGATGACCGGATCAGGAGACAACTTCAAGTTCGTCCAAGTTTTCTGTCCCGACGTTGGCCTCGGCAGCGAGCGGTGTTTCGTCCCATCGTTGTTTTCAGCAGCGATGGGTTTTCTGTGCTGCAGCTCTGGCCGATCCCTTGGCAAGGTTCGTGCAGTCTTGATTTCCGTCTACTCTGCTCCTTGCGAGTTAGGGTTTGGACGTACGAAGTTTTGGCTTGTTTGACTGGTGGGTGATCGTCATGGATAATGAAACTCATATGTTGGAACTGCCGTGGCATGGCTAGTGCCGCGGCAGAAAGAGCGCTTCTGGACGTCCAGAAGCAGTGGGGGCCGGATGTCGTCTTTCTGTCTGAGACGCATTTGAACAAAGTTAAGGCGGAAAAACTCCGAAAAAAGTTAAAGATGGACAGCATGGAGGTGCATGGAAGTAATGGGGTGAGTGGTGGTTTGCTTCTGTTTTGGCGGAGATCATTGGCAATTCAACTCAGAGATAAGGATAAAAATTTCATAGTTGTTACCGTGGGGGATGGCACGCATGAGGTTTGGAGGTTTATAGGGTTTTATGGTGAGCTCTTATACTCCCACGAGAAGGAGGGCGGTGCACCGAGGCCAACGCACATGATGCAAAATTTCAGAGATGCCCTTGTTGATTGCCAATTGGAGGACATGGGTTGTAGTGGTGATTTATATACTTGGAGGAGGAGGAGGCTTAGATAACGACTTGACAAAGAGGTATGTAATGGTCAGTTCCATGGGCTTTTTCCCGAGGCAAAGATTACTAATGCTGCACACACCAAGTCTGATCACAGACCGATATTCATTGATACGGAGGGAGATGTACAGGGGGACCATCAGCAAACCCATCAGAGGTACTTTGAATCTAGGCGGCTGCAAGAGGAGAATGTTATGCAAATTGTGTGCGAAGCTTGGGATCGAACCAATCCATTGGCACCCATTGTAGAGCGCACAACAAGTGTACACGCCACCATGCATGAATGGGATCATTCGATCTTGAAGGCTCCCCATTGGCGTTTGAAGGAGCTGAAGGCTGAGTTGGAATTGCTGCGGTCAGGCCCTCTCACTGACGAGGCGGGAGACAGGCAGAGAATGTTTGTAAGGGCATATTTACCCCTTAGTTGTTTTGGTGATTGATGACAATGCTTTTGCGGACTAATCGTGTGCGTTGAGTATTCCAGACATCTCATCACTACCCACAAGACGATTTGGTGCCCCTCTAAAACTATTGAAGACGACATTTCTCTATGTTTCTTTTCGGTGAATTTGAGCCGTAGGAAAGCCGTACTATTAAGAGGGGTCCGCTTTGGAAAGGTTTGGGTGGAATCATCACGTACACGTCTACTCCTTTTGCACCTCCTTTCCTCTGGCTCTTTGGAGCATCCTCCGTCTTTTCTCGTCTATGCAAATTGTCGTGTTTGCGGAGCTTGGGCATGCGGTAGTACTGCTCCTAGGAGCGGTAGTACCGGGCCCAGGCGCGCTAATACCGCAAGCGCCCATGGTAGTACCGCTCCTTTGGAGCTGTAGTACCGTGGCCCCAGGCCAAGCACTGCTGCGGCTGCAGTAGTAGGGGCGGATGTAATTTTTTACATCCGCGGCCTACGCGGTAGTACCGCGCCCGGTGCGCAGTAGTACCGTGCATTCTCGCCTAGCTCAGCAGCTTGCACGGCAGTAGGAGCGGATGTAATTTTTTACATCCGCACCCCGCGCGGTAGTACCGCTCCTGGCTTACGGTACTACCGTGTCGGATTTTTGCATTGACTCCAACTTAGCGGAAGTTGCCACGGATGTATTTTTATATGTCCGTGCCTTCCCATAATTTGGAACATCCCTGTCTTGCGGTAGTACCGCAAGGGGGAGCGGTAGTACCGTGCCGGCGGTTCTACCACCCTCTGCTTCAGTGCATTTGGGCTGTCCTGGTTTGTGCTGCTCGGGCGGTAGTACCGCGGGGCCCTGCGATAGTACCGCGGGCCTGGTGCGGTAGTACCGTTCTTCGCAGGCTGGTTTGGTGGATAACGGTTGGATTTGTTCTTCCACTATATAAGGGGTGTCTTCTTCTCCGAGTTGACTACCTCTTCCAGTTCTAAGCTCCATTGTTGCTCCAAGCTCTATTTTCGCCCGATCTCTCTCCCTAGCTAATCAAACTTATTGATTTTCTAGGGATTGGTTGAGAAGGCCCCGATCTACACTTCCACCAAGAGAAATTTGATTCCCCCACTAATCCTTCACGGATCTTGTTACTCTTGGCTGTTTGAGCATTCTAGACGGTTGAGGTCACCGTGGAGCCATAGTCCATTGTGGTGAAGCTTCGTGGTATCGTTGGGAGCGCCCAATTAAGTTGTGGAGATTGCCCCAACCTTGTTTGTAAAGGTCCAGTCACCGCCTCCAAGGGCACCAATAGTGGAATCACGGCATCTCGCATTGTGTGAGGGCGTGAGGAGAATACGGTGGCCCTAGTGGCTTCTTGGGAAGCATTGTGCATCCACACCGCTCCAACGGAGACGTACTTCCCCTCAAAAGGAAGGAACTTCGGTAACACATGCTCGTCTTCACCGGTTCCACTCTTGGTTATCTCGTGCCTTTACTTGTGCAAGCTTATTTGTGTGATATCCCTTGCTTGCTTGTGTGCTTATTGTTGTTGCATCATATAGGTTGATCACCTAGTTGCATATCTAGACAACCTACTTTGATGCAAAGTTTAAATTGGTAAAGAAAAGCTAAAAATTGTTAGTTGCCTATTCACCCCCTCTAGTCAACTATTCGATCCTTTCAATTGGTCAGAGCCTCGTCTCTTTATTAAGGACTTTGCCTTCCGAAGAGTATGGTTGACACCGTAGACGGTGGGGAGGAGCACTCCGGTGTGAATCCGATCTCGTCTACGGCCGATGGGGGAACCGCGGTCTCTCGTGAGCAATTCAGTGTGGCTTTGGACACATTGAAAACCTCCATGATGACCGAGGTTGAAAGCATGTTTAACAAATTTATAGAAGGGCTTAAACTATCCACCGCACCGATGAAAGTGGGTGATCCCACTAACAAGGTGACGGATGCTAACTCCAACAAGGGGGAAGCTACTAGTGAAAAGGCTCCTTCTTCTAGTGGTAAAAATGGCACCGACATCTTTGCCCATGTGCAACCTCCGCTTGTTTACGGTGGACCGATTCCTTCCACACATTTGAATCATGCCGGTCCTCCCCCTAAGATTGTGAAAAATGAGGACTTTGATTCTTGGGTTTATCGTTTTAAGCGTCATTTGAACCATGTTAATACTAACCTTCGGAGAATCATTGAAGAAGGATTTTATCCGCATGACCGAAGCAACTTCACCCCTAGAGAAGCCGCGGATAATCAATTCAATGAGAATGCTCTCTTCATCATCCAAGATGCAATTCCACTGGAAGATCTTGCACATCTCTGACCCTTCACCATGGCCAAGGATTCATGGCGCCATGTTGTGTCCCTCTACCGGGGAAGCGCAAGCATTCAACGCTCCAACTATGAAGTGGTGCAAGATGAAGCCGATGAGTTTGTAATGAAAGAAGATGTAGAACCTCATGAGCTTTATCGGAGATTGACTACTCTCGCGGTCTCACTCCGAGATCATGGGAGCAAGGATACGGATGACAATTGGATCAAGCACAAATTCCTTAAGGCCATGATGCCTTATCACAAGGCCATGTCCTCCGTCATTTGTCAAAGGTCGAACTTCCACACCTTGTCCTCAAGTGAAGTGTTGGATGAGTTTGTGGCTATGAGCATCTTGGACAAGACCGCCGACAATGCGGTGTTACGCTCTCAAAGAGCAAAGAAGCCCAACCTCGCCTTGAAGGCCAAGGTTAGTGTGGAATAAGAGGAAGAAGAGGAAGAAGAGGAGAGCAACCCCGAAGACACAAAGTATGCTTATCATGAACACATGGCTCTTGCTTCAAGGCAATTTTGGAGTAAGAAGAACACAAGACCCAACTTCAACAAGAACAACTCAAGTGGCGCGAAGGTCAAGCAACGAGTGAGGAATTGCTATAATTGTGGCAATGTGAGCCATTTTCTGCGGAATGTCCTTATGAGAAGAGGGAAGACAATGGTGGCAAGCTCATCCGAAAGGACAAGGCCACGTATTTCCCCAATAAGAGCAACTTCACCAAGAAGACTCCTCCCAAGGGGTTGGTGGCATAAGAAGAGTACAATGAGGATGATGATGATGATGAAGATGGTGAGTCGGTTGCCGTGGCCTCCATTGCCATTGCGACAACTCCATGGGTGTCTCTCTTCGACTCACCCAATGAGAACATCACCGCCAAGTGCCTCATGGCTAAAGCTACTAACAAGGTAAAACCAAACATCAAAACTACCATCATTAATAATCCTTCTTTGATGGATTGCATTGATGAACACGAGGGGTCTAGTGTGGAGGAGAATGAATTCGAGTCTTTTATGAGTAAGCTCAAGGGTAAATCCAAGAAGCACTTCGTTGCTCTCTTGGAACAACTTGGTGAATGACACGTCTCCAATGTATCTAGAATTTTTGTTTGTTCCATGCTATTATATTATCAACCTTGGATGTTTTATATGCATATATATGCTATTTTATATGATTTTTGGGACTAACCTATTAACCTAGAGCCCAGTGCCGGTTTCTGTTTTTTCCTTGTTTTAGAGTATCGCAGAAAAGGAAAATCAAACGGAGTCCAATTGACCTGAAACTTCATGGAACTTATTTTTGGAAGGATAGCAACCCGGGAGACTTGGAGTCCACGTAGGGAAGCTTCGAGGAGGCCATGAGGTAGGGGGCGCGCCCTCCACCCTCGTGGGCCCCTCGTGGCTCCCCTGACGTACTTCTTCTGCCTATATATCTCCATATACTTAAAAACATCTGGGAGCACAATAGATCGGGAGTTCCGCCGCCAGAAGCCTCTGTAGCCACCGAAAGCCAATATAGACCCGTTCCGGCACCCTGTCAGAGGGGGGAATCCCTCTCCGATGGCCATCTTCATCATCCCGGTGCTCTCCATGACGAGGATGGAGTAGTTCTCCCTCGGAGCTGAGGGTATGTACCAATAGCTATGTGTTTGATCTCTCTCTCTCTCTCTCTCTCTCTCGTGTTCTTGAGGTGGTACGATCTTAATGTATCGCGAGCTTTGCTATTATAGTTGGATTTATGTTTCTCCTCCCCCTCTACTCTCTTGTAATGGATTGAGTTTCCCCTTCGAAGTTATCTTATTGGATTGAGTCTTTAAATATTTGAGAACACTTGATGTATGTCTTGCCGTGTGTATCTGTGGTGACAATGGGATATCACGTGATTCACTTGATGTATGTTTTGGTGATCAACTTGCGGGTTCCGCCCATGAACCTATGCATAGGGGTTGGCACACGTTTTCCCCGTGATTCTCCGGTAGGAACTTTGGGGCACTCTTTGAGGTTCTATGTGTTGGTTGAATAGATGAATCTGAGATTGTGTGATGCATATCGTATAATCATACCCACGGATACTTGAGGTGACATTGGAGTATCTAGGTGACATTAGGGTTTTGGTTGATTTGTGTCTTAAGGTGTTATTCTAGTACGAACTCTAGGGCTGTTTGTGACAATTAGAGGAATAGCCCAACAGATTGATTGGAAAGAATAACTTTGAGGTGGTTTCGTACCCTACCATAATCTCTTCGTTTGTTCTCTGCTATTAGTGACTTTGGAGTGACTCTTTGTTGCATGTTGAGGGATAGTTATGTGATCCAATTATGTTATTATTGTTGAGAGAACTTGCACTAGTGAAAGTATGAACCCTAGGCCTTGTTTCCTAGCATTGCAATACCATTTGTGCTCACTTTTATCATTAGTTACCTTGCTGTTTTTATATTTTCAGATTACAAAAACCATTATCTACTATCCATATTGCACTTGTATCACCATCTCTTCGCCGAACTAGTGCACCTATACAATTTACCATTGTATTGGGTGTGTTGGGGACACAAGAGACTTTTTGTTATTTGGTTGCAGGGTTGCTTGAGAGAGACCATCTTCATCCTACCCCTCCTACAGATTGATAAACCTTAGGTCATCCACTTGAGGGAAATTTGCTACTGTCCTACAAACCTCTGCACTTGGAGGCCCAACAATGTCTACAAGAAGAAGGTTGTGTAGTAGACATCAAGCTCTTTTCTAGCGCCGTTTCCGGGGAGGTGAGTGCTTGAAGGTATATCTTTAGATCTTGCAATCGAGTCTTTTAGTTTCTTGTTTTATCACTAGTTTAGTTTATAAAAGAAAACTACAAAAAATGGAATTGAGTCTGTCTCATACGCTTCACCTTTTTAATATCTTTTGTAAGTATGATGGAAAGGAAAATTGTGCTCAAATACTAGAAGAAGAATTACATAGAATGCTTGGCATAAAATATGTGAATGATGAGCATGATTGCAATGTTGTTAGTACGAATTGTTTGAATATCCATGATACTAATGATGATTGCACTAGTTATGATGAAAATGTCTCCTATAAACATGTCAATTTTTGTGGAGTGCATTGGGTTTGTAAGTACACACCAAAAAGGGAAGATAGATATTGCAAGAAGCATAAGTACTTAGAAACTAAATTTTTGCAAGAAGTACTAGATGATTTTGCTGAAAATTTAAATTTTCTTGGCCGTACTTGTGGACTTTGCAATGAACAGGGTCATTTAGCTATCCGATGCAAATTGTTTCATGATCTAACCGTGTCCAAAAATTGTGATGACTTGATTTCCCTTGCACATTATAATGAACTTAGTTTGCTTATGGGTTTTGAAAAAAATGAAACGTTTAACTAATCATCTTCTAGAATTTGCCCGTTACAAACTTCTTGGCTTTGATCTAGGGGAAATTTATATGTACTATGCTGTAATTTGCATTGAAAACCCTTATATTGCCAATTACATAAAGAAAAGAAAACAAATAGAAGATGAAGAGAATACTAACGAAAGGGAAGAGACTTCCCAATATCCTCCTATTATTTCTTATGATGAATTAGGTAACGAGGAGGAGCCTCCTATTCAACCAATCTCATTAATAAGGAGCTCCAAAAAGAGGATTGAACCCACACGTGATGTGGTGAAGAAGAAGAAAAGAAAAAGGAAGAGAGGTAAAAAGATATATCCCCCAAATAGTGCTACTCCTATTACTATTGTGCCTCATTAAAATATAATTGTGGAAGATAATGATACTTCTTATGATCTTGAAAATCTTTTTGGCACTTGCTTGGAAGAATATGATAATTGATATACTATTGGTGCTATCCATACTATTAATGATGAGAGTGATTATGCTTATGATATGAAAAGGCCCAAGCTTGGGGATTCTACGTTTGATGAAGATGATGTTTTTGAGAATATATTTGCTGCAATTAATGTTTGTCCCAAGCTTGGGGAAGCTACGTTTAATGAAGATGATATTTTTAGTCTCCCAAGTTTTGATATGCAAATTTATAATGATGATAGCATGCCTCCTACTTATGATGATTATTGTGATGATACTTATGCTATAAAAAGTAGTGATTATATTTATAAAACTTGTCATGATTATGGTTATCCTTTTTCTGAACATTACTCTTTTAATATGGAAACAATTTATAGTATTCGAGTTTCTTATGATACTCCCACTATTCCGAATGAGAAGAATTTTGCTTATGTGGAGAGTAATAAAAATTATATGCTTGTAGATCATGAAAAGAATGTTTTAGGTGCTGGTTATATTGTTGAATTCATTCATGATGCTACTGAAAATTATTATGAGGGAGGAATACATGCTTGTAGGAATTGCAATAATATCAAGTTTCCTCTCTGTGTGCTTAAAATTTTGAAGTTATGCTTGTTTTACCTTCCTATGCAAGTTGATTCTTGTTCCCATAAGTTGTTTGATCACAAAATCCCTATGCATAGGAAGTGGGTTAGGCTTAAATGTTCTAGTCATATTCTTCATGATGCTCTCTTTATGTTTCAATTCTTATCTTTTATGTGAGCATCATTGAAGTCATCATGCCTAGCTAGGGGCGTTAAACGTTAGCGCTTGTTGGGAGGCAACCCAACTTTATTTTTGTTCCTTGCTTTTTGTTCCTGTTTAGTAATAAATAATTTATCTAGCCTCTGTTTAGTTATGGTTTTATGCTTTTAATTAGTGTTTCTGCCAAGTAGAACCTTTGGGAAGACTTGGGGAAAGTCTTTGCGATCATGCTGTAAAAAACAGAAACTTTAGCGCTCAGGAGAATTGCTGACATTTTTATTTGGAGAGTGATATTTAGTTAATTATTTTTTTCATATGATTAATAGATAAATTCCTCAGGTCCAGAAATTTATTTGAGAATTTTATGAGTTCCATAAGTATACGTTTGATCCAGATTACTACAGATTGTTCTGTTTTTGACAGATTCTGTTTTTTCATGTGTTGTTTACTTATTTTGATGAATCTATGGCTAGTAAAATAGTTTATAAACCATAGAGAAGTTGGAATAAAGTAGATATTACACCAATATGAATTTAGAATGAGTTCACAACAGTACCTAAGTGGTGATTTATTTTCTTATACTAACGGAGCTTACGAGTTTTCTGTTAAGTTTTCTGTTGTGAAGTTTTCAAGTTTTGGGTAAAGATTCGATGGACTATGGAATAAGGAGTGGCAAGAGCCTAAGATTGGGGATGCCCAAGGCAGCCCAAGGTAATATTCAAGTAAAAACAAGAGCCTAAGCTTGGGGATGCCCCAGAAGGCATCCCCTCTTTCGTCTTCGTTCATCGGTAACTTTACTTGGAGCTATATTTTTATTCACCACATGATATGTGTTTTGCTTGGAGCGTCATTTTATTTTATTTAGTTTTGCTTGATGTTTGAATAAAATACCAAGATCTGAAATTCTTAAATGTTAGAGAGTCTTCACATAGTTGCATAATTATTCCACTACTCATTGATCTTCACTTATATCTTTCTGAGTAGTTTGTCGTTGCTCTAGTGCTTCACTTATATCCTTTTAGAGCACGGCGGTGGTTTTATTTTATAGAAATAATTGATCTCACATGCTTCACTTATATCATTTTTAGATTATTTATAACAGCATGGTAGTTTGCTTTGGTTATGAAACTAGTCCTAATATGATGGGCATCCAAGATGGATATAATAAAAACTTTCATATAAAGTGCATTGAATACTATGAGAAGTTTGATACTTGATGATTGTTTTGAGATATGAAGATGGTGATATTAGAGTCATGCTAGTTGAGTAGTGGGAATTTGAGAAATACTTGTTCTAAAGTTTGTGATTCCCGTAGCATGCACGTATGGTGAACCGTTATATGATGAAGTCGGAGCATGATTTATTTATTGATTGTCTTCCTTATGAGTGGCGGTCGGGGGACGAGTGATGGTATTTTCCTACCAATCTATCCCCCTAGGAGCATGCGTGTAGTACTTTGTTTCGATAACTAATAGATTTTTGCAATAAGTATGTGAGTTCTTTATGACTAATGTTGAGTCCATGAATTATACGCACTCTCACCCTTCCACCATTGCTAGCCTCTCTAGTACCGCGCAACTTTTGCCGGTACCATAAACCCACCATATATCTTCCTCAAAACAGCCACCATACCTACCTATTATGGCATTTCCATAGCCATTCTGAGATATATTGCCATGCAACTTTCCACCGTTCCGTTATTATGACACGTTTCATCATTGTCATATTGCTTTGCATGATCATGTAGTTGATACCGTATTTGTGGCAAAGCCACCATTCATAATTGTTTCATACATGTCACTCATGCATCATTGCACATCCCAGTACACCGCCGGAGGCATTCATATAGAGTCATATCTTGTTCTAAGTATCGAGTTGTAATTCTTGAGTTGTAAGTAAATAAAAGTGTGATGATCATCATTATTAGAGCATTGTCCCAGTAAGGAAAGGATGATGGAGACTATGATTCCCCCACAAGTCGGGATGAGACTCCGGACGAAAAAAAGAGGCCAAAGAAGCCCAAATAAAAAAAGAGAGAAAAGAGGCCATAAAAAAAGAGAAGGCCCAAATAAAAAAATGAGAGAAAAAGAGAGAAGGGGTAATGCTACTATCCTTTTACCACACTTGTGCTTCAAAGTAGCACCATGATCTTCATGATAGAGAGTCTCCTATGTTGTCACTTTCATATACTAGTGGGAATTTTTCATTATAGAACTTGGCTTGTATATTCCAATGATGGGCTTCCTCAAAATGCCCTAGGTCTTCGTGAGCAAGCAAGTTGGATGCACACTCACTAGTTTCTTTAGTTGAGCTTTCATACATTTATAGCTCTAGTGCATCCGTTGCATGGCAATCCGTACTCACTCACATTGATATCTATTGATGGGCATCTCCATAGCCCGTTGATACGCCTAGTTGATGTGAGACTATCTTCTCCTTTTTGTCTTCTCCACAACCACCATTCTATTCCACCTATAGTGCTATGTCCATGGCTCACGCTCATGTATTGCGTGAAGATTGAAAAGGTTTGAGAACATCAAAAGTATGAAACAATAGCTTGGCTTGTCATCGGGGTTGTGCATAATTTAAATATTTTGTGTGGTGAAGATAGAGCATAGCCAGACTATATGATTTTGTAGGGATAACTTTCTTTGGCCATGTTATTTTGAGAAGACATGATTGCTTAGCTAGTATGCTTGAAGTATTATTGTTTTTATGTCAATATTAAACTTTTGTCTTGAATCTTATGGACCTGAACATTCATGCTACAATAAAGATAATTACTTAGAGAAATATGTTAGGTAGCATTCCACATCAAAATTCTGTTTTTATCATTTACCTACTCGAGGACGAGCAGGAATTAAGCTTGGGGATGCTGATACGTCTCCAACGTATCTATAATTTTTGATTGTTCCATGCTATTATATTATCAACCTTGGATGTTTTATATGTTATTTTATATGATTTTTGGGACTAACCTATTAACCTAGAGCCCAGTGCCAGTTTTCTGTTTTTTCCTTATTTTAGAGTATCGCAGAAAAGGAAAATCAAACGGAGTCCAATTGACCTGAAACTTTACGAAATTTATTTTTGGAAGGAAAGCAACCCAGGAGACTTGGAGTCCACGTAATGGAAGCTTTGAGGAGGCCACGAGGTAGGGGGCGCGCCCACCGCCCACCCCCCTGGGCGCGCTCTCCACCCTCATGGGCCCCTCGTGGCTCCCCTGACGTACTTCTTCCGCCTATATATCTCCATATACCCTAAAAACATCCAGGAGCACAATAAATTGGGAGTTCCACCGCCAGAAGCCTCCGTAGCCACCGAAAGCCAATCTATACCCGTTCCGGCACCCTGCCGGAGGGGGGAATTCCTCTCCGGTGGCCATCTTCATCATCCCGGTGCTCTCCATGACGAGGAGGGAGTAGTTCTCCCTCGCGGCTGAGGGTATGTACCAGTAGCTATGTGTTTGATCTCTCTCTCTCTCATGTTCTTGAGCTGGTACGATCTTGATGTATCGCGAGCTTTGCTATTATAGTTGGATCTTATGTTTCTCCTCCCCCTCTACTCTCTTGTAATGGATTGTGTTTCCCCTTCGAAGTTATCTTATCGGATTGAGTCTTTAAAGATTTGAGAACACTTTATGTATGTCTTGCCGTGCATATCTGTGGTGACAATGGGATTCACGTGATTCACTTGATGTATGTTTTGGTGATCAACTTGCAGGTTCTGCCCATGAACCTATGCATAGGGGTTGGCACACGTTTTCGTCGTGATTCTCCAGTAGGAACTTTGGGGCACTCTTTGAGGTTCTATGTGTTGGTTGAATAGATGAATCTGAGATTGTGTGATGCATATCGTATAATCATACCCGCTGATACTTGAGGTGACATTGGAGTATCTAGGTGACATTAGGGTTTTGGTTGATTTGTGTCTTAAGGTGTTATTCTTGTACGAACTCTAGGGCTGTTTGTGACACTTATAGGAATAGCCCAACGGATTGATTGGAAAGAATAACTTTGAGGTGGTTTCGTACCCTACCATAATCTCTTCGTTTGCTCTCCGCTATTAGTGACTTTGGAGTGACTCTTTGTTGCATGTTGAGGGATAGTTATGTGATCCAATTATGTTATTATTGTTGAGAGAACTTGCACTAGTGAAAGTATGAACCCTAGGCCTTGTTTCCTAGCATTGCAATACCGTTTGTGCTCACTTTTATCATTAGTTACCTTGCTGTTTTTATATTTTCAGATTACAAAAACCATTATCTACTATCCATATTGCACTTGTATCACCATCTCTTCGCCGAACTAGTGCACCTATACAATTTACCATTGTATTGGGTGTGTTGGGGAAACAAGAGACTTTTTGTTATTTGGTTGCAGGGTTGCTTGAGAGGGACCATCTTCATCCTACGCCTCCTACGGATTGATAAACCTTAGGTCATCCACTTGAGGGAAATTTGCTACTGTCCTACAAACCTCTGCACTTGGAGGCCCAACAACGTCTACAAGAAGAAGGTTGTGTAGTAGACATCAGTGAAGCCAATGACATGATCGAGGCTCACGAAGATACCATCTCTAAGATGGAAGGGCATAGTCGTGACTATGCCGATGAGATTTCGGATATTTCCAATGATCTTGAGGAAGAGTGAGGTCTTTTTTTGGCTCTTGAGGAATCATACAATGATGACCACGCTAAATTAAAGAAAGATCTTCATCATGCTCTTGTTGTATCTCATGTGCTAAATTCCGAGAAGGCCAAACTTGGGGTTGATCTTGCTAGACTCAAGGAGGAGTTTGATGTACTTGACAAGGCTCACAAGGCCTTGAAAGGTATTCATGCTAGTCTCAAGGAGTCTCATGATCAACTTAAAGTGAAGCTAACCAAGCAGAAAGACACCTTTCCTCATATGGTTTTAATTGATAATGCAAATGCTACTAACCCTTGTTGTGAGCATGTGCATCTTGTTGAGGAGAATGCCAAGTTGAAGGAGCAACTTGAGAAAGGCCTTGTGTCGTGCATACAAGGAGAGAAGAACCTCAACGACCTTTTGAGCAATCAAAAGGAAGTTGTGGCCAAGGAAGGAATTGGGTTCGCACCCGTTTCCAAGAACAAGAAGAAGAATGACAAGGCCAAACGACCTCCTCCTCTCAAGCAAACTTTTGTGAAGGAGGGAGAGGGTGCTTCCAAGGAGAAGAAGAACAATGTGAAGGGTGGCGGTGTCAAGAAGGGCAATGCCACCCCTTCCAACAAAGTCGGCGACTTTAATCCTTCTTATGTGTTGTGTCATGCTAGTGATGGGCATGTTTATGCCAAATTTGTTGGTTCTCCTTATGAGTACATTGAATGGTCTATTGGGGTTCCTAAGACCCTTGTTACTAACATCAAAGGACCCATTACAAAATGGGTACCTAAAACCAAGCATTGATCTCTTGTAGGTATTTGCTTCCGGTGGGGGATCATGGTTGCTTGATAGTGGAGCCACTAATCATATGACTGGAAGCAAGGACTTGGTGGTGGACGTTCACAAGATTCCATCTATGCCCACCAATGTCGAGTGGGGTGATGCCTAGTCCTATAAGGTATTGGGGCTTGGCAAGGTTGTCATTTCTCATGATCTCACGACGAGAAGGTCATGCTTGTTGAGTCCCTTGCATACAATTTACTTTCCATTCGTCAACTTGCACTCATGGGCTTTGCCACTTTCTTTGATATTGATATTGTGGCCCTCTTGTGGAGCAAGACTCTTAAAGTAGCCTTTGTTGGGCATGTCGAGAATGGTCTCTATGTGATTAACTTTTCGGAGCGACCCACTAAGACGGCGACATGCCTAATGGCTAAAGTTGACGTGGGATGGCTTTGGCATCACCGTTTAGCCCATGTCAATATGAGATCTTTGCAAAGTCTTCTCAAGGGGGACCATGTCCGTGGACTAACAAATGTTAGTTTTGCTAAAGATCGTGCTTGCAGTGCTTGTATCGAGGGAAAGCTACATGAAAAGGCTCATCCTCCCACGACTGTCATTTACTCAAAGAGGCCTTTGGAGCTCCTTCACTTGGATCTCTTTGGGCCTCCATAATTTGATAGCCTTGGGGGTAGAAAGTATTGCTTGGTGTTTGTGGATGATTATTCAAGATACACTTGGGTATATTTCTTCAAGAGGAAGAGAGAGACCCAACAAACCGTCATTGACTTTGCAAATGAAGCCCAATGTCAACACAATGCAAAGATCTTGACAATAAGAAGTGACAACGGCACCGAGTTCAAGAACTACACCTTGGATGAGTTTCACCTTGCATCAATATTCCGCACCATACACCCCTCAACAAAATGGTGTAGCGGAGAGGAAGAACCAGACGTTGATGGATGGCGGAGTTCAAGTCTCCATACAAATTTTGGGCCAAAGCCATCAACACCGCTTGTCATGCATCCAACCAGCTCTACCTCCGCAAGGATTTGAACAAGACTCCATATGAGATACTCACCGGTAACAAGCCCAACCTCAAGTACTTTCAGGTGTTCGGGTGTAAGTGTTTTATTCTCAAGAAAGGTGTTTGGTTGTCTAAATTTGAGGCTAGAGCTTATGAGGGCATATTTGTTGGTTATGCTACAAACTCTCATGCTTACCGTGTCCTCAATAAGTCCACGGGACTTATTGAGGAGACGTGTAACGTGGAGTTTGATGAGAATAATGGCTCCCAAGTGGAGCAAAGTGGGACTTGTGATGTAGGTGATGAAATTCCTCCTCAAGCCATAAGAAGAATGGGAGTTGGTTTCATCCTACCCATTGAGGAACCCCTTGTGGCCGAAGGAGAACGACAATGCTCCACTCAAGTGGAGCCATCACCAACCCAAGGCCCACACGCTTCCGAAGAACAAAGTGAAGGCCCTCAACCTCATGAACAAGACCAAGGGCAAGATCAATCTCAAGACGGTTTGAATCACCAAGTGATGCCCAAGGTCAAGTTTTGTCCTCCGAGCAAGTTCAAGATCAAGAGCAACCTCAAGATCAAGAACAAGCTCAAGACGGTGCTCAAGATGATCAAGTGACCGCTCCTCGACTCACCCACGAGGAGGAATTGGAGCGTCGTGCCGCCAAGATTGCATCCAAGCTCTCCACCAAGGGTCATCTCATGATGAATGTGCTTGGAAGCATTCAAAAGGGGGTAAGCACTCATAGACAATTGGCAAACTATTATGAACATCACGCTTTTGTCTCTTGTGTTGAACCCCAAAAGGTCTATGAGGCGCTCGAAGATCCGGATTGGCTAAATGTCATGCATGAAGAGCTCAACAACTTCGAGTACAACAAGGTGTGGAGATTGGTGCCAAGGCCAACGGAGAACCACAATGTCATTGGAACCAAGTGGATATTCAAGAACAAGCAAGATGCTCACGGGGCCATCGTTCGCAACAAGGCAAGATTGGTAGCTCAAGGCTACTCCCAAGTCGAGGGTATCGACTACGGTGAAACCTTTTCTCCTGTTGCCTGCCTTGAATCCATTCATTTTTTGATTGCTTATGCTTCTCATCATAACTTTAAGTTGCAATAAATGGATGTGAAGAGTGCTTTTCTTAATGGTCCTATTAATGAGTTGGTGTATGATACGTCTCCAACGTATCTATAATTTTTGATTGCTCCATGCTATATTATCTACTATTTTGGTTATTTGGCTTTATTATCCACTTATCCACTTTTATATTATTTTTGGGACTAACCTATTAACCGGAGGCCCAGCCCGGAATTGCTGGTTTTTTTGCCTATTTTGGGGTTTCGAAGAAAAGGAATATCAAACGGAGTGCAAACGGAATGAAACCTTCGGGGACGTGATTTTCTCGATGAACATGATCCAGGAGACTTGGACCCTACGTCAAGAAACAAAGGAGGAGGCCACGAGGTAGGGGGCGCGCCTACCCCCCAGGCGCGCCCTCCACCCTCATGGGCCCCCTGTTGCTCCACCGACGTACTCCTTCCTCCTATATATACCTAGGTACCCCCAAACGATCAGAGACGGAGCCAAAACCCTAATTCCACCACCGCAGCTTTTTGTATCCACGAGATCCAATCTTGGAGCCTGTTCCGGAGCTCCGCCGAAGGGGGTATCCATCACGGAGGGCTTCTACATACACACCATAGCCCCTCTGATGAAGTGTGAGTAGTTCACCTCAGACCTACGGGTCCATAGTTATTAGCTAGATGGCTTCTTCCCTCTTTTTGGATCTCAATACAATGTTCTTCCCCTCTCTTGTGGAGATCTATTCGATGTAATCTTCTTTTTGCGGTGTGTTTGTTGAGACCGATGAATTGTGGGTTTATGATCAAGTCTATCTATGATCAATATTTGAATCTTCTCTGAATTCTTTTATGTATGATTGGTTATCTTTGCAAGTCTCTTCGAATTATTAGTTTGGTTTGGCCTACTAGATTGATCTTTCTTGCAATGGAGAAGTGCTTAGCTTTGGGTTCAATCTTGCGGTGTCCTTTCCCAGTGACAGTAGGGGCAGCAAGGCACGCAATGTATTGTTGCCATCGAGGATAACAAGATGGGGTTTTCATCATATTGCATGAGTTTATCCCTCTACATCATGTCATCTTGCTTAAGGAGTTACTCTGTTTTCATGAAATTAATACTCCAGATGCATGCTGGATAGCGGTCGATGAGTGGAGTAATAGTAGTAGATGCAGGCAGGAGTCGGTCTACTTGTCTCGGACGTGATGCCTATATACATGATCATACCTAGATATTCTCATAACTATGCTCAATTCTGTCAATTGCTCAACAGTAATTCGTTCACCCACCGTAAAATACATATGCTCTTGAGAGAAACCACTAGTGAAACCTATGGGACCCCGGGTCTATCTTCA
This sequence comes from Triticum urartu, assembly GCF_056163025.1. Lineage (NCBI taxonomy): Eukaryota > Viridiplantae > Streptophyta > Magnoliopsida > Poales > Poaceae > Triticum > Triticum urartu. The sequence continues at coordinate 45,681,389 of NC_141877.1, read as the reverse complement.
TCATATTAATCTTCCAATACTTAGTTATTTTCATTGCCTTTTATTTTACTTTTCATCTTTATCATAAAAATACCAAAAATATTATCTTATCATATCTATCAGATCTCACTCTCGTAAGTAACCGTGAAGGGATTGACAACCCCTTATCGCGTTGGTTGCGAGGAGTTATTTGCTTTGTGCAGGTACGAGGGACTCGCGCGCAGCCTCCTACTGGATTGATACCTTGGTTCTCAAAAACTGAGGGAAATACTTATGCTACTTTGCTGCATCATCCCTTCCTCTTCGGGGAAAACCAACACAGTGCTCAAGAGGTAGCAAGAAGGATTTCTAGCGCCGTTGCCGGGGAGTCTACGCAAAATTCAATATACCAAGTACCCATCACAATCCTTATCTCCCGCATTACATTATTTGCCATTTGCCTCTCGTTTTCCTCTCCCCCACTTCACCCTTGCCGTTTTATTCGCTCTGTCTCTCTATCCTCCCTCTCTTTCTCTATTTGCCTCTTTTTTGCCCGCTTGCTCTTTGTTTGCTTGTGTGTTCGATTGCTTGCTTGTCACGATGGCTCAAGATAACACTAAATTGTGTGACTTTACTAATACCAACAACAACGATTTTATTAGCACTCCGATTGCTCCTCTTACCGATGCTGAATCTTGTGAAATTAATGCTGCCTTGCTAAATCTTATCATGAAAGATCCGTTTTCCGGCCTTCCTAGTGAAGATGACGCTACCCATCTAAATAGCTTCGTTGATCTGTGTGATATGCAAAAGAAGAAAGATGTGGATAATGATATTGTTAAATTGAAGCCATTTCCTTTTTTGCTTAGAGATCGTGCTAAATCTTGGTTTTCGTCTTTGCCTAAAATAGTATTGATTCTTGGAACAAATGCAAAGATGCTTTTATCTCTAAGTATTTTCCTCCCGCTAAGATCATCTCCCTTAGAAACGATATTATGAATTTTAAGCAACTTGATCATGAACATGTTGCACAAGCTTGGGAGAGGATGAAATTAATGATATGTAATTGCCCTACTCATGGTTTGAATTTGTGGATGATTATACAAATTTTTTATGCCGGATTGAATTTTGCTTCTAGAAATCTTTTAGATTCGGCCGCGGGAGGCACTTTTATGGAAATCACTTTAGGAGAAGCTACTAAACTCCTAGATAATGTTATGGTTAATTATTCTCAATGGCATACTGAAAGATCTACTAATAAAAAGGTGCATGCGATAGAAGAAATTAATGTTTTGAGTGGAAAGATGGATGAACTTATGAAATTATTTGCTAGTAAAAGTGTTTCTTATGATCCTAATGATATGCCCTTGTCTACTTCGATTGATAATAATAATGAATCTATGGATGTGAATTTTGTTGGTAGGAACAATTTTGGTAACAACGCGTATAGAGGAAATTTTAATCCTAGGCCTTATCCTAGTAATCCCTCTAATAATTATGGTAATTCCTACAACAATTCTTATGGAAATTATAATAAGATTCCCTCTGATTTTGAATCTAATATTAAATAATTTATTACTTCGCAAAAAGAATTTCAATGCTTTGATTGAAGAAAAATTGCTTAAGATTGATGAGTTGGCTAGGAACGTTGATAGAATTTCTCTTGATGTTGATTCTTTGAAACTTAGATCTATTCCTCCTAAACCTGATATCAATGAGTCTCTCAAAGCCATGAGAATTTCCATTGATGAGTGCAAAGAAAGAACCGCTAGGATGCATGCTAAGAAAGATGCCTTTATAAGTGCGTGTTCTTCTAGTTTCTATGAAAATAAAGATGAAGATCTAAAAGTTATTGATGTGTCCCCTATTAAATCTTTTTTTGCAATATGAATCTTAATAATTATGGGACTGAATATGATCCACCTTTACCTAGAAGGCGTTCCAAGAAATCGGAGTTTTTAGATCTTGATGCTAAAATTGATGAAAGTGGGATTGAAGAAATTAAAACCCTAGATGTTGCTAAACCCACTATTTTGGATTTCAAGGAATTTAATTATGAAAATTGCTCTTTGATTGATTGTATTTCCTTGTTGCAATCCGTGCTAAATTCTCCTCACGCTTATAGTCAAAATAAAGCGTTCACTAAACATATCGTTGATGCTTTGATGCAATCTTATGAAGAAAAACTTGAGTTGGAAGTTTCTATCCCAAGAAAACTTTATGATGAGTGGGAACCAACTATGAAAATTAAGATTAAAGATCATGAGTTCTATGCTTTATGTGATTTGGGTGCTAGTGTTTCCACGATTCCAAAGACTTTGTGTGATTTGTTAGGTTTCCGTGATTTTGAAGATTGCTCTCTAAACTTGCACCTTGCGGATTCCACTATTAAGAAACCTATGGGAGGAATTAATGATGTTCTTATTGTTGCAAATAGGAATTATGTGCCCGTAGATTTTTATTGTTCTTGACATAGATTGCAATCCTTCATGTCCTATTATTCTTGGTAGACCTTTCCTTAGAACGATTGGTGCAATTATTGATATGAAGGAAGGAAATATTAGATTCCAATTTCCGTTAAGGAAATGAATGGAACACTTTCCTAGAAAGAAAATTAGATTACCTTATGAATTTATTATGAGAGCCACTTATGGATTGCCTACCAAAGATGGCAATACCTAGATCTATCCTTGCTTATTATGCCTAGCTAGGGGCGTTAAACGATAGCGCTTGTTGGGAGGCAACCCAATTTTGTTTTTATTACTTGATTTTTGCTCCTGTTTAGTAATAAATAATTTATTTAGCCTCTTTTTAGGTTGTGTTTTTTGTGTTTAATTAGTGTTTGTGCCAAGTAGAACCGTTGGGAAGACTTGGGGAAAGTCTTGATATCTTGCTGTAAAAAACAGAAACTTTAGCGCTGACGAGAACTGCTGCCATTTTTATTTGGAAAGTGATATTTATTTAATTCTTTTTTAAAAAGATTAATATATAAATTCCTCACTTCCAGCAATTTATTTTAGAATTTTTGGGGTTCCATATCTTGCGCTAGCTACAGATTACTACAGACTGTTCTGTTTTTGACAGATTCTGTTTTTCGTGTGTTGTTTGCTTATTTTGATGAATCTATGGCTAGTAAAATAGTTTATAAACCATAGGGAAGTTGGAATACAGTAGGTTTAACACCAATATAAATAAAGAATGAGTTCATTACAGTACCTTGAAGTGGTCTTTTGTTTTCTTTCGCTAACAGAACTCACGAGATTTTCTACTTTAAGTTTTGTGTTGTGAAGTTTTCGAGTTTTGGGTAAAGATTTGATGGATTATGGAACAAGGAGTGGAAAGAGCCTAAGATTGGGGATGCCCATGGAACCCCCAAGATAATCTAAGGACACCTAAAAGCCAAAGCTTGGGGATGCCCCGGAAGGCATCCCCTCTTTTTCGTCTACTTCTATCGGTAACTTTACTTGGAGCTATATTTTTATTCACCACATGATATGTGTATTGCTTGGAGCGTCTTGTATGATTTGAGTCTTTGCTTTTTAGTTTACCACAATCATCCTTGCTGTACACACATTTTGAGAGAGCATACATGATTTGGAATTTTTTAGAATACTCCATGTGCTTCACTTATATCTTTTTGAGTTATATAGTTTTGCTCTAGTACTTCACTTATATCTTTTAGAGCACGGTGGTGGATTTGTTTTATAGAAACTATTGATCTCTCATGCTTCACTTAGATTATTTTGATAGTCTTAAATAGCATATAATTTGCTTAAATAATCCTAATATGCTAGGTATTCAAGATTAGTAAAAAAATCTTATGAGTGTTTTGAATACTAAGAGAAGTTTGATGCTTGATGATTGTTTTGAGATATGGAGGTAATAATATCAAAGTCGTGCTAGTTGAGTAGTTGTGAATTTGAGAAATGCTTGTGTTGAAGTTTGCAAGTCCGTATGGTAAACGTTATGTAATAAATTTGAAACATGAGGTGTTATTTGATTGTCCTCCTTATGAGTGGCGGTCGGGGACGAGCGATGGTCTTTTCCTACCAATCTATACCCCTAGGAGCATGCATGTAGTGCTTGGTTTTTGATGACTTGTAGATTTTTGCAATAAGTATGTGAGTTCTTTATGACTAATGTTGAGTCCATGGATTATACGCACTCTCACCCTTCCATCATTGCTAGCCTCTTCGGTACCGTGCATTGCCCTTTCTCACATTGAGAGTTGGTGCAAACTTCGCCGGTGCATCCAAACCCCATGATATGATACGCTCTTTCACACATAAACCTCCTTATTTCTTCCTCAAAACAGCCACCATACCTACCTATTATGGCATTCCCATAGCCATTCAGAGATATATTGCCATGTAACTTTCCACCATTCCGTTTATCATGACACATTCATCATTGTCATATTGCTTAGCATGATCATGTAGTTGACATAGTATTTGTGGCAAAGCCACCGTTCATAATTCTTTCATACATGTCACTCTTGATTCATTGCATATCCCGGTACACCGCCGGAGGCATTCATATAGAGTCATATCTTGTTCTAAGTATCGAGTTGTAATTCTTGAGTTGTAAGTAAATAGAAGTGTGATGACCATCATTCATAGAGCATTGTCCTAAAAAATGAAAGGCCAAATAATAAAAAAAGGAAAGGCCAAAAAAGGGACAATGCTACTATCCTTTGCCACACTTGTGCTTCAAAGTAGCACCATAATCTTCATGATAGAGAGTCTTTTGTTTTGTCACTTTCATATACTAGTGGGAATTTTTCATTATAGAACTTGTCTTGTATATTCCAACAATGGGCCCCCTCAAGTGCCCTAGGTCTTCATGAGCAAGCAAGTTGGATGCGCACCCACTTAGTTTCTTTTGTTGAGCTTTCATACATTTATAGCTCTAGTGCATCCGTTGCATGGCAATCCCTACTCCTTGCATTAACATCAATCGGTGGGCATCTCGATAGCCCATTGATTAGCCTCGTTGATGTGAGAATTTCTCCTTTTTTCTTCTCCACATAACCCCCATCATATTCTATTCCACCCATAGTGCTATATCCATGGCTCGCGCTCATATATTGCGTGAAAGTTTATAGGTTTGAGATTACTAAAGTATGAAACAATTGCTTGGCTTGTCATCGGGGTTGTGCATGATGAGAGCATTCTTGTGTGACGAAAATGGAGCATGACTAAACTATATGATTTTGTAGGGATGAACTTTCTTTGGCCATGTTATTTTGAGAAGACATAATTGCTTAGTTAGTATGCTTGAAGTATTATTATTTTTATGTCAATATGAACTTTTATCTTGAATCTTTCGGATCTGAATATTCATACCACAATTAAGAAGAATTACATTAAAATTATGCCAAGTAGCACTCCGCATCAAAAATTCTGTTTTTATCATTTACCTACTCGAGGACGAGCAGGAATTAAGCTTGGGGATGCTTGATACGTCTCCAACGTATCTATAATTTTGATTGCTCCATGCTATATTATCTACTATTTTGGACATTATTGGGCTTTATTATCCACTTTTATATTATTTCTGGGACTAACCTATTAACCGGAGGCCCAGCCAAGAATTGCTGTTTTTTTGCCTATTTTAGGGTTTCGAAGAAAAGGAATATCAAACGGAGTCCAAACGGACTGAAACCTTCGGGAACGTGATTTTCTCGCCGAACATGATCCAGGAGACTTGGACCCTATGTCAAGAAACAAAGGAGGAGGCCACGAGGTAGGGGGCATGCCTACCCCCCCACCCCAGGCACGCCCTCCACCCTCGTGGCCCCCCTGTTGCTCCATCGACGTACTCCTTCCTCCTATATATACATACGTACCCCAAACGATCAGAGATGGAGCCAAAACCCTAATTCCATCGCCGCAACTTTCTGTATCCACGAGATCCAATCTTGGGGCCTGTTCCGGAGCTCGGCCGGAGGGGGTATCCATCACGGAGGGCTTCTACATCAACACCATAGCCCCTCCGATGAAGTGTGAGTAGTTCACCTCAGACCTACGGGTCCATAGTTATTAGCTAGATGGCTTCTTCTCTCTTTTTGGATCTCAATACGATGTTCTCCCCCTCTCTTGTGGAGATCTATTCGATGTAATCTTCTTTCTGCAGTGTGTTTGTTGAGACCGATGAATTGTGGGTTTATGATCAAGTCTATCTATGAACAATATTTGAATCTTCTCTGAATTCTTTTATGTATGATTGGTTATCTTTGCAAGTCTCTTCGAATTATCAGTTTGGTTTGGCCTACTAGATTGATCTTTCTTGCAATGGGAGAAGTGCTTAGCTTTGGGTTCAATCTTGCGGTGTCCTTTCCCAGTGACAGTAGGGGCAGCAAGGCACGTATTGTATTGTTGCCATCGAGGATAACAAGATGGGTTTTTCATCATATTGCATGAGTTTATCCCTCTACATCATGTCATCTTGCTTAAGGCGTTACTCTGTTTTCATGAACTTAATACTCTAGATGCATGCTGGATAGCGGTCGATGAGTGGAGTAATAGTAGTAGATGCATGTAGGAGTCGGTCTACTTGTCTCGGACGTGATGCCTATATACACTACAAAAAAAGACACATCCGTGACATTTTGGGCCGAACGAATTTTTTTCTATCATACATATGACACTTCTATGACAATAATTGTGACAAAACCCGGTATCATCATAGATGTGGTGGGCTCCTACTTCTATGACAAAAAATCATGACGGAAAATGGGCTTTTCGTCCTGGGCAGGCCGGAGAAGCAGCTGGATGACATTCTTTGGGCCGTCCATGATGGAAAAAACCGTGGTAGAAGTGAGGGGGAGGAAAATTTCGGGAAGTTCCCGGTTACGGTTGGAGGTCGGGGGCCGAGCGATGCGCGTTTCTCTCATACACGTACGCGCGTGTGTGCGAGGCGTTGGCTCTAACTGAACCCGAGCGAGGTGTTGGGCTCTAACTGAACCCGAGCGATTGCACTGCAGGCTACGCGTTACTGAACTCAAGCGATCGATCGATGGATGTTAACTGAACCCAATCGAGCGATTCCTTCACTACTGCTGCTAACTGAAGCCGATCGATGCTGCCTCTGGGATGAACAGTGAGCGTTGCGGGGGGGGGGGGGGGGGTTGGATGAACAGTGAGCGGTGGCCTTGCCTCTGGATGAACAGGACCCTGTGGTGTGGTGGAGGGCTGGATGAACAGTAGACGGTGGAGGGGTGCCCGTGGAGGGGTGGTTGAACAGGACCCTGTTGTGTGGAGGGCTGGATGAACAGTAGATGGTGGAGGGGTGCCCGTGGAGGGGTGTTTGAACAGTAGCCGGTGGAGTAGTGCGCGGTGGAGGTTGGATGAACAGGAGCCCGTGGAGGCTGGAGGAGGTCGACGGTGGAGATGAACAGTATCCCGTGGAGTCCCGTTTTGCGGTACGCCACACCCCTCCGATGAACAGGACCCCCGTTTCGACCATAGTGCTCCAACACAAGTCCATTTCGTCCGTTTTGCGGTACGCCACACCCCTCCCGATCAACAGGACCCCCGTTTCGACCGTAGGAGGTCCGTTTCCTCCGTTTTGCGGTACGCCAGACCCCTCCTGATGAACAGGATCCCGTTTTGAACGTGGCCGGTCGAACACAAGGTCGTTTCCTCCGTTGTGCGGTACGCCAGGCCTCATTTCCATCGCCTGTTCCGTCCAAGCCCTCCCGATGAACACGACCACGCATTCCGTTCTGACCCAGCCGGTTGGCTCCCACGCGTTCCGTTGCCTCCCGATGAACACGACGCATTCTGTTGCCTCCCCATGAACACGACGCATTTCGTTGCCTCCCCATGAACACGACGCATTTCGTTGCCTCCCCATGAACATGACGACAACGCTGTTTCTCCGTTCTGACCCAGCCATGTACACGAGCCCTGGCCGTACGTATGCGCGAGTAGGCGTTTGAGACCCCGCCCGTATGTACACATATGTGGCCGTATTTTCTTTCTTGCACCCTGGCCGTTGTACGTACGTGTACGTGCTACGTCCACGCCTCTACTACGACACGTACGCGCCTCTACTACGACATGTACGCGCCTCTACTACAACACGTGCGCGCCTCTACATCCACCAGTATATATGTATGTACACGTTCGCGACCAGAATGACAACGCTACGTACGCTTCGACCAGGTGGGTCCTGACTATCAGGCACTTCCTTGTGTGCGAAGATGTAGCTGGTGGGTCCCAGCAGTCAGGGTGGCGAATCATTTTTTTTGCCCGGACGCACTTCCTTGCGTGCGAAGATGTAGCTGGTGGGTCCGAGCAGTCAGGGGGCGAATCATTTTTTTTGCCGGGACACACTTCCTTGCGTGCGAAGATGTAACTGGTGGGTCCCAGCAGTCAGGGGGATACGTTTTTCGTGAAATACGGTGACCCGTCCGGTGGGTCCCTGCTGTCAGGTGGAGGAATCATTATTTTGCGCGTAATAAGGAGGCACTCCCTTGCTGCGGCCGTGGATCCAGCTATCAGCCTATCCACGTACAGTCCACGTCCGAGGGAAGTCGTTCCTTGACCACGTTGACCACGCCGCGCCGAGAGCACCACGGCGATGGACGACGGCGAGGACTAGGAAGGGGACGACTCGGAGCTGGGGAAGACACGGCAGTGGATGCCCACGCGAAGAGGAGTACGAGGGTTCACTGGTTCGGCTGTGGTGTGAGGCTGTTGTCGCCGCAAAATAACAGGGGGTGTGGGTGAGTAGAGGGATGGCCTGGCCAGCGGTGGGAGTAGTAGGGGGCGGTGAGGCCTCCGCGGCATCACAGCCAGCCACGGGAGGCAGGAGCATGCGGCACGACCAACGCTGGTTTGGGCGGCTGGAGCAAGAAGACCAGAGGTTGAAGAAGCACTACGGCCGTTGGATGAACATCGTATGGTAACAGGAGCTAGAATCGTTCATATTGACTAAGTTCACAAAGCCCTCCATCCCCGTCAACTTGGTAGGCCCACAAGTCAGCCTCCCACTATGCTGGGTTCCAACTGGCAGGGGGAATATTCATTTTTTGTGCGTAATAAGGAGGCACTTCCTTGCGTGCGAAGATAGCTGGTGGGTCCGACATGTCAGCGGGGGGCACATTATTTTCGCGAAATACAGAGGCCCTTCTGATGGGTCCCAGATGTCAGGTGGAGGAATCATTATTTTGCACGTAATAAGGAGGCATTTCCTTGTGTGCGGCCATGGACCCAGCTGTCAGCCTCTCCATGCACAGTCTACTTCCGATGGTGTCGTTTGTTAACCACGTTGACCACGCCGCGCCGAGCGCATCCAAGGTGGTGGACGACGAGGCCCCGGACAGCAACGAGCCGGAGATGGGAAGACGTGGGAGTAGAGTCGCAGACGGAGAGGTGTACGAGGGTTAACTGGTTCTAGTGCGGTGTGGTTCGGCAGTCGGTGGAGAAGAACAGGAGGTGTGGAGGGGTGGAGGGATGGCCTGGCCAATGGTGGAGTAGCGCTTCATAGTGAAGCGTGCTAAGAAGAGCTGCTAGCAGCAGGAGGCGGGAGGTAGTCCCGGCGGCGCTGGAGGAAGAAGACGAGAGATTGAAGATGGATGCCGGTCGTTGGATGTAAATCCAACGGCTAACATGTCAGAATCATTTGTTGACTAAATTGACAAAGACTTGCGTTGGCTTCGACCTATTGGCCCACATTTCAGCCTCCAAAAATGTGGCACGTATTCAACCCATTTTTTCCAGAATTTACAGTCTTTTTTCGCGCGGTAGAATTTACAGTCAATTTGATCTTTTTTGAATTACAGCCATTAGCTGGGCTGGGTGAACAAATAATGTAGCGTCCATGCGGCCCATTTATTTTATTTCCTAAAAAATTACAGGCCATTTGCACTTTCTCAAAATACACGATTTTGCTGGGCTGATTCTAATTATAATGTTGGGTTGGGCCAACAATGTTATGAAAAAATAAAAAGGGGCAGAGCATTTTGTTATAAATATATTTAAATAATAAGTGATATTATTACATTCGTCCTTAAACTTACCAAGCTTTTGTACACAATCACTAGGATTTTTGTGCCAAAACAATCCAGGATTTTATTTGTTAAGAAATTATTTTGATAAGTTAATAAGATGTGGGATATTGTTTTCTTACATATGTAAGTATCTGTTAAATATATGATGACAATAAAAATAATATATAATAACATATAAAATAATATTTTTAGAAAAACATGGAGCATCTCCCCGGTTCCATTGCTGAGAATGAAACCACAACATATTCTGATACAGCAGCTCAAAGAGCAGTTCGAAAGCAAAGGTAGAAAAGCTACAAACTAGGGGGGTGGATGAACAAGTTCTCTGAATAACACAAATCACCCGAGCGGTGCCAAAGGCAGAGCGGATAGAGCACTCAAATGACACAAGGAGGGTCCAACGAAGCCTTCATGGTCTTCAGCCGAGGGGCCGTGTCAGCCTGCGGCGATCAGTAAGCAAGCGGAGACACCGGGCTAGAAGGCGTAGCATGGTGGATGTCCCTCTTTTTCGGCGCCAGTTGCCCATCATCTTCATCAGAGATCTTGAGACGAGCCCAAGGGTCCAGCCCCAGAGCAGCTCGAGCCTTGTTCAGCCACAAGTTATCACCAACGGTTTCTGGAGGGATCTTATTAGGGTTTCCATGAAGCTCATCAACTTGTCCTTGTCCGATCCGGAGGAGAGAATCGCCCAGTTCCTCACCATGTTCCTGATAAACCTCAAGACCTGCGGAATGGAAATCCAAGAGGTGTTGCTGAAAATCATAGCATTTCTATATTTCCAGAGGCACCAAAGGACAGTTGAGCTAACAGTATTTAAAACCGAGCACTTTTTAGTAGCAATCCAGAATCTGGCGACAGATTTGAAGGATGAGCCAATCTGACTAGAGAAATATTCCTCAATGTGGGCCCAGAGATGTTTAGTAACTATGCATTCAAAAAATAGGTGAGAACAAGACTCTTGTTCCAAGCAGTAAACACAATCAAGGGGTTTGATGATGTGTCTCTTCCTAAGGTTATCCCTAGTCATCAATTTGTTTTTGGAGAGAAGCCAGAGAAATACATGAATTTTAGGGGGAACTCTCAATTTCCAGACATCAGGGATAAACACGGGTTGAACCCCTCTAAAGTTGATAACATGATAGAGGGAGCTGGAGGAATACTTTCCCTTATTGTCCAGCTACCAAATCAGGGCATCCGGCTCGGCAGTAAAGGTAATGCTTTTGGCAATTTCCTCCAACTAGAACCATTGTTCCATGAGACTATCACTAAAGTTCCTTCTAAAAGAGAGTTTTAGGCATTGACTGTCCCAAACTTCATTGACACTTTTGTTAAGCTCATCATAGACAGAGTAAATAGGCCAAAATTGGACTGCTAGGGGGGATGTGCCAAACCAAGTATCTTCCTAGAACCTGGTTCTGCTCCCATCCCCTATGTTCCATCTGTAGCCAAATTTCACAGCATGCATAATAGATTTTATCCTTTCCAGAATCTAGAGGTCTTAGGGTTCGAGGAAGGGACAAAATATTAGGTTTATTTCCTAGGTATTTATGGGCAATAAGAAGCTTCCAGGGTTTCAGGTCTTCCTCATAGAATCTTTTAATCCGAGACCCTAGAAGACAGATGTTAATTTCTTGGAGGTCAGGTATGCCTAGGCCTCCAAAATCTTTTTTCATAGAGACTAGGGCCCAATTAGCAAGGTCTAGCTTCCTATTTCCCTCAAAATCATTCCACAAGCAATGAGACATCTGAGAATTGATGAGGTTCACTGCCCATTTAGGGAACTTGAAGAAGGAGAGGAGATACACTAGAATGCTAGCCAAACAAGCTTGTATGAGGATCAATCTACCTCTGTAAGAGAGAAGTTTGCCCCTCCACCCAGCAATCCTTTTAATGATTTTATCCAGAAGGGGTTGGATATCCTCTCTCCTTAGTTTATCATAGTGGAGAGGGTTACCTTGGTACTTAATTTGGAAGTTACCTTTATTACAGACTAGAATAGAGAGGAAGTCATCTAACTCCTGATCATCCATGTTGATAGGGATGAGTTCACTTTTAGAGTAGTTGATTCTCATGCCTGAGACTTGTTCAAAACAGGTTAGAACAGTTTTCAGATTGCTAACATGTGTGGAGTCATTGTCTAAGAAAAGGATGGTATCATCTGCATATTGAAGGCAGATGATGCCACTAGGGCAGACCTCGGGACAGAGCCCTGCAATCAGACTATGATCAGCAGCTTTGCTCAGCATTTTAGTAAGAACGTCCACTACTAAATTAAACAAAAGCGGGGAGATGGGGTCACCTTGCCTAAGGCCTTTACCAGCAAGGAAAAAATCACTTTCACAATTATTTAACTTGACCCCAACAAACTCCCCATGAGTAAGTTGCTGGATCCAACTAGTCCATTTACCCCCAAAACCTCTAGCTCCAGGAGTTTCATAAGGAAATCAAGGTCAACTTTATCGAAGGCAGTCTAAACTAGAACTACCATCTAGAGAAAAATTCTCACAAACAGAGCCTTCAGATCTGTTTTGGTGAGAGTAAATAAAGAAAGAGCATTCAATGCCATCATTAAGAGAAGTAACATCTACACCAATCTTAGCAGCAATGGCATTGAAGGAAGGATCATTAAAGTTGGAGAAGGTAGTGTGTTTCATACCCTGGGGTTTTTGCACTTCCAGGTTCTGAACCTCTTTGAGCTGTTGAGCCTTTTCAATAATGGTTCTCTTGTCACCAGCTACCCTGGCACTGGTTCTGGTGGCTTGAACAGGACCCCATTTGGGAAGGTGCTTCTCCTTAGGAAGGGCAGGGAAGTCAGAGTTGTATTTTGAGTCCAAATTGTCTGGGAGTTCAGTTGTTTCAACAAGTGCCTCTTGATCCTCTTGTAGATCTACAGAACCTTCTAATTCCATCAGATCATCATCTTCCAGGAGCTCCATTTCCCTGAGGAGGTTGAATCCATCAGTTTCATCAAGCACAGAATTCAAGATCTTTTCCTAGATGCTAAGTTGAGGAGTGTATGGAGAATCAGGGAGGTGTGTCTTAAGGACTAAAGTGGGTGTAGTTTCTCCAAGCATCTGATTGTGGCCAAAAGACTGTCCTCTGATGTTAGGGCCCCCAGAATTGGCAGCAGGCCCTTTATCTGATTCAGATCTAGAGCTCCTGTTGGATTCAGCATCTTCAGTAAGATTGGTACCAGTTTCAGCTGCAGAGACATATGTACCAGCAGAGAGGTTGGTGGAGGTGCCAGTTTCAGTGGGGTTAAGGACTCCACCTCAATGAGTAGCCTGTAGATTTTGTTCCCAACTCCAAAAAGCCTTTCAGTAAGGATTTTGGAGGGATCTTTACATAAGATTTTGACCCTAACAGTTTCATAGAATGACTTGAAATTATGTTGCCAATCCACGTCCAGTAAGACCCCCAGAGTGGAAGTGATTTGATCCAGCATAGTCCAGTCACACCACTTGGGGGTTCAATTTCTTGATCTTGATCCAAGTTTCCTGGAGGTCCTCTTCAGCCTCAATCCTGCCTTTCCAGACTTCAACATTGACTACAACATTGTCTTTTTTGAGACCAAAACAGGGGTATCCAGCAACTTGAACTACATCTATTTCAGGAGGGAATTTGACCAAGAATGTCCACTCATCTAGGGCATTAATTGGCCAGGGCCAGTTGGTTTTGTAAATGTCTGCAAACTCAGTGGCAAGTTCCTGCTTGGTCAATTCACCAGCTTCTACCAGAACAATCCCCACATTCTTTAGGGAGCCATGATACTGAGCATTTTCATCAGGTGGGTCTATGTGGTAGAACCCTAATCCTGGAGCAGCACTTCCAACATATCTAGCAGAACTATGGGTTTTCCTTCTGACAGGGCAATTCTCAACTTTATGGGTAACCATTTTGCAGATAAAACAACTCTTGGGCTTGACACATTTATCCAAATGATGCCCTGGTTCCCCATAGTTGTAGCAGATTACCTCAGAGTATGCCATAAGGCCCGAAGCAGGGGTAGGAGCAGTTTTCTGGATGTCCTTTCTCTTCTTTTGCTGATTCTTGCCTTGAGATTTCCCACTGATCTGAGAGTCAGAACCACCAGCAGATTGATCTTGGGCAATTACAGGAGCCTGCCCAGACTGTGCCCCCATTTGGGGCGGAGGTGGGCCGTACCACTGCCCAACCGGCGCTCCCCCCATTATGATAGGGGAAATTCATCGGAGTTCCTGGTTCCTTCTCACCCTGCAGCCAGATGTTGTCTCTCAGGAGGCAGAAATAACCACCAGACAGCTCAATTGAAGCAGATTGCAAGCCTAATTTCAATCTTCTGCAGGTTTGGGGGAGAGGTAAGGTAGGGGATCCACCTGCTCCGGCTCCGATGGCGTGCTGGTGGGCATGAGTCCAGTCAAGCATTCCCATCTCGCAGCACGGCGTGGATCTCCTGAATTCACTTCTCCTTTCGCCCATCGAACGAACGCAATCGGCGGCTCCCTGGGGTGGGGCATCCTGTGCTTCTTCGAGAAATCTCCTTCGAAGTAGATCCGCATGGCTAGATTCAGCAGCTCCCAATCCACATGATCCTTGCACATCCGAGCATACCTGCGCGAGTGAGAGAACGGATTCGGTCCCTCCTCGGCTTCCTCCCTCGCAGCTTCCTCCTCTGCTTCCCTCCATTCGCGCGTGCACTGGGTCCAGGAGAGAGCGTCGTCGCGGATCCGCATCGCCCGCTCCCTCCATCTCCTCCCTCTAGTCTCCCACAGGACCGCCGGCGCGACGGAGTTGAGCGGCTGAAGCACCCGCGGGAAGGCTTTGTAGACATGTGGGAGATGCATCTTGTACATCTGCCTGTCTTCCAGCCATTCCCCGGTGGATATGGCCGGCGACTTCATGGGGTGCGCGAGCGGACTTGCTGAGGGGGGCAGGCGCGCCCGGAGTCAGGAGGCGGGGGGTGGCGGCGAGATCTATGGCGGCGGCGAGGGTGGAGGTGGTGGCGGGGGCGAAGGGGATCGCGAGAGCGGTCATCTATTTGCCAATTATGTGAACTAAACAGTCAACATATAAAATAATTTAAATATATATAATATAGTTAGAAGGGAAACATAAGTTGGACCTGGCGTTCCTATTCTTATATAGAAAAATAGAACACGCCTTTGTGTTTTCTTCAAAAAAACACATAAATTGGGCTGCCAAAAATAAAACCTCGGATGGGAGGTCCATAGGCCAGTCGATACATGACGGCCCTAAGAAAATACAAACAGGCCTATGGACCTCCCATCTGAGGTCGTGGGCTGCGCATGTTAAAAATGAAAGCCTAGACGGGGCAGTCCAAAACCACGTCTAACACTTGCCAAAACTTCGTCCCTCGTTTTCTCTGTGTTTCGCACACTCGACATTGTGTGGGCATTTTGACTGTGCATCATATGAAGATGTGTTATGCATGAATGTTGATCAGCATGATGTTAACTGGCTTGTTGTTCCATTTTCGACCATGAATAAAACTTCCAACATGATGTTAACCCTGTTTGAAAAGGCCATGTTAATATAAATGCTCTGCCTCTGAAAGTTGCAGTTTCTTATCTAAAACTGAACTTGCAGTTTCTTATTTGAAACTGAAAGTTGCAGTTTCTTCTCTGAGAATCACATTGTCTGCACTTTTATACTCCTATGAAACTACATTTTTTAAGTGCTAAAAATAGATATCTAGAATTCATAAAATACTTCATATGCTCAATACTGCAAATCTGAAATTCAAAAGACATTCATATCTGAAAGTACTCTCAAAATACACAACACAAAACACAATTCACAACCTGCAAATACTAACAACCCTAAGCTCCTCCTGACAATTCACAACCTGCCCGACTATTGGGTTGGGGGGGGGGACAGCCCCCTCCTATTCCTCGGCGGCAGACAGCCGCCCCGTGAGACGATGTGAATGGCGAGGGAGACGATGGCGGGGAAGCGTCATCGGGCCAACTGCTTTTCTCCTCTTGCAGTAGGGTTCGGTCGACAAAGACTCCACCGGCTCGCTCTGGCAGGACACCCTCACAAACGGCACCCTGTAGATGCTGGATCCTTCAATCTCTAGTGGATGCTCCATCTGGGATCGATACTCCCACCACCGCTCCCTCACGATCGGATTCGGTGAATCTGTTTGCTCCATGGCCCAGAGGAGCAGCTCTATGTACTCCGGCGCGACTCCCTCCGGGAGTATCATCGCCTTTTTGCTCTGTTGCAGATATTTGGCCATGGATGTCGCCGTCGCCGCTAGTTGGTCCTTGTTGTCAAACCAAGACTGTATATCCAACATCCTAGCTAGCTTCACAGGGTCGTCGTCTGCGATCCTCACGTATCGGTTGTACTCCTCCATCGATCTACTTCTCCACAGCACATTCACTCGCCGGTGGTGGTTTTTGAATGGAAGAGGAGAGGAGCAGCGCTGGTTTTGGATTAGAACAGGAGAGGAGCGACGCTGGTTTTGGACTGGAACAGGAGAGGAGGGGCGGTGGTTTTGAAATGGAAGAGGAGAGGAGCGGCGCTGCATTTAGATTGGAACAGGAGAGGAGCGGCGGTGGTTTAAGAGGAGAAGAGCGGAAGAGCGGCGCTGGTCTTGGAAGTATTTTTTTGTTGTTTTGCGTATTCTGGGTCAAAGTTTGACCACGTACTGTATTTGACAAGCAAAATGTGAATGCATGTCACCAAAAATTGTATTGTTTGGTTCGTATCTGAATGTACTTTCAAATAATATTATTTTTGCAACGTATAACATATATTTTATGTGCGAAAATCATGGTCAATTATGACCCAGAATAATAGGGAGACTAGTTAATGTGGGGTCGCTTTCTTAATTGAAGGGTAAATTGATTTTGATTTTGATCCAGTCACAGCGCGTCGGCCCTCTCGTCCAATCCTAAATCGCTGTTGCACGCTCCACTCCCTCTTCTTCATTGCAAAACCACCTCCTCTCCTCTCCGTCATCTCCATTCCAAAACCACCGTCTCACCTCTCCCTCTTCTGATCTTCTCCATTGCAAAATCACCTCCTCTCCTCTGCATCATCTCCATTCCAAAACCACCATATCGCCTCTCCCTCTTCTCTATTGCAAGACCACGGTCTCTCCTCCGTTTTCTAGACGCTTTGCTCCATGGCGCGGGCGCAATCCATCGATACAAAATTAGTATACTGTATACTATTTAAAAGTCGAGGGCGGGGCTTTTCCTGCGCGGTAGGCGGCGGGGCAGTTCCACCTAGTCGGTTCGACAGAGACGTGAGAAGACAGGGAGTAGGCTACTGCAAACGTAGGGCTGTGTGATTTGACAGCGAGTTACTGCTGGACAGGTGGGGCCCCGTGATTTGACTTGCCATTATCATTTTAACTGCGGCTCTACGACCGGCGTGAGTCTCCTGATTCCTGACCACCTCCATACAGGTGCCTCTCCCAATGCTCCACCATGTAGTAGAGGCTGGCTCTTGCATGAGAGCCCACTTCTCCACTTTTTCCTTGCCTCTCTTTCCTCCACATATGCAAAAATGCCATGTAAAGCACACTATTGTACTTACTTTTACTTGCTCCTACAGGTGCTTAAGCTTGCCACATAGGCATAAAGTCTGATGTGGCAAGTTAATCAAGAAGAGAGAGACTAGTTTGGTGACCCAAGGAAGAAACAGTGCTAAGCGCGTGTACCTAGGTGAAAAGACAATTTTGAGTCTATAGCTAATTAAATGAAGCAAACTTAGCAACACCATTTCATTGGAAGAGGTCACTCCTTGGCAAATGCAATAAATACTAGTACTCCTTGTGTCCCATAATATAAGAACGTTTTTGGCACCACACTAGTGTCAAAAACATTCTTATATTATGGGACGGAGGGAGTACGAAGAAAGAGATAGAGAGGAGTAAAAAAATACACTTATAGCCAACCTTATAGCCAACCTTGTTGTAGTATGAGTGACTAAGTGATGACTATGTATGACATGCCAACATCAGATAGCCTAACGCACCGTGTTACATCTCCAAGAGCGCGACCGCGCAAGCGACGCGATGGTCATGGTAGGCGCGACCATGATACGGGCTGCTGGCAGCCCTTGGATCTAAGATCAAACGGTCGCATGCTAAGTTGCTGAAAATTTGCAGAATAACCCTCCAGGATAGGATATTGACCCATAGGTCTAGAATCATGCCATGCAACCGTTCAATCTTAGATCCAAGGGCTCTCGGAAGCCCGTATCATGGGAGAATGGAAAGCCACTACCGTGCCGTTCGCACGCTGGCAGTTCGCTCCTACTCGTCCCCGCACATCCTTCAATACTACGGCGGTTCGCTCCTAGTCGTCCCGTCCATTCACATTACGGCAGTTCCACTAATCCTAACCCTCCTCCCAAATCCATGGCGTCCCAAATCTCCACGATCGGCAGTGAGTACAAGGTTAGAACCATCACCGGCGATGAGTTCGACGTCATCTACACCCGTTCTTCCGCGATGGTGAAAGGATGCCTTTCTCGCTTCAGACGCATGTTCGAAAACTTAGATGATGAGTGGGTCGCTGGGCTAGATGTTGAGTACACCACAGTCCTGGGACTAGAGAAGGATCTAAAGGATGAAGAGAGGAAGAAGCCCGCCGTGATCTAGGTTTGCGTACATAATGTTTGCTTGGTCTACCACATACACTACAAAAAAAAAGACACATCCGTGACATTTTGGGCCGAACGAAATTTTTTTCTGTCATACATATGACACTTCTATGACGATAATTGTGAAAAAACCCGGTATCATCATAGATGTGGTGGGCTCCTACTTCTATGACAAAAAATCATGACAAAAAATGGGCTTTTCGTCCTAGGCGGGCCGGAGACACAGCTGCATGACATTCTTTGGGCCGTCCATGACGGAAAAAACTGTGGTAGAAGCGAGGGGGAGGAAAATTTCAGGGAGTTCCCGGTTACGGTGGGAGGTTGGGGGCCGAGCGATGCGCGTTTCTCTCGTACATGTACGCGCGTGTGTGCGAGGCGTTGGCTCTAACTTAACCCGAGCGAGGCGTTGGGCTCTAACTGAACCCGAGTGATTGCACTGCAGGCTACGCGTTACTGAACCCGAGCGATCAATCGATGGCTGTTAACTGAACCCGATCGAGCGATTCCTTGCCTACTGCTGCTAACTGAAGCCGATCGATGGGACGGACAGTGAGCGTTGCGGGGGGGTTTGGATGAACAGTGAGCGGTGGCGTTGCCTCTGGACGAACAGGACCCCATGGTGTGGTGGAGGGCTGGATGAACAGTAGACGGTGGAGGGGTGCCCGTGGAGGGGTGGATGAACAGGACCCCGTGGTGTGGAGGACAGGATGAACAGTAGATGGTGGAGGGGTGCCCGTGGATGGGTGGTCGAACAGGACCCCGTGGTGTGGAGGGCTGGATGAACAGTAGACGGTGGAGGGGTGGTTGAACAGTCGCGGTGGAGTAGCGCGCGGTGGAGGCTGGATGAACAGGAGCCCGTGGAGGCTGGAGGAGGTCGACGGTGGATGAACAGTAGCTCGTGGAGGCTGGAGGGGGTCGACGGTGGAGATGAACAGTATCCCGTGGAGTCCCGTTTTGTGGTACGCCACACCCCTCCCGATGAACAGGACCCCCGTTTCGACCGTAGCGCTCCAACACAAGTCCGTTTCCTCCGTTTTGCGGTACGCCACACCCCTCCCGATCAACAGGTCCCCCGTTTCGACTGTAAGAGGTCCGTTTCCTCCGTTTTGCGGTACGCCAGACCCCTCCCGATCAACAGGACCCCCGTTTCGATCGTAGGAGGTCCGTTTCCTCCGTTTTGCGGTACGCCACACCCCTCCCGATCAACAGGACCCCCGTTTCGACCATAGGAGGTCCGTTTCCTCCGTTGTGCGGTACGCCAGGCCTCGTTTCCATCGCCTCTTCCGTCCAAGCCCTCCCGATGAACACGACCACGCATTCCGTTCCGACCCATGAACACGACGACGACGCTGTTTCTCCGTTCCGACCCAGCCGTGTACACGAGCCATATATGTACGTACACGTTCGCGACCAGAATGACAACGCTATGTATGCTTCGACCAGGTGGGTCCCGGCTGTCAGGCACTTCCTTGCCTGCGAAGATGTAGTTGGTGGGTCCCAGCAGTCAGGGCACTACACCACAACACTTATTTGGGGGAAGTTAACTGCCGGGAGAAATAGCTGAATAGGGGCAAATAAACTGCCGGGACATTTCTTACTGCCGGCATAAGGGCCTGAGGGCATAGAAACTGCCGGTAGAACTTGAGCAAGGAAGGCACACACACTGCCGGTAGATTTAAGGGCACACCATCTGCCAGGAGAACTAAATCACGGCTCACTTTTTGCCGGGGACTGTCCTGGCGGGAGGCCTAAATATTATTGGGCCTCAGGGCGCGCTAGGAGGGGAAAGCGCGCGAGATACAATTTTTTTTGGCCCAAACGAATTATAGACGCGCGGGCCTTCCACCCAGGCCGCAGCCGCCCCTGAATCGCCCTATCCACCCGTGCGGCCGTGCCCTCCACCAGGCAGCCGCCGCCCCCAAATCTCCCCCCGCCCCGCCCCCAGCCATCCTGCCGCCGGCGTACGCCCTCGACCCGACCACTGCCAACCCCATCACCGCGGACCGCCCTCCACCCCGACCAGCTCCGCCGTCGCCCCCAACTACCCCACAGCAGCGCCGCCGAGCACCCCACTGACGCGGACCACCACTGTTGCCGAGCCACACCACCGGCGACCACCATCCTCCGTCGAATCTCTTCCCTCGCCACCACACTCTTCTTCGCGAGCTTCCTCCCCCGAGCAGACCTCCTCCCTAAGGTGCGTGTCCATGGAGCAGAATCTCACAATTTCGTCGCGTGCGATGTATACTTTGTTACCCTCATTTTCTTTCTTATGCTTTTGCCCTAGATGATGGTCTTGATGCTACCACTTTTCTTAATGATCCTCGTGCAGTCTATCAAGCCAGTAGTTCTTCAGATGGGATTGGTGAGCGCAATAGTTTCAGAGTTTGTGGATTATTTTCTTATGAGAGAAGAACAAGTGGGGAAGTCGAACAGTGGTAGTTCTATTGATTACTCTGGCGCAATATTTGAATTGTCTGTAGGTGAGGGTTCTGATTTATTCCTTCTGAACCCCAATGAGGCTGATAGCCCAAATAAATCTTTGCTCCAGTTATATTTAGCCTTCTGTTGCATCAGGGGCAAACAAGTGCTATTTTGTTCCTGCAGTTCAGCAACCAAAAGTGTGTGGTTCATGCTTTGTGCAGTTTACTTTGTCATGCTTTACTTCAGTGTAGATGCAACTTTTTACATCATCTTGTTTGGTTGTTTGTAGAGCACTGATAAAAGCATAATGTTGAAGTAACTCGAGTTCTTAGGTCCCAAACGACTAGAGATGTTGAGGACAAATACATGGCAAAAGTACATGGCAAATACATGATAAAAGCATAATGTTGAAATACAAGCAAACCTGAGGAGGTAATACATGTTTCTCTTGGCTATTGCCATGTGGTACTATTTCTTTGTTGTTTAACATTCAATCGTTATCTTGATAAGTCTGGAAGGAACTTAAAGCCTCTCAATCATTGATTTCTGATCTTTGTATAATACCTTATAAGATGCATTGATAACTTCATAAGAAGAACTAAGCTTATAAGATGCATTGTTTATACTGCATGCACCTTTTTTTGTGATGTTAGATGATTTAAAATATTGAAGCAGGAAATATTGGCCATCGTAACCATGCTCTGTTAGGTTACTGCTAATATTACCTTGTAGAATCAAATTGAAAGTGGGAAACTGCAGATTTGAATGGCAGTCCATCTAGATAGTGATGCTTTGCTTATTTCCTAAATTTTTTTATCAGTTGGTATCATCTTGTTAATCTTCCGCTCTGGATTGTGTGATCTGTACTCTACATTTGTATTATGGAGATTGTTCGTCAGCTTGTTTCTCTTACAACCTACAACCATTCTTTTATGCATTCACATCAAAACCGATTTCTTGTAGGCTGTGCGCTTGCCTTATTGCGGGAAACAAAAATAGAGCTCTATCCTGTTATTTTCTCTATATTCTACAAGCACAGTATTTGATTGAGCCGGCATGTACTGTTGGTGACTTATTTGTATGCCTAACAAGTTGGGTGCAATGCCTATTTGGTAATAAATTCTTCATTGGTAGGTCTATGATCTTGCTGGTTGTGGTTGTTGATATAGTTTCTTATTCTTGCATGCCAGCTAGATCTTGAATTAGAGTGTTAGACGACATAATCATATTTCATAGAATGGTAGGCGATATGTAGGAAAGTGAACCGATATGTAGGGTACTCTAGACTCTGTTTACAGCATCCTTGAGATTGATTCTGTCTGATAGAATTGAGCAAAGCAGATTTCCTATTTGTTAGCTATGACCTCTGAGTCTGAAAGCATAGGCTCAAATATGGTAGTTTCGATCATAATGAATGGATCATAGATCGCCGTAGGCAACCCAGGTTGAAAACTTAATAAGGGGACTAAGAAGTAGAACATCCTGAAGTGGTGTGCAGAGATATTTTAGCTGCATATTCCCTGTTGTTTTTTATGGAGTAGCTGTTGTCAGTGGAGTGTTGAGAAGTGAAAACATAGATATCTTTAGTTGGTTAAGTTAATGTCATCGTGTTGTCATCATGTCTTAAAGGGAACATGGATGTAGAATGTATGTATGTGCCTACTTGGTTCCAGTATGTAGTGCACACTGCCGAAAAAGTTCGATTGTAATATTAAGTGTAAATATCAAGGAACCACAACTGTTTGGGCATAGGTTCTAGAAAACACAATTTTTGGGGGCGCAGACCTCGAGCTAGCTATCCTGGCGCAGGGGTTGCGCCACTGCTTCATCTCGTCCTCGACAGAACTACTCCACTCAGGCAACTAAAAACCCATAAGGCACATACTTGGTGTTTCTTCTCCTTCAAGCACCTCTACTTTGAGCACGTTGCTCAGTCCAAGGCAAGTTCTTTGTCCAATTTTCTGCGTACAAATCCTGTCTAATATTTTGAATGATTACCCTATGTTATGTGCATGTGGGGGAGAGGATGTGAATGGATTTGAAGAGCAGCAAGATTACAATAGGGAGTGGAGAGACTGATGCTGTGTTGCTTGCTGATGCTACTCCTTTTCCTGTCTTCTGCTTTGGTGACCCTCCTCTACACGCTATGCTGATGGTGGTGGTGCTGCCGAGCTGCCCCTCCTCTTCTCATAAGAGTCGTTCTTGTTCTTTTTATGATAGATAGAAGTACTAGACTGTGCCTTTATTAGTTGCATATTTATATTTAGCAAGTGATCATTTAGCATGCAGATGCACTTTGGACTAACCTCAAATTTCACTTCACTTTTTTCAGCTCAGCATTATAAATAAGGCGTTGAACACATCTCCTGAAGGTTTGACAAGATCTTGAAGGTGTTGGAGGTTTGGCAAGATCTGCAAGGCGTCCATACTTAATTTTTTCTGCTAATTTTCGTGGTTATTTTAGCGCATAAGCCGATGTATGCTCATTTTGGCTGTGTAGCACATCTAGAAACATGTATTTTTTCCTTTTGTGGCACAACATCCTTGATGTATTTAGAAACAAGTATTTGGTCGCTTATCAAATGAAGCTTAAGGTTTTGGATGTGGCTTATATGTAACTTTGATTGAGAAGTCTGTATGAGCTGTGAGATCTAGCATGATTTGTCCAAACATACTGAATATATATTAAACTAGGGATAAGCTGTGTAGAAAATTTTGTTAGTGAAATCAATGAGATGGCATGTTAACTGCCGGCTTACCAAGGTTCTGCTGGCAGTTTTATTGCCGGTGACTGCAGTTCCCATGCCATGATCAATCTGCCGGGAGAAATAGAACTGCCGGCAAATAAAATAGACAGGGCAGAGAAACTGCCGGGAATAGTTTATCTGTCGGGACAAGTAATCTCCGACAGCCGTTCTTGTGGCAGTTCTATCTGCCGGGAGAAACTCCCTGCCGGCAGTATATCTGTCGCCTTAAGTGCATTCTCCCGGCAGATTACTGCCGGGAATAGTTTATCTGCCGGGACAAGTAATCCCCGGCAGCCATTCTTGTGGCAGTTCTATCTGCCGGGAGAAACTCCCTCCCGGCAGTATATTTGTCGCCTTAAGTGCATTCTCCCGGCAGATTACATGCCGTTGCATTCGTGTTGTGGTGTAGTGGGGGGGGCGAATCATTTTGGTTTTTTTTTGCCTGGACGCACTTCCTTACATGCGAAGATGTAGCTGGTGGGTCCCAGCAATGAGGGGCGCGAATCATTTTTCTTTGCCCGGACGCACTTCCTTGCGTGCGAAGGTGTAGCTGGTGGGTCCCAGCAGTCAGGGGGGAAACGTTTTTTTCATGAACTACGATGGCCCATCCGGTGGGTCCCTGCTGTCAGGTGGAGGAATCATTATTTTTCGTGTAATAAGGAGGCACTTCCATGCTCCCGCCGTGGACCCAGCTGTCAGCCTCTCCACGTACAGTCCACGTCTGATGGAAGTCGTTCCTTAACCACGTTGACCACGCCGTGCCAAGAGCACCAGGGCGGTGGACGACGGTGAGGCCTAGGAAGGGGACGACAGGGAAGACGTGGTAGTGGAAGCCCGCGCGCGTGCGGAGAGGAGTACGAGGGTTCACTGGTTTGGCTGCGGTGTGAGGCTGCCGTCGCCGCAGGGCCTGGCCAGCGGTGAGAATAGTAGGGGGCGGTGAGGCCACTGCGGCAGCACAACCAGCCACGGGAGGCAGGAGCATGCGGCACGACCGGCGCTGCTTTGGGCGGCTGGAGCAAGAAGACCAGAGGTTGAAGAAGCACTACGGCCGTTGGATGGACATCGTACGGTAAATGGAGCTAGAATCGTTCATATTGACTAAGTTGACAAAGCCCTTCGTCCCCGTCAACTTAGTAGGCCCACAAGTCAGCCTCCCACCAAGGTGGGTCCCACCTAGCCGGGGGAGTATTCATTTTTTGTGCGTAATAAGGAGGCACTTCCGGTGGGTCCGAGCTGACAGCGGGGGGGGGGGGGGACGTTTTTTCCGCGAAATACGGTGGCCCGTCCGGTGGATCCCAGCAGTCAGGGGGAAACGATTTTTTTGCAAAATACTGGTGGCCCGTCCGGTGGGTCCCTGCTGTCAGGTGGAGGAATAATTATTTTGCACGTAATAAGGAGGCACTTCCTTGTTGCGGCTGTGGACCCAGCTGTCAGCCTCTCCACGTATAGTCCACGTCCGATGGAAGCCGTTCCTTGACCACGTTGACCACGCTGCGCCGAGCGCACCAGGGCTATATATAATAATTTATATATAGCTCATGGAAACTTCTTATGCAATTTATTGCAGTCGTTTTTTGGTTGGCCAGGGCCAATTTCTCATATTTCTGTGGGTTCCAAACTATTTTTAATACTGAAATGTCCAGCCATATTTAAAGTACTTTGAAGATATATGTAAATTAGGTTAATGCCCAGTGAAATAGGAATCTGAAAATGTGATAAAATTCAGAAATTATAAAGTAATTGCCAATTTCTCATCTATTTTTATATTTACAACCCATTTCATATTACTTTCAAGATTTGCAGGCGTCTTGAAAGAGTTGCAGCCCATCAGGGCGTAGAAAAATAAGTAGGGCTGGATTGGGTATTCTTCAGAAAAAATAAACTTGGCTCATTTTCACAAAGAAAAAATAGCTGGGCTGGTCACATGGTGAACATAAAATATAAGCCTCGGCTAGACGGGCCACAGCCCAGTTCAAACCCTACTCCGTCTCAACAATACCAAACAAAAAAAATACTGCTCGAGTAGCTACGTCCCAGGTGTCAGCCAATCTTGTGTTGTTCTCTTGTCTATTGACTATATACGCTCACAATGTCGTGGGTCCTAGATGTCAGGAAAACACTAGGAGGAAGCATTTTATTTTTCCATACGCTGACATGGTGGGCCCCTATTGTCATCCTCCCCACGTACTTTTGCCGATTCCTGTTGTTTGTTGACCATGTTAACAACGCGAGAGGGCGGCGCCGCGGCGAGCTCAGCAAAGCGTGCGGAGGACGTCGGCGTTAACGATTTAGGAGACGGTGGGGCGGCGATGCATGCGCTGAGGCGCAGGCAGCCGTGGGAGGCGGAAGCAGGCGGCCCTGCCGACGCTGTTTTGGTTTTGGCGGCTGGATGAAGATAGGACTGAAGAAACACGACAGACTGTAAAAGCAGCAGGAGTACTTAACAACCTTAACTGAAACTAGCAGGGGCACTTAACAACCAAAGCTGAAAGCAGTATGAGTACTTATACAGGTTCAACCGTACAAAGCACGCCTCGAACAGTGCTACTCTGCCTACGGTTAACCAAGGGTGAGGCTGCCAAGCCCCAGGACAAGGCCCAGGCGCCACCCCGTGCATCCACAACCTTCTAAAAGCGGCTTCATCTCGCAACATGGTCAATAAATAGGATATTCGCTTTAGAGCCATGGAAAAGCATGAACATAATCTTTTGTCCTGTTCTCCAAGATGGACGGGCCTTCATTATTTGAGACCACCCATGAATAAGTATCTTTTGACCTCCAAGGGGAATTGAGTAGGTCGACATATACATCATGTTGTGACCAAGCGCAAGTCTGACCCGACCATGGTCAGGCATCTGTATAGGAACAATAGAACTCGGCAGTTCCTGTTTCAAGAAGATCACAGCTGTAAAACTGTGTATAAGCAATAGTTTATGAACAACATATATATAATAGAAAACAGCTCATACCATAAGTTTCTCGACATAGTTCGACCTGTTCAACGAGTGCAGCAGTGGCACACATATCCCACGTGGCCTTCCACATTGAAACGCCCCACAAGGACCTCAAGACGATCAATAAAGTGTAGGAACTTGTGGATGTTGATCCAGTCAACTTCAGTGCCATTAGTAACAGCCGAGTTATTACAGAGTAACAAACGAGAAGACTGCTTAACTCTGAAAAAACCTACACGTGCCACCAATTATAAGAAAATATTAGTTAGAAGTAGCATCTTCGTGAGAGATTCGTTGCTACTTCTAAAGTTAAATTGTGATTAGTTAGACAGAATAGGTGGATTAAGAAGTAATCGAGGCAATAAGCAAGAACCAGATACAAAACTAACATGGATGAACAATTGGAACGGCGTCGGGGTGGAAGATCACAGTGAAGATGAGACCAGGTTCTGCTATTTCCATCAACATTCGTGCGCCAACTTCCAGTCAGTAACACTTGAGAAAGTTTATCCAAGTTCGGCCATAAAAAAAGCAGCGATCTTCTTGGTTCATGAACCCAACTCGGAACTTATATCCATGGCTTTTATTCACTGTGACCATTAAACTAGTGTATTCTGTTATGGCAAGGCCGAGCATCTTGAGTACATGTGTTCTGGCAGAGCAAATAATACACTGCAGGAAAAATAATATGAGAACACAACATGTTCAAAAAAACCCCACCCTCCCGGATAGAAAAGAGGATTCTAGGAACATACTGTGCACGTTTCAAAATGTTGTGTTAGGATAAGAAGGAACAAGTGTGGCGTCTCGCCGAGGGCGCAGAAACCTGTAGGGTACTCGCACTTTGGGCACTGCAAATGAAGCACACTAGATTCAGTTGGAAGAAAAATGCATCAACGGCGGCGGCTGCCATCCTAGGATTACCTGCGACCAAGGGACTTGGGTTTATCGGGGATGGATGAAGAATTCGTACCTGGTTCTCCATGAGAAAACCCTATGCAATCGCCCAGAGGGGGTTTTCTCTGAAGAAGCAAACGAGGGAGAAGGGGATTCAGGCCCAGTGAAATATTGCAGCTTCGTCCGTCCAGCTTACTGCTAAAGCTGGAAAGGGGGGGTTGTGATTTGACGGCTCATTGCGCATTACTGCGGCGCTACGACCGGGGTGTGTCTACCGTGAAGTTGTGCACTCTAATTTGTGCATATGGCACGTGGACCCCGTTGCCGGTTGCCGCACATATCAGCGAAAGGAAGTAGAAAGACAGGAGTAACTAGTTACACATAAATATATTTTTTGACAGAGAGATACTCCCTCTGTAAAGAAATATACAAATCTTTTATATCACAGGCTCACCTTGTCGAGAAATATACTCACTCTACAACACACGGGCATTATGGGGGTTCAGCTAAGAATATAATACTCAGATAGGCTCACGGTTCTGGACTTTGGGCCGCAGGCTGACCCTGCATGTTTTGGGGCCCATGTGTTCTACCTCAGCGCTTTTCATATTGCAAGCGATCGGTACGGCGCTGGTTTTAGATGCTGTCGCAAGGCGAATACACAAAATTGAATAAAGCACGACAGTTGTTGGAATGAAATCGAACGATAGTTCCTAACTAGCAATCAGAGTTGCAATTCTATCAACGATATACCATGTGATAAATAATACTGCCGTACTACTTATACACATAGGACACTTGTTTCACCATGCCAGATTATTACATCAAAATCTCTCGGAGGATAGATCAGTTCGGCGGTTGCGTGCTGCTAATTTCAAAGTTGATTTGGACCAGCTCTCCTTGCCGAGAAAGTTTGATTTTGACATCATCCCCTACCGCAAGATATGATTTAGATTTGAACCTTGACCATCCTTTAGCATCAATCATCATGCGACCATCCTTTGTACTTACGGTATATTGAGCAAGTTCATTCACACCAAGGCTGCCGCATGGTAAGAGAAACTTGGCCGCGGTCGCCCAGATTGTTGAACGACTCCCTCGTTGCTCTAGGAATTCTCTGTTTGCAAACAAGAAGACATACCCAAACAGTTAGATCAACACAGTGAATAATGTGAAACAACATGGAAAGAAAAAAGAATGAAGCACTTGGGCGGCCAATGCTTACCAAGAAGGTTGACATGTCGGTTTTTGTAAGGACTTTGGTATATGAAGTGCAAACTGCAGCCCAGTCTGTTGCCGGTGCAACTGCACGGGCCGGAGCAGATGCAAGTGCAAGTGTTGGTGCAGGTGCCGAAGCCGCTACTGCTGACGGAGATGGTGCTACTTGTAGAGCTGGTGCCGGTGTTGGAGCAGGTGCCGGTGTTGATGCTCGATCCTCCAGTAGATCAGACTGATCCGCTGACGCGGTCGATGCGCAATCCTCAGCTGGATCAGACTGAGCTGCTGCCGCTGTCAGTGCTAGAGCAACTGCCGGTGCTCGATCTGTGCGAGACAACGACGATCGTGTCTGGTCTGCTATGATCAGCTTTCTAACTTGACTAGGATCCGTGACCGTGATCCAGTTTTTTTCTTCATTTCTTTTAAACGCGAGAAGGACTAATTGTGGCGTTTTTGTTAAACCAAACTGTAGTTCATCATAGGGATTCAACTTATACTCAGACAACAGACTGATCCAATTTTTTCTAGTAATATAAGTGATGGACAGTGCCTTCGTTACTGACACGACATAAGAAGTGAAACCTGCAAAAATAGCCATCGTAGAGCAAACCAAACGGTTTATTCTATGATGAATGTCACATGGCAAAACCTGCATCGTAAAATTGCAGGAAAAAAGAAAACATGACATTAAATCAATAAGATTTAGACAGTAAATCAATAAGATTTACTTGATGTGACACGAGTGAATCCTTACCAGGAAATCACTATGTTGAAGTACTAAACAGAAGATTGATCGTCCAACTATGCGTGGCATGCTGGGGCCCTGCCTACTCTCACAAGCAGGACAGTCCAAAGGTCGTGACAAATCGTATGGACCGAACATCCATGGGACTGGAAATCCTGGTGGGTGCGATAAACCCTGCAATGCATACAGATATTGGAGTGTAACCATAATTGATAAACCGTCCTCACAAAAAATATGATCTGGATACTTCAAAATATACAGACTAAATTGAGTGGACAGACATTAACATAGACCGTTCTTAGGACTGACCACACACCAAAAGCGGCAGTACTAATAAACAATACAGGGTTCACAAACACAAATCAAGTACTGAACAATAGTACTTACTACAAACAAGCAAAGTTGCACTAACTAAACTCTGCAGACTATTTCTTGCCACCGACCTACGGGATGAACCCCACATAACTGACTAGGCCATGGACTTCATGTGAGATGTCTACACGCACCATCACCATCTTGTCAACCTTGGAGAACCTAACAGAGTGGTCTTTCCACTCATAAACATGATGATGAAGACAGGCCGCATCAGATTTGTTGGGAAGCTTTACAAGAACCACACCCTTTGTAATCGAAGGCACAACCAGGAAATTGTTGTGGTCAAGTACAGCCTCAAGAACACGCCTGACAACAATGCTACAGGAAAACACTAGTTCAAGACCCGTGGCGACAAGGACACAGCAGCTGGATAGTTCAGCAGTAGAACTCATCATCAGGTCTTCCAGTTCACACGGCATGACTTTGAGAACTTCATCTCCACCGCCGACCTGGTTCTAATTCAAATAGAAACCATATTTTATTACTACCTCCATTCAGAAATATAAGATGATTTTCGATATTATACTCCATATATGACTACATATACGCATAGAAATGAGTGAACAAAGACACTAAAACATGTCTTCAAAGGCATGAGAGCAGAGGGATTACATGCAAAATCCATAACACAAGTTACTGAGGCAAATATACCCTCTTAAAAGGTAGCATTGATGTTCATAAAGTACTCCCTCCGTCCCAAAATTCTTGTCTTAGATTTGTCTAGATACGGATGTATCAAGTCACATTTTAGTATTAGATACATCCGTATCTAGACAAATCTAAGACAAGAAATTTGGGACAGAGGGAGTAGTTGAAAGTAATCTATAAGAAATCAGTGTCAACCTCTCACATGTTTTGGTCAAAAGAGGAATTTAGAACCGTCATTTGGCACACAAAAATCACATGCAAGATCACCCAGAAAGTTGTACTACTAGTACTAGTACTGCGTGTTAGATGAAAAAACACGATCAAGATCGAGAAAAAGATCGTCAAGAAGAGATATTACCTGGACTTGCTTAATGAGGGATCCCGGAGAGGGGGGCTTGGACAGGGCGATGGCTTTGAGCTTGTCTGCGGTAGTCTCGGCGGGGTGCTTGCGCTTCTTCGTACCATGAGCCTCGACGGTTTTGGCCGGAGCCATAGACATCACTTCGGCCGGTGCTCCAGCGTCCATCAAGAAACTGTCAAATAGAAATAAAAGAAAAGAAACCATAATCACAAACCCAAAAGAAGAAAAGAGAGGGAGTTATAGGATCAGTCTCGGGGTTGCAAGACCGGGCCTTGGCCAGAATCAACACCATTGATGCGCTCACCTTTCCTTCTTTGGGAGAGAAGAACAATGGCAGAAGCAGGTCGGGGTTTTCTTGAAGAAATGAGGAACAAGATGAGGCAGAAGCGAGGGTTGGGTAGAGAGGAAGCTGAGAGAGAAGAGTGAAATGATGGTTGCTTCGTCCGTCCAACTTACTGCTGGAAAGGAGGGGGTTTTGTGATTTGACGGCTCATTGGGCATTACTGCGGCGCTTCGATCGGGGTAGTCTACCGTCACTCTACTACGGAGTAATTTAGTGCATGGCTGGTGGACCCCGATGTTGGCTGTCCCACATGTCGGAGAAATTGATTAATTTAGTGCATGGCTGGAGGAGGATCCGCACGGTAGAGCGTGTCCATTGTTTTTCAAAACAAAAAATGACTACAGCAAGCGTTTCCACTCTTACGACGAAGGAGTGTGAAACACGGCAGCCACTTGAACATACATAGTGCTCCTACTACTAGGCATGTGCAGTGGTTCATACGTCAGTACTACACAATCTTGTTGCTAGTGTAGTAAGATATGACGATAACAAATGATGTCATGCGCATGTCAACTACTCCTATATGTAACAAATACACGAAGAGGAAACAACTATATTGAGATGAGAATGCAACCAAACACACCCACACGCTTTGTGCTACAGTGACTGATCTGCACCGTCTGAGTTTGATCCAACGGTCATGTTGCGCCGAGACCTGGACATGCCCATGCAGAGGGCGCCTAAACACCACCGAAGTCCCTCTGCTTCTCGAGGCGCACGACGTTGGTGATGCAGGGTGCAACCGCCCGCAGAGCCCGCTCCCGGTCGATGGGAGCCAGCTCGTCAAAGACGGCGTCCAATGGCACGAATGAATTCCGGTGACGGAGCCCTGAAAGGATTCGCCCGGCAACGGCAACGGCAACCCGCAACCCCTCCTTGTCCAGCTCAGCCCCCACCATCGCGCGGAGACGGCTCAGCTCCTCGGAGATATAGGTGAAGAAGGAGACCAGGTCAGGAAGCTGCAACTCGTTGAAGTCGACCGGGTGGTCGAACGGGTTTAGCCCGACGGCCGGCATCGTCGCGCTGGCACGATGGTAGGCATCGCGCAGCCGCAACACGTGCGTGGCAACTTGGTTCACCAAGTGGCTGAGGCGATCCTGGACCTCGTCACGATCGGCCCACTCGCGCTCCAGCCGGCTCCCCTGACGGCCTATCGTATCTCCCGCTTTCTGCAGCAACACCGCCGATGCCTCGAGCATCTTTGTGGTGGACGCCTGTCACTTTTGAAGCTCCGTGAACTCCCGGACATAACGGAGGAGCATGGCACTCCTCTCCTCCTTGAGCTCACGGAGCTCCACGTCCTTGGCCCTGAGCTCCGCATCCTTGGCATGGAGCTCCTGTGTCAGGAGCCTCACCTCGGACTCCGTGATCTACTGCGCCGCCATGGCACCAGGTACAAGAAATGGGGAGAGGAAGCAAAGGGGGCGAAATGGCTGAAAGGCAATGCAATCTACGGGAAGGCGGAGGGAGCGGGGAATCTTTTGGTTTTCACCACGGTAAAACACCAGTCGACGACTTCTCACATCAGGGACCGGTGGGTTTTTATAGGCGGAGTCATCGTGACTAATTGCTATCGCGCCTGCTCCCGTCAATCAAAAAAATAAAAATCATGCCGCACCCAAACACCAGAGCAACGCCGCGGTGGATATTTATATTTACCTGCCGGCAAGTAGATAAAAAAGGGGTGAAAAAACAAATGTGGCGGCGGCCTAGCTAATCGGTCGAACTAGCCCAACTAGCTAGCCACCATGCTTCACTGATGTACTCGGCGGGAAAGTTGGTCTTTCGTGATTTGACGACTCATTTACTTGCTTCGGCACTATGACCGAGGAGGACCTAGAAAACGCGCGGTAGGGCGTCCCACGTCAGGAAGAATATATGCGTGCACCACCCGGGAAGACCCCGAAACCGCGCGGTAGGGTGTGCCACGTCTCGGTACGGAGGAAAAATGTGCGTGTAAAAATATATTGTATCAGACGTAGTACCTATGGTTCGACCTCGGGACCCAGCCAGTCGGTCGAAAACACCCCACTAGCCACACAGCTTCATCATGCAAACGTGGCACAGAGGATAGATGTGGTTAGCTCCGTCTCGACCAGCCACAATGTCTCTTGTTCTAGGCGATTCTTCTATTTTCCAAGTTTTTTTAGT
Source organism: Triticum urartu (assembly GCF_056163025.1). Taxonomy (NCBI): domain Eukaryota; kingdom Viridiplantae; phylum Streptophyta; class Magnoliopsida; order Poales; family Poaceae; genus Triticum; species Triticum urartu. Next base: position 45,647,928 of record NC_141877.1, on the reverse strand, counting down.
TGTAATAACACCACGGCAAGCTAGCGCCGCTCTTCGTGTGTGCCCGTGCAAAGGTTAGACGATGGAGAGAAGAGAGATTGAGATCGCAGACCTGAGACCCACCAGTAAGTGAGACAACGGTCATGCACATGTTGACGAGGCACTCCCTCTACTCTACTCAACAAAAGTTCTGTATAAATAAAATCAAGTTATGGGACAAAGCCAACAGCCGTTTATTTTTTCGGGCTATCGACTTACGCTTTGTAGTCTAGGTTGCCAGTTCGAATCTCGTCTTTCAGATTTGTTAGTTTTAGGTCCAAATTTGATTAATGACAAGTGGGACCCCCGTGTGTTGTTCCGATATTTCAGTGTAGGATGGTTTTTTTTGAACAAACACTTTGCGCGGTTAGACAAGTAACGGCACGAGTTACACGTATTTTGCAAGTTTACGAACAAAAATGACAGCGGCATAGAATATCACATCCACCCCACAGCTTAGATACTATGGTGATACGAGTTTTTACACCGTTGGAAGTGAGATCCAATGGCTTAAGAGTAGTCTTTGTAATTATGCGCAATTTCCAAACTCTCCAAAGGTTTTTTGCAAATACAACATTCAGGCCTCGTGTGTGCCGCTGCATCTTCGATCCAACGGCTCCCCGGTGCTCATATTAGGTGCTCCCCGTAGCTTAATTACCCGCTACGGTGATATGAGCATCTAGGTCGTATGATCAGTGATCAGATGGCACATGCGTAGTACTTGTACTTTCTGCGCATTTCCCAAACTCTATCAGCCGTATATTGCAAAAAACATTCAAACCTCCTATTGTGGGCCATTAGATCTCAGTGAACTCGTATCACCATAGAATCTACGGTGCGGGAGCACCTCATACTCTCCCGTGCGAGAAAACATAAGGTGCTATCGCAGCTTGGATGCTATGGTGATACGAGCTTGGAGGTCGTTTGATCTGAGATCCAATGGCATCTGAGCAGTCTTTGTGCTTGTAAGCAGTGGCCGAACTCTTTTGGGGCTTTTCTGCAAAAAACCATTCGAACCACCGAGGAGGTTTTGGGTCACAAATCCAACGCCTCCGAAGAGCTTGTATCACCAAAGCATCTAAGGTGTGGTAGCACATGATATTCTTACATACAGGAGAATATGATGTCCTCCTTCATCTTAGATGCTACGGTGATACGATCTTCGAGGTCGTTGGATATGGGATCAAAGGGCATCTAAGTAGTTTTTGTACAAATTGTGTGCAATTCTCAAACTCATCAAGGTTTCCTGCAGAAATATTAAGACACATCATGTGAGCTGCTATATCACAGATCTACAAGCTCCAAGCAACTCGTATCGGCATATAGCATCTAAGGTATGGGGGCACATGATATTCTCCCGGGGAGGAGGGGTGGGGGTGCACAACCAATCGGTGGCTGGGAGGGTGGGGACAAATATAATCTAAACAACCCTAAACAGAGCTCCACAATTTTATCTGAGGTCGAGGGGTTGACCCCCGACAATCATAGCTCCGCCTAAACAGAACATTTGCATGTACTGTAGTAATAGACTTAATATTCATGTTTCAGTTTCATGTTCATTTTAAATATTGAACTGAGGACCATGGATGTCTTAAATTTTACTCCCTTCGTTCCCAAATATTAGTCTTTTTAGAGGCTTCAAATGGACTGGCACATACGGATGTATATAAACATATTTTAGAGTCTAGATTCACTCATTTTGCTCCGTATGTAGTCACTTGTTGAACTCTCTAAAAGACTAATATTTAGGAATAGAAGGAGTATTTTTGAATTCGTGTCATACATGAATGGTTTGGAAAAATAGATGCACTATACTTATTGGATTGTTGTTGTGTTCGTGCGTGTCTCTCTCTCTCTGTGTGTGTGTGTGTGTGGTCATATGCTTGATACATGCAAAATTTTCTCACCTCCATGTTGTTCATCCTTTAAATTTGAATTTGCATTGGAAAACTTACTAGGGATACCATGAAATGTGAAATCCACGTTGAGATCACTCTATCACAAACTCACTCTAATTCAACAACTCGTCATAAATCAATTACCACATTGAGATTAGTATTTGCAAGGAAAATACGGGTATTGTAATACACATAGATTCGTTCGGCAATTTAAAAGGTTCCTTTCTTCTCGAATGGTAGGACCCAACGGCGTACCAACCAGACCTTGGCTCGTGTTGATCCTAAAAAAAGCGGGCTCGTATCCTTCGGTGGTGTGCGTGGTACGCACATTAGGCAACCCCATTACCCCAACCAATCGAGCCTCAGCGTTTCAAGTCGAAATATCTGGCGGCCAGAATTCCAGCCCTAGGAAATTCCCCTCATGTCCCTGGTCCATAATGACTACCGATGAACAACGGAGGGATGCTTTAGTAACTAGACAACGTTACCTACCGTGCTCGGCACGGTTCAATTCCCTCGGTCGCCGCTCATCAAGGTCACCCGTCAACTGCATTGCCTAGTACTACTACTACTACTACACCAGGATGAGCACAGAATTGAGCCCGTTTGTTCGTGCCTAGTACTTGAGTTAATATATCAGGAAATGCACTGGTACGGAGGGATTATCCTTTTACTCTGCATATATAACTTGTCTGAAGTCTAACTAAGCAAAATGTTTGACCAAATCCTTTCTTAAGAAATACAACAGGACAGATGTACGGCTTGAAAATTTATTGCATGATGCAGGTTATGATATTGTTTCGAATCCTGGATCTTAAATTTCTGAAAATCCAAAAGTGAGCATAAATTCTTGAAACTAAGCATGGTCACGTGATATGGCACAAATATTACTTCGTAAGTTTTTTCTTCAATTTGAGACAAGCTGCTTATGACAAGTTGCACAAATGAAGAGCCAAGGTATTTTGGGAGAAATACCTATCACGTTAAGGCGAACGCTTTCACTATTGAAACCGTGGGCGTTTACGTGCCGCCACGAGTCCCCGCTTCTCATCGGCAATCGGCAGGTGCCGTCCGAGCAAGCGTGTGAGTCGACGGGAGGCGTGCGAGCAGACTGCTGCGCCGGCTGTCAGGGAGGCATGCGAGAAGACCGCTGTGCAGGCTCACCGGGAGGCAAGCCCTTTGACCAGGCTCCGCCGCCCACCGTCGTCCCAACTGCTCCCACTTTTAATGTCGCCGGCGCCGCAGTTTAAAATCAACCCCGCACTATCCGGTACTCCCTCCTTTCCGGTTTATAGGGCTTATCTCAAAATATTAGTTTTTCCATTTTATAAGGCTCAATTTTGTTGTTTCCCATCACATGTTCAGATTCCAAGGTAAATTAAATCATTGCATGCAAGTATTAAGAGAAAATTGATCAATGCATGTAATTTATGCATGCATGCATTGCAATTAATGCATTGGTAAACATATTTTTTGAGAAAAACAAGAGCATTAATTGGGTGCTTTTGCAAACTACAAAAAGTATTCCACCACTCACCATCTACCTTGGTTGGTGAGATTTTTGAACTGAGCCTTATAAACCGGAAAGGAGGGAGTATCGCTACAATCCTCTCTCTTCCTCTCGATTCTCTTGTCGTCTACCTCCAACTAGCCTGACCTAAACATACACCATGCCGCATCACGATGGTCTGCCCTTAATGTTCCAATTTCCTGAGGAAGACACCCAGCCAGAGTCTCAAGAACATAAGGCGCTTTGGGACGAGCTTGAACTGGCCTTGCGGGAAGACGCCGCGCCTGTCCCCGCTCCCGTTCCGGCTCCTGTCGCCCCGACTGCGCCAACGCCCATCCCCGTGGCATTGATGGGCTGGGAGCCGCACATTGTCGCCGAGCTTGATCCCACGGGGTTCCACAAGGTTCCCGCTAATTTTCACGTGCCCGTGCACCTACCAGCGCATGCGCCTGCGCGTGCACTGAGGCGCACGCCCATGCGGGTGCCCGTGCACCTGCCAGCGCCTGTGCGTGCACTGACGTGCGCGCCCGTGCCGGTGCCTGTGCACACGAATGTCTCCGCCGCGCCGTTGACAGCGCCTGTCCCCGCGCGGGTGCCAGTGCCCCCCTCAGCGGCATGGATGGCCACCGTTGACCGCTTTCTTGCACCAACGCCAGTCGACTCCTCCCGCCAGTCGACTCGCTCCGAAGTCCAGAACATTTTGGCCTTCCTTGAAGCTAGGCCAACGTCCAGGAGTACGCCAACAACGGCGTAACACGCCGCCGTCGCCATCGGTCAGTGGCCCGACGACACACAGAGCACGGCAGAGGAGCCGCTTCCCACCGCGAGACGCCCCCGCCGCCGCCGCGTAATCTAAATTTGCCATGAAAAACGTTCGGATTGCCATGCTTAAAATCCGAACGTTTATCATTTCCGTTTATTTTATATCGAATGTCGTATAATTTAAAGTCGGAGTTAGACTGAACGAAATGTATGGTTTGATCGATTGAATGTTCTGCTAGAGCCGTATCAAATTAAATATAAAACGTCATCAAGCCACATGTATTCCTTGTCATCCAACGACCTAGACTGCTTCAATGTCGAGCGCTCAACACGTTTAGCGTGTAGTTAATTTCATGCCAAAAATAGTGCTAATCACATGACAACACGCAAATAATATCCTAGTAGTTAATATCCGCATGCACTTAATATACATCCAATGCATCGCACGTACACACTGACTAGTGCTGCTAGTACGTGAAACTGGTGCCGTGACTTGTGAACGCGTCCAGATATGGTCAACGGCAACATCGCCCGCGAGTTCTTCCTGTTTGCCCGTGCGTCTAAACGCAGAAGAGGAGGAGAGAGAGAGAGCACACATGGAACCCACCAGTAAGTGAAGACGTGTAGATATATTTTGTGCATGGGAGGAAGCAAGGTCAACCGATCACATAGAGTCGCGTGTGATCGAAAGAGTGAGACGGGTTGGAGAGAGTGACCTAGATAGACGATGTGCGTGAGAGAGTATACAATGTGAATAGGTCGAATTGGGCTCAAACATGGTGATATATCGTTTTTGTCCGAGAAAGAGCAAGGTCAATCAAGACATACGGAGAGAGAGAGAGAGAGTGAGCATGGCCCACCATGAGGTCGAAAGAGTGGTGGCAGCTTGGATGGACTGACCTAGATAGACAATCTGCGTGAGAGAGTATAGAGTGTGTCGATTGAGGCCCGAACAAGGAGATATATCATTTGTGTGTGAAAGAAAACGAGGTTAAACGAGACTCGGATAAAGAGAGCGAGATTGAGCGAGTGTGGCCCGCTGTGCGGAAGAAAGAGTGAGACAGTCTCGAGGGAGTGACCTAGATATACAACATGCGTGCGTGCGCATGCACGAGAGGTTGGGGGGCTAGATAGGCAATGCATGTATTTAGCGCGAGAGGGTGAGAGGGAGAGGGGGGGAGAGAGAGCTCGGCATGGGGTGCAATGGCGGGTCTGTGAGATAAATACATTTGGTAACAGAGTGGAAAAAGGGGTTGTGTAGTTGAGAGACTTAGAGATCGAAACATGGAGAGAAAGAATTAACGTGTGTTGGAAACCGATAGCTTCCTAAGGTGGTTAGGAGAGGAAGATTGACCGATACAGGAAGTACGTAGCATTTGTGCGGGGGGGGGGGGGGGCTAAAAACAACATTTGAATGTACATAGTACGAGACTTAATATCGATGTTTCAATTCGGTGTACATTGTAAGATTTGAACCGAGGAGCAGGCATACGGGTAATTATTTCGAATTCGTGCCATACTAAGTTTCGAAAAGTTGACATTGACTCAGTTTGTTGTGCTATTTTGTAGGTCATATGTTTGAATCCATCCAAAAGTTTTCTCACTACCATGGTGTTCATCATATACATATGCATTTGTATTAAAAAAAGTAGCGTGGATACAGTGAAATGCGAAATCCACGTTAGAATTGGAGATCGCTACGTGACACACACTCTAATTCAAATAACTAACTACGTGACACACACTCTAATTCAAATAACTAATTATGTGAGACACACTCTAATCCACGTTAGCGTGGGTACCGTTTTGATTTTTTTTTTCAAATAACTCCTCATTAATTAATTTATAGTACTCCCTCTATTCACTTTTATAAGACCTTGAAGACATTTCAGACAATGTGCAAAACAGTTCATTTTAAGTTGTTTGAAACGACTTGCAAAAGTGAACGGATGGAGTATCTCGTTTCGAATGACTAATTATTGCAAGGAAAACATGGGCATGGTAATACATACAGATTCATTTGCAAATGAAAGAAGATTCGTTTGCATTCTCAAATGTAGGTGCACCAGGCAAACCAGGGTCGTGTCATTCTGGACGCTGCTTTGGTGCCTTAAAGGCAACTGTCTTTGCGTCACTGACATGTGGGCCAGCCACCTGTTGGGCCCATATGTCATGACACAAAGGCAGGTGCCTTAAGGCACCGAAGCATAGTCCTGTCGGGGTGGTCGCGTGTGTCGGACGGACGCGTAGCACCCAGCCACCCACCCCCCTCCCCCCAAAAAAAAGGACGACGACAATATAAGTTCGCGCTTCCACATTTCGGATTGAAATATTTGGCGGCCCCAATTCCAGCCCTGCAAAATCTCTCTTCTCCACCGTCCCCTTCCGCGCACAGATTTCTCAAATCCCTAATTCGCCGCCAACCCTCGAATCACCCCTCGTCTTGTCTCTTTCCCCACCGTTCCCCACCTCTGTGCTGGACGACGACGAGGACGACGGTCGCGCTTCACCACCGCACTGGAGCTACCTCATCTACGCCCTCGTCCACCGCACCGGGTGGTCCACCGACAACGTCGGCCGCCGCAACCGACGTGCCTCACAGACACCGAGTTCCACCGCATCATGTGCGCTTCACCGACGTCGTCTCCCAGCTCACCGGGACTACTTCACTGAGCACATCGTCGCACCTCCGCCCCTCAAGGCCATTGGGGCTTCACCAACGGTCTCGTCCACCGCATCGTAGCGCTCCGCTGCCACTCAAGATCTGCATCTGTGCGCGGCCAGCCAGCGCATCACCCTCAACGGCTCTAAAGTGACCCGCACTCTAGCTAGGCGAGCATGCCCAAACGCCGGCCCGAACTAGGTATCCACACATCACTCCCTTGTGCACTGTTCCGACGATGTTTGGATATCCTTTCACTGCTCTCTTAGCTTACACACCTATGCAACTCTGACCTTAACTATTATTTCTTCTGGAGATATCATCTGAAACAAGCAAATCCATATTTTAGCGAAGCATGACGGCGCTACGGGATCTGGTACACATCTTGCACACCCGTATAACCTTGTAAGTATCTGTCCTCCGGTACAACATCAAGGTCGATTCCTCTTATTTGATCAACCATTCACCGTGCCAAAAATGCAGAGGGGGATGCAAGGAGCACAAGGCCTGCACATCCAAGCAAGTGGTAACATGGACTTGTACATGGAACATCCCAAGCGCAAGCAGAGTTGCAGTGAGCCTGTACAACGAGCTAGCGTAAGTCCCTGCATTTCATTTAATTCGTACTGGCATTCGTGTATGATTTGTGCGCAGTGGCTGATCCACGAATTCAAGTTACCAGGGGCGAACATTTAACTTAAAAAATACGAAGGCACTTGCACTCCGGAAATCAACATAACTTGAGAAATGTGAAGCTACATGCACTTTGAAAACCAGCTAATGATCCAAAGTAGTTCGGATTATAAACAATAAATGATGCAAGCACCAAAAAACACAAAATGCAACATGGTGTACAAGGACTACAAACATGGTCTGTACCTGCTTGAATTATTCGTTCTCTGGCTGAAAATATCAAAGTGTAATTGCATGTATAACCAGTGCGCAAACTGCATATCAATATATCTATCCTGCACAAGTATGCCAATAGTTTCAAACAACAGATTAGAAAAGTATTTATGCTATGTTGTCATGATACGGGGACTTTCTGGTAGATGGCCTCGACGTTTCCTCAAGCTATGAAAATGCACTATAATTTGCTTGTCATCAATGCCTGCAAATCTCTGTCTCTCTCAACATAGTAGATCATCATTAGACACTAAATCCTTCAATGAGCTTGCAAAATGCTTGCATTAGATCCCTCATTAGACACTATATGTTCATCACTAGGAGCATGTAAAATGTTTGCATCAAATCCTTCATTAGCAGTCTGTTCATTAGACACTTCAGGCTCAAGAACAACATGAGCTTGTATGTTTGCACCGGAAACTTTATTAGATACATCAGATTTAGTCAGTTCAGTATTGATTGGGGGAGTTATAAAATAAGTAGAAATTGGTTTCATTTTCTCATAGATTCCCTACATACAAGCAGTTTTACAACACCGCCAGGTTTAACTATTAGCCAGAAATTGAGTTGAATTAGATATAATCAGGGATGTGATGTACCTGCTCGTTGCGCATGCTACTCTTGCAATTAGCGACTGTCCGTTTGCGCAAGCTCGATGCCATGCCCGTGCTGCCGCCGCTGCCTCCCACGCAGGCTACACCCAGGGTTGGATCTTCATCTTCTTGTCCTTTCGTTTGCTTGAAGCCCAGTGACCGCCCTGCAACGAGGGCGCGAGGAAGTGCTGTGTCGGTCTGTCCAGCGGCGGCTAGGTTAGGAGCGAACCAGACTGGAGGCTGGAGCGAATGAATTGGGATTTTTCCTGTTGTCGATCGATATGGGAGGCGCTCATTTGGGCCGCGAGCCTGCTATAGGGCCTGTCTTGCACTTATGTTATTGGCCCATCCAAATTGAAACATTTTTCTTTATTTTTTACATTGCCTGCTCGTGCGTTGGGATGAACAAAACTAGCATGGGCCAACCTGGACGACTCAAACTAGGTGCAGACTTTCCAGCCACCTGAGGCGGCCGCCCATACCAGCCCCTATGGTGGCGTCGCCCCTTTTTGCGTGTATGATTGGATAGTGAAAAATATTCCAGTGGCGCTTTTGATTTACCCACAGAATGGTTGAATTGCTTGTTTCCATGAACCGCGTTCGCCAATAATGTGAAGGATGCCAGTCTTTTCATCCTATTGTAGATTGCTTAGATCTCGATATGCCAAAAGTAATCGCATGAAATATACAGTAAAAGCCAGTGTGATGTGTTTGGCTACAACTAGTCTGACTACACATCGTCATATAACATATCAAGGACGCACCATCTTACCAGATTAACCATTCGACTTACCCATGCAGTGTGGGAAGAAAGAAGTATTGGGACTGCGTATCCAAGCAATTGATGCCATGGACTCCTTCATACAACCATGTAAGCGAAAAAAAGTTGCAGTGTGCCTGTACAAAGAACTAGCGTAAGTTCAGTTACCTGCTTCTCGGAATTTTAGTTAGCCACTTATTGCAAAATTGTTCAATTACGTTGCTTGGCTTAATTTAGTTTGCTACTCATTACATAATGGCACAACCTGTTAATCATATTGTAGACTATGCCTATCTATGTGTTTGATACATACTGTTAAGAATTACTTGTTTGCCTTAACTTAAATATCTACTTGTTTGTTTAACTGCTTTGCTGCTGCAACAGCTGGTTACAATGATGTTAATAACTACTTTTCAGCATCCAATTGAAACTCTTTAATTCCTTGTTTGTTTAACTGGATTGCTGTTATAACTCCCAGTTGAGATGTTTAGCTAACTTCAACTTTTCTGAATACAATCGGAACTTTAATGGCAAAACAGGTTAGCCCAAGATCAAAGAGCGAGGTCCCCATGGACGTTGCATCATCCCACAGCAGTGGTGTAACACCCCGGATGTAATTTACCTAATATGTACTCCAACTCTTGCCGTTTCCGGCGTTAAGTTATTTTATTTTCTCGGGTTCGGGTTTTTGTCTCCGTGTGTTGTTGTTGTTGTTGTCATGCATCTCATATCATGTCATCATGTGCATTGCATTTGCATACGTGTTCGTCTCATGCATTCGAGCTTTTTCCCCGTTGTCCGTTTTGCAATCCGGCGCTCCGTTCTCCTCCGGTGGTCATTTCTACCTTCTTTTCGTGTGTGGGGGTTAAACATTTTCAGATTGGACCGAGACTTGCCAAGCGGCATTGGCTTACTACCGGTAGACCGCCTGTCAAGTTTCATACCATTTAGACTTCGTTTGATGCTCCAACGGTTAACCGAGGGACAGAGAAGGCCTCGTGTGTGTTGCAGCCCAACACCCCTCCAATTTGGCCCAAAACCCACCAAAACCCTCTCCATCATCTAGAGCATTCGATCACGATCGCGTGGCTGAAAACCGCACCTCATTTGGACACTCCTAGCTCCCTCTATGCCTATAAATATACCCCCCTCCGAAATTCTCTGTTCCCCTCTCCCGAAACCCTAAAAATCCCCTCTCTCCGCCGCCGGACGCGTCCGTTTCAGACCGGACATGGTCTGCCGCTCGCCCGGACCAACCGGGTCACGCCACGTGGCGCCCGAGCCCACATCGCCGCCTCCCTCCGCCGCCGGCCTGGGAAGCCCACCCCGGGCCCCCGAGGCCCGTGTCCACCACCACCTACCGCGAGGCGCGCCGCCCTCACCCCGCCGCCCGGCTTCGCTCCGCCGCCCCGTGCCTTTTCCTCCGCCACCGCGCCGGCTCGCCGCCGCGCCCCGGTCCGCCCCGCGCCGCCTCGTCGCCGGTGGCCGCCGCCCCGCCGATGCCGCCCTCCGCCGCCCCGCCGTCCTCCTCCCGGCCGGCAAGTTCCCCGACGACCTCCCCCCACTCCGGCGAGCTACATCTCCTGTTCCAGCGAACCTCGGTTTCCGTGCATGAACAGTACCCAGATCCGGATCTAGATCTGAGACGGTTGTTTTTCCTCCCGAAACCCTAATTATTTTGCTATGTTCATCGTGCCGTACCTTTGCATCCGTAGATCCGTTTTGCGCGTGCAGCATATCAGAATGTTTGTCTCAGAGAGCACATCATTTCATCTCATTACATCATTTTCATTTGGGTTCATCTTGATGCCCGAAATGCTGTTGGAAGAGTGCTATTTGAGTTAATTGTCAGATCTGATGCATCAAATAGCTTTTTGTCATTTTGCCATGATTATTGTGTGCATGATATGCCCCTTAGCTCTACATGAGTTTTGTTATATGCTTTGCCATCTTTACAGAGGTTCTATCCATGTATTTTTGTGATGTGTGTGGTGACTAGCACAAGCTTGCAAAGTGGTGCATTCGTTAATGCTGATTTCAGGGACTTAGCAATTCCACTAAGTCCTTGATCTATTTTTATCAATATGCCATATGTTCACGTTGTTTCCTAGTGATCCGTGCCTCTTTTGAGGATGATCAGTAAGGATGTTTTGTTAATCTTGTAGTGCTCTATCCAGCCATGTCTTTGTTTGCAATTATGGAGCGTCCTAGCTTGAGTCAATCGAGTTCTACTTTTCCTATTTCGTGAATCTGCGCAGATGGTCTACTTGTTAGCAATTTTGCCGAGGATGTTGTAGTTGATCCGTGCATGCTATGTTGTTGTTCTTGCCATGTCTAGCTTATATAATGTGTATTCTCGACGGGTGTATGCTTAGTTTGTCATGCCTTGCTCTGTAATGAGCGCATCGAGCTCGTAAACATGCCTACTTGATATCTGATTTGCATGCTACAGTTTTTCACTAAGTCTGTGATCTGATTATGTTTTTGCCATGTTCACATGCTTGCAATTGTATTTTCCGATCCCTTTTGGCTAAAGGTCACTAAGGGACTTTTGTTAAGATCTTTTAGTAGCTCCATGCCATGCCTTGCTTTGCCATGTTAAGTTCCTGTAGCATATAGTTTTCTTGCTCCAAAGTGTGCTACCTGATCTGAAATTCCAGACAAGTGTTAATTTCACTAAGTCTGAAACCTGTTTACCAATTGCACTTTTGCCATGCTTGTTTGAACCTGTTAATGGATGAATTGGCCGTAGCTCAGTGTTCATCTTTTGTCAAGAATTATGAGTGGATCCCTGCCATGTATTTTGTTGCCATGTTTGGGTGCTGTAGCATGTTTAACTTGTTGCATTTAGATGGCTACTGGCTGTCTATCGCAGACCGGTGCCATATTTGTTTTGCTTGCCATTTCCAAACCGTGTCTCCGATTCCGGTGTTCTTTATATCGATTTCAACCGAAATCACCTCATCTTTCTAGTGGCACTCTTGGATTTCCATGTTGAGGCCAGGTTCATTCATTCCTTGTCAAATCTTGCATATGCATCACATATCGCATCCCGCATAGCATACCATGTTTGCATTATGTTGTTTGAGCCTTGCACGTGGTTGATTGTGTTCCTTTTGCTTGTTTGTCTTGTTTGGGTAGATCTGGGAGATGAGTTCGCTAACGAGGAGCCCGTTGAGTTTGCTTTCGAGGATCCAGTCAACTCTGACAACTTTGCAGGCAAGATGATCATACCCTCGAAATCACTTCTATCTTTGCTTTGCTAGATGCTCGCTCTTTTGCTATGCCTATGCTACGATGCCTACCACTTGCTTATCATGCCTCCCAAATTGCCATGTCGAACCTCTAACCCACCATGTCCTAGCAAACCGTTGATTGGCTATGTTACCGCTTTGCTCAGCCCCTCTTATAGCGTTGCTAGTTGCAGGTGAAGATTGGAGACCGTTCCTTGTTGGAACATTATTTTCTTGTTGGGATATCACTATATTATCTTGTTATCTTAATGCATCTATATACTTGGTAAAGGGTGGAAGGCTCGGCCTTTTGCCTGGTGTTTGTTCCACTCTTGCCGCCCTAGTTTCCGTCATATCGGTGTTATGTTCCCGGATTTTGTGTTCCTTACGCGGTTGGGTAATAATGGGAACCCCTTGACAGTCCGCCTTGAATAAAACTCCTCCAGCAATGCCCAACCTTGGTTTTACCTTTTGCCACATAGCCTCTTTTTCCCTTGGGTTTCCGGAGCCCAAGGGTCATCTTATTTAAACCCCCCCGGGCCAGTGCTCCTCTGAGTGTTGGTTCGACCGAGCAGACTGCGGGGCCACCTCGAGGCAACTTGAGGTTTGGTTTTACTCGTAGGATGTCTCATCTGAGTGTGCCCTGAGAACGAGATATGTGCAGCTCCTATCGGGATTAGTCGGCACATACGGGCGGTGTTGCTGGATTTGTTTTAACTTGTCGGAGTTATCTTGTAGAACCGGGATGCCGAGTCTGATCGGAATGTCTTGGGAGAAGGTATATCCTTCGTTGACCGTGAGAGCTTGTCATGGGCTAAGTTGGGACTCCCCTGCAGGGATTTGAACTTTCGAAAGTCGTGCCCGCGGTTATGGGCAGATGGGAATTTTTTAATGTCCGGTTGTAGATAACGTGAACCTTAACTTAATTAAAATGTATCAACTGTGTGAGTTACCGTGATGGTCTCTTCTCGGCGGAGTCTGGGAAGTGAACACGGTGTTGGAGTAATGTTTGTCGTGGTTTGTTCTTTAGTTCGTCGTTCGCGCTTTGCCTTCTCTTCTCGCTCTCTTTTGCGAACAGGTTAGCCACCATATATGCTAGTCACTTGCTGCAGCTCCACATATTACCTTACCTTACCTATAAGCTAAAATAGTCTTGATCACGAGGGTGTGAGATTGCTGAGTCCCCGTGGCTCACAGATTACTTCCAAACCAGATGCAGGGCCTGATGACTCCGTTCCAGATGACGCGCTTGTGCTCAAGTGGGAGTTCGACGAAGACTCACGCCGTTACTATGTGTCTTTCCCTGATGATCAGTAGTGGTGCCTAGTTGGGGCGATCAGGACCGTGTCGCTTGTTGGGGTTGATCTTTTATTTTGGCACCGTAGTCGGGCCATGAGTGATTGGATGATGTAATGCTATTTATGTACTTTGTTTGACGTGGCGAGTGTAAGCCAACTATGTACCTTCCCCTTCTATTTATCTATTTACATGGGATGTTGTGAAGATTGCCTTACTTGCGACATTGCTTTCAATGCGGTTATGCCTCTATGTCGTGCATCGACACGTAGGAGATATAGCCGCATAGAGGGCCTTACAAGTTGGTATCAGAGCCTTCCTCGACCTTAGGAGCCCCATTGCTTGATCGAATTAGCAGCCGTTGTTGAGTCTAGAAAAATGTTTTGAGTCATTTAGGAATTATATATCGGAGAGTTCAGGGATTCTTTTTACTCCCCAGTCTCCTCATCGCTCTGGTAAGGCATCCTGACATAGAGTTTTGACTCTTCTCTTCTCAAATTTCACTAAAAAAATTTAGGATCACGCGGGTATCTTGGAATCGTTCTGATCGATTTGTGACGAGAACATTGTTCTTGGTGCCTCCTGTCATTTAGGGGTTGTGGCAGTGTCCCGGGGAGTTGAGCTCCGAGGTGTTGTCGTCACAATTATATCGTTGCAGTTCTGGAATACCTGAGTTTAGTTCGCCGACATGGAAAATCTCTTTTATGCAGTTGTTGGTGAGATAACCTCGACGCCACCCAGTACTGGGGCGGGAGTTCGGGAGTATTGCCATAACTTGTATAACGGATGCTTTTCGAAGGTTGAGGTAGATGGTTTCCGAAGTTTTTCTTGGTTATGTGTTGAAGGATGGATACAGCTGGATGTAGGATTTGCTAGATTTGGGTGAGATATTATGCTTCCCCTGTATCCCCAACACTTGATTGCATAACCGGAAAGGTTCGGGAGTTTCATAGGTGGGAATTCTTGTAGCTCTAGCTTTTGTTCCACGGATATTTGGTTTGAGATTGGGATTTCTTACCGAGTATTCGTTCTTGTTACGTACCTTGTTGATTTATTCCTCTACCTAAATTCTAAGTGGCTTCTCAATTTATGGATATGTGACCATTTCAAGTGGAATGCATTCGTTCTTATGTTCGGATGTGAAGACTATATGTTGCAATTTCAACCCGCTTGATTCAGCTTCAATTTTATCTGTCAATGTGCTAACAGATGTCACCCTCTTCAGGATGGCTCCCGCTAAGGGCAACAATCAGAATCAGAATCAGGATCCACCACCACCTCCCCCTCCTCCGGAGGCATGGCAAGCTGTGATGGCCGCAACCAATGCAAACACGCAGTTGATCATGCAAATTCTTCAAGAGCGCAACCAAGCGAACCAAGGCAACCAAGGCAACAATCAGAATCACTTTGCTACACTCAACCAGTTCCTTGCTAACCAGCCAAAGACCTTCAGCAATTGTGTTGAGGCAACTGATGCTGACGATTGGCTTGTGGACTTATGCAAGCATTTCGAGTGCAGTAACGTCAGGCCTGAGGACTTTGTCAAGTTCGCTTCCTTCCAACTCAAAGACCAAGCTGCAGAATGGTTCCAGCAGTACAAAGATTCCAGAGGAGGCCCTGTGATTACCTGGGATGAATTCCGTCAAGACTTCAAAGCTCATCATATCCCTCAGAGCGTGGTTGAAAGCAAGCGTGAGGAATTCCGCAACCTGAAGCAAGGCTCTTTGTCTGTCTATGACTATAACAAGTTGTTTCAGAAGCTCGCCCGCTTTGCTAAGCAAGACGTCCCTAACGAGAAGAGCATGATATACCAGTTCAGGGGTGGTCTCAGAGAAGAAATCCAGCTAGCTCTTGTTCTCTTTGAGCCCTTGAGGTACGATGAGTTCTACAACATGGCATTGAAGCAAGAGGTTGCTCAACTGAAGTGTGATGCTTCCAAAAAGCGAGTCAGAGATGCTACTCCTTCTTCCTCTACTCAAGTGGCTAAGCAGCAAAAGTATTGGCTTCCTCCTCCTCCGTTCTGTCAGCCGTATCAGAAGAGCAAAGGTGGCAGTGGATCTTCCCACCCACCCAACCCGGCTTTCAGAACAAGACTTTGTCTCAAGCTCCAAGATCGAGTGCTCCGTATCACCGTCCGCTTTCAGAGGTCACGTGCAACAAGTGCCAACAGAAGGGTCACTATGCCAACAAGTGCTTCAATCAGAGGCGTCTCCCTCCTCCTCCTCCTGTGAGATCGGCAAGTACAGCTGTGGTCAAGCATAACCCCAAGCACGCCAAGGTCAATTTGATGAATGCAGCTCAGGCAGAGGACTCGTCAGATGTCATCATGGGTAACCTTCCAGTTAACGATGTTCCTGCAAAAGTACTTTTTGATATTGGTGCATCGCATTCTTTCTTGTCATGCCCATTTGCATCGAAGCACAATGTTGATACTGAGGTCATGCCCAAAGTCATGCAAGTTGTTTCTCCCGGCAAGCTTTTGACTTCTAGTTTGGTTGCTCCCGATATCTCTATCACGTTGGGCGACTACAAGTTTCTTTCTTCTCCGGTGGTTCTTGGAAATTCGGATATTGATCTTATTCTCGGAATGGATTGGCTTTCTAAGCACAAGGCGCATCTTGATTGTGCTGCCAGGCAGATTCAATTGACTCATTCGTCTGAGGATGTAATTGTCTTTGCCGCTCGTGATGATACCATCCGTCTGTTTTCTCTCAATGAGAAGTGTTGGGGATATTACCGCTGGGCGTAAACCGGCCTATTTGGGCCGGGTCAACTTCATCAGTAGTTCAAGAGTGCTAAAGCCCAAGAAGACAGACAAGGGCCTAAGCCCCGTGGTCGGTTTTAGACTTGTAGCTGTAAACCGGCATTTGTATATAAACTTGTATTGTAAGTTAGGAATAAGGAGAGACCAACCCGGATACGAATATGGACCGGTGTTGGGACTCTGTGAACCGATGGGCGTCACCCGTGTATATAAGGGGACGACCCGGCGGCGGTTCAAGGGCAGACAACAACTCGAGACATAGGCGAAGCTTGTTTGCTCCCTAGTCATCGAAACCCCATCAATTCCATCACAACTAGACGTAGCTTTTACCTTCATCGAAGGGGCCGAACTAGTATAAACTCTCTTGCGTCCCTGTGTCCGCTTTAACCCCTTCAAGCTAACCCGTCGCGATGGCTCCACGACTAAGTCCTTTCTCTAGGACATCTGCCGTGACAAAACCACGACAGTTGGAGCCCACCGTGGGGCTATCGCACAATGGTTTCAGGCTCTTAGAGGGCCGCTTTGAAGGACTCGAGGGCTACGCTGTAGGCCGGATGACTAAGAGTCGTCGCGGCAAGCTCTACATCGACGACGCAGGCTGGGGCCCCAAGGCCGGCTCAGTTGAGTACGGGTACCGGGTCCCCTTTGGTGGCATTCACGTTTTCATTGGAAAGATCGGTGAACCGGGCCCTGAGCCGGACATCTGCACCGACCTCGTCGAGACGGCTCAGCGTGCGCGATCCGCCCGGGTTAAACCGGCCATGAAGCGTGTCTTCGTAGGAGTCATCCATTGAGGAAGTTATGAGGATGGATCGGAATCTCGCGGCGAGACCGTCGTTTGTTCCGATGACGAGTCATTGACCGGAGAAACTGAATCTCTTTATCAGCTACAAGATGGCCAGATTGGGGGCTGTTCCGATGGCGACAGTATTCCGGACCCCTCTGATCTGCCCAACCGAGTTGGAATATTCATGGCCGGCACACAAGCAACGCTTCATTCTTCGACCACTGCGGCAACAACCTCCGGTTCAGCAGCGGCGACGGCTGCCGGGGCAGGAGGCCCTGTGCGCCCGCTGGCTCAAGTTCTATCAGAGCTATTTGATGCATTGGCTGTGCTTATGGCGGAAGCTAATCCGGCGGATCAGGACGTCCACAATGCGGAGATTGCAAAGATAAAGGAACAGATCACCCAGGCCAAGGCGGATCTGGCAGCTGAGGACACCAGGATGGCCACAGAGCGGGCCGCTCTAGACGCACAAGCCTACAGGCTCATGTTGGACCAGAGCACGTCGCAGGAAGTCATGAGGAGGAAGTACCGATCCCGTTTGCCTCCGGTTTTCGAGGCCAGAGACCTTTTCAACACCCCGGGAGCAGGAAGTAGTAATCCGCTGGAGGGAAACCGGGCAGAAGCTCCTGGGACCGAAGCACCGGTTCAGCCTTGTCGGATGGACCCGCCTCGTCAAAACACCGTTATACCTCAGGTTGTTTTAACACCTCCGGGTCACTACTCCAACCCAATGGACAATCTCGTCGCCGCTGCTGCACGGCTGGAGGCCATTCCAATTGAAGGTGACTCGCCACAGGCAGTAGAGACGTGACAGGTCAAGGAGCTTCTGAGGACAGCTTTGGTCCAACAGGAAGCATACTCGTACAGCCGCGACCGGATCCACTCAACCCCCCGTCCAAGCCGGAGCTATAGCAGACATATGGATGAACCGGCAGTGTCGAGTAATGAACGACGTGGAGCACCCCGTGGCAACAACCCGGCAGGTGGTGCTGATAATGCTCAGGAAGTGGTGGACCGGGCCCGAGTGCGCAGGGAGGCCGAGTTAGCCGCACAGCATCAGGCTCGGCAGCTCATGTCGGTTCGTCCAATTATCTCGATCGAACCTGGTGTTACTTCTAGTTCTTTGGGGGTGCCTTGCCTTATCCCCGCTTTACGCAATGTGCGCCTGCCCAAGGATTTTAAAGGCCCGCGCAAAGTACCAAATTACATGGCGGATCAACCTCCAGAGACATGGGTGGAGAGCTATGAGATGGCCATGGAGATGCTTGATGCGGATGACGCGGCGTGTGCGAAATACTTCACCATGATGCTTGAAGGAACGGCCCGTACTTGGTTAAAAAGCTTGCCGGCTAATCCTATCAGTTCATGGGCCCAATTACGAGCCTGGTTTATCAGCAATTTCAAGGATACATGTAAACAGCCTATGTCGATAGTGGACTTAGCTGCCTGCGTCCAGGAGGAGGGAGAATCGACAACTCATTGGGTGCGCCGGGTTTCACAAGTGTTGCATTCATCAGACCGCATCAACGCTGACACCGCTGTATTAACCCTAGAAGGCAACTGCCGGTTTGGGCCCCTAAAGCTGAAGTTGGGACGGATGAAGCGTCATTGCACTGACATGGGGACCCTCATGGCTGCTTTGGTAAAGTATGCTGATTCTGATAGTACCAAGGATCCTGAATCTGATGATGACAAGGCAGGGAAGGGAAAGAGGAACAGCAACTCCAAAGGTCAGCAGCATCACTGGGCAGGCAATGGTGGTGGAGGCAAGCGTAAAGCGGATGGTAACATGGACTTTGTGGCTAATACCAACACGCAGGACAATGGCCAGCGACGCAAGGGTAAACCAAAAAATTGCAATGGGGCACCCAACCCTAACCCGGACCGCCTAAACTATCTACTGAGCCAGCCCTGTCCAAGACATGGGACGAAGGAGGCGCCAGCAAACCACCTTCGGAAGGATTGCTTCATTATGCAGGAGTTCAAGAATTATAATGCTTTCCGGTATGATCACGGCTCCGGCGGTGGCTCAGGGTCCGGGCCGGGTTACGGTGGAGGAAAATCCGGTTCAGGATTTAACGGTAATCCGGGCGGACATAATAATCAAAATAGTCAGAACAACCAGAGTGGCTACAACCAACAGCAGCAATAGTCAGGTTACCAGAGCAACCCAAAGCAGTTGAATAGTGGGCAGTACCATGTCTTCACCACTAGCTTGGACAAGCGAGACCGGAAGGTTCAGAGGCGGGCGGTCAACTCTGTTGAACCGGCCGTGCCCCGTTATCTACGCTGGTCTGAACAGTCAATCATATGGAGCAGAGAGGATCACCCTCCCCAGGTTGATAATCCGGGTCAGTTGGCTCTGGTGGTGGCGCCTCAGGTGGGAGGTTACAAGTTCACCAAAGTGCTCATGGATGGGGGGAGCAGCATTAATATCTTGTACTATGAAACCTTCCGTCGTATGGGACTAACAGATAAAAATCTCAAACCGTCTAATACGGTGTTCCACGGTGTAGTACCTGGCAAATCAGCATATCCAGTTGGTAAGATAGCTCTGGAAGTGGCCTTTGGGGATGATCATGATTCCAGGTCGGAGACATTGACGTTTGAAGTGGTGAAAATCCAAAGTCCATATCACGCCCTGTTTGGGCGACCGGCCTACGCCAAGTTTATGGCACGACCCTGTTATGTGTATTTGCAGCTCAAGATGCCGGGTCACAAGGGGACAATAACGGTTCACAGAAGCCGCAAAGTCGCTTTGGAGTGCGAGGAAGGAGATGCGGCCTATGCAGAGTCGGTTTGTGCCACCGAGGAGCTGAAGTATTATAAGGACAATGTTGATCCGGCAGACATGACTCCATTAAAGAAGCCAACTACGGAGCATGATCCGGCCCTAAAGTTCAAATCGGCAGAAGAAACTAAGCTTGTTGACTTCGTACCTGGTGATTCGTCCAAGCAGTTCAGCATCAGTGCCAACTTGGATCCAAAATAGGAAAGCGCGCTCATCGAGTTCATCCGTGAGAATCGGGACATTTTTGCATGGAAGCCCTCTGACATGCCAGGTGTACCGAGGCAACTCGCTGAGCACACCCTTAATGTGGATCCTAAATACAAACCAGTGAAACAGTTCCTCTGCCGGTTTAACGAAGAAAGATGCAAGGCGATTGGAGAAGAGGTAGCCAGGCTCTTAGCAGCTGGCTTTATTGTTGAAGTTTTTCGCCCTGAGTGGCTTGCCAATCCGGTGCTGGTCCTTAAGAAAAATGGCACCTGGCGCATGTGTGTGGATTACACAGATCTTAATAAGGCTTGTCCAGCAGATCCTTTTGCCCTCCCTCGTATTGATCAGATTATTGATGCTACGGCGGGTTGTGAGCGTTTAAGTTTTTTGGATGCATATTCTGGCTATCATCAGATCAAAATGGCAGTTAAGGACCAGGAGAAGACAGCATTCATAACTCCCTTTGGAGCCTTCTGCTATGTGTCTATGCCCTTTGGGCTCAAGAGTGCCCAGGCAACTTATCAACGGTGTGTGCAAAATTGTCTTCACAAACAGATTGGCCGTAATGTACATGCTTACGTGGATAATATCGTGGTTAAATCCAGGGAGAAGGAGACTCTGATTGATGATTTGAAGGAAACCTTTGATAACTTGAGGACATACAAGATGATGCTTAATCCAGACAAGTGTGTCTTTGGTGTACCGGCGGGCAAGTTATTGGGTTTTCTGGTGTCCAATAGGGGAATTGAGGCTAATCCGAAGAAGATCACAGCCATCACCTCTCTGGCTAAACCGAAGTGTATCAATGATGTTCAACGCCTAGCAGGCCGGATTGCTGCATTAAGCCGGTTTATCAGTCGTCTTGGTGAGAAAGCAATCCCTTTGTATCAGATGTTGAAGAAGACGGATCAGTTTGTCTGGAGTTCTGCTGCTGATGGAGCATTTGAGGACTTAAAGCGGCAATTGGCCAATCCTCCTGTGCTCGCCGCTCCCATTGACAAGGAGCCGTTACTGCTATATGTTGCTGCTAATGCTCGGGCGGTCAGCGTGGCTATTGTGGTGGAGCGAAAGGAGGCAGGTAAGGAGCATCCGGTTCAACGTCCAGTCTATTATATCAATGAGGTACTCATTGAGTCCAAGAAAAGGTATCCGCATTGGCAGAAGCTGGTGTATGGAGTTTTTTTGGCAAGCCGGAAGCTTAAACAATACTTCCAAGGGCACCCAATTACGGTGGTCAGTTCTGCTCCTTTGGGGGATATCATCCAGAACCAGGAAGCAACTGGCCGGATTGCCAAGTGGGCTATAGAGCTTGGGCCGCACGGTTTGAAGTATGTGCCTCGGACGGCGGTTAAGTCTCAAGCACTTGTTAATTTCATCAATGATTGGACGGAAATGCAAGCACCTGAAGAAAAGCCGGATCACACATATTGGACCATCCATTTTGACGGATCCAGGCAATTGGAAGGCTCGGGGGCTGGAGTCGTATTAACTTCCCCACGAGGTGGTAAGTTTTGTTACGTTCTCCGCTTAATGTTCCCTTGTACTAACAATGCAGCTGAGTATGAAGCCTTCCTCCATGGTCTCCGGATGGCTAAGGAGATGAATCTAAGTCGAGTTAAGTGTTTCGGTGACTCGGACCTCGTGGCTCAGCAAGTGTCTGACACTTGGGACTCCAAGGACCCACTCATGGCAGCATATCGTCGTGAGGTGGATATTGTTGCAGGTCATTTTAAAGGCTATCAGGTGGACCATGTGGACCGGCGGAAAAATGAAGCGGCGGACGCTTTAAGCCGGCTGGGCTCTCAGCGCAAACCGGTCCCGCCCAATGTTTTTCTGGATGTGTTGCACAACCCGTGGGTCAAGATCCCTGGTGAAGCAGATTTGGCTATTCCTGATCCGGAGGCTCAATTGGTGGCAGCTCTTCATGTTGTTCCAGATTGGACGCTTCCTTACCTGGCGTACAAGAACCGGGGCGAGTTACCAGAGGATGAGACTCTGGCCCGACAGATAATCCGGTGATCCAAGTCCATGACTATTATCAACGGCAAGTTGCATCATTGCAGTGTGTCAGGGGCGTTTCAACGCTGTGTGTCTCCTGAAGAAGGCCGTGAAATTTTGCGTGAGATCCACGAAGGAGATTGTGGTCACCACGCTGGTTCAAAATCTCTGGTGGCTAAAGCGTTTCGCCATGGCTTCTATTGGTTAACTGCTCATGCTGATGCGGAGGATCTGGTTAGACGATGTGATGGTTGCCAAAAGTTTTCAAGACATGCTCATGTACCGGCTCAAGAATTGAGATTGATTCCAATTACTTGGCCGTTTGCGACTTGGGGGCTGGATATGGTTGGGCCTTTCAAAAGGTCCGAAGATAAGAAGACCCACCTCCTGGTGGCGGTTGACAAGTTTACAAAGTGGGTGGAGGCAGAACCTGTTAGCAAGTGTGATGCGGCCACGGCGGTTCAGTTCATCAAAAAGGTGATTTTCCGGTTTGGCTATCCACACAGTATCATCACAGATAATGGTACCAATTTGTCCAAAGGTGCCATGAAGGAGTTCTGTGAACGGGAGCACATCCGGCTCGACGTTTCATCGGTGGCACATCCACAGTCCAATGGTCAAGTAGAAAGGGCTAATCAGGAGATCTTGAGAGGCATCAAGCCTCGGCTTATGGTTCCTTTGCAGAGAACACCGGGTTGTTGGGTAGAAGAGTTACCATCTGTGTTATGGAGCATCAATACTACACCCAAAAGATCAACAGGATACACACCGTTCTTCATGGTTTACGGAGCGGAGGCGGTTCTCCCCAGTGATATCCGTCATGATTCACCCCGTGTGGTGGCTTATGTTGAAGCGGACAATGAGACAGCACGGCAAGACGCTTTGGACCTGCTGGATGAAGAACGTGACATAGCAGCTGCCCGCTCGGCGATTTACCAACAGGATCTTCGTCGTTATCACAATCGCCGAGTCAGAACCAGAACCTTTCAGGAAGGAGATTTGGTGCTTCGGCTCATCCAAGATCAGATTGATATGCATAAGCTGTCCCCACCTTGGGAGGGGCCTTTCGTGGTCAGCAAGAATCCGCACAACGGGTCATACTATCTGATCGATATTCGAGAGCATAAGGACTCACGTACATCAGAGGAGGAGACCAACAGGCCATGGAACATAGCTCATCTTCGGCCTTACTATACCTGAGCCATTGGCTCTACTTATGTACATATTACGACGATGTATATATTATGATTAAATATAATAAACCGGAACCTCAGCTAAAGCGGGGTATCTGTTCTTTTACATCATGTGTGGTTACACGGAGTTGTTCTAAAGCGGCCTCCGGTTTACCCCTTGAGTTAGCTTTTTAAAAGCATCATGTTATATCACTTGGGGGTTTGGTCGTGTCCAAACCAATACAATACCTCTTGATAGGCAAGAGCCACCAGATCACTTGGGGACTTGGTCACGTCTGAACCAGTCATGCCTCTTGATCGGTCTAAGGCCACAGAATCACTTGGGCGCTTGGTCGAACCCGAACCATTGCCATGCCACTTGATCGGCATAAATGCCACGGTTTCATTTGGGGATCTGGCTGACTAGAACCATAGTTACACCTATCGGGAGCTTGGTTGTGTTCGGCCATGGTAACGCCATCTGATCAGCTCAAATAAACCTTTTTTTTTGCAAACGGTTTTGTCATTGCCTTTGCTTCACACTTTTCTTTGAAAGGTATTTCTTTCTTTTTATTGCGTTTTTTTAAAACCGACAAAGTTTTCAACCGGTTCACACTGTCAATTGACGGAACACGGTTCATTTCAATCTGGAGACTATTTGCCCGGTTTGATCTTTTTTGTTAACATCCTCTTATGGAGTAACACGGTGTTTATTATAACCCGGCATGGTTTACATGGTAAACCGGCGTCATATATATATGGGAGCTGCTATCTCCTCCAACAGTGTGGGTCTATAAAACTCCGCTTCAAGATTGGCCAAGCCAACTTCACGCTCAACGGTGGCAGGTATTATGTATCTCAAAAAGTTGGTCATATACTTAAAAAATCGGATGTTTTGATTTCATGTATACAGACATCATATTCCACCTGACGGTACAACCGCGGTGGCACTTGAAGATTTTTTATTGCAGAAAGTACTTTGGAAAGTTCATCACCCAAAGGAAGAGCAAGTGGCAGCGATTATGCACGAAGGCATATCAACATCAAAAGTATCAGCTAGCCTATTACAAGGCAACACGGTGCCCATAATAAGATCATTGTTTTTCGCAAAGGAGAAGCAGTTTTAAACTGGCTTCTGGTTCAAGCTTGGTCACCAGCCTGGCCTGATGGTTGTGGGTCATCCTGCGCCGATTCAGCTTCAGTTTCTCTACCCAGCGGCTGGAAATCAACAGTTGTCCAGTCGATTCCCATTAATGCTTGAAAAATAGCTTCATCATGGATCAGCAACGACGGGTCAATATCGGGAGCGTAAGTATGCTTACGGATTGGAGGGATAAGATTTTCCGCTTCATGAATTGGTGCAGCTATTCGCTTGTTTTGATTGTCATATTGAGCTTGATAGTGAGACAAGTCTGCTTCTTCAGCCAATTGACAAGCTAGCGGACGCACCTCTTGGTTTATTGCTCGCAGATCCGCTTCGCCAAACTCTGACCCATCTTCCTTCAAGCTGGGATAGCCCTGAGCCGCTTCAATAGGATCAAAATCCGGCACCCAAGCTTTTGCCCGTATTAAGGCATTGATCGCACCGGTTCGAGCAGCAGATTTCTTCAGCTCTTCAACCCGAGCAGGAAGCACCGACAGTTTCATCAGAGTGTCCTGAATCAAGGTGGGCGCCGGCTTGTTGTGGGATGCAGTACAGATGATCCGCTGTGCACTAGTGTACAGTTGTTCGACCAACGTATAGGCGGCTTTCAATTTCTTCCGCACATCTGACCCCAAGTGACCAATGCCTATCCCTGAAATATCATAAAGGGTTAACAAACCGGCAGCTCTGTAAGACGGCAGAATCAGTTCAGAAGTCAAACCGGCTTACCAAAGATAGTAGTGGTCATGGCATGCACGTGCCGCTTTATGCTGGTCAGTTCATCCGCCACCGGTTTTAGTGCAGCCTCGGCATCTTCTGCTCGTTTGATTAAAGCGGATTTTTCAGTGGCCCAATCCGCCCGCTTCTTCTTGAAGTTCTCCTTAAGCTGTTCCATGGCGCTTAAAGCGCTGGTTAATTCCTCTTTTTCTTTGGAGGTTTCAGCTTGTTGGGATTTCAGATTATCTTGGAGATCGGCGACTTGGCTTTCTTTCGTCTTCAGCTCAGCCTGCATGCAGACAGTTATATGATTCAGCAAAACGGTACAAGGATTGAAGTACCAACCACATAACAAGTTATGCACTTGGCACTTGGGGGCTAATGCATATTCGATCTTCATCTTTCAATTGCTTACAAAGTCCCAAGATCAATACAAGTATTCAACTTGGCACTTGGGGGCTAATGGCTATTTGCTCATATATATTCTGATGTGGCAATCTCAATTACTTAAAGTCCCGGTTTAACTATGCTAAGTTGAACCGGCCCTTGGGGGCTACATCAGCGAATTTCAAAGCATTAAGATTCATATTAGTAAGTCTCGGTTTGAAAGAAGATTACAAACTGGCCCTTGGGGGCTAGGAGAGTCGGCAAGAATTGAAGCATACAAGCAGGAAAGAGCATATGGAAGTTACCTCATATTTATCTTTCATCATGTTAACCAGACCGGCTTCATAGTCACGACTGGTATACAGCCGGTTCAGGTAGCCGAAATGGATATCTTGGGTGTTCAGAGCAGCGTAAGTCGCCAGATCAGCATTCCACTTGCCTTTGCCAAAGGCAGCAAATTCTTCCTTGGCAGAATTTTTGGACAAAGCGACGGGATTGCTTGGCTCTGTATGGACAATGCCAGTAATGACAACCTCATCATCCTTGGTATCGCCGGTTTGCACTGGGGCTGTTGGCTTGTCAGTAGGCTTTGTTGGACCGGTGGATTTCTCAATCCGGATGGAGCTTGTGGGCTGATTGACAGGATTTGAGGTATCAATAGGTCTCTCTTCAGCAATAAGATCGTCGTCTTGCTGCGGTGGTTCATTGGGTATATCCTCAGGAATAGTCGCTTCAAGATCTGGTGTTTTGCCCGGTTCAAGGACGGCATCCTCTTCGGCCGCTTTGTCCAAGCGAGCCTTCTTGCTTGGCCTAGGCTTGGCCCTGAAAGGAATAACAAAATCAAATACAGCATATGTTCCAAGGCGATGTGCTGCAAATAATATGATAAGTATAGCTTACCCAAGCACCGTTTTGAGCAGTGGCAGCTGAGTAGCCGATGACTCGCCAGAGGATGAGTGGGAAGTAACCTGGTAATCGGAGTCAGATGGATTAAGAGGTTGACGAAAGCATCCCGCTTTAGGAAAAGCACTGACAAGCAAATTAGAGACCTCTGAACGGCGTTTCCGAACCGGACTGTTCGGTAAACCGGCGGAGGTAACTACCTGGCCGCTGTGCCGGGTTGTGCGACGAGCTTCGTGCTGTTGGGTCTTCATAAGAAATTTGGGATCCAAATAAGCAAGAGGATGAGAAAATTTAACTTTCCGGTTTGCCTGACGGATTTTTAGTGAAGGCAAAGGTTCTGAATCGGAAGAGAGAATAATTACCTCTGCAGCATCAGCATGGCTGGCTTCGGCATCATCCTGACAAATAGCATCATCAATAAGACGCATGAAAAATAAGCCAAGTGAGTCAAGCCCTACCTCAAGGTCCGGATTATCCACATCATCATCAGGGGCCGGATTAGAGGATGCAGTGGTTCTTTTCCTGTGGGCAGTCTTCTTCACAGCTTTAGTCTTTTGCCGGGTTGCCCTTTCCGGTTTGTCTGGTTTTTCTGGTTTCTCCTGCGGCAGTTTCTTGCTCCAAAATGGATCATTGCCCTAGTTACACAGACACTGATATTAAAACAATGACAAGATATATCAACAACAGATTCAGCAAAAAGAAAAATCAAACTCTTACAGCTGGCGGTTTGTTGGTGGCACAGAAGGGAAGCAGGCCGGTTTTAGCATAGATGTGTTCTGGTTCATTCAGCATCTTATTCACAGCCTCTGTGATTTCTTCATCGGTGAGCTGGATGTTGGAATGTCGCAGTGGATCATCAACACTGCCAGTATACTCGCACATCAAACCGGAGCGCTGACTAAGGGGCAGTATGCTCCATGATATCCAACAGCGGGCGAGATCAACCCCTGTTAAACCGTTGGCCATAAAGGCTCTGAGCTTCGATAGTTGAGGAGCATATTTGCTTCTCTCTTGGGCAGTCAACCTTTGCGGAAAGGGGTGTGTATTGCTGAGTCACTCCGGACGAAAGCCAGGCAAGGGATTTTCACCAGCAGGGGAGGTGTCTTTGCAATAGAACCATGTTTGATTCCACTCTTTGGGGTGGCTGTGCAGTTTGGCGTGAGGGTATGTGACCTCTTTCCTTTTCTGAATCGCCACGCCACCTAACTCCGTATTGGAGCCGTCAGTAAACTCAGTACGGCGGTTTAGATGGAAATAGTCTCTGAACAATTCCACTGTGGGCTCCTCTTGAAAGAACGCCTCACAGAGCACTTGGAAGTGACACATGTTTGTAACAGAGTTGGGGCCAGTATCTTGTGGATGGAGTTGAAAATCGGCTAAAACGTCCCGGTAAAATTTAGAACCGGGCAGCTTAAAGCCCCGGGCTAAGTGATCTACGAAAACGACGACCTCTCCTTCTTGAGGTGTGGGAGGGCATTCTTTGCCAGGAGCCCTACAATGGATGGTATCTTTGCTGCCTAAAGCGCCGATCAGGACTAAATCGTCCAGTTGAGCCTCTGTGACGCGAGAAGGAACCCAGTTGCACTCATATACTTGCTTAGCCATGATGAAATCTACAAGGTAGATGATCCCGGTTCAAAAATGCATTGATTAAGGTACATTGGTATGTGCAATGTTAAACCGGAGACAGATCTATCTAAACCAGAGTTTTATGAAGCAACAACAACTGGCGGTTCAACAAGGGGACTAATGGTATATACCGGTTTGGCAATTTTTCTACAAAGTTAAACCGCCTGATCTAAGCATTGAAACAGCTGAGATTGCGGATGGATAAGTATGCAGAAACAGATTTCACAAGATTTCTCTACAGCGTTGGATCTGAAGGAAGTTCAGAAAATAAGAAAAATATTCAAAAGCTCAAAGCTGAACAGTATTGAATCAATGGGCAGAAATATATGTGAGATCTATGGTCTTGGGCATGAAACTAAAGGTGGATACTAAAAGCTACCGCTACACAGAGCAGGGGTTCACAGATGCATCCAGGAGCTAGTATATGAACACGAATAGGTGATGAACACTGCAAGAACATGAAACCCTAGAGTAGATATGTGTTGAGAAGAGCAGAAGGCTTACCAGAGCTGAGGAAGACGCGGAAGGTTGCCTCGGTGCTCTGGTGCGTTCAGGTTGATGCAGCGGCCAAGGTTGGTGCAGAAGTTGACGGCGGCGGCGGAGCTCCGAGGATGGTGACGCGAGGAAGACGAAGAAGAAAGGCACGAAGGGGAGAAAAGAAATGACCCTTCGGTCCTATTTATAAGGCAAAAGGACATGTGTCAGGCGCGACAGTCAAGGGCCCACGAAATGGAGCTGTCGCCTCGATTTCCGCAGATCTATTAAACAAGGAAGCATAAAGGATAAGCTTCGTTATGACAGGTGACGTCACTCCGGTTTACAGCAATCGGAGAAGATGACATCATGGCGGTTTACCAATTTATGAGAAGATGTTGAAGATGAAGTTTTTGCTAAAGGATTGACATGAACCCGTTCAAATCAATCTGGGGCCTAATGTTGGGGATATTACCGCTGGGCATAAACCGGCCTATCTGGGCCGGGTCAACTTCATCAGTAGTTCAAGAGTGCTAAAGCCCAAGAAGACAGACAAGGGCCTAAGGCCCATGGTCGGTTTTAGACTTGTAGCTGTAAACCGGCATTTGTATATAAACTTGTATTGTAAGTTAGGAATAAGGAGAGACCAACCCGGATACGAATATGGACCGGTGTTGGGACTCTGTGAACCGACGGGCGTCACCCGTGTATATAAGGGGACGACCCGGCGGCGGTTCAAGGGCAGACAACAACTCGAGACATAGGCGAAGCTTGTTTGCTCCCTAGTCATCGAAACCCCATCAATTCCATCACAACTAGACGTAGGCTTTTACCTTCATCGAAGGGGCCGAACTAGTATAAACTCTCTTGCGTCCCTGTGTCTGCTTTAACCCCTTCAAGCTAACCCGTCATGATGGCTCCACGACTAAGTCCTTTCTCTAGGACATCTGCCGTGACAAAACCACGACAAGAAGGGTGAACTAGATGCCATCTCGCAAATTCTAGTCGTTTGCGAATATCAAGACGTCTTTCCAGAAGAGCTTCCAGGAATGCCTCCGCACCGGCCAGTTGAATTCGTCATTGATCTTGAGCCTGGCACAGAACCAGTTTGCAAGCGTCCTTACAAGCTCGGACCTGAAGAGTTGAAGGAGCTGAAGAAGCAACTCGATATTCAAGAGCAAATCGGTCTCATCCGACCTAGTTCCTCTCCATGGGGTTGTGGTGTACTCTTTGTGAAGAAGGATGGAATGGACCGACTTTGTGTTGACTACCGTCCATTGAACAAGAAGACTATCAAGAACAAGTACCCACTTCCCAACATCAATGAGCTGTTCAAACAACTCAAAGGTGCCCAAGTATTCTCCAAGCTTGATCTCCGTATGGGTTATCACCAGATCCGAATCCGTGAGCAAGATATTCCCAAGACGGCCTTCAGGACAAGCTATGGTTCATATGAATACACTGTCATGTCTTTTGGCCTCGTCAACGCTCCTCCGACTTTCTCTTGCATGATGAACTTCATCTTCAACGCCTACACAAATGACTTTGTTTTGGTCTATCTCGACGACATCCTGGTCTTTTCGAAGAACAATGAAGATCATGCCAAGCACTTGCGTTTGGTGCTCGATAAGCTCAGGGAACATCAGTTCTACGCCAAGTTCTCAAAGTGCGACTTTTGGCTCGATGAGGTTCTTTATCTTGGGCATATCATCTCTGCCAAGGGCATTCCGGTGAATCCCGAGAAGGTGTCCGCAATTGTGAATTGGGAACCACCTCAGAACGTGAAGCAACTCCGTAGCTTCCTCGGTCTCGCAAGCTATTGTCGAAGGTTCGTTGAGAATTTTTCAAAGATCGCGAAGCCTCTTTCAAACCTTCTCCAAAAGCACGTCAAGTACGTTTGGTCTTCGGAATGTGACATCGCTTTCAACACTTTGAAAGAGAAATTGGTCACTGCTCCAGTTTTGACTCCTCCTGATGAATCCAAACCGTTCGAGGTCTTCTGCGATGCCTCTCTTCAAGGTCTTGGTGCAGTGTTGATGCAAGAGAAGAAAGTTGTGGCTTATACCTCTCGCCATTTGAAGCCCAACGAGAAGAACTACCCCACTCATGACCTCGAGTTGGCGGCAGTTGTGCATGCTCTTTTGACTTGGAGACATCTCTTATTGGGAAGAAAAGTGGACATCTTCACTGACCACAAGAGTCTCAAGTACATATTCACTCAGCCTAATCTCAACCTCAGGCACACTCGGTGGGTCGAAATAATTCAAGAGTATAATCCGAGTATCAAGTATACTCCAGGCAAGGCCAATGTGATTGCTGACGCTTTGAGCAGGAAGGCGTATTGCAACAGTCTGATTCTCAAGCCTTACCAACCCGAGCTTTGTGAAGCTTTCTGCAAACTCAATCTGCAAGTTGTTCCTCTAGGTTTCCTCGCCAACCTTCAAGTCTCTCCTACCTTGGAAGACCAGATTCGCGAGGCGCAACTTCTTGATGCTATGGTGAAGAAGGTGAAAATTGGGATTGCCAAGAGCCAACCCAAGTACAAGTGCTACCGCCTTGATGACAAGGATACTCTCTTCTTCGAGGACCGTATTGTTGTGCCCAAAGGTGATCTTCGTAAAGTAATCATGAACGAGGCTAACAATTCACTCCTCTCCATCCAACCTGGGAGTACGAAGATGTATCAGGACCTCAGGCAGGCTTATTGGTGGACTCGAATGAAGCGCGAGATTGCTCAGTTCGTGAATGAGTGTGATGTCTGCAGAAGAGTGAAGGCAGAACACCAAAGGCCAGCTGGTCTCCTCCAACCTCTTGCCATTCCAGAATGGAAGTTTAACCACATTGAGATGGACTTCGTGACTGGGTTTCCAAAGTCCAAGGGTGGCAATGATGCTATATTCGTTGTCATCGACAAACTCACTAAAGTAGCTCACTTTCTGCCTATCAAAGAGTCTATCACTGCAGCTCAATTGGCGGACCTCTATACCTCTTGGACTGTCTCTCTGCACGGTATTCCATAGGTGATCTCTTCAGACCGTGGCAGCATCTTTACCTCCAAGTTTTGGGAGTCTTTTCAGAAGGCCATGGGAAACAACATCCGCTTCACCACAGCTTTCCATCCTCAAACTAGCGGTCAAGTCGAGCGTGTCAATCAGATTCTTGAAGATATGTTCAGGGCTTGTGTGATCTCCTTCGGCATGAAGTGGGAAGATTGTCTTCCATATGCTGAATTCTCCTACAACAACAGTTTTCAAGCAAGTTCGGGCAAGGCCCCATTCGAAATTCTGTATGGCAGGAAGTGCCGTACCCCTCTCAACTGGTCTGAAACCGGTGAACGTCAACTTCTGGGAAATGACTTAATCACGGAGGTAGAGGAAATGTGCAAAGTCATTCGAGATAACCTCAAAGCAGCGCAATCGCGCCAGAAGAGCTACTATGATAGTAAGCACCGTGATTTGGCTTTCGAGAATGGAGATCATGTTTACCTCCGCGTCTCTCCAATGAAAGGTACTCGTCGCTTCGGTATCAAAGGGAAGCTTGCCCCTAGATACGTGGGAACTTTCAAGATCGTCAGCAAGAGAGGCGATCTCGCCTATCAACTCGAGCTTCCTTCAAACTTTGCAAATGTGCACGACGTGTTCCATGTCTCTCAGCTCCGCAAGTGCTTCAAGACTCCTGACCGCACCATCAACTTTGAAAACATTGATCTCCAAGAAGATCTCTCTTATCGTGAGCACCCCGTGGCTATTCTTGAAGAGACTGAACGCAAGACTCGCAATAAGTCAATCAAATTCCTCAAAGTCAAGTGGTCACACCATTCCGACCGTGAAGCCACCTGGGAACGCGGGGATCACCTCCGTTCTGAATACCCGGCATTCTTCCAGTCCTAGATCTTGGGATGAGATCCTTTCATAGTGGTGGAGTGTTTTAACACCCCGGATGTAATTTACCTAATATGTACTCCAACTCTTGCCGTTTCCGGCGTTAAGTTATTTTATTTTCTCGGGTTCGGGTTTTTGTGTCCGTGTGTTGTTGTTGTTGTCATGCATCTCATATCATGTCATCATGTGCATTGCATTTGCATACGTGTTTGTCTCATGCATCCGAGCTTTTTCCCCGTTGTCTGTTTTGCATTCTGGCGCTCCGTCCTCCTCCGGTGGTCATTTCTACCTTCTTTTCGTGTGTGGGGGTTAAACATTTCCGGATTGGACCGAGACTTTCCAAGCGGCCTTGGCTTACTACCGGTAGACCGCCTGTCAAGTTTCATACCATTTGGACTTCGTTTGATGCTCCAACGGTTAACCGAGGGACGGAGAAGGCCTCGTGTGTGTTGCAGCCCAACACCCCTCCAATTTGGCCCAAAACCCACCAAAACCCTCTCCATCATCTAGAGCGTTCGATCACGATCGCGTGGCCGAAAACCGCACCTCATTTGGACACTCCTAGCTCCCTCTATGCCTATAAATATACCCCCTCCAAAATTCTCGGTTCCCCTCTCCCGAAACCCTAAAAATCCCCTCTCTCCGCCGCCAGACGCATCCGTTTCGGACCGTACAGCGTCCGCCGCTCGCCCGGACCAACCGGGTCACGCCACGTGGTGCCCGAGCCCACATCGCCGCCTCCCTCCGCCGCCGGCCCGGAAAGCCCACCCCGGGCCCCCGAGGCCCGTGTCCGCCGCCACCTACCGCGAGGCGCGCCGCCCTCACCCCGCCGCCCGGCTTCGCTCCGCCGCCCTGCACCTCTTCCTCCGCCGCCGCGCCGGCTCGCCGCCGAGTTCGCTCCAGCCGCCGGCCGCCATTGCCGCCCGCGCCGGCCGCCTCCGTTGCCTGCCGCCCCGGTCCGCCCCGCGCCGCCTCGTCGCCGGTGGCCGCCGCCTCGCCATCCTCCTCCCGGCCGGCAAGTTCCCCGGCGACCTCCCCCCACTCCGGCGAGCTACATCTCCTGTTCCGGCAAACCTCAGTTTCCGCGCATGAACAGTACCCAGATCCGGATCTAGATCTGAGACGGTTGTTTTTCCTCCCGAAACCCTAATTATTTTGCTATGTTCATCGTGCCGTAACTTTGCATCCGTAGATCCGTTTTGGGCGTGCAGCATATCAAAATGTTCGCTTCAGAGAGCACATCATTTCATCTCATTGCATCATTTTCATTTGAGTTCACCTTGACGCCCGAAATGCTGTTGGAAGAGTGCTATTTGAGTTAATTGTCAGATCTGATGCATCAAATAGTTGTTTGTCATTTTTGCCATGATTATTGTGTGCATGATATGCCCCTGAGCTCTACATGAGTTTTGTTATATGCTTTGCCATCTTTACAGAGGTTCTATCTATGTATTTTAGTGATGTGTGTGGTGACTAGCACAAGCTTGCAAAGTGGTGCCTTCGTTAATGCTGATTTCAGGGACTTAGCAATTCCACTAAGTCCTTGATCTATTTTTATCAATATGCCATATGTTCACGTTGTTTCCTAGTGATCCGTGCCTCTTTTGAGGATGATCAGTAAGGATGTTTTGTTAATCTTGTAGTGCTCTATCCAGCCATGTCTTTGTTTGCAATTATGGAGCATCCTAGCTTGAGTCAATCGAGCTCTACTTTTGCTATTTCGTGAATCTGCGCAGATGGTCTACTTGTTAGCAATTTTGCCGAGGATGTTGTAGTTGATCCGTGCATGCTATGTTGTTGTTCTTGCCATGTCTAGCTTATATAATGTGTATTCTCGACGGGTGTATGCTTAGTTTGTCATGCCTTGCTCTGTAGTGAGCGCATCGAGCTCGTAAACATGCCTACTTGATATCTGATTTGCATGCTCCAGTTTTTCACTAAGTCTGTGATCTGATTATGTTTTTGCCATGTTCACATGCTTGCAATTGTATTTTCCGATCCCTTTTGGCTCTAGGTCACTAAGGGACTTTTGTTAAGCTCTTTTAGTAGCGCCATGCCATGCCTTGATTTGCCATGTTAAGTTCCTGTAGCATATAGTTTTCTTGCTCCAAAGTGTGCTACCTGATCTGAAATTACAGACAAGTCTTAATTTCACTAAGTCTAAAACCTGTTTACCAATTGCACTTTTGCCATGCTTGTTTGAACCTGTTAATGGATGAATTGGCCGTAGCTCAGTGTTCATCTTTTGTCAAGCATTATGAGTGGATCCATGCCGTGTATTTTGTTGCCATGTTTGGGTGCTGTAGCATGTTTAACTTGTTGCATTTAGATGGCTACTGGCTGTTTATCGCAGACCGGTGCCATATTTGTTTTGATTGCCATTTCCAAACCGTGTCTTTGATTCCTGTGTTGTTTATATCAATTTCAACCGAAATCACCTCATCTTTCCAGTGGCACTCTTGGATTTCCAAGTTGAGGCCAGGTTCATTCATTCCTTGTCAAATCTTGCATATGCATCACATATCGCATCCCGCATAGCATACCATGTTTGCATCATGTTGTTTGAGCCTTGCACGTGGTTGATTGTGTTCCTTTTGCTTGTTTGTCTTGTTTGGGTAGAGCCGGGAGACGAGTTCGCTAACGAGGAGCCCGTTGAGTTTGCTTTCGAGGATCCAGTCAACTCTGACAACTTTGCAGGCAAGATGATCATACCCTCGAAATCACTTCTATCTTTGCTTTGCTAGATGCTCGCTCTTTTGCTATGCCTATGCTACGATGCCTACCACTTGCTTATCATGCCTCCCAAATTGCCATGTCGAACCTCTAACCCACCATGTCCTAGCAAACCGTTGATTGGCTATGTTACCGCTTTGCTCAGCCCCTCTTATAGCGTTGCAAGTTGCAGGTGAAGATTGGAGGCCGTTCCTTGTTGGAACATTATTTTCTTGTTGGGATATCACTATATTATCTTGCTATCTTAATGCATCTATATACTTGGTAAAGGGTGGAAGGCTCAACCTTTTGCCTGGTGTTTTGTTCCACTCTTGCCTCCCTAGTTTCCGTCATATCGGTGTTATGTTCCTGGATTTTGCGTTCCTTACGCGGTTGGGTAATAATGGGAACCCCTTGACAGTCCGCCTTGAATAAAACTCCTCCAGCAATGCCCAACCTTGGTTTTAACTTTTGCCACCTAGCCTCTTTTTCCCTTGGGTTTCCGGAGCCCGAGGGTCATCTTATTTAACCCCCCCCCCCGGGCCAGTCCTCCTCTGAGTGTTGGTCCGACCGAGCAGACTGCGGGGCCACCTCGGGGCAACTTGAGGTTTGGTTTTACTCGTAGGATGTCTCATCTGAGTGTGCCCTGAGAACGAGATATGTGCAGCTCCTATCGGGATTTGTCGGCACATTCGGGCGGTGTTGCTGGATTTGTTTTAACTTGTCGGAGTTGTCTTGTAGAACCGGGATGCCGAGTCTGATCGGAATGTCTCGGGAGAAGGTATATCCTTCGTTGACCGTGAGAGCTTGTCATGGGCTAAGTTGGGACTCCCCTGCAGGGATTTAAACTTTCAAAAGCTGTGCTCGCGGTTATGGGCAGATGGGAATTTGTTAATGTCCGGTTGTAGATAACTTGAACCTTAACTTAATTAAAATGTATCAACTGTGTGAGTTACCGTGATGGTCTCTTCTCGGCGGAGTCCGGGAAGTGAACACGGTGTTCGAGTAATGTTTGTCGTGGTTTGTTCTGTAGTTCGTCGTTCGCGCTTTGCCTTCTCTTCTCGCTCTCTTTTGCGAACAGGTTAGCCACCATATATGATAGTCGCTTGCTGCAGCTCCACATATTACCTTACCTTACCTATAAGCTTAAATAGTCTTGATCGCGAGGGTGCGAGATTGCTGAGTCCCCGTGGCTCACAGATTACTTCCAAACCAGATGCAGGGCCTGATGACTCCGTTCCAGATGACGCGCTTGAGCTCAAGTGGGAGTTCGACGAAGACTCACGTCATTACTATGTGTCTTTCCCTGATGATCAGTAGTGGTGCCGAGTTGGGGCGATCGGGACCGTGTCGCTTGTTGGGGTTGATCTTTTATTTTGGCACCGTAGTCGGGCCATGAGTGATTGGATGATGTAATGCTATTTATGCACTTTGTTTGACGTGGCGAGTGTAAGCCAACTATGTACCTTCCCCTTTTATTTATCTATTTAATGGGATGTTGTGAAGATTGCCTTACTTGCGACATTGCTTTCAATGGGGTTATGCCTCTAAGTCGTGCTTCGACACGTAGGAGATATAGCCGCATCGAGGGCATTACAAGTGGCACTGGCCCAATCGTGCATTATGAATTGCCAACTGCTGATGCTCTAGAGGCTAAACTAGTGGTAGAAAGAGATTTTGCTTCTGCACTTAGAGATGAAGTTGACATGTTGAGGAAGCAAACAGCACAATTACAAGCAGTACTCAAGACAACCATTAAATATTTGGTGGATTTCAAAACGAAGCAAGCTGAGACTGACCAGATTGTTAAGGTCCTGAAGGAAAAAAGGAAATTAAATTCCTACTTGGTAAATCATAGGTGAAATGTTCTTTCCATAGTTGAATAACCTTTGTGTTGTGTGTTCATGTAATCAATCAAACCATTTGTTTTAGAGATCATGTAATAATTGTTTTTTTTGTTTTTTTGTTTGTAATTTTATTTGAGCACAAGTCTGTATTAATTGATAAGACTCGGAGACATTTCATTTGGATTGCTTTGCCAGACCTACAAATATGCCAATCGGGCTGAATGTGCATTCAGCAATACTAGTATAGATGGACCATAAGTGGCACACATCGGAAAGGGCCAAGATGCTGGCTAAAAAAAGGATGCTGTTGTAGCCAAAAAAAAGTACAGCGGCCTGGCTTATGTATGTTAGTTGATATTATTGATCCATATACTCTATAAGTGTTTATGTGTCTGTTAGTTCCGTACATTCTTGGTTGATTGACTCGGTATTTGAATCTTGATACATCGCTTGTGTACATATCTAAATGGGAGTACACATTATGCTGCGTGTGACATTTGAGTTGGACATGAAGTGTTCCAAATATTCGAATTCACCTTAAACTGGATTCTAGTTTCTGAATTTGAGTATCGGCATTTGTAAACCATATTCATATATGACAGTGGAATACATCTTTGTCGTCCTTTTGAAGATATATAAAAACACATAGAATGATTTATAAAGATTCATATAGGAATACAAAATGGATTCGAATTTAGTTGCCAGGGTAAACGTGGATGCTTATTGTCCCAAAATTCGAAAGAAACAGCAAAATGTCCACTCCCACATCGGCTGCCCGAAGCTAAGTGTTTGGGAAGATGTCTCCTCCAACTTGATCCAGCAAGGGGGAAGGAGAGGTTGATGGAGATCCAGCAGAACGACGGCGTGGTGGTGGAAGCAACGGTGATCTCGGCAGGGCTTCGCCAAGCTCAGGGAAAGGGAGAGGTGTCACGGGAGGGAGAGGGAGGCGCCAGAGGTTAGGGTGCGACTGCCCTCCCTCCCCTCCACTATATATAGGACCCCTAGGGGGGCGCCGGCCCTAGGAAATGGGATCTCCAAGGGGGGGCGACGGCCAAGGGGGTGGCTTGCCCCCCAAGCCAAGTGGGGCGCCCCCCACCCCTAGGGTTTCCAACCCTAGGCGCAGGGGAGGCCCATGGGGGGCGCACCAGCCCACCAGGGGCTGGTTCCCCTCCCACTTCAGCCCATCGGGCCCTCCGGGATAGGTGGCCCCACCCGGTGGACCCCCGGGACCCTTCCGGTGGTCCTGGTACAATACCGATTACCCCCAAAACTTTCCCGATGGCCGAAACTTGACTTCCTATATATAAATCTTCACCTCCAAACCATTCCGGAACTCCTCGTGACGTCCGAGATCTCATCCGGGACTCCGAACAACTTTCGGGTTACCATATACTACTATCTCAACAACCCTAGCATCACCGAAACTTAAGTGTGTAGACCCTACGGGTTCGGGAGACACGTAGACATGACCGAGACGACTCTCCGGTCAATAACCAACAGCAGGATCTGGATACCCATGTTGGCTCCCACGTGCTCCTCGATGATCTCATCGGATGAACCACGATGTCGAGGATTCAATCAATCCCGTATACAATTCCCTTTGTCAATCGGTACGTCACTTGCCCGAGACTCGATCGTCGGTATCCCAATACCTCGTTAAATCTTGTTACCGACAAGTCACTTTACTTGTACCATAATGCATGATCCCGTGATCAACCACTTGGTCACATTGAGCTCATTATGATGATGCATTACCGAGTGGGCCCAAGAGATACCTCTCCGTCATACAGAGTGACAAATCCCAGTCTCGATTCGTGCCAACCCAACAGACACTTTCGGAGATACCCGTAGTGCACCTTTATAGTCACCCGGTTACGTTGTGACGTTTGGTACACCCAAAGCCCTCCTACAGTATCCGGGAGTTGCACAATCTCATGGTCTAAGGAAATGATACTTGACATTTGGAAAAGCTATAGCAAACGAACTACACGATCTTTAAGCTATGCTTAGGATTGGGTCTTGTCCATCACATCATTCTCCTAATGATGTGATCCCGTTTTCAATGACATCCAATGTCCATAGTCAGGAAACCATGACTATCTTTTGATCAACGAGCTAGTCAACTAGAGGCTCACTAGGGACGTGTCGTGGTCTATGTATTCACACATGTATTACGATTTCCGGATAACACAATTATAGCATGAACAATAGACAATTATCATGAACAAGGAAATATAATAATAACCATTTTATTATTGCCTCTAGGGCATATTTCCTTAGACAAACAGTATGTCACTAGTAGGAAATATGCCCTAGAGGCAATAATAAAGTTATTATTTATTTCCTTATATCATGATAAATGTTTATTATTCATGCTAGAATTGTATTAACCGGAAACATAATACATGTGTGAATACATAGACAAACAGTATGTCACTAGTATGCCTCTACTTGACTAGCTCGTTGAATCAAAGATGGTTAAGTTTTGTAGCCATAGACATGAGTTGTCATTTGATTAACGAGATCACATCATTAGAGAATGATGTGACTGACTTGACCCATTCTGTTAGCATAGCACTTGATCGTTTAGTTTGTTTCTATTGCTTTGTTCATGACTTATACATGTTCCTATGACTAAGATTATGCAACTCCCGTTTACCAGAGGAACACATTGTGTGCTACCAAACGTCACAACGTAACTGGGTGATTATAAAGGTGCTCTACAGGTGTCTCCGAAGGTACTTGTTGGGTTGGCATATTTCGAGATTAGGATTTGTCACTCCAATTGTCGGAGAGGTATCTCTGGGCCCACTCGGTAATGCACATCACTATAAGCCTTGCAAGCATTGCAACTAATGAGTTAGTTGCGGGATGATGTGTTACGGAACGAGTAAAGAGACTTGCCGGTAATGAGATTGAACTAGGTATTGAGATACCGACGATCGAATCTCGGGCAAGTAACATACCGATGACAAAAGGAACAACGTATGTTGTTATACGGTTTGACCGATAAAGATCTTCGTAGAATATGTAGGAGCCAATATGAGCATCCAGGTTCCGTTATTGGTTATTGACCGGAGACGTGTCTCGGTCATGTCTACATAGTTCTCGAACCCGTAGGGTCCGCACGCTTAAAGTTCGATGATGGTTATATTATGAGTTTATGTGTTTTGATGTACCGAAGGAGTTTGGAGTCCCGGATGAGATCGGGGACATGACGAGGAGTCTCGAAATGGTCGAGACATAAAGATCGATATATTGGACGACTATATTCGGACATCGGAAAGGTTCCGAGTGATTCGGGTATTTTCGGGAGTACCGGGGAGTTACGGGAATTCGTATTGAGCCTTAATGGGCCATACGGGAAAGGAGAGAAAGGCCTCAAAGGGTGGCCGCACCCCTCCCCATGGGCTGGTCCGAATTGGACTAGGGAGGGGGGCGCCCCCTTCCTTCCTTCTCCTTTTCCCTTCCCTTTCCTTCCCTCCTACTCCTACTACTTGGAAGGGCTCCTAGTTCTGCTAGGAAAGGGGGAATCCTACTCCCGGTGGGAGTAGGACTCCCCTAGGGCGCGCCATAGAGAGGGACGGCCCTCCCCCTCCTCCACTCCTTTATATACAGGGGCAGGGGGCACCCCAAAGACACAACAATTGATCCCTTGGATCTCTTAGCCGTGTGCGGTGCCCCCCTCCACCATAATCCACCTCGGTCATATCGTAGCGGTGCTTAGGCGAAGCCCTGCGTCGGTAGAACATCATCATCGTCACCACGCCATTGTGCTGACGGAACTCTCCCTCAAAGCTCGGCTGGATCGGAGTTCGAGGGATGTCATCGAGTTGAACGTGTGCAGAACTCGGAGGTGCCGTGCGTTCGGTACTTGATCGGTCGGATCATGAAGACGTGCGACTACATCAACCGCGTTGTGCTAACGCTTCCGCTTTCGGTCTACGAGGGTACGTGGACAACACTCTCCCCTCTCATTGCTATGCATCACCATGATCTTGCGTGTGCGTAGGAAATTTTTAAAATTACTACGTTCCCCAACAATCACCTGACCCACAAAATACCCCAACTCTAGTAGACTCTGGCCCTACTACATTAGTCATTTCTGATGCCCCAACTCAGCAGACCCCAACTGCAGCAAACAGTATGATTATGCCAGTTGACATAGCACCAGCTGTACAACGCAAAACCCCCATTCCAGCAAAGACTACACCAAATCCAGTTGCCAAATCCCTTTTCGAACCAGAGAGAGCCCCAATTGCAGCAAATAGGACCCCTGTTCCATTTCTTCCCAGTTTAGAAGATGAAGCTTATGTTGCTGTCAGGAACTTTGTGCGCATCTTTCCTTCATGGAAAGATTATACCGCAGACACAGAACAATTTCCAGTCTTCCTCCGCAACTTACGCGTAAATAATTTACTAATGTTATTCATGGTCATTACTGCATATGTTTCTGCTGACAGAAGACACAAGATTTCATTCTTTTAAATAGGCGAGGCGCAAACTGGATTGTGATGACGAGCAAGGGTTGGTTGCGCTTTTCAAGCACTTGTTGATGAAGTATCGTTCCCACCTGAGGCAAGCGCACTTCGATGGCAAGCCTCTCAACGAAATTTCTGTAAAGTCTCCGGTGCTACATTTATCCGACGGTGACTGGAATAATCTTGTTACACATTGGTCTCGGCTGCAGCATAAGGTACTGTCTAATATCACATCACAATTTGAACTACATTTCTGCATTTGCCTTAATATCTCACTTGTACGAAAACTGTTAGCAGAAGAACATTCATTCTCAAGGGACCACAGAATCTCGCAACTATACTGCACACTGCATTGCTCTTGTGAGTACCCCTTGCCCTGTATGACCATATTTACTTTCATAGCTGTTTGATTATGTAGCATCACTGCACATGTTAGCCTCGTAATCGTCCATTTGGTGGACATTATAAGATTCATATGGACTCTTACATAAATTTAGAATCAACCCAATGCTTTTGAAGAGGTTTAGCTCTGCAGTCCTCTTGTAAGGACTGAACGTGGTCTATCACTATACTTACATTAACAGCTACTCCCTCCGTCCCATAATATAAGAACGTTTTGTACAGTACACCAGTGTTCAAAACACTCTTGTATTATGGGAAGAGGGATTGGTTCATTTTGTAGCATTCTGCATCTTATCTCCCTCGCCCACCATTTACTAAAAAGATCAGATCTATATTTAATCTTACCAACAAGTAGAATACACAGACAATGCCAGTGTAGAAGTGTAGCCCATTGCTCTTGTCAGTACATTTTGTCCTGTAACGCTTGTACTTCCAGGGATTGGTAGTTGATTATGTAGCATCAATCTGCATCTTATCTTCATTATCCTCTACCCCTTCCAGTATTATCATATCTATAATTACTCTCTACAAAATGTAGAGTACAGGCAATGCTTATGAAGAAGATTCTGTGCTGAAATTCTTGAGTTATCCTTCCCTTGACATGGAAAAGGGCATTATAAAGCCGGTGTTAACTGTTAATGTAAGTCAGTCCTTCTAAAGCCTTTATCCTCAACTGTTGTTTAATTTGCTCATACTCCCTATCGTTTACTGCTGTTTAGTTTGCTGTTTCTACCAAAATGCATGTTCGTAAGAACCGTAAGTTCTAAGTTTTACTTGTAAAACCAAATTCATTATTCATATCATGCACATTACTTAATACTCCCTATATGTATGCTTGTTTTTGTGGATCTATAATCCAGTGTGTGGTGAAGCAGCCCACGTTTGCACCTTGTCATCTCCTGTTTTATCTTACTGATGTGGCTGATGATATGAACAACATGCCATGCACATTATCCAAAATAGATACAATGATTTTCTTTGCCCTTCATCTATGCTTGTTATGTTGACATGGTAATCCAGTAGTGTGGTGAAGCTCCCCGCATTATGAACAATGCCAAATTATGCTATTGATATTTTGAACATACTCTTTATTTTCTAATTTGAAATTGGATAGAATTGACAGAACAGTTATCATGTTTGTTTATACACGTGGAAAACCTGTCATCTCTCTGCTTTGTTTCAGGGTGATATGCCTGATGGCCTACACAAGTCTGCTGAAGGCTGTGAGACAAACCCAACATATATTGCAGCAAACAAGGCAAAACATCTTGAAGATAGCGAGACAACCCCAAAGTCTTGTCTTGATACAGTGTTCAAGTTACTTGACACTAACAGTCAGACAAGCTCACAGAATTCGTTGTTTGAATCAGTTCGACTTCTTTAGTCCCAAGTTCTAGCAGAAAGGCATTCTGCAACTCAACTTCAACTTGAAGTCCTATCTCTAAGAAAGATTGCAGAGAACACCAATGAGAACCTCATCGCTAAACAGCTACACCTAGAAGCTATGACCGACATGCTAGGCCGGTCTCACAGCCTTGCTCGGCAGCTTGCGCAACAGTTCCCCCGCAAGGCTAACCTTTCTTGAACTGTCTTGGAAGTAGTCTCTGTTTAGTATTATTTTGTTACGCTGCAATGGTGCCCAGTTTTTGTAATCTGCTTCTACGTTGCGCTTTATGATCACTGGTGGCAAACTTCGATGCCCAGTGGATGTAATATACCTTAACCCTTTATTATATAGTGTAGGTTTATTCTAAGTTACTATGCCGTAATTTCTTTATTGTATAGAGTAGCTTTGTTCTTAATTCATACTAGTTACACAGCGGCATGAAATGAACCCCGGCCCATGATTGTGCGAATCAAATCACGGGCTTTTAACAGGCCAAAATTGTCTCGGTCCTTGTTTGGCCCAATCAGATATCGGCTGCGAGCAGGCCGGATGCAAACAGGGCCGTAGTTAGGCCCAACTATATGACTGGCTTTAACAGGCCGAAATTAATATAGGGCCAAAATTTTAAACGGGGCCTTAACATGCCAAAACTAATATCAGGCCGAATTACTAAGTGGGCCTTTAGCAAGTGGGCCCAAAAGCATAGTGTCCAGTTGACGGGCCGAATCTGATATGGGCCATAATTGAGCCCAAAGCCTCTTAAAGGGCCGGACCTGATCTGGGCCGTAATTTGGCCCAGAACGTGGTAGGCTTTTAACGGGCCGGATCTCATATGGGCCACTATTAGGCCCGAAGCGTGGCAGGCCATTAATGGGCCGGATCAAATATGGGCCGGCATTTGGCCCAAAACATGGCAGCCAGTTAATGGGCCGGCCTACTAGGGTCCTCAAAATCTTGTGGGCCTATAGCTGGGCCGGCCCATTAATGTCCGCGAAATCTCGTGGGCCTTTAGCTGGGTCGGCCCATTATGACCCGCAAGAATCTTGTGGGCTTTACCTAGGTCGGCCCATTATGGCACACAAAAATCTTGTGGGCCTTTACATGGGCCGGCCCATTATGGCCCACAAAATCTTGTGGGCCTTTAGCTGGGCCAGCCCATTATGGTCCGCAAAATCTCGTGGGCCTTTAGCTGGGCCGGCCCATTATGGTCCGCAAAATCTTGTGGGCCTTCAGTTGGGTCGGCACATTTAAACTTGTTGGGTCGTGCCACGTGTCAACATATCATAGGCGCCTATCTGACCCACTGACGAGCTGACACGTGTTTCGTCCGGCCAATAAGAATTTTACACGTGGAAATTTCCCATTGGTCGGGGCTGTTAACGGGTTATCGGATCCAAAACCCGACCCGATAGCTTAACGGCGTTCCGTTACGGTGGATGCCACGTGTCGGTCACCCTTGACGAGAGCACTTCTGTGACGCGCGATTTATCGTCATGGAAGTGGACACTTCCGTGATGATAATTTTGGTAATGTCATGGAACACTTCTACGACAGCACGGGTATGACTTCTTGATTCTGTCATAAATTTGTCATGGATGTACATACATGACAAAAAAAGCGACCTACTGTGACAAACACGTATCATCA
The DNA here is from genome assembly GCF_056163025.1 of Triticum urartu. Classification (NCBI taxonomy): domain Eukaryota; kingdom Viridiplantae; phylum Streptophyta; class Magnoliopsida; order Poales; family Poaceae; genus Triticum; species Triticum urartu. Next base: position 45,602,960 of record NC_141877.1, on the reverse strand, counting down.
CGGAAGTGTATTTTTTTGTAGTGATATGCCATGCCGACATTGAGTACCAGGATTTTAAGAACTTCCTCAAGGACAAAACAGTGAAATTCGTTACTGTGGACTTTAAGAATGATAGGGATGTCCTGCGTCGGATAGGTCTCGTTGTAGGCAACCCCTTCGACCTCCAGAAAAATCGGCCGGTGTCCTCTCGTCAGCCTTCAATGCTGACCCTGGCAGGAGCCATGGTTCATCCTTCGTACGGTAAACTGGAGAAACCTCCATACACATTTCATCGTCATGCATGGCAGCGGAATGTACTAGATATAGACCACATCCACTACGCTGCAATGGATGGCTACCTTTGCTTCAATATCTACAAGGGTTGGATGAAGAGCAACAGCCAAGTGTGCAGTTCAAGCAAAGAAGTATCGACCAAGAGGAAGAGGGACAAGGACGAAGTCGAGGACGTGGACGAGGACTCCGAGTAAGGTGGCAGTGTCGTTGCTCATGGTGGTTCTAATGCAGTGTCTACTGGAATAGTTGCAAAGTTTAATTTCAGGTGTGCTTAATTTAATTTGAGGGGTGTGTTGTGCTGAGCCCCCAGCAGAACTATGTTATGTTTCTTCTCGTTACTTTAACTCTTCAGTACGTACATACTAGTATTTCTTACATTTCAGCTTTTAGTTGGTATAGTGCTACCACTCGATTCTTCACATTATATACATACAATATATATGGCCAACATCATATAGCCAGCAGTTTAGTTGTCAAAGAATTTCAGGGTGCTTAGTTTTGTCAAAGAATTACAGGATGCTTAGAGGGTGCTTGGATCCAAGGGACTTATTTTAGTCTGACTAAAAATAGTCTCTTTAAGAGGCTAAAGTTCCAAGCACCCCTGACTAAAGAGGGGCTAAAACTAGTCTTGAGACTAAAAATTTTTAGTCAGGGGTACCCCTACTAAAATGTGGATTAGTCCTCTCTCTACTCATTTAACTCGTCTCCTTTAACACAGGCGAGTTCTAGATTGGAGGGTTTGGAGGATAATAAATGCTCATTAACTTGATTTTAGCCTTTTTAGTATTTGGATCCAAGTATGGGTGAGGCTAGCATGTTTTAGTCCCACTACTTTTAGTCATGGGAGTAAAACGTATCCAAGCACCCTCTTAGTTTTATTTGAGGGGTGGGTTGTGCTGGACACCATTATTGTGACTAGCCTTTTTAATAATACTATATGCATAATTTGGCGACGAGCGCTCTCTATATGTACCAGCTTTTTTTAATTTCAATTTTTGCTCCATGGGCAATCCATCGATACTACTGCTGTACAAAAGTATACATTCTTTAAAAGGCTAGAGGGCGGAGCAGTCTAGCTTCGTCGGTTTCACGAGAGGCGAGGGACTTTGTGATTTGACGGCTCATTACTGCTGGAAGGCGAGGCCTTGTGATTTGACTGCTCATATAAATGCGCCGACGACCTGATCGAGGAGGAGCAAAGAACCGTGCGGTATACTCAAGTTTTCCACTGGAGTAGTACTACGACGGAGGAGCACGAAACACGGCAGCCCAGTGCCATATGGCGATAAAAATGATCTAATTTGCTAGTCATCTCATTGTTAGCATTGTTCTATTCATTCCCTCAAAAAAACCATTGTTCTATTCATGCCTCGCAGAGAATGTGACACGTGCGGCGAAACACCCGAAGCAAAAGATGAAACACAGGAGCAAAAGAAGAAGGAAGATTATCACCCCAAATGATCTAATTCGCCGCGGAGTCGTAACTGCTTCTTCATCTCCTCCACAACCTTGATCTCCTTGCGCGTCTCCTCCGCCATCTTCTTCATTCTGTCCATGACGTGGGATTTCTTGACGCGAGCCTTCATCATCTGTTCCACGGCCGCATTACGTACCTTGACAGCAGCCGGGTGCTCGATGCGGAGCTTCGCCAACTCCTCCTTCTGTTCCATGACGAGGGCCTGCAGCATCTTCATCGAGGAACTACTATTCTCATGCAGCTTCTTACAGCCGGCGTTCTTCTCCTTCAACAGGTCGATCTCGTGGCAGAGCTTCGCCTTGTCCTCCTGAAGTCGCAGGATTTCGCCGGTCACCTTCTTCTCCGAGGCAATGCTCTTCTTCAGCAGCATCACCAAGCCGGCAGTCAACTCCCCCTGCTGATTGAGCTCAGTGGGCATGTCGTCGAGGCTCTCCTTCAGTAACTCCATCAAGCCTTGGATGAACTCCTTCTGCTTGTTGAGGTGCTTATTGAGCTGATCGGGCATGCCGTCGAGGGATAACGACTCCAGCTCCGCCGGCTCGGCATGTTCGCCTCCGCGGCTAGGGCGCTCCTGGGAGCCTTTGCCTGCCCGTGAGAGATCTTTCGAGGTCTCTGCGTGGCGGCGAGCCCTCTCTTTTTTCCGCAGCCTTGGTTGCTGCTCCCTTGTTACGAATAGTTCTCGACCTGGAGCTCTGCTCACCGGCCATGGCAACGACGGACGAAGAAGAAGCACTTATGAGGAGGAAAGGTAGAGTAATTTTCGGTTAGGTAGTTCCCCTTTTTATAACATAAGTACTAGCACTAGTACTAATACCTGCATAATGGAAACACATTCAGGTTTGGTACGTACTAGTAGGTGTGAGCAGGCTTTCGAATGTGATGGGAACAAGGTAAATATTAATTGATGGTTTTGATTTCGAGGCCCGAAACGGCTCCCGATGAGTTTAGCGGGACATAAATTTCAAGTACTACACTGCTCAAATGCGTAAATATTATTATTACTGTCAAAAATTGGCACAAAATACGAAGGAGACCAATGGAAGTACTACTAGCAACCCACGATTTAACTACTCGCATGCGCGCAGTGGAATAATAATGTCTTTCTTCCGCCCTCACGTCCACTCAATTTGCATGCGCTGTATTAATTGACCATCAATGAAGTGAACGACTTTACACGCGTCAAATTATCACATGGGGTGGATCTTGGTACAAAATTGCGTCCGCCCGTGTACCCGCGTGTGCGTGCGAGGGAATGAGTGTGTGCGTGGCGTGCGTGCACATCTTCACTTCGTGCATGTACCGCCAGTATGGATCAGGGAGGACGAGTACATTCTTCTGGAACTAGCAGCACGTCACTGTGATCAATCCATGCAAGGAGGTCGTGACAACGCCTCCACATGTGCCACGTGGCTTCATGAACTGTAAGAGAGACACTGTGTAGCTTGCCATTGGTATTCTAATTTACGTGTTTTGCACATACTCGAAGTACTAGTAAGGTACACGTGCATTGCACGCATCAGATTTTGCAACCAAATTATGAATAAATACCACACTATAGCATGTAAGCTCTGAGTCATATATGCCTGATGTAGCCCTTCGTTTAATTCTTATAGTTCATCTCATTCAAAATCAATTAGTTTTTATAAAAAAAGCTAAGAACGCGGGAATAGTAAAAACATGGGATTAGAGTGGAATGTCGTCTTGAATCCTACAGGATTGTACGAGTGTTTGATTGTGCATAGAAAAAACGCAGAATTCTTTCAAAGAGGTTTGAGTGGATGGGATGTTTCCTATGAAATCTAGTGCAAATGAATCATATGGAAAAATTCCTATGGTTTACAATCCTACGAATCAAACAACCAAGATAGGAAAAATTCCTAATGATTAGAATCCTCCAAAATTCCTTTGAGAATCCTTTGAATCAAAGAAACCCTTAATCTATTTTATGATTCATGGAATTGTGCGTTGTAAAGCATAAAGTAAAAACAAATAACGGCAATTCAACTAGAAAAAGGTTTGGGCAGTTATGATACGGAAGATTCTAGAACAAAAGAGAACCACTGTTGTTTTGAGGTTTGTGCATTATGCTTAAGTTCAACCATGGGGTCTGCTAGCTTGTACATGTGGCAAAATCCGGTGGGGGCTAGAAGATGGTGCGAGGGGCTGAGTGGAGGGAGACTATGAAGGAATGCACAAGTGCGAGATCGATATTTAGAGAGAGGGGGCGAACACGTGCGCTATTGCGCGCAGTGGCGGAGCCATGAAAAATTAAATGAGCTAGGGGGCCAAGCATTGCTAATCCTTTATGAGGAGGGTCAATTCATGAACTTAAACCATTTTTAGCAGCAATTGTCTAATGATCACATTCTTATTAGCCTCGATACATAGTGATGTTAGGGGGGAGGGGGCAGGGCCCTTACTGCCCCCTGTCTTCGCCATTGTGCACGCGTCTGAGAGATGAAGCGGAAGGCATGGATGATGAGAGGGGGACGTTGGATATATAATTAATGTGGGTGTATTAGCTATATATGTTAATCCTATATAGAGAGGTATAGATTGATCGATGTGGACATGGGAAAGAGGGTGAGACCTCACTGGATATATCTATTGATCGGTTTGTGTGGAAAACTATGAAAGACCTAGCTATATACACACATACATAGAGGAACATCGATCGTTGCGCATGCGCGCGTGAGAGATAAAGAATGCCCGATATGATGGAGAGGGGGATGTGTGTGGGTGTGTGCCTTCATGGGAGACCGACCTGAAGAAAAAGATTGCATGCGTGCGATGGATAATGCTGACTGGTAGTGTGTGTGCATGCATGCACGAGAGAAAGTTAGTGGTACAATTATAAAGAGAAGACTACTGTGTGGGTGTAAAAGAATAGGTGAGGTCATAATCAATGTAAAGTTGAATTCAAATATTTGAATAAGAGATCCTGATGTTTGAAACCCATGCATGCATTAATATAATGGAGATCTGCGCGGTGTGGTTTGGGAACGAGCATGCTGTAATGTATACACATTGAACAAGGTCAGACTGATTTGAATTTGAGATACCGATGGCAAACATCATTTGGCCACGTCGCTTCCGTGCATGGACACACTATTCTAATTGGAGATGATGGGCGGCTTTCGCATCACATATCTATATCTATACCCCTATATATATATATATTATTTTTATATTTTTTTTATATTGTGTGCGGGTAACTTTAACTTTGAAAGATGGTCGTTGGATGAGGCAAATCCGATGGTCCAAAGATGGCAAATTTGAGCACTACTGGCCGTTGGATATCATCTAGATTCTACCAGATCTCGCCACATATATAATCTAGAAGACTCCATGGTTGAACTTAAGCATAATGCACAAACATCAAAACACAAGCACTTCTTATTTGTTCTAGAATCTTCCGTATCAGAATTGCCCAAATGTTTTTCTACATGATTTGCCATTATTTGTTTTTACTTTATGTCTTATGACGCACAATTTCATGAATCTTAAAATATATTAGCTTTCTTATAAAAACTAGATGATTTTGAATGAAATGAACTATAAGAATTAAACGAACATCTACATCATGCATATATGACTCAAAGTTTGCATGCTATAATGTAGTATTTATTCATAATTTGGTTGCCAAATCTCATGCGTGCAATGCACGTGTACCTTACTCTAGTCTAAATGGTGTTTGTGTGTGTGTGGTGCATGTTGAGGTGCAAATTGTCTATTTTTTGGGTACACGTTAAGCTTGTTCTTACGAAATTTCAAACCGCGCCTTGTTATGCCGAAAATTCAAGCTAGCGTCTCTGTCTATCGTGCTGCGAAACTCCCGCCTCTTCAACCCGCGCCTTGTTAGCCCGAAATATTTAAGATATATCTTTCTCTCGTTGTGCTTCGGCAACTCCCTCCATCTCAACCCACGCCTTGTTATTCCAAAATTACAACGCGCGCGAAAACTCCCACCTCCTGTGAAATTCCGACACGTGAAATGCCTGTGGTACCCCTGAACCAAAAGAACCGCCTCAAATCAGTGGGGGTACTTTCGTAACTTACCTCACATTTCGGACAAGCGCGTCTCTAAGCCATGGTTCCCCACTGCCATCCCATCCGCCCACCCATTCGTACACCGAGGCCGCGAAAACCTACAACGAAACCCCACACCCTGCTCCATCCGCCACCCAGCCGGAGCCTCTTCCCCGACGACGTCGTCCACAGCAACACCTCGATGTCCCTCATCCATCGTACCGGATGAGGATTCGTCGTCGATCTCATCGTCCCGCCGGTTCAGCCACCTCATCGTCCACCTCCAAGGAGCCGCCCCGACGTTCCCCTCGTCTTTCGCGCCACCTCCATTCCCACACCGCCGTCTTCACCTGCACCACCGGAAGAGCATCATCATCATCGTTTCCTCGGATGAAGCTGCGGCCTAATCGGCGCCACCAAAGAGGTTGTACACTAATCGCTGCATTTTCTTCTTGATTCGATCTCACTGTGCTGCCGGTGCTCGGTCCCGAGCCGACACGGCGCGGCTCCATCCACGGCGGTGTCGCCGGCCACTTCCTCCACGGCGTCGCTCCCTCGGCAGCGACGTCCACATCAGTAGGAGCTGCTGCTGCTTTAGCTCTCGCTCGCTGCTGCTCTGCTCTTGCTCTCGGTCCCCTTCCTCGTCTGCTCTTGCTATTGCTCTTGCTCGCGCTGCTGCTCTCGCTCTTGCTCTTGCTTACGATGCTGCTCCGATTTAGCTACACTTCAGTCGACTGAATCGACTTTTGGGTTCATCGATTTTCAGGGGGTGGGGGGCTTGCCGGGGTGAAGGAAGAACCAGCCGCAGCGGGGAGGGGGGCTCGCCGGAGAGGTACCCCACTATCTATCTTAGGGTTCAGGATGGGGGCGGTGGTCGCCGGCGGTGGCGGGACGTTGGCGTGGCGGTGGCGTGGGGATCGCCGGAGAAAAAGCTCGGCACGGGGGGCCTAGAGGGATGGCCGGGGCGGCGGCGGACAGGCGGTGGGGAGTGTTTTCGGGGCGAGCGGGGCGGCGGGGGGCTGCTGTTTGGCCGGTGGTGGCTGGCGGCTCAGGGGGTGGAGGTTAAAGATGAACCGCAGGCCCTTGATTTCGTATCCAACGGCTGCAAAATCGATGGGCCAGAGATGAAAAAGTCAGTCGACCGACGTGTAGCCTCACCTTGCTAGTGCGTTCAGTTTCCACAGAAAAATTTAGTTCCGACAGCAAAATTCAGTTTCGACAGTTAAATTCAGTTTCGACAGTTAAGTTTAGAGATGAGCGGCTGATGTATTTTACATCTAGCACTTTGTGGTTATGTATTTTACGTCATGTATTGGAGATGCTATTAGAATTCCACTCAGGTTAACGTTGTTCGTTGTCTCTCTTGTCCTGCTTCAGCCTCGGCGTCGTACAACTCACCGGAGCTGCTCCAATGACGAAACCCTCCATCACAGCGGAGCAGTACCCCAGGCTCCATCTCCAGACGCCTAAGATCTTCTTCCCCTCCTCCGACAGCCAAGTCAGCCGGAGCATCCTCACCGGCCAACCCAATCACGCTGAGATCGACATGGCTTCGCCAAAGAGGCTGTACACTTGTTGCATCTCTTTTTTACTCTACATGTTATATATATTGTCCATTGAGCACTCATAGTAACGGGAAGTACGATTATTTTATCCTACTATATGACAAGCAGTGAGGTACCAGGCAACTTAGCTATCCGTGATGGACTCTCTTGAACGCCATCATTATTTATCTCTGCGCGTTTGAGCTGTGCATTTGTCGATGGGCCTGGGAGTTGAGCTAGTATGGCAGTGGCCTGGGTCCAAAGTAATAGAAGTAGCACAAAAACATTTTTTTAGTGTAGGATTTTCCTTGCTCAAGCCTGCCTACTAGAATTGCCAGTGCTTGAAAGGAAAAGTGAATGAAAAACATCGGAATTGGAAAGTTTCCTATGGTACTACTTTTCATGAATTTGGTGCAAAGGAATGGAGCAAAGGAAAACTGTAGGATTTGTTCCTTTAGTGTCTCCCTGAAATAAAACCCGTAGGAATTCTAATTTCCACTTCTCCTCCTTTTCATATTCCTATTCATCAAGCACAAGACTAAGAGATAGTAGCATAATAGAATTATAACCATACATTTTCTTGTGGTTTGACTTAATCTCACCATGCTTTTTTGCATCCTGTGATCTTCCAATTGTTGTGAATCAAACACCCAGATTGGCAGAAATCCTGTGTTTTGAAATTCTCTGTTTTGCACGTGCATTCCTATCATATTCCTATCTATTTCCTATCCCTGCATTGTTAGAATCCACAAATTCAAACAAGCCCTTACTCAATTACTTCTGTTACAGACATGTGTCAAAGAAAACCTTGTGTGGTTTGTCCTGCTCCTGCGGCGCTGTGTTCCACCCCAGCTCAGCTACTCCAACGACGGAAGGGTTCACCACAGCAGGGATCCGCTCTCCAGACTGTCTTTCGCCGCCTCAGATCTTCTTCCCCGCCGCCGGTAGCCGCGGCAACTGCATTACCATCATCAACTGAGCAGTCCTATCCCTGCATTACCATGAGGTCTTCGCTCTAACTTGGCATGCTGATGTTGGTAATATCATGCATATGGTGCCTTGCATTGCTTACTGTATACATTAAAGATGTCATCTGCTTAGTTTAGACATGCTTTGTGTCAATGCCATCTGTTTAGTTTCTTTATCATATATGTGAATCATGCAATGCCATCTTGTATAGCCAGGCATCATATATGTGAATTTTGCAATGCCACCCTGGGTAGCCCGTCATCTTATATGTGAATTATATCATGCCATCATTTTTATTACGTGTTAAATTTGTCAACAATTTTAGTACATTCAATTACTCTTCCTGTGTATCAGCCATTCGGCACGGTCATGGAAAAATCTGGAGTGGAAACAAGGTCTTCAGAGCAGACAATGCTATCTGACAAAGCGCATGTCTTGCTGGTTACCGATAGCTCCTCAGAGGAGGATTCAGAGATAGATGACCAGTCATATCCCCCCCCCCGAGGTGCATGCCCTAACTTGGCAGGGTTATGTTGCTCATGTCGTGCATATGGTATCTTGCATTGCTATGTCATTTGCTTAGTTTAGACATGCTTTGTGTGAATGCCACCTGTTTAGTGTCTAATTACCATATATGTGAATTATGCAATGCAATCTTGTTGCAAGACATTATATATGTGAATTATGCAATGTTATCTTGTTGTAAGGCACTATGTATGTGAATTATGCAATGCCATGCTGTTTAGGCAAGCGTCATATATGTGAATTATATCATGCCATCCTTTTTTTGTATTTCTCATTGCTTTTGTCGACAATGTTTGTATATTCAACTGCTCTTCCTATGCATCAGCCATTTGAATTGGTGATGGAGAAATCTGGAGTGAAAACAAGGTCTTCGGAGCAGACAATGCTACCTGCTGAAGCAGATATCTTACTGGTTACAGATAGCTCTTCAGAGGAGGATTCAGAGGCAGATGACCAGTCCTATTATCCCCCTGAGGTGTATGCTCAAACTTGGCAGGGTTATATTACTAATATAATGCATATGTTGTATTGCAATGCTTAGTTTTTACATAATATACACAATATTGAATGCCATCTCCTTAGTTGACACATCATATATTCGATTGCCCTCTACTCACTTCCTTAGTATATAAATCATATATTTGAATTATGTCATGCCATGATGTTTACATAGACAGCATGTATCTAAATTATGGCATGCCAACCCATTTTCTAAAGACATGATATAGTTATATCATCTCATCATGTTTACATAGTCATCATATTTTAAATTATGTCATTCTATCCATGAATTATATCATGCCACCATGTTTCCATCGACGGCATGTTTGTGATTTATGGCATGCCAACCACTTTAATAGACACATCGTATAGTTATATCATGTCATCCTGTTTACATAGTCATCATATTTTGAAGTATCTCATTCTATCATGTTTAGTTAGCCATCATACATGTGAAATTGTGTCATGCTATCATGTTTAATTAGCCATCATATATGTGAAATTATGTCATGCTATTCTGTTTGCTTAGACAACATAAATGTGAATTATTTCATGCCCTGTTTTCTTCCCTACTATCCATTGCACCTGTCTATCTTACAATGTCTGTACATTCAATTACTTTTCTTGTTTATCAGCCATTTCAATTGGAGGGAGTGATGGCAGTATCTGTGGGAGTAAAAACACGGTCTTCAGAAAAGATCGTGCTACATGTCGATGCAGATAGAACCACGGTTGTACTTGCCCAAGAACCAGCCCCACCACACATAACCCACACTCATGCAGATTGTACCCCTACCTAGTTGGACAGAGAACCAGCTACACCCCTTCTAACCCCAACCCCAGCAGATAGACACCCAGTTCCCGTTGACACAGCACCGTCTCCACCACAGAGCACCTAAACACGAGCAGTTAGTAAGGCAACTGCTGCAGTGCCCAAATCACGAGAACCACCACTCCGAACCCGAAGTCAACGCTTAAAGTAGAAGAAGCATTGTTCTCAGGTCAGGTTCCATAGCTATGGTTCATACTACTTTGCTCTTGCATCACTATATTTACTAATACCAACTAATTTCAAATTTGAAGGATGCAATTGAAACTCCAATGGCACAACAGGTATGTTTTAAACCTGTTTCTTCAACGTGTTTGGCTGTTTGCTGTTGTAACTTGCTCTATGTTGATTTCAGTTTCAATTGAATAAACAGTTATGTTCTCATGCCATGCACATTACAAGTGTTGTTATTGTTGTGTAGTTTCCCACACTTATATTTTGTCTATGCTGCTTTGTCTTAAATAGATATGATTCGAACTGTATCTATCTTGATTTGGCAACATAAACTAGAATGATATAGACCATACAGTGACCATACTACATAGATATATGTTTGTTTCATGTTGTTATCCTGTCCACCTTACTACTGAACTAGTTTACCAAAATGAGTTTCATATACTACATTGTAAACCTGAGATGTGTTTGTTTGTTTCTCTTTTAGAACGCGGATAAAATATTGGGGAAGAGTACCCTATTATGCAATAGTAAAGGAAGTAATGTAGATAAGGTTCAAGATAGTGAGACATCCCTGTTGGTATCCAAGAAAGCTGATAAAAACTATATTGAAGACACTGAGACAACCCCAAAGTCCTGTCTTGATGTAGTGTTCGAGTTACTGGCTACCACTGCTGGCACAAGCTCTTCGAACTCGTTGCCTGAATCAGTTCGGCTTCTTGAGTCTCAACTTCAAGTTGAAAGACATCAATCAGATGTTATGCGATAGGAAGCCGAAGGACTGAGGAAGTCCCTGCAGAATTCAGATGCATACTTCCTGGTGCAATAGCAAGCGCTAGAGGACTTAAGCGCCAAACAAGAGAAAGTTAATAAGCTTGCTAAGCATCTTGCCAGCATTATGGGTACCCAGGATATTGTTTCTTGAGCTCTTCTGAAGTGGTTTCAGTTCTGGACTTGTTTTGTTGCGGCATTTATATGATGATGTGTTCCCTATATTTGCACTGGTGGCGAACTTTGATGCCTAGTGGATGTAATATGTGTAATAGTCGTGATAGCCTAGTGTAAGTTGCTTGCTTATTTATTTTCTTGTTGTCTTGTTTATTTGTTTGCTTGTAATCAGTGCAGTTCTTTTTCTACGTTTTGCTAGTGGCTACAATAACCTATTTTTTAAAACTAGGCCACAATAACCATGGGCTAATATTTACTGTAGTGACACTAGGCCTCCTACGGGCCGTAGAAACAGTGGGCCTTCTATGGGCCGTATAAATAGTGGGCCTTCTACGGGCCATAGAAATAGTGGGCCTTCTACGGGTCGTAGAAACAATGGGCCTTCTACGGGCTGTATCATCAATGGGCCTTATACGGGCCGTATGATCGATTGGCCAAACATGGGCCAAACAGACCGCATTCTGGCCATAAACGGGCTAGAGTTGGAATCGTCCGTTCATGGGCCGACCATAATGGGCCATCATTAATAGGCCGTATTTGATGACGCTATGAAAACGGCCCAACATATTAACGGACCACAAATGGGCCGACTGTAACCACGGGCTGAATTTGGTCCACAAGCAGAAAATGACAGTAACGGGCCGTAAGTAAAAGAATGCTGGAAAATAGCCCAAGAATAAATGGGCACTGAGAAGGCCGAAAGATAACATGGGCTGGAAACGGCCCAACGGAATAATGGGCCGTTAATGGGTATAAAGTGATACACTGTTCTTTATGGGCCAGTTTCACCACGGGCCGTTAATGGGTGTAAAGTGATACACTGTTCATTACGAGCCAGTTTCACCACGGGCCGTTAATAGGCCAAGAGTTACATAGGGCCTCATACGGGCCGAAGGACGTCATGGGCCATACATGGGCCAGAAGTGAAAATAGGCTGGAATCATATTGGATGGCCCAGATGACGCTATTGGGCCTAATTCGAATAGGGCGTAACGGGCCTTGGGTTAGCGGGCTGTAAATGGGCTATATGCGAACAGGCCATTAACAAGCTTTCCATGGGCCGGCGCGCCACCTTTTGACGAAGTCAAACGGGCCGACCTTTTCACAGGAATGGGCCTCTGTTGGGCCGTGCCATGTGTCGACGTATCATAGGCGCCTTCTGTCCAATGAGTGGATGACACCTGTCCCAGCGATGAGCCGCCACGTGTTTCCTCCAACCAATGATGATTTTACACGTGGAAAATCCCCATTGGTCGGGGCTGTTAATGGGTTATCGGATCCAAAACCCGACCTGATAGCTTAACGGCGTTCCGTTACGGTGGATGCCACGTGTCGGTCACCCTTGATGAAAGCACTTCTGTGACGCGCGATTTATCGTCATGGAAGTGGACACTTCCGTGATGATAATTTTGGTAATGTCATGGAACACTTCTACTACAGCACAGGTATGACTATCTTGATTCTGTCACAAATTTGGCATGGATGTACATGCATGACAAAAAACGGGACCTACTGTGACAAACACGTATCATCACGGAAGTGTATTTTTTTGTAGTGATACATGATCATACCTAGATATTCTCACAACTATGCTCAATTTTGTCAATTGCTCAACAGTAATTCGTTCACCCACCATAAAATACCTATGCTCTTGAGAGAAGCCAGTAGTGAAACCTATGGCCCCGGGTCTATCTTCATCATATTAATCTTCCAATACTTAGTTATTTTCATTGCCTTTTACTTTAGTTTGCATCTTTATCATAAAAATACCAAAATATTATCTTATCATATCTATCAGATCTCACTCTCGTAAGTGACTGTGAAGGGATTGACAACCCCTTATCGCGTTGGTTGCGAGGAGTTATTTGCTTTGTGCAGGTACGAGGGACTCGCGCGTAGCCTCCTACTGGATTGATACCTTGGTTCTCAAAAACTGAGGGAAATACCTACGCTACTTTGCTGCATCATCCCTTCCTCTTCGGGGAAAACCAACGCAGTGCTCAAGAGGTAGCAGTGTATGTCAAGCAACCCCCCGGGTTCGAGGATCCCTACTTCCCCGATCATGTGTATCAACTCGATAAGGCACTCTATGGCCTTAAACAAGCCCCACATGCGTGGTATGACCACCTTACCGAGTTGTTGCAAGATCGTGGTTTTGAAGTTTGGAAAATTGACCCCACTCTTTTTACTAAGAAGGTCAAAGGGGAGTTGTTTGTGTGCCAATTATATGTTGATGATATCATCTTTGGTTCTCCTAACAAAGCTTTCAATGAGGAATTTGCTGCTCTCATGACCTCGGAGTTCAAGATGTCTTCGATGGGAGAGTTGAAGTTCCTTCTAGGATTCGAAGTCAAACAAAGAAGAGAAGGAAACTTCATCAACCAAGCCAAATACACTCAAGACATGCTAAAGAGATTCAAGCTAAGTGATGTCAAGCCGGCTTCCACTCCAATGCCCACCAAGTGCCAACCTGACATTGATCCCAATGGTAAAGCGGTGGATCAAAAGGTATATCGCTCCATGATTGGCTCCTTGCTTTACCTTTGTGCATCTAGACTAGATATCATGTTGAGTGTGGGAATTTGTGCACGGTTTCAAGCCTCACCTAAGGAAAGCCACTGTGTGGCGGTCAAACGAATCTTTTGATATTTGGCTCATACCCCAAACTTTGGCTTATGGTACACAGGAGGAGCAAACTTCAAGCTTGCAGGATACTCGGACTCGGATTGGGCGGGAGACAAAGTGGATAGGAAGTCCACTTCCGGAGGGTGCCAATTCCTTGGTTGCTCTTTGGTAAGTTGGTCTTCTAAGAAGCAAAGTTGTGTGTCTCTCTTGTCCATCGAAGCGGGGTATGTGGCAGCCGGTAATTGTTGTGCACAACTTCTTTAGATGAGGCAAACTTTAAAGGATTACGGTGTCATTTGTGACAAAGTGCCTCTTTGGTGTGACAATGAAAGTGCCATCAAGATTTCTCTCAACCCAGTTCAACACTTTAAGATGAAGCATATTGAGATTCGGTATCACTTCATCCGGGATCACATTAGGTGAGGGGAGATCGAGCTCAACTACATCAACACTCATGATAACCTTGCAGATATTTTCACGAAGCCCTTGGATGAAGCAAGATGTCACGAGTTAAGGCATGAGCTAAATATCATTGATTAGAGCAATGTTGCTTGAACCCTTGCACACCCCACCATACTCAACTTCTTATCTTGTTTAGGTGTAGGCATGGACATAGGGGGAGTGTTGTTCTCTCAATGAACTCTCGCTCCCCCCATTATGCATAAATTGATCAACTCTTTCACATTAGCCATTTTTTATGGTACTTGTGCTTCAAAGATGAGTTTTGGTTATGGGCCCAAGGATAATTCTTCGCGGTGCCATACCAATTGACTCAAACATAGGTGGCTCCGGCCACCACCCTCCCTTTGGAGAGGTTGTGTTGAGTGTTTTAGTCCTTGTTGTCTCTTGTCTTCCTTTCATCGTGTCGAACTTGTGTGTGTTGTCTTGTGTGTCAGCGTTTTGGTGTGTCTGTTCATTTGAAGGTTGCTTTGCAAAGGCCTTTTGTTTCCCTTGTTCTTGAAACTTGCATCTTCTTGAGCACACGGTACTACCGCGGCCTGCCACGGTACTACCGCGTGAGCAGCGCACGGTACTTCCGCACCCAGCGCGGCAGTAATTTTTTACTGCCGCCTGGGGGAGCGGTACTACCGCCCACGGTGCGGTACTTCCGCCCGGACGGTACTACCGCGATGACACGCGATACTACCGCACTGTCGAGGGCGCGTGGGGGTTAAGAGCGGGCAGGGGGAGTTCCAACTCCTCCATACCCATTCTTCTGTTTCTCTCAATGCCGTCTCTCTCTCTCTCTCTCGCTCAAGAACGGCGCCGGAGACCCTCGCCGGATCTCCGTCTCTGGCCGCTCTCCTCGGATTTCGACCGGTGGGATCGTTCCCCACCACTTCCTCTTGCCATGGAACACGGTTTCTCCCCAAATCTTGGTTCGTTTGTTTGCTTCTAGGTTTTTGGGGAGATGCATGTTGTTCTTGAGATTTTAGACCAAATCTATGCAAGAGTAGGATGTAGGAGAGTAGTAATGTGTAGAGATTGTACTTGCTATGTTGCCCCGTGGTAGATTTGATCAACCATAGTACAGCGTCATTGTCACGGTTGTGCTCAGATCCAATTGTGGATTCGGATCTGCCGCCGTGCGGTACTACCGCATCTCTGGTGCGGTACTACCGCGCGAGGCGCGGCACTAAAATTTTACTACCGCTCCGAGACACGGTACTACCGTGACTAGGAGCAGCACTAAAATTTTAGTACCGCGCAGCCATGCGGTACTACCGTTTTTGTCAAATCTCTCTTGTGGCAATTCTCAAGTGCGAGTTCTACTTGTTTCACCCGCTTTGCTGTGGTCTTTGCATTGATCCTTCTCGCTTCTCGTGCGTGTTTTTTGTGTGTTTTGTGTCTTAGGTGGTGGCTCCAGTGCACCTGCTCGTCGTTCCAATCCCAGCCGTGACACGGGTTCCAAGCATCTGCGCAACCAAGATGAAGCTCCAGAGGGCTCCAATGCCCCCCAACGCAGGACCAAGACCACCGCCACCAAGCACAAGGAGCCCTCCATGGGCATGGATGAGATACCACTGGCTGAGTTCATCTCTTGAAGGAAGATCAACCCCTATGTGAACCTGCGTGCCAACTTCAGAGGGAATGACATGTTCTGGACCAAGCAGCAGAATCTCATTTATCTGGATATGATCAAGGGCAAGCAGAACATATATGTGGATGTGCACTGGATTGACATGAATCACATGAGGGATGATAAGCACCGTGCCTACTTTGGTGAAGCCTTGGATCTCGTGGAGCAGTTTGCTATTGTGGATGTGATCTCTTTTCACCTGGACTTTGACCCCGAGCTTGTGGCCCAGTTCTTTGCGTCGGTTCACTTTCATTCTGATGAGGATTGGAGGATGACCAATGGACGTCAGTTGACTGCTACATGGAAGGACTTCATGGATTTGCTCCACGTTCTTGATGAGGGGCTCAACACACCCGTTGGTGTTCGCCCTCATGCCAACTCCGAGTCAGCTAACAAGAACAAGCTACAACGGTATTTTGTTGAGAAGTTGCTTCCCAGTGGCAAGAAGGCATGGGTGCTGAACTCATTTATGGACATCATGTATCGCATCTTCCGCAACTCCTTCTTTCCCCGCATTGGTGACAAGGACAAGGTGCATGCCTATCTTGTCGATATGATGCTCCTATGTGAGGAGGCACGCGTTTCTCAGACGCAACCACTTGATGTCTCTCATATCATGTGGTGTGAGCTTCGGTTCGCGGTGGTCAACTGTAAGATACCCATCTATCGACCTTACATGTTTCTGTTGATCTTGAATACTTGGGAGAAGCTGTTTCCCGGTGATGAGTTTCTTGCTCCTGACTAGACTCGTCATGAGCCCATCAAGCTCCGTGTCAAGACCTAGTGGGCCAACACTACTACTCGCGCTGAGGCTGAGGCTGCTAGGATGGATGTTGATGAGGAGGAGATTGAGGAGGAGGACGCAGATGAGGACAGCTCTGCTGGGTATGCCCCTCCCTCCACTGAGCCCTCATGGGCTAAGAAGCTAAAGGCCAAGTTGATGGCTTTGTTCTGCATGCAAGCCCAGGGGCAATACAAGGCTCATGTTACTTCCAAGGAGAGTCGTCGCCGCGACAAGAAGATCTTCAAGATATTTGGTGAGGAGGTATCAAGTAGGTCTGAGAAGCACATCACTCCAGAGGCCGAATGGATGGCGAAGCAAGGATATCAGTGGACTGAGTCTGAGGAGGAGCCCATCCCCGCCACCGAGTCTGACGAGGAGCGTGTGAGTGATTACTTCCCTTGAGCCACCCCTTGCGTTGTAGGTGTCCTCTCTGCCTTTTTGGCGTCTCGATGCCAAAGGGGGAGAGAGTGTAGGATTTGTGAGTCGTTTTATCGTGTTTGTTTCGTTTGCTTTTCTTCCATTGAACCTCGTTTTCTTTGGCTTGGTTTGCGCTTGTGAGACTTATCTATCATATGGTGTAAGACATATGCACTCTATCGTATCTTATTGAGCTTATGCTATCTTGTGCTATTTATATTATGCTCATATTTACTATATTGCTTAGTGTTAGCCTTGTTGTTGCAAGATATGCCTTGTCTATAAAATATAGGGGGAGTGTTGATCCTAGTATGTGTGTCGTGCAGTCCAAAACACTTATCTAGATAGCACACATCTAGGGGGAGCTCGTCGATATTTTATAGATGTGGGGTTTGCCCATGTTCATTTTATCTCCTTTTGTGCAAATCTCGTATTGTCATCAATCCACCAAAAAGGGGGAGATTGCAAGGGCATATTTATCCCTTAGTTGTTTTGGTGATTGATGACAATGCTTTTGCGGACTAATCGTGTGCGTTGAGTATTCCAGACATCCCATCACTACGCACAAGACGATTTAGTGCCCCTCGAAGACTATTGAAGACGACGTTTCTTTTTGGTGGATTTGAGTCGTAGGAAAGCCGTACTATTAAAAGGGGCTCCGCTTTGGAAAGGTTTGGGTGGAATCATCACGTACATGTCTACTCCTTTTGCACCTCCTTTCCTCTGGCTCTTTGGCGCATCCTCCGTCTTTTCTCGTCTATGCAAATTGTCGTGTTTGCGGAGCTTGGGCATGCGGTAGTACTGCTCCTAGGAGCGGTAGTACCGCAGGCCCTTGCGGTAGTACCGGGCCCAGGCGCGGTAGCACCGCAAGCGCCCACGGTAGTACCACTCCTTTGGAGCTGTAGTACCGTGGCCCCAGGCCAGGCGCTGCTATGGCTGCAGTAGTAGGGGTGGATGTAATTTTTTACATCCGCGCCCTACGCGGTAGTACCGTGTGTTCTAGCCTAGCTCAGCAGCTTGCGCGGCAGTAGGAGCGGATGTAATTTTTTACATCCGCACCCCGCGCGGTAGTACCGCTCCTGGCTTACGGTACTATCAGGTTGGATTTTTGCATTGACTCCAACTCAGCGAAGTTGCCACGGATGTATTTTTATATGTCAGTGCCTTCCCGTAATCTGGAACATCCCTGTCTTGCGGTAGTACCTCAAGGGGGAGCGGTAGTACCGCGCCAGCGGTTCTACCGCCCTCTGCTTCAGTGCATTTGGGTTGTCCTGGTTTGTGCTGCTCGGGCGGTAGTACCGCGGGGCCCCGCGGTAGTACCGCATGCCCTTGCAGTAGTACCGCGGCCCTGACGCGGTAGTACCGTGCTTCGCAGGCTAGGTTGGTGGATAACGGTTGGATTTGTTCTTCCACTATATAAGGGGTGTCTTCTCCTCCGAGTTGACTACCTCTTCCATTTCTAAGCTCCATTTTCGCCTGATCTCTCTCCCTAGCCAATCAAACTTGTTGATTTTCTAGGGATTGGTTGAGAAGGCCCCGCGATCTACACTTCCACCAAGATAAATTTGATTCCCCCCACTAATCCCTCGCGGATCTTGTTACTCTTGGGTGTTTGAGCACCCTAGACGGTTGAGGTCACCGTGGAGCCATAGTCCATTGTGGTGAAGCTTCGTGGTGTCGTTGGGAGCCTCCAATTAAGTTGTGGAGATTGCCCCAACCTTGTTTGTAAAGGTCCGGTCGCCGCCTCCAAGGGCACCAATAGTGGAATCATGGCATCTCGCATTGTGTGAGGGCGTGAGGAGAATACGGTGGCCCTAGTGGCTTCTTGGGGAGCATTGTGCCTCCACACCGCTCCAACGGAGACGTACTTCCCCTCAAAAGGAAGGAACTTCGGTAACACATGCTCATCTTCACCGGCTCCACTCTTGGTTATCTCGTGCCTTTACTTGTGCAAGCTTATTTGTGTTATCCCTTGCTTGCTTGTGTGCTTATTGTTGTTGCATCATATAGGTTGCTCACCTAGTTGCATATCTAGATAACCTACTTTGATGCAAAGTTTAAATTGGTAAAGAAAAGCTAAAAATTGTTAGTTGCCTATTCACCCCCCCCCCTCTAGTCAACTATATCGATCCTTTCAATGTTGCTAATGGAGATAGAAGAAAATTTGGAGAAGGAAGAGATCTATTGGGTACAACATAGCCGTGCAAACTGGCTATAATTCGGTGATCGGAACACTAGTTTCTTTCATAATTTTGCATTGGCTAGGAAGAAAACAATTTACATTAAACGCTTGCTTGATGACTCGGGTGTATGGAGAGAGAACAATGAAGCTATGTGAAGTTCGATTACTGAGTACTTTCAGCATCTCTTCTCTGCTGAAGTTAATGTACCAGCGATGAATGTTATAAATAAAGTTAAGAGGCGTGTTACGGATTATATGAATGAGTCACTTATGGCTCCATACACAGAGGAGGAGGTCAGGAAAGCTTTATTCAATATTGGTGATTTGAAAGCACCGGGACCGGACGGATTACATGCTATCTTTTATAAAAAGTTTTGGCACCTGCTCGGAGGAGATCTAACGAAGGAGGTTCTTGCGGCTGTCAATACAGGTACGATCCCAGAAGGTTGGAACTCTACTACTATAGTGTTGATTCCCAAAGTGGACAACGCAGAGAAGATCACCCAATTTAGGCCTATCAGTTTATGTAATGTGGTTTATAAGGTGATCTAAAAAATGCCCGCAGCACGCCTGAAGGTTTTTCTTCCAGATATAATTAGTGAGACACAAAGTGCATTTGTGCCAGGGTGCATCATTACTGATAACGTCATAGTGGCATATGAGTGCTTACATACGATGAAGAAGAGAAAGAAGGGAAAGTTTGGAACATGTGCAATCAAGTTAGATATGCACAAGGCATATGACAAAGTTGAGTGGGTATTCTTGGAGGCCATGCTCACCAAATTGGGATTTCATGCTCACTGGATTCAAATGGTGATGACTTGCATAAGGTCGGTTGAGTATAAGGTTCGGTTCAACTCAAATGAAATGTTGCCTTTTTCACCAACGAGAGGTTTGAGACAGGGGGATCCCCTCTCCCCATATCTGTTTCTCTTATGTGCTGAAGGACTGTCGGCCCTTATTGCTCATGAGGAGGAGGCTGGTAACTTGAATGGTGTGCAGGTGTGTAGAGATTCGCCAATGATTTCTCATTTACTTTTTGCTGATGATTCTCTTATTCTCATGAGAGCAGACGCCCACAATGCAAACACCTTGCATGGGATTTTAGATGAGTACTGTGCAGCCTTAGGTCAATTGGTGAGTGAATCAAAATGCTCTATATTTTTCAGTCCTAACACAAATGTGGAGGTGAAGGCAGAAGTATATCAAATTCTGAATATTATGACGGAGTCTATTTCAGACAAATATTTCGGTCTACCATCCATGATAGGGGTGGACCGTGTTGATTGTTTTAAACACATAATAGAAAGAATTCAAGCAATGGTGAATGGATGGAAAGAGAGAACTCTCTCATTCGGAGGCAAAGAGGCCTCGCTGAAAGCAGTGGCCCAAGCCATCCCAACTTATGCGATGGGCGTATTTAAATTCCCGAAGAAAAATTGCAAGGGAATCATTGATGCAATGTGGCAATACTGGTGGGGTGATGAGGAGGACCAACGAAGGATGCATTGCTTTGCATGGTGGAAGATGTGTATTCCGAAGGAGAGAGGAGGTATGGGATTCCGGGATATTCATAGCTTTAACTTGGCAATGTTGGCAAAATATTGTTGAAGACTAATTGAGAACTTTGGTTCATTATGTGCACGAGTTCTGAGAGCCAAGTACTACCCTACAGGAGATATTCTGAATTGTCAACTGAAGAAGGGGTCGTCCTGTTGGGGAACGTAGTAATTTCAAAAAAATTCCTACGCACACGCAGGATCATGGTGATGCATAGCAACGAGAGGGGAGAGTGTTGTCTATGTACCCTCGTAGACCGTTCGCGGAAGCGTTATATCAACGCGGTTGATGTAGTCGTACGTCTTCACGATCTGACCGATCCAAGTACCGAAAGCACGGTACCTCCGAGTTCTGCACACGTTCGGCTCGATGACGTCCTCGCCTTCTCAATCCAGCAAGAGGGGCGAAGTAGTAGATGAGTTCCGGTAGCATGACGGCATGGCGACGGTGTTGGTGAAGAACAATCTCCGCAGGGCTTCGCCTAAGCACTACGAAAACTATGACGGAGGATAAACTAGAGGGGACGGGGTAGCCGGCACACGGCTTGGTGTTTCTTGATCTGTCTTGGGCGCTAGCCCTGCCCCTCTATTTATATGTTGAGCCTTGGGGTCGAAACTTGGAGTAAAAGCCTCCACAAAGTCGGTTTCACCCGAAAGGCAAGAGTCCTACTCGGACTCCAGGGCCAAACGCCAGGGTTCCCGGCGTCTGGACCCAGACGCCGGGGACCCTGGAGTCTGGCCCCTGGACTCCGCAAAACTTCCTTTTGCGCTTTCCAAAAACCTCGTGGGCTTTCCCCTTTGGCCCAGATAAAGTGTTCTCGTGTCCAAACATTTCGGGAAACATCCAGAACCCTTCCGGAGATCAAACACTACTATCCACATATCAATCTTTACTTCCGAACCATTCCGGAGTTCCTCGTCATGTCTGTGATCTTATGCGAAACTCCAAACATTTGGTTACCAACATACATAACTCATAAATACTATATCGTCAACGAACGTTAAGTGTGCGGACCCTACGGGTTCGAGAACTATGCAGACATGACCGAGACACCTCTCTGGTTAATAACCAATAGCGGGACCTGGATGCCCATATTGGCTCCTACATATTCTACGAAGATCTTTATCGGTCAGACCGCATAACAACATACGTTGTTCCCTTTGTCATCGATATGTTACTTGCCCGAGATTCGATCGTCGGTATCTCAATACCTAGTTCAATCTCGTTACCGGCAAGTCTCTTTACTCGTTCCGTAATACATCATCCCGCAACTAACTCATTAGTTGCAATGCTTGCAAGGCTTATAGTGATGTGCATTACCGAGTGGGCCCAGAGATACCTCTCCGACAATCGGAGTGACAAATCCTAATCTCGAAATACGCCAACCCAACAAGTACCTTCGGAGACACCTGTAGAGCACCTTTATAATCACCCAGTTACGTTGTGACGTTTGGTGGCACACAAAGTGTTCCTCCGATAAACGGGAGTTGCATAATCTCATAGTCATAGGAACATGTATAAGTCATGAAGAAAGCAATAGCAACAAACTAAACAATCAAGTGCTAAGCTAACGGAATGGGTCAAGCCAATCACAGCATTCTCCTAATGATGTGATCCCATTAATCAAATGACAACTCATGTCTATGGTTAGGAAACTTAACCATCTTTGATCAACGAGCTAGTCAAGTAGAGGCATACTAGTGACACTCTGTTTGTCTATGTATTCACACATGTATTATGTTTCCAGTTAATACAATTCTAGCATGAATAATAAACATTTATCATGAAATAAGGAAATAAATAATAACTTTATTATTGCCTCTAGGGCATATTTCCTTCACGTCCTATGTGTGGCAAAGCATTTGGTCTGGAATTCAAAAGTTCAAAAAGGGTTACATTTGAAGAGTAGGCAGCGGAGAAAAGATTAATATATGGGATGACTGTTGGATCCCGAACAGTGCCTCCAAAAAAGTTTTAACAGTAAGGGGGAACCAAGTACTTACTAAAGTGAATGAGTTAATTGATCTAATCATGGGAGAATGGGATGAGATGTTAATCCGGGAGAATTTCTGGCACATTGATGCTGAACGCATACTACAAATCCCATTATTCCATGTGGAGATAGAGGACTATGTTGCATGGCATCTCACGAGGAGCGCGTTTTTTCAGTACGTTCTGCCTATTATAAGCAATGGGAAGTGAATTATGATACAGATGACAGCGGTCTAGCCCGCTTCTCCATGGCGCCCCATCCAGTTTGGAAGAAGTTGTGGAGTTTGAGAGTGCCAGCGAAAGTTAAAATTTATATCTGGAGATGCTTGCACAATGCCATCCCATGCCGGAGTATCCTTATGAATCGCCATGTTGGAAACTTGTCCCAATGTCCATACTGTACAGATGGTGCGAAAGACTTAGCCCATATGCTGTTTAAGTGTGCAAGGGCGCAAGCAATTTGGGAAGCTTTGGGAATCGCAGCAGATATTAACTTTGCTTCATTGGCTGATCGAGCAGGTTCAGCAGTCTTGGAGTTCATTTTATATGATGATTCTTATCGGCGACAATATTCTGGATTGGTCAAGCTTCCAGAGCTCATATCAACAGTTTGTTGGTTCCTGTGGTGGCAAAGAAGACAGTTCGTGCGAGGGGAAGAAATATTGACTCCAGAACGAACAGCGCCGGCGGTGGTTGCCCTAGCGATTAATTATGTGCGCGGAGCACAAGCTAAATCTACACCCAAGATCAATAGGTGGCCGACGTTCCGAGCAGGACAACTTGTCCTTAATGTCGATGCTTCATTCACAGAGGGCGATTATGCTGGGTCTTGTGATGCTGTCATCCGTGATCACCAGGGCTTTCATATCGGCATCCACGGCAAGATTAGAACATGTAGCTGATGTGTTCATGGCAGAAGCGGTAGCTCTGCTTGAAGGACTGAAGCTAGCAAGAGATACGGGATGCAATAACTTGATGGTCAGATCGGATAATATCACGGTGGTGGATGCACTTAGATTCAATGAAAGTTATTCTATGGTAGTAGCGCCGGTTCTTGATGAATGTCGTAGTTATCTAGTAGATTTCGGGAGGTTTACTATTGAGTATTGTATTAGAGAGTCAAATTATATAGCTCATGAGCTGGCTAGATGGGGACATGCTAATAATCCATCTCGTTGGATTGATGCCCCGCCTGATTTCATTGTGAGTCTGCTGGCAGACGATATATCCGTCCTTTGATTAATAAAGTAAGCTTTCCCGTCAAAAAAGAAAAAGAAATTGTATGCAGCTTGTCGGAGTAAAAGTTGCATTTGAATTTGAACCAACGGTAAATAAAAGGGTCACCTTTAAACACTATGTCGTACCAGGCTTTAAAAATCACACTAGTCACTCACCTCTTGAAGCAAGATCTATAAAATCGCTGAATAAATATTGCCTGAAACATCGTCCCACATAGCACAAGCTTGCAATCAAAGATATTTGATGGGCTAAGATTTGACATGAGAACCGTCTTCCTTCCCCTTCTCTTTGTTTGCTCTCACGAGTCACGACAGGCGAAAGGGAGGCGACTCGTGTGCCATCGCTCTCTGTCAGCCGCTCCGGCAGCGGGGCGACGGGGGAACCTTCTCATCTTATTCATCGCGTGTGGATAGGTTAGGGCTAGGTTTTCTGTGGTATGTTGTTTTGGTTTCAACGGTTATGGCGGCGACGCTGAATAAAGGTGCTCCGAATCTCTTCCCTGTGGCTTGGGTGCGGAAGTCGTTGGTGGATCTGGAAACAGGTTTTCCAATCGAGGCAGGCATGGCGGCGACCGCTGCCTTGTGGTTCGTTTTCTACTCTAGCTTCGCTGCCGCGGTGATGCGTGCTCCGGCGTCCCTGTGGAGCCTTGGAGCTTTTACAGGAGCATTGCGCCGGCGGTGCTGCGACTGCAGATATTCGTCGATGGCCAGGTCCACGCCAGATTTTCCTCTCTCGATCGCCGGCAAGAGAGGTGATGTTTTCATACCGGTGGTGCCCTGATACAATGCTTCTTCGGCGTGTTGGTTCGTGTGGACTGAAGCTGTCAACTTCCCGCTCACGAAGATTGTCTTTTGCTTTGGACTCCTTTGGTGAATCTGCCGGCATTTCTTCATACGAACTCAATTTTTGACGTTCTCGGGCTTATTGGATTTGTATGAACGATGCCGATGCACCTGTAGTGTTGGATATTCAAATTGAGCACTTTGCAAAATGTCATACTTGACACTCCAAAATGTGCAAGTCTGGTACCTGAAGGTCCTCCTTTTTTTTAATCTCAATCTTGACCTTTTCATCGTCCTTCGTCCATGATTTCTCACCTATAAACACAATAAACAAAGAAAACTATAAAAACCACAAATTATGTAATGGACATGTAATTGGCTTGGTAGGACATGATATACGGAGACAATATGCAACAAAAATGAGCTCCCAAAATGCGTACAAAATAGAGCCATCAACATGGAAATATAATAATGACTATATTATTGCCTCTAGGTCATATTTCCAACAATAATACCATCATAATATTGCAGAGGTAGCGCCTTAAAATCATACTGGAATTCATGATCATTTGAGCGCAGTCCATTTACAGCGAGGAATAACTTGAGTGAAAGTAGATGCCCACCACCAGCTATACGGACCTTTTGCATCTTAGGTAGTGGTTCTTGTCCTACTAGTTGTGTTGCCAAGCGAGCACTGACCAAGGAATGAGAACTGCCAGAGTCCACTATATGCTCAGCTATCTGACAATCTACGCGAATGGCACCATTTGTTGTTTCCGCCTCTGCTGACAAAACCTAAGTTCAATATTGCTGCCCTCACAATCAGCGTTGTCAACTGAATTTCTTGGACAATATGCAACTGAACAGTAGTACTGCACTTCGCCACAGATGAAGCAAATCCCTTTGCTCTTCGGTAAGCCTTCAATGTTGCCAGCTTGTCATCTCCAACAGGGCTGCTCTTGAAATTGTCATTTCTCTTTGGCTATCCAGGAATTCGAGTGCTGGCTTTCTTGCTCTGACAATAAGATGAAGAAGTAACACTGGACCGACGATTGGGCGAATAAAAGTCAGCATCAAACTCCTCCATCTCCTCTTGCACAACAGCAATAGGATACGCAGCATCTGAATCGGCGGGCCTTTGAACAACAACAATCACACGAACATTGTATTTTAAACCATTTAAAAATCTAGTCATACAATGAAGCATATCAGGATCAGGATCATAGGCTGTCAACTGGTCCATAAGTTCAGAAAACTGTCCAATGTATTCTTCGACAGATCCAGTCTACTGAAGACGATGTTGATTTCGCCCAAAGCGATGAAGCACAGGAGGACAGAAATCCTCCCGTGATGCTCTAACGAACTTATGTTGAACAGAGGAAAGCCAGCGTGATGCTGCTCCCGCAAACTACATCACCGCTACCGCGATCCATAGATACGGATCAGTGTCGAACATTTCAAAGTAGTCGACACACCTAGTTTGCCCAGGCAATGTGTTCAAATGTTGGTTCAGCTTGTTCAAACACACTCCATCCTCCGGAAACATTCTATACCTAAATTACATTACAAGGTAACAGCCATAATTTACAAAGCTGTCAAAATCTGGCGGTTTATAATCAAAAGCTGCTAACTAACAGGCTGTACTCTACTTCTACATTTCTCAGACCAATATTCAAACTTCTTTGACTAAACAGGCAATGGAACTTGGGATAACTCGTATATATCAAGCACAATGTAGGATTTCCATGTTTTCAGTTAGATTGGAGTTCTATGATTATATCATTATGTAGTCACTTCGGATCAAGGGCCGTAAGGTGCAGCTCGACAAATTAACCGCAATATAACTAGGGATCAACATTATATATGTTCCAGCAATCGAGTATCCATGGTGGAGCCATTGAATCATCCATGGTGCGCATCCCAACGGCCAGGTCCACTCATACCTCAAACCCAATGACGCCGTGCCTTGAACTGGATGATAAAAACAATAAGGGCAAAACATCATTAGAGATTTAGAGATAACTGCACTTGGCACAGGTATACAGCAACATGGAACCAATCGCGATAGTTCATCATTGCTGCAATGCATGTAAGATGCGTATAAATATTTATGGCATGGTTTGCTGTTGCTGTTCCTAAAGGGGTCCTGTAGATTCCTTGCATATTTTTTTCCTGGGAAGGTTTGCATTTGATTGTATCCTGTCAAGAGAACACGGATGAGAATATACTAGTATGAAACTAAGTTCGTTCCACATGAACATTGCAAATGGAGGCGCAAAACCAAGTTGTTCCAAATGAACATTGTAAATAGAGGTGCGACTGATCAGCGAACCGGGGAACTAGACTCAAATGTCCTTGCAATACTGCAAACTAAGCAGAGAACAGCAGTTGAAAGTAACATGGACCAGTTGGTGAGCTACTGAACAACAGGTGCATGCACAACTATAATTTCTTCTTCATATCGAACTGCAGTGCGGTATCGTTTTGTTCTTCAGAAAAGGATGGTGCTCTGGTTGAGCCTTTGTGAAGCTGTGGTTTACCATTCAGCAATGCATCTTTTTTTTTTTTGGTAGCGTAGCTGCACTGAGTTAGCATATCTATTGTTTTTTCTTGAAAAATAATGTCATTTTGTTCACTTGGTAGACGATTAGTGGTTCAGGGGTGAATTTGCCCTGTGCCTAAATTGAGTTACAAGGTAACAGTATTGAGCAAGAAAGAGTAACTTTTTCTCTTCAGCAACTAATTATTACGAATGCGCTATGCATTGAGAAGGTAAGCCATACCAAGCAAAGCAGTCAATCGCCCAGGCAATGTGTTCAAATGTTGGTTCAGCTTGTTCAAACACACTCCATCCTCCGGAAACATTCTATACCTAAATTACATTACAAGGTAACAGCCACAATTTACAAGCTGTCAAAATCTGGCGGTTTATGAGCAAAAGCTGCTAACTAACAGGCTGTACTCTACTTCTACATTTCTCAGACCAATGTTTCTTTGACTAAACAGGCAATGAAACTTGGGATAACTCGTATATATACGAGCACGATGTAGGATTTCCATGTTTTCAATTAGATTGGAGTTCTACGATTATATCATTATGTAGTCACTTCGGATCAAGGGCCGTAAAGTGCAGCTCGACAAATTAACCGCAATATAACTAGGGTCGGCATTATATATGTTCCAGCAATCGAGCATCCATGTACTGAGCAACAATGAGTAACTTTTTCTCTTAGCCAAGTCATTATTCAAAATGCATGGTTATGTAAAGGTTAAATGGAGAGCTTCTTTCGGATCTTTCAGAAGACAAGAGCAGTATGTATTTTAATACCAATAACACTTATGCCGAGTATTCATTTGAAAGAATGTAATTCCAGTAAATGAAGGTCATTAGTTAATGCAGAACTAGTAAACATTTAGTCTGCCAGCACTGGTATTAAGACTTCATCTGCCTAAGTTTGTTATGTGTGCTCCTGCCAAAAAACGTAACTAGGTCCTCTATCAGAAGAGCCCCAGGGTTACAACTATTTCGAAATCATCAACGCGTCTTTAAAAAAAAACAGGTAAATCTTGGCATTCCCAAGTATCAATGCAACTCCTTCTGCAGACATATCTTGTACTACGAAGTAAGAAGGCAACTTGCCATCATTCAGACTTCACACATGATGAACTCATCATTTAAATGGTTCCAAAACTTCTCCAGTACCAACTCATGGTGTTTACGGAACTTTCCAGTACTAACTCAGATGTTCTATGCATTCTTCAGATATTACAGAATATTGCCGCAACTTACCCAGATGTATTCCTTACACTTCATCAAGTTCATTTAGTATGGATAAGCATTTATTAAACCAAGGAACATGCCAGTAACTTGCACAGTCCGGCAGTTGTGAACGCAGTCTTGGGAATGTCTTTTCATCAGATCTTCAATTGGCACCACCAACTTCATAGAAAAGGACATTCTAAAACACATATCATAAGTAGACCCATATCCTTGAAAACTTTCAACAGCTAGAATATCACAAGAAAAAGCTAGTAACTCTGCAACAACTTCTTGGTCAAAGGTGGAGGTCTGGCTCAGCTCAGTGAGTAACTTTGCGAGCTTCCTTGGTCGTATCTCAGTGTCAAAATCTCTTCACCAGCTGCTTCTCGGCGTGATTGAATATGTAACGGCGTGTATAGTGTGTGGCACTGTTTGCTTTACCGACAGCTCTCGGCGTGGCAGTCTTAACGCTTCTGAGGGCAATTCTTGGCTATGTGGCCTTCTTCATTGCATCTGAAGCATGTAAACACTCGTGTTGGACACCTCTTGGCCATGTGCCCTTCCTGACCACAACTAACACAGTAGACATTCGATTTAGGCTTCATTTCTGATGATTGGTTCTGAGGGCAATTCTTGGCTGAGTGGCCTTCTTCATTGCATTTGTAGCATGTAAACACCACTGTTGGACATCTTTTGGCCCTGTGCCCTTCCTGACCACAGCTAACACATCGAACAACTGATGCCGGCTTCATTTCTGATGATTGGTTCTGACAGCAATCATTGGCTGTGTGGCCTTCTTCATTGCATTTGTAGCATGTAAACACCACTGTTGGACAGCTCCTGGCCCTGTGCCCTTCCTGACCACAGCTAACACATTGAACAATCGATGCCGGCTTCATTTCTGATGACTGTTTAGCAGTACCAGGGTCCTGTTCTTCCAATACTTTGGACATGTTTGAGGATGTAGGTATAGTGCTGCTCTCTTCTAGTTCTTTTGACGTGTTGCCAGATATAGCTCCGAACCTCTGCGGACACATACGGGCATAGTGGCCTTCTTCCCGGCATGTATAGCACATCTTTTTCTTCCCTTTTGTTTTTGTTTTACATGTTCTAACCATTGGACTAGACTTGTTGGGGGGCAGTACTTTTGCTTTTGAGGGGCAACATCGATCGTACAATATCGGCTTCATTTCTGATGATTGTTTAGCAGTACCAGTATCAGGGTCCCATTCTTCTAATTTTTTGGACAGGTTGGCGGATGTAGCTATAGTGCCGCTCTCTTCAAATACTATGCACAGGCCGGGGCTGTTCTGAGGACACTGAAAAGCAAAGTGACCTTCTTCACGGCATGTAAAGCATATTGTTGTGCTTGCGTTGTATGCGGTGACTATTGGACTAGAGTTGTTGGCGGTCAGTACTTTTCCTTCTGATTTTGCAGAACACTTGGCAGGTGTAGATGCTGGGTTGCCTTGTTTTGATAGTGCAAGCCGCAGAGCAGCTTGAAAGTTGTCTCTCTGACCCTTAACTGCCTCAGTCAATACTGAATTCAAGGGGCACTGAGCAAGATAATGATCCTGACATTCACAAATAAAGCATTTAACTTCGCTCAATCGGCACTCTCCATCGTCATGATGCTCGTCGCAGCTTGAGCAACTGAGACCATGTGTACTGGTACTATGCCCTATCTCTCCACAGCGGGTGCAAGCTCGATTCTCCGACTTGTTCTGCTGGCAACACCACATGCTACAGTGGCCATTTTTGCCACAGACTGTGCAAATGATTCTGTGCTCTTGATCCTTGAAACGGCACTTACTACTGTAATGTCCTTCCTTGCCGCAGACCAAACAAGTGATTACCCCGTTCTTTTTGTCCTGAAGGTACCTACTTTCTACATCTTGTTCGTATGGGTTGAATGTCAGAAAGAACTGACCTCCTGAAACATGGAAATCATTCCTCTCTGGTGAGGGGGTGAGTGAACCACCATTCCGTGTAGGCCACTCTTGTGAAGAGTGGCCTTGGTACCAAGAGGGATGGCATGCGATGTGCTCTGTTGTGCCGCCTTCCCATGGACTTGTATGTTGGTTACTGCAAAAGCGGAAATCATTTTGCCTCCCTAGCGAGGGGGTGAGTGAAGCACCATTCCGTGTAGGCCACTCTTGTGAAGAGTGGCCTCGGTACCAAGAGGAATGCCATGCGATGTGCTCTGTTGTGCCGCCTTCCCATGGACTTTTATGTTGGTTACTGCAAAAGCGGAAATCTTTTTGCTTCCCTGGCGAGGTAGTGAGCGAACCATAATTCCATGGTGGACACTCTTGCGAAGACTGGCCTTGGTACTCAGAGGAATGGCATGTGATGTGCTTCGCTGCACCGCCTTCCCATGGACTTTCATGTTGGCTAGTGCAAAAGCGGCGGCTGAGGTCTGCATTAGTCTCCCACTTTCTTTTTGACCCGGTTTCCTGACTCTTGATAGATAACCCATTGGTTTCCATTTGAATTGTCTCTGACCAGGGATAACAGATAAGAGGGGAAAACATGAGACAAGGAAAAATCTAGTTTGAGTAGTAGGATAAAAATGATGTTGTAGAAGTCACTGTGTAGATGCACCAGAATATAGCCCAAACAGCTAAACAGCATCCACTGATGTACATGCATACAAGGCCTCAACAATACAGGTGCAAACAATGCCTCAACTGTCGATGTGAAAATCCAACATATCAAGAGAGGGGCTAATCATCAGGTTGCGTGTGTTGGATATTACTGCTAAGAGAGAGATTGTAAGAAGATAACTTTGTGATGTACAAAGCTCCCTCCTTCCAAAAGAAAGAAAAGACTAAACAGCGCAGTGCTTGAGCTGCAGCCAATTGCTTAATGAGCAGTGTGATATATGCTCCCTCCGTTCCTAAATATAAGACCTTTTAGAGATTCCAAATATGGACTACATACGGAGCAACATGAGTTAATCTACGCTCCAAAATATGTCTATATACATCTGTATGTAGTCCGTATTGAAATCTCTAAGAGGGCTTATATTTAGAAATGGAGGCAGTATTTGATAAGATATGGATAAGAAGAAGAAGAAGAAGAAAAGTGGCTGATAAACACATGGTAGGATTGAAGGCCTGCCTAATCACGAGGCAGAAGAAAGAGGGTTCAGTGGGACTGCTCTGCTATGAACTCTTGGAACTCACTCTCTGTTTCCACCCAACGCGCGCACCAAATCAGCTACCTATTCCGAGGATCTAAACGGAAGGGGATTGGATCAACGGAAGATGAGTGAGATCCACGGTGGGATACCTGAGGGGCGTGAGCAGCGGTGAGCAGGACAAGGGAGACCGGCGGCGGCGGCGGCGGCGGCGGCGATGGCTGTGCAGCAGCAAGCTCGGGCGGCGGGGTCAACAACCGGAGTGCCGTCTTGCGTTTCGATTCTCAACCTTTGTTGGGGATGGGAAAATAGAAGCAGCAACGAGTAGGGATGACGGATTGAGGAAAGGGTAAACAAGAACACTGTTGGAGCATCTCCGGCCAAACGCCCTCTGTCACGCCTCAAATTAGCTAGTCTGCATTCAAGCCTTATAGCTAGTCTGCATTAGAGTCTTTCATATTTTAACCTTTATATCAAAAAAATCGTACGTACTACATACTACGTGCTATCCTAGCTAATCTTCATCATCGGAGATGTCCACGACAACGGTGTCGGACGCCGGCTGGACGAGCGGGTAGGACGGCTCCGGCTCATCCTTCTCCTGCTCGACCTCATCCATGTAGGAGAGCATCTCTGCCTCCTTCGCGGCCTGCTGCGCCTCCATCTCCTGCCGGTGACGTCTGGCCTCCGCAGCTGACTTCGAGCGGAGGGAATCGAGGATATGAGGGGTGCCGGAGCTAGTGTAAGAGGTTCGGATCCGACCTCTCGATGATAAAGTATATTTGATTTGTCTCGAACGTATCTATAATTTTTTATTATTTCATGCTATTATAATATCACTTTTGAATACTTTTTATAGCAATTTTTTTGGACTAACCCGTTAATTTAGTGCTCAAAGCGTATTGTTGTTTTCTACATATTTTTGACTTTTCAAAAAACCCATATCTACAGAGGTCAAAATATACCGGGGATTTAATATGATTTTTCCAAGTTGTGAAGATTCTAGAAAAATGCCGGGAGAGGCCAGGGGGTCATCCCAGGCCCCCACGTGGCCAAGCCAGGCGACCAAGGGCCCACCCACATGGAGAGGCCCTGTGGGGTCAATGGGCCCCTCGGTCCGAACAATTGCTGGCGTTTTGAGGGTCCGCACTGAAGATGCCCTTAGCGGGGTTTTCCTTGAAAAATTGAACAATAAAAAAAAGAGGCCAAAGATATTTACACATGAATTTGTTTTTTGTTGTTGTGGAGCTCAACTCTTCAAGTATCTCATCATGAAACTTTACACACATGTAGAATACAGCCTTAAGTACTTGTGTATGCTTTCATATATTTTGTAAACTTTAAAAATATGATTTGTAATTCAAAGATGAGCCCTCAAGAGCGCACAGTTTCACACGGCGAGTTCCCACTTTCCATCCTCTGTGCTATCTACTGATGCCCTGTTACAGACACATATCTAATAATCATAAGTAGAACTCCGAAATATTCAAGCAAATGAAAGCAGCTCCTTCTTTCTGAAGATAATAGAAGTGACACGATAACTATATCGTTCATCTTCAATGATAACTTGAAAGCAAGCCTTAGCAAGCAAAAGCAGTGAATCGCCCCAGGCGATGGACTAGTGCTCAAATGTTGGTTCTATACCTAATTTTACGCTACTGTACAAGGTAATCTGCTAAGTGCTAATCTGGCGCTTTATAAGCAACTTACAAGCTGTGATAATCTGGCGCTTTATAAGCAAAAGCTGCTAAGTGCTAACTAACAGACTGTACCCTACATTAGCATTTTTCAGTTCAAAGCAACAAAACTTGGGGCATACTCATGTACAAGCACAATGTAGGGTTTCCACATTATGTTGTCACTGATAATCAATGATCCTAAAGTGCGGTTCTACAAATTAACCACAGCATAACTTAGGGATCAACATTATACATGTTCCAGCAATCGCCCCCCCCCCCCCCCTCCCCCCCTGTGTATTGAGCAAAAGGATGAGTAACCTTTTTTCTCTTCGGCAAATCGTTATACTGAATGCATGTTATGAAATGGTTAAGTGGAGAGCTTATTGTCTTATTGTGAATCTTTGAGAACACAACAGCAGTACGTATTTCAATAAAAATAACACTTATACAGAGGATTCGTTTGAAAGAAAGTAATTGCAGTATTCTGAAGTTTATTGGTTTTTTTTTGGAGGGACTGAAGTTTATTAGTTAGTGACAGACTAGTGAACATTCAGTCTGCCAACACTGGTCTTTTTAAGCCTTCATCTGCCTAAGTTTGTTATGTGTGCTCCTGCCAAAAAACCTCACTAGGCCCTCTACCAGAAACAAAACAAAAAGGTTCTTACCCAGATGTATCCCGTACACTTGTTCATCAAGCACATGAAGTATGGAGAAGCATTTACTACCAAGGAATATGCCAGTAAACTTGCACAATGCAACTGGTTGTGAATCCCATCTTGGGAATGCCTTCTCGTCAGATCGTCAATTGGCACCAACATCATCTCAGAGAAAGACATTCCAAAAACACATGATATAAAATGCCCTTCATTGAAAACTTTTCAACCGCTAGAGTATCTAAAGAAAAAGACGGTAACTGTGCAGTAACTTTTTAGTCAAGGGAGGAGGTCTGGCTCAGCTCAGTGAGTATTTTTCCCCTTGGTTGTATCTTTAGTGCCAAGATCTCTTCCCAAGCTGCTTATCGGCGTGATTGAAAATGTAATGCCATGTATAGTCATTATGAGTACTACTGTTTGCTTTACCGATAGCTCTTGGTGGAACAGTCTTAACGCTTCTGGTGCTTCTGAGGGCATCGATTGGCGCAGTGGCCTTCTTCCTTGCAACGGAAGCATGTAACCACTCGTGTTGATGTGTTGTCTACTGTAACCAAAGGACTAGACTTGTGGACGGTCTATGATTGATGTTTCAACGGACACTTCTTGCGCTTGTGCCCTTCCTCACCACACCTTACACATCGGACATTTGATTTACGCTTCATTTCTGATGATTTCTGGCCCTTCTGAGGGCATTTCTTGGCTTTGTGGCCTTCTTCATTGCATAAGGAGCATATAAACACTCGTGTTGGACAGCTCTTGGCCCTGTGCCCTTCCTGACCACAGCCAACACATCCAAGAACCCACTTCATTTCTGATGAATGTTTAGCGGTACCAGGGTCCTGTTCTTCCAATACTTTGGACATGTTGGAGGATGTACCTATAGTGCTGCTCTCTTCTAATTCTTTTGATGTGTTGCCAGATATAGCTCCGAACTTCTGCGGACACATATGGGCATTGTGACCTTCTTCACGGCATGTAAAGCACATACTTTTCTTCCCTTTTGTTTTTGTTTTACATGTTCTAACCATTGGACTAGGCTTGTTGGGGGTCAGTACTTTTGCCTTTGAGGGGCAACACTGATCGTACAATATCGGCTTCCTTTCTGATGATTGTTTAGCAGTACCTGTATCAGGGTCCCGTTCTTCTAATTCTTTGGACAGGTTGGCGGATGTAGCTATAGTGTTGCTCTCTTCAAATTCTTCGGACTGGCCGGGGCTGTTCTGAGGACACTGAAAGGCAAAGTGACCTTCTTCACTGCATGTAAAGCAAATTGGACTAGACTTGTTGGCGGTCAGTACTTTTCCTTCTGATTTTGCATAACACTTGGGAGGTGTAGATGATGGGTTGCGTTGTTTTGATAGTGCAAGCCGCAGAGCGGCTTGGAAGTTGTCTCTCTGACCCTGAAATGCCTCAGTCAATACTGAATTCAAGGGGCACTGAGCAAGATAATGATCCTGACATTCACAGATGAAGCATTTAACCTCGCTTAAACGGCACTCTCCGTCGTCATGATACTCGTCACAGCTTGAGCAACCGAGACCATGTGTACTGGTAGTATGCCCTATCTCTCCACAGCGGGTGCAAGCGCGATTCTCCGACTTGTTCTGCTGGCAACACCACATGCTACAGTGGTCATTTTTGCGACAGACTGCGCAAATGATTTTGTGCTCTTGGTCCTTGAAACGGCAGTCACAACTGTAATGTCCTTGGTTGCCACAGACCAAACAAGTGATTGTCCCGTTCATTTTGTCCTGGAGGTACCTACTTTCTACATCTTTCTGGTATGGGCTGGACGTCAGAAAGAATCGGTCTCCTGAAACATGGAAATTATTTTGCGTCCCTGGCGAGGGGGTGAGTGAAGCACCATCCCGTGCAGGCCTCTGTTGGGGATGGTGGCCTTGGTACCCAAAGGAATGCCATGCGATGTGCTTCGCTGTATGTTCATGTTGGTTCTTCCACTTTCTTTTTGACCCGATCTCCTGACTCTTGGCAGATGACCCATTGGTTTCCATCCGAATTAACTGTTTCTGAACAAGGGTAGTAACAGATAAGAGGGGAAAACATGAGACAAGGAAGAAAATGTAGTCTGAGGAGCATGATAAAATGAATGATATTCAAGACGCTGCTGTGTAGATGCAACAGAATATAGCCCATCAGTGGCGGAGCCAAGGAGGGACGAGCAGGGGCCAGCGCCCCCCCCCCCCCCCCCCCCACCACCGGTACTCTTGGAGCTGGTGTACGCTACCAGCAAAATCACACGTACAAGCATAGGCAGCTGCGGCGCCGTGTGCCCTTTCCGCCGCCGCCGCCGCCCATCAGCTTCTGATCTCCCCGCTTTGCCGCTCACGATCTGATTTGTACGACGACTCAGCGACGCAACCTACTTCATAGCTTCAGCCAACGAACTAGCAGGTTCACACATCACACTATATTAATCTCTCTCACTTCTCATCTCGTATCAGTGTTGAAACTATATATATCAGATTTTATCATTTGCGATTGTATCAAGAATTCATACCTTGTACGTGTCCTAAAATTACCGTGATGCAAATTATCTTGTATGAGTTTATATTTATTGATGCAAAAGAATTCTATGGGGACCTTACACAGTAGCTAATTCTGAAATTGAAATTCTTCAACTACGAGGAGAAAAATGCAGCCAAACACCATTAATATTAATTCAATTTTCAAGCTAGTTATTTCTAAAATTGAAATTCCTCAACCATGGAGAGAGATAACGCTGCCAAACCGCATTAAGATTAATTTGTTTTCGAAGCCAGTTGCTTCAAATTCTTGACATACTGAACAAATAGGATTCAAGACCTAATCATGGGGAAGAAGAAGAGGGTTCAGTGGGAGGGACTGCTCTGCTCGGTAGGCTAGGAATTCAATCGCTGTTTCAACCTACCGCATGCACCAAATCAGCAACCGAATTAGTAGATGCAGGCGGGATAACAATCGATCTAAATGGAAGGGGAATGGATCAAGAAAAGACGGGGGAGACACACGAGGAGCGTAAGGCCTACTACCTGAGGGCAGGGGAGTGGGTAGCGGGGAGCAGGAGAAGAGAGCCCCGACGGCGACGACGGCGACGGCGGTGGCGAATTGGTGGCGGCGGGGTCAACAGCCGGCGGCGGCTGCTCTGCTGTTTTGGTTGGGAATTGAAGCAAGCAGGCCGTGGTGGGGATGACGAACAGGGTAAACAAGCCTTTTTTTCTTTTTTTTTTCTTCTCGTCTACGGACCACAATAGCGGGCCTGCCCATTTTAGAGCGGGTGCTCGCTACGTTTTTTCTTTTTCTATTTTGGTTCCTTTTATTATTCTTTCTTCGATTTGTTTTGTTTTTCTCTGGTTTTCTTTGGGTTTTTTATTATTTTTTCTTTGCTTTACTTTGGTTTCTTTGTTTTCTCATTGATTTTATTTTGGTTTACTCTTTCTTTCGCTATGCTTTGGTTTCTTTGTTTTCTCAATACAATAGGTTTTCTTTTTCTTTTTAGTCGGGTTTGAAAATTTTCAAATATATTTTGAAAATCATGAACAATTTTGAAAAATCAAACATTTTTTAAACTCCAATTTTTTTGATATGTACTCTTTCTGTAAACTAATATAAGAGTGTTTAGATAACTAAAATAGTAATCTAAACGCTTTTATATTAGTTTACGGAGGGAGTATAATACAAAAGACTATAAGGGCATCTCCAACGTTGTCCCCTAGAACGGACATAATATTTGTCCATGATGAGTCCGCCGACAGTGGTACAAGAGTCGGCCATCCAACACTTGTCGTAAACGTCTGCCACAATACAAATAAATTTGGACGAAATTCATGCAAACATGACAGAATTCATTCAAACATGACGGTATTCATTCAAAATGACATTAGTTCAGACATAATTTACATAAACCAAGCAATATTTGAGGCAGGCAAGTCCTCCTTGACACGGGCTCGCGGCGACGAGGGCGGTGCCGGACCATGATCCCAGAGCGAGTGCTCGATGAAGAGCTCAATGTGTTGCTGGTAACTCCACATCC
The DNA here is from genome assembly GCF_056163025.1 of Triticum urartu. NCBI lineage: Eukaryota > Viridiplantae > Streptophyta > Magnoliopsida > Poales > Poaceae > Triticum > Triticum urartu. The sequence goes on along the minus strand of NC_141877.1, from coordinate 45,564,766 downwards.
ATGACCGCCGCCTCCGAGAAGATGTGTGGCTCCTTCTCGTGGGAGCCGGCCGCCATGGAGGTCAAAGGTTCTAGAGAGCAACACGCGGCGGCGCCAAAGATCCGTGTCTGGAGCCATTTGTTTGCCGGTGCGGAGAAGCATGATTTCTGCATGGTGCGATGTGGACATCGTCGGAGCAGAGATGATTGGAGAGCTTGTGAGCGGAGAGGTTTGGACGGCGGCGGAGTCATGCTTAAAAAGCGAACTGATGGGAAGCCGACTTTAATGCGGCGGCGGAGTAGGCCTCTCGGACACCGCATCAACATTGAAATGGTGCGCCTGCTTGTTCGTTCACATCGCTCTGACCGACATTAACGCCCGAAAAGTTGTGTCCGCTATGGAGCGGGCCTGACCAGCATGAATGTGCGGCAACCACTTAGTGCGGAGAGGGTCTTTTTAGGGGGAGAGAGTTTTCGGGTGAGACGTGGCAGTCAGACACGTACATATTGTCGGTCCGGGCGAATATGACTGTGCAGGAGGTCTCTCGAAAATCAGGCGAAAAGGGCTGTGTTTGTCAGAGCTGAAAAAGAAGTCCCACGTCGCTTGTGTTGTGTGCCCGATTCTGAAATTGTTAAGAAGAGGAGCGAATGACCGAAACGCCCTTCCTACCCGACCAAAATCAATGCAGACACCATATCATATCAGATCCATCCATCTGGAATTCTGGATTGGTTGGACTCTTCTCTGGCCGCCGTCCGCCGTCCGCCTCCGCCCGTTTGATTGAGCTTCCCCCGTCCCTCCTCCTCCTCCTCCTCTTTGCTCCATTCAAATGTTCAAATACTCCCAGCATTGCTGAGCTGAAATTCCCCATCTTGAATCGCTCGCCGCAGCACCAGTGCGCATTGCATCTAGCTCGAATCGAGCTCATGGCGAGGCTCGAGGCGGCGGCGCTGCTGCTGGCCGCGGCGGCGGCTGCGCTGTTGGTCACGGCGGCGGAGGGGCTGGGCGTGAACTGGGGCACGCAGGCGTCGCACCCGCTGCCGCCCAAGGTGGTGGTGCAGCTGCTCAAGGACAACGGCATCAACAAGGTGAAGCTCTTCGAGACCAACCCGGAGGCCATGAAGGCGCTCGCCGGCAGCGGGGTCGAGGTCATGCTCGCCATCCCCAACGACATGCTCCACCGCATCGCCGGAGACTCGGCCGCCGCCAGGGACTGGGTCAAGCGCAACGTCAAGCGCTTCGACTTCGACGGCGGCGTCGTCATCAAGTAACCCCCGTCGCCATGGTTCTGCTTAGTTTTCTACTACCTTATCTTAGTACTGTGGTACATATGCAAATATTCACCGTGATACTGTCACCAACCATTTCCATTTGGGTGTAGGCGCGTAGCGATAGCGATACGTTTGCGTGCTTCAGTTTCCTCTTCTTCCTGCACAAAATTGTACTGTAATCCGGTGAAGATCTGCAGAACATCAATGTGCTTGCTTATAGAATGAGTGAGGGTTGGAGGGGGACAGTGGTCAGTGGAGGAGGTTGTTGGGACGATTTGGTTGGTCCTGGTGTGGTGTGCAACCCAAGCGATCATATTCTTTCTCTCGGTGGACCATCGTACAGCATGGATAATTCAGTGGGGTGGCTGTCAATTGTCATATTCTTTCTGTGGAGTTATGCCAGCAATTTACTATAGCCAGTAATTGGGTGTTGAATTTTGGACATTTTCAGGATATACTGGGATGCAGGATAAAGGAGATGTGTGAGTGTTGTCTGAGAAAACAGAGTGAGAAAACCATAGCATGTCTAACAGCAACTCTTGCCATATCGGGGCCGGTCGGCACAATAACCGTCGATATGGCAATTTTGATCGAAAATGCCACTCTAGGACGATTTATAAATGCTTCGTTGACAGTGGTAGCTTTAGGACATACAGTACTGGAATTCAGGATAGAGGAGATGCGTGGAGTTATGCCAGCAATTTGCTGTAGCCAATAATTCAGTGTAGAGTTTTGGACATTTTCAGGCGCCTACTGAACCTGCAACATGAAAGAGCTGAGTTTTTCTCTTCACGATGCAGCACTACTGAACCACAATGCCAAACTTGAACAGTAGACAAATTCAGTTTTGTTCTGATCCTTGTCATGGTGTGCTGCAATGCAATGCAGGTACGTGGCTGTGGGCAACGAGCCATTCTTGGCAGCGTACAAGGGGTCGTTCATGAAGGTCACCTTGCCGGCGCTGGAGAACATCCAGAACGCGCTCAACGACGCCGGCGTCGGCGACCGGATCAAGGCGACGGTCCCTCTCAACGCCGACGTGTACAACTCCCCGGCCAGGAACCCCGTGCCGTCGGCGGGCCGGTTCCGCGCCGAGATCTCCGGCGTCATGACGGACATGGTCAAGTTCCTGGCCAAGAACAAGGCGCCCTTCACCGTCAACATCTACCCCTTCCTCAGCCTCTACCTCGACGACAACTTCCCCCTGGACTTCGCCTTCTTCGACGGCGGGGCGACGCCGGTGAACGACAACGGTGTGATGTACACCAACGTGTACGACGCCAACTTCGACACGCTGGTCGCGGCGCTGGCGGCGGTGGGGCACGGCGACATGCCGATCATTGTCGGCGAGGTGGGGTGGCCCACGGACGGCGACAGGCACGCCAAGGCGTCCTATGCGCGGCGCTTCTATGACGGGCTGTTGAAGCGGCTGGCGGCGAACCGCGGCACGCCGGCGAGGCCGAACCGGCACATCGAGACGTACCTGTTCGGGGTGGTGGACGAGGACCGGAAGAGCGTGCAGCCAGGCAGCTTCGAGCGGCACTGGGGCATCTTCCGGTACGACGGGCAGCCCAAGTTCGCCATGGACCTCAGCGGGCAGGGCCGAAACACAATGCTGGTGCCGGCCAAGGGCGTGCAGTACCTGTCCAGAACGTGGTGCGCGCTCAACCCCAAGGCCAGCAGGGACGATCTCAACAAGCTCCTCGGCGCCAAGATCGACTACGCGTGCAGCAACGCGGACTGCACGACGCTGGGGTACGGCTCGTCGTGCAACGGCATGGACGCCAGGGGCAACGCCTCCTACGCCTTCAACGCCTACTACCAGACGCAGAGCCAGGAGGACGAGGCCTGTGACTTCCAGGGCCTCGCGCTGCCCACCCAGACGGATCCCTCCACGGCGACGTGCAACTTCACCATCCAGATAGCCACCTCGGGGGCGGCGGCAGCAACGCAGCTCGGCGTGGCGCCGGCGGCTGCCGCCCTGCTGGTGGCGTTGCTCCAGCTCTCACTGTTGTAGTGGTAGTGTTTGGCATTCCCGCGGTTGATTTGTTCATAAGATCAATTGCCACTGTTGATTTGTTGCAGTTCTTTTCAGCGCATTAGGCTTTCTTTTGTACTACTGGATTACAGAAGTAAAGATCAAGGTGCGATTTAGGACAGCCCTAGGCGCCGGGCCGACTGGCCCAATTGTCAGCGCATCGCCTTCCGCTCGCCCCGCGTGTTGTCGCCGCCCGCCGTCTCCCCATGCACTGTCGCCGTCGGCATAGGCGCTCTGCCGTGACCCGTGAGTCGCCAACGTCGTCACAGGAGCTTGGCAGTCATGGTTCCACAGCATCTAGCAACCATGGTTGCAGCACCCCGCCGTGTGGTCACCACCGTTCTGGAGTGTGAGATGACTGGTCCTAAGGTGCCGCGTTTTGTCAGTGAAGAAATGTTTTGCAAAAATCAGTAATTTGAGGAAAGCTATCTAATTTGCTTTTCAAGCTGCAGAAAACAACAGTCCGGCACAATTGGAGCAGAAAACAACAGTCCGGTGTTTTATGCAACTTACTCAAGAGTATGAACAAATGCATCTTGAAGTATGATGGTGCAATGTAAGGAAATAGAGTCTGGGATTTAGTGATGTACTACACATAAATCACCAGACTCAGGTTCTTCTCCTTGAGACCTTGAGTTCCAGTTCATCACCTTGAATAGGAGCATGTGGTCGTTTCTTTTCATCACCTAAGAGCTGAATAGACAGAAACAATGTACAGATTAGAAGCATGTGTCAGTCCAAGACTGAAGAGCCAAATTCAGCCCACACAAAATTAGACAGTTTGATATACTAATTTGAACTAAAACCACGACGAGTAAATTGGAACGGAGGGAGTATATATGTGGATCGAACGAATTTTGTTAGCACCTTCCCTACATTTCCATCCGCATCGTCCTCGTCCTCGTCCTCGCTCTCGCTCTCGTACACGATCTCGTGGAATATGTGATCATGAGCACGTTTGAAAGCATCAATCTCCTGAATATATGTTGAGTCAACACGCACGGGATTAATAGAGGTTTACATATCCAACACGCACGGGATGAAGAGTTAAAGCGATCTTGAGACAAAAGGGGAGGCCTCAAATCTGAATGGGAGAAGAACTAGGCGAGAGAAGGGATCGAGCTAGCGCACCTCGCGTAAGCGGTCCATCTTTTGCTAGAACGTCTTACCATCAGAGCTGTTCATGATATCCTGGACCTTGTTCATGTCGAAGTGTCGGAACAGGTAGATCAGGCGAGGAGGAAGAGGCGGCAACGGCGCATGGGATGCACGAAAGAGACGAGGTCTGCCTTCGCCGCCGGGTGGTCTGCCAGTCATGATTGCCGGAGGGGACGGCGGCGTTGGCGTGGCTAGGGTTTTGACTGGGGATGGCTTCTTTATTCGGGGAGGGGGAGACGTACATGCATATTTGGGATATCTGATATTCCCTCCGTTAAGATCATTTTGACACCCAAGGGAGTACATCGTATTATCTATCTATTGTTTCATAGTGCAACTTCGGATCTCGAACTGGTTAGATGGTTTTCCGTAGGGTGAAACTAATAAAATGTTACACGGTATATGCAGAGCGAACTAAATATATATATTCTACAATAGTGATACAAGACTAGAGCAAAAGTTTGGGACGTGGATTTGCTGAACATGGATGCGCGCGCACCCTTTATAAATATGGTTAATTATCCTTTTGCCCTCAGTGGTGTCCATGTACTCAGTTTTGCCCTCAGATGTGAATTGTGCTCAGTTTTGCCCCTAGTCCGTGCGCACCGACTCGTTCCGTAAACTCTGCCGTCTCCGTCAGGTCAACCTTTTGACTCACCCCTTACAGGTGGGACCAGGCGGCAGAGACGGCCAATTTTATTCAGACCGTTGCACGCGTGGCTTGTGGGACCCAGCAGAGTGTTGGAAATATGCCCTAGAGGCAATAATAAATTAGTTATTATTATATTCCTTGTTCATGATAATCGTTTATTATCCATGCTAGAATTGTATTGATAGGAAACTCAGATACATGTGTGGATACATAGACAACACCATGTCCCTAGTAAGCCTCTAGTTGACTAGCTCGTTGATCAATAGATGGTTATGGTTTCCTGACCATGGACATTGGATGTCGTTGATAACGGGATCACATCATTGGAAGAATGATGTGATGGACAAGACCCAATCCTAAGCCTAGCACAAGATCGTGTAGTTCGCATGCTAAAGCTTTTCTAATGTTAAGTATCATTTCCATAGACCATGAGATTGTGCAACTCCCGGATACCGTAGGAATACTTTGGGTGTACCAAACGTCACAACGTAACTAGGTGGCTATAAAGGTACACTACAGGTATCTTCGAAAGTGTCTGTTGGGTTGGCACAAATCGAGACTGGGATTTGTCACTCCGTGTGACGGAGAGGTATCTCTGGGCCCACTCGGTAGGACATCGTCATAATATGCACAATGTGATCAAGGAGTTGATCACGGGATGATGTGTTACGGAACGAGTAAAGAGACTTGCCGGTAACGAGATTGAACAAGGTATCGGGATACCGACGATCGAATCTCGGGCAAGTATCGTACCGCTAGACAAAGGGAATTGTATACGGGATTGATCGAATCCTCGACATCGTGGTTCATCCGATGAGATCATCGTGGAACATGTGGGAACCAACATGGGTATCCAGATCCCGCTGTTGGTTATTGACCGGAGAACATGTCGGTCATGTCTGCACGGTTCCCGAACCCATAGGGTCTACACACTTAAGGTTCGATGACGCTAGGGTTATAAGGAATAGATATACGTGGTTACCGAATGTTGTTCGGAGTCCCGGATGAGATCCCGGATGTCACGAGGAGTTCCGGAATGGTCCGGAGGTAAAGATTTATACATGGGAAGTCCTGTTTTGGTCACCGGAAAAGTTTCAGGTTTTATCGGTAACGTACGGGGACCACCGGGAGGATCCCGGGGGTCCACCAAGTGGGGCCACCAGCCCCAGAAGGTTGCGTGGGCCAAGTGTGGGAAGGGACCAGCCCCAGGTGGGCTGGTGCGCCCCCCCACCAAGGCCCAAGGCACAGGGAGAGTGGGAGGGGGCAAACCCTAGGTCTAGATGGGCCTTAAGGCCCACCCTAGGTGCGCCCCCCTCTCTTCCCCCTTGGCCGCACCCTAGATGGGTTTTGGGGGCTGCCTCCCCCCTAGGGAGGGAACCCTAGATGGGGGCGCAGCCCCTCCCCTTCCCCTATATATACTTGAGGTTAGGGGGCTGCAACACACACGATTTGATCTCTCCCTGGCGCAGCCCTACCCCTCTCTCCTCCTCGTCTCTTGCGGTGCTTGGCGAAGCCCTGCTGGAGTACCACGCTCCTCCACCACCACCACGCCGTTGTGCTGCTGCTGGATGGAGTCTTCCTCAACCTCTCCCTCTCTCCTTGCTGGATCAAGGCATGGGAGACGTCACCGGGCTGTACGTGTGTTGAACGCGGAGGTGCCGTCCGTTCGGCACTAGGATCTCCGGTGATTTGGATCACAACGAGTACGACTCCTTCAACCCCGTTCTCTTGAACGCTTCCGCATAGTGATCTACAAGGGTATGTAGATGCTCTCTCCTTCCCCTCGTTGCTGGTTTCTCCATAGATAGATCTTGGTGACACGTAGGAAAATTTTGAATTTCTGCTACGTTCCCCAACAGTGGTATCAGAGCCAGGTTTATGCGTAGTTTCTATGCACGAGTAAAACACAAAGTAGTTGTGGGCGTTGATTTTGTTCAATATGCTTACCGTTACTAGTCCAATATTGATTCGGTGGCATTGTGGGATGAAGCGGCCCGGACCGACCTTACACGTACTCTTACGTGAGACTGGTTCCACCGACTGACATGCACTAGTTGCATAAGGTGGCTAGCGGGTGTCTGTCTCTCCCACTTTAGTCGGATCGGATTCGATGAAAAGGGTCCTTATGAAGGGTAAATAGCAATTGGCATATCATGTTGTGGTTTTTGCGTAGGTAAGAAACGTTCTTGCTAGAAACCCATAGCAGCCACGTAAAACATGCAAACAACAATCAGAGGACGTCTAACTTGTTTTTGCAGGGTATGCTATGTGATGTGATATGGCCAAAAGGATGTGATGAATGATATATGTGATGTATGAGATTGATCATGTTCTTGTAATAGGAATCACGACTTGCATGTCGATGAGTATGACAACTGGCAGGAGCTATAGGAGTTGTCTTAATTTATTTATGACCTGCGTGTCAACATAAACGTCATGTAATTACTTTACTTTATTGCTAACCGTTAGCTATAGTATTAGAAGTAATAGTTGGCGAGCAACTTCATGGAGACACGATAATGGAGATCATGATGATGGAGATCATGGTGTCATGCCAGTGACAAGATGATCATGGAGCCCCAAGATGGAGATCAAAGGAGCTATATGATATTGGCCATATCATGTCACTATTATTTGATTGCATGTGATGTTTATCATGTTTTTGCATCTTGTTTACTTAGAACGACGGTAGTAAATAAGATGATCCCTCATTAAAATTTCAAGAAAGTGTTCCCCCTAACTGTGCACCGTTGCGAAGGTTCGTTATTTCGAAGCACCACGTGATGATCGGGTGTGATAGATTCTAACGTTCGAATACAACGGGTGTTGACGAGCCTAGCATGTACAGACATGGCCTCGGAACACATGCAAAACACTTAGGTTGACTTGACGAGCCTAGCATGTACAGACATGGCCTCGGAACACAAGAGACTGAAAGGTCGAGCATGAGTCGTATGGTAGATACGATCAACATGAAGATGTTCACCGATGTTGACTAGTCCGTCTCACGTGATGATCGGACACGGCCTAGTTGACTCGGATCATGTAATCACTTAGATGACTAGAGGGATGTCTATCTGAGTGGGAGTTCATAAGATGAACTTAATTATCCTGAATATAGTCAAAAGGTCTTCGCAAATTATGTCGTAGCTCGCGCTTTAGTTCTACTGTTTAGATATGTTCCTAGAGAAAATTTAGTTGAAAGTTGATAGTAGCAATTATACGGACTAGGTCCGTAAACTGAGGATTGTCCGCATTGCTTCATAGAAGGCTTATGTCCTTAATGCACCGCTCAGTGTGCTGAACCTCGAACGTCGTCTGTGGATGTTGCGAACATCTAACATACACATTTTGATAACTACGTGATAGTTCAGTTAAACGGTTTAGAGTTGAGGCACCGAAGACGTTTTGAAACGTCGCAAAACATATGAGATGTTTCGAGGGCTGAAATTGGGATTTCAGGCTCGTGCCCACGTCAAGAGGTATAAGACCTCCGACGATTTCTTAGCCTGCAAACTAAGGGAGAAAAGCTCAATTGTTGAGCTTGTGCTCAGATTGTCTGAGTACAAAAATCATTTGAATCGAGTGGGAGTTGATCTTCCAGATGAGATAGTGATGTTTCTCCGAAGTCATTACCACCAAGCTGCTAGAGCTTCGTGATGAACTATAATATATCGGGGACATATATGATGATCCTTGAGATATTCGCGATGTTTGACACCACAAAAGTAGAAATCAAGAAGGAGCATCAATTGTTGATGGTTGGTGAAACCACTAGTTTCAAGAAGGGCAAGGGCAAGAAGGGATACTTCATGAAACGGCAAATCAGCTGCTGCTCTAGTGAAGAAACCCAAAGTTGAACCCAAACCCGAGACTAAGTGCTTCTGTAATAAGGGGAACAGCCACTGGAGCAGAATTACCCTAGATACTTGGTAGATGAGAAGGCTGGTAAGGTCGGTAGAAGTATATTGGATATACATTATGTTAATGTGTACTTTACTAGTACTCCGAGTAGCACCAGGGTATTAGATACCGATTCGGTTGCTAAGTGTTAGTAACTCGAAATAAATGCTACGGAATAAACGGAGACTAGCTAAAGGTGAGATGACGATATGTGTTGGAAGTATTTCCAAGGTTGATCAAATATCGTACGCTCCCTCTACCATCAAGATTGGTGTTTGCGTTGAGCATAGACATGATTGGGTTATGTCTATCGCAATACGGTTATTCATTTAAGGAGAATAATGGTTACTCTGTTTATTTGAATAATACCTTCAATGGTCTTGCACCTAAAATGAATGGTTTATTGAATCTCGATCATGGTGATACACATGTTCATGCCAAAAGATATAAGATAGTAATGATAGTACCACCTACTTGTGGCACTGCCACGTAAGTCATATCGGTATAAAACACATGAAGAAGCTCCATGTTGATGGATCTTTGGGCTCACTCGTTTTTGAAAAGTTTGAGACATGCGAACCATGTCTATTGGTGTATATGCATGAAGAAACTCCATGCAAATGGACCGTTTGGACTCACTTGATTTTGAATCACTTGAGACATGCAAATAATACCACATGGGCAAGATGACTGAAAGCCTCATTTTCAGTAAAATGGAACTAGAAAGCAACTTGTTGGAAGTAATACATTTTGATGTGTGCAGTCCAATGAGTGCTGAGGCGTGTAGTGGATATCGTTATGTTCTTACTTCACAGATGATTTGAGTAGATGTTGAGTATATTTACTTGATGAATCACGAGTCTGAATTATTGAAAGGTTCAAGTAATTTTAGGGTGAAGGTGAGAGATCGTCGTGACAAGAGGATAAAATATCTATGATATGATCATAGAGATGAATATCTGAATTACGAGTTTGGCACAGAATTAAGACATTGTGGAAATTGTTTCTCAACCAATACAGCCTGGAACACCATAGTGTGATGGTGTGTCCAAACATCATAACTGCACCCTATTGGATATGATGCATACCATGATGTCTCTTATCGAATTACCACGATGGTTTATGGGTTAGGCATTAGAGACAACCACATTCACTTTAAATAGGGAACCACGTAATTCCGGTGAGATGACACCGTATGAACTATGGTTTAGAGAAACCTAAGCTGTCATTTCTTAAAAGTTTGGGGCTGCAACGCTTATGTGAAAAAGTTTCAAGCTGATAAGCTCGAACCCAAAGCGGATAAATGCATCTTCATAGGACACCCAAAACCAGTTGGGTATACCTCCTGTCTCAGATCCAAAAGCAATAAGGGATTGTTTTTAGAATCGGGTCCTTTCTCGAGGAAAAGTTTCTCTCGAAGGAATTGAGTGGGAGGATGGTGGAGACTTGATGAGGTTATTGAACCGTCTCTTCAACTAGTGTGTGGCAGGGCACAGGAAGTTGTTCCTGTGGGACCTACACTAATTGAAGTGGAAGCTTATGATAGTGATCATGAAACTTCAGATCAAGTCACTACCAAACCTCGTGGGATGACAAGGATGCGTACTACTTCAGAGTGGTACGTAATCCTATCTTGGAAGTCATGTTGCTAGACAACAATGAACCTACGAGCTATGGAGAAGCGATGGTGGGCCCAGATTCTGATAAATGGCTCGAGGCCATAAAATCCGAGAGAGGATCCATGTATGAAAACAAAGTGTAGACTTCGGCAGAACGGCTCGATGGTCGTAAGGCTGTTGAGTACAGATGGATTTTAAAAGGAAGACGGACAATGATGGTAAGTATCACCATTAAGAAAGCTCGACTTGTCGTTAAGATGTTTTCCGACAAGTTCAAGGAGTTGACTACGATGAGACTTTCTCATTCGTAGCGATGCTAAGAGTCTGTTGGAATTATATTAGCGATTACTGCATTATTTATGAAATCTTGCAGATAGGATGTCAAAACATTGTTTCCTCGACGATTTTCTTGAGGAAAGGTTGTATGTGATACAACCGGAAGGTTTCGTCAATCCTGAAAGATGCTAATAAGTATGCAAAGCTCTAGCAATCCTTCTAAGGACTGGAGTAAGCATCTCGGAGTTGGAATGTATGCTTTGATGAGATGATCAAAGATTTTGGGTGTATACAAAGTTTATGAGAAACTTGTATTTCCAAAGAAGTGAGTGGGAGCACTATAGAATTTCTGATGAGTATATGTTGTTGACATATTGTGGATCAGAAATGATGTAGAATTTCTGGAAAGCATATAGGGTTATTTGGAAAGTGTTTTTCAATGGAAAGCCTGGATTAAGCTACTTGAACATTAAGCATCAAGATCTATAAGGATAGATCAAAACGCTTAATGGTACTTTCAAATGAGCACATACCTTGACATGATCTTAAAGGTGTTCAAGATGGATCAGTCAAAGAAGGAGTTCTTGCTTGAGTTGTAAGGTATGAAGTTAAGACTTAAAGCTCGACCACGGCAGAAGAAAGAGAAAGGACGAATGTCGTCCCCTATGCTTTTGTCATAGGCTCTATACGGTATGCCATGCTGAGTACGCACCTGATGTGTGCCTTGCCACATGTCTGGCAAGAGGGTACAAAGGTGATCGAGGAGTGGATCACTAGATAGCGGTCAAAATTGTCCTTCGAGTAATAAGGACATGTTTCTCGATTATGGAGGTGATAAAGAGTTCGGCGTAAAGGGTTACATCGATGCAAGCTTTAACACCTATCCGAATGACTCTGAGTAGCAAACCGGATACGTATAATGGAGCAACCATTTGGAATAGCTCCAAGTGGAGCGTGGAAGCAACATTTATAATATGACCTAGAGATTTGCGAAGTACATACGGATCTGAATGTTGCAGACCCGTTGACTAAAACCTCTCTCACAAGCAAAACATGATCAAACCCTAGAACTCATTGAGTCTTAATCACATGATGATGTGAACTAGTTTAGAGACACTAGTAAACTCTTTGGATGTTGGTCACATGGTGATGTGACCTGTGAGTGTTAATCACATGGCGATGTGAACTAGATTATTGACTCTAGTGCAAGTGGGAGACTGTTGGAAATATGCCCTAGAGGCAATAATAAATTAGTCATTATTATATTTCCTTGTTCATGATAATCGTTTATTATCCATGCTAGAATTGTATTGATAGGAAACTCAGATACATGTGTGGATACATAGACAACACCATGTCCCTAGTAAGCCTCTAGTTGACTAGCTCGTTGATCAATAGATGGTTATGGTTTCCTGACCATGGACATTGGATGTCGTTGATAACGGGATCACATCATTGGGAGAATGATGTGATGGACAAGACCCAATCCTAAGCCTAGCACAAAATCGTGTAGTTCGCATGCTAAAGCTTTTCTAATGTCAAGTATCATTTCCTTAGACCATGAGATTGTGCAACTCCCGGATACCGTAGGAATACTTTGGGTGTACCAAACGTCACAACGTAACTGTGTGGCTATAAAGGTACACTACAGGTATCTCCGAAAGTGTCTGTTGGGTTGGCACGAATCGAGACTGGGATTTGTCACTCCGTGTGACGGAGAGGTATCTCTGGGCCCACTCGGTAGGACATCGTCATAATGTGCACAATGTGATCAAGGAGTTGATCACGGGATGATGTGTTACGGAACGAGTAAAGAGACTTGCCGGTAACGAGATTGAACAAGGTATCGGGATACCGACGATCGAATCTCGGGCAAGTATCGTACCGCTAGACAAAGGGAATTGTATACGGGATTGATCGAATCCTCGACATCGTGGTTCATCCGATGAGATCATCGTGGAACATGTGGGAACCAACATGGGTATCCGGATCCCGCTGTTGGTTATTGACCGGAGAACGTGTCGGTCATGTCTGCATGGTTCCCGAACCCGTAGGGTCTACACACTTAAGGTTCGATGACGCTAGGGTTATAAGGAATAGATATACGTGGTTACCGAATGTTGTTCGGAGTCCCGGATGAGATCCCGGACGTCACGAGGAGTTCCGGAATGGTCCAGAGGTAAAGATTTATATATGGGAAGTCCTGTTTTGGTCACCGGAAAAGTTTTGGGTTTTATCGGTAACGTACCGGGACCACCGGGAGGGTCCCGGGGGTCCACCAAGTGGGGCCACCAGCCCCAGAAGGTTGCGTGGGCCAAGTGTGGGAAGGGACCAGCCCCAGGTGGGCTGGTGCGCCCCCCCCACCAAGGCCCAAGGCGCAGGGAGAGTGGGAGGGGGCAAACCCTAGGTCTAGATGGGCCTTAAGGCCCACCCTAGGTGCGCCCCCCTCTCTTCCCCCTTGGCCGCACCCTAGATGGGTTTTGGGGGCTGCCGCCCCCCTAGGGAGGGAACCCTAGATGGGGGCGCAGCCCCTCCCCTTCCCCTATATATACTTGAGGTTAGGGGGCTGCAACACACACGATTTGATCTCTCCCTGGCGCAGCCCTACCCCTCTCTCCTCCTCGTCTCTTGCGGTGCTTGGCGAAGCCCTGCTGGAGTACCACGCTCCTCCACCACCACCACGCCGTTGTGCTGCTGCTGGATGGAGTCTTCCTCAACCTCTCCCTCTCTCCTTGCTGGATCAAGGCATGGGAGACGTCACCGGGCTGTACGTGTGTTGAACGCGGAGGTGCCGTCCGTTCGGCACTAGGATCTCCGGTGATTTGGATCACGACGAGTACGACTCCTTCAACCCCGTTCTCTTGAACGCTTCCGCATAGCGATCTACAAGTGTATGTAGATGCTCTCTCCTTCCCCTTGTTGCTGGTTTCTCCATAGATAGATCTTGGTGACACGTAGGAAAATTTTGAATTTCTGCTACGTTCCCCAACACACAGAGCCGTTGAGCAGAGCCGCTGGCGGGTGTGCTATATAAGAGGGCAACAGCGGCGGTGACCATGGCGACAGAGAGCACGACAGTGACCACGGCGAGAAAGAGAGAGAGCAAGGCGGCGGGAAGCTAGCTGTGGAGGGCGCGGCGGTGGGAAGCTAGTAGTGGAGGGCGCGGCGGCGTTGAGATCCCCTTCGGCTCCAAGCTCCATGTCTTCCTCAAGCTCTCGCGCCATCTCGCGGATGCAGAGCCGGGCGCGTGTGGACATGCATGTCTTCGTCTGTCCGCGGTGCCGGGCAGGCGTTGATCGGAGGGTTTCTCAGACATCGAGAAACCAGAATCGTCCGTTCTACGTGTGCAGCGAGAATGGGGTAAGAATCGGGGCAATTGCACCATTTTCGTGGTCGGGATCTTTGAGCAATGGGTTGATCTGTTTGGTGTTCATGCAGGTGACATGCTTCTTTCTTTGGGTCGATGCTCTGGCCAAGACTCTGATGAATGAACTGCAAGAAGAGCATGAAGAATGGTTGCGCATGCTGCCACGAACGGCAATGGCCGCACCATGAGCTCCGGAAGAAGAGATGGAGGGCGAAGCACGCACTGACAGAGAGCTAGCTATTGAGCTTAGGATGTTGAAGAACAAGGTTAGGAAGCTTGAAGATCAAACACTACCAATACCCATTTGCAAATACTTTTGGGCATTTGTAGGTATGGTAATCGCACTGGTTCTAATGTTGAAAATGTATGGAAAGGCATGAATTATGGAGGAATTTGTAATCTTGAAATTGTTTGAGAAATTCACCTAGTTTAAATGTTGGTTAAAGTTGTTTAAATGTTGAAACAAAAAGAGAAGAAGTGACCAACATTTAAATATGTTGAAAAAAGAGAAGAAATTAGGAATTCAGAAACTTTTGATCAATGAAATGCAGCTCTCTGCTCTGCCTTTCTGTCCAAAAAAAGGTTGCTCTTGGGCCAAATTCAGAGCGTAGAGCCAAGTGCAGGCTAGACTAATGGGCCAACTGCATCCAATTAGGCCCATTCGGGGGTTCTTTTGTGTATTTTTCTGTTTTCTATTTTGATTTAATTTAGGTAGTAAATCATAATGCTGAAACTTTTTGTGGAAGCTAATTGAATTATTCCGGAGCCAAACAATTAAGGTTAGAAATATTTTGGAGCGGTTAATTACTCCAATTCAAATACACCATGATTTAAATCAAAGACCAAAATGTCATGGAAAATGTGTCTCAGCTCTGGTAGAGGTTTACGCCAAGTGTCAAAATAAATGAACATTTTTAAGGGCATTACATTGAGAAAAACATAATTTGTCTAAAAAATGAAGGGTGAAAAATGCACAAAAAATTGGTGCGGCTGGGGACTCGAACCCATGACCACGTGGGTTTGTGGTGTTTAGGGCTACGCTAGTAACCGCTAGGACAGATGGCAAGACTTTGACATGGGTAGGGAAGGAAGGTATACATAGTGAGACTGTGAATTTTTTTTTAAAAAAAATAGTGAGACCGTGAATGTTTGCACACGCGTGAGAGTGGTTTTACTTTGTTTTGCACTTAAATTTTAGAGGGTTGGAAGGTTGAAAATGTATGTTGCACTACCACATGATTTTGGTCAGAGTGGCACTTAGTTTAGGGTTAGAGTGGCACTTGGTTTAGGATTTAAAGGGAATAAATTTGCATGTTAGTTCATGACTTTTTGTTTGAATGAAACAGAGGGCTTCTCACCCCCCCCCCCCCGATTTTCATTAATGAAAACCACAAGTTCTCGAACTTCATGACTTGTTTAGGGAAGAAATGATATGTTTGGGCACGGACATTTTTTAACACACATAATAAACCTTAATAACTTAGATAAGATGGAACACACCGTACCATTACAATAATAAGTTCACGGACAGTTCACGAACACATGACAAAACATGACACGACATGACATAGAAAAGCAACAAAATAAAAAACGAAACATGACGAGCTTGACTCCGGGCTTGAACATCTTCATCTTGACCTCCTTCTTCCACTTTGGCCACGCGCGCCCCTTCAACACCGTCTTCATCTTCACACCTCCTCCTACTCGTCGTAGGGAAAGAGAGTGCATCTGGCCTGGAGCGGGGAAGATGCGCTCGTAGTTGGTGTAGATGTTGTAGATGGTGAAGAAGATGGCCTCGCAGCCGCACCAAAAGACTTGGCCGAGGAGCTCGCGCGCGTCAAACGGGTTGGTGAAGGTGACCGTGAGCAGTAGGAGGATGCCGCCGCGGTCACGAACCTCGTTGAGGGTGAACATCCTCGGCGAGCCCCGTGGGAGGTGGGCATAGCCGGCTCTGAGGAAGGCGCGGGTGAGTTCGACGGAACCCCTCCACCTTGAAATAGCCCACACACGGAGCTCCCTCTCCACGAGCACGCCCGGTGGGTAGCGCAGCTCCGGCACGACAGGCGGACGGTTGAATGTCGGCCCGTTGAACTGCATCTTCACTTGGTCTCTCTTGGGGAGGGCTCAGTCGCTTGGGTGTTTGAAGTTGGAGAGGATCGGATCTGGCTTGTGGGTGGGAGAGGAAGAGAGGCACCCCATTTATAGGCCTGTGGGTGGGAGAGGAAGAGAGAAAGGATGAGAACGGTGCGTGTGTGAATCCGGACGCGTGTGTGTATCCGTTACGTTTTGCACACTTAAATTTTTGCACGAAAAGGATGCATGGGGCGCGTGCGTGCATCTGAATCACTACATAGCTCTTTGACCGGGCGATGCATGTGAATCGCTGCCCTGAACCACTGCCCTGAACCACCTAGCTCGCCTCGCTCGCCTCGCTCGCATGCATGCACGTCGCCGCCTCCCGCACATGCAAACCCATGTCGCCGCCTCCATGCATGCAAGGCCTGGAAAGGCTGAGACGGGCTATTTACTGCGGTCTCAGGCCCAGACAACGAGACGGCCCAATGGTCCATCCAGCGTGCCCGGTATTTGTTAAAAAGACAATCTCTCAGCCAATCAGATTGCATCTCACGGATCGCCCCCCTCCTTCCCGCAAATTCCTTCTAGAAGGGTTAGATCGACGACCCTTGATCGCCGCTAGGGTTAGATGAACGGTCCTTGTTCAGCGCTAGGGGTAGCGGGGTTTGGGAGGGGTTTGAAGCAGTCAAAGCTATGTTTGACCAGATTTCAAATGAGCATAATAAATTAAATTAAAATCAGAAAAATAAAAAACCTGCGGACATAGTCTTTTTATGTCATATACTAACGATTTAAGTTGATAAACAAGCTTTACATACATTTAAATGATAAGTTCATGTGTATTGTATGATATCTCGAGTATCTCAAACTCTCTTGTATGAAGTGAAGAGAAGTGTTTTGGGGAAATGAACATGAAAATTTCAAAAAACTCACCACATCTTCATTTTGGAGTGACTAAGAAGGATCCAGGCTTACTTTTTCATTTTGATGTTTTACACTTGTTTAAATCTTGGTCAAAGTTAAGTTTGACCCGAATTCAAATGAGAAAAACAAATTAATAAAAGCAAAAAATGGAAAAACCAGCGCACATAGTGTGTACATATAGAATATATGTGTAGGAAAGTTATTTGGCTGATTTAGACAAGGTCGAAAAAAACCTTGCTTAGAAATGAGGCCGTTTACCTTACCTTTGGACCCCACTTTTTAGCACATTTTTCATGAAAATTTCAAAAACCTCACCACAACTTTATTTTGGATTGACTAAGAAGTATCCAGGCTTAGTTTTTCATTTTGATGTTTTAGACTTGTTTAAATCTTGGTCAAATTTAGATTTGACCAGAATTTAAATGAGCAAAACAAAATTCAAAAAAATCAAAAAAGGAAAAACCATGTGCTCATTCAAACATCATCCAACAGATATTTAAACATCATGTCAAACATACTTCTAACATAGGTCCAACATCATCCAACAGAAATACAACATGTCAAGTGATAAATGTTTCATAATACAACATCATCCCTTATTCATAATGTTTCATAATTATTCATAGATAGCGTTGGGGCTTCTGTCTGTTCCTTAAGCTTCTTGCCATCACTTTGCTCCTCGTGCACCTTGTGCTCATTGTTTCTTCTCTTCTTCTCTTGGTTGTCGGTACCTTGCGCGTCTTCTTCAAACCTACCATAGAGCTGTGCAAAACATAAACGATAATGAGATCATGTCAAGTGATAGATGTACAGTAGTATTTGACCCTTGTAAGATTTACATACCCAGCAGAACTCACAACAACAGAAAGTTGGTCACCATTTGGAGCCTCACTTGGATCATCATTTGGAGCCTCACTTGGATCACCGTGATCACCATTTAGAGCCTCACTTGGATCACCATTTGGAGCCTCACTTGAATCATTATTTGGAGGATATTTCGGATCATCGTCAAAATCATGCGGCTGTTGACCATCATCATTTGGAACCTCGTCAAAATCCTCATCTGATGCAACCGACTGTTGACCATAATTTTCATTATCTGTTGAGGCAACCGGCTGCTGACCAACATTTTCATCGAAGCCTTCATCGAAATTCTCTCCGAACGCTGGATCTACTGTGTTATCACAATACTTACCAAAATGACCAGACCCACCACACCTTGTGCACTTACGCTTCCTCGCTCCAAGTGCAGCTGCAAGGTCTGATTCGACTCTTCCTTGGTCTACCTGCTGCTCTCTTCAGAACTGGAGCGCAAAGCTTGAATCCAGGGTCCACCATGTCCCATTGTTGTTTTCCCTCCATAGCAGGCAAGGCATAAGCATATGTGGCTTTGAACCTTGCAACAGAGTAGTAATCATGCACATACTGTTGTATGTTCCCTGCTAGACCTGGGAGAGAAGTGATGAAAAACAAGGCATGAATGCATGGCAACCCAGTTATCTGCCATTGCCTACAACTGCAAGTTCTAGCTTCTAAATCCAATGGATATCTCCATTCCCTCTTCTCTTTATCCAAATATGATATCTCTGCTGTGGTACCCGAGCAAAGAGTCATGTTCATTTCCAAGCCTGTTGTCTTCTGCTTCAGTTCATTCATCACGACAGGGATGATAATGTGGCCCATGAATTTTGCCTCGGCTATTCCTGCACGATAATGAAATTTCTGCATGTATTCTATCCTTATCCTGTCAAGCAAATCCACCACATAATGACCCTTTAGTTTTCGGATCGTTGAGTTGAAAGACTCTGCTAGATTATTGTGCACATAGTCAACTTTGCTCACTTCACTTAATTGGCTTCTGGCCCATAACTTGGAGTGGTGTGTTTCCAAGTATTCTTTCACTTTGGGATTCATGTATAACTGCCTCAAGTGGTAGTTGTGCTTCTTCACACTGCATGACAAAGATGCTGGCCATAAATTTTCGGTATACACCTTTCCTTTGAATTTCTTCATGAAATTTGCAGCAAGGTGACGCATGCATTCCCTATGCTCTACTCCAGGAAACACATTGTCCACGACCACTTCTAAACCTTTGCAGGCATCTGTATGAATGACCAACCCATTGGGATGTGCAATAGCCCGGCGGAGATTATGCAAAACCAAGTCCAGCTCTCCTCAGACTCTGTCTCTAGCACACCATAGGCAACTGGAAATACAAAACTATGTGCATCAACTGCACAAGCTGCTACTAACTGTCCTTTAAACCTCCCTGTGAGAAAAGTGGCATCAATAGCCAAATAAGGCATGCAGCCTGCCAAAAAACCCTGGCGACAAGCCTCAAAGCAGACAAAAACCCTCCTAAAGCATTCCTTGGTCTTTGTCACTCCCCTGAATGTGTACTCCACGGTGTGGTGATCAATATCTGCAATACTACCTGGCTTGTCCTCTCCACTTCACCTTTGAATGAATACAACAATTGAAAACTTTCCTGCCAGTTACCATAAATAGAATCCATAGCATGTTGTTTACCATTGAACAACCTCATGTATGGTAAATCTATCTTGAACTTATCTTTGATGTTCTTCTGCAATTCCTTTGGACCCACTTGCTGGTTTTCTTTCACCCACTTCTTTACTTCTTCTGCCACCCATCTTGACTTGGCTCTACTGATTGTATCCTTCCTAAGGGTTGATTCCTGGCATGTGTGCTTAAAAGGGTTCACTTTGACCTGAACATTAGTGTTATTCCGCATTTTAGATGCAAGCAGCCTCCATGGACAACCCTCAGTCGGACAGTGCACTCTGTAACGTACTTGATCGCTCTTGTCAACTTTGAAAGTACGTTCTACCTTGATGCAGTATGTCACAAGTGCATTTCTACACTTATTTATGGATGCAAAAACTGTACCTTCTTCCATATGAGGGTTCAAAGGGTCCCATTCAACAGCTGCAAGGTCTTCGTCCTCACCCATCGCGTCATCATCCACACGGACTGCATTGTGAGCCTCATCTTGGTTTTCAGTCAGAATATAGCTTCTCTTCTGTGACACCCCGAGACCGATGTGCCAGGTCTCCTCCAGTTATTCGCTGTTGGTGCGTTGTCATTTGCTTGCGTGTTGCATCTTGTCATGTCATCATGTGCTTTGCATCATCATGTTTTAAAAACTTGCATCCGTCCCGGTCTCCTCGTTCCGTCCGTTGTCCGTTCTGAGCCCAGACACACTTGCACGCGCCCGCGGCATGTTCGAAATATTATTTTATAAGTGGCCGCAAAATGTTCTCGGAATGGGATGAGAGTTGCCGTGTGGTCTTATTTTAGTGTAGCTAGACCGCCTGTCAAGTTTCATCGCATTCGGAGTTCGTTTGATGCCCCAACGGTTAACTATAGAGACATTATAGTCGGTCATACGTCGGACATTTTCGGTCTCCGAAAACTGTTGCCGGGTTTTCCCTCTCTTTCCACTCTAGCCCTTGTTGGTCATGCATTTAATATCTCACAAACCATGCATCGGGTTAAAACAATCTTAATATGAAACTTGCTTAGAAATTCATCTAGTTTAATAATATCCAACTTTCATCTATGTTTAAAATGTTGTTTGATTAATTTTTGCTCTATGTCATGTTAAAATGCTTTAATTCATAACTAAATAACCGTAGCTCTGATTTTAATGATCTTTATATGTAAATGGGGTAGAAAAATGCCTAGTTTAACATGGTGGCCTTACTTCGCTTGTTTAATAACTCTAAAATTATGATTAGGGTAGAACAGTACCAAACCAATATATGCATATGGGGATTTACCGAAATTGTTGTTCGTTGTTTCCGGCCTCATTTAAACTTTACTAGATGGGTAGTTTTCATTTGCTTCACCCTCTTGCCATGTTTAACAACATTTAATATTGTTGGGTACATAAACAAGATCGAACTAAATAACTTGTTGTGGTGTTTCGTCAATATGCAACTCGTTGCATATTGAGCTCCACTTAACTTGTAGTATTGTTTGTTGCACTTTGCCATGCATATTTAAACCGGACATGCATCATACTTGATTGTGCATCATGACATGTTTATGTGATGGTTGTTTACTATGTTGTTTGATCTTTTCCGGTGTTGTTTCTTCGGGTTGGTTCCGGTAACGTTGCGTGTGTGAGGATCCGTTGGCTACGTCCGTTTGTCTTCTTCATTGGACTCGTTCTTCTTCCTTGCGGGATTTCAGGCAAGATGACCATACCCTCGAAATCACTTCTATCTTTGCTTACTAGATGCTCGCTCTTTTGCTATGCCTATGCTACGATACCTACCACTTGCTTATCATGCCTCCCATACTGTTGAACCAAGCCTCTAACCCACCTTGTCCTAGCAAACCGTTGTTTGGCTATGTTACCGCTTTGCTCAGCCCCTCTTATAGCGTTGTTAGTTGCAGGTGAAGATTGAAGTTTGTTCCTTATTGGACCATGGAGATTGTTCCTTGTCGGAACATTGTTTACTTGTTGGGATATCACAATATATCTTATTTAATTAATGCATCTATATACTTGGTAAAGGGTGGAAGGCTCGGCCTTATGCCTGGTGTTTTGTTCCACTCTTGCCGCCCTAGTTTCCGTCATATCGGTGTTATGTTCCCGGATTTTGCATTCCTTATGCGGTTGGGTAATAATGGGAACCCCTTGACAGTTCGCCTTGAATAAAACTCCTCCAGCAATGCCTAACCTTGGTTTTACCATTTGCACTAACAACCTACCACCTTCCCTTGGGTTCTGCAGACTCAAGGGTCATCTTTATTCTAACCCCCCCGGGTCAGTGCTCCTCTGAGTGTTGGTCCGAACTAGAGTCCTGTGCAGCGCCCCCTCGGGGAAACTCGAGGTTTGGTTTTAGTTGTATGGAGAGCTCATCTGAGTGTGCCCTGAGAACGAGATATGTGCAGCTCCTATCGGGATTTGTCGGCACATTCGGGCGGTGTTGCTGGATTAGTTTTACCCTGTCGAAATGTCTTGTAACCGGGATTCCGAGTCTGATCGGGTCTTCCCGCTAGAAGGAATATCCTTCGTTGACCGTGAGAGCTTGTTATGGGCTAAGTTGGGACACCCCTGCAGGGATTTGAACTTTCGAAAGCCATGCCCGCGGTTATGGGCAGATGGGAATTTGTTAATGTCCGGTTGTAGAAAACCTGAAGTTGACCTTAATTAAAAATACATCAACCGCGTGTGTTACCATGATGGTCTCTTTCCGGCGGAGTCCGGGAAGTGAACACGGTGTTGGAGTTATGTTTGACGTAGGTTGTTCTAGGATCACTTCTTGATCATAGTTTCTCGATCGTGCTTTGCCTTCTCTTCTCGCTCTCATTTGCGTATGTTAGCCACCATATGTGCTAGTCGCGTGCTGCAGCTCCACCTCATACCTTTACCTTACCCATAAGCTTAAATAGTCTTGATCGCGAGGGTGTGAGATTGCTGAGTCCCCGTGGCTCACATATACTTCCAAAACCAACTTGCAGGTGCCGATGAGTCCGTGCAGATGACGCAACCAAGCTCAGGAGGAGCTCGATGAAGATCTTGTCCTTTGTGTTGTTTCGTTCTAGTTGATCAGTAGTGGAGCCCAGTTGGGGTCGATCGGGGGGACCTTGTCGCATTTGGGGTTCTTCTTTTATTTTGGTTCCGTAGTCGGACCTTGATTGTATTTGGATGATGTAATGCTTTATTCATGTATTGTGTGAAGTGGCGATTGTAAGCCAACTATGTATCTCTTTCCCTTATGTATTACATGGGTTGTGTGAAGATTACCTCACTTGCGACATTGCTTTCAATGTGGTTATGCCTCTAAGTCGTGCTTCGACACGTGGGAGATATAGCCGCATCGAGGGCGTTACATCTTCATCAACCCTAGAATTGTAGCCATCAGGCTCCACTTCAAGGGGGACCCTACAGCTGTTGCCCACACTTGTCGAGCCACCACGTCGCCGTGCACCAACTGAACTGTTCTGGCTAGAGATGCCATTACGACGACTTGGTTCTCCCCGAGATGTTGCACCCGCCATCCTAGGTCCAAATGCCTGCTCAAGCACATCAACTTGCAGCCTCACATGAAAATTATCTTTCTCTTTATGCCTAACAAACATGGTAGCTAGCTCTTCATCATTACTAACTGTCACCCAATTCTTTTCCTCATCATAGTATTTGTATACCACTTCATCAAGCAAACCCCAAGGATATTGGCTACAAATTACCTCCCCAAATTGTCTGAAACTCCAATTACTAGCCATTGGCAACCGATAATCAAAACCTCCTTGGTATTTCTTCTTATCCTTTGCATCGAACATGTACCGGTCCCTTCTAATGTGCACCATGAAAGCAAACCGCAACTCCATCCTAACCGGCGAAAAACAGAGACGCAATCAGCACACTAATTGGGCAAACCTACTCGAATCGAGTGTTCAAATGCACAACTAAGCTCAATCTAAACAAGAGGCGAGACTTACCCCTCGGGAACCCAGTCGTGGACGCGGCGGATCTTCGGCCCGATGCCTGCCTCGCCAAATACTCCGAGGTCGCCGTTGCTCACCATTTCGCCCTAGGGTTCTTCCTCCTAGTTCAAATAGCTCCAGCAACCCCCCACCTTTGAGCGCTCCGGCCAGGCGCACGAAAGGAGGCCGCGCCGCGGATCGAGCAGGTGGCGGGCGCCCCACCCGTGGCATCGCAGGAAGGTGGTGGGCGTCACAGGTAGCCGTGGAGCATAGGCGCAGGGAGGTAGCGGCGGAGCAGGACGTGCAGCTGGTGGCGGGGCAGGTGCTGGCCGCGGCGCAGGTGGCGGCGGCGACGACGCAGGACAGCCGGCCGGGCGGATGGGTGTGAGCTAGAATGATTTGGGGATTTAGTTGCACGGGCCTACATGTCAGCTCCGGATCCACGTCCACACGGTCCCACGTGTAAGCTCCGGACCCACAACCACTAACGCCGGCAGACGGAATGGACTCAAATATGTCCGTTTAGCCTCGTCATAGTTGTTGTGCTCGGACTAGGGGCAAAACTGAGCACATGGACACCACTGAGGGCAAAAGGATAATTAATCCTTATAAATAGTAAATTTAAAAAATGCTATAAAAATTAAAAAATCTGAATTTATTTTTGTAATATACTCTCTTCGTTCTTAAATATTTGTCTTTCTAGAGATTTCAACAATTGACTACATATGAAGCAAAATGAGTGAATCTACACTCTAACATATGTTTATATACATCCGTATGTGGTAGTCCATTTAAGATCTCTAAAAAGACAAATTTTTAGAAACAGAGGGAGTACATAGTCAGGCGGTATACTCGCATATGGAGTTTCACAAAGAAATCACATCCATGGTAATCTGGGCAAAAATGACAAAATCGAAGCTATATTAAAAAACACTGTTTAATGAATAGTATGATCGCATTTGTATTTTCTTCACTAAGAATACCATGGGTGTCAATACATCATGAAACTTCACACGTGAGTAGAATGATTGACTAAGTTTCATACCGTGAAATTTCAGATTTTTTTATTTTTCTAGTATTTTTTATGAATTTACTATTCACATGGGTGCGCGCGCATCCATGTTCACCTTTGTATGTTCAAAAAGTTCATAGGAACTTTTCAAAATTGGAAAAGGGAAAAATGCTATCCAATAATAAGGCATGCCTATTTTGTATGGAGACATCTCGTGAATATTCGGTATCCAAAGCAAAACAAAACAAGTAGTCGCTATAATTAAAATAGTATACATAGTCAAATTTACCGTTCATGCATGAATAGATGGCTTAGATTAAACATTTCTCTTGCCTCCTAGAAGGTAAGAGGATATAATCTTAAAAGAGCTCATATTGAAAATCTACCATAGTGGTTACTCAACACATGATTTTCTACATACATGCGATGGTAGCATGCACCGATGGTAACGTGTGCTGCTAACTTAGTGGTAGATCTATCGGCAACGTGGCCATGCTTGTCGCTACCATGTGTCACATCACATAACACGAGCGTTACTAGTTCATAGATGATGACAGCATTGCTTCCCTTTTGGGACCCCCTTTATATCTATATCTCTCGTAGGCACAACACAATAGAACACAAGCACACCAGTCCCCTTTCCCTTGTTCCTTGCTCCCACATCATCTATCTCTTCCTCTCGCATCCCTCACCAGGTCTGTGACCAAGATCTCATGGCCGCCAGCGCCAACTGCATGCCCACGAACCGACATGCTGATGACCAGCCTTCGCTACCACCAGCGATCTCGCTAGCATCCTCCACACACCACCCTAACCGCGGACTCAGCTCCGAGGAGGAGAACCTCGCCTTCTCTCTGATGATGCTGGCTAGTGGCATCCGTGACGAGCATCCTGCATCCCTCGACCATGTTACAACGCCGTCATCGCCTCTGCCACCACACATGGCAGATGTTCCAGCGGGCGTATCCCAGGGTGCACCGGCGGCCGAGGCGACCAGCCAAACACCCGCTTCGGTGGTTGTGGTCGCTTCAAGGCAAGTTCCCACACATGTGCCTTCACTGTCGCCGGCAATCGCTGTCAGGCCAAATATGGTGCTGGAGCAGGTGGTTCCACCGACCCAAGCGCCACACCCGGCGATTGTGACTCAAGCGGCCCCTGCTCTGGCATTGGCATCCACCCAAGCGCGACAAGTCGTCGCGACGAACAAAGTGCCATTCAACAAGCCCAACAAAGCGTCCACACAACCAATCAAGCCATGTAAATCGCTGAAGACCGTGGCCGCGATGGCGGAGAGCCAGACGCCACAACAGGAGAGCCAACAGCTGTTGCACGAGTGCCCGTTGTGTCTCAAGAGGTTCAAGAAGTCTCGGGGCCTTATTGTGCACATGAAAATCCATCCAGATGGGAGGATGCACCCGTGTGTGTGGTGCACGAGCACTTTCCCAACCTCCTCCGCGCTTCGCTCACACGTCAGGCGCAGCAACACCTGCGGCGGAAACAGGCCGAGAAGGCTTGCACCCGTAGCCGCGGCGGCGATCGCATGGCACACCATCGACCTGAACATGCCGGAGATTTAATTAGTTCCGCGATGGAGAAGGGGGAGGACATCCACAAAGAACTTGCGGTTGGTGTGTTAATGCGGCAATAAATGTCAGTTTCTAGTCCTCATATTAGAGTCCGGCAGTTTCAGGTTGATGAACAGCTGTAGTACTTAATTTCGGTGGCTAGCTTTGGCTTTTATTGTCAGTCCGTGTTTTTATCTTGTGCTTGTTGATTGGTTCACCATGGTCCGATCTTTCTTTCTTGTATGTCCTTTGTCTTGGTCATGTATTTGCGTTTACATGATTGAATAAACTTTATTCGCTTTTACTAATTCTTAGCCGCCTAAAACTTTCCTAACTCTTGGTTAATGTTGCATATTAGTTTATTCTAAATTTGGCCTATTCAAATCGTGCAGTTTTGTGTACCCATGTTAGATCAGGTTTCAATATTTAGTTTGCGTATGTATGAAGTGAGTGATATGCTAATGGTTGGATGCGGATCCAGAAACATAGGGAAAAGACTTGAGCTATAATTATTATATTGGACAGCTTCTGAATAGATACTCCCATTATTGCAAGTGAGCTACGTCTATAGAGTTTTCTCATGGAGGAAATTTACAGACTGAGGTGGAGGACTTGATGAAATTTAGAGGGGGAGGGGAGTAGAGTGAAATTCAGAGGGAGAAGTCCTTGTTTGGATCATTGGATGGCAGACGGGACTTGCCTTACCAAATTGTTGGTATTAACCAACAGGGAAGGCATGCGTTTGGATAGCTCCCAAATTTTCGTATCCGAGTCAAAAATTGGACATCCCTTCTGATTATGTGTCGGAGATCCTGATGGCGGTGAAATTCTTCGCCAATTAATCAATTGACACCCCCGCTTGAATGGGCGAGTGAGGGCACAATACAAACAAGCCCTTACAGACTGCATACCCCGCGTCTTGGACTCAGATGCAGACTACAGAGGTGTGTCTGACTTCAAATGTTCGCAACTTTCTCATCAGGACTTCAAATCGGGTGATCTTGGTATTTCCGGAAAGATTATCTCATGCATTTTCCAATGCATCCAGTCACACCTTCAAATTTCTTGGGCTTTTCGGAAACCAAGGGGAAAACAGTAGATGCTGCGGAATATCCATCACTATAAAATCTCAGATTCAGGAATGATCCAGCACAAGCCAGTGCGAGGCATCTTATAGCCAGTGCGAGTGCATTAAGCGGCGGGGAGCGAAGAGAGCCGTTGGACCCTTCTCGCCAGCATTCACATGATCACATCAAAGGCGTTCGCTAACTGAACCTCGTCTACTTATAACTGAAGAAAGAAAGACTGCAGGCCATAGTCCTGATTCTCCTGAAACTCCAAATCCCATTAGCATGGTTATCACTTTTGTCCACACTGTCTAGTGGCACTACTGGTATCGGCACTGTGTGTGCCACGAGGGTGGCCTTCAACAAGGTGCAGCAGATCCTCCTTAAGCCGTACATTTTCTTTATGCAGGACCCTCAACCTCAAGCCATATACTTCAAACAACATAGCCCAACATAGGCTTCAAACAACATAGCCCATAAACCATATGCTTAAATTGAATCCCAGACCGAACGCGTCGATGTCGGCCGCCATTTTGATGCTGGTACGCTATCATCATATAAATTATTCTGCTAAGTTTTTAGGCTTCCATATAACCAGAGTTCAGACAACGTATAAAGCTACCTGAGTATGTTGAACTAGGTGTCATTTTAACAGCCATCTACTGTTAATACTTCAGCAGTAAAAGTAATGTTAATGACTGCAGTCCTAATTAGCCGCGTTTTGTCCATGAAGAAATGCATTGGAATAATTAGTACTCCTCCCGTAAAGAAATATAAGAGCGTTTAGATCACTGACTATTTCTTTACAGAGGGAGTACTGAGTAAACTACAGACCCAACTGCAGCTTACTCTGAAGTATAAACAAGTGCAACTCTAAACATTTTAGATTGTCCAAACCGCAGCTTCCTCAAGAGTATAAACAAGTGCATCTTGAAATATGTTGGTGCAATGTAAACTAAGTAAACATAGGCTGTGTGCTTCATACAGCACACGTAAATCACTAACTACCGCGAGGAATTCTCTGTCCCTCCAGACTCAGGTTCTTCTCATAATCGGCACCTCAAGTCTTGTGCTATCTGTGGCTTCTTGCATTCCAGTTCGCCTTCAATAGGAGCATGTGGCCGTTTCACGATATCTGGTTTTTCTTCATCTTCATCTTCATCACCTAAGAGCTGAATTAATAGACAGAAATAATGTATGTACATATTAGAAGCAGGTATTAGCAGCTAAAAAAAAGAGAAGCAGGTATATGTCCAAGACTGAAGAGGCAAATTCGCCCAACACAAAATTATATATTTTATGGATCGACTGAAGTTTGTTATCATCTGTCCTACATTTTCATCCTCCTCGTCCTCGTCCTCGTCCTCATCCTCGTCGCCGCCCTCGTCGACCTCGACCACGTGGAATATGTCACGAGCACGTTCGAAAGCATCTAGTGCCTGAATGCAGTAGAAGTTAAGGAGAATATATCTTACAAGATTGATGAATTATAACGATCTTGAGAAAAATGGGAGACCTGAAATCTGAATGGAAGAAAATCTAGATGAGAGAAGGGATGGATGGAGCGCGCGCACCTCTCGTAGGTGGACGATCCGCTGCTCGAACGTCTTGCCATCGGGACGGTTCATGATATCGCCGATCTTGTCCAGGCCGAAGTGTTGGAACAGGTAGGTCAGGCAAGGAGCAAGAGGCGGCGACTGCGGATAGGGTGAATAAATCACACTGCAGTTGCCATCGCCGCCGGGTGGCCTGCCACTGCCAGCGCCAGCCATGGTTGCCACGAGGGAACGGCGGCGGCGGCGCGCGTGGCCGAGGGTTGAAGCGTGGATGGTTTCTTTATTCGGGAATCGGGAAGGAGACAGGCAGTATATATTTGGGATTTAGTCATTAGGCCCAAATAAGTATGCAAAGCGAATTTTAAGGATAGGCCCAATTAATATGAACCGTCCATTTTGCAGCATCCGATCGATGGCTAGTATATCACCTCTTGAAAATTTTCCCTTTTTGCAAGTAAGAAAAGAAACTATTATGTCATTAAAATATGATGTTAAATTAGGAAATATAGCATGTAGTGCTCAAATTTCCATGTCACTTTTCTACATGCCACGTCTCTATCTTTTTTTTAGGGCTCCACGTCTCTATCATTACATTCTTTTTTAGCTAGTTTTTTTTAACACCTTTTTAGCTAGGTTAATAGGTAGCCAACTTGGATAGTGAATATACGTGTCACTTTCACCACACAAAGTCCATAAATTGCATATTCATGTAGTGAGTAAAACGCAGCTAATTCTTGGTATCCTTTTTTTTAGGAAAAATTCTTGGTAACTTTTGAACCTTTAATTAAAATCTAAGTACTCACTTTAATACCATAAGAGAAACAAAATAATTCGGAAGTGACAAATAATTCAGTTGATGTGAAACAAATTCCAACATAGAAAAAAAATCGCCCACGATCAATTTTTTGATATGGTTTAACTTATGTCGATGTACTGTTTCATGCTGAAATTTTGGATCAACAACTGATTAGATAGTTTTCCGTAACTAACAGTGAAACTAATAAAATGTTACAAGGTATATTTAGTATGAATATTCTACAATGGTAATACAAGATTAGAGCAAAAGTTCGTATTTCTTAAAAAAATGATGAATAGAGAAACTAAAAATGTGTTATCCAATAATAAGGCAGGCATATTATGTATGTATGCATTCCATGAATATTTGATATCAAAAGCAAAATAAAAAAAGTAGTAGTTGCAATAATTAGAACAGTATTCATGGTCCTCTTGTCGAGGAAATAAATGAGATGCTGACAAGCGGTCACCGAGTATTGAGTGGCTTGGGCCAGGCGAACAACGAACAAAGCTGCTCATAACTTAGCTATGGAGGGTTGCCTTTTAAATTTATGCAAAACTTGGTTTAGTGTTTCTCCAGTTTGTATCGAGATGTTTTACTGGCTGATGGTGCCATGTACTAAGTAATAATAAGGTGATTGTTTCCTCTAAAAAAAAGTATTGTTGATGAATGGACAGTTGAGATTAAACATTTCCCTTACCTCATACTCCGTTGATGAATGATCAAATGTACCGTTGATGAATGGTCTCGGAGTAGAAGATAAGAGGGGTCATCTTAAAATACTCCCTCTGTCCGAAATTACTTGTCGCAAAAATGAATAAAAACAGATGTATCTAGAACTAAAGTATATCTAGATACATCCATGTCTCTGACAAGTATTTGCGGACGGAGGGAGTAGCTCGGTAGAAAAAATCAACCACAGTAATTAGTCAACACATGATTTTCCAACGTGTGCTGCTAACTCTAGTGATAGATCTATTGGCAATGTGGCCATGCTTATCGCTACCATGTGTCACGTCACATAGCTCAAGCGTTACTAGTTGGTAGATGATGACAACATTGCTCCCCTTTCAGGACCCCCTCTATATCTATCTCGCAAGCACAATACAACACAAACACACTAGTCCCCTTTCCCTTGTTCCTTGCTCCCACATCATCTATCTCTTCTGCTCTCGTCCCTCATAAGGTCGGTGCCAAGATCTCATGGCCGCCAGCGCAGGCCGCATGCCCACGCATGAAAATCCATCCAGATGGGAGATTGCCCCCGTGTGTGTGGTGCATGAGCACTTTCCCAACCTCCTCCGTGCTTTGCTCACACGTCAGGCGCAGCAATACCTGCGGTGGAAACAAGCCGAGAAGGCTTGCACCCGTAGCCGCGGCGGCGATCGCATGGCACACCATCAACCTGAACATGCCGGATATCTAATTATGCCGGCGATGGAGAAGGAGGAGGAGGACACGGGCAAAGAACATGTTGTTGGTGTGTTTTTTCGCGAATACGCAAAGCTTGCGTATCATTGCATTGATAGAAGAAAAGCAGAATGAGTACATAAGAGGGTACAACACAGATCAAACGCATACATGAGAAGGCGTGGACATGGGACCCAGAGCAGAGAGACGGAATGCTCAACCCGGACAAAGAGAAAACACAGCTAAATCACCAAGCCAAGCCTAGCTAGAGGGGCAAGCCGAACCGGCTAGGCGACGATCATCTCTAACACCAATATCGGGGACGCCGCGAGCAAACAAGATGACGCCTTCAAGAAGGGGCACGACATCGTGACGCCGCCGCCATCCGGTCCGAAGAACCGGACCAAGGGTTTCCCCCGATGCTCAAAGAGGGGCACGGGTAGAGGCCATGGCAGCGCCTCCAAGAAGGAAAACGACACCCACAGGTGCCGTTGTTGCCAGCGTGGGCGAGCCGAGCAGGGATTTCGCCCTGGCCTGAGTCCGAGCAATCCCATTGCCACGGACCAGGGGCCGAAGATGAGGAAGTAGCTTCGCTAGTCGAGATCACCACCTCAGGACGGGGTTGGGTGGGGTTGCGCCTGCCGTTGGTGGGTGGCATCGGGCGACGCCGAAAAAAATGCAAGCTTTGAGATTGGCTCGCCATGGAGGTGGATGGGGTCAAAGGGCGGCAGGGCCGAAAAAGCCGACGCGGAGGAAGGAAGGCAACTGACGCCATCGACAAGCTAGGAGCCGGAAAGGGGCGCAGATCCAAGCTGCCGAGGACGAAGTCGCCGGGACGCCGGCGAGCCAAAGGCCGGAGAGACGCAGCAATAGGAGCGCCGGCGCCGGAACCGCAGCGACAAAGGACGCAGGCAGGCTATGGACACTTGAGGGGAGAACGCAAGTCTAAAACCGCCAGGACCGGAGCGGTGCCGACAAAGGGTCCACCAGAGGCCTCAACCGCATGCCAAGGAAGACCACCATAGCACACAAATCGAACGAAATCAACACCGAAGCTTGGAGGAGGCGTCGTCGGAGACGAGGAATAGCCTGCAGCAAGGCAGGGCCAGAGCCTCGGCTCGCCTGGCCGCACCACCCAAATCAAGCCCAACCACCACCACCACCACCAGCAATGAAGGGTGTGCTGCCGAGGGAGGATGTGGCCACTGAAGGTGCAGACCAAGCCTGCACTGCCGAGGGAGGAGGCGGCCACACCGGCCGGAGGACACAACAGTCGGACAGGAGGGGGGGGGTGTGACTTCGCCAGATCGGATATGGGCTGGCCGGGCCACGCGCGCAGGGGAGTCACCAGGGCGCAGTCGTCGCAGAACGGGGACAAGCTACATCTCCGGAGACGAGGAAGGCCACGCGGGAGGGGCGGGGACGGTGGTGGAGGGGCTCCCGGCCAGATCGTGGTTTGGTGGGGTGGGGGCTCTGGCACGGGGGAGGGGGACGGAACCGCCCCGCCACCGCCATCCCTGGGCGCGGCGCGGCTTCGCCGGCCGGCCCTCCGGCAGCGGCACTGTGGGAGCGGTGGTGGCGGAGGTAACCTCGGCGGCGGCGCGGGTTTCCCCGTGTCGCCAGACGCGGGCGACGCGGGGGCGGCTCTTGCAAGTTAGTTAAATCGAAACTCGTTGTTGGTGTGTTAAGACTAGGCACAGTGGAGAGTAACATACAGTAGTAACATACACATATTTCTAGACTATATTGCTACCTTCATAGTAGGTAGTAACATAGGTGTGGTGTCATGCAAAGCTCCATTTATTAGGTTATAGGCTCATATTGCATTGGGACATGTGATGTTACAGTAACTAGCTAAGTTACTAGAACTACCTCTCTCTTCATTAACTCATTACCACATAGACAAATTTGCTGAGTTAGACTTGAAGCTGAAGTTACTCCCACCGTGGCTAGTCTAATACGACAGCAGATGTCAGTTTCTAGTCCTCATATCAGAGTCCCGCAGTTTCAAGTTGATGAGCAGCTGTAGCTTTTAATTTCGGTGGCTAGCTTAATAAGCTTTTAAGTTTATTTGCATGCTTGTTAATTAGTTCAGCATCGTTCAATCTTTATCTCTTTTCTGTCCTTTGTCTTGGATAAGTAGCAGCCTTTACATGCTTGAATAAACTTTATTTCGCTTTTACTAATTCGTAGTCGCCTAAAGTTTTCCTTACTCTCCATAAGAGGTTGTATATTAGTTAGTCTACTAAATTTGTGATGATCTTCCGTCCTAGACGATCCCCTCTGGCTGGTGCCAAGAGCTCGATGCCGCGAGAGTAGTTCTTGTATTTGTTCATGCGCTGACCTTGCTTTTCTGGCTAGCTTCCTAACATTGCCCCTTCTATTAATCTTAGGAGCAGCTCACCTGCCAATTCCTCAAAAATAATGATTTCTTCGCAGAGTTCGTTGCATTATCTGAACATCTTGTCCCAGGGTTGGCACTGAGATCTTCAGGCAGGATACATCTCATAGACGGTCTGAACTTATTTTCCTTTTCCATCAGTGAAACCGGCTGCAGCACCGGAAGCGGGACAGCAGGACAGCACACATCCAGTCTCCAAGCTGCTCTGCCTGCTGCGCGCCAACCGAGCATGCCCACCGGTTCCTCCTCGCCTGCTTGCCCTCCACCTTGTGACTCAGGGTAGATTAGATGGCGTCTTTGTCAGACTAATCTTCGCCTGGGCCTTTATTTGGTCAACCTGCACCTGACATGAACTTTGCACAATTACATTCTGCAAAAAGATACATACTACAATGAACAATGAAGGCAGAAGCGCGGATAAGAGTTTTCTAAACATATTTAGAGGGAAATGTCTTTGCATCATGAACAGGTAATATTAAAATGCAATTTTTCGAAGAACAGATATACAGAAAAAAGAACAAGAAGGGTATGTTCAAAAAAATAAGAAGAGAAAATTCTTTCATGCCTTGATACAAGTTGACACTGTCCATGCCACCGGTCATGCTTTGAACTCCTCTTCTGAGCTTCGTCTTTACTGGCATTGGTGCTCTTCCCCGGTGAGGCGTGGACGAGATCATCCCTGTTGGAGGATTCAATGCTCATGTGCCCCAACTGCAGCCCGAGTGTGTCAATCTCCCGGCGGATGCTGAGCTGCAGCTCAGGGGAGACCAGCACTGAGCAGACTAAGTTGAGGAACGGCGTGGCGGCACTGACAAGGTGCTGCTCCTCAACCGCTTCAGGCTGGCGACCGCTGTGTTATCCCCGTGCCGACGTCCCTTGTGGACACCGAAAACTTTGATTGTGTAGCTCATGTTTCAAGTAGCTCACATGGGTATGAAATTCAGTTACTATCCAGTATCCAAAACTTTGATTGTGCTGCTACCGGCAGGATCAACCAATGTCTCGGTAGGCACATGTGTAAACTTTGGGGACCTACTATTGCTCATAGTGGTGTACGTTATGAGCATTAAGAACTCGAGAAACATACACTTGCCAATATCAGCAATGCTATCCTGGGGGTTATACTCCATCTCCTTGTACGCCCAGTCAAGTATATTCAGTGTAGCGTCATCAAGAGCAACACAATCTTCCCCGAGCTTCTCAGCCCACACAAGGACCCACCTTCCAAGACCTTGCTTACAGAAATGAGAAAAGAAAACATTAACTGTGATGGTGTTGGGCTGAAAAGCCATCTTAATCAGTTTATCAGTGAGAATCATAGCTCGATCAAGGCCATCACTGCAAATGCCGTCCATCAGTGTGTTATATGTAACTTAATTAGGTGAACAACCAACAGCAACAAGTTCATCCAACACTCTCATTGCTCGATTCATCGAATGGTTGTTGCAAAGGCTACGGATCCAAATATTATATGTTAAAATATCTGGATCACAGCCATCTGCAGGCATCTTGTTCATGAAAATCATGGCACCGTTCTTAGCCTGGGCCCGGCAATATCCAATAACAATTGTATTGTACGTCACTACATCAGGAGTTAAGCCACTACTACGCATGTCCAAGAAATGGTTATTCAC
The DNA here is from genome assembly GCF_056163025.1 of Triticum urartu. Lineage (NCBI taxonomy): Eukaryota > Viridiplantae > Streptophyta > Magnoliopsida > Poales > Poaceae > Triticum > Triticum urartu. The sequence continues at coordinate 45,529,603 of NC_141877.1, read as the reverse complement.
CATATCCAACCTTCCTTTCTATGCAAAAACCATCAATCAGAATGTTGCTTGTGAAAACATTAGGAACAAGACCACTCTGCCTCATCTTCTGCTCTAGTTTCAGTCAGCCACATGTCCGAGCCTACAAAAGGCAGATATGAGAGAGTTGTAAGTAATATTGTTCGAACAAAACCTCTTCTTGTCATCTACTCATCTCTACAAATGCCCGATATGCCTCGTTTACATGATCTGATCTGCAAAGTCCACTGGTATATGCAGAGAAGGCGATAAAACCTGGCTGCACACCAACTTTCACCATATCATCCCAGCATTTCAAGGCACCTTTTACATTACCAGACCTGAAGCATGAATCCATGTAAACGGTAAATGAGGTACCAACAGAATATCCCTTACTAATCATATGGTCTAGCAACAGTTGTGCATCATCTAGTCTTCCTTGATTGCATGGACCCAGGATCAAGTAATTCAAAGTGGATGATAAGGGTGAAAGGCCTATCTCTTTCATAAGTCAATACAACTCAAGAGCTTCTTCTTCAAATCTCACCTTGCTATATGCAGCAATCAAAGCATTAAAGCCTGCAACACTCACTGGAACACCCTGCTCAACTGCACCACACACAAGCTGCCGGGCATCATCCAATCGTCCATACTAACTGTTAGCACCCCTGGCGACCCGGCCCCACCTGCACAGGAGAGGATGGTGCGACCCAACCGCACACGACGCGCCAACACTCGCTTCTGCGGCCCAGAGTGGCACAACGGACCCGGCCCAGCGACGACTACTACTTAAGGACATCGACAGCACCTCCTGCCTCATCCAGTGGATCACCGAACGGCGGCGGCAGTACGAACCCTAGTTCCTCTTTCGATCGATCGATTCTTGTAATCCCACTTGTATCAGACTGATTGCCACCGTGAGATAATAGATCGATCCCTACCCCTACTCTGTCCCTAACATCTGGTATCAGACGCCAGAAATCCACCACTCTTCCACCGATCTGGCTCACCTCATCGAGACAAGAGGGACTCGCCACGGCCGCCTCACCATCGAAGCCATGGATCCAGCAGCGAAGGCCTACCTCGACAAGCTCACGGTGACGATGGAGGCCAACACCGCGGCCCTCACCGCGGTCACCTCGCGCCTCGACGATTTGGTCGCCTGGAGGCCAGACCTGGAGCGCCGCGTCTCCGATCTGGGCGACGCGGTCACTGCTCTGCAGCAAGCGCGGCCAAACCCCATCATCGACACCAACGGGGGCGCACCGCCGCTTTGATCTACGGCGCCACCGCCCGAGCTGCCCACCGACAAGTTGGGCCTGGCGGGAGGCGATGAGGACGCCCCTCAAGGGTCTAAGGACCACGGCGAGTTCCATCTGCAACGGGGGGCCGGCGGTGTCGTTCCAGACGCCGCCGCCACTCCCGGCCAACGGTTAGATCGAATTCCTGTCTTCCCCTTTCACACATGCTAGTCAAATGCTCGCTGGCTTGGGACAAGCCCATCCTTCCATCTCATTTCCGCAATTCGCGGGCGAGAACCCGAACATGTGGAAGACGATGTGCGAGCAATATTTTTCCATGTTTGGCATCCACAAAACTTTCTGGGTTCCCATGGCCGCCCTCAATTTCTCTGGGACTGCGGCCATTTGGTTGCAATCGATCCAAAAGAAACTCAATAGTTTCGATTGGGAGTCCTTTACTGCCCTGTTAACCACCCGATTCGGTCGCGATCGCCACCAGCTGCTGATCCGTCAGTTTTACACTGTTAAACAGACATCTACAGTAGCGGATTTTATTGAACGCTTTGAATTAATCATTAATCATCTCAGTTCTTACTCAGATTCAATTCACCCATTTTATTTCCTCACTCGGTTTGTGGAAGGACTGCGGGCGGATATTCGAGCGGTGGTCATGGTCCAGCGACCACCGGACTTGGACACGGCGTGTGCTCTGGCGCTGCTACAAGAAGAGGTGGCAGACAACGCTCACGCCGAGGCGCAGCGCCCTACTCCAGCGCGTCCGCCCGACACGTCACAGCGGCTAAGCGTGCCGCTACCCCTACCTCCGCCGCCAGCACGCGCGACACCGCCAGCATCAGCCGCGGATCGACGCGGCACGGACGCCGCACGAGCAGAAGCTTCCAAGATCAAGGCCCTACGCGACTACCGCAGGGCGCGCAGCCTCTGCTTCAAGTGCGGCGAGCGCTGGGGCCCCGACCATGTGTGCCCAACGTCGGTCCAACTCCACATCGTCGAGGAGCTGCTGGAGCTCTTCGGCGTCGACTCCACCACTGAACCAATTCAACCAGAGGCTGTCCAGGACGCGGTAGTGATGGCCATATCCAAGACCGCTCTGACGAGAGGCGTATCACCCAAGGCATTTCAGCTTCGCGCATGGATTCAAGGACGTGAAGTTCTGATGCTCGTGGACTCCGGCAGCACCACTTCATTCATCAATGAGCAGCTCGCCGCGTCCATCCAGGGCGTCCAACCTCTTCCGCGAGCGTATCAAGTGCGAGTGGCGGACGGAGGAACCCTCACCTGCTCAGCCAGCGTACCACAATGCCAATGGTGCTCGCAAGGCCAACAGTTCACGACGGACATGAAAGTGCTGGCGCTGGGCACCTACGACGCGATCTTGGGCATGGACTGGCTCGAGGAGCACAGCCCCATGACCGTGGACTGGCGCGCCAAGCTCATCGAAATTCCCTCGCCGGTGGGGCCAATCCGTCTCCGCGGGCACGAAGCCACATCTTCTACGTGCGTCGTCATCAACGCGCTACAGCTTCAGCAACTCTGCAATACAGGCGCCATCACCCATATGGCGCTGATCTACGCGACAGCGGGGGAGGACAGCAGTGACACACCAGTCCCACCGGACATCCAAGCTGTCCTGGAGGAATTTGAGGATGTGTTCAAGGAACCAGATGGCTTACCACCTCGCCGTGACTGTGACCACAAGATTCCTCTCATTCCAGGAGCTCAACCTGTCAACATCCGACCATACAGGCACAAACCCGAACACAAGAAAGAGATAGATGCACAAGTGGAAGAACTGCTTCGCAAAGGGATTATCCAGAAAAGCAGCAGCCCCTTCTGTTCGCCAGCCATTTTAGTCAAGAAGAAAGATGGGACTTGGCGACTTTGCATCGACTACAGACATCTGAATGCCATCACCTACATCGCCAAGTACCCAGTGCCAATCATTGAAGAACTGCTCGACGAGTTACACGGGGCAGCTTGGTTCTCCAAGCTCGACCTCCGATCTGGCTACCATCAGATTCGTCTCGCAGAAGGTGAAGAGTACAAGACGGCCTTCCAGACGCATTCAGGCCACTATGAGTTCCTGGTGGTGTCATTTGGATTAGCAGGCGGACCAGCCACGTTCAACGGTGCCCTGACGACCACTCTGAAGCCTGTTGATCGCAAGTGCGTGCTCCTTTTCTTCGACGACATCTTAGTTTTCAGCAAGACACTGCGAGACCACATCAACCATCTCCGTCAGGTGCTGCAGCTGTTGCGCCGCGATCAATGGCGCGTGAAGATGTCCAAGTGCGAGTTCGGTCAGCACAAACTATCTTACTTGGGCCATGTAATCAGCAGTCAGGGGGTGTCTACGGAACCAGCCAAGATACGTGTGGTGGCCAACTGGTCAACACCATCTGACGTCAAGACAGTACGCAGTTTTTTGGGGCTGGCAGGGTATTACAGACGCTTCGTCAGAAACTTTGGCATCATTGCGCGGCCTCTGTTCAATCTGCTGAAGAAAGGCGCGCCGTTTGTTTGGACACCTGCTACCAACACAGCCTTCCAGCTCCTCAAACAGCACCTGATTGAAGCCCCAGTTCTTGCTCTGCCCAACTTCGCCAAGCCGTTCATAATTGAAACTGACGCCAGTGACAAGGGAATAGGCGCAATTCTTCAGCAAGAGGGGCACCCCATTGCGTATATGAGCAAGGCCCTGAGCCCCCGTTACCAAGGCCTCTCAACATATGAGAAGGAGTATCTGGCAGTCATCGTGGCCGTAGATCGATGGCGCCCCTACCTGCAACACGCGGAATTCACTATTCTCACTGATCAGCGCAGTTTGACACACCTTACAGAGCAGCGACTTTCAACACCATGGCAACAGCGAGCTTTCACCAAGCTCCTGGGACTCCGGTACAGCATCAAGTACAAAAAAGGGACAGAGAACACTGCTGCTAACGCTCTGTCTCGGGCGAACACGGACGAGGTGCTGCACACCCTCAGCGTTTGTCAACCCGCGTGGCTCGAAGATATCATCAACAGTTACAACACCAACCCGCAGGCACAACGACTTCTTGAGCAGCTAGCCATACGGGACGATCCCAAGGGGCGATTCCAACTCCAGAATGGTCTCCTACGATTCCGAGGCCGCATCTGGCTCGGAGGGACCACGGCTATGCAACAGCACATCATCGCAGCTTTCCACGACAGCCCCATGGGAGGTCACTCCGGATTCCCAGTGACATACCGCAGAGTTCACAGGCTGTTTGCTTGGCCGAAAATGAAAGCACACATTCAGCAGTACGTTCGATGCTGCACGGTCTGCCAACAAGCCAAGCCAGATCGCACAACGTCGCCAGGCCTGCTTATGCCATTGCCTATACCAAAGGAGTCCTGGGATCTGATTACCATGGACTTTGTGGATGGACTACCACAATCAGGACAGTATAATTGCTTGCTGGTGGTTGTCGACAAAAGAACCTGCTTCGATCCCCACCGTCACCATCTCATCGAACAGCCTCCTTGCCTCCACCATTTTCCCATCACGGCATAATACATTCAACAAAATGTTATACGTCACAACAGTGGCCTCGCACCCTGGTTTGTGTATTTTGTCAAACAGCTGGAAAGCATCCCCTGCCCGCCTAAACATGCAGTAATTCTTGATCAGGATGTCATAGCTGCACGCATCAGGGATAACATGGAGCCTGCACATGACACCTGGCAATCCCGCAGCTACAGGGACGAACCCCTTGTGTCATAAGCCTAGGATCATGACGTTGAAGACGGCGAGGCTCGACCGTGGCCCCATCGCGGTCATTTCCACGAACACCTTCCACGCGGCCTGGACGTTGCCCTCGCGGAACAGCAGGCCCAGCAGCGTCGCGAGCGGGGAGAGGCTTGCGTTGTCCCGCCACTGCGGACACGCGCGAGAACGACGAGCGCCTCGGACGCCATGCCGGCGGCGAGGAAGGCGCCGGGGTGGGTTCCCCGCCGCGGCGAGGTGGCGCATCGGGCGCCGGCAGCGAGGGAGAGTGGGAGAGGGAAACTGAGGTATACTGGTTGACTGATGCCAACTCACTCACTGACTACCGTCGGATTCAGGACGGAGCGACCAGATCGAACCGAGTGGTCGGACTATGCATTCTACACACAAGCCAAAGATTAGTCCTGCCGTAGATTTGACCTGCCAATTAATTTGCCTAGTTGACTAGTAGTTCTATATATAGTTATCAAAAAAGACTAAGAGTTCTATATCACTGGCCATGATTCACGGCCGAGGTTAATTTGCTAAGCATGTTAGGCCGAATCATCATGATTCTACGTGCCAAAGTGCAGGTTATAGGCGTTAACAACTTTTAAGGGTCATTGTGCTCCTATGATTAGTCCAAGATAGGCATATGGCGTAGTAAGGTTGGTAATGGGAATTATCATGCATATGATAGTGTATGATACTATCTCCGTAGCATAGTATTATAGCTTAGTATTATAGATGATCTTATTAATTGTAATGAATGACACATGGTAGCATATCATTTATTATGATACGGTATCATAATGTGATACTCAATCATCTCTTTCTTCATTTAATTCAATGTCATCTCATCAAAATTGTTTAGTTGACATGCATGATACTACCTATGATACTCCCATTACGAGCAGCCTAATAACGTTGACGCTTCATGCCTACTTTTTCTTAAAAAGGTAATATCATCGGTAGTCATAAAACTTACACTTGATATTCAGTTTGGTGCTTTTTTGATGCTAAAACTTCGAAAATACGAATTTGTGGTTATCCAACTTGCATTCTCGTGCAAATATGATGCTTCCTCTTATACCCAGGCATATGGCTTGTCAGTGGTTGGGAGTGCACAAGACGTTGGGCGACCCTTGCACACTTTTTTTGCAGAAAACACGCTCACAATTTATTTAACTATGCACAAAAGATATCAAATGTAACCAAAAAAGGGCTTAGGCAGGTGGGGTTTGAACACTCAAACGTACACCCATCCCATCAGTGCAAGTTGACGCTGAAATATGCAACTAAAATTTGTTTATTTATTTACGCTGAAGTTTGTCCAGGCCCACATGTCTACCAGGGTAATTTAGGGGTAGGACACTAGTCAGTGAGATACTAACAACGGGTTAGCCTAATCTAGGCAGTTCCTACCTGTCAGTGGATTAACCATCGGGCGTATAGATAATTTTGCAGAAAAAAAAGATGCAAATAGATTCGACCTTTCAACCTCAGGAATGGAATGGCAGGTGCTAACCACTACACCAAGTACTATCTCTCTAAAGAGAAACACTGAATTTTACCCTAAAAATACTGAATTTTATATTTTGGCCACGACAACTACTTGTATTCAGTTTTTTTTGCCGGACCAAATTTCTGATAACCAGTCGGTCACCTACAATTTTGGTGGTCCCCTGAAAATTTGTGATCGCCCAATTTTTTTGAACTCAAACGATAGAAACCATGTCAAAGATAATATCTTTCGTCTGCATACAATATCAGAACGACGCAGTTAGCTTAGTGGTAGGGTCTATGGTTCTATTCTTGTATTGTGAAATACTATATGTTTGTAAGTTGTTCATGCTCATTTAGAAAAAATGGTCTTGGTGCTGCAACAATGAATTGAACTTGCAATCTTCTATAAGAGAGTAGTCGAGCGGAGCACTGTAATGGGAAGCACTTACTTAAATTGTTTGTTAAAATAAATATATTTAGACATTAAAAATATTTGAATTCAAAATTCGTTTCAAAATTTTGAACGAAAAAACTGGAATTGCCGAGATATTTTGAAACCCGAATTTTCCGGTCCCTTCGAGAAGAAAAAGGGAATTAAGAAAATCTTGCTCGTGGAAAAGTTTCATACATTATGGGTTGAACATTATACATTTTGACGCGATCTTTTATTTAGAAATTCATTTGAAAAAATTTGGCGATAAAAGGCGAAATTTTTCAAAAAATGGTTTTATGCCGAACCCGGGAAAAAAGGAATATGGAAAAAACCTACATCAAATATATAATCAAGTGTATCTCTCTATAGGCATGAATCTGTAGTTGGTGCAGTGGTTGGCTAGCGCATGCGTGTATATGATGTTAGGAGTTTGAATCCTTGTGCACTTTTTTTATTCTCATTTCTCCTGCCGCCTTATGCCTGACAAGTGGAACCCACACATGTTATTGATCAGCTTTTGCTTAATTAAATATAGAATGAGTAGTGCTTATGCAAAAAAAAACACGCTGCCCGATCTGTTCGGGTCACTGACAATGAGTCGTAGCCATGCTGGCATGCCACAGAAGTGCGGGATTCATCTGAATACGAGCGAAGTGACCGTATTTGCACTAGAACGCAAGTTGAATGACCATAAATCCGTATTTTAAAAAATTTAGCACTAAACTGAACATTGAGCGTAAGTTCTATGACTCGCGGTGATATTATCTCTTTTTTTAATATACTCCGGGGCTACCAAGGTTTTGAATTTTTCACTCTATTTTAAACTGATAGCACCCCCGAACTTAACATCGATTGATGCACGCAGTCTTCTATGATTGCATAGTTATTAAGAATCTAATATCACCAAAGGTGTGCAAGTTGCAAGAAAAAGGCCATAATTAAGCTGAAACAACCAAAAAGAAGAAGAAGATTACATCAAGGTGAGATTCAGACCTAGTTCAGAATACGGAAAACTTCGCAATAATTTGGAAACAGTTAAGGTACCGTGAGACATCCTGGAACTAGGAAAGATCTTAATTTCCAAAATAGGCCTTAAGTCCAGATATTTTCTTGTGAGTTTTGCCTTTGGCCATCTGAACTTTATGTATCCGTCACGGTTTAGAGTCCCAGACCAAGATGACTTGTGGCAAAACAGCAAGCAAGCAAGCCAGATTTCATCGTGTGTGCAAGTCAAAGATTTTGTCCACTTTGTAGGGTTTGACCTTTCAATTTGTAGGTGGATAATGTTGTTCATGTAAAAGCATGTAATAATATTGTGGAGGGGCTCTTTACCTCACTTCTTTCTTTATAATATAGTACGCACACTCGTCCGTATTCAAGAAAACCTGTTAATTTCCCTACTTCTATGTCAGCTAGCATGATTTATGGAGCACTCGCAAAAAAAAAGCATGATTCATGGATGAGGTTAATTTTGCAAGTATTGTAGACCAACCAATCATGATTCTGGCATGCCTATGTCCCAGAATCCCTATGCCTTTGGTGGTAATAATACTGTTGTGACTCCTGCTTAGCTTAGGGCATGTACAATGTTGGCATATGGATGCATATGCCTCATGACAAAAAGTAATTTGAGGCATCTACATTAAATTTTCTCTCCAATACAAACTATCATTAATGGGCCTCATTAAGAAATAGAAAATAAAGACTCTAGTACACATGCATTTCTACTTTTCACTCCAACCTTTTCAGCTTTTGTCACCGGACCATATTTTTTCTTTTCAAGTACCCGCCTCCTGGAGAGGATCCCGCTTCCCTATTCGAACCTACTTTACGTCATATCCGATCATACATGGCATACGAGGCATCATCTTGAGGCTATGCATTGTACATGCCCTTATATGCCTATTCACCATTATCATCTCAAAAAGAAAATTCATCACTGTCATTTTTTTTTGCTGCCACTATCATTTTTTAACTACAGTACTACCTTTCTTTTGACAGTAACCAAAATACTACTCTAGACTTGTTTTCAAAAAAAAATACCACTCTAGAGTAGAGCGAGCATCTTTTGGTACTTTAGTCAAGATTCAGGGCGGAGCCCTCTCGCAAAGAAAAGAAAATAGATCCAGAACAGGGCACGGCCCAGCTTTCCGAAATGGAGCCCAGCTATACACTTCGGCGTCGAAATTCAGAGCGAGGTGACTGTCATTCGTCCATGCGTGGTTCATTCGTTCATTTAGTCCCGTATCGGAAATCCGATCACACACTCTCCTCCTTAAATATGGTCAGAGAGCAAGCAGGGCGTGCCAAATGGAAGCACACCCCGAGCACGAGGTCGATGAGACCCGTGCGCCGGTGGCCACGTGCGCGGTATGCGCACTTAGCAAACCAAACGTTGTCAATCGACATCCAAGTGCGAGGCTGATCATCAGCAGCACGGCCATCAAGACCAGATGGAGCGCATGACAAATGCGCTTGGCAATATATAATATACAACATTTTTTTTAGTTTCGTTAACTTTTTTATTACTTTCTTGGTTGAGCAAATCAGAAACTGCTGAAAGCGTCGGGGAGGACGATCCCTTTTATGTTTCTTTTTTCGCATTTTTTCTTCTTCTGGTTTTTTAGATGAATTTTGTTTCTGTTGTTACTGACCATCATTTCACGTTTATGTGACCCACACATATTTGTAGTCCAATTTTGATTCCCCAAAAAACCGAGTTGTATGTTGGAACAAAAACACGTCATCGGTCTGCATTCAAAAGAGTATTCAGTACTATACTATTTTATGGTGTAGTATAATTTTGTAGGTCTAATTGATGGTCAAACTAAATCTCAAAATATGTGTGGATCTTGGAGCATCTCTAGCAGACTCCATATATCGCCGACCCGCAAAACTCGTTTACAATTCGCGGAAAAAAGGATATTCTGTTTTACAATTTCGCTATGCGGGGTCTACTCAGCCAGTGCCCGCGCCGGCCCGCAAATCAGATGGGTTTTATATAAAGTTGACATGTATGCCACATATTCAAAATTATTAATTCAATAGAAGATAAAATATCAATATTACAGTACAACAATCATCCAAATTACAATAATTATTGAAATCACCAAAGCAAACTAAATAATTCAATACAAAACTTGTCCCGAATACAAATCACGCATGAATTAAATGAAATAAATGCAAAAATGGAATGTGTTACTGCTCAGCCCTTTGCCAATGGTGCTCAATGAGATCCTCCTGAAGCTGAAAGTGGGTGTTTGCATTTCCAATCTCCCGGTAGATCTGAAGAAATGCTCTAATGCGGTTAGGATCTCTAGCTGGTTTGACACGACTACCCACATTGTCATAGAAGAACTTCAAGTTCATGCCTCTCTCATCTTTGAGAATCATATTGTGAAGAATAACATAGCATGTCATGATGTTTTTTAAGGATTGTTTGTCCCAAAAACGAGCAGGACCACGAACAATGGCAAACCTAGATTGCAAAACCCTAAAAGCTCTTTCAATATCTTTTCGGGCTGCCTCTTGTACCCTTGCAAATTCATTTTATTTCTTAGTTTTGGGGTCTTTGATACTCTTGACAAATGTGCACCAAGAAGGGTAGGTACCATCTGCAAGATAGTATCCCTTTGTGTACTCATGCTCATTGATAGTGTAGTTACAAGCAGGAACATCACCACTAGCAAGCCTAGCAAACAAAGGAGATCGTTGCAACACATTCATATCATTGAGAGTACACGGCATACCAAAAAAGCAATGCCAAATCCATAAATCCTCTGATGCTACGGCCTCTAGCACAATTATTGCATCACGAGACTTGCCACAATACATTCCATGCCATGCCTTCGGGTAGTTTTTCCAAGTCCAATGCATACAATCAATGCTTCCTAGCATGCCAGGCCAACCTCTTCTCTCACTTAATGCCATCAACTTTTTTGTGTCTTCCTCGTTGGGTGCCCGAAGATATTCAGGACCAAAGACACGGATGATCACTTTGGCAAACCTACGCACTGACTTAATTACAGTATCTTCACCAATGCGAAGGTACTCATCGGCATAGTCAGCCGGAATGTTGTATGCAATTACCCGCATAGCTGCCGAGATTTTTTGATATGCACTAAATCTCTTCAAGCCCGCGACATTTCTTCTTTGTGTAAAATACCGACTATTGGCCTCGCGAGCTTGCACTATTTTTACAAAGAGGGATCAATGCATTCGGTACCTTCTACGGGTGCGGCGGATATGCTGGATTGTCCGCGAAGTAGTCTTGCATCAACATCTCGTTCCCGAGATGGCAATTTCAAGGAATGCAAAGACGGCTGACGGTCGATCCTCGCCATCTCTTTCGGTTCTCATCTTCGTGCTCCTTCACGATGAGGGCCATCACCAACATCTGCTGCCGATGGTTCTCAAGCAATGTCTCAACATCCGAGTCATCCGAATCGGACGAATCCTCGAGCAAAAACCTCTCACGAGGGCTCAATTCCATCTAAATTCACAAATACGAACGCTGCATGGACCAACTATGCATATCGCATCCCAAAGCACAAGCACAAGTACTCACCGGCGGCTCGAGGCGGTGGCTCTGCGGCGGTCGATCCCCCGGGGGGGCAACTAGGGGCAGCTCGGCTCGGCGGATCCGGGGAGCCGGTGAAGTGGCTAGGTGGAACAGGGTGAGGGGCGCCCCAGCGGCGTGATTCCGTCCGCATATATGGCCGGAATCGCCGGCGACGGACGGGTGGAACCAATGGCGGCCGACTGTGGAAGGGGGTGGGGAATGGGCGCGGGCTAAAACGTCCCTCCCGCCAACCACTTTTCTAGGATACAGGGCACTGTCGGGTCGAGGGGGAAACCTGCGTTTTCGCGGGTTGAGATGGGATTTTACCGCGCCTCTCAAAAAAAATTTACGGGTCCGACGCGTTTATAGTGTCTGATTGGACAATATTTTTCATGCGGATCCATATTTTGATGGTTATTTTACGGGTCGGGCATTATACGGGGTCTCTAGAGATGCTCTTAGGATGGAAAATAATTAGGTGCTGCAATTCCAGTGGTGTTTTTTTTTCTTTGAGCTGCAATTCCAATGGTGTTGACAATTTGAGACGCCTTCTTGTGATCTAATTCAGCCTTTGTTAATAGAAAAAACGAGCTATGTTTTTCAAGATCTTAAATCGATGTTCGAGTCTTAAGGGTCTTTTTCCACCGGTAATGTTTTTTGGGATGAGAATATGTGGCACGCATGTCTCGTGGCACTGAGTTTTTTGCGGACAAAGATCAGATGACATACAAACGACATATCACCGTGTGCCTCGCGGCCTTCCATTCACCGCCCAGCCTGCATCTAAAGGACAGCAGCTTTCCAAGGCAAAAACAGCAGCTTCCCAAGACAGCAGCTTCCCGTGTCACCTGTCCGTCTCTTGCACATGCTTTTATTTTTGGTTTCCAATTTTCAAACTTTTATACCTTTTGAACAAAAATTCCAAATTAAGTTTTGTTTTCAAATTCGTGCTTCTCGTGATGAGGGCTTTCGAATAAGATTCATTTTGAATATGTTGATGAATTTAAAAAATAAATATTAAGTTTTAATTCTTGAAACTTAGTACGAGAGACTGATAAAAATAGATTTTTGTGCCTACAACTGACAAAAGGTGGCTAATTTTTTATGTATGAAACTTGGTAAGAGCGAGGGAGAAAATCGCAAGTTCATATAGACTGACACTTAAAACTTATTATGCCCTCGTGCGGGATCCAACTACTTCACGAATCGCGAGGCAATCGAACGTTCGGACAGGGCTTGACAGGTGCGTGCCCCTGTGAATTTTCGATGCTTCTTGTGGGCACTAGGACTCCTCGGGCTATCTCAGTAATGGATGAAAGGGGTCCATCACAATTTTGATGAAAAACCACGGGTTCAAATCATGTGCACATCTCATTTTCTATAGTAAGAAGTTGGTAGGTAGGTCCAAATCCGCGTGAATCATCAGCTGATATACTGATGGTCTGTCAAGTTTCATCCTTGACAAATTCACATAATTAAGAAAAACAAGCCACCTATACGTCAGGCGAGTGTTTTTTTAACAAATTTTAATATGATTCCTTTTACCTTCTCTTTTTACATGTGCGATAAGAAGGTAAGAGTTAATCAGATCATAACTAATAAGATCAACGGCTCAGATCTATTATATACTCTTACCTCTTGTGTGAAAAAAAGAGGTAAGAAAGACCATGTTAAAACTTATTTTTTTTTAGTTTTAGTGGAACGGTCAAAGCATCCTTCAAATTGTCTTCTACCCCTCCGCCAATCGAATCATCTCATGCCTCGCCTCCAGTTGTCGCTAAACCTCGCTGGTAACGTCGTGGCAGGCTGCGGCATCCCCGTCTTTAGCCTGGCTCCGTCGAATTCGATAGGGGGAAGTACAGAAAGACCCTCACCCGGACCTATCAAGTTTAGGACTCGCCTCTGCCTATGTGATGTAGACTCGACTAGATGGCGAGTCGTTCGTCGGTCCGATCTTTCACGATACTAGCAGCAACAAGAAATTCCGATCGAGCAAAGATGCAAGACCGTAAGAACGAAAACTTGCGTCAAGTAGATTGAATCGACTCCACGCACAGCAGCAACAAAATCCTCACGGATCAGCAACGAAGACGATATTTGGTGTCCCTCGACATGGAACGTTTTCTGTAACTTTATTGACTCACGATTAAAGAAAAACCAATCTGCGTTACATGGCCGAAGCCAGCCATATTTATAGGCGACCCTGAGCTCACAAACCGACCTGGACTCTATCCTAACGTGCAAAACACTCACGTGCAAAACAAAGAGAAGGAAAACTAGGACTCTCTCTCTCAACCATATAACTAGGACTTTCCTAATAAAATAATCCGGCAACGTTGTTAATCATGCAGGATCACGCCTAACCAAAATAGATCACGCAGGATCTAACCAACCAAAACAAGACCGTACAATAGCGGTTTCTATTCGGATGAAACTTACTAAAAAAAACTAAAAAAATTAGGCTACTTGAATTGGAATAGCACCGACCAATGTCCAACTTGGAGTACGAAAATTTGGCGTGACTTCTTCAGCTGGTGGTTCTGATAATGGTACTTTCATTGTAATTTGGCCAATGGTCAAACTATTTGATTTGATAACTTGATCTCTTTTTGCACCTCTGGTCACATCATCCCCTCCTCCTTGAAACAAAACCGTCCTCGGTTTTGCGGGAGATTTCATTGACTTCTTCAGTGAAGCAGTTGTGTCCACCATGATTTCTCCCATAAACATAGAACGCAGAACATGTCGTTTCCGGCTTTCCAAAAAGAGTATGTATTGGACCGTCCCTCATGTGTGGCATGACGGTCATATTGCCACGGTCTCCCCAACAATAAGTGACATGCATCCATCGGCAATACATCACAAATCACTGTATCAGTATAGTCACCAACCGAAAAATTGAGACGCACCTTGTGAGTAACTTTCAGTTTCCCCGACTGATATAACCATTCGACGCAGTGGGGTTGTGGGTGCTTCCAGGTAGGCAAAGCTAAAGCATCCACCAAGTCCTTGCTAACCGCGTTGGTGTAGCTTCCTCCATCTATGATCAACTTACAATTAGTGTTGTCGATTTTGCTTTGAGTTTGAAAAATATTCCATCGCTGCCCCTTATCCTCAATGCGATCTTCTTGCACCCGTTGCACCATCAAATACGGATATGATTCAGCAGCTTCGAAACTCGCAACCACATTTTCAACATCTTCAGATTTTTCACCAGAAGTGTCAGAAACTGCCTCTTCATCACTAGCGGATGCATAGCCATCTCTCGTGAGCAACATTCTTTTCTCATTAGGACATTCACGCTTCATATGTCCCCTTCCTCCACACTTGAAACACTCTATGTCACTAGTGCGTCCGGTCGACTGTGCACTAGAATCAACCATCAACAGTCCTGATTTTGAAGCATCCTTTTGCACGGAACTATGAGAGCGATTTGATGATGTTGCCCTGGAGTTAGGACCGACATCCTCACTCTTATACTGCGAGCGTCGCCATGTGTTCAAAGTGGTACTGGGAACAATGTTGACTTGGCGTCGCTTAATCTGTTGTTCCGCACGCACAGCTTGGTGCACAAGATCTTGTATGTTGTAGTAGACCACCATCTCAACACGATCCTGCACCTCGATATTTAGCCCGTTAAAGAAACGAGCCATAGTCGCCTCCGGATCCTCCGTTGTCCCTGTACGTATCATAAGCAATTCCATCTCCTTGTAATATTCATCAACACTCATATTACCTTGAGAGAGCCGCTGCAACTTGTTGTACATGTCTCTTTTATAGTGCTCAGGAACAAAACGTCGCCTCATGAATTCTTTCATACCTCGCCAAGTCGTCGGCCGATGTCTTGAACGACAAATTTGATTCCACCAAATTAGCACGTATCCGGTGAATTCAATTCCAGCAAGTTGAACTTTCTTCTCCTCGCTATAATGATGGGCATAAAAAATTTGATCAACACGCATCTCCCACTCCAAATAGCCTTCTGGTTCGCACTTGCCGGAGAACGAAGGGATTGAAATTTTTATGCGCCCAATTCCATCATCCAAAGGCACACGCACAGCTTGACCAACTCGGTCATGCACTCCACCACGAACGGATGTTTCGGGAAGAGGCTCATAGTGTCGTGGTCGTGGCGCGTACCCCGCATGGTCAACGCCATCATTGAAACCATCATCTCCAGCATGAGGGTGTGCCGCCAAACGGCGATCATGCACGCCGGCATGTCCTTCGCGAGCTGGTGGTGCATAATGCAGTGGAGCAGCCGGAGCAGTCTGTGGTGGGGCAAAATTCGTCGCCGGCATATTGATGATGTCCGCCAAACCATCAAACCGAGTGATGAAGACATCTATTCTTCTGCCGAGCGCATCATGACATTGCTTGATGTAGTTGCATGTGTGGTCAAAACCATCCCGAATATTTTGCGGAATATCATCCGCATACACTGGACGTACTATTTCCTCAGAATCAGCAGCAACCTCATCACCCTTGTTGACCGAGGTTGACGTCTTGATCAACACAGTACCGTGAACAACCTTAGCTCTGAATACCACTTGATGTAGACTCGACTAGATGGCGAGTCGTTCGTCGGCCCGATCTTTCACGATACTAGCAGCAACAAGAAATTCCGGTCGAGCAAAGATGCAAGACCGTAAGAACGAAAACTTGCGTCAAGTAGATTGAATCGACTCCACGCACAGCAGCAACAAAATCCTCACGGATCAGCAATGAAGACGATATTTGGTGTCCCTCGACATGGAACGTTTTCTGTAACTTTATTGACTCACGATTAAAGAAAAACCAATCTGCGTTACATGGCCGAAGCCAGCCATATTTATAGGCGACCCTGAGCTCACAAACCGACCTGGACTCTATCCTAACGTGCAAAACACTCACGTGCAAAACAAAGAGAAGGAAAACTAGGACTCTCTCTCTCAACCATATAACTAGGACTTTCCTAATAAAATAATCCGGCAATGTTGTTAATCATGCAGGATCACGCCTAACCAAAATAGATCACGCAGGATCTAACCAACCAAAACAAGACCGTACAATAGCGGTTTCTATTCGGATGAAACTTACTAAAAAAAACTAAAAAAAATTAGGCTACTTGAATTGGAATAGCACCGACCAATGTCCAACTTGGAGTACGAAAATTTGGCGTGACTTCTTCAGCTGGTGGTTCTAATAATGGTACTTTCATTGTAATTTGGCCAATGGTCAAACTATTTGATTTGATAACTTGATCTCTTTTTGCACCTCTGGTCACATCACTATGACAACACAGCCAGCAGCTTCATCGCCGACTCTGACTCGGCCTTGCCGGTGTTCATGCGCCTTGCTGCAGCTCACTATGGCGCCCCCGTCTCACCCTAGGCACCACCTTCTCTCCCATCCAAAATCTCGCACAAATAATATTTTCACTGTTTTTTCAGCTATAGTAATCTGGAGAGAAATTGGTTTAGAATCCGGAAGTTTAATAAGAACACCAAAATTTCTCAACAATTTAGAAACAGCTAAGTTGTTGTGAGAAATCCTTACTAGAAAACCAATTAAGCCACAGCCAAAGATGAGTAATGGCTAAACATCAAGCTAGCAAAGCCAGATTCCACAATGAACTGGTCGCTGTTTTTCTCTTGGTGGCATGCGGTGCCTTAATTTCGTTGTGAGCTTTGCACTAAGAAAGAGAATCAGTATTGCACAGTCTCAATCGACAGTGGATTGCGTAGTCTTTTAATCTTCGTGCAGAGATTTGTGCTAGACTGAGCACTGTCCAACAGCTCTTGCAACAGGTTGTCCCATCGCTCACTGCGTCCGTCATCGCCGGCTATTGTATGCCGTCTCACCGGTCACAGCATCCACCCTCATTGCTCGCAGCACATCGTCCCAACGCAATTGCCTCTTGCAGCATGTAATCTCATCGGTTGCAACATCCGTCATCGTTTCTCACATCATGTCTAATAGTATCTGCAATATAATTGCCGTCTGCAACATGTTGTCCCATCGATCGCAACGGCCAACCATGCCGCTCATAGCACCACAACTACGTTGACATCACTCAAGTGAGACTTTGTTAAATCTTTGTAGACTGAGTACTATATAGACCCCAAAAAATACACCCTAGATGAACAGGACACAACGAAGACCCTATGGTTCAGGCGATGATTCACAGTTGTTATCAGGCAGGTGGGATATGTTTCACAGGTTTTATCATCACCCTGTAGTTGAGAATTTCAGATGAAATTGAGCAATTGTGAGTAAGCTGACCTCGGCATGTCTTCTCTTGGCTTAGAAGAAACAAAATTCGAGGGTTGATCTTGGATTCAAATGTGGATTTCTCGCCTATTTGTTGCCCGCTACAAATCCCTCATATCCTTTTTTAGCATGTTAGAGAAAGCAGGAATTGGATAAGTGATGTGTTTTTCTATTTTAGCTTTTATTCTTTTTGTACATATAATTTAATTTAATAAAAATATACGGTTTCAGGGTCAAAAAAAGTTGGGTTCATCATGTATGAGGCACTAGCTACTCCTCACCACGACAGCGGTGAATGCAGTGCACGTTGCGCTTGCATCCAAAATGTGGCCATCAGCGGGAAATGGGTACGCGTCCGGCCATCATTAATTGGCTCGCTTCCCGATGCAACAACGTCTTCTGCTGTTTGCGCCATTGACTGGGTTAGGAAATGGGCCGCGCGGGAGGATGAGGAGGGAGCTGAAACTTCCATCCGGCCGAGACGGTTGGCTGATGGCGCTCCATATTGAGGCCCCCAACCTCCAAATATAGTCTAGGAGGCCATATATGAAGTGTGGTCCATAAATTATGGCGATCGAGGGTTGGATGATGACTCTGCTAGAGTGACATTTTTAATCAAAATCGTCACATTAACGGTTATTATGTCGGTCGGGACGATATGACGACTCTGTTAGAGATGCTCTAATATGTTAGCTTTTCGACAAAGGGTGGATTATATCCGCTTAAATGGAGCATCAAGAGGATACAAAACACTATGAGTGCACACCCGCCCTCTACATAGTTAGGCCAACTCCACCGCACGACCCTATCCTGTCCGCCCCCATCCGTTTGGGGTAAAACGGACAAAGCAGGCGGTCCAGCGCGTGACGGCCCGGACCCATCTTGTCTGTTTTGTGTCCGGGCCGACCCATTTCGAGCGCAAACTTGCGCCGGGTTTGGGTCGCGACGGACACCAAACGGACGTGGGCCTCGTCCGCGTCGGGGCCGCGTGGCAGGCGGCCACCTACCTCCCACCCGCCCACATCAATGCGCACGAGCGGACGGCCCCACCTGTCATCCGCATGTCCAACGGTCGCCGTCCTTCTTTAAGTGGGAAGCGTGGACGGGTCGTCGTCCACACTGCCCCACGCCACCCCGCAGCCTCCTCGAAATCCGACAGCGCCGAATCCAAAACCCTAGCCAAGAACTCGCCGGCCGGCCGCCCGCAACCATGGGCCTCTGAAACTACAGACGCAAAGGCAAGCACGACCGCGAGGCTGGTTCCTCGTCGGGACGTCGCCGCGGCTCGGTGAAGAAAGAGGAGCCCGCGTCGCCATCGCCACCACGTCGGGCCCCCGCGCCGTCCACCTTCTCCATCGCGCCCGCCGCCGGCTCGCGCGACCGGCACTACATCGAGGCGGCCGTCTGCCGCCGTTATTGGGAGACGAGGACGCCACTGCCCTGGAGCGACATCCACCTCCCCAATAAATGGCATCTGTCGGCCAACCGCGTGCCGATCCCGCCCGTCCCGCAGAGCGGCCGTGCGCGCCGCCAGGAGATCGAGTGCCGCCGCCGCCTTCTCCCGGATGACCTCTACCACGACGAGAGGTACGTGATGGGGAACGTAGCAGAAATTCAAAAATTTCCTACATGTCACCAAGATCTATCTATGGAGAAACCAGCAACGAGGGGAAGGAGAGTGCATCTACATACCCTTGTAGATCGCTACGCGGAAGCGTTCAAGAGAACGGGGTTGATGGAGTCGTACTCGTCGTGATCCAAATCACCGATGATCCTAGTGCCGAACGGACGGCACCTCCGTGTTCAACACACATACAGCCCGGTGACGTCTCCTACGCCTTGATCCAGCAAGGGGAGAAGGAGAGGTTGGGGAAGACTCCATCCAGCAGCAGCACAACGGCGTGGTGGTGGTGGAGGAGCGTGGTACTCCAGCAGGGCTTCGCCAAGCACCGCAAGAGACGAGGAGGAAGAGGGGTAGGGCTGCGCCAAGAAGAAGAGGAACTCGTGTGTCTTGGGCAGCCTAAACCTCAAGTATATATAGGGGGAGGAGAGGGGTTGCGCCCCCACCTAGGGTTCCCTCCCTAGGGGTGGCGGCAGCCCCCAGATCCCATCTGGGTGGCGGCCACAAGGGGGAGAGGGGGAGGCGCACCTGGGGTGGGCCTTAGGGCCCATCTGCCCTAGGGTTTGCCCCCCTTCCCTCTTGGAGGCGCCTTGGGCCTTGGTGGGGGGCGCACCAGCCCACCTGGGGCTGGTCCCCTCCCACACTTGGCCCATGCAGCCCTCCGGGGCTGGTGGCCCCACTTGGTGGACCCCCGGACCCCTTCGGTGGTCCCGGTACACTACCGGTGATGCCCGGAACACTTTCGGTGGCCAAAACCATACTTCCTATATATCAATCTTTACCTCTAGACCATTCCGGAACTCCTCGTGACGTCCGGGATCTCATCTGGGACTCCGAACAACATTCGGTAACCACATACAAACTTCCTTTATAACCCTAGCGTCATCGAACCTTAAGTGTGTAGACCCTACGGGTTCGGGAACCATGCAGACATGACCGGGACGTTCTCCGGTCAATAACCAACAGCGGGATCTGGATACCCATGTTGGTTCCCACATGTTCCACGATGATCTCATCGGATGAACCACGATGTCGAGGATTCAATCAATCCCGTATACAATTCCCTTTGTCTAGCGGTATTGTACTTGCCCGAGATTCGATCGTCGGTATCCCGATACCTTGTTCAATCTCGTTACCGGCAAGTCTCTTTACTCGTTCCGTAACACATCATCCCATGATCAACTCCTTGATCACATTGTGCACATTATGATGATGTCCTACCGAGTGGGCCCAGAGATACCTCTCCGTCACACGGAGTGACAAATCCCAGTCTCGATTCGTACCAACCCAACAGACACTTTTGGAGATGCCCGTAGTGCACCTTTATAGCCACCCAGTTACGTTGTGACGTTTGGCACACCCAAAGTATTCCTAAGGTATCCGGGAGTTGCACAATCTCGTGGTCTAAGGAAATGATACTTGACATTAGAAAAGCTTTAGCATACGAACTACACGATCTTTGTGCTAGGCTTAGGATTGGGTCTTGTCCATCACATCATTCTCCTAATGATGTGATCCCGTTATCAACGACATCCAATGTCCATGGTCAGGAAACCGTAACCATCTATTGATCAACGAGCTAGTCAACTAGAGGCTTACTAGGGACATAGTGTTGTCTATGTATCCACACATGTATCTGAGTTTCCTATCAATACAATTCTAGCATGGATAATAAACGATTATCATGAACAAGGAAATATAATAATAACCAATTTATTATTGCCTCTAGGGCATATTTCCAACAGTACGCCCCCGACTCGACATTGTGGGACACGTGGTTCCGCGATGAGCACAACGTGTGGCGGGCGTCGTTCTTTGCCGGCACGTCGACGGGGCCGCGGCGGCCGCGTGAGCCCCGAGCGGCTCCCCAGGCGCGCGGGCGTACGCGGGTCCGCGGCCTGACGCCCACGCCGTCGCCGTCGCCATCTCCATCGCCACCCCCACCTCCTCGCACGACGGCGGAGGAGGAGGCCCGGCTCAGGGCGCGTGTGCTGGAGGACTCCATGCACACGCACGACGAGCGCCAATGGGCAGACCTCAAGGCGATGATGGCCCTCTCCACGGCCGGCGACGTCGCCATTCCCGAGGAGCCGCCGGTGGCCGCGTTGCACCCTGACCTGGTGGGTCAGGGGTGGAGCTGGTCGTGCTCCGCTGAGCAGATGGTGGCCGCCTTGGGGGCCGTGAACTGGTGCCCCACACCGTCGCGGTCGCCGGAGCGGGAGGCCTCGCCATGGGAGGAAGTGGTGCAGGCACCACCGGCCACCTTGCAGCCCGCCGCCCCCGTGCACCACGGACCGCCGGCCCACCTGTGGACGCCGCCGGAATACATCGACCTCGTCAGCGACGACGACGACACCGGCGGCCAATGAAGACGTCGACGGCCACGGCATCGACGGGCGTGGCAGGAGCGCGCGCGGGAGGCGTTTTTTTGGGTTTTATGTTAATTATGAACTGGGCCGTTTAAGTGGACTGAACTGGGCCGTTTTGTGGCCGTAACCCCTATATATATGTTTTATGTTTTTTTAACTGCGTTTATTTACTTTTTTAGTCATTTCAATTAAGTTTTTAAATTATTTTTATTCACGTCCACCCCGGACAGGTTTTGGGGTGCGGCCGCGCGTTGGGCGCACCCATACCCATCGGACAAACGCGGACGTGGACGAACCCATCGGCGCCCCAAAGGGACAAAATCTGTCCAAACCAAACGTCTGTTTGGGGTCGCGCGGTGGAGTTGGCCTTAGGATGCGCACAGCAAAGACCAACACGCACAAAAACACGCCGACAACTAGCAATGTCATATAAGACCAAAATTATGTTAGGCGAGGAAAAAAAGTCTGATATGTTAATTACACTAAAATTGCAAAAATAAATAAATTTCAAACTATTAAGTTGCAGCTGAAATCGTGTAGACTCCCGAGCTCGAGATGTCTTAATCTAGATAATGTGATGGCGGGGTTCTTGGAGGTTTATCTTTGTGTCAGCTAAACTTGGTTTCCATTTTGGGCAATCATAAATTCATAATCTTAATTACACAGCTAATTCAATCCCGTACCAAAATGGCTTATGGCAAAGCAGCAGCCAGCAAGCAAAGCCAGGCTCATCCCGAACTGGACAACTGATATGTTTTTTTTTCCTTTCTGGATGAACCCTGTTTCTACAATTACTACACGAAGTAAAAGAAAAATATGAGATGATTCCAAGTGCTCCAGACATTAGTCAGCAAGCCCACAGCTCCACCCGAGCTCGGAGACGGGGCACGGCCCAGCTAGCTGGCTACACACTCTGTCGAAACGGAGCCCAGCACGGCGTCAGAACTGAAAGTGGAAGGTGAAATTCGTGCATTCGTCGTCCATTCTGTTTGTTTAGTCCCACACCGGAGAGCCGAAGAGGCGATCTCCTCCTCAAATACGCTCCGAGAGCCGGAATGGCGTGCCGAATGGAGGCACACCCCGAGCACGAGGAGACTCGTGTGCTGGTGGTCCCGTGCACGGTACGTGCACTCAGCGAACCAAAAAATATTGAATTTGCAATGACCCCAATATGGGCCACCAACCAGCTAGAGCGCATGACATATGCGCTTGGCGATCCAAAATATATTTTTTACCCCTTTATTTTCTTCTTGATGATTTTCTCGCTGAAAGTGTTTTTTTTTTGCGGGAAAAAAAGGATGATGATAGAATTGAACAAATGGGGCGCATTGCATTGCATGCGCTCTTGGCGATCCCTTTTATGTTTTTTTTTACACATTTTTTGTTCCTGGTTTTATTGATCCTTTTGTTTATGGTGATGATCCCTGGCCCCTCCTTCCGGGGTTACGAGGATGTTACTGATCTTCTGAGTACATAACGGGTTCACAAAAGTTTTCAATGGTATACTTGTTTTATGGTACTCCCTCTTGTTCATATTAATCGTTATACTAAATCAGTAACAATTAATATGGATCAGAGGGAGTACATCAATTTTTTGCGGGGATATGGTGCACAATTTTTATTGGTTTATTTATGATCAGATTAAATCTCAAAAATGCATGCTGACCTTAGAATGCGGAAATAATTAGGAGCTGCAACTATAGTGGTGCTTAAAGTGCACACGTGATCTTTTACCTTTACGTCGGCAATGTTTAACTTTTTGCGGGGATATGGTTCACAATTTTTATTGGTTTATTTTATGATCTCAAATTAAATCTCAAAAATGCATCTGACCTTAGAATGGGGAAATAATTAGGAGCTGCAATTCTAGTGGTGTTTAAAGTGCACACATGATCTTTTACCTTTACGCTGGTAATGTTTATTGTGTGCACTAAGCCTTGACACCTAGATCCGATCCTTATCACTAGGTCAATACTGGACGAAGAGGTTCGTAACAATTTTGATAAAAAAAAAGTCAAGATTTCAAATAATGTGTGCCTCTCTTTTTTTCCCTAATGAAAAAAGCCGCAACCCATGCCAAGAATCATCAGTTGGTTTATTCATGGTTCAAATCCACAACATTCACATAACCAAAAAATAAATAATCACTCTAGTGGCTACGGGTATGTGAATTTTTAACTAGTAATTAAGCAATTTTCTTGTGTGCTAGCATGAAAATTCAAGGCTTAATTTAAGATGAATTATATATGAAGGAAATGACCTGAATCAACAGCTATTTTTGGAAAATAGAAATGGTGCGTACTTACTTTATGTGCAAGCAAAAGAGTATGCATGTACGTTGGGCAGTAGCAGCTACAAAAATTAAAAATTGGGTCCGCATGGGCTAAAAATAGTGTTAGTGGATGTTAATGTGGCACCTTTGGTGTGATGGAATGTTACATGTTGAGAGAATTAAATATAATTGGAGATCAACGGTTTAGAGATATAGAATTCGAAAGGGGAACAACAGGTGTTACGGTACCACTTCATTGGCGGCTTGAAGCAAACAGGCGACAAGTTTCCCTCTTTCCCATCGGTGGCACCGCTGATCTGCCTCGTCTTTTGTGTCCTTGGGGGCATGGAGACACGATGGATCCAACCCTTGTTGGCGGGAGGGCTTTGTTTTTCAGGTCTTTTTTGTTTGGTTAGGGTTTGTGTCCTATTCAACAAGGAGAGGAGGCGGCGACTCCCTGAGATGGAATAAGGTTCTCCTCGCCTAGCGATAATCACGATGGTGCGTCTATGGTCTCGGAGGGCGTGTGGAGGTTTATCTCAGGCTAATATCGCAGGATTCGGTCGGCGTTGGCCTCCAGTGGATCTGCTTGGATCTAGTCTTCGTTCGTCTACGCTCATGTGTCTACAAGTTGCATCCTTCTTATCGCTTCTCTTCATCGACAACGATTGTTCTGGGGCGTTGGTCCTGTGGGATTTTAGCACGATGACTTCCCGACTATCTAGCACAACAAGATTTGCCCGACTCTGGTGAGCAAGCGGTTATGATGGCAACACGTCTTCGGCTCACTCCAGTGCTTGTAGTCGTCGTTAGGTGATCTACAGACCTGAATATAATTTGTATTACTTCTTGTGTTCTTCGTACTATCATGACAGTTGATGAATAGATCAAATGTTTTTCCCGCAAAAATAATAATAATTAAAAGGGTTAAGTTGTCATGAGAAATGGGGGGGGGGGGGGGGGGTAGTAGTCTTCAGTTTCAAAAGAGGTCTCAAGTCCAAATATTCTGGTCAGCTTCTTCCAGGTTTTGCCTCTGAAATTTTTATATTTTCCCAATCTAGACTTGTCATAAGCCCTAGAAAGCTTGTTAATCCCCAGTAGCCGAGAGCAAGATGACTGGAGTATGGTAAAACAGCGACCAAACCAGATTCCATCGTAAGGTTAGATTCATCGTGTGCAAGTCAAAAATTTTGTCCTATTTGTAGGGTTTGACCTCTAAATTTGCCTAACTCCATGTCAGCTAGCATGATTCAAGGAGGTGGTTAAATTGTTAAGTCTGTTAGACCAAATCATGGTTCCATGCATGCTAAAAGGGCAGGCTATTGAAGGGCCAAATACCACCCTATGTCCCTATTAGCCAGCACCAGGCATGTGGTGGTACTACTAATGCTGTCTAACTCCTGCTTAGGATGCCTATGAATGATAATTTGTTAACTACTACTAAGACCTTGTTCGGAATACCGAGGGCTCCTTTGATTCAAAATAATTCCATAGAATTTTTGAAGGATTTGAATCCTTAGGAACGGAAACATTAGAAAAAAAAATCATAAGGATTGCATTGCACACTATTTTGGAAGAAATTTTCCATTCACTGAAAGCTCTCATGTTATATCAACTACTGTTTGGTCTAAAATACCTATGGTTTTCTAATTCTACAGGATTCAAAAGGACATGTCATTTCAATCATGTATGTTTCCTATTCCTACATTTTGAGAATCCTGCGATTCAAGGAGGCCTTGATTCTTTTCACAAGAAATTTGGAAACAGCCAAAAATGTGGAAAATTCACAATTTCGAGAAGAAGTCTGAATATTGTGGTGGGTTCTTGAAAGTTTATATTTGTGTCAGCTATTTTTTTTTCTTTCCTTTTGAGCTATCATGAGCTAATTTAGTCCGAGACCAAAATGGCTTATGGCAAAGCAGCAAGAAAGCCAGATTCCATCATGGAGCTGACCAATTAATATATATATTTTTCCTAGATAAAATGCCATATTTTTCCTTTTTTTGTACAATCACTACCAAGTTAAAAAGATGATTTCAAGTTCTCAGTACATTAGTCAGCAGGCCATTAGCATTAGCTCATGTTATCAATGGCAACATGCTGTAGCTCAGGTCACAGCAATTCAGATTGTACAGACTACAGAGCAAAGCAACACCTACAGCACATTGATTCAAACAATTTCATGTACATATTGTCCCAGAGGCTTGCACTGAGACCTTCAGGCTTCTCTTCAGTCAGGCTGCATTTCAGAGGCAAGCTGAATTTTGCTTGGTTTTCAGCAGAGGAACCAGCTGCAGCACCGGAACCGGGACCGCACGCGGCCGGTCTTCCGGATGCGCTCCACCTGCCGCGCCAGCCGGACCGCCCGCCGGTTCCGCCTCGCCTCGACACTCGCCTGCTTCCCCTCCACCTTGTGGCTCAATGTGGACAGCCTCTTGGTCAGGCTGTTCTTCGCCCGCGCCTTCATTTGATCGGCCTGCACCTGAAATGAAGTTTGCACAAGTACAATGCATGATCAGAATTTGTTGACAGACAGCCGGGATTTGTTTCACAGTTTTGTCAGGAGAATGTAACAAGTTTAGGAGTTCAGATGGAAGCTGACCTCTGCATGCCTCATCTTGGCTTCGAATTTGGATTTCTGGCAGTTCTCCCACTCCTGAATCTTCACCTCCTTCCTCTGATATCTGAACCACCACCATGACCAAAACATCATAAGATTCAGAAGAAAATGGTGTTTTTGAATGGAACAATTAGGCACAAGAATCAGGATTAAAATGTGGAGATTCTGTTCATGCCTTGATGCAAGTTTACACTTCTTGGACTCCGCCCATGCCGCAGCTCGAGCTTCGAACTCCTCCCTCCTGGCTTCGTCTTCTTCGCCGGCGCTCTTCTCCGGCGAGGCGCGGATGCGATCCTCCTTGCTGGCCCACGACGCGATGCTCATCTTGCCCAGCTGCAGCCCGAGCGCGGCGATCTCCCGGCGCGTCCTGATCTGCAGCTCCCGCTCCGACGCGGACGGCGACGCCGGCACCGAGCAGAGCGGGCTGAGGGACGGCGTGGCGGCGCCGGCCGGGGTGCCGCTCCTCGACTGCTCCTGGCTGGCGATCGGCGTCATCTCCGTGCCGACGTCCCTCATCGACACCGACGACGACTGCGCCGCCGGAGCGCCCACCTGGGTGCGGAGCTTCGTGTCGCGACGCTGCTTGCTCGCCGGCCCGGTGACCGACGACAGCGACGACGACGGCGAAGGCGACCGCGGCAGCTCTGTCAGCGCGCTCCCGCCGCCCGCCTTCTTCGCGTCCGACGGCGGCGGCGCAGACTCCGGCGCGACGCGCACGCAGCCTCCGCCGACGCCGCTGTGGCCGTGCACGGTGGCGGCCTTCTTGGAGAAGATGGGGTTGGAGTGGACGACGTGCCTCCCGGCGATCCACTTCTCCGCGTCGTTCCACTTGGACGGCACCTGCCGGAAGAAGGGCCCGAGCCCGGCCACGGCCGCCCTCTCCTCCATGTGGAACTCGAAGCTGCCGGAGTGAGCAGCAGGCCTGCCGTGGCTCCCGCTGGAGCGCGACCGGGAAGAGGAGTCCGAGCGGTCCTTGGGGTACTCCGAGGAGCCCTCGTCGAGCTCCTGGGGCGGCAGGAGGCTGTTCTTGGGGTGGTCGTCGGCGTGGAGCCTGGACGGCGACTTGCTGGCCACCTCGTCCTTGCTGGCGGCTCCGTGGGGATGGGGATGGGGATGGGGATGGGATCCCATTCCCAGCAGCTTCATCCTCAGCTTCGTCGGAGACATGACCCCCATCTGCATCCCAATCACATGCACGCCCACACAAATCAAAATCAGCGGCACAAACACATTATAATCAGGAAGAAGTTCAAAACAGAAGTAAACATGCTGTTAATCTCAGTGCTAAAACTGGATACGAATGCGTGGGAATTTGTGGCGACGGATTGGCCGCAGAAATCAGTGCCTTGGTTCCCTCCGCAGCGGGGGGAGGGGTCGCCTGCTCCGCCGCTCCTGCTAGCGAGGCTGCCATTGGAGCGCGATGGCGTGAGCAGAGCAAGAGCGAGCCTCTTCCCACCAGCTCCAAACCCCACTGAGCTCGCTCGCTCACTCACTCACCCGCCCAGTCACTGCGGAGAATGAACCGAGCCCCCACACGGCCTCCGAGCACGGAGCGGCAAAGCATGGCCATACAGCGAAAGTGAAAGAGGAAAACAAGACAAACAGAGGAAGGTGACCCTACACTATATTGTTCGTGCCATGTTACCCATGGGACAAGAAATCAAATCCAACCCAAAGCCTCCCCCATAAACGGGCGATGGCGATGCACCACCACAGTGGTCGATGCTGGAAAAGTGGAAAGAGCCTTGACCCACACCGCACACACAGTGCTGGTAAAAGGATGAGAGGATTTAGCAGCTCTGCTGTGGGTGGATTTTAGCCGAATGCTGCTAGCGGGCACAGCATGCCGGAGAGATGGCTTCGACGCCGCCATGGATGGATGAACACGGGTAGGTACGTACACCGAGGGAAGGGGTTGCTACTACCTGGACCTTGTGTATCCTCTCGTACTCCATGGTGACAGCGCCCCTCACTCTCTCTGATGCTGATGCTGATGGTGATGGTGATGCAGGTGCTGCAAGTGGAGATAAGGGGAGGGAGGGAGGGAGGGAGGGCGATAAGATTGGTTTGTTAATTGCGTGGGGGGTGGGAGGAGCAGGTGCTGGTTGTTGGATGGAGCAGCAGGCGGGCTGGGCCGAGGGAGGGCGGGCTTTTATTTATATAACCGGAGGGGGGGGGAGGGCGCGTGCCGCTGGGCCGTGCGATCGACACGTCGCCGGATCGGACGGACGCTGTCGGGACAGGGGCGCGTGGGGGGAAGCAAGCAGTGCGCACGCCGAACCGAGCAGCACCACTCCGTGGCTAGACTTGCACGCACGAACGGAGTACAGTATGCCACGCGCGTGCCGTCGCTCCTTTCTACGCTACGCGCGCCGGATCTTTCCGGCCTTCTTTTCTACGACTAGTGTACAGTGTTTTTGTTTTTATAACGTTATTTCGCGTTTCTTTTTCCCTCGCCCAGCTTCGTCCTTGTTCCACCACGAACGGAACGGCGGCGTGGGGAGCCAACGTGTGAATTCTGCGGCAGCCTGCCTGTGTCACCGGTCGCGGCGTGCGCACGGGCAACCTCGGTACGTGCGTGCGTGGCGGACGGATCGCAGCATTTCCGGCTCGAGCGTCGTGTCCGGCCACGCCCAGCAGCTGCCTGCGCTGCACGCTGCTCTCCTCTAGCTGTAGTATAGGACCAATAATGCGAAATATACAAAGAATTACACGCAATTACACGCTGGCTAGAATTTTTTTCATCTACTAACTAATCATAAACTTGCCCCTCCCTCCCTGATTTTCAGGGGGTGGGCCGCCTCGCCACCTATTGACCAATCAAATTAACCCCCTTTGTAAAAGCTTGTAACTCGTTTGTACGTGTAGCATTACTCAGTATGGGACTAGTATGAATTTTCCGATTCAACTTTGAATTCTGTTGACTCTTACGACACGAAATGGTATAACCGATTAAGAACCTTTTTTGTTGTTGTTGTTGTTGTTGTTGTTGTGAGCGGGGCAATAAAACGCACATGAATAGGAAAACGAGGAATGCGGTGGCATGTCCGCTCAAATCCTAGACATTGTGTTCCACAGAACCATGGGAAAACACAAAAAATGTTCGCATGAGGTTGCAGTGGATGCAAATTTCCTTTTTCAAATGCAATGCAATAATATTTTCATTTTTAGGAAGAAATCATGTGGATGAAAAAATCAACATAGACCAAAATTCTAGTGATTATAATCCTCCGTTGTTTTATTTTTGCGGGAATCCTCCATTGTTCCTATGAAGATATTTTAATCAAAGGGACCCTTGGAGCAACTCTAGCAGAGTGGCCATACCTCCATATGGACTTGAAGGCTACCGAGGCTTTCATGATTTTTCTTACAAGTAGGACGCACCTGCAATTGGGGCATAGGTCCCTCCCCAAGAATTAAAAATTCAAAAGAACACATTCAATACAATCAATTTCTTCTTATAAAATGGGGCAAAAAATTATTTAAGCCATGCTAAATAATTAATTAACTAGCTCCCATATGGCCATGACCACGGCCACTGCCATCACCACGCTCAACATAGAATGAGGCAAGGCGGGCCTCCATGGCCAAGAAATGTACCTCGGCCATCGAGTCCTAGCTCGGCCATTCCTTGGTGTCGACCCAAGCCGGCCATCCATTGATATTGGTGGCAGGGTGAGCGCGGGATCTCAAATTCACCGTTTCCTTTCCGCCTCCTTTGCTGCCACGCCTCTTTGGCCACCTCATAGTTGGCCCAATCTTTGACGAGGGGATCCGGCTGCTCCTCCTTCACCTCATCCCCAAAATTGAAGACGAGGCAGAGCTCCTACGGGGTGCACCATTCATGAGAAAGCGGGTGGTGGATTGGAGGCGGTCGAGATGAGAATGAGAGGCGCCAAAGAGAGTATTAAAATGATAGAACGGTGGGCACTGGCCTTTTATAGGCCGACGCACGCGCCATTAAGGAGTCATGTGGGGAGGCGGAAGGTGGCTGCCGACGGGCGGTCAAAGGGTGCATCCTCCAGGGAGAATGTTGCAGTGGCCTGCTCACACGCCTCCCGGCTCCCCACACGGCTCCTCCAAGCTTGTTCACACGCAAGCCAGGAGATGATGTCACATGGTAGCCACCCGATTAGCTGCCATGGGAAGACGAGGGAGCAAGGTCGGTGCCCATTGCCGATGGTGAGTGTGAGGTCGGGCTGCTTCAAATCTCGCACGCAATGCGGGGATGGAGAAGCTGAAACTTTCCTCCTGTGCTGACAGATGGGTTTGGAGCGAGCTCTACAGTGGACCTCCACAACCTCCAAATATGGAGGCTGCAAGCCCATTTTTGAGGGAGCCTCATAAACTGTGACGACCAAGAGGCATATGACAACTTTGCTAAAGTGTCATTTTGGGCCCAAACCCCATATTGACAATTATCAAGACAATTTGGGTCATAAGGCGACTCTGCTAGAGTTGCTCTTAGTTTTCATCAATGATACGTATCTTTTATTACCATCTGAATCGGCGGTCTGAAAATTGTTGACTAATTTATCCTTACGGAATACTACTCTTTACACATTCACACCGATATATACATATTAAAAATCCCTTTTATTTTAAAAATTCATAAATACATTATAGTACAAATTATCTGTTGAAGTTTTATTTTTCAAGACAGCGCAAATGCAGAAAATGGCATTGGCTTGCAACTCGACAACATGAACGCATTTCATTATTTCAATTGCTTACTAAAACCCCCTCTAGTCTACGGCCCACCGTGCCTCTTACCAACGACATCTTTTATCAACAATAGAATTGGTAGTGTAAAATCGTTGATTAATTTATCTTGAAAAAAGTACTACTCTCTACACATTCACATTCATATTTACATGTTCAAAAAAATCCTTCTATTTGTTAAATTCAGAAATATATTATAGTATGAATTATCTATTGAAGTTTATTTTTCAAGATGGTGCAAATGCAGAAAATGGCATTAGCTTGCAACTGCATGAGTCAACAACATTTCTTAAGTTGTTGTAATTTCAGAGGTATTTGGCTTGTGGAAATCCTTAACTTGGAGTTTCAAGGAGCTGATATTTACACACCATTTCAAATTTTCTAAGAGACATGTGAATTATTTCATATGTTTGTAGTAAAATCCCCTCTACCCTACTGCATGCCCACCCTATCCAGCACCAGACCCCATGCACACCCCAAAGATAAAGCCACAAAGAAAAGCGAGGGAGAGAAGACTCCAAAGCCCAAACCCCCACACAAAGCCTGCTTTGTTAACTGATTTGCTCCTCCTAAGAGGACACAAAACCACAGGTTAGCCTCACCTTTTCCTCTTGGGCTTAGCAAAGCCATCAGCTCATGTCCTCCTCCCCACACAACATTATCAGTTTCCCTAATAAAAACACACAACATTAGTCTATGTCCATCAAACCCATTTCTGTTACTAACCAAACCTTTTTTTAACAATATATATTAATATAAGGTGGCACACTCCTGTGGTTTCTTGTCCTGTTCCTTCTGGTTAGCCTCACCCATGTAGTGTAATTTAATTAGCCCTTACAGTTGTTACTGTCTGTTGGGCTTTTTTAGGCCACATTGCCCAATGCTTGATGTCACCATCCTGCAAATATTCATGTGAAATTGGAGTGCTTGCCCCAAGGATGATAAGTTTCAACAGTAGGTGCCATGGGAAATTCCAACTTGTCTCCTGGGATGGACTTTGGCGCCAAACCTGCTTGGTTCAAATTGGAGGACATCCATACCCCCACTAGTGCTGCTGCTAGTCAACATAATGCTTCTTCTTCTGCCATGGCACAATGGCACCATGGAGGGACTAGTAAATCATTTAGAGCCTGGGGTGCTATGCTTTTAAGAACGCTAATCATTCCAAAGTGTCCATGCCCTAAATACGTTAGGTGTGCCCTTTTATGCCAGCATTTGAATGGCAGCAGAGGCGATCATGACTTTTGGGGCATAGTTCTGTACAGTATCAGCAGATGAATGGCCCTGTGGCAGGTCACCACTGGCTTTGGCTTGCTTGCAATCCAAGGGAAAGAGATCTGCAAAAGGTGTACGTCTGCATTTGTAGTAGTACGTACGTACGTACATGTTGGAAACCCCACTCAATCTAGCTAGCTATAGTAGCCAGCAGTCTTTGCATGCTTGCTTGCAGCAGGTGAAGTCTCTCGTCTCCTCCTCGTGCTGTACTGTTGTGGCATGCGGGCAGTTATGGCGATGTGTGAGGTACAGGCCAGCTGCAGCGGCAGCAGTTCTTGAGAGTTTTGTGAGGTACAAGTCGCCGGGTCAGAGGACCAAACAGTTCTTCAGGGTTTTGAATGGATTAATCATCACACCTATTTTCTTTCTCTGCATTGTTGCAAACAGTTCTTGAGAGGAGTTTCAATGGATTCTTTGTTTCTTGCAGTACCGCCTGAATGGTATTGGTAGAGAATTAAAGAAAAGCTGTGCGTGCAGTACGTGTGCAGCTGCACGCGCCGCTTGGAAATGTTTTATTTATGATTTAATATTTGTACTCAATTCAGATAGATGTATGCATGGAACTGGCAGCAGCATATGTAGACGAGGAGGCATAGGATGAGTCCAATCAGATCAGAGAAGAAAAAAAGGTCTTTCTTTCTTTTGTGAAACCCAGAGGAGATCCCTGACAGGGGGAAAGACATGGGTGCACTCACGGGCCAGGATGTAGAGCATCTTCATCAGGATGCGTGAAGACTCTCTGCTCTCTGGTCTTTCAGCTCCTTTGATGCTTCGACATGATGGCATGAGTAATCTTCACAAAACATGTACAAAAACCAAGACTCCAAGAGAGGTAGGTGGAGAGAGAAACCTCCATGAAATCCGAAAGAAAAGCTTTCTCTGCATTGAGTCCAGATTTTGTAAGCAAGCTTGCACACATGCATGCATGCACAAGCAGAGAAGGCCATTCTTCCAGGGGCCAGACCAGGCATGGGCATGGCCACAGTGCACGCAGCATGTCACTACAAGGCGCCATGGAGGTGACCTGTCTTAGGTTTCCATAGGCTAGGCCACAGCCTCACTCACAGGCTGTGTGTGCTAGCCACTGTTAGCCACAGTGGGATGCTAGCATAGGTTGCTGCAGCGGCACATCTCCTCCTGCCTGGCTTTGGTCTGGGAGGATCTTGACCGCCATGGATTGAGTGAGTGAGTGGACTGGACCAGCAGCAGCTCAAGTTTATCTTGACTGCATTTGAACTGGGTCAGGCTGTTCAAAGATGGATGCTGATGTAACCATCATCATTACCACCATCATTGCCATGGGGTTTGCTCCAATGTTGCTGTGGTCATCATGGCAGGCAACAGACAAGAGGCACTCTCTTGACAGCAATCAGCTCTGTCTCTGCTTCTTCTCCCTCTGTCTCTGTGTGGAGACTGCAGCTTTGACCCTTTGTGTGGACTGGGCCCTCTGTGCGCGTGCTGTACTGGGCAATGGGCAGGCTAAGCAAATGGAGGACCAACTTAGGCCCAAGGCCCAGCCCACCTAGTACACCGAAGCAACCTTGTGATGCCTTCGTGGCCTGGCCCAGCTGCTCATCCAGCTAGTGTAGCTAATGTACATGATGTCTGTTGTTTCTCAAAAAGAAAAAAGAAAAACCATGATGTCTGCTAAAAGGCTAACACTATGATACATGATGTTGTTCTAAAAAAACTAATACATGATGCTCCATAATATCCTTAAGTAACCATCCTGAAAAAAAATCCTGCTTTTGCCTTTCAAATTAAATAAAAATATATAGTGTATTCTTTTTGAAAATTAGTAACCTCACTTCAAACAGATAGCTTCGCATTTTCTGTGATATAAAAGAGTGGTACTCTGTATTAACAGTAAATCGGGGACAGAGAGCTTTGCATTTTCTTCAAGTAGTAGAAAGGGTGCAGTCAGTACTAACGGTTAATGGGGGAGATGTGTAGCCCAGTTGTGCCACAAATAAAGTGCTACTCCTTCCGTTCATTTTTATAAGAAGCTTTACACGTTGGTGGTTACAAATTTTTCGCGTTCTCCAAATATACCTCCGGTGTCGGTCGCTCTGTGTCATTCCCCCTCCCACCCCCTCGCTTGGCTGCGACCTGTGATGAGCGCGGCTGTGCGTAACGAAAAGTGAGGCGGGCGGGGGAGTGGATAAGGACAAGTCAGACTCAAAAGGGGGATGTAGTCATGGATCCCGACACACCGAAGTCGCTGCTGAGCGAGAGGGGAAGGGGCGGCGGTAATGGGAGCAGGAGGAGAGTGGCGCAGGGGTTGTTTGGTTGCCAGCCTTAGCTAGGCACACCAAAGGTGTGGTGTGCCACAACTTGCTACGCGAACGTATGGTTGCTTAGGAAGGTTCGGCTCGCCATAGCTCGAAGAGGCTTTTGCATTGGAAATTTTTGCCAAAAGTGTGGCACTTGTTTTAGCCGCCGCTCTTCTTGCCACAGGTGTGGCTAACGCCTCAGCTTAGGCGTGGCAAATTGCGTCACCAAACAGTCTTGCAGTAAACCGCCGCGGCTGCCTGTGGGCAATCGCGATCAATGATTGTTAAAGATGTGCCTTTTCACGTTGTTTTGGGCGCTATCGGAAATATAATATTTCATTTCGCATTAGCATAGCCAAAATCGCAAATCCAACTGATCACGCCTGACCTAGTTGCTATACATGATGCTGAATTATATCCTCTTGTAATTCTTTTCTAAAAAATCCTCTTGTAAGCTAAAAAAAAGTATACCCTCTTGTTAGATTGAAAAATTATATCCTGCTCTTCCTTTCAAGATATAAAATAAAAATAGAATATATATTCTTAAAAAACAGCCTTAGTTGAAAGTTGAAACAGACAGCTTTGCAATTTCTGTGATGTAAAAGAGTGCGGCAAACCAGGGACAGGTGCAGCTAGAGACACGGCAGCGAGTAAAACGATACTTACTATGTAGTAATATTTCATTTCCCATTGGGATAGCCAAAATGTACGTCTCACCGAGTCCATTACAAAATTCTGGTGACTTAACAGAGCATGCAGCATAACAAAAAGGGCAGGATACAACAATTCAATGTTTTTGCTTCTTCTCTGCAAAGCAGGCATGCCTTCACTTCTTCCGTTCAGCAAGACTGACCGAGTAACGAGGGCAAGAATGGGAAATGTCGCACGGCTCGAACAAATGACGCGATTACTCGTCATCTGAATTGTTAAACTTAATCGAGTGGGTTTGTAGATCAATGAACCCACCCTTGTAGGTTCCGCGCTTCTTCTTGGTCTTCTCGTGCCTAAAATCCCTGCAAAAAAATTTGAACACAAATCATGAAAACATGTTCAGCAGTACGGAATTCAGCAAAAGACGAAGAAAACAAGAGCAAGTCTTCAACCTTCCTCTAACTTGTCCAAGAATTTCCTGTGCCTTTGCACCGTACCCAGAGTCGGCGCCACCCTGTGAGGAGATAAGTACAGATCAACCAAGCAAGTTTAGCATCATTGAGAAATGCTCGAATTGCTACAAGCTTATGATCAATAAACCTCAGAGAGTATATCTTCCAACAGTAGGTACCTTGGCCCAATATGAATTATCTTGTAGTCTTTCATCAGCAAATTTAATATCTTCAGTCTTTACCCGTTGGAATGCAATTTTAGGCTGCAGTGAATGAACAAGACATGGATAATCAAGATCTTGCCAACTCTCAGAATGCTTATTCAAGCTTTATCTTGAGAACATCAAGTAAAAGATAATTATCAAGACTTAGAGGTCAGCATATCCGAAAAGCCCTAGAAATTATCATAGCAAGTACCACCGGTCAGTGGTCACAACAGCCTAACATATTTTCTTAGTACAAAATAATAACAGCAATAATAATAGTAACAGGAACAACAACAATAATAGTAAGTACTTTAGGTATTAGCAATATATATACGAATAATAACACAAATATGTACAGACTTAGTATGATAATATTAATAGATACAATGAACTACATAATACGTATATAAGAAGACTAAATAAGGCTTCATGTAACAGAATGTAAGAAGCTACCAGAAAATATTGTCGAGACTTTCAACTGTCAGGGTGATTAACTGTAACGTGACAAACAAGCAATTCTAGAAGAAATTGGAGGGATATTGAACATCATACGCAATTGGAGAGGCAGCAAACATCATACCTCAGAAAGTTTCTGCCGTTTATTTGATTTCGATGCAGTGCTGGGCTCCTTCACATCATCTTCGGTGGCAGTGATATCTTCTTTGGCAGGGGGTTTGCTTCCTTCAACTTCTTCCAGTTTCCTCTTCTTGCTAACAACTGCATCATCAGCTGAAGCCTTTCCATCTTGTCCATTCTCAATGTCCATGGCAGTCTTGTTTTCATCATCTGGTTTGGGAGCTGAATCTTTCCCTGCAACTTGTTTATCTTCTACCTGAACATTTTCTTCAGAACCTGACTTCTTTTTCTTCTTTTTACTTTTCTTCTCATTGACATCTTTCCCTTCTCCCACAGCATTATTATTTTCACTGGCACCATTAGATTTCACCTCTGCCTCGGCAGGTGCAGTTCCTGCATCAATCTTATCTGAGGTCTCTGAAGTTGATTTACTCTTCTTCTTTTTCTTCCCCTTATCCAGAGGAGCACCATCACTCAAACCGTTCTCATTAGCCTCGTCATTCTGAGTCTTAGGTTCATCCTCTCCAGATTTCTTGTCATGATCCTTGAGTTTTCCAGCCGCCTCAAACTTGGCTTTTACTGCTAATTCCACCTTTTCCAGCCTAGCTTCAACATCCTCATCATTCTCCTGTTTCTTGCTTTTCTTTTTCTTGCCATCAGTCTTCTGATCATCAGTCTTCACTACTGCATTTGCCTCGCCATCATCCCCCACCGATGAGCTATCCTTCTTCTTCTTCCGTTTCTTTTCTTTGGTCTCATCATCCGCCTTCTCGCTGGGCTTTTCAGGGGCAGAGGGCTCACTTGCCTTACTCTCGGACTCGTGAGCTTCGGCACCGCCTTTCTTGTTCTTCTTTTTCTTGCCCACGCCTTTCTCTTCTGCTACGGCATCATCTGTTTTCTCTGCATCAACAAATTCAGGTGAGCACCAATCAAAAGGGAATACAGGGTCTACGCCAAACCAGGACAACTCATAATAACAAACAAAGATGTAGCTACCTTGCTCATTGCTCGCGGTAATGTCAGCTCCTGGAGCAGAAGTGCTGCACACAACAACCAAAATTGCATTAAGAATCAGCAATTCCAGTTTCCAGGGGAGCATATGGCTCACCAGCAGAAGCAATTTAACAACAATCAAGACTCTCTCGTGACAGAGGTACCTTGATTCCAACAACTTGGAGACCACGTCCTCCAGGTTCACCGGCGACGACCTCCAAGCATCTCCCTAGAAGCAGCCAATTCACAGCTTTCGAGACTTAATAACCGTCCACCCGAAATGTCAATACACGCGGATGCGTCTGGGAGAGAGAGAGGTGGCGTGGCGTACCTCGAGGTTGGCCTCGGACAGGAGGGCGGCGAGCGTGCGGGGGAGGCCGCTGGACTCGAGGAAGGCGGCGACGGCGGCGAGGACCCGCGCGTCGGGGCCGGGGGAGGCCTTGGTGGCGGCCCCCTTGCTCTTGCTCTTCTTCTCCTTCTTGGCCTCCTCCTTGGTCATGGCGGCGGCGGCGGGGGCGGAGGGTAGGGAGGCGAGTGCTACCTGGCGCGGGACGAAGAGCATCAAAGAGGGGGAAGGCTAGGGTTTGGTGGTCGGGGTTTATACACCCGGTCAGGACTTGGGTTGGACCTGGGTTTGGGTGTGGTGTGTGGGCATGACATGTGGGACCGCGGGTTTGGTGGGCCCGCGTGACCAATGGGAGTGATTCCTTTCCTTTTGTTTGTCCACACGGGGAACGAATTCAAATTTGGAAGAGCTTTTTTTTTTCTTTCGGAAATGATAAAATTATAAATCGCCACAAAATTCGTTCGATATGCCATGGTCAAATCCGGGACTTATCGGCGTCCTTTTTTAAACACAGTACAAATGACGAAGTTTGTCACATACGCCTTCATAATCAACGGAACAACTCCTCCCATTAAATGCATATCGCTGGGCGGCCTGTAATAAATTCAGAAAAATGCAAACATCAGTGTCAAGTACAACTAATTTAGAATTTGAAAAAGCTTTCTTAAAAACATAAGTACAACTAGCACATATGCCCGTGCTTTGCAACGGGAGAAAAAAAATCTTGCATGCCCTTAACTCAATAATCATATCTCAAGACTTCCAAATGTGACGTCATATATTTCAACACAGCACCACACCCCTGCCGCCTCTTATACTTCTTCCGCTCTTATTGATAGTTGCTGCATTGTCCACTTGGTCATACCACGTCCGAAAGTTGTCAATCTTGAGGCGATTAGCTCGGCCACTACACGACACACCTGTCATTGAAGTGTACCAATGCAGGGGGATGTTTAAAATTTTAGAAACTATAATCTCATCAAGTTGGCGTAAGGGCCGCCCTGCGCAATCTACTCCTCGCACCTGGTCCATGGATCGTCCCTCATAAGGATTGACAATAATTAGTAGCAGGGAAACACTACCAAACACTTCCATACTTTTTTGGGATATATAAGACATGCACCTTCTATGAAGACAATTTATTTTGTATATACCTAAAGACATTTGTTTTATTTTCTGCTTGCATGTATAAATCTTCGTCATATACTTCACAGGCAATCTAGGTATATATGCTTCCCGCGTGTATGCTAACACATGTACATAATGTTAGTTCAGCAATGTGCAATTCTATTTGGACTATGAATGTGTTCATTTCGTTTCTAACTTTATGTTGTAGTAGTTATTACCATGCTTCCCGCGAGTGTGTTAACACGTATAAATATGTTAGTCCAAAAATGTCGTATCCAATTTGGACTATGGATGGTGTTTGTTTCCTTTTCGGCTTTTATGTCGGGTAGTAGTTAGTACCACTCTACCAGTCTGTGAAGGACACAAATAAACACCAAATCCAATTTCAGTTAACAATGATCAGCGGCAAAACCTCTTCATGTTTAGTTATTTTCCAAGTCAATTAAAAAAAGATCAACACCACTCACATTTTTCTATCTTGAGCCTTTCAACCTGGCACATACGAGTGCATGGCAAGTTTGAATTATTTACATCCTCTTCTCTTAGTCCCTCCAGCTATTTTTCATCCATTGATCAGGGCAACACAGGCAACGTGAATCAACATGCATATCCATCGTCCTTAAATTATTCACGTCCTCATGAATCGTTTAATAGCCCACATAATAGCAGCCCATATTATATATAGAAAGTTAATTATCCTCTCTTTCCAGCAGCCCATATTTATCGTCTCTTTCCTTTCTTAGCTTAGCCACCTCTTTCCTTTCTTAGCCTCTACATATATATATTTCCTTCCTTAGCCTCTCTTCCTTCCACGAGCTCTTCTCAGTCATAATCCTCTTCCTGATACCGAAGGAACTGAGAGACGTATATAAGTTGGGTATATTGTATGTAAGGGAGCGAGGTGGGATAATTTAACAACGCAATCAACTTTGATTCCTACACACAACAGGGGCTAGTTCAGTGGCCACAACATTGTTTACTATCCTGGAGATTGTGAGTTCAATACCTTCACCAGCGAATATTTTTCGGATACGTGGGCTAGAATTGTTGGGCCATGCACGAACCTGGCAGATGTCCAATTTGGCCCAGGACATATGAGCACGTACGATAGCCAAGCCACGTACGAAGAAAAACTAAGGGAAACGAAAAAAGGACCGCGGGTCCAATTGTCAACAACTTCAGGGATTTTTTGTAAAAACACCGCGACGGTGAACCCGACAAAATCAATCCGTGCTTTATTATTAGGGGAAGATATAGATCCAAGCCACCTCTCCATTTTTTCAACAAATCCCAACGTCTGCTCATGTAACTCTTCATCATTGCTTTACCTAGAATAGAACCCTAGTCACAAAGAGGGTGTTTGGAGGCACGAAAAGACTCCCAACCCTAGCCGCCGCCATATGTTCCCTACACGCCACCCCTTTGGCCCCCTCATTTTCCCCGTCTGACGGTTTAGTCGGCGACAAGAGGAATGAGGGCCCATTTGTTTAGTTTTCTTTCCCTTAGGTTTTTGTTTCCACAACGACGTTAACGAGGTGGTGGCGGCGATGACATTGTTGGAATTAGTTCTATTGGACCTCTCCATACCTCGACAATGTCCGATCGTGCGTCGACGAAGACTGTGAAAGTTGGTGTCACCAGATCTATTGCTTCCCTTGAGATCTTGACAATTGGTGCGTCTTTCAAGGAGAGCTATTGGTTGAATATTTGTGTGACAACTTCAGCATCTTCTTCTATATTGTTCTGTGGCATGGTTCGTCTTCTCCAACCCTCTGAACTGGTGATGATGGTTTGCAAGCATGTACTGCACGGGGTGATGCTCCAACTGATGTTGCTTCAGCGGTTTTTTGATCTCTCTACAAGCGACGAGTGGCTATTACGGTTTTCAAAGCCTCGTATAGAGGGTGCATTTGCAGATTGTTGGAAATATGCACTACAAGCAATAATATTGTATTGTTATTTTCGTTATTTTTAATTAAAAGTTTATATTTCATGCTATAACTACTATGATTCTGGAATATGCCATTCAGTGGAAAACTCATATGCATGTGTCAAATGATAAATGGTAAACAATAGGCTTCGCCTCTAAGACTGGCTCAAGTGTTGTTGGTGATCACGTTTTCCAGATCTTAGGATATCGTTAAGTGTAACGATAGTCCTAAAACAATATTGAGGGAATGATGTTAGAAGAATGATCATATTGAGTCGACCCAAACTTGTCTGTTATACTTTGTGATTATATCGTCTGAAATCATCTGTTATAACACGGAGTGTTAGCATGTGTTTTAGTTTCTCAGACCATGAGAGTGTCTCGGTCACTTCCTACAAATGCAATATGGATGGTAGATATAGGTTTTGGTAATCTGAAAATGTAAAAACAACAAGGTAACTAATGATAAAAGTGAGCGAAAATGGTATTGCAATGTGTTGAAACAAGGCCTAAGGTTCATACTTTCACTAGTGCAAGTCCTCTCAACAATATTAACATAATTGGATCATATAACTATCCCTCAACATGCAACAAAGAGTCACTCCAAAGTCACTAATAGCAGAGAACAAACGAAGAGATTATTGTAGGGTACGAAACCACCTCAAAGTTATCCTTTCTGATCGATCTATTCAAGAGTCCGTACTAAAATAACACGAAGCTATTCTTTCCGTTCAATCTATCCTAGAGTTCGTACTAGAATAACACCTTAAGACACAAATCAACCAAAACCCTAATGTCACCTAGATACTCCAATGTCACCTCAAGTATCCGTGGGTATGATTATACGATATGCATCACACAATCTCAGATTCATCTATTCAACCAACACAAAGTACTTCAAAGAGTGCCCCAAAGTTTCTACCGGGGAGTCAAGACGAAAACGTGTGCCAACCCCTATGCATAAG
This sequence comes from Triticum urartu, assembly GCF_056163025.1. Lineage (NCBI taxonomy): Eukaryota > Viridiplantae > Streptophyta > Magnoliopsida > Poales > Poaceae > Triticum > Triticum urartu. The sequence goes on along the minus strand of NC_141877.1, from coordinate 45,487,463 downwards.
TTCATGAGGTCACGGAACTCGCAAGTTGATCACCAAAACATACATCAAGTGGATCACGTGATATCCCATTTGTCACCACAGATAAGCACATGAAAGACATACATCAAGCGTTCTCAAATTCTTAAAGACTCAATCCGATAAGATAACTTCAAAGGGAAAACTCAATCCATTACAAGAGAGTAGAGGGGGAGAAACACCATAAGATCGAACTATAATAGCAAAGCTCGCGATACATCAAGATCGTGCGATATCAAGAACACGAGAGACAAAGAGAGAGATCAAACACATAGCTACTGGTACATACTCTCAGCCCCGAGGGTGAACTACTCCCTCCTCGTCATGGAGAGCGTCGGGATGATGAAGATGGCCACCGGAGAGGGATTTCCCCCCTCCGGCAGGGTGCCGGAACGGGTCTAGATTGGTTTTCGGTGGCTACAGAGGCTTGCGGCGGCGGAACTCCTGATCTAGGTTTCTTTCTGGAAGTTTTGGGTTATATAAGAGGTGTTGGAGTCGAGAACAAGTCAGGGGGGCTCCGGGATGTCCACGAGGTAGGGAGGCGCACCTAGGGGGCGCCTGTTGGGTTTCGTAGTAATTTCAAAATTTTCCTACGCTCACGCAAGATCATGTGATGCATAGCAACGAGAGGGAGAGTGTTGTCTACGTACCCAACGCAGACCGACTGCGGAAGCGATGACACGACGTAGAGGAAGTAGTCGTACGTCTTCACGATCCAACCGATCAAGCACCGAAACTACGGCACCTCCGAGTTCGAGCACACGTTCAGCTCGATGACGATCCCCGGACTCCGATCCAGCAAAGTGTCGGGGAAGAGTTCCGTCAGCACGACGGCGTGGTGACGATCTTGATGTACTACATCAGCAGGGCTTCGCCTAAACTCCGCTACAGTATTATCGAGGTATATGGTGGCAGGGGGCACCGCACACGGCTAAGGAATAGATCACGTGGATCAACTTGTGTGTCTAGAGGTGCCCCCTGCCTCCGTATATAAAGGAGTAGAGGGGGGAGGCTGGCCGGCCAAGGAGGAGGGCACAGGAGAGTCCTACTCCCTCTAGGAGTAGGATTCCCCCCCAATCCTAGACGGAATAGGATTCGCGGAGGGGGAAAAGAGGAGGAGGGGGCCGGCCACCTCTCCTAGTCCTAATAGGACTAGGGGAAGGGGGAGGCGCACAACCCATCTAGGGCAGCCTCTTCTCTTTTCCACTAAGGCCCACTATGGCCCATATAGCTCCCGGGGGGTTCCGGTAACCCTCCCGGTATTCCGGTAAAATCCCGATTTCACCCGGAACACATCCGATATCCAAACATAGGCTTCCAATATATCAATCTTTACGTCTCGACCATTTCGAGACTCCTCGTCATGTCCATGATCACATCCGGGACTCTGAACAACCTTCGGTACATCAAAATGCATAAACTCATAATGTAACTGTCATCGTAACCTTAAGCGTGCGGACCCTACGGGTTCGAGAACAATGTAGACATGACCGAGACACGTCTCCGGTCAATAACCAATAGCGGGACCTGGATGCCCATATTGGCTCCTACATATTCTACGAAGATCTTTATCGGTCAGACCGCATAACAACATACGTTGTTCCCTTTGTCATCGGTATGTTACTTGCCCGAGATTCGATCGTCGGTATCCAATACCTAGTTCAATCTCGTTACCGGCAAGTCTCTTTACTCGTTCCGTAATACATCATCTCACAACTAACATATTAGTTGTAATGCTTGCAAGGCTTATGTGATGTGTATTACCGAGAGGGCCCAGAGATACCTCTCCGACAATCGGAGTGACAAATCCTAATCTCGATATACGCCAACCCAACATCTACCTTCGGAGACACCTGTAATGCTCCTTTATAATCACCCAGTTACGTTGTGACGTTTGGTAGCACCCAAAGTGTTCCTCCGGCAAACGGGAGTTGCATAATCTCATAGTCATAGGAACATGTATAAGTCATGAAGAAAGCAATAGCAACATACTAAACGATCGTGTGCTAAGCTAATGGAATGGGTCATGTCAATCAGATCATTCAACTAATGATGTGACCTCTTTAATCAAATAACAACTCATTGTTCATGGTTAGGAAACACAACCATCTTTGATTAACGAGCTAGTCAAGTAGAGGCATACTAGTGACACTTTGTTTGTCTATGTATTCACACATGTATTATGTTTCCGGTTAATACAATTCTAGCATGAATAATAAACATTTATCATGATTATAAGGAAATAAATAATAACTTTATTATTGCCTCTAGGGCATATTTCCTTCAGTCTCCCACTTGCACTAGAGTCAATAATCTAGATTACATTGTAATGATTCTAACACCCATGGAGCTTTGGTGCTGATCATGTTTTGCTCGTGGAAGAGGCTTAGTCAACGGGTCTGCAACATTCAGATCCGTATGTATCTTGCAAATCTCTATGTCTCCCACCTGGACTAGATCCCGGATGGAGTTGAAGCGTCTCTTGATGTGTTTGGTCCTTTTGTGAAATCTGGATTCCTTTGCCAAGGCAATTGCACCAGTATTGTCACAAAAGATTTTCATTGGACCCGATGCATTAGGTATGACACCTAGATCGGATATGAACTCCTTCATCCAGACTCCTTCGTTCGCTGCTTCCGAAGCAGCTATGTACTCCGCTTCACATGTAGATCCCGCTACGACTCTTTGTTTAGAACTGCACCAACTGACAGCTCCACCGTTTAATGTAAACACGTATCCGGTTTGCGATTTAGAATCGTCCGGATCAGTGTCAAAGCTTGCATCAACGTAACCTTTTACGGTGAGCTCTTTGTCACCTCCATATACGAGAAACATATCCTTAGTCCTTTTCAGGTATTTCAGGATGTTCTTGACCGCTGTCCAGTGATCCATTCCTGGATTACTTTGGTACCTCCCTGCTAAACTTATAGCAAGGCACACATCAGGTCTGGTACACAGCATTGCATACATGATAGATCCTATGGCTGATGCATAGGGAACATCTTTCATATTCTCTCTATCTTCTGCAGTGGTCGGGCATTGAGTCTTACTCAATTTCACACCTTGTAACACAGGCAAGAACCCTTTCTTTGCTTGATCCATTTTGAATTTCTTCAAAATTTTGTCAAGGTATGTGCTTTGTGAAAGTCCAATTAAGCGTCTTGATCTATCTCTATAGATCTTAATGCCTAATATGTAAGCAGCTTCACCGAGGTCTTTCATTGAAAAACTTTTATTCAAGTATCCCTTTATGCTATCCAGAAATTCTATATCATTTCCAATTAGCAATATGTCATCCACATATAATATCAGAAATGCTACAGAGCTCCCACTCACTTTCTTGTAAATACAGGCTTCTCCGAAAGTCTGTATAAAACCAAATGCTTTGATCACACTATCAAAACGTTTATTCCAACTCCGAGAGGCTTGCACCAGTCCATAAATGGATCGCTGGAGCTTGCACACTTTGTTAGCTCCCTTTGGATCGACAAAACCTTCCGGTTGCATCATATACAACTCTTCTTCCAGAAATCCATTCAGGAATGCAGTTTTGACATCCATCTGCCAAATTTCATAATCATAAAATGCGGCAATCGCTAACATGATTCGGACGGACTTAAGCATCGCTACGGGTGAGAAGGTCTCATCGTAGTCAATCCCTTGAACTTGTCGAAAACCTTTTGCGACAAGTCGAGCTTTGTAGACAGTAACATTACCATCAGCGTCAGTCTTCTTCTTGAAGATCCATTTATTCTCAATTGCTTGCCGATCATCGGGCAAGTCAACCAAAGTCCATACTTTGTTCTCATACATGGATCCCATCTTAGATTTCATGGCTTCAAGCCACTTTGCGGAATCTGGGCTCACCATCGCTTCTTCATAGTTCGTAGGTTCATCATGATCTAGTAGCATGACTTCCAGAACTGGATTACCGTACCACTCTGGTGCGGATCTTACTCTGGTTGATCTACGAGGTTCAGTAGTATCTTGTTCTGAAGTTTCATGATCATTATCATCAACTTCCTCACTTATTGGTGCAGGTGTCGCAGAAACAATTTTCTGTGATGTACTACTTTCCAACAAGGGAGTAGGTACAGTTACCTCGTCAAGTTCTACTTTCCTCCCACTCACTTCTTTTGAGAGAAACTCCTTCTCAAGAAAGTTTCCGAATTTAGCAACAAAAGTCTTGCCTTCGGATCTGTGATAGAAGGTGTATCCAATAGTTTCCTTTGGATATCCTATGAAGACACATTTCTCCGATTTGGGTTTGAGCTTATCAGGTTGAAGCTTTTTCACATAAGCATCGCAGCCCCAAACTTTAAGAAACGACAACTTTGGTTTCTTGCCAAACCACAGTTCATAAGGCGTCGTCTCAACGGATTTTGATGGTGCCCTATTTAACGTGAATGCGGCCGTCTCTAGAGCATAACCCCAAAATGATAGCGGTAAATCAGTAAGAGACATCATAGATCGCACCATATCTAGTAAAGTACGATTACGACGTTCGGACACACCATTACGTTGTGGTGTTCCGGGTGGCGTGAGTTGCGAAACTATTCCACAGTTTTTCAAATGTACACCAAACTCGTAACTCAAATATTCTCCTCCACGATCAGATCGTAGAAACTTTATTTTCTTGTTACGATGATTTTCAACTTCACTCTGAAATTCTTTGAACTTTTCAAATGTTTCAGACTTATGTTTCATTAAGTAAATATACCCATATCTGCTTAAATCATCTGTGAAGGTGAGAAAATAACGATATCCGCCACGAGCCTCAATATTCATCGAACCACATACATCGGTATGTATGATTTCCAACAAATCTGTTGCTCTCTCCATAGTATCGGAGAACGGTGTTTTAGTCATCTTGCCCATGAGGCACGGTTCGCAAGTACCAAGTGATTCATAATCAAGTGGTTCCAAAAGTCCATCAGTATGGAGTTTCTTCATGCGCTTTATACCGATATGACCTAAACGACAGTGCCACAAATAAGTTGCACTTTCATTATCAACTCTGCATCTTTTGGCTTCAACATTATGAATATGTGTATTACTACTATCGAGATTCAATAAGAATAGACCACTCTTCAAGGGTGCATGACCATAAAAGATATTACTCATATAAATAGAACAACCATTATTCTCTGATTTAAATGAATAACCGTCTCGCATTAAACAAGATCCAGATATAATGTTCATGCTCAACGCTGGCACCAAATAACAATTATTTAGGTCTAATATTAATCCCGAAGGTAGGTGTAGAGGTAGCGTGCCGACCGCGATCACATCGACTTTGGAACCGTTTCCCACGCGCATCGTCACCTCGTCCTTAGCCAATCTTCGCTTAATCCGTAGCCCCTGTTTCGAGTTGCATATATTAGCAACAGAACCAGTATCAAATACCCAGGTGCTACTGCGAGCATTAGTAAGGTACACATCAATAACATGTATATCACATATACCTTTGTTCACTTTGCCATCCTTCTTATCCGCCAAATACTTGGGGCAGTTCCGCTTCCAGTGACCAGTCTGCTTGCAGTAGAAGCACTCAGTTTCAGGCTTAGGTCCAGACTTGGGTTTCTTCTCTTGAGCAGCAACTGGCTTGCCGTTCTTCTTGAAGTTCCCCTTCTTCTTTCCTTTGCCCTTTTTCTTGAAACTAGTGGTCTTGTTGACCATCAACACTTGATGCTCTTTCTTGATTTCTACCTCCGCAGCTTTCAGCATCGCGAAGAGCTCGGGAATAGTCTTGTTCATCCCTTGCATATTATAGTTCATCACGAAGCTCTTGTAGCTTGGTGGCAGTGATTGGAGAATTCTGTCAATGACGCAATCATCTGGAAGATTAACTCCCAATTGAATCAAGTGATTATTATACCCAGACATTTTGAGTATATGCTCACTGACAGAACTGTTCTCCTCCATCTTGCAGCTATAGAACTTATTGGAGACTTCATATCTCTCAATCCGGGCATTTGCTTGAAATATTAACTTCAACTCCTGGAACATCTCATATGCTCCATGACGTTCAAAACGTCATTGAAGTCCCGATTCTAAGCCGTAAAGCATGGCACACTGAACTATCGAGTAGTCATCAGCTTTGCTCTGCCAGACGTTCATAACATCTGGCGTTGCTCCAGCAGCAGGCCTGGCACCCAGCGGTGCTTCCAGGACGTAATTCTTCTGTGCAGCAATGAGGATAATCCTCAAGTTACGGACCCAGTCCGTGTAATTGCTACCATCATCTTTCAACTTTGCTTTCTCAAGGAACGCATTAAAATTCAACGGAACAACAGCACGAGCCATCTATCTACAATCAACATAAACAAGCAAGATACTATCAGGTACTGAGTTCATGATAAATTTAAGTTCAATTAATCATATTACTTAAGAACTCCCACTTAGATAGACATCCCTCTAATCCTCTAAGTGATCACGTGATCCAAATCAACTAAACCATGTCCGATCATCACGTGAGATGGAGTAGTTTCATCGGTGAACATCATTATGTTGATCATATCTACTATATGATTCACGCTCGACCTTTCGGTCTCCGTGTTCCGAGGCCATATCTGTATATGCTTGGCTCGTCAAGTATAACCTGAGTATTCTGCGTGCGCAACTGTTTTGCACCCGTTGTATTTGAACGTAGAGCCTATCACACCCGATCATCACGTGGTGTCTCAGCACGAAGAACTTTCGCAACGGTGCATACTCAGGGAGAACACTTCTTGATAATTTAGTGAGAGATCATCTTATAATGCTACCGTCAATCAAAGCAAGATAAGATGCATAAAAAATAAACATCACATGCAATCAATATAAGTGATATGATATGGCCATCATCATCTTGTGCCTGTGATCTCCATCTCCGAAGCACCGTCATGATCACCATCGTCACCGGCGCGACACCTTGATCTCCATCGTAGCATCGTTGTCGTCTCGCCAATCTCATGCTTCCACGACTATCACTACCGTTTAGTAATAAGGTAAAGCATTACATCGCGATTGCATTGCATACAATAAAGCGACAACCATATGGCTCCTGCCAGTTGCCGATAACTCGGTTACAAAACATGATCATCTCATACAATAAAATTCAGCATCATGCCTTGACCATATCACATCACAACATGCCCTGCAAAAACAAGTTAGACGTCCTCTACTTTGTTGTTGCATGTTTTACGTGGCTGCTACGGGCTTAAGTAAGAACCAATCTCACCTACGCATCAAAACCACAACGATAGTTTGTCAAATAGACTCCGTTTTAACCTTCGCAAGGACCGGGCGTAGCCACACTCGGTTCAACTAAAGTTGGAGAGACAGTCGCCCGCAAGCCATCTATGTGCAAAGCACGTCGAGGGAACCGGTCTCGCGTAAGCGTACGCGTAAGGTTGGTCCGGGTCGTCTCATCCAACAATACCGCCGAACCAAAGTATGACATGCTGGTAGGCAGTATGACTTGTATCGTCCACAACTCACTTGTGTTCTACTCGTGCATATAACATCAACATAAATAACCTAGGCTCGGATGCCACTGTTGGGTTTCGTAGTAATTTCAAAATTTTCCTACGCTCACGCAAGATCATGTGATGCATAGCAACGAGAGGGAGAGTGTTGTCTACGTACCCAATGCAGACCGACTGCGGAAGCGATGACACGACGTAGAGGAAGTAGTCGTACGTCTTCACGATCCAACCGATCAAGCACCGAAACTACGGCACCTCCGAGTTCGAGCACACGTTCAGCTCGATGACGATCCCCGGACTCCGATCCAGAAAAGTGTCGGGGAAGAGTTCCGTCAGCACGACGGCGTGGTGACGATCTTGATGTACTACAGCAGCAGGGCTTCGCCTAAACTCCGCTACAGTATTATCGAGGTATATGGTGGCAGGGGGCACCGCACACGGCTAAGGAATAGATCACGTGGATCAACTTGTGTGTCTAGAGGTGCCCCCTACCTCCGTATTTAAAGGAGTAGAGGGGGGAGGCTGGCCGGCCAAGGAGGAGGGCGCAGGAGAGTCCTACTCCCTCTAGGAGTAGGATTCCCCCCCCCCCAATCCTAGTCGGAATAGGATTCGCGGAGGGGGAAAAGAGGAGGAGGGGGCCGGCCACCTCTCCTAGTCCTAATAGGACTAGGGGAAGGGGGAGGCGCACAGACCATCTAGGGCAGCCTCTTCTCTTTTCCACTAAGGCCCACTATGGCCCATATAGCTCCCGGGGGGTTCCGGTAACCCTCCCGGTATTCCGGTAAAATCCCGATTTCACCCGGAACACATCCGATATCCAAACATAGGCTTCCAATATATCAATCTTTACGTCTCGACCATTTCGAGACTCCTCGTCATGTCCATGATCACATCCGGGACTCCGAACAACCTTCGGTACATCAAAATGCATAAACTCATAATGTAACTGTCATCGTAACCTTAAGCGTGCGGACCCTACGGGTTCGAGAACAATGTAGACATGACCGAGACACGTCTCCGGTCAATAACCAATAGCGGGACCTGGATGCCCATATTGGCTCCTACATATTCTACGAAGATCTTTATCGGTCAGACCGCATAACAACATACGTTGTTCCCTTTGTCATCGGTATGTTACTTGCCCGAGATTCGATCGTCGGTATCCAATACCTAGTTCAATCTCGTTACCGGCAAGTCTCTTTACTCGTTCCGTAATACATCATCTCACAACTAACATATTAGTTGTAATGCTTGCAAGGCTTATGTGATGTGTATTACCGAGAGGGCCCAGAGATACCTCTCCGACAATCGGAGTGACAAATCCTAATCTCGATATACGCCAACCCAACATCTACCTTCGGAGACACCTGTAATGCTCCTTTATAATCACCCAGTTACGTTGTGACGTTTGGTAGCACCCAAAGTGTTCCTCCGGCAAACGGGAGTTGCATAATCTCATAGTCATAGGAACATGTATAAGTCATGAAGAAAGCAATAGCAACATACTAAACGATCGTGTGCTAAGCTAATGGAATGGGTCATGTCAATCAGATCATTCAACTAATGATGTGACCTCGTTAATCAAATAACAACTCATTGTTCATGGTTAGGAAACATAACCATCTTTGATTAACGAGCTAGTCAAGTAGAGGCATACTAGTGACACTTTGTTTGTCTATGTATTCACACATGTATTATGTTTCCGGTTAATACAATTCTAGCATGAATAATAAACATTTATCATGATTATAAGGAAATAAATAATAACTTTATTATTTCCTCTAGGGCATATTTCCTTCAGTCTCCCACTTGCACTAGAGTCAATAATCGAGATTACATTGTAATGATTCTAACACCCATGGAGCTTTGGTGCTGATCATGTTTTGCTCGTGGAAGAGGCTTAGTCAACGGGTCTGCAACATTCAGATCCGTATGTATCTTGCAAATCTCTATGTCTCCCACCTGGACTAGATCCAGGATGGAGTTGAAGCGTCTCTTGATGTGTTTGGTCCTTTTGTGAAATCTGGATTCCTTTGCCAAGGCAATTGCACCAGTATTGTCACAAAAGATTTTCATTGGACCCGATGCATTAGGTATGACACCTAGATTAGATATGAACTCCTTCATCCAGACTCCTTCGTTCGCTGCTTCCGAAGCAGCTATGTACTCCGCTTCACATGTAGATCCCGCTACGACGCTTTGTTTAGAACTGCACCAACTGACAGCTCCACCGTTTAATGTAAACACGTATCCGGTTTGCGATTTAGAATAATATAAGTGAAGCACGAGAGTTCATCTATTTCTTCAAAATAAAACCACTGCCGTGCTCTAAAAGGATATAAGTGAAGCACTAGAGCAAATGACAAACTACTCCGAAAGATATAAGTGAAGATCAATGAGTAGTCGAATAATTATGTAACTATGTGAAGACTCTCTAACATTTAAGAATTTCAGATCTTGGTATTTTATTCAAACAGCAAGCAAAATAAAATAAAATAAAATGATGCTCCAAGCAAAACACATATCATGTGGTGAATAAAAATATAGCTCCAAGTAAAGTTACCGATGAACAAAGACGAAAGAGGGGATGCCATCCGGGGCATCCCCAAGCTTAGGCTCTTGGTTGTCCTTGAATATTACCTTGGGGTGCCTTGGTGAAAGGATCGATATGGTTGACTAGAGAGGGGGGGGGGAGGTGAATAGGCAACTAAAATTTTTTAGATTTTCTTTACCAAATTAAACTGTGCATCAAATTAGGTTGTCTAGATGTGCAACTAGGTGAGCAACCTATATGATGCAACAACAACGAACACACAAGCAAGCAAGAGATGTAACGCTAATAAGCTTGCACAAGTAAAGGTGAGAGATAACCAAGAGTGGACCCGGTGAAGACGAGGATGTGTTACCGAAGTTCCTTCCTTTTGAGGGGAAGTACATCTCCGTTAGAGCGGTGTGGAGGCACAATGCTCCCCCAAAAGCCACTAGGGCCACCGTATTCTCCTCACACCCTCACACAATGCAAGATGCCATGATTCCACTATTGGTGCCCTTGGAGGCGGCGACCGGACCTTTACAAACAAGGTTGGGGCTATCTCCACAACTTAATCGGAGGCTCCCAACAACACCACGAAGCTTCACCACAATGGACTATGGCTCCGTGGTGACCTCAACCGTCTAGGGTGCTCAAACACCCAAGAGTAACAAGATCCGCTAGGGATTGGTGGGGGATTCAAATTTCTCTTGGTGGAAGTGTAGATCAGGGCCTTCTCAACCAACCCCAAGCAAATCAACAAGATTGATTGGCTAGGGAGAGAGATCGGGCGAAAATGGAGCTTAGAGCATTAGTGGAGCTTAGAGGTGGAAGAGGTAGTCAACTAGAGGGAGAGGACACCCCTTATATAGTAGAAGAAAAAATCCAACCATTATCCACCAACCCAGCCTGCGCAACGCGGTACTACCGTACCAGAGGCGCGGTACTACCGCAGGGGCACGCGGTACTACCGCAGGGCCCCGCGGTACTACCGCCCATGCAGCAGAGACCAGCCCAGCCCAAAATGCACTAAGGTAGAGGGCGGCAGTACTGCTGGTGCGGTACTATCGCGCCCCCTTGCGGTACTACCGCAAGGCAGGGACTGACCAGATATGGGAAGGCACAGATATAATAAATTACATCCGTGGCTACTTCCGCTGAGTTGGAGTCGATGCAAAAACCCGATACGGTAGTACCGTAAGCCAGCAGCGGTACTACCGCGCTAGGCGCGGATGAAAAAATTTCATCCGCCCCTTACTGCCGCATACTTGCGGAACTAAGCCAGATACCACAGTACTACCGTGCCCAGTGCACGGTACTACCGTGATGGGTGTCACCCACTAGGGAGAGAGTGACAATATCTGGACTCCGGCCACAGTACTACCACTTGCCAGGAAGCGGTACTACCGTGGGCACTTGCGGTACTACCGCAAGGGCCTGCGGTACTACCGCTCTAAGGAGCAGTACTACCGCACACCCTAGTTCAGCAAGCACGAGCAATATTTGCATAGACAAGGAAAACATGGGATGCTCCAAAGGCTAGAAGAAAAGGAGGAACACAGGAAGATGTGTACGTGATGAATCCGCCCACCCTTTCCAACGCGGACCCCCTCTTAATAGTACGGCTTCCCTACGACTCAATACCACCGAAAAGAAACAAAGAGAAACGCTGTCTTCCATAGCCTTCGAGGGGAACCAAATCATCTTGTGCCTTAGTCAATATATATATGAAATATTTGATGCACATGATTAGTCCGCAAAAGTATTGTCATCAATCACCAAAACCAACTAAGGGATAAAATGCCCTTACAATCTCCCCCTTTTTGGTGGATTGATGACAACACGGGATTTGCACAAGAGTATAATGCAAAGAGCAAGGGCAAACCCCAAGTCTCTAAAATATAGACGGGCTCCCCCTAGATGTGTGCTATCTTTATGAGTGCTTTGCACTGCACGACACACATACTAGGATCAACACTCCCCCTATATTTTATAGACAAGGCATATCTTGCAATACGACTAAAACTAAGCAAGATAGGAAAGAGCATAATGAAATAAGCACAAGATAGAATAAGCTCACTACGGTACGACAGAGTGCATATGTCTTACACCATATGATAGAAGGACTCACAAGCACAAACCAAAGCAAACGACATAAACGAAGTTCAACTGACCCAAACACGACACAACTCGCAAATCCTACATTCTCTCCCCCTTTGGCATCGAGATGCCAAAAGGGCAGAGAGGACACCTACAACAGAAGGGGTGGCTCAAGCTGAGTAGTCACTCGCATGCTCCCCGTCAAACTCGGTGATACATCTCCATCGTATCTACTTTTCCAAACACTTTTGCCCTTGTTTTGGACTCTAACTTGCATGATTTGAATGGAACTAACCCGGACTGACGCTGTTTTCAGCAGAATTACCATGGTGTTATTTATGTGCAGAAACAAAAGTTCTCGGAATGACCTGAAACTTCACGGAACATCTTTTCGAAAATAATAAAAAATCCTTGCAAAAGATTAAGACCAGGGGGCCCACAACCTAGCGACGAGGGTGGGGGTGCGCCCCCTACCTCGTGGGCCCCCTGGAGCTCCTCCGACCTCGACTCCAACTCTATATATTTGCTTTCGAGGAGAAAAAATAAGGAAGAAGGATTCATCGCGTTTTATGATACGGAGCCGCCGCCAAGCCCTAAAACCTGGCGGTTTTATTATTTCCGAAAAGATGTTCCGTGAAGTTTCAGGTCATTCCGAGAACTTTTGTTTCTGCACATAAATAACACCATGGTAATTCTGCTGAAAACAGCGTCAGTCCGGGTTAGTTCCATTCAAATCATGCAAGTTAGAGTCCAAAACAAGGGCTTGGCGGCAGAGCCGCCGCCAAGCCCTAAAACCTCTCAGGAGGGCCCATCTGGAGTCTGTCCGGGGCTCCGAAGAGGGGAATCCGTCGCCATCGTCATCATCAACCTTCCTCCATCACCAATTTCATGATGCTCACCGCTGTGCGTGAGTAATTCCATCGTAGGCTTGCTGGACGATGATGGGTTGGATGAGATTTATCATGTAATCGAGTTAGTTTTGTTAGGATTTGATCCCTAGTATCCACTATGTTCTGAGATTGATGTTGCTATGACTTTGCTATGCTTAATGCTTGTCACTAGGGCCCGAGTGCCATGATTTCAGATCTGAACCTATTCTGTTTTCATCAATATATGAGAGTTCTTGATCCTATCTTGCAAGTCTATAGTCACCTATTATGTGTTATGATTCGTTAACCCGGAAGTGACAATAATTGGGATACTTACCGGTGATGACCGTCGTTTGAGGAGTTCATGTATTCACTATGTGTTAATGCTTTGGTCCGGTACTCTATTAAAAGGAGGCCTTAATATCCCTTAGTTTGCGCTAGGACCCCTGTTGGTGTCAAAACCGGCGGATCTCGGGTAGGGGGTCCCGAACTGTGCGTCTAGGCCGGATGGTAACAGGAGGCAAGGGACACGAAGTTTTACCCAGGTTCGGGCCCTCTTGATGGAGGTAAAACCCTACATCCTGCTTGATTAATATTGATGATATGGGTGTTACAAGAGTAGATCTACCACGAGATCAGAGAGGCTAAACCCTAGAAGCTAGCCTATGGGGTACGATTGTATGTTATGATTGTCTTTCTATGGACTAAAACCCTTTGGTTTATATAGACACCGGAGAGGGTTAGGGTTACACAAGGTCGGTTACAAAGGAGGAGATATCCATATACATATTGCCTAGCTTGCCTTCCACGCCAAGTAGAGTCCCATCCGGACACGAGACGAAGTCTTCAATCTTGTATCTTCATAGTCTAATAGTCCGGCCAATGGAGATAGTCCGGCTGTCCGGAGACCCCCTAATCCAGGACTCCCTCAGTAGCCCCCGAACTAGGCTTCAATGACGACGAGTCCGGCGCGCAGTATTATCTTCGGCATTGCAAGGCGGGTTCCTCTCCAAATTCTGTGTACCTGTCGAAATAATGTCCGGTTCCTTGTGACGGTTTGTACTCCTTGGCTTCTACGCCCAATAATGACCACTTTCCATGTGTCGAGCGAATGTGAAGAGCCAGGGTGTTTTCACATTTACCCCCCTAGCTATGTAAATGAGCCGCCTATTTAAAAAGACAAGGATTCAGATCCAAATCACATCATCCTCCCTTGCCGAGTCTTCATCAGAGCGTACCCGATAGAGATCCATTCCACCATGGCCGGTCGACGCAGCTCCTGCTCTCGCATCCCTAGTTCCAAGCCTGGAGATTGGGAGAGATGTTCCATCCCGCACAGCAAATTGGTGATGCTTCAGTCCAAGGGATTTCTTCCCCCAGCGTACCTGGTCCTGGTTCGAGCCAGGCTTGCCATCTACAATGGCGGAGAGCAAGCGGAGAGTCGTCCCAATCCCTCCAAGGGAGAGCGGGTATGCCTTGTCCCTTATCTAGTAAGAGGGCTCGGATTCCCAATTCATCCGTTTCTCCGGGGGCTTCTGGAGTTCTATGGCCTCCAGCTGCACAACCTTACGCCTGCCTCCCTGCTGCATATCGCGGGATTCATAGCCCTTTGCAAGTTATTTTTGGGCTGTGATGCTCATTTCGCTCTGTGGAAGAAGCTGTTCTGCCTTGTGCCCCGTTTTAAGAAGGGATCAATATATCAAGTGGGCGGAGCCGAAGTGTGGCGTATTGCCGGGACCGAATACCTGTCCGGGACCTCGAGGAAGACGTCCGAAGACTGGCCTTCAGAATGGTTTTATATAGAAGATGTCCCCCTTCCGGACCCTATTCGGATCGGCCTTCCTGAGTTTGACAACGCCCCTTTGAAGAAGCACCGGAGCTGGCGTCCACGGAGCCCCCTGGAGGAAGACGATCGGGACATTCTTTATCTGATGAGCCGGATAAGCTCTTTAGCTCGATCCGGATTGACCATGATCGAGGTCATGGCTATATGCATTATGCGGGGGGTGCAGCCGCTCCAGTATAGAGGCCACCCCATGTGGGATTTCAACGGGGAGGATGACGCCACCCGCCACGGCCGCAAAGGGCCGGGATCGCCTGATGATCTAATAAAGATCTTGGCCACTTTGTACAAGGGAGAAGAGGAGGAATTCCTCCGTGTCAACCCGCAGGGCGGATTCTCTATGTACAATCCTCCGGGCTGGGTAAGCGGAGACTTTTTCTCGCCCATCCGTTTCGTATTCCCGTAGTTTAAGTATTCATTCTGGCGATTTCATCGCAGGAGCTGCGCCAGGCAGTAAAGGAGATAAACAGCCCTCCTCCACAGCCCGAGGACCCTGGACGGTCCCTTGACCCGGCCTCCCAGGAGGATCCGGACATATCCGTGGAGCTGATCGACGGGTTTTTTTTACCAAGGGAGTAATGACAATACCTTGGTGGCCATCATGGCCGATTACCCTGGGCTAGTTCCAGCCTCACAGGTGACTGAGACCGAAGTCCCAACACTTAAAAAGGGATCCGTCCTTGTGCTCTCTTTTTTATTGCCGTATAACAGCCGTGTCTTGCAGGGAAGGTCCTCGGGGCAGAAGGCCGAGCCTGTGGCAACTAGCCAACAAGGGGCCGCTAGGCCAGGCAGGCTGAAAAGATCCGCAGTCCGGATTGAGGCACCGGCGCAGCGGTATGGCACGCCGTCTTTATTGCAAGACATTATTTACAGAGGCATATTAACGCCTATGCCTTCTTTTCATGAAAAAAGCGCTCGCCGGACTATGCCCGGAGAGGCTACCAATCGCGCCTCCACAAGCCAGGCTCCAAGGCCGGACTCAGAGGTGGGAACGAGTACAAGGCATGCGCCAGGTGCTCCTCCGACAGAGGATACAGATAGACTGTCCGCCACCCATTCCGAGGTGGAAAGTGCCATGAACCACAGGCGTCGCCGGACTATTCTTCGTGACGCTTGTTTCTCCCAATAGGCATTGGATGCCTTCAACTCGGGAGACGCGCACCTCCGTGCCGCTCAAAATGGTCTAGCCAGAGCCACGGAGCAGTATGTAAAAGACATACGGGTGAGAAAATTTGATGATTATATATATCAGTAGCCCCTGAGACTTGAAACAGTTAGGATAACTGAAAGTGCAACTATCCCTAGGTGGTTTTGGTAATTCATAACAACATATAGCTCATTGAGCTAATACTATTCCAAGATAATTATTTCAGGAAAGCTCAATGATTGGCATGGCATGGATGTGAAAGTGGAACCCTCAAAATGCTAAGGACAAAGGATTGGCTCAAGCTCAAAAGCTCAAGACTTTTCATTTTATATTTTAGTGATCCAAGATCACATTGAGTCTTTAGGAAAAGCCAATACTATTAAGGAGGGATGAGGTGTTGCTTAATGAGCCTCTTGCTTCATGTGCTTAGTGATATGCTCCAAAATCCTCAACTACTTTACCATATCCACATATGACCTAAACTCTAAGCCAAACTCGGTCCTACCGATTCTTCCTATCCGGCGCCACCGAGTTTCACTTGTCATTAGCCACTGCCAAACCCTAGCAATTCGGTCCTACCGATAAGGATCTCGGTCTCACCGAGATGGGGTTGCAAACTCTCTGTTTCCCTTTCGTAACTTTTCGGTCCCACCGAAAGAGCGAATCAGTCCCACTGAGATTGCAATGTAAACTCAGTGTTTCCCCTTTGTAACTTTTCGGTCTCACCGAGTTCCACTCGGTCTCACCGAAAGAGCAAATCGGTCCCACCGAGTTTGCCTGACCAACTCTCTGGTTAGCTAATTACCAAATTCGGTCTCACCGAGTTTGTGTAATCGGTCTCACTGAGATTACGTTATGCCCAAACCCTAACCGAATCGGTCCTACCGAGTTGCATGTCAGTCCCACCGAAATTCCTAACGGTCACTAGGTTTACTACTTCGGTCAGACCGAGTTTATTTATTCGGTCCCACCGAGATTGGAAAACTGTGTAACGGTTGGATTTTGTGTGGAGGCTATATATACCCCTCCACCTCCTTCTCATTCGAGGAGAGAGCCATCAGAACACACACACCATTCCTACTCATATGTTCTGAGAGAGAACCACCTACTCATGTGTTGAGACCAAGACATTCCATTCCTACCATATGAATCTTGATCTCTAGCCTTCCCAAGTTGCTTTCCACTCAAATCTTCTTTCCACCAAATCCAAATCCTATGAGAGAGAGTTGAGTGTTGGGGAGACTATCATTTGAAGCACAAGAGCAAGGAGTTCATTACCTACACACCATTTGTTACTTCTTGGAGAGTGGTGTCTCCTAGATTGGCTAGGTGTCACTTGGGAGCCTCCGACAAGATTGTGGAGTTGAACCAAGGAGTTTGTAAGGGCAAGGAGATCGCCTACTTCGTGAAGATCTGCTAGTGAGGCAAGTCCTTCGTGGGCGATGGCCATGGTGGGATAGAAAAGGTTGCTTCTTCATGGACCCTTTGTGGGTGGTTGCTTCTTCGTGGACCCTTCGTGGGTGGAGCCCTGTGTGGACTCGCGCAACCGTTACCCTTGGGTGGAGCCCTGTGTGGACTCGCGCAACCGTTACCCTTCGTGGGTTGAAGTCTCCATCAACGTGGATGTAGGATAGCACCACCTATCCGAACCACGGGAAAAACATCCGTGTCTCCAATTGCGTTTGAAATCTCCAAACCCTTCCCTTTACTTTCTTGCAAGTTGCATGCTTTACTTTCCGCTGCCTATATACTCTTTGCATGCTTGCTTGAATTATGTGATGATTGCTTGACTTGTCCTAAATTAGCTAAAATCTGCAAAGAACTAAAATTGGGAAAAGGTTAAGCTTTTATTTGGTCAAGTAGTCTAATCACCCCCCTCTAGACATACTTTCGATCCTACAAGTGGTATCAGAGCTTTGGTCTCCATTTGCTTGATCTCCATAGCTTTTGGTGGTCATAGCCTTGGTTTCACAACCTAGGAGAGTATGGCGTCTAGCGAGGGAAATTATCACCGTAGAGGTCCTTACTTTGATGGTACTAATTTTGCTAGTTGGAAGCATAAAATGAAATTGCATATTCTTGGACATAACCCCGCCGTTTGGGCTATTGTGTGTGTTGGTTTGCAAGGTGACTTCTTTGATGGGAGAGAACCAAACCATGAAGCTACCGCGGATGAGTTGAAGATGTTGCAATACAATGCTCAAGCTTGCGATATTCTCTTCAACGGATTGTGCCCCGAAGAATTCAACAAAATCAGCCGCCTTGAGAATGCAAAGGAAATTTGGGACACTTTGATTGATATGCACGATGGTACCGACTCCGTCAAGGAATCCAAGTTGGATGTGCTTCAAAGCCAACTTGACAAGTTCAAGATGAAGGATGGTGAAGGTGTCGCTGAAATGTACTCTAGGCTTGCTCTCATCACAAATGAGATTGCCGGCTTAGGAAGTGAAGAGATGACTGATAGATTCATCATCAAGAAGATCCTAAGAGCCTTGGATGGAAAATATGATACCGTGTGCACATTGATCCAAATGATGCCAAATTACAAAGATCTCAAGCCAACGGAGGTGATTGGAAGAATTGTTGCTCATGAGATGTCACTTAAGGATAAAGAGGAACTTCACAACAAATCAAGTGGTGCCTATAAAGCCTCATGTGAAGCCCCTACATCATCAAGTGAGAAACAAGACTTCAATGAAGAATTGAGCTTAATGGTGAAGAACTTCAACAAGTTCTACAAGAGTAGAAGCAAAGATAGAAGCTCCAAGTCAAGGTCCTACAATGACAAAAGATCTTCTAGTCGAGAGCGAAACTGTTACAATTGTGGAAGACCCGAACACTATTCCAATGAGTGTACGGCTCCCTACAAGAGAAGAGAAGATTCTCCAAAAAGAAGAAGCAAAGGATCACCACCAAGAGAGAGAAGGAGTAGAGATGATCGTTATGAGCGAAGATACTCACGGAGAAGCAAGGATTCGGAAAGGAAGGAAAAATCATCAAGGAGCTACACAAGACGAAGACATCAAGCTCATGTTGGTGAATGGGTATCCGGCTCCGACTTCGACAGCCATTCCGAGAGAAGTTATCACTCCGACTCCGAAGATACTCAAGATGAAGGTGTTGTCGGTCTAGCACTTGTGTCAACCAACTCCTACGACATATTTGACTCACCAAATGAAGGAATTGGAAGATGCTTCATGGCCAAAGGTCCTAAGGTAACACACCCCGAGTATGTTGATTTCAATAGTGATGAAGATGACTTGTTAGGTGATGATTTGCTTGGTGACAACTCTAGTGATGAATACTATGATGAAAGACCAATTAATCATGCTAATCAAGATAAAACGAATGACAATGATAAGGAGAAGATTGAGGCCCTAACTAAAGAACTAAAAACTCTTAAGTTAGCTCATGACACTATCTTCGAAGATCATCGAGAACTTTTAAGAGCTCATGAGAAACTACGCTTTGAAAAGCTCAATCTTGAGCAAGAGCATGAGTTCTTAAAGGCAATCAATGATGATCTCCGCAAGAAAAGTTCTTCTTACATTGCCAAGCGTTTACTCTTATCCACTTACATGCCTCAAGTCAAGTCTAACAAGAAAGATTCTTCCTCTAGTAGTAACAATGATCATGCTAAATCCAATATTGTTGCTTCTAGTAGTTCTCTTGATTCCACTAATGATTCTCTTAGCCAAGTTACACTTGAGCAAGAAAATAGCTTATTGAAGGGAATTATAGAGAAAGGAGTGTACAAAAGCCTTGCCGGGAGTAAGCAATTCGAGGAAATTGTGCGCAAGCAAGGAATGCACCGGAAGAATCAAGGTGTTGGTTTTGAACGAAAGTTCAATGCCAATGGAGTTGAATGGGAAGAAGATCAATACCCCAAGACAAAGTTTGTCCCTCAACATACTTCTTTCAAGGGGACACAAGCTCAAGATGATCTTCCACCACAAGACTACGAGCAAAAAGGCAAGGACAAGCTTCAAGAGGAAATTGATGCATTTAAAGAAGCTCCAAAGACCTAAGTCAAGTGGATTCCCAAGGCTACTTCAAGTTCCACTTCATCAAGTACGACTACAACTCCAAGGATTCCCATCAAGATGATGTGGATCCAAAAGAAGAAGAACTAGAGAGTTCTTGAGGGTGACTCCGCCAACATACTTCACTCTTATCATTTTGGCAAGAACAAGTGCAATCAACTTCCACATCTTGCACTAGTTCAAGGAGTCACAAGCCCTCTTGTTGGTAAGGCAAGGGACAAGGTAACCTAAAAGTTTTCATGGACATCATCCTTGTGTGCATCACTCTATGTCTATGGATATCCTTGTTTGTTCCTTGTGGGACTAACCCATGTAGGTATTGAAAGTGCAATTCACTCATATGGATAGCTCCAAGAGATCTACATCAACATTGAGCATCCACATCTTCAATATCTACATGAAGTCATCATCGACAAAACCCAAGGTTAGTTCATCCCTCTTAGGGGGGATATCACATCTAGGGGGAGCTTTACTCTAAGACTTGAGCTAAAGAAACTCTAAAGATGTGAACAAATCAATGCTTTATGTAAAAGTGGTAACCCCACTTGAGCTTAAACGATGAGTATGACCTATGATCAAGTGTTCTCACTTGACTCCTAAGTCAATATACTCATATATAGATGACCTAGTCATCGCAAATTGCTTGATAGATGCTAGAATTGGTTGTGCATGCCTTGCCACATATTTCATTTGCCATCTTATTGTGTGAGCATGCTGGTTGCATAATTTACTCATTCGAGGACATCCACTTGTTGTTTTTGATTGTTCGTCTTTATTTCTTTTTGCCAAGTGGATGGACAAGAATGCCTAAGAACCTCCTCTAGCTATCTATGCTTTTCTCGTCTCAAACTCCATTCATGCTGCATCACAAAATTTGATCAAGTCAGATTCGAACCACTCTGTGTGAGGAGCGCTCGGAGTCCCCGATTTGTCATAGACTTAAACTTCCAAAACCTCTTTATGATTCTCGGTCTGACCGATACTCCACTTTCGGTCCTACCGAGATCATTAAGTTGATCTAGGTTTTCGATCTCGGTGCAACCGATTTGAACCTTTCGGTCACACCGAGTTTCAGTAACTGCACGCAGTTATGAATCTCGGTGCCACCGAGTTGTTCCACTCGGTCACACCGACAGGGTCAGGCTATATATAGTCACGGGCAAAATTTGGAAATTTCTTCGAACCCCTTCGCCCGCGCGATAGCCTGCTCTGCCCTCGAGGTCTCCGGATCGTCTTCTCGCCGCCAGCAGCCTCCAGTCGCTGGTTTCCATTGCCGTCAACGGGAATTCTGCCCCGCCGTTGCCGCCGTAGCAAGTCCCCGTCGAACTAGGGTATGGACTTGATCTTTGTGCTATTCCTCAATCTGATTCCTAGCACATTGTGATCATACTGTTTCTAGCCACGTTTGATAAACTTCTATCCAGTCAAAACGCTCATAGGTTAGGTTTGATTCGAACATTCTAGGTTTAGGTTTCCGCCGAAACCATCTTGGACCCACCGAGTTGAAAAACTCGGTCCCACCGATTTGGCTTATGCCATTGCACAAGTGAGACTCGGTCTGACCGAGAATTACTTATCGGTGTGACCGATTTTTGAATTCAGTGAAACCCTAGCAGTCTCGGTGCCACCGAACTGTGACTCGGTCCTACCGAGTTCACTAGTTTAGGTTCCAAAACTGCTTCGGTATCACCGAGTTTGAAAATCGGTAGATCCGAGATGATTTCAGTGGGAAACTAAAACTAAGTTTTTGGATCATTCTTTTTGCAAAAATCTCTGCATTTTGTGATGCTCATCCACTCTATCTCTTCTATAATCTACTCACAGGGTCAGCAGTCAGTTTACAGCATGTCAGACCAGAGTGATAGCCAGAATCTGTCAGAGTAGCAAGTGGTCATGAGTGAGGGCACTAGTCCC
The DNA here is from genome assembly GCF_056163025.1 of Triticum urartu. Taxonomy (NCBI): domain Eukaryota; kingdom Viridiplantae; phylum Streptophyta; class Magnoliopsida; order Poales; family Poaceae; genus Triticum; species Triticum urartu. The sequence goes on along the minus strand of NC_141877.1, from coordinate 45,465,530 downwards.
TCAAGTTCATCTGATGAAGGCAGCAGGAGCACTCCTAGCAATTTGCCAAAGGCTGCCACGAGACAAAGGAAGAAGAAAAGTTCAGACTCTGAAGATGAGGACTATGTGGCAGAGGAAGAGGCCACTTCCAAGAGAGTTGAGCCAGCTCAAGGCACAAAGCCAGGGCTGAAAATCAAAAGGCCAGCAGGCAGGCAGCCCATGTCAAAGGCAAGAGCCTCAACTGAGAAGCCCACTCCCCAAGAGCTAGTTGCAGCTGAAGGCAAGAAGAGAAAGGAAAGGGTAAAGAAGACTGTTGCTAGAGTACTTGGCAAAGCTTCCATCATGGAAGAGGAAGAAGAAGAAGAGGCAGCTGCACTAGCGCCCAAGGCACCCAAGCTAATGGGAGATGCCATAAAATCAGGGGGAGCTGCTTCTAAGGCCAAGCCAGCTCCAAAGCCAAAGCCCAAGAGGAACACATGGAGCATTCCTGCAGCTGAGAAGAACAAGGCCCCAGTGCCTGAGACTGTTGCTGAGGATGAGGAAGAGAATGTCCTTCGGAAGCTCAAGCCCAAGATCCCAGACCACAACGATGCTCATCCTGTGGCTGAGGATATGAAGCTCAGGAGAGACTCAGGGCTCAGGAAGTGGAGAGAAGCAGATCCATATGCTTCTAGGAGAAGGACTACAGTGGACTACAGGTTTCATACCAAGGAGCAGCAGGATTTCTATGAGACGGTGCTGCTAGATAAGAAGCCCATTGTCTGTGATATGCGATGGGTTGATTGGACATATATCAAGGAGAATGAGGAGTACTACCCAGGAGTATTTGACAGCTTTAGTGCTTGTGGAGTAGCTGACTTTGTTGGGCAGAAGCTCACAAAGTGGAATGAGGAACTTATCATGCAGTTCTACTCCACGGCACACTTTTATCCAGATGGGAGGATTACATGGATGTCTGAGGGTACAAGGTACCAATCTACAGTGGCTGAGTGGGCACATATCATTAATGCCCCAGAAGAGCAAGATGAGGACTTGGATATCTATGCCAAGAAGAAGATGGACCATAACTCCATGTCAAATATGTACAAGGAAATTCCCAATGAAGCTCTTGACACATTCAAGTTTGGCTCAGTGCATTATCTGCTATCAGGATTGCCTACGATCAACTGGATCCTTAGGCACACCCTTCTGCCCAAATCTGGAGATCACAAGATGATCAGAGGCCATGCTATCAACTTGCTACATGTGTTTGATGTGCCTCAGAAATTCAAAGTCACGAGCCTCATAGTGGAAACAATTAAGAGGACTGCAACAGATCAAAAGAGGAGCTGTGGATATGCCCCTCAGATTCAGGAGCTCATCAACTCCAAGATGGGCACGGGCGTATATTTGTTGGATAAGGAACACCTGCCCATCTGTCCAGATTTCGAGGACAATGAAGTTGTGATGACTGAGAACGAGCCATCATCTGCTCAAGCTTTTGCAAAGAAAGAGAAGGCGAGGAAGGAGAAAGCTGCCAAGATGCCTACTCAAGAGGAGGCATCTGAGTACTTCTTGAAGACCAAACAAGAGCAGCTCGGTTACTTGATTGCATCCACGCTGAGAATTGAGCAAAGTCTGGCCACCCTCACTAAGAATCAACAGAGCCTAGAGAGAATCATGGAACAGAAGTTCTATGACTTGGATGTCAAAGTAACGGAAGTTCAGTCTGCAGTGGAGCAGCTCCAGGAGGACATGAATGAGAGGAGAGGCAGGACCACGACTCATGCTTTTTCTAGAGTGCCACGAGGCCCGAGGTCGTCTGTCGTGCCAGTTGTTGACACCAGAGCCACCACCTCAGCACCAGCTACAGCCTCAGCTCCAGCATCTACTTCAGCTCCAACTCCAGCGACTACTTCAACATCTATAGAAGCCTTCGTCCTTGGAGTGATCCGGACTCCACCACCACCTGAAGATCAAGCCTGAGCGTCGATCTAGTGCTATGCATTTTCTAGGAGCTTTTTGGTAACTTGTTGCCAAAGGGGGAGAAGATGTATAGATCATAGGCTTCGAGAGAGAGAGTGTTGCTTTTCTCTCTTACTTTATTTGGTGGTTTTTCGAACTTTTTCTTCTTTTGAGTGCTTGATACTACGTCATTATTTGTGAGACATTGATGATCATGTGTTTGATCATAAGCTACACTTAATGCTTGCTTAATGCTATTATCTTATCCTATCTTATGTGATAATTCACTATTCTTGGTGATGAGTGCATGTATTTCATTCTTATCATTTTGAGCGCTCCACCAAGATGTATGTGACATGGAAGAGTAACCCATGACTCTAACTCTTTGTGCATTTGCAGTCCAAAGCAAATTTTAAATACGCACAAATTTAGGGGGAGCTCTTACTTATCACATACTTCTCAAAGCGACGATATATTTCATGCTTATTATCATTTGTCGAAGATTTGATCTATATGTTGTCATCAATTACCAAAAAGGGGGAGATTGAAAGTGCAACTATCCCTAGGTGGTTTTGGTAATTCATAACAACATATAGCTCATTGAGCTAATACTATTCCAAGATAATTATTTCAGGAAAGCTCAATGATTGGCATGGCATGGATGTGAAAGTGGAACCCTCAAAATGCTAAGGACAAAGGATTGGCTCAAGCTCAAAAGCTCAAGACTCTTCATTTTATATTTTAGTGATCCAAGATCACATTGAGTCTTTAGGAAAAGCCAATACTATTAAGGAGGGATGAGGTGTTGCTTAATGAGCCTCTTGCTTCATGTGCTTAGTGATATGCTCCAAAATCCTCAACTACTTTCCCATATCCACATATGACCTAAACTCTAAGCCAAACTCGATCCTACCGATTCTTCCTATCCGGCGCCACCGAGTTTCACTTGTCATTAGCCACTGCCAAACCCTAGCAATTCGGTCCTACCGATAAGGATCTCGGTCTCACCGAGATGGGGTTGCAAACTCTCTGTTTCCCTTTCATAACTTTTCGGTCCCACCGAAAGAGCGAATCGGTCCCACCGAGATTGCAATGTAAACTCAGTGTTTCCCCTTTGTAACTTTTCGGTCTCACCGAGTTCCACTCGGTCTCACCGAAAGAGCAAATCGGTCCCACCGAGTTTGCCTGACCAACTCTCTGGTTAGCTAATTACCAAATTCGGTCTCACCGAGTTTGCGTAATCGGTCTCACCGAGATTACGTTATGCCCAAACCCTAACCGAATCGGTCCTACCGAGTTGCATGTCAGTCCCACCGAAATTCCTAACGGTCACTAGGTTTACTACTTCGGTCAGACCGAGTTTATTTATTCGGTCCCACCGAGATTGGAAAACTGTGTAACGGTTGGATTTTGTGTGGAGGCTATATATACCCCTCCACCTCCTTCTCATTCGAGGAGAGAGCCATCAGAACACACACACCATTCCTACTCATATGTTCTGAGAGAGAACCACCTACTCATGTGTTGAGACCAAGACATTCCATTCCTACCATATGAATCTTGATCTCTAGCCTTCCCAAGTTGCTTTCCACTCAAATCTTCTTTCCACCAAATCCAAATCCTATGAGAGAGAGTTGAGTGTTGGGGAGACTATCATTTGAAGCACAAGAGCAAGGAGTTCATTACCTACACACCATTTGTTACTTCTTGGAGAGTGGTGTCTCCTAGATTGGCTAGGTGTCACTTGGGAGCCTCCGACAAGATTGTGGAGTTGAACCAAGGAGTTTGTAAGGGCAAGGAGATCGCCTACTTCATGAAGATCTACCGCTAGTGAGGCAAGTCCTTCGTGGGCGATGGCCATGGTGGGATAGACAAGGTTGCTTCTTCGTGGACCCTTTGTGGGTGGTTGCTTCTTCGTGGACCCTTCGTGGGTGGAGCCCTGTGTGGACTCGCGCAACCGTTACCCTTGGGTGGAGCCCTGTGTGGACTCGCGCAACCGTTACCCTTGGGTGGAGCCCTGTGTGGACTCGCGCAACCATTACCCTTCGTGGGTTGAAGTCTCCATCAACGTGGATGTAGGATAGCACCACCTATCCGAACCACGGGAAAAACATCCGTGTCTCCAATTGCGTTTGAAATCTCCAAACCCTTCCCTTTACTTTCTTGCAAGTTGCATGCTTTACTTTCCGCTGCCTATATACTCTTTGCATGCTTGCTTGAATTATGTGATGATTGCTTGACTTGTCCTAAATTAGCTAAAATCTGCCAAGAACTAAAATTGGGAAAAGGTTAAGCTTTTATTTGGTCAAGTAGTCTAATCACCCCCCCTCTAGACATACTTTCGATCCTACAATAACTGATTTAAGGATCATTTGTTATGTAGGTTCTTACAGAAAAGAATACTCAATTGTCCCAGGAGCTGGAAGAGTGCAAAGCCCAACTCCAGGCCGCACTGGCCGCAGCAGGGGAGCCCAAAGAGACCCCCTCTGGTAACATATCCGTCAAATGATAAGTATCATATTAGAGTGCGGCTTTATATGCAGATCTGATGATAAAATTGTAGATGACGCTGGAGTGAATCCGGATAAGCAACAGCTCATACGCCAGCTGAAGGCCGGTGAGAGCGTGCTTACAAGGGTGAGGCAGGAGAAGAATGATCTCCAAGATGCCAACACCAAGCTGGGCGTGGAACTAAAAGATGTTCATGCCCAACTGCCGGACTCTGTTAAGGAGAATCGGCGGCTTCGACGCGGCATATTTAGTAAGTTCTTGAGCGAACTTTGAAAAAGAGTTCGGCGAGGAAGCTGGCTGACAGAGTTATGTCTATAGGTATGCTAACAGGTCGTCCTGCCGAGGAGATGCCTAGTTCAATGGGTGATCTTCTTCCCGAGCTCGCACAGTTGCACGAACGAGTTCGGCAGGTGATGCAAGGCGTTGCCCAGGCCTTGTGGCCGTCCATCTCCATACCCGAAGGCCTTGGAGAGCTTGCAGAAAAGCTGAAGGGAGCACGATGGCGTTTCCGATTATGGAAGATATCGGCCTGCCGTCAGGGCGCCATGGAAGCTTGGTCAATGGTGAAGACACGGTACACGAAGGCTGACCCGAACCACATGGCCGAAGTCAGATCTGTGGGGCCTGATGGCAAGGAGATCCCTGCGAATTTAGTGTACGGCCAAGTAGAATTGGCTGCAAAGTATTCCCAACAGGACTGTAGACTAGACATCCTATTGGAGGGCATTGAAGAGGAATTCAACCAGTCAAATTGACTATGTAATTTTAAAGTGACATATATGATGTCTTCTAGCCGGATTGTAGATCGTTTGTCGTGGCGGACCTTTTCGCTTCAACCTCGGGACCCGACAGTCCGGAGTGTATCCGAATACCCTCTCGGTTATATAAGAACCGGGGCATGCGTGGAGACCAGGCGTAGGGGTCATTAGTGCTTTATCAGACAAGTGCCCAACTAGTTATGTTATATTACATGGGTAGTAAGAAACATCTTCCAGAGAGAATAGTTCCGTTAAGGGTTCCTTTCCCTGGGTAGGCATGCCCTAAAGTGCATGTCCAGATTGCGACAAGAAGCACAGTGAAAGCGTCTGGGGGCAGATATGGATAATAGATAAAAGTCATCTTTTGTTCACCTATCGAATATTCTCTTAAGAATGCTAGCTTTCGGCTTCATCCAGTCTGAGGCACACGTCCGACTGACCCGGCGGTAACAATCGCAAAGGTGCTCCCCTTATGCCCTAGCCGAATTAACGGGAACGTAGGGCATAAATACAAGAGCCAGGCAACCCAGCTTGGCCAAAACTTAAGTCATATCAATGCATATAATGGTGAAAAAAGGTACATGCGGAAGTATAACACATGTGTTGGGCGTGGGGCCCAGGTAAATAATTTAAGCTTCTGTGAGAGAAGCCCCTAGGTATGAAGAGTGCGGCTAGCGCATCTATGATGTATGAGTGAGGCACAAGGTGATCCTTGAAGGCCTAGGGAAATAAAAAGAAAGAAAGGGAAACAAGACAGATGATGCATATGCAGAAAATGGACGAAGGGAGGGGACTAACATAAAGTCCGGAGCTAGGCGTAGAATCTTCGGAGCCTGGCTGCGTTCGATGGGTTCGGCTCGAGTCGACTGGTCGATGCATCCCGCAGTCGGTACGCTCCACCGGTCAGAACTTGGTCGATAATGAAGGGACCTTCCCATTTGGGCTCGAGCTTGTTCTTTTTCTTATCCGGCAGCCGTAGAACTAGTTCGCCAACGTTATAAGTTTTGGCCCGTACTTCTCTGCTTTGGTATCTGCGAGCCTGTTGCTGGTAAAATGCGGAACGGGATTTGGCTACGTCGCGCTCTTCCTCCAATGTGTCCAGACCATCCTGCCGATCAAGCTCGGCTTCTCTTTCTTCATACATGCGCGCTCGAGGTGAGTCATGAATTATGTCACAGGGCAGGACTGCCTCTGCACCGTACACCATAAAAATGGTGTATATCCGGTACTACGATTCGGCGTGGTCCGCAGTCCCCAGAGTACGGAGTCGAGCTCCTCTACCCAGTGCGTATCGGACTCCATTAAGGAGCGCACTAATCGGGGTTTAATGCCGCTCATTATAAGACCATTTGCTCGTTCGACTTGACAATTGGTTTGTGGGTGATAGACTGAAGCGTAATTGAGCTTGATGCCCATTTTGCTGCACCAGAGTTTTACCTCGTCGGCTGTGATGTTCGTGCTATTATCAGTGATGATGCTGTGGGGGACGCCGTAACGGTGTACAACCCCGGATATGAAATCTATCACCGGTCCGGATTCGGCTGTTTTTACCGGTTTAGCCTCTATCCATTTGGTGAATTTATCCACCATGACCAATAAGTATTTTTTTCTTGTGGGTTCCCCCTTTAAGGGGTCCGACCATGTCAAGCCCCCAGACTGCGAAGGGCCATGTAATGGGGATCATTTGGAGGGCGGTGGGTGGCATGCGGCTTTGATTTGCAAAGAGTTGGCAACTGGTGCAACGTTGGACCAAGTCCTGTGCATCTGCCCGGGCCGTTGGCCAATAAAATCCTGTGTGGAAGGCCTTGCTTACAAGAGCCCGGGCTGCGGCGTGATGGCCGCCGAGTCCGGCGTGAATTTCTGCCAAAAGATTCCGCCCTTCCTCTTCGGAGATGCACCTTTGAAGGACTCCGGTAGCGCTTTTTTTGTACAATTCTCCCTCGTGGACCCTGTAGGCTTTGGATTGCCGCACTATGCAGCGTGCCTCATTTTGGTCCTCCGGAAGTTCCTGTCTAATTAGGTAGGCCAGGAATGGTTTTGTCCATGGGGCAATAATGGCCATTATTTCGTGGGCTGATTGTGTTATCTCGGTGGCGGAGCCTCCGATTGTGTCAGAGAGTTCGGTATCGGGTATTTTGGCCGGGTCCGGACTGTTGTTACCGGTGTCTCCTTCCCATGCTACGGATGGCTTGAAAAGCCTTTCCAGAAAAACGTTGGGAGGGACCGCGTCGCGTTTTGTGCCAATGCGAGCGAGGATATCCGCCGCCTGATTGTTTTCCCGAGCCACATGGTGAAATTCGAGCCCCTCGAACCGAGCTAACATTTTTAGGACAGCATTGCGATAAGCGGCCATTTTTGGATCCTTGGCATCAAAGTCTCCATTTATTTGGGATATCGCAAGGTTTGAATCCCCGCGCACCTCTTGGCGTTGAATGCCCATGGATACTGCCATCCGAAGACCATGTAGGAGGGCCTCATATTCGGCTACATTGTTGGAGTCCGTATACATTATCTGCAGTACGTATTGAACGGTGTCTCCTGTTGGGGATGTCAAAACGACGCCAGCCCCCAGACCAGCCAACATTTTGGAGCTGTCGAAGTGCATGATCCAGTTTGAATATGTGCCGTACTCTTTAGGGAGTTCGGCTTCAGTCCATTCAGTGACGAAGTCAGCCAAAACTTGCGATTTAATAGCTCGCCGTGGCTTGTAAGTTATGTCGAACGGGAGGAGCTCAATAGCCCATTTGGCAATCCGACCCGTCACGTCGCGGTTGTTTATAATATCGTTAAGTGGTACTTCCGAGGCTACCGTTATCGAACACTCTTGAAAGTAGTGTCGCAGCTTCCGGGATGCCATGAATACCGCGTACGCTATCTTTTGGTAATGCGTGTACCGTGATTTGCATGGAGTAAGGACAGTGGACACGTAGTAAACCGGCTTTTGAAGGGGGAATTTGTGTCCGTCCACTTCTCGCTCGACGACAAGCACTGCGCTTACTACTTGATGAGTTGCCGCAATGTATAATAGCATTGGTTCGCAATGTTTGGCGCGACCAGGACTGGGTTTGTTGCCAATATGGCCTTTATTTCGTTGAGTCCGGCCATGGCGGCGTCCGTCCACTCGAAGTGTTCGGTGCGCCGGAGGAGGCGATAAATGGGTAATGCCTTTTCTCCCAAGCGGGAGATAAAGCGGCTTAGAGCCGCCACGCATCCAGTTAATTTTTGTATTTGTTTGAGGTCTGTTGGGGTAGCCAACTGTGACAACGCTCGAATTTTGGCCGGATTAGCTTCAATACCTCTACTGGAGACAATGAATCCCAGGAGCTTTCCTGCTGGTACGCCGAAAACGCATTTTTCTGGATTGAGCTTGATGTCATATGTTCGGAGGTTGTCGAATGTGAGCCTCAAGTCGTCTACTAGAGTTTCGACATGCTTGGTTTTAACGACCATGTCATCCACGTATGCCTCCACTGTTTTGCCGATCTGGTTTGCAAGGCATGTCTGAATCATGCGCTGATATGTTGCACCGATGTTTTTTAGCCCAAAGGGCATTGTGTTGAAGCAGAATGGGCCGTATGGTGTGATGAATGCCGTTGCGGCTTGGTCTGGCTCTGCCATTTTGATTTGATGGTAGCCGGAGTATGCATCGAGGAAACACAATGAATCGTGTCCCGCGGTAGCATCGATGATTTGATCGATGCGGGGGAGGGGGAAGGGATCCTTTGGGCAGGCCTTGTTAAGGTCCTTAAAATCGACGCACAAGCGCCAGGATTTGTCCTTCTTTGGTACCATCACCAGGTTTGCTAGCCAATCTGGATGTTTTATGTCTCTGATGAATCCGGCCTCCAATAGCTTGGCTAGTTCCTCTCCCATGGCTTGTCTTTTAGGCTCAAAGAAACGTCGAAGAGCCTGCTTGACTAGCTTGAATCCTTTTAGGATATTTAGGCTGTGTTCAACCAGCCTGCGTGGGATTCCTGGCATGTCTGAAGGGTGCCAGGCAAAAATGTCCCAGTTCTCGCGTAGGAACTCTTGCAGTGCGGCGTCGACATCAGGGTTTAATTGTGCCCCGATGGAAGCTGTTTTTGTAGGGTCCGTTGGATGGACTTGGAATTTGACTATTTCGTCCGCCGGCTTAAAGGAGGAGGACTTGGATCTTTTATCGAGTATCACGTCGTCCCTGTTCACCGTGGAGCGCAGCGCAGTTAGTTCTTTGGCCGCTAGGGCTTCGGATAGTGCCTCAAGGGCCAGTGCAGCTGTCTTATTTTCGGCGCGGAGTGCTATGTCCGGATCACTAACAAGAGTGATGATTCCGTTGGGCCTGGGCATTTTGAGCTTCATGTAACCGTAATGGGTGGCTTCGAAGATTGTAAATGCCTCCCACCCTAATAGAGCGTGGTATCCGCTGCTGATCGGGGCCACTTGGAATGTAATTTCTTCGGACCTGTAATTATCCGGCATGCCGAATACCACGTCTAGTGTGATTTTTCCAGCGCAGCGTGCTTCCCGACTAGGGATGATTCCTCTAAAGGTTGTGCTGCTTTGCTTAATGCGGCTCCAGTCTATTTCCATCTTTTGAAGAGTTTCCTCATAGATGAGGTTTAATCCGCTGCCGCCATCCATGAGTACCTTGGTGAGTCAAAAGCCGTCCACAATTGGACTGAGGACCAGTGCGGCTGGTACTCGAGCCGTTCGGAATTTAGGTTCGTCACTGGCATTGAAGGTAATAGCCGTGTCGCTCCAAGGATTTCTTTCTGCTATGTGGCAGATTTTGGACGTGCTGCGGAGTGTTCGCTTCCGTCTATTATTTGACGCGAAGGTCTCAAAGATCGTTAAGACCGTATTGTTGTCCTCGGGGTGGTGCTCTGTGGTTTTTGGGAGGAGTAGATCCTCACCACTTTTGGCCACCTGCCGGAGTATCCAGCATGCTCTAAGGCTGTGCGTTGGTATCACATCCGCTGTACTATGAATTTTGCAGGGTCCGTTGAGCCATCCCTCTAGTACGGTTCCTTGCCCCTTAGAGGGCTTTTGCTTTTTGGTAGTTAACCCAGGTGTATTGTGATAATGCACCCTTTTATTTCGGACTGGGTTTGTATTTAGGGCCGGATTATCCCAAAATTTTATTTCGGTTTTCCAGGCGCTTTCCATCACACAGTACTTTCATACTATGGACACCAAGTCGGCAAAGCGTGTAATTTTGCGACGACTTATGGCGTTGAGGATTCCCTTGTCCATGCAATTATTGCAGAAGAACGAAATTGCATCTTCCTCGCGGCAGTCCTTTATCCTGTTCTTGACCAGGAGGAATCTGGCCCAATAATGGTGTACTGTTTCTTCGGGCTCTTGCCTAATTTGGGATAGATCGCGTATGTTTGGGTGGGTGGGTGGAATTGAATCCGAATCCTCACCCAATCTAAGGCTCAGTGGCCAAGGAGTTTCCGAACTCGAAAGTTTGGATTCTTGGATGTTTTCCGGTAAATCTAGTCCACTGCCTGATTCTGGGTTCAGGCTTTGAGTGACATCCTCCCCTCCGCGGGTATCCGGCTTGGAGGGATCGGGAATCCGGACGTATCTAGTCCTTAAGATGGATGAAGGGTTGCCGCATTGTTCTTCCACCACTGCAACGTGATGGGTGACCTGGGGAGAGTTAATTTCTCTCAGATCGGGTTTAGGCCCAACCCGATCGTAGTTTGTAGCGACTCCCAAGGTGGCGATGCGATCCAAGAGCTCGTTCAGGGAAGAGAGCTCCATTGGATCTAACTGCTCGGCGAGTTCCGAGTTGACGTGAAGATTGCTTTTGATGACCCGAGAAGTCATCGTCGGCGCAGCGGCCGAACAGGCGGTCATAAGAAAACCGCCTAGCCGGAGAGTTTGGCCGATAGCCAGAGCTCCCTCAGCGATAGTGCCATCTTTAAAGACGGGACGAGACATCCTTCCTGGTGGCGACATCACAACGGAACTCTCAATGAAAGCACCAATGTCGGCGTCAAAACCGGCGGATCTCGAGTAGGGGGTCCCGAACTGTGTGTCTAGGCCGGATGGTAACAGGAGGCAAGGGACACGAAGTTTTACCCAGGTTCGGGCCCTCTTGATGGAGGTAAAACCCTACGTCCCGCTTGATTAATATTGATGATATGGGTGTTACAAGAGTAGATCTACCACGAGATCAGAGAGGCTAAACCCTAGAAGCTAGCCTATGGTATGATTGTATGTTATGATTGTCTTTCTATGGACTAAAATCCTTCGGTTTATATAGACACCGGAGAGGGTTAGGGTTACACAAGGTCAGTTACAAAGGAGGAGATATCCATATACGTATTGCCTAGCTTGCCTTCCACGCCAAGTAGAGTCCCATCCGGACACGAGACGAAGTCTTCAATCTTGTATCTTCATAGTCTAACAGTTTGGCCAATGGAGATAGTTCGGCTGTCCGGAGACCCCTAATCCAGGACTCCCTCAACCCCGCTACCACGGGAGGGTAGGACAAATGATGTCATGAAAGTTCTTTTCCATAAGCACGTATGACTATATTCGGAATACATTCCTACATTACATTGATGAATTGGACCTAGTTCTGTGTCTCCCTAGGTTATGACTGTTACATGATGAACCGCATCCGGCATAATTCTCCATCACTGATCCATTGCCTATGAGCTTTCCATATATTGTTCTTTGCTTATTTACTTTTCCATTGTTATTGCTATCATCACTACAAAATACCAAAAACATCACTTTTGCTACCGTTACCTTTTGCTACCTTTACCACTACTATCATATTACTTTGCTACTAAATACTTTGCTGCAGATATTAAGTTTCCAGGTGTGGTTGAATTGACAACTCAGCTACTAATACTTGAGAATATTCTTTGGCTCCCCTTGTGTTGAATCAATAAATTTGGGTTGAATACCTTACCCTCGAAAACTGTTGCGATCCCCTATACTTGTGGGTTATCAAGACTATTTTCTGGCGCCGTTGCCGGGGAGCATAGCTCTATTCTTTGACTCACTTGGGATTTATACCTTCTTATCATTATGAAGAACTTGAGAGATCCAAAAACCAAGATTTATCCCTCAACTACGAGGGGAGGTAAGGAACTGCCATCTAGCTCTGCACTTGATTCACCTTCTGTTTTGAGTAAGCTTGCGACACCTAAACCTGCTTCTGCTATTCGTTCTGATATGTCGCATATTATTGATGATGCCACTTCTTCTATGCATGATACTTATGATGAAACTACTTCTATGCTTGATACTACTGTGCCACTTGGTGAATTTCTTGATGAACAACTTGCTAGGGTTAGAGAGAGTGAAAATATTGAATATGATAATATTGATGAAAGTGATGATGAAGACTCTCCCTCTAATGAATATGAATCACCTGTTATTCCTGAGAGTTATGTTTTTGAAAAATAAGCTGCTTTAGCTATTTTAGCTTGCAAAGATAGATTCGAGCTCAAGAGGTTATTAGCTAAATGGAAGCAGCAGTCTCTTAATGCTAGAATGAAACCTGACCCTGCTTTTGCTACTTCACCTATTTGTGTTACTGATAAGGAATATGAATTCTCTGTTGATCCTGATATAATTACTTTGCTTGAATCCGATCCTTTTCATGGCTATGAATCTGAAACTGTTGTGGCACATCTTACTAAATTAAATGATATAGCCACCCTATTCACTAATGATGAGAGAACTCGCTACTTTTATATCCTTAAAATATTTCCGTTCTCATTAAAGGGTGATGCTAAGATATGGTTTAATTCTCTTGATCCTAGTTTTGTGCGTAGTCCCCAGGATATGATTTATTACTTCTCTGCTAAATATTTCCCTGCTCATAAGAAACAAGCTGCTTTGAGGGATATATATATAATTTTGTGCAAATTGAAGAAGAGAGTCTCCCACAAGCTTGGGGGAGGCTTCTCAAGTTACTTAATGCTTTGCCTGATCATCCTCTTAAGAAAAATGAAATACTTGATATCTTTTATAATGGACTAACCGATGCTTCCAGAGATTACCTGGATAGTTGTGCTGGTTCTGTTTTCAGGGAAAGAACACCGGATGAAGCTGAAATTCTATTGAATAATATGTTGACAAATGAAAATAATTGGACACTTCCTGAGCCTATTCCTAAACCAACTCCGAAGAAAAGAGGTGTTCTATTTCTCATTCCTGAAGATATGCAAGAGGCAAAGAAATCTATGAAAGAAAAGGGTATTAAAGCTGAAGATGTTAAGAATTTACCTCCTATTGAAGAAATACATGGTCTTAATTTACCGCGTGTTGAAGAAACACATGATCTTAATCCATTACCTATTGAAGAAACTCATGGTCTTGATAACCCGACACAGGTAGTAAAGGTAAATTCTGTTTATAGATATGATAAAGCTGAAATCCCATTTACTAAGTTTGCTAGCCCATGCTTAGATGAGTTTGATAAATTTATGGTTAAGCAAGAAGACTTCAATGCTTATTTTGGTAGACAATTGAAATACAATTCAAATATGCTTGAACACTTGGGTGATTATATGGCTAATGTTAAAGGTGAACTTAAACTTATTAGTAAACATGCTTCTATGGTTACCACTCAAGTAGAACAAGTACTTAAAGCTCAAAATGATTTGCTCAATGAATTGAATAGTAAGAATAATGATTATGCTGTTAGAGTGGCTACTAGAACTGGTAGAATGACTCAGGAACCTCTGTATCCTGAAGGCCATCCTAAGAGAATTGAGCATGATTCTCAGAGAAATAATATAGATGCACCTAGTCCGTCTAAAAGGAAGAAAAAGAAAAATGATAGGACTTTGCATGCTTCTAGTGAACCTGTTGCTCAACCACATGAGAATCCAAATGATATTTCTATTTCTGATGCTGAAACACAATCCGGTAATGAACCTGAAACTAATGATAATGTTCATGATGATGCTCAACCTAGTAATGATAATGATATAGAAATTGAACCTGCTGTTGATCTTGATAACCCACAATCAAAGAATCAACATTATGATAAGAAAGACTTTGTTGCTAGGAAACATGGTAAAGAAAGAGAACCATGGGTTCAGAAACCCATGACTTTTCCTCCCAAACCATCCAAGAAAAAGGATGATGAGGATTTTGAGTGCTTTGCTGAAATGATTAGACCTATCTTTTTGCGTATGCGATTAACTGATATGCTCAAAATGAATCCTTATGCTAAGTATATGAAAGAAATTGTTACAAATAAGAGAAAGATACCGGAAGATGAAATTTCCACCATGCTTGCTAATTATACTTTTAAGGGTGGAATACCAAAGAAACTTGGAGATCCAGGAGTACCCACTATACCATGCTCCATTAAAAGAAACTATGGTAAAACTGCTTTATGTGATCTTGAAGACGGTGTTAGTGTTATGCCTCTCTCTTTATATCGTAGACTTGATTTGAATAAGTTGACACCTACTGAAATATCTTTGCAAATGGCCGATAAATCAACTGCTATACCTGTCGGTATTTGTGAGGATGTGCCTGTTGTAGTTGCAAACGTTACTATTTTAACGGACTTTGTTATTCTTGATATCCTCGAGGACGATAGTATGTCTATTATTCTTGGAAGACCCTTTTTGAATACTGCAGGGGCTGTTATTGATTGCACTAAAGGCAATGTCACTTTTCATGGTAATGGTAATGAGCATACGGTACACTTTCCGAGGAAACAACCTCAAGTTCATAGTATCAACTCTATTGGAAAAATTCCATCGATTATATTTGGAGGTTTTGAATTTCCTCTTCCTATTGTCAAGAAAAAATATGATATTCTTATTATTGGGGATGTGGATATCCCCGTTGAGGTAACATAGTGTTATTCGAAATTTCTCCGGTTCCATCTTATTCGGAATGAGTTCGTTAACAAGACTTGATCAACCTTGTTAGTGGATTCCTTTTGATGAGCATGAGATGGATGAAACTAGAAGGCACAACCTTCTGTACACTCCTTTTACTTTCTGTTATTTATATTAAATAAAATAAAAATAGTATTTTTCTGTCTGTTATCTGAATTATCCATGCAATATAAAAATACCTCGAAAATAAAAGTTCTCCAAATGCCCTGAAATTTAAATATGATTTTTTCTGGAATATTTGAGAATATTTGGCACCAAGAACACAACACGGGGGGCATCCACCTGGCCACGAGGGTGGAGGGCGCGCCCCCTGCCTCGTGGGCCCACGGTGGCCCTCCTCCACTTATTCCTGCACCCACACACTCCTTCTTCCTCCCACAAACACGAATATCCAGCTCAAACCCGAGTCCAAGCTCATTTTGCTGCCATTTTCGATCTCCTTGCTCAAAGCACCTCTCACAAAACTGCTTGGGGAGATTGTTCCTTGGTATGTGACTCCTCCATTGGCCCAATTAGTTTTTGTTCTGGTGCTTTATTCATTGCAAATTTGTGTTGCTTAGGTGACCATGTTCTTGAGCTTTCATGTTAAATTCATATGGTCAAAAGTAGTTCTAATGCATGATATAGGCTCTAGGCACTTGTAGGAGTTGTTGCTATCAATTTTGTTGAGCTTGGCTCACTTTTATTTGAAGTTACTAAAAATTTCAGAAATTTTTCATAGGAAGAAATATGTTTAGGAAAATGTACCAAGGTGGCTCTTCAAGGAAACAAGAACCCAGGCTTGCAATGCGTGATGCTGATGATGAGCCACCAAGAGACACTCCAGTGCGTCCTTGTGAATGGCCTTCGGAAAACTTTATGGATCGAGCAGGAATTAAGGAAGAATTTAACGCATATTTGCGTAATGCTGATCTTGTGAGCTTCGATGAAGGTGCCGCCAGTATCACTATCTCACTAGTTCCTTTGTGAGGAGGTTTGAATTTTCATCTTCACGTAATTCTCCAACTGTCCCGTTTGATCTTTATGAAAATTCTTACACTATGGACTTAGAGGATTTTACCACTGCTTGCAAACTTCCACAATGGGGTAGTGTCAGGGAACCTCGCAAATCTGAATTTAGAGATTTTTTTGCTAGTATAACTGTGGGGGAATCTAGAGATATAACACAAGCTACCATAGGGAGCATTCATTTTCTTGCTATACATTATTTTGCTCTCTTCATAGGTAGATGCATTAATGGTAAAGATGAGGCATGTCACATGTGTGTCCCTGACCTCAGTATTCTTAGGAGTGCTGTGTTAGGAGATAAATCTTATAATTTGGGAGCCATTGTTGCACGTAGGTTGCATCTTAATAGATTTAATGGAGATTTCTTTGGTGGAATTTATGCAACCTACATAGCTAATTTTCTTGGTATAGCCATACGTGAAGATGATATTGAGTTGCCTCCCGCTTATTTGGATTATGAGGCTATGGTTCACCATCATTTTGTCGAGAGGAATGAATCACCTCTCCAGTATCGCTTAATCTTTGACAGATGCCATGATGTCCGTATTACTCTCCCTGCTTCTGCCTTCTTTGATTATCATGCAAAAGGAAGATATGTTATTACCAGAGAGGAGGCAGATGAGTACAAGAGGAGGGCGGAGGCCGCTCGTCTCCACGCTGCAGCTCAGGAGGCGATAGCCACTGCATCTCAGTACGACCCCAACTATTATTATGGATATCCGTCAGGCCAGCCGTGGTCATAGACCAACTTAGGCCAAAAGCCTAAGCTTGGGGGAGTACGTATTTCCCACCGACATTACATTCATGCTCACACACTCATTGCTAGATGTCAGTGCTCATACTTTTTCATTGTATCATCCATGATAGTTTATTTCCCTTTTTATGCTTTCTTCTTGTGTGCTTAATAAACCTTAAGAAAAACCAAAAAAATTAGTCGTAGCTTTTAATTAGTTTACTTTCCATGCTTGTAGTAGTAATTAAAAAGAAAACTCAAAAAGATTTCCTGTTCTTCTTTTACTTGTTGGGAGCTTTCCCGTGTAAATAGTTTTATTTCTTTTCTTTTCTTTGGGGGTCGATAGGAGAAGACCATGATTAAATTGTTGAAGTAGCTCTTATATGCATTATTGTTGATCTGACAAAAGAGCCCATATTGCCTTGTCTTCTACTATTTATTGAATGCTTGCAGATTCCAGCTTAGTCTAATGCACGTGCACTATTATTATTATCCACATCGTTCGGTCGTGCAAGTGAAAGGAAATTATGACGATATATGATGGACTACTGAGATGAGAAAAGCTGGTATGAACTCGACCTCTCTTGTTTTTGTAAATATGATTAGTTCATCGTTCCTGATTCAACCTATTATGAATAAACATGTTTGCAATGACAACTAGAGATCATAGTTTCTTGTGCCATGCTTGATTAGCGAGGAGCTTATAATGGTTTACCTTGCGTGCCAACATGCTATTAAAATGGTTGTGATGTGGTATGATAAGGTGGTATCCTCCTCTGAATGATTTAAGTGACTTTACTTGGCACATGTTCACGCATGTAGTTGAAACAAAATCAACATAGCCTTCACGATATTTATGTTCATGGTGGATTATATCCTACTCATGCTTGCATTCGGTGTTGATTAATTTTAATGCATGTTCATGACTGTTTTCGCTCTCTAGCTGGTCGCTTCCCACTCTTTTGCTAGCCTTCACCTGTACTAAGCGGGAATACTGCTTGTGCATCCAACTCCATAAACCCCAAAGTTATGCCATATGAGTCCACCATACCTACCTATATACGGTATCTACCCGCCGTTCCAAGTAAATTTGTATGTGCCAAACTCTAAACCTTCAAATAAATATCCTGTTTTGTATGCTTGAATAGCTCATGTATCAACTAGGGCTGTCAGTATCTTCCATGTTAGGCGGGTTATTCTCAAGAGGAGTGGACTCCGCTCCTCACTCACAAGAAAATATCTGGTCACCGGGATGCCCAGTCCCATGCTTTATGCGAGCTAAATCAAAATAATTGCAAACAAAACTCCCCCTCGGACTCTTGTTAGTTGGAGGCACTTGTTGTTTCGAGCAAGCCATGGATTGATGCTTGTTGGTGGAGGGGGAGTATAAACTTTACCATTCTGTTTGGGAACCGCCTATAATGTGTGTAGCATGGAAGATATCACCATCTCTTGGTTGTTATGTTGACAATGAAAGTATACCGCTCAAAATATTATTCACCTCTATTTCAAAATTCGAGCTCTGGCACCTCTACGAATCCCTGCTTCCCTCTACGAAGGGCCTATCTATTTACTTTTATGTTGAGTCATCATCCTCTTATTAAAAAGCACCAGTTGGAGAGCACCGCTGTCTTTTGCATTCATTACTGTTAGTTTACATTGAGTATGACTTGACTGGATCTCTTTTACCATGAATTACAATGTCTAGTCAGTCCTTGATCTTTAAAGGTGCTCTGCATTTATGTTTTGCGGTCTCAGAAAGGGCTAGCTAGATACCATCTTGTCATAATTGTTTTGAGAAAGTGTTGTCATTTGAGATTTATTATTATTGCTCGCTAGTTGATTATGCCATTGATATGAGTAAACATGCGACCTATGCGTTATTGTGAATATGTTTAGTTCATAATCTTTGCTAAAAACTTGAATGCCGGCTTTACATATTTACAACAACAAGAGCAAACTGAGTTTGTAAAAGTTTTTCTTTATCACTTTCAGTTTGTCAACTGAATTGCTTGAGGACAAGCAAAGGTTTAAGCTTGGGGGAGTTGATACGTCTCCGTCGTATCTACTTTTCCAAACACTTTTGCCCTTGTTTTGGACTCTAACTTGCATGATTTGAATAGAACTAACCCGGACTAACGCTGTTTTCAGCACAATTACAATGGTGTTATTTATGTGCAGAAACAAAAGTTCTCGGAATGACCTGAAACTTCACGGAACATCTTTTTGGATATAATAAAAAATCCTTGCAAAAGATGAAGACCAGGGGGCCCACACCCTAGCCACGAGGGTGGGGGGTGCGCCCCTACCTCGTGGGCCCCCTGGAGCTCCTTCGACCTCGACTCCAACTCTATATATTTGCTTTCAGGGAGAAAAAAAATAAGGAAGAAGGATTCATCGCGTTTTATGATACGGAGCCGCCGCCAAGCCCTAAAGCCTCTTGGGAGGGCTGATCTGGAGTCTGTTCCGGGCTCCAGAGAGGGGAATCCATCGCCATCGTCATCATCAACCTTCCTCCATCACCAATTTCATGATGCTCATCGCCGTGCGTGAGTAATTCCATCGTAGGCTTGCTGGACGGTGATGGGTTGGATGAGATTTATCATGTAATCGAGTTAGTTTTGTTAGGGTTTGATCCCTAGTATCCACTATGTTCTGAGATTGTTGTTGCTATGACTTTGCTATGCTTAATGCTTGTCACTAGGGCCCGAGTGCCATGATTTCAGATCTGAACCTATTATGTTTTCATCAATATATGAGAGTTCTTGATCCTATCTTGCAAGTCTATAGTCACCTATTATGTGTTATGATCCGTTAACCCCGAAGTGACAATTATCGGGATACTTACCGGTGATGACCGTAGTTTGAGGAGTTCATGTATTCACTATGTGTTAATGCTTTGGTCCGGTACTCTATTAAAAGGAGGCCTTAATATCCCTTAGTTTCCGCTAGGACCCCGCTGCCACGGGAGGGTAGGACAAAAGATCTCATGCAAGTTCTTTTCCATAAGCACGTATGACTATATTCGGAATAGATGCCTACATTACATTGATGAACTAGAGCTAGTTCTGTGTCACCCTAGGTTATGACTGTTACATGATGAACCACATCCGGCATAATTCTCCATCACTGATCCATTGCCTACGAGCTTTCCATATATTGTTCTTCGCTTATTTACTTTTCCGTTGTTATTGCTATCATCACTACAAAATACCAAAAACATTACTTTTGCTACCGTTACCTTTTGCTACCGTTACCACTACTATCATATTACTTTGCTACTAAATACTTTGCTGGAGATATTAAGTTTTCAGGTGTGGTTGAATTGACAACTCAGCTGCTAATACTTGAGAATATTCTTTGGCTCCCCTTGTCTCGAATCAATAAATTTGGGTTGAATACTTTACCCTCGAAAACTGTTGCGATCCCCTATACTTGTGGGTTATCACTCTGCAGCTGGGACGAACTCTTCCTCAGACTCTGTCGAGTGATAACCCTGCTTGGTGATCCATTCTGCCTCTGGGGTGACGTCCTCCTCTGACCCGCTGGAGATGTTCTCGTCAAAGGTCCTGAAAATCCGCTTGTCGCGGCTGGGAGTCTCCTTGGAAGCCACATGGGTCTTGTACTGCCCCTTTGCCTGCATGCAGAACAACATCTTCATCTTGTTCTTCAGTCTCTTAGCCCAAGATGGCTCAGAAGTGGGAGGGGTGTAACCCTCAGAGCCGTCCTCATCCGCTGCCTCCTCCTCATGCTCATCTGCACCCACGCCCATGTTAGCCGCGACATCAGCACGAGAGGTAGTGTTTGCCCACTGAGTCTTGATACGGAGGTTGATGGGCTCATGCTAGATCCAATTAGGGGCCTCAAAATCATCCTGAGGGTAGAGCTGCTCCCAAGTTGCTGAGATCAACTGAAACAGATAAGGTCCATAGATGGGGACCTTGCGGTTGTAGACCGCAAACTGAAGCTCATTCCACATGATATGTGAGACATCAAGTGGTAGTGTCTGAGAGTTGCGAGCGTCTGCACACAGGAGCATTATATCCACAAGATAGGCATGCACCTTGTCCTTGTCCCCAATGCATGGGAAGAGAGTGTTGCGGAAGATCCGGTGCATGATGTCGAGAAAGGAAATGAGTACCCAAGTTGTCTTGTTATTGAAGAGCTTCTTCTCCACATAGAAGGGCAAAAGCTTGTTCTTGTTTGTAGACTCGGAATTTGGCATGAGGGCGAACACCTTGGGGTGTGACGAGCCCCTCATCCAGAACCCCAAGCAAAGTCATGAATTCCTTCCAAGTAGAAATCAGCTGCCGACCATTGGTCATCCAAGTCATGGTCCTGTCCTCATTGGGATGAAAATTCACTGAGGCAAAGAACTGAGCAATGATCTCAGGATCAAAGTCTTTGTGGAATGAGATGATATGCTCAATGCCAAATTGCTCCACGAGGTCTAAAGCCTCACCAAAGTATTCTCGATGCTTCTCTTGCCTCATGTGATGCATGTTGATCCACTTCACCTCCACATAGGTGTTTTGCTTGGCCTTGATGACATCTAGATAGATGAGATTCTGCTGCTTGGTCCAGAATAGCTCATTCCCTCGTAAGTTGGCATGAGGGTTTCCATATGGATTGATCTTCCTCCGAGCGATGAACTCAGCAAGCGGTATCTCATCCATACCCATGGTAGGTTCCTTCTCTTTGGTGGCGGTGGTCTTGGTTCTGTGTTGGGGGGCATTGGAGCCCTCTGCTGCCTCTGAGTTGCGCATACGCTTGGATCCCGTGTTACGGCTTGGATTGGAGCGGCGAGCCGGAGCACCTGAGCCACCACCTAAAACACACACCACAAAACAAACACGCACGAAACGCGAGAAGGATCAATGCAAAGACCACAAAAAATGGGTGAAACAAGTAGACATAGTACGTGGTAAGTGCCACAAGAGGGATTTGAGACAACGGTAGTAGCCTGTGTTGCGCCACGTGCGGTAGTACCGCTCCGAGGAGCGGCAGTACCGGCGACGCGGTAGAACCGCACTAGCAGGGCGGTAGTACCGGACGCACGGTAGTACCACACCTGAAGAGCGGTAGTACCGCACGGTTGTAGATCCGTAATGGCTATGGAGATCTGAGCACAACCGTGTCAACACGCGGCACTATGGTCGATCAAATCCATCACGGGACAACTAAAGCAAGTACCATCACTACACAATACCACTCTCCTATACCCGACTCTTGCAAAGATTTGGCCTAAAATCTCACGAACAACTTGCATCTCCCCAAGACCTAAAAACAACAAGACGAACAAGAAAAAGGAAGGGATTGGGGAGAAACCTTGATCCATGGCAAGAGGGAGTGGTGGGGAACGATCCCACCGGTTGGAATCCGAGGAGAGTGGCCGGAGACGGAAATCCGGCAAGGACCTCCGGCACCGTTCTTGAGTGAGAGAGAGACGGAGTGGGGAGAGAGACGAATTGGTATGGGGGAGTTAGAACTCCCCCTGCCCGTGTTTAACCCCCACGCCCTTCGACCGCATGGTAGTACCGCATGTCATTGCGGTAGTACCGCCCCGGGCAGAAGTACCGCACCGTGGCTTTAGTACCGCTCCCCCAAGCGGCATTAAATTTTTTTTTGCTGCGCTGGGTGCGGAAGTACCGTGCACTCCTCACGCGGTAGTACCGCACGTCATTGCGGTAGTACCGCCCGGGCGAAAGTACCGCACCGAGGCCGTAGTACCGCTCCCCCAGGCGGCAGAAAATTTTTTCTGCCGCGCTGAGTGCGGAAGTACCGCGCGCTCCCCTCGCGGTAGTACCGTGGCAGGCCGCAGTACCGTGAGCTCAAGAAAAAGCAGTTTCAACCAACCGAGAGAACAACGAAGCACTGAACCTTCAAGCGAAGGACCACACCAACGAGCTAATACACAGGACACCACAAACACAAGCTCAGCACAAAGGAGGAGAAGCAAGAGACAACACAGACCAAAACGAGACACAAACTCTCCAAGGAGAGGGCGGTGGCCGGAGCCACCTATGTTTGAGTCAATTGGTATGGCACCGCGAAGAATTATCCTTGGGCCCATGACCAAAACTCGTCTTTGAAGCACAAGAACCATCAAAATGGCTAATGTGAAAGAGTTGATCGTTTTATGAATAATGGGGGAGGGAGAGTTTATTGAGAGAACAACACTCCCCCTATGTCCATGCCTACACCTAGATTAGACAACAAGTTGAGTGAGGTGGGGTGTGCAAGGGTTCAAGCAACATTGCTCGAATCAATGATATTTAGCTCATGCCTTAGCTCGCAAAATCTTGCTTCATCCAAAGGCTTCGTGAAAATATCTGCGAGGTTATCATGGGTGTTAACGTAGTTGAGCTCGATCTCCCCTCGCCTAATGTGATCCCGGATGAAGTGATACCGAATCTCAATATGCTTCGTCTTGAAGTGTTGCACCGGGTTGAGAGAAATCTTGATGGCACTTTCATTGTCACACCAAAGAGGCACTTTGTCACAAATGACACCATAATCCTTTAAAGTTTGCCTCATCCATAAGAGTTGTGCACAACAACTACCGGCAGCCACATACTCTACTTCCGTGGACGAGAGAGATACACAACTTTGCTTCTTGGAAGACCAACTCACCAAAGAGCAACCAAGAAATTGGCACCCTCCGGAAGTGGACTTCCTATCCACTTTGTCTCCCGCCCAATCCGAGTCCGAATAACCTACAAGCTTGGAGTTTGCTCCCCTTAGGTACCATAAGCCAAAGTTTGGGGTATGAGCCAAATATCGAAAGATTTGCTTGACCGCCACAAAGTGACTTTCCTTAGGCGCGGCTTGAAACCATGCACAAATTCCCACACTCAACATGATATCCAGTCTAGATGCACAAAGGTAAAGCAAGGAGCCAATCATGGAGCGATATACCTTTTGATCCACTGCTTTACCATTGGGATCAATGTCAAGTTGGAACTTGGTGGGCATGGGAGTGGAAGCCGGCTTGACATCGCTTAGCTTGAATCTCTTGAGCATGTCTTGAGTGTATTTGACTTGGTTGATGAAGGTTCCTTCTCTCCTTTGCTTCACTTCGAACCCGAGAATGAACTTCAACTCTCCCATGGAAGACATCTCGAACTTTGAGGTCATGAGAGCGGCAAATTCCTCATTGAAAGCTTTGTTAGGGGAACCAAAGATAATATCATCAACATATAATTGGCACACAAATAACTCCCCTTTGACCTTCTTATTAAAAAGAGTGGGGTCGATTAGCCCAACTTCAAAACCACGATCTTGTAACAACTCGGTAAGGTGGTCATACCACGCACGTGGGGCTTGTTTAAGGCCATAGAGTGCCTTATCGAGTTGATACACATGATCGGGAAAGTAGGGATCCTCGAACCCGGGGGGTTCTTGACATATACCAATTCATTAATTGGACCATTAAGGAAAGCACTCTTCGCATCCATTTGTTGTAACTTAAAGTTATGATGAGAAGCATATGCAATCAACATGCGAATGGATTCAAGACGAGCAACGGGGGCAAAGGTTTCACCGTAGTCAATACCCTCGACTTGGGAGTAGCCTTTTGCTACCAAACGAGCCTTGTTGCGAATGATAATCCCATGAGCATCTTGCTTGTTCTTGAATATCCACTTGGTTCCAATGACATTGTGGTTCTCCGTTGGCCTTGGCACCAATCTCCACACTTTGTTGCGCTCGCAGTTGTTGAGTTCTTCATGCATGGCATTGAGCCAATCCGAATCCTCGAGCGCCTCATAGACCTTTTGGGGTTCAACACAAGAGACAAACGCGTGATGTTCACAATAGTTTGCTAATTGTCTACGAGTGCTTACCCCCTTTCTTAAGCTTCCAAGCACATTTGTCATGAGATGATCCTTGGTGGAGAGCTTGGAAGCAATCTTGGCGGCACGACGCTCCAATTCCTCCTCGGGGGTGAGATGAGGAGTGGTCACTTGATCATCTTGAGCGCCGTCTTGAGCTTGTTCTTTATCTCGAGGAAGCTCTTGATCTTGAACTTGCTCGGAGGAGAGAACTTGGCCTTGGGCATCACTTGATGTTACAACACCATCTTGAGATTGACCTTGCCCTTGGTCTTGTTCTTGAGGTTGAGGGCCTTCACTTTGTTCTTCAGAAGCGTGTGGGTCTTGGGTTGGTGAAGGTTCCACTTGAGTGGAACATTGTCCTTCTCCTTCGGCCACAAGGGGTTCCTCAATGGGTAGGATATGACCAACACACATTCTTCTTATGGCTTGGGGAGGAATTTCATCACCTACATCACAATTACCACTTTGCTCCACTTGGGAGCTGTTATTCTCATCAGACTCCACATTACACGTTTCCTCAATAAGTCCCGTGGACTTATTGAGAACACGGTAAGCATGAGAGTTTGTAGCATAACCAACAAATATGCCCTCATAAGCTCTAGCCTCAAATTTAGACAAACGAACACCTTTCTTGAGAATGAAACACTTACACCCGAACACCCGGAAGTACTTGAGGTTGGGCTTATTACTGGTGAGTATCTCATATGGAGTCTTGTTCAAGCCTTTGCGAAGGTAGAGCCGATTATATGCATGACACGCGGTGTTGATGGCTTCGGCCCAAAAGTTGTAGGGAGACTTGAACTCCGCCATAATGGTCCTTGCCGCATCCTGATGACCCACAAGTATAGGGGATCTATAGTAGTCCTTTCGGTAAGTAAGAGTGTCGAACCCAACGAGGAGCAGAATGAAATGATAAGCGGTTTTGAGCAAGGTATTCTCTTCAAGTACTGAAATAAGTGGTAACAGATAGTTTTGTGATAAGGTAAATTGTAACGAGCAACAAGTAACAAAAGTAAATAAAGTGCAGCAAGGTGGCCCAATACTTTTTGTAGCAAAGGATAAGCCGGAACAAACTCTTATAATAGGAAAAGCGCTCCCGAGGACACATGGGAATATCGTCAAGCTAGTTTTCATCATGTTCATATGATTCGCGTCGATACTTTGATAATTTGATATGTGGGTGGACCAGTGCTTGGGTGCTGTTCTTACTTGAACAAGCATCCCACTTATGATTAACCTCTATTGCAAGCATCCGCAACTACAACAAAAGTATTAAGGTAAACCTAACCATAGCATGAAACATGTGGATCCAAATCAGCCCCTTACGAAGCAACGCATAAACTAGGGTTTAAGCTTCTGTCACTCTAGCAACCCATCATCTACTTATTACTTCCCAATGCCTTCCTCTAGGCCCAAATAATGGTGAAGTGTTATGTAGTCGACATTCACATAACACCACTAGTGGCTAGACAACATACATCTTATCAAAATATCAAACCAATACCAAATTCACATGACTACTCATAGCAAGACTTCTCCCTTGTCCGCAGGGACAAACATAATTACTCACAAAGCATATTCATGTTCATAATCAGAGGGGTAATAATATGCATATATGATCTAAACATATGATCTTCCACCAAATAAACCAACTAGCATCAACTACAAGGAGTAATCAACACTACTAGCAACCTACTAGCACCAATCCCAGACTTTGAGACAAGAATTGGATACAAGAGATGAACTAGGGTTTGGATATGAGATAGTGCTTGTGAAGATGTTGATGGAGATTGCCCTCTCCCGATGAGAGGAGCGTTGGTGATGACGATGGTGATGATTTCCCCCTCCCGGAGGGAAGTATCCCCGGCAGGGTTCCGCCTCATGGCGGCGGAGTCTCGTCCCGAAAAGTTCCTCCTGGTTTTTTCTCATCGAAAGACTTCATATAGGAGAAGATGGGCGTCAGAGAGCCACCAGGGGGCCCACGAGGTAGGGGGGCACGCCCTGGGGGGGGCACCCTCGTGAGCAGGGTGTGGGCCCCCTGGCCTTCATCTTTGGTGAGGATTTTTCTTTATGTATTTTAAGATGTTCCGTGGAGTTTCAGGACTTTTGGAGTTGCGCAGAATAGGTCTCTAATATTTGCTCCTTTTCCAGCCCAGAATTCCAGCTGTCGGCATTCTCCCTCCTTATGTAAACCTTGTAAAATAAGAGAGAATAGCCATAAGTATTGTGACATAAAGTGAAATAACAGTCCATAATGCAATAAATATCGATATAAAAGCATGATGCAAAATGGATGTATCACATCCATCAACGTCCGGTTCTTCCTCTCCGCTACACCATTTTGTTGAGGAGTATAAGGTGCGGAATATTGATGCTTGATTCCCT
Organism: Triticum urartu; assembly: GCF_056163025.1. NCBI lineage: Eukaryota > Viridiplantae > Streptophyta > Magnoliopsida > Poales > Poaceae > Triticum > Triticum urartu. The sequence continues at coordinate 45,438,505 of NC_141877.1, read as the reverse complement.
CATCACTCAAAAACTCATCCAAGGTGTAGTTCTTGAACTCGGAGCCGTTGTCACTTCTTATAGTCAAGATCTTTGTATTGTGTTGTCGTTGAGCTTCATTTGCAAAGTCGATGATGGTTTGTTGGGACTCGCTCTTCCTCTTGAAGAAATATACCCAAGTGTATCTTGAATAGTCATCCACAATCACCAAGCAATACTTTCTACCGCCAAGACTATCAAAGGATGGAGGCCCGAAGAGATCCAAATGAAGAAGCTCCAAAGGCCTCTTCGAGTATATGATAGTCGTGGGAGGGTGAGCCTTCTCATGTAGCTTTCCTTCGATGCAAGCACTTAGAGGACGAGGCGTCACCCCACTCGACGTTGGTGGGCATGGATGGAATCTTTTGCACGTCCACCACCAAGTCCTTGCTTCCGGTCATATGATTAGTAGCTCCCTGTCGAGCAGCCATGATCCCCCACTGGAAGAAAACGCCTACAAGAGATCAATGCTTGGTTTTAGGTACCCATTTTGTAATGGGCCCTTTGATGTTAGTAACAAGGGTCTTAGGAACCCAAATAGACCATTCAATGTACTCATAAGGAGAACCAACAAATTTGGCATAAACATGCCCATCTTTAGCACGGCACAACACATAAGAAGGGTTAAAGTTGCCGGCTTCGTTGGGAATGGAAGCGTTGCCCTTCTTGGCACCACTACCCCTCACAGAGTTCTTCTCCTTCTCCTTAGTAGCACCCTCTCCCTCCTTCACAAAGGTTTGCTTGAGGGGAGGAGGTCGTTTGGCCTTGTCATTCTTGTTCTTGTTCTTGGACTTGGGCACGTACCCAATCCCTTCCTTGGCCACAACTCCCTTTTGGTTGGTCAAAAGGTCGTTGAGGTTCTTCTCACCTTGTATGCAAGACACAAGACCTTTCTCAAGTTGTACCTTTAGCTTAGCGTTCTCCTCAACAAGATGCACATGCTCGCAACATGGGTTAGTAGCATTTGCATTATCAATTAACATCATACGAGGAAAAGTGGCTTTCTCCTTGGTTAGCTTTACTTGAAGTTGATCAGGAGACTCTTTGAGGCTAGCATGAGCACCCTTGAAGACCTTGTGAGCCTTTTCAAGTAGATCAAACTCCTCTTTGAGTCTAGAAAGATCAACCCCAAGCTTGGCCTTCTCGGAGTTTAGCACACGAGAGACAACAAGAGCATGATCAAAATCTTTCTTTAACTTAGCGTGATCGACATTGTGTGACTCCTCAAGAGCCAAACGAAGACCATGCTCTTCCTCAAGAGCATTGGAAAGATCCGAAATCTCATGGGCATAGTCACGACTATGCCCCTCCATCTTGAAGATAGTATCTTCGTGAGCCTCGATCATGTCATTGGCTTCACCAAGTTGTTCCAAGAGAGCAACAAAATGCTTCTTGGATTTACCCTTGAGTTTACCCATAAAGGACTCAAACTCATTTTCCTCCACATTGTATCCCTCATGTTCATCAATGCAATCCGTCAAGGAAGGATTATTAATGATGGTAGTTTTGATGTTGGGGGTTACCTTGTTGGTGGCTTTAGCCATGAGGCACTTGGCGGTGATGTTCTCATTGGGTGAGTTGAAGAGAGACACTTGTGGAGTTTTTGCAATGGCTACAGAAGCCATGGCAACCGACTCACCATCTTCATCATCATCATCATCATCATCATCCTCATGGTACTCTTCTTGAACCACCAACGCCTTGTGAGGGATCTTCTTGGGGAAGTTGCTCTTGTTGGGGAAGGACTTGGCTTTGTCCTTTCGGATGAGCTTGCTACCATTGTCTTCCCTCTTCTCATACAGACATTCCACAACAAAATGGCTCACATTGCCACAATTGTAGAAAGTCCTCACATGTTGCTTGCTCTTCGTGCCACTTGAGTTGTTCTTGTTGAAGTTTGGCCTTGAGTTCTTCTTGCTCCAAAATTGCCTTGAAGCAAGTGCCATGTGTTCATGATAGGCATACTTTGTATCTTCGGGGTTGCTTTCCTCTTCTTCCTCTTCTTCTTCTTCTTCAACACAAACCTTGGCCTTCAATGCAAGGTTGGGCTTCTTTGCCCTTTGAGAGCGAAGCACCGCATTATCGGCGGTCTTGTCCAAGATGTTCATAGCCACAAACTCATCCAACACTTCACTTGAGGTCAAAGTGTGGAAGTCGGGCCTTTGACGAATGATGGAGGACATGGCCTTGTGGTAAGGCATCATTGCTTTGAGGAATTTGCGCTTGATCCAATTGTCATCCATGTCCTTGATCCCATGATCTTCGAGTGAGACTGCAAGTTTGGTTACTCTCCGATAAAGCTCACGAGGTTCTTCATCTTCTTTCATAGCAAACTCATCGGCTTCATCTTGCACTACTTCATAGTTGGAGCGTTGAATGCTTGCGCTTCCTCGGTAGAGAGAGACAACACAAAGCCATGCATCTTTGGCCAAGGAGAATGGCCGAAGATGAGGTAGATCTTCGGGTGGAATGGCATCTTGGATGATGAAGAGAGCATTCTCATTGAATTGATTATCCGCGGCTTCTCAAGGAGTGAAGTTGCTTGGGTCATGCAGATAGAAACCTTCTTCAATGATTCTCCAAAGATTAGTATTCACATGATTTAAATGACGCTTAAAGCGATAAACCCAAGAATCAAAGTCCTCATTTTTCACAATCTTAGGGGGAGGACAGGCATGATTCAAATGAGTGGAAGGAACCGGTCCACCATAAACAAGTGTGGTTCCACATGGGCAAAGATGCCGGTGCCATTTTTACCACTAGAAGAAGGAGCCTTTTCACTACTAGCTTCCCCCTTGTCGGAGTTAGCATCCGTCACCTTGTCGGTGGGATCACCCACTTTCAACGGTGCGGTGGATAGTTTAAGCCCTTCAATGAATTTGGTAAACATGCTTTCAACCTCGGTCGTCATGGAGGTTTTCAATGTCTCCAAGGCCACATTGAATTCCTCACGAGAGACCGATGTTCCCCCATCGCCCGTAGACGAGATCAGATTCACACCGGAGTGTTCCTCCACACCATCTACGGTATCAACCATACTCTTCGGATGGTAAAGTCCTTAGTAAAGAGACGAGGCTCTGATACCAATTGAAAGGATCGATATGGTTGACTAGAGGGGGGGGGGTGAATAGGCAAGCGCTATCGTTTAACGCCCCTAGCTAGGCATGATGATTTCAATGATGCTCACATAAAAGATAAGAATTGAAACATAAAAAGAGCATCATGAAGAATATGACTAGCACATTTAAGTATAACTGTCGGTGTCAAAACCGGCGGATCTCGGGTAGGGGGTCCTGAACTGTGCGTGTAGGCCGGATGGTAACAGGAAACAAGGGACACGAAGTTTTACCCAGGTTCGGGCCCTCTCGATGGAGGTAAAACCCTACGTCCTGCTTGATTAATATTGATGATATGGGTAGTACAAGGGTAGATCTACCACGAGATCGGAGAGGCTAAACCCTAGAAGCTAGCCTATGGTATGATTGTTGATGTGTATGTTGTCCTACGGACTAAAACCCTCCGGTTTATATAGATACCGGAGAGGGTTAGGGTTACACAAAGTCGGTTACAATGGTAGGAGATCTGCATATCCATATCGCCAAGCTTGCCTTCCACGCCAAGAAAAGTCCCTTCCGGACACGGGACGAAGTCTTCAATCTTGTATCTTCATAGTCCAGGAGTCCGGCCATCCGGACACCCCCTAATCCAGGACTCCCTCAGTAGCCCCTGAACCAGGCTTCAATGACGACGAGTCCGGCACGCAGATTGTCTTCGGCATTGCAAGGCGGGTTCCTCCTCCAAGTACTTCGTAGAAGATTTTGAACACAGAGATAGTGTCCGGCTCTGCAAAATAAGTTTCCATATATTGCCATAGAGAGAATAACATTTACACAAATCTAATCTGCTGACGTATTCCGTAGTGTGACACACCACGACCAAGCCTTTATCCGAGTCGTTTCATTATCCCACCTCAGCGCGTCATGCGAGGCGGTTTCCTTGGCACGTCTTGTTAAAGCAGAGATCGTGTCCCCTTATTCCAGGATTCTCATCAATACGGGCATGGGTAACCCAACCGCTTCTAGGACTCCTAGATTATAGGCAAGTCCAAACGGACACGGAGAGGATGCTTGATATTCACCCTCTTTATAAAGGGACAAGGCTTTTATTTTTCCCTCCCGTGTTCAATCGAATCCTTCCCCCACCTCAAGCTCAAACGCCCGAAGCTCAGGTCAGGTGCCCCGAACCTTCAGTCATGTCCGGATCTAGCCTTCAAGGCCGATGGGTGCCTTCCTCCGTCACGGAAGAAGACATCAAAAAGTTGAGGGAGGCCAGATATCTGACCGCCGAGATTTTGCATCGGCTGCCTCCCCGAGGGCAGGCCGTCCCCACCCCCGAACACAACGAGAACGTCGTGTTCGTCTCCCACTTCCTCCGAGGTCTAGGCCTTGCTCTGGATCCTTTCGTAAGGGGTTTGATGTTTTACTACGGGCTAGACTTTCATGATCTAGCTCCGGACTCCTTTCTTCATATCACAACATTTATTGTCGTGTGCGAGGCCTTCCTCCGAGTTACCCCTCACTTTGGCCTATGGCTCAAGACCTTTGAAGTGAAGCCGGAGATGATCGAGGGGCAACATGCAGCGTGTGGAGGTGCCTCAATACGCAAGATGACAGGAGCTCCGTGGCCCAAAGGTTCCATCCCAGAGGTGTCTGAATTGTGGCAACAGGAGTGGTTCTACATCACGGCTCCCAGAAGTGCCAAGTGGGCGCCCCCCCCGTTTTCCGCTCGGGCCCTCCACCACAGCTGATGTCATGGATCAGCAGAGGTCTGAGCTGGGGTCCAGCCAAGGATGTGCCTATACTGCAAGGTCGCATTCGAGATCTCTTCAATGGAGATTTCAGTTTGGTTGCGGTAATACAGGTTATGCTGGTTCGTCAAGTCCAGCCTTGCAAACGCCGGCCTCTTCACCTGTGGGAGTTCAATCCCGAGGGACCGCGTGTCATTCAAAATTTCCTTGGCCTGATGCATGAGGAGATGTACAAGTCATTCTTCAGACCTCAGGTAGAGTGTCCGGAAATCACCGAGGACGTGGGCCTGAGCAGTAACCGCGCCGCCGAACAGGTAAGGAATCTTCCGGCCGAACATACTATCTCTCATTTGTTACGAAGTTATTTATGAGAGTTCGCTTTTTGACCAGGACTGGCTAACAAAGGCGAAGTTGATTCGGTGTTCGGCCCCCCTCCCTGAGGGTTTGGACAATCCGGTATTGGAGAAGATGCTCCAGGTTGCACCTTGCCCGGAGCCCTTGAAGGAAGATACTGGGGAGGATAATACGGGCGGACGCGGGCCCCCAGCGCTGCTCATTCTAACCGAGGGAGCGAGCGTCCCCATGAAGGAAGACGACCGGAGGAGGAAAAGGACTGCGCCCGAGGATTCGGAAGCCGAAGCTTCCAAACGGGAGAAGAAGTCTCCCACAGAGGGTCCTACCTTGGAGGGTGCTTTTGCCGCACAAAGTCCGCGGGGGGATCAATTCTCCAGCGAGTCGTAAGTGACCCGAAATACATTAATAGTACAGGTATGCCATCTTATTCTTCTGAGAAAATAACCACCGCATATATTTTTGCAGTTCGGGCCTTAGCCCCTCTCAAATGAGCTCGTCTTCGGGGGATCTTCTTCCAGAGATGATGGAGAGCGAAACGCCTCCTCCGGACTCCTCCGCTCCTGAAGCGGGCGACCCTGAAGTGTCGTCGCGGAGGGCCTCTCCGAGTCCGGTGAGGCCAGAAGATAATCCCATTGACCCCCGAAGCTCCCAGTGTCCGGCTCCCGAAGAGAGCAGACAAAAGAGTCCGACACCGTCTAGTGTGCGATCGGATGTTCTGAGGGAGTTGGTGGGGCGATCGGCTATCTCAGATGAACACCGTGTGCTGATGAATACGGTGATGGAGAGAATATCGTTCGCTGAAAGCAGATTGCATGAAGCTTTTATGAGTACTAACAGGCTTTGAGGTACGTAAAAGAATGTATGATAGTCCTGCACATGCTCGGTGTGCCCTGTGTAGATAGTAGCCCCTGAGACTCTGGTTGTCGTCGGAAACGACGACAAACAGAGGATCATATTCCCAGGTAATAACCATACTGCCTCTATGTGCAGGTGATGGAAGCTCAGGTGGCTAGCCGGACTAGCGAGTTTGCCCATTTAGAACGACAGTTGGATGCGGCAGACGCCGACATCGAGCTTGTTAACAAAAGGCTTGACGAGGCACAGGGTAAGTGTCATTATCTGGTAAATGCCACATAGGAAGAGCAGCATGATGCCAGTATCTTTAATATGTTGTGACTGCAGATGAAGCTGCCACTGTTGAAGCCTTGCGGGCAGAACTTGCCCGAGCCAAGGAACAAGCGAGGTTGGGTAATGCGGCTGCTGTGAAGGCGGCCGAAGAGTTGCAAGCCGAGAAGGCCGCGCATGGAGAGACCCGAGACAAGATGGCCAAGATGGCTATAGAATTAAAAGCCGCCGCCGACCGTTGCCGGGTTCTTGAAAAGGAAAACCAAGCGAAGGCATTGAACCTTGAGAAGGCTGCTGTGACGAAAAAGGACCTCCGCTCTGCTATGAGGGCAAAGAAGGAGGAGCTACAGGAAGCCGGGGATATTGTAGCTGGGAAATCCTTTATGTTGCGGAGGAAGTTCGGAGATCCACGGTATGCCCCTTTGGATCGGCTATGGAGTTCAGAGGATGTATATATGGATTTGACGGCGAGCGCTGCCGATGCGGCCAAGTATTTCCAGGATTAGACGGACCGTGAAGTAGACCAGCTGTTTTGGAGATAATTCCATTCTCCCGAGCGTCCGCTTTCATTGACTGACCAATTAGCCGAATGAGCCGAACTAAATAGGTTGTCCGGACTCTCCATGAGGTCTGTTGTGGACCAACTGTGGCCGGAAAGGTCAAAACCAAACAACTATTTTAGCTTGGTGCAGCAGTTCCTTGACGTGGTGCCGCGCATAAATGCGATGAAGAGGTCGGCGTGCATAGAAGCCGCATGGATGGCCTTTTCCCGTGTTAAAGCATACTGGGCGGAGATGGATGCTACAACTGTTGCAGCGCGGGATTAGGCCATAGGTCGAAGGGCTGCTGAGCACTACAATGAAGAAGTTCTTGAGGGTGCTCGTTTGATAGAGACCCAGTGCTCAAAAAATATTATGCTTGAGTGATATGTAATCTCATTGTAAGCGAAATGCTTTTATAAATTTTTATAAGGCTATTTTTATACTTTTGCCTGAAAGTAATATGATGCCTCCTGGGCGGCCGTTTATGTATACACGTGTATAACCTGAAAGATTGCAGCCGTCGGCTTCAACCCTCACGCATATAATGTGGAGGTGCTCGCAAAAACATGCATTCACACTTAACCCAACGTCTTGGTCCTATTAAGGAGGTGATAGCGGAGCGAGTGAGGCAACCGGACTATAATGCTTTAGCACTTTCACTTAGCCATAGGAGTTTGACAGTGGGGCTACTAGATAGCCCCTGGTGGCTCTGCACTTTCCCGATCTCGGGGTGCGTACATGCCTGGCCAGAAAACGGCCCTTCATTAAGGCGGAGGAATTCTAACATTCCCACAGGTCATCGAGTGGTTGACCAGTCTCACGCTATATCATGACAGTCAGTTTTCGGCTTTCTCTACTGAGGTGCTCGTCCGAATGAACCAGGGCACAATCGCAGTAGTTCTCCTGGTGCTACCTTAGCTGGTAAAGCGGAACATAAGGCACCAAAACACAGGAGCCGGGCAAACCCAACATTTGACCAAAGACAATGATTCGGAGCTGATGCATATAGGGCCAAACTCGCGACGCCGAACACTCCCTAAGGTGTTCGGTCTTTGTGGTATAAACCGGGCCTAAATAATGGCCTTTGTAAGAAGCCCCTTGTGTCCAGGTACGTGCATTGTTCTGGCGTGGCCACATGCCAAGACGTCAGCATCCTTCTCAACGGTGGATATGTATCAACAAGAGACAGTAAAAAAGGTTTACGCAGGGTCTTAATCTAAAAAGAATCCTTGGAGCGGGTCCCTGCTGCACGTTTGCGCCTGTGTCTCTGTTGTGCCGTATCCTGGACGGGTGTAGCACGATGATCGTCTGTAAAAGAGAGGAGTTTAGGTGAAAAAGTTGTCGTGCAAAAAGATAGTTTGTTAAATAAACCATGTATAATTCAAGATGAGAAGAAATTGCCACTTGTCTGCGCGTGTTGAGCCCCTTGTATTGACGAATAGGGGTGTGACCATTTATTCGGTATAAGTAGCGGCGCCGGACTCGATTAGTTGTGTCGGAGGTCTTGACGACCTATTGGACGCTTTCTGGTCCGGGCGCCTTTAGTGTGCGGCTGCCAAGCAGCCTCACTCACTTCGGGGCGTAGAGATCGCTTGATATTTCCGTGCACTGTAATGATGCCACGTGGACCGGGCATCTTAAGTGTGAGGGAGGCGTAGTGTGGTATTGCATTAAAGCGAGCGAAAGCTTCGCGTCCGAGCAGTGCTTGATAGCCACTTTGAAACGGAGCGATGTGGAAAGTTAAATGCCCGCGACGGAAGTTATCGGGGGAGCTGAATATAACTTGTAGTAGGAGGGAGCTCGTACAACGAGCCCCTGGGCCTGGCGTTACTCCTTTAAAGGTAGTATTGCTATGGCGAATTTGTGTTGGGTCTAACCCCATCCCGCGGATTGTATCCTGATATATTAGGTTTAGGCTACTGCCGCCATCCCTCAAGACTCAAGTGAAGTGATATCCGCCAATTACTGGGTCTAATACCAGGGCAGCCCATCCTACGTGTCAGATACTTGCTGAGTAATCGCGATGGTCGAAAGTGATCGGTTGAGATGACCAGTGGCAGGACTTCGTGGTGACAAGCACTTGGGTATATTTTCCTAGGAGTGCCGCGTTGTTTTTTCCCTTGATTACGTGTAACACGTTTACTGTTTTGACTTGTGGTGGAAATTTCATTTGTTCCCCCGTGTCTTGCTTGGGGGGCTCGTCCTCGTCTTCACTTGGTGTATCCTCCCCCTTGTGTACGGCGTTGAGCTTGTCGGACTACTTGAAGACCCAACATTCTCTGTGGGTATGATTAGCAGGTTTACCAGGGGTACTATGGATCTGACATACTTGGTCCAGGATTTTGTTGAGGCTGGACAATTCATCCCTGGTGCCATTAGGGGGCGGCTTTTGACCTGGCCGAGAGCTTTTGAATCCGGCATTTACCGCCGTGCCCTTCGTGCTGTCTTCTTTATTCCGACATTTGTTATTGCTGTTGCGCCATGATTTCCCGTTTCCATCTCTAACTTCAGATGTACTGGGGTCGCTGGTGCTGCATCTGGCTAGCCAGCTGTCCTCACCCGCACAAAAGCGGGTCATGAGGTTTGTTAATGCGGCCATCGTTCTTGGCTTATTTTGGCCGAGGTGTCTGGCGAGCCATTCGTCACGGACGCTATGCTTGAAAGCTGCTAAGGCTTCGGCGTCCGGACAGTCGACAATCTGGTTCTTTTTAGTAAGAAACCTGTTCCAAAGCTTTCGGGCTGACTCTCTGGGCTGTTGAGTTATATGACTCAAATCGTCCGCATCCGGAGGTCGGACATAAGTCCCTTGAAAATTGGCCCGAAAGGCGTCTTCGAGCTCTTCCCAACTTCCAATGGAGCTTTCGGGGAGGCCTTTGAGCCAGTGATGAGCTGGCCCTTTGAGCTTGAGGGGAAAGTACTTGATGGCGTGGAGATCATCTCCTCGAGCCATATGGATGTGAAGGATGTAGTCAATCCAGACCCCAGGGTCTGTTGTTCCGTCATATGCCTCTATGTTTACGGGCTTGAATCCCTCTGGAAATTCATGGTCCAGCACCTCATCGGTGAAACATAGGGCGTGTGCGGCACCCCTGTAGCTGGTGTACTGCGTTGTTCGGATGTTTGTTGTGTTGCATTGTATGCCGGGGCGCGCTTGCGTGGTCCATAGATGGATCTTATTGCGCCATCCTTTGGGTGCGAGCCCTCGCATGGGTCGCGTATTGTATTGTGAGCGGCATTGTGTGCCGCTCTGTCTTGGTAGAGGGGTCGTCTATCCGACCAGGTGGCTGCTTTGATATTTGGTTGTGGGGGTTCTGAGGCCTCCTCATCGAATTCGGGTAGCAGCTTCCGCTTCGGGTAGCTCTTGGAGGGGCGATTGTCGCCGTACCTTGCTGCAGTGTTGAGTATTTTACTCCATCTGATTTGGAGTGTGTCTTGCGCGGCCTTGAGCCTTTGCTTCTGCCTTTTCAGACTCCTTGCGGTGGCAACAAGCCTTTTATGGGCAGTCTGCTGCTCCGGGTGTCTGTCCGGCGTTATGTCGTCCGGACCATTATCCTTGAGAGGATTTGGTTGTTTGGTTTGATTATCCGGATTGCCGTTGTCCGGCAGCGGTTCGCCCTGCTCCAGTGCTGGGTCTGTGTGATCGCTATTTCTGTCGAGGCAGGATTTGGGGCGGCGCTTGCGTCGCTGCTTTGGCTGCTTTTCGAGGGAACAAGCCTTCGGTGCGTCCTTCGCTCCTCGTCGTCATCTTTTGGTGCGTCCACCATGTATACGTCGTATGAAGAGGTGGTGTTCCAGGGCCCAATAGGCGCTGGTTCTTCATCGTCTCCTTCATCGGCGTCCATACCGTCGATGTCTTCGGAGTCGAAGTCGAGCATGTCGGTTAAATCGTCGACAGTGGCTACAAAGTGGGTGGTGGGTGGGCTTTGAATTTCTTCATCGTTCGAATCCCAACCTTGCTGACCGTAGTCCGGCTAGGGCTCTCCTGACAAAGAGAGAGATTTCAGTGTCTTCAGAATATCGCCGAAAGGCGAGTGCTGAAAGATGTCCGTGGCAGTAAACTCCATAATCGGCGCCCAATCGGATTCGATCGGCAGGGGCGCGGAGGGTTCGGAGTCCGGAGAGGAGTCCGGCTCCTTGGAGTCACGAGTCTCGGAGAGTGTGGGGCTGGTGTTCGGCTCGATCGCCGTTGGGATCGCAGCCCCCGAGGCGGCGTCCAACCACCCATCCTCGATCGGCGCAGTTGGCTCCGAGTTAAGGATCGAAGCCGATGCGGGTGCGGCCTCCAGGGCACTGTTCGGCGGTGGAGCTAGATCATGCTCGTCGTGACAGTGCGGAGCGCTTGGCAGTGGTTCGAATCCGTCGAAGATCAAGTCCCCGCGGATGTCAGTCGTGTAGTTTAAACTTCCAAATCTGACCTGACGGCCAGGGGCGTAGCTTTCGATCTGCTCCAGATGGCCAAGTGAATTGGCCCACAGTGCGAAGCTGCCCAAGACGAAGATCTGTCCGGGGAGGAAGGTTTCACCCTGGACTGCATCGCTATTGATGATCGTAGGAGCCATCGAGCCTGACGGCGATGAAACATAGGAACTCTCAATGAAAGCACCAATGTCGGTGTCAAAACCGGCGGATCTCGGGTAGGGGGTCCCGAATTGTGCGTCTAGGCCGGATGGTAACAGAAACAAGGGACACGAAGTTTTACCCAGGTTCGGGCCCTCTCGATGGAGGTAAAACCCTACGTCCTGCTTGATTAATATTGATGATATGGGTAGTACAAGAGTAGATCTACCACGAGATCGGAGAGGCTAAACCCTAGAAGCTAGCCTATGGTATGATTGTTGATGTGTATGTTGTCCTACGGACTAAAACCCTCCGGTTTATATAGACACCGGAGAGGGTTAGGGTTACACAAAGTCGGTTACAATGGTAGGAGATCTGCATATCCGTATCGCCAAGCTTGCCTTCCACGCCAAGAAAAGTCCCTTCCAGACATGGGACAAAGTCTTCAATCTTGTATCTTCATAGTCTAGGAGTCCGGTTGGAGGTACAGTCTGGCCATCCGGACACCCCCTAATCCAGGACTCCCTCAATAACCCACTTCCTATGCATAGGGATTTTGTGAACAAACAACTTATGGGAACAATAATCAACTAGCATAGGAAGGCAAAACAAGCATAACTTTACAACTTTATGCACATAGAGAGGAAACTTGATATTATTGCAATCCCTACAAGCATATATTCCTCCCTCATAATAATTTTCAGTAGCATCATGAATGAATTCAACAATATAACCATCACATAAAGCATTCTTTTCATGATCTACAAGCATATAAAATTTACTATTCTCCTCATAAGTAAAATTCTTCTCATTCAGAATAGTGGGAGTATCATAAGAAACTCGAATACTATAAATTGTTTCCACACTGAAAGAGTAATGTTTAGAAAGAGGGTAATCATAATCATGACAAGTTTTATAAATATAACCATCACTACTTTTTATAGCATAAGTGTCATCACAATAATCATCATAAGTAGCAACTTTGTTCTCATCATAATCAATTGAAACCTCTTCCAAGATAGTGGAATCGTTACTAAATAAAGTCATGACCTCTCCAAATCCACTTTCACAATTACCACAATATGATTCAACATCCTCAAAAGTAGTGGGATCATCACTTCCTAAAGTTGACACTCTTCCAAACCCACTTTCATCAATATAATCATCATAAATAGGAGGCATGCTATCATCAAAATAAATTTGCTCATCTAAACATGGGGGACAAAAAATATCATCTTCATCAAACATAGCATCCCCAAGCTTGTGGCTTTGCATATCATTAGCATCATGGACATTCAAAAAATTCATACTAACAACATTGCAATCATGCTCATCATACAAAGATTTAGTGCCAAACATTCTAACGCATTCTTCTTCTAACACTTTGGCAAAATTATTGGAATCCTTATTTTCATGAAAGACATTAAAAAGATGAAGCATATGAGGTACCTTCAATTCCATTTTTTTGTAATTTTGTTTTATAGACTAAACTAGTGATAAAACAAGAAACTAAAAGATTCGATTGCAAGATCTAAAGATATACCTTCAAGCGCTAACCTCCCCGGCAACGACGCCAGAAAAGAGCTTGATGTCTACTACACAACCTTCTTCTTGTAGACGTTGTTGGGCCTCCAAGTGTAGAGGTTTGTAGGACAGTAGCAAATTTCCCTCAAGTGGATGACCTAAGGTTTATCAATCCGTGGGAGGCGTAGGATGAAGATGGTCTCTCTCAAATAACCCTGCAACCAAATAACAAAGAGTCTCTTGTGTCCCCAACACACCCAATACAATGGTGAATTGTATAGGTGCACTAGTTCGGCGAAGAGATGGTGATACAAGTGCAATATGGATGGTAGATATAGGTTTTTGTAATCTGAAAATATAAAAACAGCAAGGTAACTAATGATAAAAGTGAGCAAAAATGGTATTGCAATGTGTTGAAACAAGGCCTAAGGTTCATACTTTCACTAGTGCAAGTCCTCTCAACAATATTAACATAATTGGATCATATAACTATCCCTCAACATGCAACAAAGAGTCACTCCAAAGTCACTAATAGCGGAGAACAAACAAAGAGATTATTGTAGGGTACGAAACCACCTCAAAGTTATCCTTTCTGATCGATCTATTCAAGAGTCCATAGTAAAATAACACGAAGCTATTCTTTCCGTTCAATCTATCCTAGAGTTCGTACTAGAATAACACCTTAAGACACAAATCAACCAAAACCCTAATGTCACCTAGATACTCCAATGTCACCTCAAGTATCCGTGGGTATGATTATACGATATGCATCACACAATCTCAGATTCATCTATTCAACCAACACAAAGAACTTCAAAGAGTGCTCCAAAGTTTCTACTGGAGAGTCAAGACGAAAACATGTGCCAACCCCTATGCATAAGTTCACGAGGTCACGGAACTCGCAAGTTGATCACCAAAACATACATCAAGTGGATCACGTGATATCCCATTGTCACCACAGATAAGCACATGCAAGACATACATCAAGTGTTCTCAAATCCTTAAGGACTCAATCCGATAAGATAACTTCAAAGGGAAAACTCAATCCATTACAAGAGAGTAGAGGGGGAGAAACATCATAAGATCCAACTATAATAGCAAAGCTCGCGATACATCAAGATCGTGCGATATCAAGAACATGAGAGAGAGAGAGAGATCAAACACATAGCTACTGGTACATACCCTCAGCCCCGAGGGTGAACTACTCCCTCCTCGTCATGGAGAGCGCCGGGATGATGAAGATGGCCACCGGAGAGGGATTTCCCCCTCCAACAGGGTGCCGGAACGGGTCTAGATTTGTTTTCGGTGGCTACAGAGGCTTGCGACGGCGGAACTCATGATCTAGGTTTCTTTCTGGAAGTTTTGGGTTATATAAGAGGTGTTGGAGTCGAGAACAAGTCAGGGGGTCTTCGGGCTGTCCACGAGGTAGGGAGGCGCGCCCAGGGGGGCGCCCCCACCCTCGTGGGCAGCCCGGGACTCTTATGGTCCAACACTTTTACTCCATGGCCTTCTTCTGGTCCAGAAATAAGTTCGTGAAGTTTCAGGTCAATTGGACTCCGTTTGATTTTCCTTTCCTGTAAAACTCAAAAACAAGGAAAAAACAGAAACTGGCACTGGGCTCTAGGTTAATAGGTTAGTCCCAAAAATCATATAAAATAGCATATAAATGCATATAAAACATCCAAGATTGATAATATAATAGCATGGAACAATCAAAAATTATAGATACGTTGGAGACGTATCAAAGAACAAAACCGGTAATGAGAGCAACGATATAGTGGGCATGATTATGACTCAGGAGGATACCGATGCACACCGAATTTTGTAAAGTATCGCGAAGTAAAGGGAACATTGATACATCTCCAAAGTATCTATAATTTATGAAGTATTCATGCTATTATATTATCTGTTTTAGATGTTTATGGGCTTTACTAAACACTTTTATATTATTTTTGGGACTAACCTATTAACCGGAGGCCCATCCCAAATTGCTGTTTTCTTGCCTATTTTAGTGTTTCGAAGAAAAGGAATATCAAATGGAGTCCAAACGGAATGAAACCTTAGGGAGGGTTATTTTTGGAATGGAAGCAATCCAGGAGACTTGGAGTAGACGTCAGGGAAGCTTCGAGGAAGCCACGAGGCAAGGAGGCACGCCCTACCCCCCCTGGGCGCCCCCCTTGTGGGCCCCTTGTGGCTCCCCTGACCGACTTCTTTCGCCTATATATGTCCATATACGCTAAAAACATCAGAGAGCACAATAGATCAGGAGTTCCGACGCCAGAAGCCTCCGTAGCCACCGAAAACCAATGTAGACCCTTTCCGGCACCCTGCCAGAGGGGGGAATCCCTCTCCGGTGGCCATCTTCATCATACCGGTGCTCTCCATGACAAGGAGGGAGTAGTTCACCCTCGGGGCTGAGGGTATGTACCAATAACTATGTGCTTGATCTCCCTCTCTCTCCTGTTCTTGAGTCGGCACGATCTTGATGTATCGCGAGCTTTGCTATTATATTTGGATCTTATGATGTTCCTCCCCCTCTACTCTCTCTTGATGAATTGAGTTTTCCCTTTGAAGTTATCTTATCAGATTGAGTCTTTAATGATTTGAGAACACTTGATGTATGTCTTGCATGTGCTTATTTGTGGTGACAATGGGATATCATGTGATCCACTTGATGTATGTTATGGTGATCAACTTGCGAGTTCCGTGACCTCGTGAACTTATGCATAGGGGTTGGCACACGTTTTCGTCTTAACTCTCCGGTAGAAACTTTGGGGCACTCTTTGAAGTTCTTTGCGTTGGTTGAATAGATGAATCTGAGATTGTGTGATGCATATCGTATAATCATACCCACTGATACTTGAGGTGACATTAGGGTTTTGGTTGATTTGTGTCTTAAGGTGTTATTCTAGTATGAACTCTAGGATAGATTGAACGGATAATAGCTTCGTGTTATTTTACTACAGACTCTTGAATAGATCGATCAGAAAGGATAACTTTGAGGTGGTTTCGTACCCTACCATAATCTCTTCGTTTGTTCTCCGCTATTAGTGACTTTGGAGTGACTCTTTGTTGCATGTTGAGGGATAGTTATATGATCCAATTATGTTATTATTGTTGAGAGAACTTGCACTAGTGAAAGTATGAACCCTAGGCCTTGTTTCCTAGCATTGCAATACCGTTTACGCTCACTTTTATCATTAGTTACCTTGCTGTTTTTATATTTTCAGATTACAAATACTCATATCTATCATCCATATTGCACTTGTATCACCATCTCTTCGTCGAACTAGTTGATACGTCTCCAACGTATCTATAATTTTTGATTGCTACATGCTATATTATCTACTGTTTTGGACATTATTGAGCTTTATTATCCACTTTTATATTATTTTTGGTACTAACCTATTAACCGGAGGCCCAGCCCAGAATTCTGTTTTTTTTTCCTGTTTTAGGGTTTCGAAGAAAAGGAATATCAAACGGAGTCCAAATGGAATGAAACCTTTGGGAACGTGATTTTCTCATCGAATACAACTTAGGAGACTTGGACCCTACATCAAGACACGTAACTGGAGGCCACGAGGTAGGGGGGCGCGCCTACCCCCCGAGGCGTGCCCTCCACCGTCATGGGCCCCCTGTTGCTCCACCGACGTACTTCTTCCTCCTATATATACCCACGTACCCCCAAACGATCAGAGACGGAGCCAAAACCCTAATTCCACCGCCGTAACTTTTTGTATCCACGAGATCCCATCTTGGGGCCTCTTCTGGAGCTCCGCCGGAGGGGGCATCGATCACGGAGGGCTTGTTCATCAACACCATAGCCCCTCCGATGAAGTGTGAGTAGTTTACCTTAGACCTACGGGTCCATAGTTAGTAGCTAGATGGCTTCTTCTCTCTTTTTGGATCTCAATACAATGTTCTCCCCCTCTCTTGTGGAGATCTATTCGATGTAATCTTCTTTTTGCGGTGTGTTTGTTGAGACCGATGAATTGTGGGTTTATGATCAAGTCTATCTATGAATAATATTTGAATCTTCTCTGAATTCTTTTATGTATGATTGGTTATCTTTGCAAGTCTCTTCGAATTATCAGTTTGGTTTGGCCTACTAGATTGATCTTTCTTGCAATGGGAGAAGTGCTTAGCTTTGGGTTCAATCTTGCGGTGTCCTTTCCCGGTGACAGTAAGTGCAGCAAGGCACGTATTGTATTGTTGCCATCGAGGATAAAAAGATGGGGTTTTCTTCATATTGCATGAGTCTATCTCTCTACATCATGTCATCTTGCTTAAGGCGTTACTCTGCTTTTAACTTAATACTCTAGATGCATGCTGGATAGCGGTCGATGAGTGGAGTAATAGTAGTAGATGCAGGCAGGAGTCGGTCTACTTGTCTCGGATGTGATGCCTATATACATGATCATACCTAGATATTCTCATAACTATGCTCAATTCTGTCAATTGCTAAACAGTAATTTGTTCACCCACCGTAGAATACTTATGCTCTCGAGAGAAGCCACTAGTGAAACCTATGGCCCCTGGGTCTATCTTTATCATATCAATCTCCTACTACTTTGTTATTTACTTTGCTATTTACTTTGCTTTTATTTTACTTTGCATCTTTATCATAAAAATACCAAAAATATTATCTTATCATATCTATCAGATCTCACTCTCGTAAGTGGCCCTATAGGGATTGACAACCCCTATTTGCGTTGGTTGCGATGATTTATTTGTTTTGTGCAGGTGCGAGGGACTCGCGCGTAGCCTCCTACTGGATTGATACCTTGGTTCTCAAAAACTAAGGGAAATACTTACGCTACTTTGCTGCATCATCCCTTCCTCTTCGGGGAAAACCAACGCAGCTCACGAGATTTTCTACTTTAAGTTTTGTGTTGTGAATAAAGAATGAGTTCATTACAGTACCTTGAAGTGGTCTTTTGTTTTCTTTCGCTAATGGAGCTCACAAGATTTTCTACTTTAAGTTTTGTGTTGTGAAGTTTTCAAGTTTTGGTTAAAGATTTGATGGATTATGGAACAAGGAGTGGCAAGAGCCTAAGCTTGGGGATGCCCATGGAACCCCCAAGATAATCTAATGACACCTAAAAGCCAAAGCTTGGGGATGCCCCGGAAGGCATCCCCTCTTTCGTCTACTTCTATCGGTAACTTCACTTGGAGCTATATTTTTATTCGCCACATGATATGTGTTTTGCTTGGAGCGTCTTGTATGATTTGAGTCTTTGCTTGTTAGTTTACCACAATCATCCTTGCTGTACACACCTTTTGAGAGAGCCATACATGATTTGGAATTTATTAGAATACTCTATGTGCTTCGCTTATATCTTTTGAGTTATATAATTTTGCTCTAGTGCTTCACTTATATCTTTTAGAGCACGGTGGTGGATTTGTTTTATAGAAATTATTGATCTCTCATGCTTCACTTAGATTATTTTGAGAGTCTTAATAGCATGGTAATTTGCTTAAAATCCTAATATTCTTGGTATGCAAGAGTAATAATAAAACTTTCTTATGAGTGTGTTGAATACTAAGAGAAGTTTGATGCTTGATGATTGTTTTGAGACATGGAGGTAATAATATCAAAGTCGTGCTAGTTGAGTAGTTGTGAAATTGATAAATACTTGTGTTGAGGTTTGCAAGTCCCGTAGCATGCACGTATGGTAAATGTTATGCAACAAATTTGAAACATGAGGTGTTATTTGATTGTCTTCCTTATGAGTGGCGATCAGGGACGAGCGATGGTCTTTTCCTACCAATCTATCCCCCTAGGAGCATGCGTGTAGTACCGAGGTTTTTGATGACTTGTAGATTTTTGCAATAAGTATGTGAGTTCTTTATGACTAATGTTGAGTCCATGGATTATACGCACTCTCACCCTTCCATCCTTGCTAGCCTCTTCGGTACCGTGCATTGCCCTTTCCCACATTGAGAGTTGGCGCAAACTTCGCAGGTGCATCCAAACCCCGTGATATGATACGCTCTTTCACACATAAACCTCCTTATATCTTCCTCAAAACAGCCACCATACCTACCTATTATGGCATTTCCATAGCCATTCCGAGATATATTGCCATGCAACTTTCCATCATTCCGTTCATCATGACACATTCATCATTGTCATATTGCTTAGCATGGTCATGTAGTTGACATAGTATTTGTGGCAAAGCCACCATTCATAATTCTTTCATACATGTCACTCTTGGTCCATTGCATATCCCGGTACACCGCCGGAGGCATTCATATAGAGTCATCTTTGTTCTAGTATCGAGTTGTAATCATTGAGTTGTAAATAAATAGAAGTGTGATGATCATCATTTTCTAGAGCATTGTCCCAAGTGAGGAATATATTAAAAAAGAAGAAGAAAGGCCATAAAAAAAGAGAAGGCCCAAAAAAGGAGAAAGGCCATAAAAAAGAGAAAAGGCCCAAAAAAAGAGAAAAAATGAGAGAAAAAGAGAGAAGGGACAATGTTACTATCCTTTGCCACACTTGTGCTTCAAAGTAGCACCATGATCTTCATAGTAGAGAGTCTCTCATGTTATCACTTTCATATACTAGTGGGAATTTTTTATTATAGAACTTGGCTTGTATATTCCAACAATGGGCCTCCTCAAGTGCCCTAGGTCTTCGTGAGCAAGCAAGTTGGATGCACACCCACTAGTTTCTTTTGTTGAGCTTTCATACATTTATAGCTCTAGTGCATCCGTTGAATGCCAATCCCTACTCCTTGCATTAACAGCAATTAGTGGGCATCTCCATAGCCCATTGATTAGCCTCGTTGATGTGAGACTTCCTCCTTTTTTGTTTTCTCCACATAACCCCCCTCATTATATTGTATTCCACCTATAGTGCTATGTCCATGGCTCGCGCTCATATATTGCGTGTACTAAAGTATGAAACAATTGCTTGGCTTGTCATCGGGGTTGTGCATGATGATAGCATTCTTGTGTGATGAAAATGAAACATGACTAAACCATATGATTTTGTAGGGATGAACTTTATTTGGCCATGTTATTTTGAGAAGACATAATCGCTTAGTTAGTATGCTTGAAGTATTATCATTTTTATGTCAATATGAACTTTTGTCTTGAATCTTTCGGATCTGAATATTCATACCACCATTAAGAAGAATTACATTAAAATTATGCCAGGTAGCACTCCGCATCAAAAATTCTGTTTTTATCATTTACCTACTCGAGGACGAGCAGGAATTAAGCTTGGGGATGCTTGATACGTCTCCAACGTATCTATAATTTTTGATTGCTCCATGCTATATTATCTACTGTTTTGGACATTATTGGGCTTTATTATCCACTTTTATATTATTTTTGGGACTAACCTATTAATCGGAGGCCCAACCCAGAATTGTTGTTTTTTTGCCTGTTTTAGGGTTTCGAAGAAAAGGAATATCAAACGGAGTCCAAACGGAATGAAACCTTCGGGAACGTGATTTTCTCATCGAATACAACTCAGGAGACTTGGACCCTATGTCAAGACACGTAAAAAGAGGCCACGAGGTAGGGGGGCACGCCTACCCCCGAGGCGCGCCCTCCACCCTCTTGGGCCCCCTGTTGCTCCACCGACGTACTTCTTCCTCCTATATATACCCACGTACCCCAAAACGACCAGAGACGGATCCAAAACCCTAATTCCACCGCCGTAACTTTCTGTATCCATGAGATCCCATCTTGGGGCCTGTTCCGGAGCTCCACCGGAGGGGGCATCGATCACGGAGGGCTTCTTGATCAACACCATAGCCCCTCCGATGAAGTGTGAGTAGTTTACCTCATACCTACGGGTCCATAGTTAGTAGCTAGATGGCTTCTTCTCTCTTTTTGGATCTCAATACAATGTTCTCCCCCTCTCTTGTGGAGATCTATTTGATGTAATCTTCCTTCTGCGGTGTGTTTGTTGAGACCGATGAATTGTGGGTTTATGATCAAGTCTATCTATGAATAATATTTGAATCTTCTCTGAATTCTTTTATGTATGATTGGTTATCTTTGCAAGTCTCTTCGAATTATCAATTTGGTTTGGCCTACTAGATTGATCTTTCTTGCAATGGGAGAAGTGCTTAGCTTTGGGTTCAATCTTACGGTGTCCTTTCCCGGCGACAGTAAGGGCAGCAAGGCACGTATTGTATTGTTGCCATCGAGGATAACAAGATGGGGTTTTCTTCCTATTGCATGAGTATATCCCTCTACATCATGTCATCTTGCTTAAGGCGTTACTCTGTTTTTAACTTAATACTCTAGATGCATGCTGGATAGCGGTCGATGAGTGGAGTAATAGTAGTAGATGCAGGTAGGAGTCGGTCTACTTGTCTCGGACGTGATGCCTATATACATGATCATACCTAGATATTCTCATAACTATGCTCAATTCTGTCAATTGCTCAACAGTAATTTGTTCACCCACCGTAGAATACTTATGCTCTCGAGAGAAGCCACTAGTGAAACCTATGGCCCCCGGGTCTATCTTTATCATATCAATCTCCTACTACTTAGTTATTTACTTTGCTGTTTACTTTTGCCTTTATT
Source organism: Triticum urartu (assembly GCF_056163025.1). Classification (NCBI taxonomy): domain Eukaryota; kingdom Viridiplantae; phylum Streptophyta; class Magnoliopsida; order Poales; family Poaceae; genus Triticum; species Triticum urartu. Next base: position 45,417,025 of record NC_141877.1, on the reverse strand, counting down.
TTACTTTGCATCTTTATCATAAAAATACCAAAAATATTATCTTATCATATCTATCAGATCTCACTCTCGTAAGTGGCCCTATAGGGATTGACAACCCCTATTTGCGTTGGTTTGCAAGGATTTATTTGTTTTGTGCAGGTGCGAGGGACTCGCGCGTAGCCTCCTACTGGATTGATACCTTGGTTCTCAAAAACTGAGGGAAATACTTACGCTACTTTGCTGCATCATCCCTTCCTCTTCGGGGAAAACCAACGCAGTGCTAAAAGAGGTAGCACTAGTGCACCTATACAATTTACCATTGTATTGGGTGTGTTGGGGACACAAGAGACTCTTTGTTATTTGGTTGCAGGATTATTTGAGAGAGACCATCTTCAACCTACGCCTCCCACGGATTGATAAACCTTAGGTCATCCACTTGAGGGAAATTTGCTACTCTCCTACAAACCTCTGCACTTGGAGGTCCAACAACCTCTACAAGAAGAAGGTTGCGTAGTAAACATCAAGCTCTTTTCTGGCGCCGTTGCCGGGGATGTTAGCGCTTGAAGGTATATCTTTAGATCGTGCAATCGAATCTTTTGGTTTCTTGTTTTATTACTAGTTTAGTATATAAAAGAAAATTACAAAAAATGGAATTGAGGGTACCTCATATGCTTCATCTTTTTAATATCTTTCATGAAAATAAGGATTCCGATAATTGTGCCAAAGTGTTAGAAGAAGAATGCATTAGAATGTTTGGCACTAAATCTTTGGATGATGAGCATGATTGCAATGTTGTTAGTATGAATTCTTTGAATATCCGTGATGCTAATGATATGAAAAGCCACAATCTTGGGGATGCTATGTTTGATGAAGATGATATTTTTTGTCCCCCAAGTTTTGATGAGCAAATTTATTTTGATGATAGAATGCCTCCTATTTATGATGATTATGATGAAAGTGGGTTTGGAAGAGTGTCAACTTTAGGAAGTAATGACCCCACTATTTTGGAGGGTGTTGAATCTTATTGTGATAATTATGAAAGTGGGTTTGGAGAGGTCATGACTTTAGTTAATGTTAATCCCACTATTTTGGAAGAGTGTCAACTTTGCATACATGTGGATCGTGTTAAGAATATGTTTTGTGATAGCTATATTGTTGAATTTGCTTATGATCCAACATGTAATTATTACGAGGGAGGAACATATGCTTGTAGGAATTGCAATAATATCAAGTTTGCTCTCTATGTGTTGAAAATCTTGAAGATTTGCTTGTCTTACCTTCCTGTGCAAGTTGATTCTTGTTCCCTCAAGTTGTTTTCTCACAAAATCCCTATGCATAGGAAGTGGGTTAGACTTAAATGTGCTAGTCATATTCTTCATGATGCTCTCTTTATGTTTCAATTCTTATCCTTTACTAGTAAGCATGCACGCGCAACGCACGTCATACATGTTTTAAATTAAATCAAGCATTTTATTTAGATTGATAAATCATAAAAAATTAATAATCCATGAATTTCTATGTGTCTTCTGCAAAAAAAATCCACCATAGAAAATATAGCCTAATATTATAGTCCTAATGCATCTTTTCTGTCTCTTGAGGAAATAGTGGTGAACTTCTGACACAAAAGATCTTGAATAATATGAATAACATACAAAAGGTCAAAGTGTAGACTAGGAGCCTAGGACTATAGTAGCAATCTCCTCAAGCAATTCCCTAGGATATACAGAGCCTGTTGGATTAGATGGAGAGCATAGAATCAGGAGGCTTGATTTTTCTGTGATCACTGAGCCAAGTGACTCTGGCTTTAGCAGGAAATTGTTTGATATGCTTGTCGGGAGGATCACTGGTGTTGCACCAGCCAACCTAGCCATTTCAGGAAAGCTGACCCAAAATGGTGCTGGTATCAAAACCTATAATAAGATAAAACTCAACATTTGCAAAGAATGGGGTGCTTATCAATGCACTGCTAAGAATAGTAAGATGATTTAATTATATGGCTTGTTTACTCCAGATTAAGCTATAAATACCAGCAGTTCAAATACGAACTAACAAGCAATCAGTTAGGTTTGTAATCTGCAGGGATATTTTCTAAGATAGAAGGTTAGTTTTTCATACAATGGAAGAGAAGCGCCCCCTGCCCCTGCATTCGAAGATACACACAGCCCAAAATTATTACAAAGCTCTTACGATATCAAGGAGCCAAAAGGAAGCAACAAACTACATAGAGTGTGAAAAAAACAGAAATTTATAAGAGTACACATTTAGTGATGTCGTTTTTTGTCCAGTCATAAAATATTACTATTACATTGGAAGGGCATTTTATCTACATGGTTCAGTAGAGATAGGATCACATAAAGAATAATGCGAAGCATGGAAGAAAGTAAAGAAAAGTGCTTCCATTAAGTATTGCAATATGATATAGTTGTGCTGACTAAGCTATTTAAGTGTAACAAATGAACAACGCCTTGCAAACTGTATATACAACATGCCTGCTGTATTTGGCTACTGAACTGTAGCTCCTCCTCCATCCATTTTAGAGTCCCCATTCCTAAAAGTAGAAGAACATGGTTATTGTTCATGCATGAAAATCTGATTGTTCTCCAAGGGGGAGTGGTAATAACATGTTAATTCAGGAGCTGTTATCAATATAAAAACATAAGAAAAGAGAGAATATTGCTAGCAAAAAATAATTCTGCACAATATGAACTCATGATATGAGCATCATCTTTTATTTGGCCACTATTAGCACAAATAGATCATCTTTTAGTTGGCAACTATTAACAAAAGTATTGTTAGGCGAGAAATTAAATATGCTTAATTGTATAACACGTATGGACGCACGCCCTTACTGCAAAAGAAAAAAGAAGTTGCTGCAACTGTTGTCGCACCTGCATCTATGCATAGAACAGAAGACAAATTTAATAGCGAACTGACTACTCATTTTGTCCTCAAACTGAATAAAAGGGCACTGATGATGGGCATATCTTTACCCGTTTGACGGGTTCAAATTGTTGTCAAAAAAGAGAAAATAGACTCACCTGATTGAGCATGAACGACCAAGAATACAACTGCAAATACTCTAGGAATATGGGCAGAAGCATATGGTGCCGTACATGATTTGTCCAGTTACGTCAGGTGTAGGAACTTATTCTGAATTCGGTTAAACCCAAAGGCCCATCCAAAAAAAATTCTCCTGATCTAGAAAGCCCGACCATCTTGATAAGAGATAACTAAAAGAAAAAAACACATATGTATCAGTACAGAGGGGGTTCTGTTTATAACTACATATGAAAAATATAGTCTTGTACTTGGAGAGCAAACCTGTGTTATCCCTCCAATACATCTCTGTACACAATGTTCTTGGTGCTTTTACCCGTTTGATCTATTTCTTTATTTGGCTTTGCCAGAACCCGAGTTGTCTGCCTTGAAACACCCCTTGACAGTGCAACATAAAGCTGGTCGTGCGAGAATACAGGATCCGGAAGGTAAATGCCAATAGTTGGGAGGGTTTGCCCCTGGGCTTTGTTTATGGTCATTGCAAAACTCAAATGAATAGGGAATTGCTTACTCTTCAACTTGAAAGGAAGTGAAATATCCTCCGAGGGTGCCATCGGGATCCTAGGGATGAACACTCTCTTTCCAGCATGTTGTCCACCAACAATCTCGGCATCGATTGTGTTATTTTGGAAAGCTCTAATCATCAATCTTGTTCCATTGCAAAGTCCATTATTAGGATCGAGATTTTGGAGCAGAATGACAGGACAATTGACTTTAACTTTTAAAATATGGGGAGGCAAGCCATTCGGAGTGAGGTTGTTCAGATAGTCAATTGGGTAGTTATTGTGTGTATCATCATCAATTGAATCAAAGCTGTAGTATACCTTTTGTTGGCTGGGAAATCTGTCGATCATCTTTGCATTTAGGTCGTCCACGTGCTCATTCTTGGTAGAAAGAATAGCACATGTGCTCATGTAGGCACCGGATGATGCGTTCTCATGAAGAGATGGGAACACGTGTTCAATAAGCTTCATGACTGGTGCATCACCAGGTGTGTAACCTATCATAATGTCATCAGGCAGACGCACATAATCATCACCGATCGTCTCCTCCGTTCCATTGCCAATTCTCAAGAGGTATTTGGAGAACCACATGTTTGTCTAATTTTCTCCCATAGATATGATCTTTGCAGCGTGGCGTCAGTGATCTGTGCTCTTGTCCCACGGGGGACCACGGGAAGGACCTGCCTAAAATCATCTCCAAACACCACAACCTTTGCCCCAAATGGCATAACACATCCCATGATATCCCGTAGTGACCTATCCAGTGCCTCAACTGCTTGACGCTTCGTCATGGCAACCTCATCCCAGATTATGAGAGATGCTCTCCGAAGCAACTCTGCAGTACCACTCTGCTTGGTGAAGCTGCAGATGCTATTATCCATGAGCTTAATTGGAATTTTGAACCTGGAGTGGGCGGTACGTCCACCGGGCATGATTGATGCGGCTATTCGAGATGTCGCAGTTGCAATAGCTATTTTCCCCAATGAACGCACTTTAGCAAGAAGCGCCTTGTAGAGATAAGTCTTCCCCGTGCCACCAGGACCATCAACAAAGAAAACCTGTTTCCTGTTGTTCACCACGTGATCCAAGATTTCCTCAAACCCAGCCCTCTGCTCAATATTCAGGGATGTATACAGATCTAAATGCTCTTGATCCACACCGACTGACAACTCCTCTCGAACCTCCCTTAGGAGGTCGCCGGAACCATCACCGGTCTCAACCAGCTCCGGGAGACCATAGCTTTTAATATCTTTACCCATCGAATGCACCAAATCCCGGATGTCTCTTGCTACCTCTGGAGCACTGCGTTGGTTTTCTCCGAAGAGGAAGGGATGATGCAGCAAAGTAGCGTAAGTATTTGTAACATCCCAAATTTTCAATTTGGAATGTTATACATAGATCATTCTTGCATATCATGTTTTGTTGCATTTCGTCTCGTGATCCTTGAAATCCTAAGCAACTCAAGGACCCTCGGAGAGAGTCGGGGATTTCCCCGGTTTTCAAATTTGATTTATATCAAATATTGATACGAGGATTTTGGTTTTAATTATTTTTCTCTCTGAAAATATTTAATATTAAAATATATGAGAGGAGATTACATGACTTCTCCAAAATAAATGAAATATTGGAGGAAAAATATTAAAATCAATTTCTGCTTTTATTTGGTTTTTATTTGCAATTTTGGTTGCATTAGAAAAAAATTGCACGTTTTCAAAATTGCATTTTAGGGCCAAGAAAATGTTCATCTTGTTCTAAATATTTTACTTAGATGGAGAAAATTTGTTTTGGCATTTTTAGAATTTTATTTTATTTTCTAGGATTTTTCTGAGTTTCGGTGGATTTTTTTTTAAAATGCGCCTAGGCCTAGCTGGGCCGAAGCCCAGCCGCCGGCCCGCCTCCCCGCGCGCCGTCTCCCCCGGGAGACCGAGTCGCCGCTGCCTCGGACGAGGAGTCCGGCCTGGACTCCTCCTCGCCGCCGCCTTGGCCCCTCCCCCAAGCTGCCGCCCCCTCTCTCTTAAATACCCCGCCACCGCCACCGCCACCACCACCCACCCCACCGCCGTAGCCCCGCCCATACCTGCCCTCCACCTCTGCCGCGCCTCGCCGCCGCCGCTGCTCCTGCACCTCACCGCCACCGCTGCTGCGCCTCGCCGCCGCCGCCCCGCCCCCTGCTGGAGCCGCCCGTCGCGTTGGACTTCGCCGGAGGTAGAACCGTTCGGTTTAAAAAAACGAGGTTCGGTTTTTTTAGAAACCCTAGTTTTTTGGATAGATCGGTTCGCCGGTTTTTCCCGGTTCTTCTCTTTAGCGGACGTTTGTCCGTTCGTCCATTTTAACGAACGGTTTTCGCCCATTAGTATAGATAACGAACACTTGTTCGTTAGCCTGTTCGTCAGTTTTCTTTTATCGGATCAATCCGCGATTATTTTTGATCGTGATTTCTGATCCGATTTTCGTTTTAGTTTTTCTTTTCGCTCGTTAGTCGGAATCAGGCTATTCAAGCGCCTTGATCTTCGTCTCGAGACTCTCTTTCCGCTTAACCAACTTGCACAAGTTTTTGCTACTGTAAAATTTGACCTAGGTCCAGATTAGTAAACAGATCTTGTTTCTTTCGCCGTTTGAGTTTCGTTGCTCCGTTTGATTTGATTCTTTTTGCAAACCGGAGTTCTTAAGTTGAACATTCTGGTTAGATCTTCTTATTTGAGTTTTACCTGTGTTTCTTTGCTTGATTTCTTATGTATGCTATTGTTTGTTTGCGATAGAATTCTCGGAGTGTGAAGCGTGTTATTTGGAGTCTCTAGGTTACGTGGATCATCAGCAAGGCAAGTAACACTTTGATCATACCCCTTTATCACCCAGTTTTATGCATTAGTTCCAATACTCAAACATTGCATGGTTAGGATGTCATTAACATGTGGGTTGGGAAGTAGTTGATGAGGTAGAACCTATTGCCCTGTTACATTCAAACATTGGGAGTTACTTCTACGCGTTGCTTATATTGCTATGCTATGCCCGTAGACATGGTTTGGGTGAGTGAAATCCATGACAGATGTGAGATTGTTAATTAATGGTTCAACTTAAGGTGGCAACTTAGATGTGGATTGAGGCACCTGGAGTACCCAGTGTTGCCTGTATTTTTGGAAATCCCGGTGTACCCGTGTGATCTTCCTATGGACCGCCACCCAGGCTCAAAGGGAACTGAGATTATTCATGCTAGAAACTTCCGTGTGCAGCCACAAGCTATTATGGGCTCTAGCATAGTTGAGTAAGTTACGTGAAGCTCTTGAAGAGGTGGATCAACTGGTAGTGGGTTTGTAGGTTTGGTATGGTCAACCCGGAGTAGAGAGTTAATGTTTCTGAAAGACTGTGTCTCGGTCATCCATTTCTCAAACGCCCTGTAGTGCGAGAAAACCAACGGAGGAGATCGAGTCTTGTGGGGAAAAGTGCACAAACCTCTGTGGAGTGTATAAACTAATCATGGTTAGCCGTGTCCCCGGTTATGGACAATCTTGAGTATCTAGTACTTGGAGTATCTTAAGTATCTCATCACTCTAAAAATTTAATATTGTTGGGTTATTAATTATCTTAATTGGGATTGAGTTGGAGGAACCTTCTCAATGATGTTTCAACTACCATGATAGTTAAAATTAAAATCTATTCCTTTGTTGTAGGGAAAAATTGGCTTTTTGCAAAAACTATAACCATAGAGCTTTCCACTAGCCAAATATGCATGTAGTGATATCATTATTCTTTTCCTGCTCTACTGTGTTATTTTGCCAGCATATTCCATGTGCTGACCCGTTTTTGGGCTGCAACATATTATGTTGCAGACTTTTCAGACGAGGAGTAAGGTTCGTTAGGTCATTGCCGTGTAGCTCAGCTATGCCGTTGGAGTTGATGGACTCACTTTATCTTCCAAGCCTTCCACTGTTATCGTATTAGATGGCCTTAAGCCATATTTATTATAATAAGTTCTCTTTGGAGACATTCGATGTAATAATTGTGTGATTGCTACTCTGTTATAAATCCTCGAGTACTGTGTGTGTCAGCATTACCGATCCAGGGATGACAATGAAGCACAGAGACTTGACCGTTTGAGGTCGGGTCGCTACAAGATGGTATCAGAGCACACGCTAAGTGTAGGACACGACCACTAAGCTAAAGCCATAGATCACTATTCTCTTCTCATTTCTGACTTCTCTCCATTTTCTACCCTTTAGGATGGCGGATGCAAGGAACAAGTTTACACAACTGGATGAAGAAACACCTTTTGGACGACACTTGAAGGAAGTCACTAGGTACCTGAACATAGGAATACCAAGCTTCACCGGGACCTACAACGCCACTTTGCCAGAAGAGGAGCGATGGATGATTCAAGTTCAAGTTCCAGGAAGGACCCTCACGCCAGTCACTAAACCTATAGAGTTTTCCTTCGACACACCAACCTGGAGTTGAGGAAAGAGTATGGAAGCTCATATCACCATGGGACGCATTGGAGAAGTTTATCAAAAGGAGCTTAAAGACACTATCTACTAGATATGTGGGCGCCGAGACCATGGGACGCATTGGAGAAGTTTATCAAAAGGAGCTTAAAGACACTATCTACTAGATATGTGGGCGCCGAGACGAGCAATGGGAGATGATCAACACCAGGAAGGATAGATCAATTGCAGCTTTCATCCAGGAGTTAAACCAGCACATTCGACGTCAGGAGAATCAGATGTGCACAGACATGATAGATTTGAAGAAGGCAAAGACAAGGGTCATCGAGCTGGAAGAAGAACTTAAGTCTACACGCGATGGATATGAGGAGGAAATTGCGACACTATTGGAGAAGAATGACGACTTGATTAACAAGATCAGAATATTTATGGGAGACCCCACACCAGTAGAAGAAGATGAAGAACCCAAGGAGATTCGCCCGGAGGACTACATCATCATCGACGACACCGACTCCGACCTTAGCGATGATGACTTTGAAGACGAAGCTGGAGCAGATATTATGGAGTCTGCAACCGAGGAATATTTTTAGTAGACCACCATATTAGTAGTAGTATTCCACCATGTAAATAGAGTAGTCCGAGCACTTTTTCGATAGTTAGATCGATTGTATACCTTGCTTGATTGATTGAGTGAAATGTTTGTGTTTGTCTCATGTGCATATGGGTAGTGCTTTCTCATTAGACCTCATTCTATTCTAATCTCTCCCCTCTAAACCCATCAGATGCCTCCGAAACGTGACCCCAGATTTGCATTAACAACAACAACAATCCACCACCACCACCACCACCAGTTGACAACTTAGCCCGTTTTCTGAGGTTGCAACCGCCGGTGTTTTCCAGTAGCATCGAGCCTATAGTAGCAGATGATTGGCTCCGCAAGATTGGAAGGGAGTTGACCACTGCAGGATGTACTGATGCTGAGAAGGTGCGTTTTGCCACACATCAGTTGGATGGACCAGCAGCATCATGGTGGGAGAATTACACTGTCACCTACCCTATAGCCACAATGACATGGGACCAGTTTCAGCAAGCTTTCCGTATAGCCCATGTCTCCACTGGAGCCATGAATTTGAAGAAGCGTGAGTTTCGCAACTTACGCCAGGGGAACCGTACTGTGGCTCAGTACGCGGATGAGTTTAGCAAGTTATCTTGCTATGCCCCTGATGATGTGGCCACAGATGCCGTCAACCAGGAGAAGTTTATGGAAGGGCTGAATGATGAGATGAGTATGCAGTTGATGGTGGCAAAATTCACCAACTACCAGGAGTTGGTAGATAAGGATCTTATGATTGAAGGGAAGCAACAACAGATTGAGAGCCGTAAGAGGAAGTATGGACAAGGGAGGTATAACTCAGGAGCTCAGCAGAAGCCTCACCTAACCCCGAACTCGGGAGGACTTGTTCATAACCATGGAGGCCACACCCATAATGGAGGAAGTAACCATAATCATACTGGCACAAGGAATGGAAATGGGAATGGAGCAAGCAACAATCAGAACCGCCCCAATCCAGCCACACCCACCAAGAGGGACTTAAGCCACATTACTTGTTTCAAGTGCGGGAAGACTGGACACTGTGCCACAGAGTGCCCTGAAGGGAAGAATGGAAACGGAAGCAGGAGCACTAGGAAGAAGCCCAATCCATTCAACAAAGGACAAGTAAACCATGTTAACGTGGAGGAGGTTGAAGAGCAGCCAAACGCGGTTATAGGTAAGTTTTTGGTTAAGTCATTTACCACTCTTGTTCTTTTTGATACTGGTGCATCGCATTCATACATATCAAGGGAATTCATGGATAAGTTTAAACTACCGACCCAAACCCTTAGGACCCCTTTGTTAGTAAGTTCACCTGAAGCAGAGTATATGGCTAGTCGATGGTGCGACCAGATACCCTTAACCATTGGCAACCATGTTTTTCCGTCCGACCTAATAATCTTGGAGTCACAAGGATTGGATGAGATATTAGGAATGGACTGGATGTCAAAGTATGGAGGAAGCATTGACTGTGTTAGTAAGTCAATTTGTCTCACCACCCCGGAGGGAAAAAGGATCAAGTATATATCTAGGCATGCACCCAGAAGTAGCCAAGTAAATACCCTCACGGGAGTTGTTTAGGAGGAAGTGCCTGTAGTAAAGGATTATCCAGATGTTTTTCTAGAGGAGTTACCAGGCATGCCACCGGTCGAGATATCGAGTTTTTGATAGAGCTATTGCCAGGCATAGGGCCAATATCCAAGAGACCTTATCGGATGCCCGCGAATGATCTGGAGGAGATTAAGAAATAGATCAAGGAGTTATTGGAGAAAGGTTACATTCGATGGAGTTCATCACCATGGGGAGCTCCAGTGCTTTTGGTTGAGAAGAAGGATAAATCCCTAAGGATGGTTGTTGATTATCGAGCCTTGAACGAGGTGACAATTAAGAACAAGTACCCATTGCCGATGATCAATGATCTATTTGACCAGCTGCAAGGAGCTAAGGTGTTTTCGAAGATCGATCTGTGATCAGGATATCATCAGTTGAAGATACGAGAGAAGGATATACCAAAGACAGCCTTCACCACACGGTACGGGTTATACGAGTATACGGTCATGTCGTTTGGACTGACTAATGCCCCTGCCTATTTCATGAGCATGATGAACAAGGTGTTCATGGAGTATTTGGATAAGTTTTTTGTGGTGTTCATTGATGATATAATGGTATATTCGAAGAATGAAGAGGAACACAAGGAGCATTTGAAGAAGGTATAGCAGTAGATCCCACCAAGGTTCAGTCGGTCACTGAATGGTTGGCACCCAGCTATGTCGTTGGAGTTGATGGACTCACTTTATCTTCCAAGCCTTCCGCTGTTATCGTATTAGATGGCCTTAAGCCATATTTATTGTAATAAGTTCTCTTTGGAGACATTCGATGTAATAAGTGTGTGATTGCTACTCTGTTATAAATCCTCGAGTACTGTGTGTGTCAGCATTACCGATCTAGGGATGACACTGAAGCACAGAGACTTGACCATTTGAGGTCGGGTCGCTACAGTATTTCCCTCAGTTTTTGAGAACCAAGGTATCAATCCAGTAGGAGGCTACGCGCGAGTCCCTCGCACCTGCACAAAACAAATAAATCCTCGCAACCAACGCGATAAGGGGTTGTCAATCCCTACACGACCACTTACGAGAGTGAGATCTGATAGATATGATAAGATAATATTTTTGGTATTTTTGTGATAAAGATGCAAAGTAAAATAAAAGCAAAGTAAATATCAAAGGAAATAACTAAGTATTAGGAGATTAATATGATGAAGATAGACCCCGGGGCCATAGGTTTCACTAGTGGCTTCTCTCGAGAGCATAAGTATTCTATGGTGGGTGAACAAATTACTGTTGAGCAATTGACAGAATTGAGCATAGTTATGAGAATATCTAGGTATGATCATGTATATAGGCATTGCTACATCTTGAGCTTGCGTTGGATTTCCCCGAAGAGGAAGGGATGATGCAGCGGAGTAGCGTAAGTATTTCCCTCAGTTTTTGAGAACCAAGGTATCATTCCAGTACGAGGCCACGCTCAAGTCCCTCGTACCTGCACAAAACGATAGCTACTCGCAACCAACGCGATTAGGGGTTGTCAATCCCTTCATGGTCACTTACGAGAGAGAGATCTGATAGATATAATATTTTTGGTATTTTTGGTATAGAGATGCAAAGTGAAAAGTAAAAGGCAAAGTAAAAAGCAAAGCAAGATTAAAGTGATGGAGATTGATATGATGAGAATAGACCCGGGGGCCATAGTTTTCACTAGTGGCTTCTCTCAAGAGCATAAGTATTCTACGGTGGGTGAACAAATTACTGTTGAGCAATTGACAGAATTGAGCATAGTTATGAGAATCTCTAGGCATGATCATGTATATAGGCATCACGTCCGTGACAAGTAGACCGAAACGATTCTGCATCTACTACTATTACTCCACTCATCGACCGCTATCCAGCATGCATCTAGAGTATTAAGTTAAAAACAGAGTAACGCTTTAAGCAAGATGACATGATGTAGAGAGATAAATTCACGCAATATGAAATAAACCCCATCTTGTTATCCCCGATGGCAATGATGCAATACGTGCCTTGCTGCCCCTTCTGTCTCTCGGAAAGGACACCGCAAGATCGAACCCAAAGCTAAGCACTTATACCATGGCAAGAACTACCAATCTAGTTGGCCAAACAAAGCGGATAATTCGAAGAGACTTGCAAAGATAACCAATCATACATAAAAGAATTCATAGAAGATTCAAATATTATTCATAGATAGACTTGATCATAAACCCACAATTCATCGGTCTCAACAAACACACCACAAAAAGAAGAAGATTACATCGAATAGATCTCCACAAGAGAGGGGGAGAACTTTGTATTGAGATCCAAAAAGAGAGAAGAAGCCATCTAGCTGCTAACTATGGACCCGAAGGTCTGAAGTAAACTACTCACACTTCATCGGAGAGGCTATGATGATGTAGAAGCCCTCCGTGATGACGGCCCTCTTCGGCGGAGCTCCGGAACAGGCCCCAAGATGGGATCTCGTGGATACAGAAAGTTGCGGCGGTGGAATTAGGTTTTTGGATCCGTCTCTATTCGTTTGGGGGTACGTATGTATATATAGGAGGAAGAAGTACATCGGTGGAGCTCCGAGGGGCCCACGAGGCAGGGGGGCGCGCCCTAGGGGGGGCCCACCCTCGTGACCACCTCTCTGATGCCTTGGCGTCGGGTCCAAGTCTCCTGGATTAGGTTCGGTGAGAAAATCACGTTCCCGAAGGTTTCATTCCGTTTGGACTCCGTTTGATATTCCGTTTCTTCGAAACACTCAAGTAGGCAAAAAAACAACAATTCTGGGCTGGGCCTCCGGTTAATAGGTTAGTCCCAAAAATAATATAAAAGTGGAAAATAAATCCCAATATAGTCCAAAACAGTAGATAATATAGCATGGAGCAATCAAAAATTATAGATACGTTGGAGACGTATCAGGCATCCCCAAGCTTAATTCCTGCTCGTCCTCGAGTAGGTAAATGATAAAAAGAGAATTTTTGATGCGGAGTGCTACTTGGCATAATTTCAATGCAAATCTTCTTAATTGTGATATGAATATTCAGATTCGAAAGATTCAATACAAAAGTTTATATTGACATAAAAAATAATAATACTTCAAGCATACTAACAAAGCAATTATGTCTTCTCAAAATAACATGGCCAAAGAAAGTTATCCCTACAAAATCATATAGTCTGGCTATGCTCTATCTTCACCACATAAAATATTTAAATCATGCACAACCCCGATGACAAGCCAAGCAATTTTTTCATGCTCTAACTTTTTCAAAACTTTTTCAATCTTCACGCAATACATGAGCGTGAGCCATGGATATAGCACTATAGGTGGAATAGAATGGTGGTTGTGGAGAAGACAAAAAGGAGAAGATAGTCTCACATCAACTAGGCGTATCAACGGGCTATGGAGATGCCCATCAATAGATATCAATGTGAGTGAGTAGGGATTGCCATACAACGGATGCACTAGAGCTATAAGTATATGAAAGCTCAAAAAGAAACTAAGTGGGTGTGCATCCAACTTGCTTGCTCATGAAGACCTAGCGCAATTTGGGGAAGCCCATCATTGGAATATACAAGCCAAGTTCTATAATGAAAGATTCCCACTAGTATATGAAAGTGATAACATGAGAGACTCTCTACTATGAAGATCATGGTGCTACTTTGAAGCACAAGTGTGGTAAAAGGATAGTAACATTGTCCCTTCTCTCTTTTTCTCTCCTTTTTTTATTTGGGCCTTTTCTCTTTTTTTATGGCCTCTTTTTTATTTGGTCTTCTTTGGCCTCTTTTTTTCGTCCGGAGTCTCATCCCGACTTGTGGGGGAATCATAGTCTCCATCATTCTTTCCTCACTTGGGACAATGCTCTAAAAATGATGATCATCACACTTTTATTTTTCTTACAACTCAACAATTACAACTCGATACTTAGAACAAAATATGACTCTATGTGAATGCCTCCGGCGGTGTACCGGGATATGCAATATGACAATGATGAATGTGTCATGATAAATGGAACGGTGGAAAGTTGCATGGCAATATATCTCGGAATGGCTATGTCAATGCCATAATAGGTAGGTATGGTGGCTGTTTTGAGGAAGGTATATGGTGGGTGTATGATACGGGCGAAAGGTGCGCGGTATTAGAGAGGCTAGCAAAAGGTGGAAGGGTGAGAGTGCATATAATCCATGGACTCAACATTAGTCATAAAGAACTCATATACTTATTGCAAAAATCTAAAAGTTATCAGAGCAAAGTATTACGCGCATGCTCCTAGGGGGATAGATTGGTAGGAAAAGACCATCGCTCGTCCCTGACCGCCACTCATAAGGAAGACAATCAATAAATAAATCATGCTCCGACTTCATCACATAACGGTTCAGCATACGTGCATGCTACGAGAATCACAAACCTTAACACAACTATTCTTTAAATTCACAACTACTCAACTAGCATGACTTTGATATTACTACCTCCATATCTCAAAACAATTATCAAGCTTCAATCTTTTCTTAGTATTCAACACACTCAAAAGAAAGTTTCACAAATCTTGAATACCAAGCATATTATTATTAAGAAAATAACCATGCTATTACGACTCTCAAATAATTTAAGTGAAGCATGAGAGATCAATAGTTTCTTTAAAAAAATCCACCACCGTGCTCGAAAAGATCTAAGTGAAGCACATAGAGCAAAATTATAACGCTCAAAAGATATAGGTGAAGCACACAGAGCAAAACTACATAGCTCAAAAGGATAAAAGTGAAGCACTTAGAGCAAAACTACATAGCTCAAAATGATATAAGTGAAGCACATAGAGCAAAATTACTTAGCTCCAAAGATATAAGTGAAGCACAGAGAGCAAAACTACATAGCTCAAAAGGATATATGTGAAGCACATAGAGCAAAATTACTTAGCTCAAAAGATATAAGTGAAGCACATAGAGTATTCTATCAAATTCTAGTTCATGTATGGATCTCTCAAAAGGTGTGTACAGCAAGGATGATTGTGGCATACTAAAACACAAAGACACAAATAATAAAGATGCTCGAAGCAAAACACATATCATGTTGGTGAATAAAAATATAGCTCTAAGTAAATTACCGATGGAAGTGGACGAAAGAGGGGATGCCTTCTGGGGCATCCCCAAGCTTTGACTTTTTGGTGGCATTGGATTATCTTGGGGGTGCCATGGGCATCACCAAGCTTAGGCTCTTGCCACTCCTTGTTCCATAATCCATCAAAAGAATTCACCCAAAACTTGAAAACTTCACAACACAAAACTTAAAGTAGAAAACTCGTGAGCTCCGTTAGAGAAAGAAAACAAAAGACCACTTCAAGGTACTGTAATGAACTCATTCTTTCTTTATATTGGTGTTAAACCTACTGTATTACAACTTCTCTATGGATTATAAACTATTTTACTAACCATAGATTCATCAAAATAAGCAAACAACACACGAAAAACAGAATCTATCAAAAACAGAACAGTCTGTAGTAATCTGTAGCTAGCGCAAGATCTGGAACCCCAAAAATTCTAAAATAAATTTCTGGACGTGAGGAATTTATCTATTAATCATCTGAAAAAATACTTAACTAAATATCACTTTCCAAATAAAAATTACAGCAGTTCTCGTGAGCGCTAAAGTTTCTGTTTTTTACAGCAAGTTCAACAAGACTTTCCCCAAGTCTTCCCAACGGTTCTACTTGGCAAAAACACTAATTAAACACAAAAAACACAACCAAAACAGAGGCTAAATAAATTATTTATTAATAAACAGGAGAAAAAAGCAAGGAATAAAAATAAAATTGGGTTGCCTCCCAACAAGCGCTATCGTTTAACGCCCCTAGGTAGGCATAAAAGCGAGGATAGATCTAGGTATTGCCATCTTTGGTAGGCAATCCATAAGTGGCTCTCATGATAGTTTCATATGGAAATTTTATTTTATTTCTTGGAAAGTGTTCCATGCCCTTTTTAATGGAAATTGAAATCTAATATTCCCTTCCTTCATATCAATAATCGCACCAACCGTTCTAAGGAAAGGTCTACCAAGAATAATAGGGCAAGAAGGATTGCAATCTATATCAAGAATAATGAAATCTACGGGCACATAATTCCTATTTGCAACAATAAGAATATCATTAATCCTCCCCATAGGTTTCTTAATAGTAGAATCCACAAGATGCAATTTTAGAGAGCAATCATCAAAATCGCGGAAATCTAGCAAATCACACAAAGTCTTGGGAATAGTAGAGACACTAGCACCCAAATCACACAAAGCATAAAACTCATGATCTTTAATTTTAATTTTAATACTTGGTTCCCACTCATCATAGAGTTTTCTAGGGATATAAACTTTCAACTCAAGTTTTTCTTCATAAGATTGCATCAAGGCATCAACAATATGTCCGGTGAAGGCTTACTTTTGACTATAAGCATGTGGAGAATTTAACATGGATTGCAACAAGGAAATACAATCAATTAAAGAGAAACTTTCATAATTAAATTCCTTAAAATCCAATATTATGGGTCTAGCAACATCTAGATTTTATTTCTTTTAATCCCACTTTCATCAATTTGATCATAAAGATCTAAATACTCCAAATTTTTAGAACGCCTTCTAGGTAAAGGAAAATCATATTCAGTTTCATCAAGATTCATATTGCAAAACAAAGATTTAATAGGAGACACATCAATAACTTTTAGATCTTCATCTTGATTTTCATAGGATTTGGAAGAACACGCTTTAATAAAGGCATCTTTGCAAGCACACATCCTAGCGGTTCTTTCCTTGCACACATCAATGGAAATTCTCATGGCTTTGAGAGACTCATTGATATCATGCTTAGGAGGAATAGATCTAAGTTTTAAAGAATCAATCTCAAGAGAAATTCTATCAACGTTCCTAGCCAAATCATCAACTTTAAGCAATTTCTCTTCAAGCAAAGCATTAAAATTCTTTTGTGAATTCATAAACTCTTTAACACTATTCTCAAATTCAGAGGGCATCTTATTATAATTTCCATAAGAGTTGTTGTAGGAATTCCCATAATTATTAGAAGGATTACTAGGATATGGCCTAGGATTAAAATTCCCTCTATAAGCGTTGTTACCAAAATTATTCCTACCAACAAAATTCACATCCATAGATTCATTGTTATTCTCAATGAAAGTAGACAAAGGCATATTATTAGGATTAGAAGAAACACTCTTAGTAGCAAATAATTTCATAAGTTCATCCATCTTTCCACTAAAAACATTGATTTCTTCTATCGCATGCACTTTTTTATTAGAAGATCTTTCAGTATGCCATTGAGAATAATTAACCATAATATTATCTAGGAGTTTAGTAGCATCTCCTAAAGTGATTTCCATAAAAGTGCCTCCCGCGGCCGAATCTAAAAGATTTCTAGAAGAAAAATTTAATCCGGCATAAAATTTTTGTATAATCATCCACAAATTTAAACCATGAGTAGGGCAATTACGTATCATTAATTTCATTCTCTCCCAAGCTTGTGCAACATGTTCATGATCAAGTTGCTTAAAGTTCATAATATCGTTTATAAGAGAGATGATCTTAGCTGGAGAAAAATACTTAGAGATAAAAGCATCTTTGCACTTGTTCCAAGAATCAATACTATTTTTAGGCAAAGACGAAAACCAAGCTTTAGCATGATCTCTAAGCGAAAAAGGAAATAGCTTCAGTTTAACGACATCATTATCGACATCTTTTTTCATTTGCATATCACATAAATCAACGAAGCTATTCAGATGAGTAGGGGCATCTTCACTAGGAAGGCCGGCGAATTGATCTTTCATAACAAGATTCAACAAAGCTGTATTGATTTCACAAGATTCATTATTGGTAAGAGGAGCAATCGGAGTGCTAAGGAAATAATTATTATTGGTATTGGTGAAGTCACACAATTTGGTAGTATCTTGAGCCATCGCAACAAACAAGCAATCCAACACACGGGCAAACAAAAAGGCGAGTGGAGAAAGAGAAGGAGAAGGAGATTGGGAAAGAGAGGGCGAATAAAACGGCAAGGGTGAAGTGGGGGAGAGGGAAACGAGAGGAAAATGGCAAATAATGTAATGCGAGAGATAGGGATTGTGATGCGTACTTGGTATGTTGACTTTTGGGTAGACTCCCCGGCAACGGTGCCAGAAATCCTTCTTGCTACCTCTTGAGCTTGCGTTGGATTTCCCCAAAGAGGAAGGGACGATGCAGCAGAGTAGCGTAAGTATTTCCCTCAGCTTTTGAGAACCAAGGTATCAATCCAGTAGGAGGCCACGCTCAAGTCCCTCGTACCTGCACAAAACGATAGCTACTCGCAACCAACGCGATTAGGGGTTGTCAATCCCTTCATGGTCACTTACGAGAGTGAGATCTGATAGATATAATATTTTTGGTATGGAGATGCAAAGTGAAAAGTAAAAGGCAAAGTAAAAGGCAAAGCAAGATTAAAGTGATGGAGATTGATATG
Source organism: Triticum urartu (assembly GCF_056163025.1). Taxonomy (NCBI): domain Eukaryota; kingdom Viridiplantae; phylum Streptophyta; class Magnoliopsida; order Poales; family Poaceae; genus Triticum; species Triticum urartu. Next base: position 45,398,416 of record NC_141877.1, on the reverse strand, counting down.
ATGAGAATAGACTCGGGGGCCATAGGTTTCACTAGTGGCTTCTCTCAAGAGCATAAGTATTCTACGGTGGGTGAACAAATTACTGTTGAGCAATTGACAGAATTGAGCATAGTTATGAGAATATCTAGGCATGATCATGTATATAGGCATCATGTCCGTGACAAGTAGACCGAAAAGATTCTGCATCTACTACTATTACTCCACTCATCGACCGCTATCCAGCACGCATCTAGAGTATTAAGTTAAAAACAGAGTAACGCTTTAAGCAAGATGACATGATGTGGAGAGATAAATTCACGCAATATGAAATAAACCCCATCTTGTTATCCTCGATGGCAACGATGCAATACGTGCCTTGCTGCCCCTTCTATCTCTGGGAAAGGACACCGCAAGATCGAACCCAAAGCTAAGCACTTATCCCATAGCAAGAACTACCAATCTAGTTGGCCAAACCAAGCGGATAATTCGAAGAGACTTGCAAAGATAACCAATCATACATAAAATAATTCAGAGAAGATTCAAATATTATGCATAGATAGACTTGACCATAAACCCACAATTCATCGGTCTCAACAAACACAACGCAAAAAGAAGAAGATTACATTGAATAGATCTCCACAAGAGAGGGGGAGAACTTTGTATTGAGATCCAAAAAGAGAGAAGAAGCCATCTAGATACTAACTATGGACCCGAAGGTCTGAAGTAAACTACTCACACTTCATCGGAGATGCTATGATGATGTAGAAGCCCTCTGTGATGACAGTCCTCTTCGGCGGAGCTCCGGAACAGGCCCCAAAATGGGATCTCGTGGATACAGAAAGTTGCGGCGGTGGAATTAGGTTTTTGGCTCCGTCTCTGTTCGTTTGGGGGTATGTATGCATATATAGGAGGAAGAAGTACGTCGATGGAGCTCCGAGGGGCCCACAAGTCAGGGGGCGTGCCCTAGGGGGGGCCCCACCATCGTGACCGCCTCTCTGATGCCTTGGCGTAGGGTCCAAGTCTCCTGGATTACTTTCGGTGAGAAAATCACGTTCCCAAAGGTTTCATTCCGTTTGGACTCCGTTTGATATTCCGTTTCTTCGAAACACTCAAATAGGCAAAAAAACAACAATTCTGGGCTGGGCCTCCGGTTAATAGGTTAGTCCCAAAAATAATATAAAAGTGGAAAATAAAGCCCAATATAGTCCAAAACAGTAGATAATATAGTATGGAGCAATCAAAAATTATAGATACGTTGGAGACGTATCAGGCATCCCCAAGCTTAATTCCTGCTCGTCCTCGAGTAGGTAAATGATAAAAAGAGAATTTTTGATGCGGAGTGCTACTTGGCATAATTTCAATGCAAATCTTCTTAATTGTGATATGAATATTCAGATTCGAAAGATTCAATACAAAAGTTTATATTGACATAAAAAATAATAATACTTCAAGCATACTAACAAAGCAATTATGTCTTCTCAAAATAACATGGCCAAAGAAAGTTATCCCTACAAAATCATATAGTCTGGCTATGCTCTATCTTCACCACACAAAATATTTAAATCATGCACAACCCCGATGACAAGCCAAGCAATTGTTTCATACTCTAACTTTTTCAAAACTTTTTCAATCTTCACGCAATACATGAGCGTGAGCCATGGATATAGCACTATAGGTGGAATAGAATGGTGGTTGTGGAGAAGACAAAAAAGGAGAAGATAGTCTCACATCAACTAGGCGTATCAACGGGCTATGGAGATGCCCATCAATAGATATCAATGTGAGTGAGTAGGGATTGCCATACAATGGATGCACTAGAGCTATAAGTATATGAAAGCTCAAAAAGAAACTAGTGGGTGTGCATCCAACTTGCTTGCTCATGAAGACATAGGGCAATTTGGGGAAGCCCATCATTGGAATATACAAGCCAAGTTCTATAATGAAAGATTCCCACTAGTATATGAAAGTGATAACATGAGAGACTCTCTACTATGAAGATCATGGTCCTACTTTGAAGCACAAGTGTGGTAAAAGGATAGTAACATTGTCCCTTCTCTCTTTTTCTCTCATTTTTTGATTTGGGCCTTTTCTCTTTTTTTATGGCCTCTTTTTTTATTTGGTCTTCTTTGGCCTCTTTTTTTTTCGTCCGGAGTCTCATCCCGACTTGTGGGGAATCATAGTCTCCATCATTCTTTCCTCACTTGGGACAATGCTCTAAAAATGATGATCATCACACTTTTATTTTTCTTACAACTCAACAATTACAACTCGATACTTAGAACAAAATATGACTCTATGTGAATGCCTCCGGCGATGTACCGGGATATGCAATATGACAATGATGAATGTGTCATGATAAACGGAACGGTGGAAAGTTGCATGGAAATATATCTCGGAATGGCTATGTCAATGCCATAATAGGTAGGTATGGTGGCTGTTTTGAGGAAGGTATATGGTGGGTGTATGATACCGGCGAATGGTGCGCGGTATTAGAGAAGCTAGCAAAAGGTGGAAGGGTGAGAGTGCGTATAATCCATGGACTCAACATTAGTCATAAAGAACTCATATACTTATTGCAAAAATCTAGAAGTTATCAAAGCAAAGTATTACACGCATGCTCCTAGGGGGATAGATTGGTAGGAAAAGACCATCGCTTGTCCCCGACCGCCACTCGTAAGGAAGACAATCAATAAATAAATCATGCTCCGACTTCATCACATAACGGTTCAACATACGTGCATGCTACGAGAATCACAAACCTTAACACAAGTATTCTTTAAATTAACAACTACTCAACTAGCATGACTTTGATATTACTACCTCCATATCTCAAAACAATTATCAAGCTTCAATCTTTTCTTAGTATTCAACACACTCAAAAGAAAGTTTCACAAATCTTGAATACCAAGCATATTATTATTAAGCAAATAACCATGCTATTAAGACTCTTAAAATAATTTAAGTGAAGCATGAGAGATCAATAGTTTCTTTAAAACAAATCCACCACCGTGCTCTAAAAGATCTAAGTGAAGAATATAGAGCAAAATTATAACGCTCAAAAGATATAAGTGAAGCACATAGAGCAAAACTACATAGCTCAAAAGGATATAAGCGAAGCACATAGAGCAAAACTACATAGATCAAAATGATATAAGTGAAGCACATAGAGCAAAATTACTTAGCTCAAAAGATATAAGTGAAGCACAGAGAGCAAAACTACATAGCTCAAAAGGATATAAGTGAAGCACATAGAGCAAAATTACTTAGCTCAAAAGATATAAGTGAAGCACATAGAGTATTCTATCAAATTCTAATTCATGTATGGCTCTATCGAAAGGTGTGTACAGCAAGGATGATTGTGGCATACTAAAACACAAAGACACAAATAATACAAGATGCTCCAAGCAAAACACATATCATTTGGTGAATAAAAATATAGCTCCAAGTAAATTACCGATGGAAGTGGACGAAAGAGGGGATGCCTTCCGGGGCATCCCCAAGCTTTGACTTTTTGGTGGAATTGGATTATATTGGGGTTGCCATGGGCATCCCCAAGCTTAGGCTCTTGCCACTCCTTGTTCCATAATCCATCAAAAGAATTCACCCAAAACATGAAAACTTCACAACACAAAACTTAAAGTAGAAAACTCGTGAGCTTCGTTAGAGAAAGAAAACAAAAGACCATTTCAAGGTACTGTAATGAACTCATTATTTCTTTATATTGGTGTTAAAACTACTGTATTACAACTTCTCTATGGATTATAAACTATTTTACTAACCATAGATTCATCAAAATAAGCAAACAACACACGAAAAACAGAATCTGTCAAAAACAGAACAGTCTGTAGTAATCTGTAGCTAGCGCAAGATCTGGAACCCCAAAAATTCTAAAATAAATTGCTGGACGTGAGGAATTTATCTATTAATAAGATTCAAAAAGAATTAACTAAATAGCACTTTACAAATAAAAATGACAGCATTTATCGTGAGTGCTAAAGTTTCTGTTTTTTACAGCAAGTTCAACAAGACTTTCCCCAAGTCTTCCCAACGGTTCTACTTGGCACAAACACTAATTAAACACAAAAAACACAACCAAAACAGAGGCTAAATAAATTATTTATTACTAAACAGGAGCAAAAAGCAAGGAATAAAAATAAAATTGGGTTGCCTCCCAACAAGCGCTATCGTTTAACGCCCCTAGCTAGGCATAAAAGCGAGGATAGATCTAGGTATTGCCATCTTTGGTAGGCAATCCATAAGTGGCTCTAATGATAGTTTCATATGGCAATTTTATTTTATTTCTTGGAAAGTGTTCCGTGCCCTTTTTTAATGGAAATTGAAATCTAATATTCTCTTCCTTCATATCAATAATCACACCAACCGTTCTAAGGAAAGGTCTACCAAGAATAATAGGGCAAGAAGGATTGCAATCTATATCAAGAATAATGAAATCTACGGGCACATAATTCCTATTTGCAACAATAAGAATATCATTAATCCTCCCCATAGGTTTCTTAATAGTAGAATCCACAAGATGCAATTTTAGAGAGCAATCATCAAAATCGCGGAAATCTAGCAAATCACACAAAGTCTTGGGAATAGTAGAGACACTAGCACCCAAATCACACAAAGCATAAAACTCATGATCTTTAATTTTAATTTTAATACTTGGTTCCCACTCATCATAGAGTTTTCTAGGGATAGAAACTTTCAACTCAAGTTTTTCTTCATAAGATTGCATCAAGGCATCAACAATATGTCCGGTGAAGGCTTACTTTTGACTATAAGCATGTGGAGAATTTAACACGGATTGCAACAAGGAAATACAATCAATTAAAGAGAAACTTTCATAATTAAATTCCTTAAAATCCAATATTATGGGTCTAGCAACATCTAGATTTTATTTCTTTTAATCCCACTTTCATCAATTTGATCATAAAGATCTAAATACTCCGAATTTTTAGAACGCCTTCTAGATAAAGGAAAATCATATTTAGTTTCATCAAGATTCATATTGCAAAACAAATATTTAATAGCAGACACATCAATAAATTTTAGATCTTCATCTTGATTTTCATAGGATTTGGAAGAACACGCTTTAATAAAGGCATCTTTGCAAGCACACATCCTAGCGGTTCTTTCCTTGCACTCATCAACGGAAATTCTCATGGCTTTGAGAGACTCATTGATATCATGCTTAGGAGGAATAGATCTAAGTTTTAAAGAATCAATCTCAAGAGAAATTCTATCAACGTTCCTAGCCAATTCATCAACTTTAAGCAATTTCTCTTCAAGCAAAGCATTAAAATTCTTTTGTGAATTCATAAGCTTGTGCAACATGTTCATGATCAAGTTGCTTAAAGTTCATAATATCGTTTCTAAGAGAGATGATCTTAGCGGGAGGAAAATACTTAGAGATAAAAGCATCTTTGCACTTGTTCCAAGAATCAATACTATTTTTAGGCAAAGACGAAAACCAAGATTTAGCACGATCTCTAAGCGAAAAAGGAAATAGCTTCAATTTAAGGACATCATTATCTACATCTTTTTTCTTTTGCATATCACATAAATCAACGAAGCTATTCAGATGAGTAGCGGCATCTTCACTAGGAAGGCCGGCAAATTGATCTTTCATAACAAGATTCAACAAAGCTGTATTGATTTCACAAGATTCATTATTGGTAAGAGGAGCAATCGGAGTGCTAAGGAAATAATTATTATTGGTATTGGTGAAGTCACACAATTTGGTAGTATCTTGAGCCATCGCAACAAACAAGCAATCCAACACACGGGCAAACAAAAAGGCGAGTGGAGAAAGAGAAGGAGAAGGTGATTGGGAAAGAGAGGGCGAATAAAACGGCAAGGGTGAAGTGGGGGAGAGGAAAACGAGAGGCAAATGGCAAATAATGTAATGCGAGAGATAGGGATTGTGATGGGTACTTGGTATGTTGACTTTTGCGTAGACTCCCTAGCAACGGTGCCAGAAATCCTTCTTGCTACCTCTTGAGCTTGCATTGGATTTCCCCGAAGAGGAAGGGATGATGCAGTAGAGTAGCGTAAGTATTTCCCTCAGTTTTTGAGAACCAAGGTATCAATCCAGTAGGAGGCCACGCTCAAGTCCCTCGTACCTGCACAAAACGATAGCTACTCGCAACCAACGCGATTAGGGTTGTCAATCCCTTCACGGTCAATTACGAGAGTGAGATCTGATAGATATAATATTTTGGTATTTTTGGTATAGAGATGCAAAGTGAAAAGTAAAAGGCAAAGTAAAAAGTAAAGCAAGATTAAAGTGATGGAGATTGATATGATGAAAATAGACCCGGGGGCCATAGGTTTCACTAGTGGCTTCTCTCAAGAGCATAAGTATTCTACGGTGGGTGAACAAATTACTGTTGAGCAATTGACAAAATTGAGCACAGTTATGAGAATATCTAGGCATGATCATGTATATAGGCATCACGTCCGTGACAAGTAGACCGAAACGATTCTGCATCTACTACTATTACTCCACTCATCGAGCGCTCTCCAGCATGCATCTAGAGTATTAAGTTAAAAACAGAATAACGCTTTAAGCAAGATGACATGATGTAGAGAGATAAATTCATGCAATATGAAATAAACCCCATCTTGTTATCCTCGATGGCAACGATGCAATACGTGCCTTGCCGCCCCTTCTGTCACTGGGAAAGGACACCGCAAGATCGAACCCAAAGCTAAGCACTTCTCCCATGGCAAGAACTACCAATCTAGTTGGCCAAACCAAACGGATAATTTGAAGAGACTTGCAAAGATAACCAATCATACATAAAAGCATTCAGAGAAGATTCAAATATTATTCATAGATAGACTTGATCATAAACCCACAATTCATCGGTCTCAACAAACACACCGCAAAAAGAAGAAGATTACATCGAATAGATCTCCACAAGCGAGGGGGAGAACTTTGTATTGAGATCCAAAAAGAGAGAAGAAGCCATCTAATTACTAACTATGGACCCGAAGGTCTGAAGTAAACTACTCACACTTCATCGGAGAGGCTATGATGATGTAGAAGCCCTCCGTGATGACGGCCCTCTCCGGCGGAGCTTCGGAACAGGCCCCAAGATGGGATCTCGTGGATACAGAAAGTTGCGACGGTGGAATTAGGTTTTTGGCTCCGTCTCTGTTCGTTTGGGGGTACGTAGGTATATATAGGAGGAAGAAGCGTCGGTGGAGCTCTGAGGGGCCCATGAGGCAGGGGGGTGCGCCCTAGGGTGGGGAGGGGGGGCGCCCCCACCCTCGTGACCGCCTCTCTGATGCCTTGGCGTAGGGTCCAAGTCTCCTGGATGACGTTCGGTGAGAAAATCACGTTCCCGAAGGTTTCATTCCGTTTGGACTCCGTTTGATATTCCGTTTCTTCGAAACACTGAAATAGGCAAAAAGCAGCAATTTTGGGCTGGGCCTCCGATTAATAGGTTAGTCCCAAAAATAATATAAAATTGGAAAATAAAGCCCAATATAGTCCAAAACAGTAGATAATATAGCATGGAGCAATAAAAAATTATAGATACGTTGGAGACGTATCAGGCATCACGTCCGAGACAAGTAGACCGACTCCTGCCTGCATCTACTACTATTACTCCACTCATCGACCGCTATCCAGCATGCATCTAGAGTATTAAGTTAATGAAAACAGAGTAACACCTTAAGCAAGATGACATGATGTAGAGGGATAAACTCATGCAATATGATGAAAACCCCATCTTGTTATCCTCGATGGCAACAATACAATACGTGCCTTGCTGCCCCTACTGTCACTGGGAAAGGATACCGCAAGATTGAACCCAAAGCTAAGCACTTCTCCCATTGCAAGAAAGATCAATCTAGTAGGCCAAACCAAACTGATAATTCGAAGAGACTTGCAAAGATAACCAATCATACATAAAAGAATTCAGAGAAGATTCAAATATTGTTCATAGATAGAATTGATCATAAACCCACAATTCATCGGTCTCAACAAACACGCCGCAAATAGAAGATTACATCGAATAGTTCTCCACAAGAGAGGGGGAGAACATTGTATTGAGATCCAAAAAGAGAGAAGAAGCCATCAAGTACTAACTATGGACCCGTAGGTCTGAGGTGAACTACTCACACTTCATCGGAGGGGCTATGGTGTTGATGTAGAAGCCCTCCGTGATCGATGCCCCCTCCGACGGAGCTCCGGAACAGGCCCCAAGATGGGATCTCGTGGATACAGAAAGTTGCGGTGGTGGAATTAGGGTTTTGGCTCCGTATCTGATCGTTTGGGGGTACGTAGGTATATATAGGAGGAAGGAGTACGCCGGTGGAGCAACAGGGGGCCCACGAGGGTGGAGGGCGCTCCTGGGGGGGGGGGTAGGCACGCCCCCTACCTCGTGGCCTCCTCTTTTGTGTCTTGACGTAGGGTCCAAGTCTCCTAGGTCTTATTCGTTGAGAAAATCACGTTCCCGAAGGTTTCATTCCGTTTGGACTCCGTTTGATATTCCTTTTCTTCGAAACCCTAAAACAGGAAAAAAAACAGCAATTCTGGGTTGGGCCTCCAGTTAATAGGTTAGTCCCAAAAATAATATAAAAATGGATAATAAAGCCCAATAATGTCCAAAACAGTAGATAATATAGCATGGAGCAATCAAAAATTATAGATACGTTGGAGACGTATCAAGCATCCCCAAGCTTAATTCCTCCTCGTCCTCGAGTAGGTAAATGATAAAAACAGAATTTTTGATGCGGAGTGCTACTTGGCATAATTTTAATGTAATTATTCTTAATTGTGGTATGAATATTCAGAGCCGAAATATTCAAGACAAAATTTCATATCGACATAAAAATAATAATACTTCAAGCATACTAACAAAGCAATTATGTCTTCTCAAAATAACGTGGCCAAAGAAAGTTCATCCCTACAAAATCATATGGTTTAGTCATGCTCCATTTTCGTCACACAAGAATGCTCTCATCATGCACAGCCCCGATGACAAGCCAAGCAATTGTTTCATACTTTAGTAATTTCAAACCTATAAACTTTCAAGCAATATATGAGCGCGAGCCATGGACATAGCACTGTGGGTGGAATAGAATATGATGATGGGGGTTATGTGGAGAAGACAAAAAGGAGAAGGTCTCACATCAACGAGGCTAATCAATGGGCTATGGAGATGCCCAGCGATTGATGTTAATGCAAGGAGTAGGGATTGCCATGCAATGGATGCACTAGAGCTATAAATGTATGAAAGCTCAACAAAAGAAACTAAGTGGGTGTGCATCCAACTTGCTTGCTCACGAAGACCTAGGGCACTTGAGGAGGCCCATTGTTGGAATATACAAGCCAAGTTCTATAATGAAAATTACCACTAGTATATGAAAGTGACAAAACAAGAGACTCTCTATCATGAAGATTATGGTGCTACTTTGAAGCACAAGTGTGGCAATGGATAGTAACATTGTTCCTTCTCTCTTTTTCTCTCATTTTTTATTTGGTCTTTCTCTTTCTTTTTTTATATATGGCCTTTCTCTTTTTTATAATTCCTCACTTGGGATAATGCTCTAGAAAATGATGATCATCACACTTCTATTTATTTACAACTCAATGATTACAACTCGATACTAGAACAAAAGATGACTATATGAATGCCTCCGGCGGTGTACCGGGATATGCAATGGACCAGGAGTGACATGTATGAAAGAATTATGAATGGTGGCTTTGCCACAAATACTACCTCAACTACATGATCATGCTAAGCAATATGACAATAATGTCATGATAAAGGGAATGGTGGAAAGTTGCATGGCAATATATCTCGGAATGGCTATGGAAATGCCATAATAGGTAGGTATGGTGGCTGTTTTGAGGAAGATACAAGGAGGTTTATGTGTGAAAGAGCATATCATATCACGAGGTTTGGATGCACCAGTGAAGTTTGCGCCAACTCTCAATGTGAGAAAGGGCAATTCACGGTACCGAAGAGGCTAGCAAGGATGGAAGGGTGAGAGTGTGTATAATCCATGGACTCAACATTAGTCATAAAGAACTCACACACTTATTGCAAAAATCTACAAGTCATCAAAAACCTCGGCACTACGCGCATGCTCCTATGGGGATAGATTGGTAGGAAAAGACCATCGCTCGTCCCCGACTGCCACTCATAAGGAGGACAATCAAATAATACCTCATGTTTCAAATTTGTTACATAACGTTTACCATACGTGCATGCTACGGGACTTGCAAACTTCAACACAAGCATTTCTCAATTTCACAACTACTCAACTAGCATGACTTTGATATTATTACCTCCATATCTCAAAAAAATCATCAAGCATCAAACTTCTCTTAGTATCCAAAACACTCATAAGAAATTTTTACTAATCTTGAATACCTAGCATATTAGGATTTTAAGCAAATTACCATGCTATTTAAGACTCTCAAAATAATCTAGTGAAGCATGAGAGATCAATAGTTTCTATAAAACAAATCCACCACCGTGCTTTAAAAGAAATAAGTGAAGTACTAGAGCAAAACTATATAACTCAAAAGATATAAGCAAAGCACATCACTACAAAAAAATACACTTCCGTGATGATACGTGTTTGTCACAGTAGGTCGCGTTTTCTGTCATGCTAGTACATCCATGACGATTTTATGACAGAATCAAGATAGTCATACCTGTGCTGTCGTAGAAGTGTTCCATGACATTACCAAAATTATCATCACGGAAGTGTCCACATCCATGACGATAAATCGCGCGTCACAGAAGAGCTTTCGTCAAGGGTGACCGACACGCGGCATCCACCGTAATGGAACGCGTTAAGCTAACGGGTCTGGTTTTGGATCCGATAACCCGTCAACAGCCCCGACCAATGGGGATTTTCCACGTGTAAAATCATCATTGGCTGGAGGAAAGACGTGTCGGCTCATCGCTAGGACAAATGCCATCCACTCATTGGACAGAAGGCGCCTATGATACGTCGACACGTGGCACGGCCCAACAGAGGCCCATTCCTGTGAAAAGGCCGGCCTGTTTGACTTGGTCAAAAGGTGGCAGGCTGGCCCATGGAAAGCCTGTTAACGGCCTGTTCGCATATAGCCCATTTACAACCCGCTAACCCAAGGCCCGTTATGCCCTATTCGAATTAGGCCCAGTAGTGTCATCTGGGCCATCCAATATGATTCCAACCCGCTTTCACTTCTGGCCCATGTATGGCCCATGACGTCTTTCGGCCCATATGAGGCCCTATGTAACTCTTGGCCTATTAACGGCCCGTGGTGAAACTGGCCCGTAATGAACAGTGTATCACTTTACACCCATTAACGACCCGTGTTGAAACTGGCCCATAAAGAATAGTGTATCACTTTATACCCATTAACGGCCCGTTATTCCGTTGGGCCATTTCCAGCCCATGTTATATTTTGGCCTTCTCAGAGCCCATTTATTCTTGGGCTATTTTCTAGCATTTGTTTACTTACGGCCCGTTACTGTCATTTTCTGCTTGTGGGCCAAATTCATCCCGTGGTTACAGTCGGCCCGTTTGTGGTCTGCTAATACGTTGGGCCATTTTCATAGCGTCATCAAATACGGCCTATTAACGATGGTCCATTATGGTTGGCCCATGAACGGACGATTCCAACTCTAGCCCGTTTACGGCCAGAATGCGGTCTGTTTGGCCCATGTTTAGCCAATCAATCATACGGCCCATATAAGGCCCATTGATGATACGATCCGTAGAAGGCACATTGTTTCTATGGCCCATAGAAGGCCCATTGTTTCTACAGCCCATAGAAGGCCCACTGTTTCTACGGCCCGTAGAAGCCCCACTGTTTATACGGCCCGTAGAAGGCCCACTGTTTCTACGGCCCGTAGGAGGCCCAGTGTCACTACAGTAAATATTAGCCCATGGTTATTGTGACCTAGTTTTTAAAAATAGGTTATTGCAGCCACTAGCAAACCGCAGAAAAAGAACTGCACTGACTACAAGCAAACAAATAAACAAGACAACAAGGAAATAAATAAGCAAGCAACTTACACTAGGCTATTACACATATTAGATCCACTGGGCATCAAAGTTCGCCACCAGTGCAAATATAGGGAACACATCAGCATATAAATGCCGCAGCAAAACAATTCCAGAACTGAAACCACTTCAGAAGAGCTCAAGAAACAATATCCTGGGTACCCATAATGCTGGCAAGATGCTTAGCAAGCTTATTAACTTTCTCTTGTTTGGCGCTTAAGTCCTCCAGCGCGTGCTGTTGCACCAGAAAGTATGCATCTGAATTCTGCAGGGACTTCCTCAGTCATTCGGCTTCCTATTGCATAACATCTGATCGATGTCTTTCAACTTGAAGTTGAGACTCAAGAAGCCGAACTGATTCAGGCAACGAGTTCGAAGAGCTGGTGCCAGCAGTGGTAGCCAGTAACTCGAACACTACATCATGACAGGACTTTGGGGTTGTCTCAGTGTCTTCAATATAGTTTTTATCAGCTTTCTTGGAGACCAACAAGGATGTCTCACTATCTTGAACCTTATCTACATAACTTCCTTTACCATTGCATAACAGGGTACTCTTCTCCAATATTTTATCCGCGTTCTAAAAGAGAAACAAACAAACACATCTCAGGCTTACAATGTAGTAAATGAAACTCATTTTGGTAAACCAGTTCAGTAGTAAGGTGGACATGATAACAACATGAAACAAACATATATCTATGTAGTATGGTCACTGTATGGTCTATATCATTCTAGTTTATGTTGCCTAATCAAGATAGATACAGTTCGAATCATATCTATTTAAGACAAAGCAGCATAGACAGAATATAAGTGTGGGAAACTAAACAACAATAAGGACACTTGTAATGTGCATGGCATGAGAACATAACTGTTTATTCAATTGAAACTGAAATCAACATAGAGCAAGTTACAACAGCAAACAACCAAACACGTTGAAGAAACAGGTTCAAAACATACCTGTTGCGCCATTGGAGTTTCAATTGCATCCGTCAAATTTGAAATTAGTTGGTATCAGTAAATACAGTGCTGCAAGAGCAAAGTAGTATGAACCATAGCTACGGAACCTGACTCGAGAACAATTCTTCTTCTGCTTTCAGCGTTGACTTCTGGTTCAGAGTGGTGGTCCTCGTGATTTGGGCACTGCAATTGCCTTACTAACTGCTCGTGTTTGGGTGCTCTGTGGTGGAGACGGTGCTGTGTCAATAGGAACTAGGTGTCTATCTGCTGGGTTTGGGGTTAGAAGGGGTGTAGCTGGTTCTCTGTCCAACTGGGTAGCGGTACAATCTACATGAGTGTGGGTTATGTGTGGTGGGGCTGGTTCTTGGGCAAGTACTGTTGGGGAACGTAATAATTTCAAAAAAATTCCTATGCACACGCAAGATCATGGTGATGCATAGCAACGAGAGGGGAGAGTGTGTCCACGTACCCTCGTAGACCGAAAGCGGAAGCGTTAGCACAACGCGGTTGATGTAGTCGTACGTCATCACGATCCGACCGATCAAGTACCGAACGCACGGCACCTCCGAGTTCTACACACGTTCAACTCGATGATTTCCCTCGAACTCCGATCCAGCCGAGTGTTGAGGGAGAGTTTCATCAGTACAACGGCGTGGTGACGATGATGATGTTCTACCGACGCAGGGCTTCGCCTAAGCACTGCTACGATATGATCGAGGTGGATTATGCTAGAGGGGGGCACCGCACACGGCTAAGAGATCAAGAGATCAATTGTTATGTCTATGGGGTGCCCCCTGGCCACGTATATAAAGGAGTGGAGGAGGGGAGGGGCCGACCCTCTCTATGGCGCGCCCTAGGGGAGTCCTACTCCCACCGGGAGTAGGATTCCCCCTTTCCTAGTAGAAGTAGGAGCCCTTCCAAGTAGTAGGAGTAGGAGAGAAGGAAAGGGAAAAGAGAAGAGAAGGAAGGAGGGGGCACAGCCCTTCACCCTAGTTCAATTCGGACTAGGCCTTAGGGGGGGGGCGACCTGCCTCTCTCTCTTTCCCCTTAAGCCCAATAAGGCCCATACACTCCCCGGCGAATTCCCGTAACTCCCCGGTACTCCGATAAATACCTGAATCACTCGGAACCTTTCCGATGTCCGAATATAGTCGTCCAATATATCGATGTTTACATCTCGAACATTTTGAGACTCCTCGTCATGTCCCCGATCTCATCCGGGACTTCAACACCTTCGGTACATCAAAACACATAAACTCATAATATAACCGTCATCGAACTTTAAGCGTGAGGACCCTACTGGTTCGAGAACTATGTAGACATGACCGAGACACGTCTCCGGTCAATAACCAATAGCGGAACCTGGATGCTAATATTGGCTCCTACATATTCTACGCAGATCTTTATCGGTCAAACCGCATAACAACATACGTTGTTCCCTTTGTCATCGGTATGTTACTTGCCCGAGATTCGATCGTCGGTATCTCAATACCTAGTTCAATCTCGTTACCGGCAAGTCTGTTTACTCGTTCCGTAATACATCATCCCGCAACTAACTCATTACTTGCATTGCTTGCAAGGCTTATAGTGATGTACATTACCGAGTGGGCCCAGAGATACCTCTCCGACAATCGGAGTGACAAATCCTAATCTCGAAATAGGCCAACCCAACAAGTACCTTTGGAGACACCTGTAGAGCACCTTTATAATCACCCAGTTACGTTGTGATGTTTGGTGGCACACAAAGTGTTCCTCCGGTAAACGGGAGTTGCATAATCTCATAGTCATAGGAACATGTATAAGTCATGAAGAAAGCAATAGCAGCAAACTAAACGATCAAGTGCTAAGCTAACGGAATGGGTCAAGTCAATCACATCATTCTCCTAATGATGTGATCCCGTTAATCAAATGACAACTCATGTCTATGGTTAGGAAACATAACCATCTTTGATCAACGAGCTAGTCAAGTGGAGGCATACTAGTGACACTCTGTTTGTCTATGTATTCACACATGTATTATGTTTCCGGTTAATACAATTCTAGCATGAATAATAAACATTTATCATGATCTAAGGAAGTAAATAATAATTTTATTATTGCCTCTAGGGCATATTTCCTTCAGTCTCCCCCTTGCACTAGAGTCAATAATCTAGTTCACATCACCATGTGATTTAATACCAATAGTTCACATCACCATGTGATTAACACCCATAGTTCACATCGACATGTGACCAACACCCAAAGGGTTTACTAGAGTCAGTAATCTAGTTCACATCGCTATGTGATTAACACCCAAAGAGTACTAAGGTGTGATCATGTTTTGCTTGTGAGAGAAGTTTAGTCAACGGGTCTGCCACATTCAGATCCGTAAGTAGTTTACAAATTTCTATGTCAACAATGCTCTGCACGGAGCTACTCTAGCTAATTGCTCCCACTTTCAATATGTATCCAGATTGAGATTTAGAGTCATCTGGACCTGTGTCAAAATTTGCATCGACGTAACCCTTTACGACGAACCTTTTTGTAACCTCCATAATCGAGAAACATATCCTTATTCCACTAAGGATAATTTTGACCGCTGTCCAGTGATCTACTCCTAGATCACTATTGTACTCCCTTGCCAAAAAAAGTGTAGGGTATACAATAGATCTGGTACACAGCATAGCATATTTTATAGAACCTATGGCCAAGGCATAGGGAATGACTTTCATTCTCTTTCTATCTTCTGCCGTGGTCGGGCTTTAAGTCTTACTCAGTTTCATATCTTGTAACACAGGCAAGAACTCTTTCTTTGCCTGTTCCATTTTGAACTACTTCAAAATCTTGTCAAGGTATGTACTCATTGAAAAACTTATCAAGCGTCTTGATCTATCTCTATAGATCTTGATGCTCAATATGTAAGCAGCTTCACTGAGGACTTTCTTTGAAAAACTCCTTTCAAACACTCCTTTATGCCTTGCAGAATAATTCTACATTATCTCCGATCAACAATATGTCATTCACATATACTTATCAGAAATGCTGTAGTGCTCCCACTCACTTTCTTGTAAATACAGGCTTCACCACAAGTCTGTATAAAACTATATGCTTTGATCAACTTATCAAAGCGTATATTCCAACTCCGAGATGCTTGCACTAGTCCATAGATGGATCGCTGGAGCTTGCATATTTTGTTAGCACCTTTAGGATTGACAAAACTTTCTTGTTGCATCATATACAACTCTTCTTTAATAAATCCATTAAGGAATGTAGTTTTGTTTATCCATTTGCCAGATTTCATATAATGTGGCAATTGCTAACATGATTCGGACAGACTTAAGCATAGATACGAGTGAGAAACTCTCATAGTAGTCAACACCTTGAACTTGTCGAAAACCTTTTGCGACAATTCTAGCTTTGTAGATAGTAACACTACTATCAGCGTCCGTCTTCCTCTTGAAGATCCATTTAATCTCAATGGCTCGCCGATCTTTGGGCAAGTCAATCAAAGTCCATACTTTGTTCTTATACATGGATCTCATCTCAGATTTTATGGCTCAAGCCATTTTGCGGAATCTGGGCTCATCATCGCTTCCTCATAGTTTGTAGGTTCGTCATGGTCATGACCTCCAGAACAGGATTACCGTATCACTCTGGTGCAGATCTCACTCTGGTTTACCTACGAGGTTCGGTAGTAACTTGATCTGAAGTTACATGATCATCATCATTAGCTTCCTCACTAATTGGTGTAGTAGTCACAGGAACAGATTTCTGTGATGAACTACTTGCCAATAAGGGAGCAGGTACAGTTACCTCATCAAGTTTTACTTTCCTCCCACTCACTTCTTTTGAGAGAAACTCCTTCTCTAGAAAGGATCCATTCTCAGTAATGAATATCTTGCCTTCGGATCTGTGATAGAAGGTGTACCCAACATTTTATTTTGGGTATCCTATGAAGATGCACTTCTCCGATTTGGGTTTGAGCTTATGAGGTTGAAGCTTTTTCACATAAGCATTGCAACTTCAAACTTTAAGAAAGACAGCTTAGGTTTCTTGCCAAACCATAGTTCATAGGTGCCGTCTCAACGGATTTAGATGGTGCCCTATTTAACGTGAATGTAGCCGTCTCTAATGCATAACCCCAAAACGATAGTGGTAAATTGGTAAGAGACATCATAGATCACACCATATCTAATAAAGTACGGTTACGACGTTTGGACACACCATTACACTGTGGTGTTCCAGGTGACGTGAGTAGTGAAACTATTTCACATTGTTTTAACTGAAGGCCAAACTTGTAACTCAAATATTTTACTTCTGCGATCATATCGTAGAAACTTTTATTTTTGTTACGATGATTCTCCACTTCACTCTGAAATTCTTTGAACTTTTTAAATGTTTCAGACTTGTGTTTCATCAAGTATATATACTCATATATGCTCAAATCATCTGTGAAGATCAGAAAATAATGATACCTGCCGCGAGCCTCAATATTCATCGGACCACATACATCAGTATGTATGATTTCCAACAAATCTATTGCTCGCTCCATTGTTCCGAAGAACAGAGTCTGAGTCATCTTGCCCATGAGGCATGGTTCCCAAGCATCAACTGATTCATAATCAAGTGATTCCAAAAGCCCATCAGCATGGATTTTCTTCATGCGCTTTACACCAATATGACCTAAACGGTAGTGCCACAAATAAGTTGCACTATCATTATTAACTTTGCATCTTTTGGCTTCAATATTATGAAAATGTGTATCACCACGATCGAGATCCAACAAACCATTTTCATTGGGTGTATGACCATAGAAGGTTTTATTCATGTAAACAGAACAACAATTATTCTCTAACTTACATGAATAACCGTATTGCAATAAACATGATCCAATCATATTCATGCTCAACGCAAACACTAAATAACATTTATTTTAGGTTTAACACTAATCCCGAAAGTATAGGGAGTGTGCGATGATGATCATATCAATCTTGGAACCATTTCCAATACACATCGTCACTTCACCCTTAACTAGTCTCTGTTCATTCTGCAACTCCCGTTTCGAGTTACTATTCTTAGCAACTGAACTAGTATCAAATACTGAGGGGTTGCTATAAACACTAGTAAAGTACACATCAATAATATGTATATCAAATATACCTATGTTCACTTTGCCATCCTTCTTATCAGCCAATTACTTGGGGTAGTTCCGTTTCCAGTGACCAGTCCCTTTGTAGTAGAAGCACTCAGTTTCAGGCTTAGGTCAAGACTTGGTTTTTTTCACTTGAGCAGCAACTTGCTTGCCATTCTTCTTGAAGTTCCCCTTTCTTCCCTTTGTCCCTTTACTTGAAACTAGTGGTTTTGTTTACCATCAACACTTGATGCTTTTCTTGATTTCTACCTTCGTCGATTTCAGCATCACGAAGAGCTTGGGAATCATTTCCGCTATCCCTTGCATATTATAGTTCATCACGAAGTTCTACTAACTTGGTGATGGTGACTAGAGAATTCTGTCAATCACTATTTTATCTGGAAGATTAGCTCCCCCTTGATTCAAGCGATTGTAGTACCCAGACAATCTGAGCACATGCTCACTGCTTGAGCTATTCTCCTCCATCTTTTAGCTATAGAACTTGTTGGAGACTTCATATCTCTCAACTCGGCTATTTTCTTGAAATAATAACTTCAACTCCTGGAACATCTCATATGGTCCATGACGTTCAAAACGTCTTTCAAGTCCCGATTCTAAGCCGTTTAAGCATGGTGCACTAAACTATAAAGTAGTCATCATATTGAGCTAGCCAAACGTTCATAACATCTGCATCTGCTCCTGCAATAGGGTTGTCACCTAGCGGTGCATCAAGGACATAATTCTTCTGTGCAGCAATGAGGATAAACCTCAGATCATGGATCCAATCCGCATCATTGCTACTAACATCTTTCAACTTAGTTTTCTCTAGGAACATATCGAAAATAAAACAGGGGAGCTAAACGCGAGCTATTGATCTACAACATAGATATGCTAATACTACCAGGACTAAGTTCATGATAAATTTAAGTTCAATTAATCATATTACTTAAGAACTCCCACTTAGATAGACATCCCTCTAATCCTCTAAGTGATCACGTGATCCATATCAACTAAACCATGTCCGGTCATCACGTGAGATGGAGTAGTTTCAATGGTGAACATCACTATGTTGATCATATCTACTATATGATTCACGCTCGACCTTTCGGTCTCAGTGTTCCGAGGCCATATCTGTTATATGCTAGGCTCGTCAAGTTTAACCTGAGTATTCCGTGTGTGCAACTGTTTTGCACCCGTATTATTTGAACGTAGAGCATATCACACCCGATCATCACGTGGTGTCTCAGCACGAAGAACTTTCGCAATGGTGCATACTCAGGGAGAACACTTGTACCTTGATAATTAGTGAGAGATCATCTTATAATGCTACCGTCGAACTAAGAAAAATAAGATGTATAAAAGATAAACATCACATGCAATCAAAATCATTTGACATGATATGGCCATCATCATCTTGTGCCTTTGATCTCCATCTCCAAAGCATCGACATGATTTCCATCGTCACCGACATGACACCATGATCTCCATCATCTTGATCTATATCAATGTGTCGTCACATGGTCGTCTCGCCAACTATTGCTCTTGCAACTATTGCTATCGCATAGCGATAAAGTAAAGCAATTATTTGGCGCTTGCATATTATGCAATAAAGAGACAACCATAAGGCTTCTGCCAGTTGCCGATAACTTCAGAAAACATGATCATCTTATACAACAACTTATATCTCATCACGTCTTGACCATATCACATCACAACATGCCCTGCAAAAACAAGTTAGACGTCCTCTACTTTGTTGTTGCAAGTTTTACGTGGCTGCTACGGGCTGAGCAAGAACCGTTCTTACCTACGCGTCAAAACCACAACGATAGTTTGTCAAGTTAGTGCTGTTTTAACCTTCTCAAGGACCGGGCGTAGCCACACCCGGTTCAACTAAAGTTGGAGAAACTGACACCCGCTAATCACCTGTGTGCATAGCACGGCGGTAAAACCAGTCTCACGTAAGCGTACGCGTAATGTCGGTCCAGGCCGCTTCATCCAACAATATCGCTGAACCAAAGTGTGACATGATGGTAAGCAGTATGACTTATATCGCCCACAACTCACTTATGTTCTACTCGTGCATATTACATCAACGCATAAAACCTGGCTCGGGTACCACTGTTGGGGAACGTAGTAATTTCAAAAAAAATCCTATGCACACGCAAGATCATGGTGATGCATAGCAACGAGAGGGGAGAGTGTGTCCACGTTCCCTCGTAGACCGAAAGCGGAAGCGTTAGCACAAAACGGTTGATGTAGTCGTACGTCTTCACGATCCGACCGATCAAGTACTGAACGCACGGCACCTCCGAGTTCTGCACACATTCAACTCGATGACGTCCCTCGAACTCCGATCCAGCCGAGTGTTGAGGGAGAGTTTCGTCAGTACGACGGCGTGGTGACAATGATGATGTTCTACCGACGCAGGGCTTCGCCTAAGAACCGCTACAATATGATCAAGGTGGATTATGGTGGAGGGCGGCACCGCACACGGCTAAGAGATCAAGAGATCAATTGTTGTGTCTATGGGGTGTCCCCTGGCCATGTATATAAAGGAGTGGAGGAGGGGAGGGGCCGGCCCTCTCTATGGCGCGCCCTAGGGGAGTCCTACTCCCACCGGGAGTAGGATTCACCCTTTCCTAGTAGAACTAGGAGCCCTTCCAAGTAGTAGGAGTAGGAGAGAAGGAAAGGGAAAAGAGAAGAGAAGGAAGGAGGGGGCGCAGCCCTTCCCCCTAGTTCAATTCAGACTAGGCCTTGGGGGGCGCGTGGCCTGCCTCTCTCTCTTTCCCCTTAAGCCCAATAAGGCCCATACACTCCCCGGCGAATTCCCGTAACTCCCCGGTACTCCGATAAATACCCGAATCACTCGGAACCTTTCCGATGTTCAAATATAGTCGTCCAATATATCGATCTTTACATCTCGACCATTTTGAGACTCCTTTTCATGTCCCGGATCTCATCCGGGACTCCGAACTACCTTTTGTACATCAAAACACATAAACTCATAATATAACCGTCATCGAACTTTAAGCGTGCGGACCCTACGGGTTCGAGAACTATGTAGACATGACCGAGACACGTCTCCGGTCAATAACCAATAGCGGAACCTGGATGCTCATATTGGCTCCTACATATTCTACGAAGATCTTTATCGGTCAAACCGCATAACACCATACGTTGTTCCTTTGTCATCGGTATGTTACTTGCCCAAGATTCGATCGTCGGTATCTCAATACCTAGTTCGATCTCGTTACTGACAAGTCTCTTTACTCGTTCCGTAATACATCATCCCGCAACTAACTCATTAGCTACATTGCTTGCAAGGCTTATAGTGATGTGCATTGCCGAGTGGGCCCAGAGATACCTCTCCGACAATCGGAGTGACAAATACTAATCTCGAAATACGCCAACCCGACAAGTACCTTTGGAGACACCTGTAGAGAACCTTTATAATCACCCAGTTATGTTGTGACGTTTGGTGGCACACAAAGTGTTCCTCCGGTAAACGGGAGTTGCATAATCTCATAGTCATAGGAACATGCATAAGTCATGAAGAAAGCAATAGCAACAAACTAAACGATCAAGTGCTAAGCTAAGGGAATGGGTCAAGTCAATCACATCATTCTCCTAATGATGTGATCCCGTTAATCAAATGACAACTTACGTCTATGGTTAGGAAACATAACCATCTTTGATCAACGAGCTAGTCAAGTAGAGGCATACTAGTGACACTCTGTTTGTCCATGTATTCACACATGTATTATGTTTCCGGTTAATACAATTCTAGCATGAATAATAAACATTTTTCATGATATAAGGAAATAAATAATAATTTTATTATTGCCTATAGGGCATATTTCCTTCAAGTACAACCGTGGTTCTATCTGCATCGACATGTAGCACGATCTTTTCTGAAGACCGTGTTTTTACTCCGACAGATACTGCCATCACTCCCTCCAATTGAAATGGCTGATAAACAAGAAAAGTAATTGAATGTACAGACATTGTAAGATAGACAGGTGCAATGGATAGTAGGGAAGAAAACAGGGCATGAAATAATTCACATTTATGTTGTCTAAGCAAACAGAATAGGAGGACATAATTTCACATATATGATGGCTAATTAAACAGGATAGAATGACACAATTTCACATGTATGATGGCTAAGAGCATCTCCAGCCGTTCGCCCCCAGGACGCATAAAAATCGCCCCCTGGGGGCGAGCTGGCGATACAATCGGCGCTGGGGGCGGTTTCGCGCCCAGTCATCGCCCCCAGCTCGCCCCCAGGCACCGATATTGGCCCACTTTTTAGCCCCATTTCGGCGAATAAAGGGCCCATATGGGCGACAATAGGACCATATTCGGCGTGGTTCGGCGTTCAATTATGCACATAAATTTTTTATCACATATTTCATCACAGAAATATCAAATACTTCAACAAAATAGTACAACAACAAATAGTTCAATACAAATTATATAGTTCAACAAATAAAAACTCATATTTCATCACACGTCGCGCCCGGTGTTGCCCTTGAGCCTGCATAGATGCTCTATCAGATCTTGCTGCAGTTGACGATGCACCTATGGGTCTCGGATCTACTGACGCATACTGAGATAGGCAGTCTAGGTTGCCAGTAGCTGGTGATCAACTTCGGCTAGAGGACCCTGCCTGTAGTATGGTTCAGTGTCAAACACTTGGTCTTCTTGCTCGCTCTCGATGATGATGTTGTGCAAGATGACACATCAAGTCATAATCTCCCACATTTGATCTTTCGACGAGGTCTGAGCGGGGTACCAGACAACAGCAAATCAAGATTGGAGCACACCAAATGTCCGCTCGACATCCTTCCTGGAAGCCTCCTGAACCTTCGCAAACTGGGCGTTCTTGCCTCCTCGCACAGGGTTTGAGATCGTCTTCACAAATGTCGACCATCTCGGATAGATGCCATCAGCTAGATAGTACCCCTTGTTGTAGTGCCGCCCATTGATCTCGAAGTTCACCGGAGGAGAATGACCTTCAACAAGCTTGGCAAAGACAGGAGAGCACTGCAGCACGTTGATGTCATTGTGAATTCCTGGCATACCAAAGAAGGAGTGCCAAATCCAGAGGTCCTGTGTGGCCACCGCCTCAAGTACCACACTGCAACCGCCTTTGGCGCCTATGTACATCCCCTGCCAAGCAAATGGGAAATTCTTCCATTTCCAATGCATGCAGTCGATGCTTCCAAGCATCCCAGGAAATCCTCTTGCTGCATTCTGTGCTAGGATCCGAGCAGTGTCTTCCACATTGGGTGTTCTCAAGTATTGCGGTCCAAACACTGCCACCACTGCCCGACAGAACTTGTAGAAACACTCTATGCTGGTGGACTCGGCCATGCGCCCATAGTCGTCGAGTGAATCACCGGGAGCTCCGTATGCAAGCATCCTCATCATTGTCATGCACTTCTGGATGGAGGTGAATCCAAGGGCGCCGGTGCAATCCATCTTGCACTTGAAGTAGTTGTCGAACTCCCGGATGGAATTCACAATCCTGAGGAAGAGCTTTCGGCTCATCCGATAACGGCGCCGAAATGTTTTCTCGCCGTGAAGTGGAGCATCGGCGAAGTAGTCGGAGTAGAGCATGCAGTAGCCTTCGAGACGATGCCGGTTCTTTGCTTTCACCAGCCCCGGCGCCGAGCCACCTCGACGCGGCTTTTCATTGCTCGCCAGCAGCTGGACGAGGGCGGCGAGCACCATGAGATGCTCTTCTTCCTGGACGTCGGCCTCGGCTTCCTCCTCCAGTAGCGCGGCGAGCGCTTCCTCGTCATCCGAGTCCATCGCCGAGGCAAGCAAATCGGCGAACACCTTGCGCCCGGCGGGCGTGCCCCTGCCGCTAAACTGCCCCTCCGCGGCCGGAAATGGCGGTCGGAAATGCCCAGCTGCTGTTGGAGGTGCTGCCATGGTGAAGCTCTGCTATTTTTCCGACGTGGAATGTCTATCTAGTGGTGAAAGGCGGCGGGCGGCGCCGGGATATAGCTACTGGCGGCCGAGGGCGCGGGGGGTGGGAGGCGAGTCGGGGAAGAAAACCTTGACTTTTCCCCTGGCGGCGTGGGCCAGCCGCGCTTTTCCCTTGCGCCGGAGCCCCCAACTGTCCCCCAGTGCACCGGGTTAGGCTAGTGACCACCGGGCGGAAAAAGGGCCGAACCGGCATTTTTCGGCGTCCTGGGGGCGCGACTGGGACGTTTTTTTGGCGCCGGCGCTGAAAAAGTGGCCTGGGGGGCCTGTTGGGGGCGCGGCTAGAGATGCTCTAACTAAACAGGATAGAATGACATACTTCAAAATATGATGACTATGTAAACAGGATGACATGATATAACTGTACGATGTGTCTATTAAAGTGGTTGGCATGCCATAAATCACAAACATGCCGTCGATGGAAACATGATATATCGAGAGCAGCATCGCAAGCAAGAGCAAGAGCGAGAGCAGCAGTGTGAGCAAGAGCAAGAGCGGGAGCAGCAGCGTGAGCAAGAGCAATAGCAAGAGCAGACCAGGCAGGGGACCGAGAGCAAGAGCAGAGCAGCAGCGCGAGCAAGAGCTAAAGCAGCAACAACTCCTACTGATGTGGACGTCGCCGCCGAGGGAGCGACGCCGTGGAGGAAGTGGCCGGCGACGGCGCCGTGGATGGAGCCGCGCCGTGTCGGCTCGGGACCGAGCGCCGGCAGCACCGTGAGATCGAATCAAGAAGAAAATGCGGCGATTAGTGTACAACCTCTTTGGTGGCGCCGATTAGGCCGAAGCTTCATCCGAGGAAACAGTGATGATGATGCTCTTCTGGTGGTGCAGGTGAAGACGGTGGTGTGGGAATGGAGGTGGCGCAAAAGACGAGGGGAGCGTCGGGGCAGCTCCTTGGAGGTGGAGGACGGGGTGGCTGAACCAACAGGACGATGAGATCGACAACGGATCCTCATCCGGTATGGTGGATGAGGGACATTGAGGTGTTGCTGTGGACGACGTCGTCGGGGATGAGGCTCCGGCTGGGTGGCGGACGAAGCAGGGTGTGGGGTTTCGTCGCGGGTTTTCACAGCCTCGGTGTACGAATGGGTGGGCGGATGAGATGGCAGTGGGGAACCATGGCTTAGAGACGCGCTTGTCCGAAACGTGGGGTAAGTTACGAAAGTACCCCCACCGATTTGAGGCGGTTCTTTCGGTTCAGGGGTACCACGGGCATTTCGCATGTCGGGATTTCACAGGAGGTGGGAGTTTTCGCGCGCGTTGTAATTTCGGAATAGCAAGGCGCGGGTTGAGATGAAGGGAGTTGTTGGAGCACAATGAGACAAAGATATATCTTAAATATTTCAGGCTAACAAGGTGCGGGCTGAAGAGGCGGGAGTTTCGCAGCACGATAAACAGAGACGCTAGCTTGAATTTTTGGCATAACAAGGCGCGGCTTGAAATTTCGGAAGAACAAGCTTAACTTGTACCCAAAAAAAGACAATTTGCACCTCAACACGCACAACACACACACAAACACCATTTAGACTAGAGTAAGGTACACATGTATTGCACGCATGAGATTTGGCAACCAAATTATGAATAAATACCACATTATAGCATGCAGGCTTTGAGTCATATATGCATGATGTAGATGTTTGTTTAATTCTTATAGTTCATTTCATTCAAAATCATCTAGTTTTTATAAGAAAGCTAATCTATTTTAAGATTCATGGAATTGTGCGTCATAAGACATAAAGAAAAAACAAATAATAGCAAATCATGTAGAAAAACATTTGGGCAATTCTGATACGGAAGATTCTAGAACAAATAAGAAGTGCTTGTGTTTTGATGTTTGTGCATTATGCTTAAGTTCAACCATGGAGTCTTCTAGATTATACATGTGGCGAAATCTGGTGGAATCTAGATGATATCCAACGGCCAGTAGTGCTCAAATTTGCCATCTTTGGACCATCGGATTCGCCTCATCCAATGACCATCTTTCAAAGTTAAAGTTACCCGCACACAATATAAAAAATATAAAATATAATATATATAGGGGTATAGATATAGATATGTGATGCGAAAGCCGCCCATCATCTCCAATTAGAATAGTGTGTCCATGCACGGATGCGACGTGGCCAAATGATGTCTGACATCGGTATCTCAAATTCAAATCAGTCTGACCTTGTTCAATGTGTATACATTACAACATGCTCGTTTCCAAACCACACCGCGCAGATCTCCGTTATATTCATGTATGCATGGGTTTCAAACATCAGGATCTCTTATTAAAATATTTGAATTCAACTTTACATTGATTATGACCTCACCTATTCTTTTACACCCACACAGTAGTCTTCTCTTTATAATTGTACCACTAACTTTCTCTCGTGCATGCATGCATGCACACTACCAGTCAGCATTATCCATCGCATGCATGCAATCTTTTTCTTCAGGTCGGTCTCCCATGAAGGCACACACCCACACACATCCCCCTCTCCATCATATCGAGCTTTCTTTATCTCTCACGCGTGCATGCACAACGATCAATGTTCCTCTATGTATATGTGTATATAGCTAGGTCTTTCGTAGTTTTCCACACAAACCGATCAATCGATATATCCAGTGAGGTCTCACAATCTTTCCCACGTCCACATCGATCAATCTATACCTCTCTATATAGGATTAACATATATAGCTAATACACCCACATTAATTATATATCCAATGTCCCCCTCTCATCATCCTTGCCTTTCGCTTCATCTCTCAGATGCGTGCACAATGGCGAAGACAGGGGGCAGTAAGGGCCCTGCCCCTCTCCCCTAACATCATTATATATCGAGGCTAATATGAATGTGATCATTAGACATTTGCTGCTAAAAATGGTTTAAGTTCATGAATTGACCCTCCTCGTAAAGGATTAGCAATGCTTGGCCCCCTAGCTCATTTATTTTTCATGCATGGCTCCGCCACTACGCGCAACAATGCACGTGTTCGCCCCCTCTCTCTAAATATCGATCTCGCACTTGTGCATTCCTTCCTAGTCTCCCTCCACTCGGCCCCTCGCACCATCTTCTAGCCCCCACCGGATTTTGCCACATGTACAATCTAGTAGACTCCATGATTGAACTTAAGCATAATGCACAAACTGTTGGGGAACGTAGTAATTTCAAAATTTTCCTACGCACACGCAAGATCATGGTGATGCATAGCAAGGAGAGAGGAGAGTGTTGTCCATGTACCCTCGCAGACCGAAAGCAGAAGCGTTATGACAACGCGGTTGATGTAGTCGTACATCTTCATGGCCCGACCGATCAAGCACCGAAACTACGGCACCTTCGAATTCTAGCACACGTTCAGCTCGATGACAATCCCCGGACTCCGATCCAGCAAAGTGTCAGGGAAGAGTTCCGTCAGCACGACGGCGTGGTGACGATCTTGATGTTCTATCGTTGCAGGGCTTCGCCTAAGCACCGCTACAATATTATCGAGGATTATGGTGGAGGGGGGCACCACACACAGCTAAGAGAACGATCACGAAGATCAACTTGTGTGTCTAGAGGTGCCCCCTTCCCCCCGTATATAAAGGAGCAAGGGGGGAGGCCGGCCGGCCCTTGGGGCGCGCCAAGGAGGGGGGAGTCCTCCTCCTAGTAGGAGTAGGACTCCCCTTTCCTAGTCCAACTAGGAAGAGAGAAGGGGGAAGGAAAGAGAGGGAGAGGGAGAGGGAAAGAGGGGCCGCACCCCCCTCCCCTAGTCCAATTCGGACTCCCCATGGGAGGGGGGCCGCCACCGGCTGCTGCCCTCTCTCTCCCCTCAGGCCCACTAAGGCCCAATACTTCCCCGGGGGGTTTCGGTAACCCTTCCGGCACTCCGGTTTTCTCCGAAATCACCCAAAACACTTCCGGTGTCCGAATATAGCTGTCCAATGTATCGATCTTTATGTCTCAACCATTTCGAGACTCCTCGTCATGTCCGTGATCATATCCGGGACTCCAAACTACCTTCCGTACATCAAAATATATAAACTCATAATGAAACTGTCATCGTAACGTTAAGCGTGCGGACCCTACGTGTTCGACAACAATGTAGACATGACCGAGACACGTCTCCGGTCAATAACCAATAGCGGAACCTGGATGCTCATATTGGCTCCTACATATTCTACGAAGATCTTTATCGATTAGACCGCATAACAACATACGTTGTTCCCTTTGTCATCGGTATGTTACTTGCCCAAGATTCGATCGTCGGTATCTCAATACCTAGTTCAATCTCGTTACCGCAAGTCTCTTTACTCGTTCTATAATACATCATCTCGCAACTAACTCATTAGTTGCATTGCTTGCAAGGCTTAAGTGATGTGCATTACCGAGAGGGCCCAGAGATACCTCTCCGACAATCGGAGTGACAAATCCTAATCTCGAAATACGCCAACCCAACATGTACCTTTGGAGACACCTGTAGAGCACCTTTATAATCACCCAGTTACGTTGTGACGTTTGGTAGCACACAAAGTGTTCCTCCGGCAAACGGGAGTTGCATAATCTCATAGTCATAGGAACATGTATAAGTCATGAAGAAAGCAATAGCAACATACTAAACGATCGGGTGCTAAGCTAATGGAATGGGTCATGTCAATCACATCATTCTCCTAATGATGTGATCCCATTAATCAAATGACAAAACATGTCTATGGTTAGGAAACATAACCATCTTCGATTAACGAGCTAGTCAAGTAGAGGCATACTAGTGACGTTTAGTTTGTCTATGTATTCACACAAGTATTATGTTTTCGGTTAGTACAATTCTAGTATGAATAATAAACATTTATCATGATATAAGGAAATAAATCATAACTTTATTATTGCCTCTAGGGCATATTTCCTTCAGTCTCCCACTTGCACTAGAGTCAATAATCTAGTTCACATCGCCATGTGATTTAACATCAATAGTTCACAACACCATGTGATTAACACCCATAGTTCACATCGACATGTGACCAACACCCAAAGGGTTTACTAGAGTCAATAATCTAGTTCACATCGCTATGTGATTAACACCCAAAGAGTACTGAGGTGTGATCATGTTTTGCTTGTGAGAGAAGTTTAGTCAACGGGTCTGCCACATTCAGATCCGTAAGTATTTTGCAAATTTCTATGTCAACAATGCTCTGCATGGAGTTACTCTAGCTAATTGCTCCCACTTTCAATATGCATCCAGATTGAGACTTAGAGTCATCTGGATCAGTGTCAAAACTTGCATCGACGTAACCCTTTATGACGAACCTTTTGTCACCTCCATAATCGAGAAACATATCCTTATTCCACTAAGGATAATTTTGACCAATGTCCAGTGATCTACTCCTAGATCACTATTGTACTCCGTTGCCAAACTCAGGGTAGGGTATACAATAGGTCTGGTACATAGCATGGCATACTTTATAGAACCTATGGCTGAGGCATAGGGAATGACTTTCATTCTCTCTCTATCTTCTGTCGTGGTCGGGTTTTGAGTCTTACTCAACTTCACACCTTTGTAACACAGGCAAGAACTCCTTCTTTGATTGTTCCATTTTGAACTACTTCAAAATCTTGTCAAGGTATGTACTCGTTGAAAAACTTATCAAGCGTCTTGATCTATCTCTATAGATCTTGATGCTCAATATGTAAGCAGCTTCATCGAGGTCTTTCTTTGAAAAACTCCTTTCAAACACTCCTTTATGCTTTGCAGAATAATTCTACATTATTTCCGATCAACAATATGTCATACACATATACTTATCAGAAATGTTGTAGTGCTCCCACTCACTTTCTTGTAAATACAGGCTTCACCGCAAGTCTGTATAAAACTATATGCTTTGATTAACTTATCAAAGCGTATATTCCAACTCCGAGATGCTTGCACCAGTCCATAGATGGATCGCTGGAGCTTGCATATTTTGTAAGTACCTTTAGGATTGACAAAACCTTCTGGTTGCATCATATACAACTCTTCTTTAATAAATCCATTAAGGAATGCAGTTTTGTTTATCCATTTGCCAGATTTCATAAAATGCGGCAATTGCTAACATGATTTGGACAGACTTAAGCATAGATACGAGTGAGAAATTCTCATCGTAGTGAACACCTTGAACTTGTCAAAAACCTTTTTGCGACAATTCTAGCATTGTAGATAGTAACACTACTATCAGCGTCCGTCTTCCTCTTGAAGATCCATTTAATCTCAATGGCTCGCCGATCATTGGGCAAGTCAATCAAAGTCCATACTTTGTTCTCATACATGGATCTCATCTCAGATTTCATGGCCTCAAGCCATTTCGCGAAATCTGGGCTCATCATCTCTTCCTCATAGTTCGTAGGCTCGTCATGGTCAAGTAATATGACCTCCAGAACAGGATTACCGTACCACTCTGGTGCAGATCTCACTCTAGTTTACCTACGAGGTTCAGTAGTAACTTGATCTGAAGTTACATGATCATCATCATTAGCTTCCTCACTAATTGGTGTAGTAGTCACAGAAACAAATTTCTGTCATGAACTACTTTCCAATAAGGGAGCAGGTACAGTTACCTCATCAAGTTCTACTTTCCTCCCACTCACTTCTTTCGAGAGAAACTCCTTCTCTAGAAAGGATCCACTCTCAGCAATGAATAACTTGCCTTTGGATCTGTGATAGAAGGTGTACCCAACATTTTCTTTTGGGTATCCTATGAAGACACACTTCTCCGATTTGGGTTTTAGCTTATCAAGTTGAAACTTTTTCACATAAGCATTGCAACCTCAAACTTTAAGAAACGACAACTTTGGTTTCTTGCCAAACCACAGTTCATACGGTGTCACCTCAACGGATTTAGATGGTGCCCTTTTTAACGTGAATGTAGCTGTCTCTAATGCATAACCCCAAAACGATAGCGGTAAATCTGTAAGAGACATCATAGATCGCACCATATCAAGTAAAGTACGATTACGACGTTCGGACACACCATTACACTGTGGTGTTCCAGGTGGCGTGAGTAATGAAACTATTTCACATTGTTTTAACTGAAGGCCAAACTCGTAACTCAAATATTTTACTTCTGCGATCATATCGTAGAAACTTTTATTTTGATACGATGATTCTCCACTTCACTCTGAATTTTTTTGAACTTTTCAAATGTTTCAGATTTGTGTTTCATCAAGTAGATATACTCATATCTGCTCAAATCATCTATGAAGATCAAAAAATAATGATACCTGCCGCGAGCTTCAATATTCATCGGACCACATACATCAGTATGCATGATTTCCAATAAGTCAGTTGCTTGCTCCATTGTTCCGGAGAATGGAGTCTTAGTCATCTTGCCCATGAGGCATGGTTTGCAAGCATCAACTGATTCATAATCAAGTGATTCCAAAAGCCCATAAGCATGGATTTTCTTCATGCGCTTTACACCAATATGACCTAAACGGCAGTGCCACAAATAAGTTGCACTATCATTATTAACTTTGCATCTTCTGGCTTCAATATTATGAGAATGTGTATTACCACAATCGAGATCCAACAAAACATTTTCATTGGGTGTATGACCATAGAAGGTTTTATTCATGTAAACAGAACAATAATTTATTCTTTTACTTAAATGAATAACCGTATTGCAATAAACATGATCAAATCATATTCATGCTCAACGCAAACACCAAATAACACTTATTTAGGTTCAACACTAATCCTGAAAGTATAGGGAGTGTGCGATGATGATCATATCAATCTTGGAACCACTTCCAACACACATCATCACTTCACCCTTAACTAGTCTCTGTTCATTCTGCAACTCCTGTTTCGAGTTACTACTCTTAGCAACTAAACCAGTATCAAATACTGAGGGGTTGCTACGAACACTAGTAAAATACACATCAATAATCTGTATATCAAATATATCTTTGTTCACTTTGCCATCCTTCTTATCCGCCAAATACTTGGGGCAGTTCCGCTTCCAGTGACCAGTCCCTTTGCAGTAGAAGCACTTAGTCTCAGGCTTAGGACCAGACTTGGGCTTCTTCACTTGAGCAGCAACTTGCTTGCCGTTCTTCTAGAAGTTCCCTTTCTTTCCCTTTGCCCTTTTCTTGAAACTAGTGGTCTTGTTAATCATCAACACTTGATGCTCTTTCTTGATTTCTACCTTCATCGATTTCATTATCATGAAAAGCTCGGGAATCATTTTCATCATCCCTTGCGTACTATAGTTCATCACGAAGTTCTACTAACTTGGTGATGGTGACTAGAGAATTTTGTCAATCACTATTTTATCTGGAAGATTAACTCCCACTTGATTCAAGCGATTGTAGTACCCAGACAATCTGAACACATGCTCACTGCTTGAGCTATTCTCCTCCATCTTTTAGCTATAGAACTTGTTGGAGACTTCATATCTCTCAACTCGGGTATTTGCTTGAAATATTAACTTCAACTCCTGGAACATCCATATGATCCATGAAGTTCAAAACGTCTTTGAAGTCCCGATTCTAAGATATTAAGCATGGTGCACTAAACTATCAAGTAGTCATCATATTGAGCTAGCCAAACGTTCATGACGTCTGCATCTGCTCCTGCAATAGGTCTGTCACCTAGCAGTGCATTAAGGACATAATTCTTCTGTGCAGCAATGAGGATAAACCTCAGATCATGGATCCAATCCGCATCATTGCTACTAACATCTTTCAACTTAGTTTTCTCTAGGAACATATCAAAAATAAAACAGGGGAGCTAAACACGAGCTATTGATCTACAACATAGATATGTTAATACTACCAGGACTAAGTTCATGATAAATTTAAGTTCAATTAATCATATTACTTAAGAACTCCCACTTAGAAAGACATCCCTCTAATCTTATAAGTGATCACGTGATCCAAATCAACTAAACCATAACCGATCATCACGTGAAATGGAGTAGCTTTCAATGGTGAACATCAATATGTTGATCATATCTACTATATGATTCACGCTCGACCTTTCGGTCTCAGTGTTCCGAGGCCATATCTGCATATGCTAGGCTCGTCAAGTTTAACCTGAGTATTCTGCGTGTGCAAAACTGGCTTGTACCCGTTGTAGATGGACGTAGAGCTTATCACACCCAATCATCATGTTGTGTTTGGGCACGACGAACTTTGGCAATGGTGCATACTCAGGGAGAACACTTTTATCTTGAAATTTAGTGAGAGATCATCTTATAATGCTACCGTCATAACTAAGCAAAGATAAGATGCATAAAAGATAAATATCACATGCAATCAAAATATGTGACATGATATGGCCATCATCATCTTGTGCCTTTGATCTCCATCTTCAAAACATCGTCATGATTTCCATCGTCACCGGCATGACACCATGATCTCCATCATCTTGATCTATATCAATGTGTCGTCACTTGGTCGTCTCGCCAACTATTGCTCTTGCAACTATTGCTATCGCATAGCGATAATTGTAAAGCAATTATGTGGCGCTTGCATCTTATGCAATAAAGAGACAACCATAAGGCTTCTCCCAGTTGCCGATAACTTCAACAAAACATGATCATCTTATACAACAACTTATATCTCATCACGTCTTGACCATATCACATCACAACATGCCTTGCAAAAACAAGTTAGACGTCCTCTACTTTGTTGTTGCAAGTTTTACGTGGCTGCTACGGGCTTAGCAAGAACCGTTCTTACCTACGCATCAAAACCACGACGATAGTTTGTCAAGTTGGTGCTGTTTTAACCTTCTCAAGGACCGGGCATAGCCACACTCGGTTCAACTAAAGTTGGAGAAACTGAAATCCGCTAGTCACCTGTGTGCATAGCACGGCGGTAAAAACCAGTCTCACGTAAGCGTACGCGTAATGTCGGTCCGGGCCGCTTCATCCAACAATACCGCCGAACCAAAGTGTGACATGCTGGTAAGCAGTATGACTTATATCGCCCACAACTCACTTGTGTTCTACTCATGCATATTACATCAATGCATAAAACCTGGGCTCGGATGCCACTATAGGGGAACGTAGTAATTTCAAAATTTTCCTACGCACACGCAAGATCGTGGTGATGCATAGCAATGAGAGGGGAGAGTGTTGTCCACGTACCCTCATAGACCGAAAGCGGAAGCGTTATGACAACGCGATTGATGTAGTCGTACGTCTTTACGACCCGACCGATCAAGCACCGAAACTATGGCACCTCCGAGTTCTAGCACACGTTCAGCTCGATGACAATCCCCGGACTCCGATCCAGCAAAGTGTCGGGGAAGAGTTCCGTCAGCACGACGGCGTGGTGACGATCTTGATGTTCTACCGTTGTAGGGCTTCTCCTAAGCACCGCTACAATATTATCGAGGATTATGGTGGAGGGGGGCACTGCACACGGCTAAGAGAACGATCACGAAGATCAACTTGTGTGTCTAGAGGTGCCCCCTTGCCCCCGTATATAAAGGAGCAAGGGGGGAGGCCGGCCGGCCCTTGGGGCGCGCCAAGGAGGGGGGAGTCCTCCTCCTAGTAGGAGTAGGACTCCCCTTTCCTAGTGCAACTAGGAAGAGAGAAGGGGGAAGGAAAGAGAGGGAGAGGGAGAGGGAAAGAGGGGCCGCACCCCCCTCCCCTAGTCCAATTCGGACTCCCCATGGGAGGGGGCATGTGTAGGATCGAAAGTATGTCTAGAGGGGGGGGGTGATTAGACTACTTGACCAAATAAAAACTTAACCTTTTCCCAATTTTAGTTCTTGGCAGATTTTAGCTATTGTAGGACAAGTCAAGCAATCATCACACAATTCAAGCAAGCATGCAAAGAGTATATTGGCAGCGGAAAGTAAAGCATGCAACTTGCAAGAATGTAAAGGGAAGGGTTTGGAGAATTCAAACGCAATTGGAGACACGGATGTTTTTCCCGTGGTTCGGATAGGTGGTGCTATCCTACATCCACGTTGATGGAGACTTCAACCCACGAAGGGTAATGGTTGCGCGAGTCCACGGAGGGCTCCACCCACGAAGGGTAATGGTTGCGCGAGTCCACGGAGGGCTCCACCCACGAAGGGTCCACGAAGAAGCAACCACCCACGAAGGGTCCACCAAGAAGCAACCACCCACGAAGGGTCCACGAAGAAGCAACCTTGTCTATCCCACCATGGCCATCGCCCATGAAGGACTTGCCTCACTAGCGGTAGATCTTCACGAAGTAGGCGATCTCCTTGCCCTTACAAACTCCTTGGTTCAACTCCACAATCTTGTCGGAGGCTCCCAAGTGACACCTAGCCAATCTAGGAGACACCACTCTCCAAGAAGTAACAAATGGTGTGTTGATGATGAACTCGGTGGGACCGATTTGCTCTTTCGGTGAGACCGAAAAGTTACAAAAAGGAAACAAAGAGTTTACACTGCAATCTTGATGGGACCGATTCGCTCTTTCAGTGAGACCAAAAAGTTACGAAAAGGAAACAAAGAGTTTACACTGCAATCTCGGTGGGACCGATTCTCTCTTTCGGTGAGACCGAAAAGTTACGAAAGGGAAACAGAGAGTTTGCAATCCCATCTCGGTGAGACCGAGATCCCTATCGGTAGAACCGAATTGCTAGGGTTTGGCAGTGGCTTATGACAAGTGAAACCCGGTGGCGCCGGATAGAAAGAATCGGTAGGACCGATTTTGGCTTAGGGTTTAGGTCATTTGTGGAAGTGGGAAAGTAGCTGAGGATTTGGAGCATATCATTAAGCACATGAAGCAAGAGGCTCATTAAGCAACACCTCATCCCTCCTTGATAGTATTGGCTTTTCCTAAAGACTCAATGTGATCTTGGATCACTAAAATATAAAATGAAGAGTCTTTAGCTTTTGAGCTTGAGCCAATCCTTTGTCCTTAGCATTTTGAGGGTTCCACTTTCACATCCATGCTATGCCAATCATTGAGCTTTCCTGAAATAGTCATCTTGGAATAGCATTAGCTCAATGAGCTATATGTTGTTATGAATTACCAAAACCACCTAGGGATAGTTGCACTTTCAGCATGCCACCTCCTGGGCTGCTGCCCTCTCTCTCCCCTCAGGCCCACTAAGGCCCAATACTTCCCCGGGGGGTTCCGGTAACCCTTCCGGCACTCCGGTTTTCTCCGAAATCACCCGAAACACATCCGGTGTCCGAATATAGCCGTCCAATATATCAATCTTTATGTCTCGACCATTTTGAGACTCCTCGTCATGTCCGTGATCATATCCGGGACTCCGAACAACCTTCGGTACATCAAAATATATAAACTCATAATGAAACTGTCATCGTAACGTTAAGTGTGTGGACCCTACGGGTTCGAGAACAATGTAGACATGACCGAGACACATCTCCGGTCAATAACCAATAGCGGAACCTGGATGCTCATATTGGCTCCTACATATTCTACGAAGATCTTTATCGGCCAGACCGCATAACAACATACGTTGTTCCCTTTGTCATCGGTATGTTACTTGCCCGAGATTCGATCGTCGGTATCTCAATACCTAGTTCAATCTCGTTACCGGAAAGTCTCTTTACTCGTTCCGTAATACACCATCTCGCAACTAACTCATTAGTTGCATTGCTTGCAAGGCTTAAGTGACGTGCATTACTGAGAGGGCCCAGAGATACCTCTCCAACAATCGGAGTGACAAATCCTAATCTCGAAATACGCCAACCCAACATGTACCTTTGGAGACACCTGTAGAGCACCTTTATAATCACCCAGTTATGTTGTGACGTTTGGTAGCACACAAAGTGTTCCTCCGGCAAACGGGAGTTGCATAATCTCATAGTCACAGGAACATGTATAAGTCATGAAGAAAGCAATAGCAACATACTAAACGATCAGGTGCTAAGCTAATGGATTGGGTCATGTCAATCACATCATTCTCCTAATGATGTGATCCCGTTAATCAAATGAAAACACATGTCTATGGTTAGGAAACATAACCATCTTCGATTAACGAGCTAGTCAAGTAGAGGCATACTAGTGACATTTAGTTTGTCTATGTATTCACACAAGTATTATATTTCCGGTTAGTACAATTCTAGCATGAATAATAAACATTTATCATGATATAAGGAAATAAAAAATAACTTTATTATTGCCTCTAGGGCATATTTCCTTCACAAGCCTCAAAACAACAGTTGTTCTCTTTTGTTCTAGAATCTTCCATATCATAACTGCCCAAACTTTTTTTCTAGTTGAATTTCCATTATTTGTTTTTACTTTATGCTTTACAACGAACAATTCCATGAATCATAAAATAGATTAAGGGCTTCTTTGATTCAAAGGATTCTCAAAGGAATTTTGGAGGATTCTAATCATTAGGAATTTTTTCCTATCTTGGTTGTTTGATTCGTAGGATTGTAAACTATAGGAATTTTTCCATATGATTCATTTGCACTAGATTTCATAGGAAACATCCCATCCACTCAAACCTCTTTGAAAGAATTCTGCGTTTTTTCTATGCACAATCAAACACTCGTACAATCCTGTAGGATTCAAGACGACATTCCACTATAATCCCATGTTTTTCCTATTCCCGCGTTCTTAGCTTTTTTATAAAAACTAATTGATTTTGAATGAGATGAACTATAAGAATTAAACGAAGGGCTACATCAGGCATATATGACTCAGAGCTTACATGCTACAGTGTGGTATTTATTCATAATTTGGTTGCAAAAACTGATGCGTGCAATGCACGTGTAACTTACTAGTACTTCGAGTATGTGCAAAACACGTAAATTAGAATACCAATGGTGTGCTACACAGTGTCTCTCTTACAGTTCATGAAGCCACGTGGCACATGTGGAGGCGTTGTCGCGACCTCCTTGCGTGGATTGATCA
This sequence comes from Triticum urartu, assembly GCF_056163025.1. Taxonomy (NCBI): domain Eukaryota; kingdom Viridiplantae; phylum Streptophyta; class Magnoliopsida; order Poales; family Poaceae; genus Triticum; species Triticum urartu. Next base: position 45,360,526 of record NC_141877.1, on the reverse strand, counting down.
CAGTGACGTGCTGCTGGTTCCAGAAGAATGTACTCGTCCTCCCTGAGCCATACTAGCGGTACATGCATGAAGCGAAGATGTGCACGCACGCCACACACGCACTCATTCCCTCGCACGCACACGCGGGTACACGGGCGGACGCAATTTTGTACCAAGATCCACCCCATGTGATAATTTGACGTGTGTAAAGTCGTTCACTTCATTAATGGTCAATTAATACAGCGCATGCAAATTGAGTGGACGCGAGGGCGGAAGAAAGACATTATTACTTCATTGCGCGCATGCGAGTAGTTAAATCATGGGTTGCTAGTAGTACTTCCATTGGTATCCTTCGTATTTTCTGCCAATTTTAGACAGTAACATAATATTTACGCATTTGAGCAGTGTAGTACTTGAATTTATGTTCCACTAAACTCATCGGGAGCCATTTCAGGCCTCGAAACCAAAACCATGAATTAATCTTTACCTTGTTCCCATCACATTCAAAAGCCTGCTCACACCTACTAGTACGTACCAAACCTGAATGTGTTCCCACTATGCAGGTATTAGTACTAGTGCTAGTACTTAGGTTATAAAAAGGGGAACTACCTAACCGAAAATTACTCTACCTTTCCTCCTCATAAGTGCTTCTTCTTCGTCCGTCATTTCCATGGCCGGTGAGCAGAGCTCTAGGTCGAGAACTACTCGTAACAAGGGAGCGGCAACCAAGGCTGCGGAAAAAAGAGAGGGCTCGCTGCCATGCAGAGACCTCGAAAGATCTCTCACGGGCAGGCGATGGCTCCCAGGAGCGCCCTAGCCGCGGAGGCGAACATGCCGAGCCGGCGGAGCTGGAGTCGATCCCTCGACGGCATGCCTGATCAGGTCAAGAAGCACCTCAATAAGCAGAAGGAGTTCATCCAAGGCTTGATGGAGTTGCTGAAGGAGATCCTTGACGACATGCCCGCTGAGCTCAATCAGTAGGGGGAGTTGACCGCCGGCTTGGTGATGCTGTTGAAGAAGAGCATTGCCTCGGAGAAGAAGGCGACCGGCGAAATCCTGCGACTTCAGGAGGACAAGGCGAAGCTCTGCCACGAGATCGACCTGTTGAAGGAGAAGAACACCGGCTGGAAGAAGTTGCATGAGAATAGTAGTTCCTCGATGAAGATGCTGCAGGCCCTTGTCATGGAATAGAAGGAGGAGTTGGCGAAGCTCCGCATCGAGCTGCCGGCTGCTGTCAAGGTACGTAATGCGGCCGTGGAACAGATGATGATGGCTCGCGTCGAGAAATCCCGCGTCATGGACAGAATGAAGAAGATGGCGGAGGAGAGACGCAAGGAGATGGAGGTCGTGGAGGCGATGAAGAAGCAGTTACGACTCCGTGGCGAATTAGATCATTTGGGGTGATAATCTTCCTTCTTCTTTTGCTCCAGTGTTTCATCTTTTGCTTCGGGTGTTTTGCCGCACGTGTCACGTTCTCTGCGAGGTATGAATAGAACAATGGTTTTTTGAGGGAATGAATAGAACAATGCTAACAATGAGATGACTAGCAAATTAGATCATTTTTTATCACCATATGGCACTGGGCTGTCGTGTTTCGTGCTCCTCCGTCGTAGTACTACTCCAATGGAGAACTTGAGTATACCGCACGGTTCTTTGCTCCTCCTCGATCAGGTCGTCGGTGCATTTATACGAGCAGTCAAATCACAAGGCCCCGCCTTCCAGCAGTAATGAGCCGTCAAATCACAAAGGCCCTCGCCTCTCGTGAAACCGACGAAGCTAGACTGCCCCGCCCTCTAGCCTTTTAAAAAATGTATACTTTTGTACAACAGTAGTATCGATGGATTGCGCCATGGAGAAAAACTTGAAATTAAAAAAAGGTGGTACATATAGAGAGCGCTCGTCGCCAAAATATGCATGTAGTACTATTAAAAAGGCTAGTCACAATAATGGTGTCCAGCACAACCCACCCCTCGAATAAAACTAAGAGGGTGCTTGGATACGTTTTAGTCCCATGACTAAAAGTAGTGGGACTAAAACATGATAGCCTCACCCATGCTTTGATCCAAATACTAAAAAGGCTAAAATCAAGCTACTGAGAATTTATTATCCTCCAAACCCTCCAATCCAGAACTCGCCCGTGTTAAAGGAGAGGAGTTAAATGAGGAGATGACTAATCCAAATTTTAGTCGGGGTACCCCTGACTAAAAAAAATTAGTCTCAATACTAGTTTTAGTCCCTCTTTAGTCAGGGGTGCTTGGAACTTTAGCCTCTTAAAGCGACTATTTTTAGTCAGACTAAAATAAGTCCCTTGGATCCAAGCACCCTCTAAGCATCCTGGAATTCTTTGACAAAACTAAGCACCCTAAAATTCTTTGACAACTAAACTGCTGGCTATATGATGTTGGCCATATATATTGTACGTATATAATGTGAAGAAACGAGTGGTAGTACTATACCAACTAAAAGATGAAATGTAAGAAATACTAGTATGTACGTACTGAAGAGTTAAAGTAACGAGAAGAAACATAACATAGTTCTACTGGGGGCTTAGCACAACACACCCCTCAAATTAAATTAAGCACACCTGAAATTAAACTTTGCAACTATTCAGGTAGACACTGCATTAGAACCACCATGATCAACGATACTGCCACCTTACTCGCAGTCCTCGTCCACGTCCTCGACTTCGTCCTTGTCCCTCTTCCTCTTGGCCGATACTTCTTTGCTTGAACCGCACACTTGGCTGTTGCTCTTCATCCAACCCTTGTAGATTTTGAAGCAAAGGTAGACATCCATTGCAGCGTAGTGGATGTGGTCTATATCTAGTACATTGCGCTGCCATGCATGACGATGAAACGTGTATGGAGGTTTCTCCAGTTTACCGTACGAAGGATGAACCATGGTTCCTGCCAGGGTCAGCAATGAAGGCTGAGGAGAGGACACCAGCTGATTCTTCTAGAGGTCGAAGGTGTTGCCTACAACGAGGCCTATCTGATGTTGGACTTCTTTGTCATTACCAAAGTCTACAGTAACGAATTTGACTAGGTTGCTCTCGAGGAAGTCCTTAAAATCCTGGCACTCAACGTCAGCATGGCATATTTGGTAGACCAAGCATAAGTCATGCACGCAAACCTGGATCACGGTGGGCTTATCCTCTCTTCGTCCTTTAGATCCTTCTCTCGTCCCAGGACTGTGGTGTACTCAACATCTAGCCCAGCGACCCACTCATCATCTGAGTCTTCGAACATGCGTCTGAAGCGAGAAAGGCATCCTTTCACCGTCGCGGAAGAACAGATGAAGATGACGTCGAACTCATCGCCGGTGAAGGTTCTAACCTTGTACTCACCACCGATCGTGGAGATTTGGGACGCCATGGATTTGGGAGGAGGGTTAGGATTAGTGGAACTGCCGTAATGTGAATGGGCAGGACGACTAGGAGCAAACCGCCGTAGTATTGAAGTACGTGCGGGGACGAGTAGGAGCGAACTGCCAGTGTGCGAACGGCAGGGTAGTGGCTTTCCATTCTCCCATGATACGGGCTTCCGAGAGCCCTTGGATCTGAGATTGAACTGTTGCATGGCGTGATTCTAGACCTATGGGTGAATATCCTATCCTGGAGGGTTATTCTGCAAATTTTCAGCAACTTAGCATGCGACCGTTTGATCTCAGATCCAAGGGCTGCATGCAGCCCGTATCATGGTCGCGCCTACCACGACCGTCGCGTCGCTCGCGCGGTCGCGCCCTTGGAGATTTAACACGGTGCGTTAGGCTATCTGATGTTGGCATGTCATACATAGTCATCACTTAGTCACTCATACTACAACAAGGTTGGCTATAAGGTTGGCTATAAGTGTATTTTTTTACTCCTCTCTATCTCTTTCTTCGTACTCCCTCCGTCCCATAATATAAGAATGTTTTTGACACTAGTGTAGTGCCAAAAACGTTCTTATATTATGGGACACAGGGAGTACTAGTATTTATTGCATTTGCCAAGGAGTGACCTCTTCCAATGAAATGGTGTTGCTAAGTTTGCTTCATTTAATTAGCTATAGACTCAAAATTGTCTTTTCACCTAGGTACACGCGCTTAGCACCATTTCTTCCTTGGGTCACCAAACTAGTCTCTCTCTTCTTGATTAACTTGCCACATCAGACATTATGCCTATGTGGCAAGCTTAAGCACCTGTAGGAGTAAGTAAAAGTAAGTACAATAGTGCGCTTTACATGGCATTTTTGCATATGTGGAGGAAAGAGAGGCAAGGAAAAAGTGGAGAAGTGGGCTCTCATGCAAGAGCCAGCCTCTACTACATGGTGGAGCATTGGGAGAGCACATGTATGGAGGTGGTCAGGAATCGGGAGACTCATGTCGGTCGTAGCGCCGCAGTTAAAATGATAATGGCAACTCAAATCACGGGGCCCACCTGTCCAGCCGTAACTCGCTGTTAAATCACACAACCCTACATTTGCAGCAGCCTACTCCCTCCTCTTCTCGTATCTCTGTCGAACCGACTAGGCAGAACTGCCCCGCCGCCTACCACGCAGGAAAAGCCCCGCCCTCGACTTTTAAATAGTATACAATATACTAATTTTGTATCCATGGATTGTGCCCGCGCCATGGAGGAAAGCGTCTAGAAAACGGCGGTACACATGTACGAAGTATACAGCACGCCCATCGCGTTCGTGTCGCACCCCAGACGGTCGGTCGGTCTGGCACACTGCTCTCCGAATGGAACACGCGTCATATTGTGTTTGCAAACACATGTGGGACGACAATTGAGAACCGACCATAGGCACACTCCCCGGCCCCGCAAGTCGGGTGACTTAATAGAAGAGGGAGACGAGCGATAGTACTAGAGACACTACAAAAAAATACACTTCCGTGATGATACATGTTTGTCACAGTAGGTCGCTTTTTTGTCATGCATGTACATCCATGATAAATTTATGATAGAATCAAGATAGTCATACATGTGCTGTCATAGAAGTTTTCCATGACATTACCAAAATTATCATCACGGGAGTGTCCACTTCCATGACGATAAATCGCGCGTCACAAAAGTGCTTTCGTCAAGGGTGACCGACACGTGGCATCCACTGTAACGGAACGCCGTTAAGCTATCGGGTCGGGTTTTGGATCCGATAACCCGTTAACAGCCCTGACCAATGGGAAATTTCCACGTGTAAAATTCTTATTGGCCGGACGAAACACGTGTCAGCTCGTCAGTGGGTCAGATAGGCGCCTATGATACATCGACACGTGGCACGGCCCAACAGAGGCCCATTCCTGTGTAAAGGCTGGCCCGTTTGACTTGGTCAAAAGCTGGCGGGCCGGCCCATGGAAAGCCTGTTAACGGCATGTTCGAATATAGCCCATTTACAGCCCGCTAACCCAAGGCCCGTTACGCCCTATCCGAATTAGGCCCAATAGCGTCATCTGGGCCATCCAATATGGTTCCAGCCTGTTTTCACTTCTGGCCCATGTATGGCCCATGACGTCTTTCGGCCCATATGAGGCCCTATGTAACTCTTGGCCTATTAATGGCTCGTGGTGAAACTGGCCTGTAATGAACAGTGTATCACTTTATACCCGTTAACGGCCTGTGGTGAAACTGGCCCGTGATGAACAGTGTATGACTTTATACCCATTAACGACCCGTTATACCGTTAGGCCATTTCCAGCCCATGTTATCTTCCGGCCTTCTTCAGAGCCCATTTTTTCTTGGGCTCATTTCCAACATTCGTTTACTTACGGCCCATTACTATCATTTTCTGCTTGTGGGACAAATTCAGCCCGTGGTTACAGTCGGCCCATTTGTGGTCCGTTAATACGTTGGGCCGTTTTCATAGCGTCATCAAATACGACCTATTAACGATGGACCGTTATGGTCGGCCCATGAACGGACGATCCCAACTCTAGCCCGTTTACGGCCAGAATGCGGTCTGTTTGGCCCATGTTTGGCCAATCGATCATACGGCCCGTATAAGGCCCATTGATGATACGACCAGTAGAAGGCCCATTGATGATACGGCCCGTAGAAGGCCCACTGTTTATACGGCCCGTAGAAGGCCCACAGTTTCTACGGCCCGTAGAAGGCCCACAGTTTCTACGGCCCGTAGAAGGCCCACTGTTTATACGTCCCGTAGAAGGCCCACAGTTTCTACGGCCCATAGGAGGCCCAGTGTCACTACAGTAAATATTAGCCCATGGTTATTGTGGCCTAGTTTTAAAAAACAGGTTATTGTAGCCACTAGCAAACCGCAGAAAAAGAACTGCACTGACTACAAGCAAACAAATAAACAAGACAACATGGAAATAAATAAGCAAGCAACTTACACTAGGCTATCACGGGTATTACACATATTACATCCACTGGGCATCAAAGTTCACCACCAGTGCAAATATAGGGAACACAACAGCATATAAACGCCGCAGCAAAACAAGTCCAGAACTAAAACCATTTCAGAAGAGCTCAAGAAACAATATCCTGGGTACCCATAATGCTGGCAAGATGCTTAGCAAGCTTATTAACTTTCTCTTGTTTGGCGCTTAAGTCCTCCAGCAATTGCTGTTGCACCAGAAAGTATGCATCTGAATTCTGCAGGGACTTCCTCAGTCCTTCGGCTTCCTGTCGCATAACATCTGATCGATGTCTTTCAACTTGAAGTTGAGACTCAAGAAGCCGAACTGATTCAGGCAACGAGTTCGAAGAGCTGGTGCCAGCAGTGGTAGCCAGTAACTCGAACACTACATCAAGACAGGACTTTGGGGTGTCTCAGTGTCTTCAATATAGTTTTTATCAGCTTTCTTGGAGACCAACAGGGATGTCTCACTATCTTCAAACTTATCTGCATTACTTCCTTTACCATTGCATAACAGGGTACTCTTCTCCAATATTTTATCCGCGTTCTAAAAGAGAAACAAACAAACACATCTCAGGTTTACTAGTTCAGTAGTAAGGTGGACAAGATAACATCATGAAAGAAACATATATCTATGTAGTATGGTCACTGTATGGTCTATATCATTCTAGTTTATGTTGCCAAATCAAGATAGATACAGTTTGAATCATATCTATTTAAGACAAAGCAGCATAGACAGAATATAAGTGTGGGAAACTACACGGCAATAACAACACTTGTAATGTGCATGGCATGAGAACATAACTGTTTATTCAATTGAAACTGAAATCAACATAGAACAAGTTACAACAGCAAACAGCCAAACACGTTGAAGAAACAGGTTTAAAACATACCTGTTGCGCCATTGGAGTTTCAATTGCATCCTTCAAATTTGAAATTAGTTGGTATCAGTAAATATAGTGATGCAAGAGCAAAGTAGTATGAACCATAGCTACGGAACCTGACTTGAGAACAATTCTTCTTCTGCTTTAAGCGTTGACTTCGGGTTCGGAGTGGTGGTCCTCGTGATTTGGGCACTGCAGTTGCCTTACTAACTGCTCGTGTTTGGGTGCTCTATGGTGGAGACGGTGCTGTGTCAATGGGAATTGGGTGTCTATCTGCTGGGGTTGGGGTTAGAAGGGGTGTAGCTGGTTCTTTGTCCAACTGGGTAGGGGTACAATCTGCATGAGTGTGGGTTATGTGTGGTGGGGCTGGTTCTTGGGAAAGTACAACCATGGTTCTACCTGCATCGAGAGGTAGCACAATCTTTTCTGAAGACCGTGTTTTTACTCCCACAGATACTGCCATCACTCCCTCCAATTGAAATGGCTGATAAACAAGAAAAGTAATTGAATGTACAGACATTGTAAGATAGACAGGTGCAATGGATAGTAGGGAAGAAAACAGGGCATGAAATAATTCACATTTATGTTGTCTAAGCAAGCAGAATAGCAGGACATAATTTCACATAAATGATGGCTAATTAAACAGGATAGCATGACACAATTTCACATGTATGATGGCTAACTAAACAGGATAGAATGACACACTTCAAAATATGATGACTATGTAAACAGGATGACATGATATAACTATACGATGTGTCTATTAAAGTGGTTCGCATGCCATAAATCACAAACATGCCGTCAATGGAAACATGATGGCATGATATAATTCACGGATAGAATGACATAATTTAAATATGATGACTATGTAAACATGATGAGATGATATAACTATATTATGTCTTTAGAAAATGGGTTGGCATGCCATAATTCAGATACATGATGTCTATGTAAACATGATAGCATGACATAATTCAAATATATGATTTATATACTAAGGAAGTGAGCAGAGGGCAATCGCATATATGATGTGTCAACTAAGGAGATGGCATTCAATATTGTGTATATGATGTAAAAACTAAGCATTGCAATACAACATATGCATTATATGAGTAATATAACCCTGCCAAGTTTGAGCATACACCTCAGGGGGATAATAGGATTGGTCATCTGCCTCTGAATCCTCCTCTGAAGAGCTATCTGTAACCAGCAAGATATCTGCTTCAGCAGGTAGCATTGTCTGCTCTGAAGACCTTGTTTTCACTCCAGATTTCTCCATCACCAATTCAAATGGCTGATGCACAGGAAGAGCAGTTGAATATACAAACATTGTCGACAAAAGCAATGAGAAATACAAAAAAAGGATGGCATGATATAATTCACATATATGACGCTTGCCTAAACACCATGGCATTGCATAATTCACATACATAATGCCTTGCAACAAGATAACATTGCATAATTCACATATATAATGTCTTGCAACAAGATGGCATTGCATATCACATATATGGTAATTAGACACTAAACAGGTGGCATTCACACAAAGCATGTCTAAACTAAGCAAATGACATAGCAATGCAAGATACCATATGCACGATATGAGAAACATAACCCTGCCAAGTTAGGGCATGCACCTCGGGGGGGGGGGGGAATATGACTGGTCATCTGTCTCTGAATCCTCCTCTGAAGAGCTATCGGTAACCAGCAAGACATGCGCTTCATCAGATAGCATTGTCTACTCTGAAGACCTTGTTTCCACTCTAGATTTTTCCATGACCATGCCAAATGGCTGATGCACAGGAAGAGTAATTGAATGTACGAAAATTGTTGACAAATTTAACACGTAATAAAAAATGATGGCATGATATAATTCACATGTAAGATGACTGGCTAACCAGGGTGGCATTGCAAAATTCACATATATGATGCCTGGCTAGACAAGATGGCATTGCATGATTCACATATACGATAAAGAAACTAAATAGATGGCATTGACACAAAGCATGTCTAAACTAAGCAGATGACATCTTTAATGTATACAGTAAGCAATGCAAGGCACCATATGCATGATATTACCAACATCAGCATGCCAAGTTAGAGTGAAGACCTCATGGAGTAAATAGGAGTGGTCTTCTCCTTCTGAATCCCCCTCATAACAGTTATGTTCCTCTTGATTACGATCCGAAATGGGTGGAGGGGGGGCTGCCTTTGCACCCACCATGGAACGACGTCTGCATGAAATTTTATTGCCACGCAAGGCTCGTCTCTTTTGCTCTACATGATCAGTTACATTGTGTACAATAACTGGCATGCATAGGAATAAAACATAGTGAGATTATGTAAGGAGTGCATGCACAAATCCAGAGTGATGGTAGCAAATTGTGGATAGACCCAAAACCAATGATAGCAGGCAGATAATAGCTTTAGTTAAAAAATATAGATAATGGCTCCTTTAATGTTTGTTTTGCACCCAACATGAAACTCATAGTAGACACCGGAGATTAACCAGATAGTAGACAGATAGTACTGATTGCTGCCCCAATATGTACCCCACAACCATTTAAAAACTCAAGTTTCAGCATTAGTTTGGAACTGACTCAGAGTCTAATAGGTGAACACGATGATAATGTAGCATGTCATCATATTAAGCGACGCATAACGTAACCAGACATGGAAGAGTGCGACCTCTCTTGCGGACCAGTGCAGTCCTCAAGGTCATCTGCTCAGTTGATGATGGTAATGCAGTTGCCGTGGCTGCTAGTGGCAGGGAAGAAGATCTGAGGCGGCGAAAGACAGTCTGGAGAGCGGATCCTTGCTGTGGTGAACCCTTCCGTCGTTGGAGCAACTGAGCTGGGGTGGAACACAGCGCCGCGGGAGCAGGACAAACCACACTTGGTTTTCTTTGACACATATCTGTAACAGAAGTAATTGAGTAAGGGCTTGTTTGAATTTGAGGATTCTAACAATGCAGGGATAGGAAATAGACAGGAATAGGATAGGAATGCACGTGCAAAACAGAGAATTTAAAAACACAGGATTTCTGCCAATCTGGGTGTTTGATTCGCACAATTGGAAGATCACAGGATGCAAAAAAGCATGGTGAGATTAAGTCAAACCACAAGAAAATGTACGGTTATAATGCTATTATGCTACTATCTCGTAGTCTTGTGCTTGATGAATAGGAATATGAAAAGGAGGAGAAGTGGAAATTAGAATTCCTACGGTTTTTCTTTCAAGGAGACACTAAAGGAACAAATCCTACAATTTTCCTTTGCCCCATTCCTTTGCACCAAATTCATGAAAAGTAGTACCATAGGAAACTTTCCAATTCCGATGTTTTTCATTCGCTTTTCCTTTCAAGCACTGGCGATTCTAGTAGGCAGGCTTGAGCAAGGAAAATCCTACACTAAAAAATGTTTTTGTGCTACTTCTATTACTTTGGACCCGGGCCACTACCATACTAGCTCAACTCCCAGGCTCATCGACAAATGCACAACTGAAACACACAGAGATAAATAATGATGGCGTTCAAGAGAGTCCATCACGGATAGCTAAGTTGTCTGGTACCACACTGCTTGTCATATAGTAGGATAAAATAATCGTATTTCCCGTTACTACAAGTGCTCAGTGGACAATATATATATATATAACATGCAGAGTAAAAAAGAGATGCAACAAGTGTAGAACCTCTTTGGCGAAGCCATGTCGATCTCAGCGTGATTGGGTTGGCCGGTGAGGGTGCTCCGGCTGACTTGGCTGTCGGAGGAGGGGAAGAAGAACTTAGGCATCTGGAGATGGAGCCCGAGGTACTGCTCTGCTGTGATGGAGGGTTTCGTCGTTGGAGCAGCTCCGGTGAGTTGTACGACGCCGAGGCTGAAGCAGGACAAGAGAGACAACGAACAACGTTAACCTGAGTGGAATTCTAATAGCATCTCCAATACATGACGTAAAATACATAACCACAAAGTGCTAGATGTAAAATACATCAGCCGCTCATCTCTGAACTTAACTGTCGAAACTGAACTTAACTGTCGAAACTAAACTTAACTGTCGAAACTGAACTTAACTGTCGAAACTGAACGCACTAGCAAGGTGAGGCTACACGTCGGTCGACTGACTTTTTCATCTCTCGTCAGTCGACTTTGCAGTCGTTGGATACAAAATCAAGGGCCTGCGGTTCATTTTCAACCTCCACCCCCCTGAGCGGGCCAAACAGCAGCCCCCCGCCGCCCGAGGCCGGCAGTGCGCCGCCCTGCCCGCCCCGAAAACACTCCCCACCGCCGGTCCGCCGCCGCCCAGGCCATCCCTCTAGGCCACCCCGTGCCAAGATTTTTCTCCGGCGATCCCCACGCCACCGCCCCGCCAACGCCCCGCCACCGCCGGCGACCACCGCCCCCATCCTGAACCCTAAGATAGATAGTGGGGTATCTCTCCGGCGAGCCCCCCTCCCCGCTGCGGCTGGTTCTTCCTTCACCCCGGCGAGCCCCCCCCCCCCCCCCACCACCACCTGAAAATCGACTGACCCAAAAGTCGATTCAGTCGACTGAAGTATAGCTAAATCAGAGCAGCATCGCAAGCAAGAGCAAGAGCAAGAGCAGCAACGCGAGCAAGAGCAATAGCAAGAGCAGACCAGGCAGGGGACCGAGAGCAAGAGCAGAGCAGCAGCGCGAGCGAGAGCTAAAGCGGCAGCAGGTCCTACTGATGTGGACGTCGCCGCCGAGGGAGCGACGTCGTGGAGGAAGTGGCCGGCGACGCCGCCGTGGATGGAGCCGTACTGTGTCGGCTCGGGACCGAGCGCCGGCAGCACCGTGAGATCGAATCAAGAAGAAAATGCGGCGATTAGTGTACAACCTCTTTGGTGGCGCCGATTAGGCCGCAGCTTCATCCGAGGAAACGGTGATGATGATGCTCTTCCGGTGGTGCAGGTGAAGACGGCGGTGTGGGAATGGAGGTGGCGCGAAAGACGAGGGGAACGTCGGGGCAGCTCCTTGGAGGTGGAGGACGGGGTGGCTGAACCAGCGGGACGTCGAGGTGTTGCTGTGGACGACGTCGTCGGGGAAGAGGCTCCTTCTGGGTGGCGGACGAAGCAGGGTGTGGGGTTTTGTCGAGGGTTTTCGCGGCCTCGGTGTACGAATGGGTGGGCGGATGGGATGGCAGTGGGGAACCATGGCTTAGAGAGGTGCTTGTCCGAAATGTGGGGTAAGTTACGAAAGTACCCCCAACGATTTGAGGCGGTTCTTTCGGTTCAGGGGTACCACGGGCATTTCGCGTGTCTGGATTTCATAGGAGGTGGGAGTTTTTGTGTGCGTTGTAATTTCGGAATAGCAAGGAGCGGGTTGACATGGAGGGAGTTGTCGGAGCACAACGAGACAAAGATATATCTTAAATATTTCGGGCTAACAAGGCGCAGGTTGAAGAGGCGGGAGTTTCACAGCACGATAGACAGAGACGCTAGCTTGAATTTTTGGCATAACAAGGCGCGGCTTGAAATTTCGGAAGAACAAGCTTAACGTGTACCCAAAAAAAGACAATTTGCACCTCAACACGCACAACACACACACACACACACCATTTAGACTAGAGTAAGGTACACGTGCATTGCACGCATGAGATTTGGCAACCAAATTATGAATAAATACCACATTATAGCATGCAAGCTTTGAGTCATATATGCATGATGTAGACGTTCGTTTAATTCTTATAGTTCATTTCATTCAAAATCATCTAGTTTTTATAAGAAAGCTAATCTATTTGAAGATTCATGGAATTGTGCGTCGTAAGACATAAAGTAAAAACAAATAATGGCAAATCATGTAGAAAAACATTTGGGCAATTCTGATACGGAAGATTCTAGAACAAATAAGAAGTTCTTGTGTTTTGATGTTTGTGCATTATGCTGAAGTTCAACCATGGAGTCTTCTAGATTATACATGTGGCGAAATTTGGTGGAATTTAGATGATATCCAATGGCCAGTAGTGCTCAAATTTGCCATCTTTGGACCATCGGATTCGTGTCATCCAATGACCATCTTTCAAAGTTAAAGTTACCCGCACACATTATAAAAAAATATAATATATATAGGGGTATAGATATAGATATGTGATGCAAAAGCCGCCCATCATCTCCAATTAGAATAGTGTGTCCATGCACGGATGCGACGTGGCCAAATGATGTGTGCCATCAGTATCTCAAATTCAAATCAGTCTGACCTTGTTCAATGTGTATACATTACAACATGCTCGTTTCCAAACCACACCGCGCAGATCTCTGTTATATTCATGCATGCATGGGTTTCAAACATCAGGATCTCTTATTCAAATATTTGAATTCAACTTTACATTGATTGTGACCTCACCTATTCAGCTATTCTTTTACACCCACACAGTAGTCTTCTCTTTATAATTGTACCACTAACTTTCTCTCGTGCATGCATGCACACACACTACCAATCGGCATTATCCATCGCACGCATGCAATCTTTTTCTTCAGGTCGGTCTCCCACGAAGGCACACACCAACACACATCCCCCTCTCCATCATATCAGGCATTCTTTATCTCTCACGCGTGCATGCGCAACGATTGATGTTCCTCTATGTATGTGTGTATATAACTAGGTCTTTCATAGTTTTCCACACAAATCGATCAATCGATATATCCAGTGAGGTCCTACCCTCTTTCCCACGTCCACATCGATCAATCTATATCTCTCTATATAGGATTAACAAATATAGCTAATCACTACTAGGGAAAAGGCTAGCAGCAGCGCGGGTTTTAGACCTATCAGTAGCGCGGGGTGGTGCTCTACTGAGAAGGCGCTACAGCTAACGAATAGCAGCAGCGTGCCTCCACCCACGCTACGGCTAAATCGACTTAGTAGCAGCGAGTTCTAGGAGGAGCGCTGCTGGTAATTAGTAGTAGCGCTTCTCTCTGCCCGCGCTGCTACTATTATTTCGTATTTTATTTCTTTTTTATTTCATGTTGTATTCATACACCTTTACACAAATTTTCATACAACAGGAATTTACAAATTGTTTTTACATCATAATGAGTTATTACATCACGGGGTGAAAGAACCGTGTGGACTAGTTTCAAGTGGACGGACATCCACTTGAAACTAATCCGCGGTTCTTTCACCCAATGATATAATAAATATCATCATCATATCATTAACAACTTATCATCATCATCATCATATCATTGGTCACTAGTCGTAATCACAAGTACTCCTGACATCTTCAACTCTAACACATTGTATCACATAATAAACATATTGTACCTCATAGGACCTACTACATTCTCTTAGGACCTACTATATTCTCTAAGGTAAAATAGCAAAAAACAAGATAGCCCCTCGCTCTCCATTATGGAGAATGCAGATTATCCTGTCTCCAATTCTTGCCTTTTGCTTAATGTTGCTTCCAAGAACCTCCTTATGAATGTCCAAACATTTTTTCCACTCTTTGATTACCATGTGTTCACCGGTTTCAGCAATTCGATATGCACAGGTGAGATCCGTAGGATGACCTGGCTGTAGGTTCAGAACTTCAAGGGACCATTGTAATACATCAGATGAGGCACACAATCCATTGGGATTTTCTGTTGAAAAACATAGTAATAACTTCATAGTTAGCAATGATGTACTAGTTTTAGAAGTATGCAAAAGATGCACGGATGTCGTAATAGTAAAATATCTTACCAGGGTATCTCCATAGAAGTTATCGTGGTTCAACACGTGCACTAGTGGCACGTATTCACCATAATTTGGAGGAGTTCGATAATAGGTATTGTAATTCTCAAAAAAGGTACAATAAGCAATCAGATGATTTTTCTCCTTATAAGTTAATTCGGAGCCATCAGTGTAGTGGGTTTTGTCTACCATCTTCTGCACATTCTTTGAAGATTCAAAATAAGCTGTCCATGGAAATAAGCTGTCAACTATTTTGAAATAAACAATATAAATTAGTTAATAACTATGTTTGAGAAACTCACATTGTGGTAGAATCGAAAGTGTATCAACAAGGACCCAAATGTCCATATTGTCTTGCTTGATGTCAGGATGACCAAGATCCATGGTGACAATCATACCCTCATAAAAACCATACATTTTGCAAAGTGCTTCCCAATTTTGACAACCAAAATGGGTTACGCACTGAGAATTATACAGATTTACTTCAAAATCGATATCATGATGGGTCCTTAGGTGTATTTTCTTTGTTTGAAAATTTTCATGGTCTTCAAAACCCATCCTCTCCAAGACATAGCGTCTTGCATGGCATGGGATAATCTAGTCGAATTGTAAAAGATGAAAATTAGACGTTAAAATAGTTGAAGTCATGCTTAATTACGAAAAAAAACACTTGTCGTTGTTGCGTACCGTTTCAACATCGAAGGTCTCCTCGAGGTTAATGCTGAAGCGCCGATCTTCGTCCAGCTCAACGAACCTGTCGCACATACCTCGATCGTCATGGCACCAGCTACACTCCCTCGGGAGACTGTCGTCGTCCGAGTACGACATTTCCTACGTTCATAATTCAAAGATTAAACTTGTACAATTAAATATATGTACTAAAAAACCTAAATTAGATCATTATTTTTCAAAAAAATCCAGGCCACTCAATATTTCCCACATATTCTAGCACAAGTCATGCCAGAATTCACGGAAAAATCCGGCATGACCTTTGCTAAAAAAGGACATATCGAGCGCCTGAAATTTGCGGGAACGGAAATTAATCAACACTCCGGCAAAACATAGGCCACTCGATGGTGTAACCAAAACATGAAATAATTGCTTAAAATAAAAAATAACACCAAATATGGCATGTTCAACTAGTTCTATTAATTCAACTAGTTCTACTAATTCAACTAGTTCTTACTAAATATAAACTTAGTATAAAAAGAAAAAAACTAGTTCTTTCTAAAAATGAAGTAGTTCAACTAGTTATTAATTTACTTACTATACTAGTTCAACTAAAACTTAACTAGTTCAACTAAAACTAAACTAGTTCTATTAATTCAACTAGTTCTTACTAAATATAAACTTACTATAAATAGAAAGAAACTAGCACATCTACTACTACTACTAATTAACATCTAACTACTACATCTACTACTAATTAACATGTACTACTGCTAATTATACATCTACTACTAATTAACATCTATCCACTACTTCTAAAAATCATTATCTATGAACCCTAAATTAACATCTACTAGTACTAAAATCATCTACTAACTAAGCAAAGAGAGAGGGGTTGGGGAGGGGTGGGGGGCTTACAGAGGGAGAGACGGTGGCGGGGAGGTGCTCGGCGACGGAGGGGCGGCGAGGGCGGGCTCGGGATCGGGAGGGCGGCGGTCCTGGGCGGCGGGCTCAGCGGGCTCGGTCGAGGGCGGCGGCGGTGAGGTCGAGGGCGGCGACAGTGTGGTCGAGAGCGGCGGTGGTGAGGTTGAGGGCGGGCGGCGGCGGTGGCGGTGAGGGCGCAGGCGCGCTCGGGCTCGGGCGGCGGCGACAGGGAGTAGGGGAACAGGCCGGTGGGGGGGAAAGGAGGACTTAGCGAAATTTTGATGCGGGGGGTGGTTAACTCGAACTAGCAGTAGCGCACGTACAGAAAACACGCTATAGCTAACTTATCTACAGCGCGTTTTGGGAAAAACTGCTACTGCTAATGGAAGCAGTTATTTCTTTTGTTTAGTAAAAACATCAAAAATATACATTGGTCATCATTGATCTTTTTGTGTATAATCTAAATAGTCAACATGAATCCTCACTGTACCTGTATAGGTACAGGCGAGGATTCATATTGCAACCACAAATCATACACATATAGTTCAATGAAGACCAAGTGCTCGAGATAGGTTGAGAAGCAACATATTTAAGGTGGTAAACACCTTGTTCGCTTAGCAGTATGGGACTAAACTTAATTAGTTGCGGTCATACTTACCAGCAGCAAGTTTTGAGCAAAACCGCTGCTACTAAGTTCTTTAGCAGTAGCGCGTCCACGGGAAGGGCGCTACTACTATATCTAGCCTGGAGGCAACACCGTGGCAATTATAGTAGTAGCGCTCTTTTCACCTAGAGCGCTACTGCTACTCAGTCATTAGCAGCGCTCTTTTCTAAAGCTCGTTGCTGCTAATTAGCAGTAGCGTCTGTTTTTATACCGCGCTGCTGCTAAGATTCTGTGTATAAGGTTTTCCCTAGTAGTGAATACACCCACATTAATTATGTATCCAACGTCCCCCTCTCATCATCCATGCATTCCTCTTCATCTCTCAGACGCGTGCACAATGACGAAGACAGGGGGCAGTAAGGGCCCTGCCCCCTCCCCCTAACATCACTATATATCAAGGCTAATATGAATGTGATCATTAGACAATTGCTGCTAAAAATGGTTTAAGTTCATGAATTGACCCTCCTCGTAAAGGATTAGCAATGCTTGGCCCCCTAGCTAATTTATTTTTCATGGCTCCGCCACTGCACGCATCAGCGCACGTGTTCGCCCCCTCTCTCTAAATATCGATCTCCACTTGTGCATTCCTTCATAGTCTCCCTCCACTCGGCCCCTCGCACCATCTTCAAGTCCACCCACCGGATTTTGCCACATGTACAATCTAGCAGACTCCATGGTTGAACTTAAGCATAATGCACAAACCTCAAAACAATAGTGGTTCTCTTTTGTTCTAGATTCTTCCGTAACATAACTGCCCAAACTTTTTTTCTAGTTGAATTGCCATTATTTGTTTTTACTTTATGGTTAACAACGCACAATTCCATGAATCATAAAATATATTAAGGGCTTCTTTGATTCAAAGGATTCTCAAAGGAATTTTGGAGGATTCTAATCATTAGGAATTTTTCCTATCTTGTTTGTTTGATTCGTAGGAATGTAAACCATAGGAATTTTTCCAGATGATTCATTTGCACTAGATTTCATAGGAAACATCCCATCCACTCAAACCTCTTTGAAAGAATTCTGCATTTTTTCTATGCACAATAAAACACTCGTACAATCCTGTAGGATTCAAGATGACATTCCACTATAATCCCATGTTTTTCCTATTCCCGCGTTCTTAGCTTTTTTATAAAAACTAATTGATTTTGAATGAGATGAACTATAAGAATTAAACGAAGGGCTACATCAGGCATATATGACTCAGAGCTTACATGCTATAGTGTGGTATTTATTCATAATTTGGTTGCAAAATCTGATGCGTGCAATGCACGTGTACCTTACTAGTATTTCGAGTTTGTGCAAAACACGTAAAGTAGAATACCAATGGCATGCTACACAGTGTCTCTCTTACACTTCATGAAGCCACGTGGCACATGTGTAGGCGTTGTCGTGACCTCCTTGCGTGGATTGATCACAGTGACGTGCTGCTGGTTCCAGAAGAATGTACTCGTCCTCCCTGAGCCATACTGGCGGTACATGCACGAAGCGAAGATGTGCACGCATGCCATGCACGCACTCATTCCTCGCACGCACACGCGGGTACACGGGCGGACGCAATTTTGTACCAAGATCCACCCCATGTGATAATTTAACGCGTGTAAAGTCGTTCACTTCATTGATGGTCGATTAATACAGCGCATGCAAATTGAGTGGACGTGAGGGCGGAAGAAAGACATTATTACTCCACTGCGCGCATGCGAGTAGTTAAATCGTGGGTTGCTAGTAGTACTTCCATTGGTCTCCTTCGTATTTTGTGCCAATTTTTGACAGTAACATACTACTCAATATTTACGCATTTGAGCAGTGTAGTACTTGAAATTTATGTTCTGCTAAACTCATCGGGAGCCGTTTCGGGCCTTGAAACCAAAACCATCAATTAATCTTTACCTTGTTCCCATCACATTCAAAAGCTTGCTCACACCTACTAGTAGTACATACCAAACCTGAACGTGTTCCCACTATGCAGGTATTAGTACTAGTGCTAGTACTTTGGTTATAAAAAGGGGAACTACCTAACCGAAAATCACTCTACCTTTCCTCCTCATAAGTGCTTCTTCTTCGTCCGTCGTTGCCATGGCCGATGAGCGGAGCTCTAGGTCGAGAACTACTCGTAACAAGGGAGCGGCAACCAAGCCTGCGGAAAAAAAGAGAGGGCTCGCCGCCATGCAGAGACCTCAAAAGATCTCTCACGGGCAGGCGATGGCTCCCATGAGCGCCCTAACCGCGGAGGCGAACATGCCGAGCCGGCGGAGCTGGAGTCGTTATCCCTTGATGGCATGCCCGATCAGCTCAATAAGCAGATGGAGTTCATCCAAGGCTTGATGGAGTTGCTGAAGGAGAGCCTCGACGACATGCCCGCTGAGCTCAATCAGCAGGGGGAGTTGACCGCCGGCTTGGTGATGCTGCTGAAGAAGAGCATTGCCTCGGAGAAGAAGGCGACCGGCGAAATCCTGCGACTTCAGGAGGACAAGGCGAAGCTCTGCCACGAGATCGACCTGTTGAAGGAGAAGAACACCGGCTGGAAGAAGTTGCATGAGAATAGTAGTTCCTCGATGAAGATGCTGAAGGCCCTTGTCATGGAATAGAAGGAGGAGTTGGCGAAGCTCCGCATCGAGCAGCCGGCTGCTGTCAAAGTACGCAATGCGGCCGTGGAACAGATGATGATGGCTCGCGTCGAGAAATCCCGCATCATGGACAGAATGAAGAAGATGGCGGAGGAGACACGCAAGGAGATGGAGGTCGTGGAGGCGATGAAGAAGCAGTTACGACTCCGTGGCGAATTAGATCATTTGGGGTGATAATCTTCGTTCTTCTTTTGCTCCTGTGTTTCATCTTTTGCTTCGGGTGTTTCGCCGCACGTGTCACGTTCTCTGCGAGGTATGAATAGAACAATGGTTTTTTTGAGGGAATGAATAGAACAATGCTAACAATTAGATGACTAGCAAATTAGATCATTTTTTATCACCATATGGCACTGGGCTGTCGTGTTTCGTGCTCCTCCGTCGTAGTACTACTCCAATGGAAAACTTGAGTATACCGCACAGTTCTTTGCTCCTCCTCGATCAGGTCGTCGGTGCATTTATACGAGCAGTCAAATCACAAGTTCCCGCCTTCAGCAGTAATGAGCCGTCAAATCACAAAGGCCCTCGCCTCTCGTGAAACCGACCAAGCTAGACTGCCCTGCCCTCTAGCCTTTTAAAATATGTATACTTTTGTACAGCAGTAGTATCGATGGATTGCGCCATGGAGCAAAACTTGAAATTAAAAAAAGGTGGTACATATAGAGAGCGCTCGTCGCCAGATTATGCATATAGTACTACTAAAAAGGCTAGTCACAATAATGGTGTCCAGCACAACCCACCCCTCAAATAAAACTAAGAGGGTGCTTGGATATGTTTTAGTCCCATGGCTAAAAGTAGTGGGACTAAAACATTCTAGCCTCACCCATGCTTGGATCCAAATACTAAAAAGGCTAAAATCAAGTTAATGAGCATTTATTATCCTCCAAACCCTCCAATCCAGAACTCGCCTGTGTTAAAGGAGAGGAGTTAAATGAGTAGAGAGAGGACTAAAAAAATTTGGTCTCAAGACTAGTTTTAGCCCCTCCTTAGTCAGGGGTGCTTGGAACTTTAGCCTCTTAAAGAGACTATTTTTAGTCAGACTAAAATAAGTCCCTTAGATCCAAGCACCCTCTAAGCATCCTGGAATTCTTTGACAAAACTAAGCACCCGGAAATTCTTTGACAACTAAACTGCTGGCTATATGATGTTGGCTATATATATTGTACGTATATAATGTGAAGAAACGAGTGCTAGTACTATACCAACTAAAAGATGAAATGTAAGAAATACTAGTATGTACGTACTGAAGAGTTAAAGTAACGAGAAGAAACATAACATAGTTCGGCTAGGGGCTCAGCACAACACACCCCTCAAATTAAATTAAGCACACCTGAAATTAAACTTTGCAACTATTCCGGTAGACACTGCATTAGAACCACCATGAGCAACGACACTGCCACCTTACTCGGAGTCCTCGTCCACGTCCTCGACTTCGTCCTTGTCCCTCTTCCTCTTGGCCGATACTTCTTTGCTTGAACCGCACACTTGGTTGTTGCTCTTCATCCAACCCTTGTAGATATTGAAGCAAAAGTAGCCATCCATTGCAGAGTACTGGATGTGGTCTATATCTAGTACATTCTGCTGCCATGCAGGACGATGAAACATGTATGGAGGTTTCACCAGTTTACCATATGATGGATGAACCATGGCTCCTGCCAGGGTCAGCATTGAAGGCTGACGAGAGGGCACCAGCCGATTCTTATGGAGGTCGAAGGGGTTGCCTACAATGAGGCCTATCCGACCCAAGATTTCTTTCTCGTTACCAAAGTCTACAGTAACGAATTTGACTAGGTTGCTCCCGAGGAAGTCCTTAAAATCCTGGCACTCAACGTCGGCATGGCATATGTGGTAGACCAAGCATAAGTCATGCACGCAAACCTGGATCACGGCAGGCTTCTTCCTCTCTTCGTCCTTTAGATCCTTCTCTCGTCCCTGCACTGTGGTGTACTCAACATCTAGCCCAGCGACCCACTCATCATCTGAGTTTTCGAACATGCATATGAAGCGAGAAAGGCATCCTTTCACCGTCGCGGAAGAACGGGTGTACATGACGTCGAACTCATCGCCGGTGATGGTTCTAACCTTGTACTCACTGCCGATCATGGAGATTTGGGACGCCATGGATTTGGGAGGAGGGTTAGGATTAGTGGAACTGCCGTAATGTGAATGGACGGGATGACTAGGAGCGAACCGCCGTAGTATTGAAGGGTGTGCGGGGACGAGTAGGAGCGAACTGCCATCGTGCAAATGGCAGGGTAGTGGCTTTCCATTGTCCCATGATACGGGCTTCCGAGAGCCCTTGGATCTGAGATCGAACGGTTGCATGGCGTGATTCTAGACCTATGGGTGAATATCCTATCCTGGAGGGTTATTCTGCAAATTTTCAGCAACTTAGCATGCGACCGTTTGATCTCAGATACAAGGGCTGCCAGCAGCCCGTATCATGGTCGCGCCTACCATGACCATCGTGTCGCTCGCGCGGTCGCGCCCTTGGAGATTTAACACGGTGCGTTAGGCTATCTGATGTTGGCATGTCATACATAGTCATCACTTAGTCACTCATACTACAACAAGGTTGGCTATAAGTTTATTTTTTGTTACCTCTCTATCTCTTTCTTCGTACTCAAGGAAGAAACGGTTCTAGTAAGCGCGTGTATTTATTGCATTTGCCAAGGAGTGACCTCTTCCAATGAAATGGTGTTGCTAAGTTTGCTTCATTTAATTAGCTATAGACTCAAAATTGTCTTTTCACCTAGGTACACGCACTTAGCACCGTTTCTTCCTTGGGTCACCAAACTAGTCTCTCTCTTCTTGATTAACTTGCCACATCAGACTTTATGCCTATGTGGCAAGCTTAAGCACCTGTAGGAGTAAGTAAAAGTAAGTACAATAGTGCGCTTTACATGTCATTTTTGCATATGTGGAGGAAAGAGAGGCAAGGAAAAAGTGGAGAAGTGGGCTCTCATGCAAGAGCCAGCCTCTACTACATGGTGGAGCATTGGGAGAGGCACCTGTATGGAGGTGGTCAGGAATCTGGGAGACTCACGCCGGTCGTAGCGCCGCAGTTAAAATGATAAGGGCAAGTCAAATCACGGGGCCCCACCTGTTCAGCAGTAACTCGCTGTCAAATCACACAGCCCTACGTTTGCAGCAGCCTACTCCCTCGTCTTCTCGCGTCTCTATCGAACCGACTAGGCGGAACTGCCCCGCCGCCTACCACGCAGGAAAAGCCCCGCCCTCTACTTTTAAATAGTATACAGTATACTAATTTTGAATCCATGGATTGCGCCCGCGCCATGGAGCAAAGCGTCTAGAAAATGGAGGAGACACGGTGGTCTTGCAATAGAGAAGAGGGAGAGGTGAGACGGTGGTTTTGGAATGGAGATGATGGAGAGGAGAGGAGGTGGTTTTGCAATGGAGAAGAGGGAGAGGAGCGTGCGGCAGCGATTTAGGATTAGACGAGAGGGCCGGCGCGCTCTGACTGGATCAAAATAAAAATCAATTTACCCTTCAATTAAGAAAGCGACCCCACATTAACTAGTCTCCCTTTTATTCTGGGTCATAATTGACCAAGATTTTTGCACATAAAATATATGTTATACGTTGTATACAAGGCCACTATCAAAATTACAATTTGCAACTATACAAGGCCACTAACATTAATCGAGGCAAAATTGATGGCGTTTGCCTCATACTAGCACCCGAGGACATTAATATCCCTTGTGTGCATGCGGGAGTGGGAAGGTTAGCTTGCATTCCCAACATTAATCAACCAATGAGGAGTAAGAGGGTTGGCTTGTTGTGCTTGGGAGAGAAAAACCACATTAATTAACACGAAAATCAAGGTGAAAAGCTAGCTAGCAACATTGACTTAAACATAGCATTGATTTTTACCTTGGTACCTGTAATATGAGTTTGTGGCCTTGTATAAAAAAATAGAGGGAGTATAATTTGAAAGTACAATCAGATACGAACCAAACGGTACAATTTTTGGTGACATGCATTCACATTTTGCTTGTCAAATACAGTACATGGTCAAACTTTGACCCAAAATACGCGAAACAACAAAAAAATACTTCCAAGACCAGCGCCGCTCTTCTGCTCTTCTTCTCTTAAACCACCGCCGCTCCTCTCCTGTTCCAATCTAAATGCACCACCGCTCCTCTCCTCTTCCATTTCAAAACCACTGCCCCTCCTCTCCTGTTCCAGTCCAAAACCAGCGTCGCTCATCTCCTGTTCTAATCCAAACCCTGGGCTGCTCCTCTCCTCTTCCATTCAAAAACCACCCCAGAGAGTGAAGGTGCCGTGGAGAAGTAGATCGATGGAGGAGTACAACCGATACGTGAGGATCACAGACGGCGACCCTGTGAAGCTAGCTAGGATGTTGGAGATACAGTCTTGGTTTGACAACAAGGACCAACTAGCGACGACGGCGACATCCATGACCAAATATCTGCAACAGAGCGAAAAGGCGGCGATACTCCCGGAGGGAGTCGCACCGGAGTACATAGAGCTGCTCCTGTGCCATGGAGCAAACAGATTCACCGAATCCGATTGTGAGCGAGTGGTGGTGGGAGTATCGATCCCAGATGGAACATCCACCAGAGATTGAATGATCGAGCATCTACAGGGTGCCGTTTGTGAGGGTGTCCTGCCAGAGCGAGCCGGTGGAGTCTTCGTCGACCGAACCCAACTGCAAGAGAAGAAAAGCAGTTGGCCCGACGATGCTTCCCTGACATCGTCTCCCTCGCCGTTCACATCGTCTCACGGGGCGGCTGTCTGTCGCCGAGGAATAGGAGGGGGCTGCCCCCCCCCAGCCCAATAGTTGGGCAGGTTGTGAATTGTCAGGAGGAGCTTAGGGTTGTCATTATTTGCAGGTTGTGAATTGTGTTTTGTGTTGTGTATTTTGAGAGTACTTTCAGATATGAATGTCTTTTGAATTTCAGATTTGCAGTATTGAGCATATGATGTATTTTATGAATTCTAGAGATCTATTTTTAGCACTTAAAATGTAGTTTCATAGGAGTATAAAAGTGCAGACAATGTGATTCTCTGAGAAGAAACTGCAAGTTTCAATTTCAGATAAGAAACTGCAAGTTCAGTTTCAGATAAGAAACTGCAACTTTCAGAGGCAGAGCATTTGTATTAACACAGCCTTTTCAAACAGGGTTAACATCATGTTGGAAGTTTTATTCATGGTCGAAAATGGAACTACCAGCCAGTTAACATCATGCTGATCAACATTCATGCATAGCACATCTTCATATGATGCACAGTCAAAATGCCCACACAATGTTGAGTGTGCGAAACACTGAGAAAACGAGGGACGAAGTTTTGGCAAGTGTTGGACGTGGTTTTGGGCTGCCCCGTCTAGGCTTTCATTTTTAACATGCGCAGCCCACGACCTCGGATGGGAGGTCCATAGGCCTGTTTGTATTTTCTTAGGGCCGTCATGTATCGACCGGCCTATGGACCTCCCATCCGAGGTTTTATTTTTGGCAGCCCAATTTATGTATTTTTTTTGAAGAAAACGCAGAGGTATGTTCTATTTTCTATATAAGAATAGGAACGCCAGGTCCAACTTATGTTTCCCTTCTAACTATATTATATATATTTAAATTATTTTATATGTTGACTATTTAGTTCACATACTCCCTCCTTTTCGGTTTATAGGGATTATCTCAAAATTTTAGTTTTTCAATTTTATAAGGCTCAATTTGGTTGTTTTCCATCACATGTTCAGATTCCAAGGTGCATTAAATCATTGGATGCAAGTATTAAGAGAAAATTGACCAATGCATGTACTTTATGCATGCATGCATTGCAATTTATGCATTGATAAACATAATTTTTTGAGGAAAACAAGTGCATTAATTAGGTGCTTTTGCAAACTACAAAAAGTATTCCACCATTCATCATCTACCTTGGTTGGTGAGATTTTTGAATTGAGCCCTATAAACCGAAAAGGAGGGAGTAATTGGCAAATAGATCTCGCCGCCACCCCTCGCCTCCTGACTCCGGGCGCGCCTGCCCCCCTCAGCAAGTCTGCTCGCGCGCCCCATGGAGTCACCGGCCATATCCACGGGGGAATGGCTGGAAGACAGGCAGATGTACAAGATGCATCTCCCACATGTCTACAAAGGCTTCCCACGGATGCTCCAGCCGCTCAACTCCGTCGCGCCGACGGTGCTGCGGGAGACTCGAGGGAGGAGATGGAGGGAGCGGGTGATGCGGATCCGCGACGGCGCTCTCTCCTGGACCTAGTGCACGTGCGAATGGAGGGAAGCAGAGGAGGAAGTTGCGAGGGAGGAAGCCGAGGAAGGACCGAATATGTTCTCTCACTCGCGCAGGTATGCTCGGATGTGCAAGGATCATGTGGATTGGGAGCTGCTGAATCTAGCCCTGCGGATCTACTTCGAAGGAGATTTCTCGGAGAAGCACAGGATGCCCAACACCAGTGAGCCGCCGATTGCATTCATTCGATGGGCAAAAGGAGAAGTGAATTCAGGAGATCCACGCCGTGCTGCGAGATGGGAATGCTTGACTGGACTCCTGCCCACCAGCACGCCACCGGAGCCAGAGCAGGTGGATCCCCTACCTTACCTCTCCCCCAAACCTGCAGAAGATTGAAATTAGGCTTGCAATCTGCTTCAATTGAGCTGTCTGGTGGTTATTTCTTCTTCCTGAGAGACAACATCTGGCTGGAGGATGAGCAGGAACCAGGAACTCCGATGAATTTCCCCTATCACAATGGGGGGGAGCGCCGGTTGGGCAGTGGTACGGCCCACCTCCGCCCCAAATGGGGGCACAATCTGGGCAGGCTCCTGTAATTTCCCAAGATCAATCTGCTGGTGGTTCTGACTCTCAGATCAGTGGGAAATCTCAAGGCAAGAATCAGCAAAAGAAGAGATAGGACATCCAGAAAACTGCTCCTGCCCTGCTTCAGGCCTTATGGCATACTCTGAGGTGATCTGCTAGAACTGTGGGGAACTAGGGCATCATTTGGATAAATGTGTCAAGCCCAAGAGTTGTTTTATCTGCAAAATGGTTACCCATAAAGTTGAGAATTGCGCTGTTAGAAGGAAAACCCACAGTTCCGCTAGATATGTTGGAAGTGATAGAAATACTGCTTACTTCCATGCAGTAGCTAACCATAGGAGGAGGAAAACCCTCATTCACTCCCTTGATGGCCCTAATGGCCCTGTTACTGAGGTAGATGAGATGCTGAAAGTGGCTAGTGACTTCTACAAAGACCTGTTAAAGAAAGAAAACCCTTTTGGGTTCTCTCTACAAAACATTTTTTTCTCTGCTTCTGAAAAAGTCTCCTGCTGAAAATGAGCTGCTAGAAGCCCCTTTTTCAGAGACAGAGGTGAAGGAAGCCATTTTTAGCTCTTATCCTGATGGGGCTCCTGGTCCTGATGTGATTCCCTTCTTGTTTTACTAGCATTTTTGGTACTTGGTGAAAAATGATCTCTTAGATATTTTCCAAGCCTTTCATAGACGAGAGTTGGATCCAGCAACTTACTCATGGGGGGTATGTTGGGGTCAAGTTAAATAACTATGAAAGTGATTTTTTCCTTGCTGGTAAAGGCCTTAGGCAAGGTGACCCCATCTCCCCGCTTTTGTTTAATTTAGTAGTGGACGTTCTTGCTAAAATGCTGAGCAAAGCTACTGATCATAGTCTGATTGCAGGGCTCTGTCCTGCGGTCTGCCCTGGTGGCATCATCTGCCTTCAATATGCAGATGATACCATCCTTTTCTTAGACAATGACTCCGCACATGCTAGCAATCTGAAAACTGTTCTAACCTGGTTTGAACAAGTCTCAGGCATGAGAATCAACTACTCTAAAAATGAGCTCATCCCTATCAACATGGATGATCAGGAGTTAGCTGACTTCCTCTCTATTCTAGTCTGTAATAAAGGTAACTTCCCCATTAAGTACCTAGGTATCCCTCTCCACTATGATAAACTGAGGAGAGAGGATATCCAACCCCTTCTGGATAAAATCATTAAAAGGATTGCTGGGTGGAGGGGCAAACTTCTCTCTTACAGAGGTAGATTGATCCTCATGCAAGCTTGTTTGGCTAGCATTCCATTGTATATCCTCTCCTTCTTCAAGTTCCCTAAATGGGCAGTGAACCTCATCAATTCTCAGATGTCTCATTGCTTGTGGAATGATTTTGAGGGAAATAGGAAGCTACACCTTGCTAATTGGGCCCTAGTCTCTATGAAAAAAGATTTTGGAGGCCTAGGCATCACTAGTAGAAAAAGGGCCTTCAGTCCCGGTTCATAAGGGCCTTTAGTCCCGGTTCTGGAACCGGGACTAAAGGGTCGGTACTAATGCCTCTCCCTTTAGTCCCGGTTCAATCCAGAACCGGGACTAAAGGGCGCAGCCACGTGGAGCTCCACCTTTAGTCCCGGTTGGTAACACCAACCGGGACTAAAGGAAATTTTATGATTTTTTTTTTTGATTTTTTTTTGATTTTTTTTATTTTCAAATTTCGGAATTATTTTAACCTCTAGTCTGTAATCACCACCCCTCATCACTTCTCAATTTATCCTCTAATCACCCCTCATCATTCCAAATCATCTAACTTCCCGAACGGTCACCCATCCTGCCACTCCCCCAGCCTGAGCACGCTTAACTTCCGGGTTCTATTCTCCCTCGCTCCAAGTCTGCACTTGTTGTTTTCCTGACAATACTAAGATGTCAATCCTATTAACCTTCAGGAATTTTGCTTGAGCATGAAGTGACACATTTCATAGTTTCATTTTGAAACTATTGTTTTGAAAAACAATAATTATTTAGTAACACTAATATTTCTTGAATAATTAGTTTGACCATTGTTTGACCACAGTTTGACCACATTTGACCAAAATTTAAATAACTAAAATAATTATTTAGTAACACTAATATTCTAGAATAATTAGTTTGACCATTGTTTGACCACAGTTTGCCCACTATTTGAAATTTTTTTCGATTTTTTTCACTCTAGATCTTAAAAGCCCCGTAACTTTTTTCTATTAGGTTTTTGAGGATTTTGAAAATGTTTAACGGGGTTCCCCCAGTTAAATTCGGATGTAACTTTTCGAGTAGATGATTTTTCATATAAAAAACTTTTTCATCCGAGTTTGTATGCAAAAGTTATGCCCATTTTTACAAATTTCAGAGAGATTTTGCAAATAAAGTCAAAATTCACATTTGCAAATTTTCCCAACAACTAGACCACATATCACATGGGAAACTTATTTTCTTTAATTTTTTTGACATTTCCATCATTTTCTTTTATTTTTTTAAAACTGAAAAGGCGATCCACTGGGGGGTAGAGTTTGAAAATTGGACCTTTAGTACCGGTTCGTGGCACGAACCGGGACTAAAGGTCTCAACTCCATTAGTCCCGGTTCGTGCCTCAAACCGGGACTAAAGGTCTAATCTTTAGTCCCGGTTTGAGGCACGAACCGGGACCAATGGTTGTGGGCCAGGAGCGAGGCCCATTGGTCCCGGTTCATCCCACCAACCGGGACCAAAAGGTCCAGATGAACCGGGACCAATGGCCCATGTGGCCCGGCCGGCCCCCTGGGCTCACGAACCGGGACCAATGCCCCCATTGGTCCCGGTTCTGGACTGAACCGGGACTAATGGGCTGACCCGGCCTGGACCAAAGCCCTGTTTTCTACTAGTGCATACCTAACCTCCAAGAAATTAACATCTGTCGGATGCCCCGATTTGGCAGCTAGACAATAAGGGGAAGTATTCCTCCAGCTCCCTCTATCATGTTATCAACTTTAGAGGGGTTCAACCTGTGTTTATCCCTGCTGTCTGGAAATTGAGAGTTCCCCCTAAAATTCATGTATTTCTCTGGCTTCTCTCCAAAAACAAATTGATGACTAGGGATAACCTTAGGAAGAGACACATCATCAAACCCCTTGATTATGTTTACTGCTTGGAACAAGAGTCTTGTTCTCACCTATTTTTTGAATGTATAGTTGCTAAACATCTCTGGGCCCACATTGAGGAATATTTCTCTAGTTAGATTGGCTCATCCTTCGAATCTGTCGCCAGATTCTGGATTGCTACCAAAAAGTGCTCAGTTTTAAACATTGTTAGCTCAGTTGTCCTTTGGTGCCTCTAGAAATATAGAAATGCTATGATTTTCAGTAACACCTCCTGGATTTCCATTCCGCAGGTCTTAAGGTTGATCGGGAACATGGTGAGGAAATGGGCGATTCTCTCCTCCGGATCGGACAAGGACAAGTTGATGAGCTTCGTGGAAACCCTAACAAGATCCCTCCAGAAACCGTTGGCGATCACTTGTGGCTGAACAAGGCTCGACCTGCTCTGGGGCTGGACCCATGGGCTCGTCTCAAGATCTCTGATGAAGATGATGGGCACCTGGCGCCGAAAAAGAGGGACATCCACCATGCTACGCCTTCCAGCCCGGTCTCTCCGCTTGCTTACTGGTCGCCGCAGGCTGACACGGCCCCTCGGCTGAAGACCATGAAGGCTTCGCTGGACCCTCCTTGTGTCATTTGAGTGCTCTATCTGCTCTGCCTATGGCACCGCTCGGGTGATTTGTGTTATTCAGAGAACTTGTTCATCCACCCCCTAGTTTGTAGCTTTTCTACCATTGCTTTCGAACCGCTCTTTGAGCTGCTGTATCAGAATATGTTGTGGTTTCGTTCTTAGCAATGGAACCGGGGAGATGCTCCCTGTTTTTCTAAAAAAAATATTTCATATTTTATTATATATTATATATTATTTTTATTGTCATCATATATTTAACAGATACTTACATATGTAAGAAAACAATATCCCACATCTTATTAACTTATAAAAATAATTTCTTAACAAATAAAATTCTGGATTGTTTGGGCACGAAAATCCTAGTGATTGTGTACAAAAGCTTGGTAAGATTTAAACACGAATGTAATAATATCACTTATTATTTAAATATATTTATAACAAAATGCTCAGCCCCTTTTTATTTTTTGATAACATTGCTGGCCCAACCCAACATTATAATTAGAATCAGCCCAGCAAAATCATGTATTTCAAGAAAGTGCAAATGGCCTGTAATTTTTTAGGAAATAAAATAAAC
Organism: Triticum urartu; assembly: GCF_056163025.1. Classification (NCBI taxonomy): domain Eukaryota; kingdom Viridiplantae; phylum Streptophyta; class Magnoliopsida; order Poales; family Poaceae; genus Triticum; species Triticum urartu. Next base: position 45,329,632 of record NC_141877.1, on the reverse strand, counting down.
GGGCCGCATGGACGCTACATTATTTGTTCACCTAGCCCAGCTAATGGCTGTAATTCAAAAAAAAGATCAAATTGACTGTAAATTCTACCGCGCAAAAAAAGATTGTAAATTCTGAAAAAATGGGTTGAATACGTGCCACATTTTTGGAGGCTGAAATGTGGGTGAATAGGTCGAAGCCAATGCAAGTCGTTCTCAATTTAGTCAACAAATGATTCTGACATGTTAGCCGTTGGATTTACATCCAACGACAGGCATCCATCTTTAATCTCTCATCTTCTTCCTCCAGCGCCGCCGGGACCACCTCCCGCCTCCTGCTGTTAGCAGCTATGTTTAGCATGCTTCGCTATGAAGCGCTACTCCACTGTTGGCCAGGCCATCCCTCCACCCCTCCACACCTCCTGTTCTTCTCCACCGACTGTCGAACCACACCGCACTAGAACCAGTTAACCCTCGTACAGCTCTCCGTCTGTGACTCTACTCCCACGTCTTCCCATCTCCGGCTCGTTGCTGTCCGGGGCCTCGCTGTCGTCCACCACCTTGGATGCGCTCGGCGCGGCGTGGTCAACGTGGTCAACGAACGACACCATCGTAAGTAGACTGTGCGTGGAGAGGCTGACAGCTGGGTCCACGGCCGCACACAAGGAAATGCCTCCTTATTACGCGCAAAATAATGATTCCTCCACCTGACATCTGGGACCCACCAGATGGGCCTCTGTATTTCACAAAATAAAGTGCCCCTGTGGTGCCCCCGATTCGATCGTACACTAATCATACACGCAAACGTGTACGATCAAGATCAGGGACTCACGGGAAGTTATCACAACACAACTCTACAAATAAAATAAGTCATACAAGCATCATATTACAAGCCAGGGGCCTCGAGGGCTCGAATACAAGAGCTCGATCATAGACGAGTCAGCGGAAGCAACAATATCTGAGTACAGACATAAGTTAAACAAGTTTGTCTTAAGAAGGCTAGCATAAACTGGGATACAGATCGAAAGAGGCGCAGGCCTCCTGCCTGGGATCCTCCTAACTACTCCTGGTCGTCGTCAGCGGGCTGCACGTAGTAGTAGGCACCTCCGGTGTAGTAGGAGTCGTCGTCGACAGTGGCGTCTGGCTCCTGGACTCCAGCATCTGGTTGCGACAACCAGGTAGAAGGGAAAGGGGGAAAAGAAGGAGAAAGCAACCGTGAGTACTCATCCAAAGTACTCGCAAACAAGGAGCTACACTACATATGCATGGGTATATGTGTAAAGGCCATATCGGTGGACTGAACTACAGAATGCCAGAATAAGAGGGGATAGCTAATCCTGTCGAAGACTACGCTTCTGGCAGCCTCCGTCTTGCAGCATGTAGAAGAGAGTAGACTGAAGTCCTCCAAGTAGCATCGCATAGCATAACCCTAACCGATGATCCTCCCCTCGTCGCCCTGTGAGAGAGCGATCATCGGTTGTATCTGGCACTTGGAAGGGTGTGTTTTATTAAGTATCCTGTTCTAGTTGTCATAAGGTCAAGGTACAACTCCAAGTCGTCCTGTTACCGAAGATCACGGCTATTCGAATAGATTAACTTCCCTGCAAGGGTGCACCACATAACCCAACACGCTCGATCCCATTTGGCCGGACACACTTTTCTGGGTCATGCCCGGCCTCGGAAGATCAACACGTCGCAGCCCCACCTAGACCAACAGTGAGGTCAGCACGCCGGTCTAAACCTAAGCGCCCAGGGGTCTGGGCCCATCGCCCTTAGCACACCTGCACGTTGCGTGGGCGGCCGGAAGCAGACCTAGCCTAGTCGGCGTTCCAGTCCAATCCAGCGCGCGCCGCTCCGTTGCTGATATCACAAAGGCTTCGGCTGATACCACGACGTCGAGTGCCCATAACTGTCCCCGTGTAGATGGTTAGTGCGTATAGGCCAGTAGCCAGACTCAGATCAAATACCAAGATCTCGTTAAACGTGTTAAGTATCTGCGAACGCCGACCAGGGCCAGGCCTACCTCTCTCCTAGGTGGTCTCAACCTGCCCTGTCGCTCCGCCTCAAAGTAACAGTCGAGGGCCGTCGGGAACCCAGGCCCACCTCTACCGGGATGGAGCCACCTGCCCCTTCAGCCCCCAACTCCGAACAGTACCACAGGTAATGTAACTGTGTAAAGTATATAGTATATGCCCGTGATCACCTCCCGAAGTGATCACGGCCCAGTAGTATAGCATGGCAGACGGACAAGAGTGTAGGGCCACTCATGGAACACTAGCATCCTATACTAAGCAGTAGGATAGTAGGTAAAGTAACAACAGTAGTAACAATGACAGGCTATGCATCAGAATAGGATTAACGGAAAGCAGTAACATACTACACTACTCTAATGCAAGCAGTATAGAGGAGAGTAGGCGATATCTGGTGATCAAAGGGGGGGCTTGCCTGGAAGCTCTGTTGTACTGGGAGAAGGGTCGTCGGTGACGTAGTCGTACTCGGTGGCATCAGTGCCGGTCTCGGGGTCTACCGGAGAAGAAGAGGGGGGAAGAAACAGTAAATAATAAGCAAACAGATGCATAGCGATGCATGACATGACAAGTAGCGGTGCTAGGGGTGCCCTAACGCGGTATGAGGTGGTACCGGTGAAGGGGGGAACATCCGGGAAAATATCCCCGGTGTTTTGCGTTTCCGGACAGATGAACCGGAAGGGGAAAGTTGCATGTTCACTATGCTAGGGATGCATGGCAGACGAACGGACCGCATATTCGGATACGTCTCGTCGTTCTGAGCAACTTTTATGTATAATACTTTTTCATCTGACATACGGATTATTTTCTATTATTTTTCAAAGGTTTAAACAATTTCTAAAATTTCTAGATTTATTTTAATTGTTTTAATCCGAGTTGACCAAATCAACTTTGACTAGTCAAAAGGGTAGGGTGTGGCCCACATGTCATAGGTTGTACCTAAACAAATAAGTAAAACTAATCTAATTGAAAGGGACCCATATGTCATCTACACATTACGCTATTTAGCCACTAGTCTAATCCTAAAACTAATCTATATCTAATTAATCAAGCCGGCCAGAGGCACAGCCGGATGTGCAAGTTCTGCACACATGCCCGGCCATGCCCAAGCATCAGCAGCAGCCAGCTGTAGTAGCTAGCGGCAGTGGTAAGCAGAGCAGCAAAAGGCGAAGCAGCAAGCAACGGCCAAGCAGCACAGCAGTGCAAGAGCAGCAGGTAAAGGGCAAGCAGCAGTGGCGGCAAAGCAGCAGTGACAGGTAGCCGCAACGCAACAGCAACAGACAGCGGCAGCGCCGGCAGTACGCCGAGCAAGCAGCAGCGGCAGGTGCAGGCGCGCACGCGCGGGCACGTAGGGGCGAGGCAAGGGCGCGATGCAGGGCTTGCGAGCGCGTGTGTGGGCGGCTCAGAGTGTGGCCGAGCGGGATAGGCAGGGGGCGGGCGAGCGTGCGCGGAGCGAGCTCCGGCCTTGGCGGCCGAGCGCGGGGATGGCCTCAACGGTGACAGATCGAAGCAGGGGGAGAGGGGATCCGGGAGAGGAGCTCACAGCAAGCTCGGGGGCGCGGTCGAGGAGGCCGGGGGTAGACCGAAGCGGTGGAAATCGACGACGGCGGTCGGCGATGTACGTGACGAAGACGACGGCGATGGCATGTGCACGGGCCGCTCTGGCTTGAGCTGGTGCCCGGGACGGACGAAGCTGACAGCGGCGGATCTCCTGGACTCCTTCTCCTGCGACGGCGACGGCGGTGGCCACGGAAACAGTGACGACGAGCACGGTCACCGCACGAGCCTTTGAGCTCGATTTCGAGCAGATGGGGAGGGGGCGTGATGGGGAAACAGGCGAAACGGATGAGAGAGGGCTAGGGTTTCGGGAGGACGCCTTATAGGTCGAGGGGAGGCACGGATGGTCGCCACGCATGCCAAGGCACGGCCATGGCCGTGGATGGCTGTCACGCCTCTATTCAGTGAACAGAGTTTAGAAGGAATTGGGCTGGCCTAGCTCCTGTTGCTAAATGGGCCAAAGTGCATAGTGCCATATCCAATCTTCTTATTCCACTACTGTTTTGCATTTCTCCTCTGTTTCGGTTTGAAGTTCGAACTAAATGAATTTTGTTGTAGATGAAATTTGTCAATTAAATACTTCACAATATTTTGGGATGACATACCAAGTTTGAGGTCAATTGGAATTGTATAAATATTTTCTTATTTTGAAATGGCTATTTTATTTGCCGTTGGACCACTTTATAAATTCCTAGGGGTTAATTGGCGGGTCAAATAAGGTTGGGTTCAACATGACAAATGATCAGGGAAATTATTGAACAATGCGAACATTTTAGTTTTAAAGTTTGAAAACTTTTACCGTTTGACTTTATTTTAAATTTGAATTTTGAACCGGTTTTTGAACTAACGAGAGATTAGCAACAGTAATCGTGGTGACGTGGCACTATTAGCAGAGAATTACTGTAGCTTAATTATCCGGGCGTCACAGCCCCCCGCTGACATGTTGGACCCACCAGCTATCTTCGCACGCAAGGAAGTGCCTCCTTATTACGCACAAAAAAATGAATATTCCCCCTGCCAGCTGGAACCCAGCATAGTGGGAGGCTGACTTGTGGGCCTACCAAGTTGACGGGGACAGAGGGCTTTGTCAACTTAGTCAATATGAACGATTCTAGCTCCTGTTACTGTGCGATGTTCATCCAACGGCCGTAGTGCTTCTTCAACCTCTGGTCTTCTTGCTCCAGCCGCCCAAACCAGCGCCGGTCGTGCCGCGTGCTCCTGCCTCCTGTGGCCGGCTGTGATGCCGCGGAGGCCTCACCGCCCCCTACTACTCCCACCGCTGGCCAGCCATCCCTCTACTCACCCACACACCCTGTTAATCCGCGGCGACAGCAGCCTCACACCGCAACCGAACCAGTGAACCCTCATACTCCTCTTCGCGTGGGCATCCACTGCTGCGTCTTCCCCGGCTCCGAGTCGTCCCCTTCCTAGTCCTCGCCGTCGTCCACCGCCCTGGTGCTCTCGATGCGGCGTGGTCAACATGGTCAACGACCAACTTGCATCGGAAGAGTACTGTACGTGCAGAGGCTGACAGCTGGGTCCACGGCTGTCGCAAGGAAGTGCCTCCTTATTACGCGGAAAATAATTATTCCTCCACCTGATAGCAGGGACCCACCGGACGGGCCACCAATATTTTGCGAAAAAAATCATTTCCCCCTGATTGCTGGGACCCACCGGACGTGCCACCGTATTTTGCGAAAAAAACGTTCCCGCCGCTGTCAGCTCGGACCAACCGGAAGTGCCTCCTTATTACGCACAAAAAAATGAATACTCCCCCGGCTAGCTGGGACCCACCTTGATGGGAGGCTGACTTGTGGGCCTACTAAGTTGACGAGGACAAAGGGCTTTGTCAACTTAGTCAAAATGAATGATTCTAGCACCAGTGACCGTACGATGTCCATCCAACGGCCGTAGTGCTTCTTCAACCTCGGGTCTTCTTGCTCCAGCCGCCCAAAGCAGCGCTGGTCATGCCGCATGCTCCTGCCTCCCCTAGCCGGCTGTGCTGCCACAGAGGCCTCACCGCCCCCTACTATTCCCACCGCTGGCCAGGCCCTGCGGCGACGGCAGCCTCACACCGCAGCCGAACCAGTGAACCCTCGTAGTCCTCTCCACGCAGGCTTCCACTGCCGCGTCGTTCCCTTCCTAGGCCTCGCCATCGCCCACCGCCGTGGTGCTCTCCGCGCGGCGTGGTCAACATGGTCAAGGAACGACTTCCATCGGAAGAGTACTGTACGTGGATAGGCTGACAGCTGGGTCCACGGCCACAACCCAGTTTTTTTGTGATTTGCCAAGTAAGTCGCTTTGTCAGACCTATTGGGCTGCAAATCTTTCAAGATGAGGAGAGCTTTCATTCGGCTGGCCGAGAAAATGGCCCATCAGTAATGAGAAATGGGTTGTACATTTTTAAAACACATCAAACCGGCAATTAGTTTCAAATATCTTTTTTTTCATTTCACGATTTTAAATTACATTAATTTTTATGCGTGGAGAATTTGTTGGATTTTATATTGATATACATTTATATTTAAAATCAGTTTGAATGTGAGTCGAAATTTCGGGATTAAAAACAGTTCGGACCGCACCGAAATATGTAAAATTTCGTATAATTTTTTAATCGTTGCCACAATATGGGCTGCAATGCTAACAAAAAGAATATGGGCTCCAAAAAACCTTAAGAATTAGCAAATGGGCTGTAAATTATTAGAAATAATGGTAGATGGGTTGTATGCTATTTTCCACAGATTTGAGGCTTTCCTAAAAAAAGGTTGATGCACAAGCACTGACTGTTGGATGTCCATCCAACGGTCGTCGTGCTTCTTCAATCTCTGCTCTTCCTGCTCTAGCCGCTCAAACAAGCACCGGCGGGACTGCCTGCTCCCTCCTCCTCGCGGCCGGCTGTGCTGTCGCGCAGGCCTCACCGCCCGACCGTACTCCCATCGTTGGCCTAGCCATCCCTCTGCTCACCCACACCTGTTGTTATTCTCCAATGACGGCAGACGAACCAGTAAACCCTCGTACAGTCGTACTCCCCTCTACGTGGGAAACAACTGCCGAGTCTTCCCTGCCTCCGCGTCGTCCCCTTCCTAGGCCTCGCCGTCGTCTACTGCCCTGGTGCTCTTGGTGCGGCATGGTTAACGTGGTCAAGGAACGACTTCCATCGGACGCGGACTGTACGTGGAGAGGCTGACAGCTGGGTCCATGGCGGCAGCAAGGAAGTGCCTCCTTGTTACACGGAAAATAATGATTCCTCCACCTAACAGCAGGGACCCACCGCACGGGCCACCGTATTTCGCGAAAAAAACGTTCCCCCTGACTGCTGGGACCCACCAGCTACACCTTCGCACACAAGGAAGTGCGTCCGGGCAAAAAAACGATTCACCCCCCTGACTGCTGGGACCCACCAGCTACATCTTCGCACGCAATGAAGTGTGTCCGGGCAAAAAAAAACCAAAACGATTCGCCCCCCTGACTGCTGGGACCCACCAGCCCCCCGACTGCTGGGACCCACCAGCTACATCTTCGCACGCAAGGAAGTGTGTCTGGGCAAAAAAAACGATTCACCCCCTGACTGCTGGGACCCACTAGCTACATCTTCGCAGGCAAGGAAGTGCCTGACAGTCGGGACCCACCTGGTCGAAGCGTAGGTGGCATTGTCATTCTGGTCGCGAACGTGTACGTACATATATATTGGTGGATGTAGAGGCGCACACGTGTCGTAGTAGAGGTGGCCAGGGTGCAAGAAAGAAAATACGGCCACGTATGTGTACATACGGGTGGGGTCTCGAACGCCTACTTGCGCATACATACGGCGAGGGCTCGCGTACATGGCTGGGTGGGAATGGAGAAACAACGTCGTCGTCGTGTTCATGGGGAGGCAACGGAATGCGTCGTGTTCATTGGGAGGCAACGTGGCTGGGTCGGAACGGAATGCGTGGTCGTGTTCATCGGGAGGGCTTGGACGGAAGAGGCGATGGAAACGAGGCTTGGCGTGTCGCACAATGGAGGAAACGGACCTCCTATGGTCGAAATGGGGGTCCTGTTGATCGGGAGGGGTGTGGCGTACTGCAAAATGGAGGAAACGGACCTCCTACGGTCGAAACGGGGGTCCTGTTGATCGGGAGGGGTGTGGCGTACCGCAAAACGGAGGAAACGGACCTCCTACGGTCGAAACGGGGGTCCTGTTGATCGGGAGGGGTGTGGCGTATCGCACAACGGAGGAAACGGACTTGTGTTGGAGCGCTATGGTCGAAACGGGGGTCCTGTTCATCGGGAGGGGTGTGGCGTACCGCAAAACGGGACTCCACGGGATACTGTTCATCTCCACCGTCGACCCCCTCTAGCCTCCACAAGCTACTGTTCATCCACCGTCGACCTCCTCCAGCCTCCACGGGCTCCTGTTCATCCAGCCTCCACTGCGCGCTACTCCAATGGCTACTATTCAACCACCCCTCCACCGTCTACTGTTCATCCAGCCCTCCACACCACGGGGTCCTGTTCAACAACCCCTCCACGGGCACCCCTCCACCATCTACTGTTCATCCTGCCCTCCACACCACAGGGTCCTGTTCATCCACCCCTCCACGGGCACCCCTCCACCGTCTACTGTTCATCCAGCCCTCCACCACACCACGGGGTCCTGTTCATCCAGAGGCAACGCCACCGCTCACTATTCATCCACCCCCCCCCCCCCCCGCAACGCTCACTATTTATCCCACCGATCGGCTTCAGTTAGCAGCAGTAGCCAAGGAATCGCTCGATCGGGTTCAGTTAACAGCCATCGATCAATCGCTCGGGTTCAGTAACGCGTAGCCTGCAGTGCAATCGCTCGGGTTCAGTTAGAGCCCAACGCCTTGCTCGGGTTCAGTTAGAGCCAATGCCTCGCACACACGTGCATACGTGTACGAGAGAAACGCGCATCGCTCGGCCCCCGACCTCCCACCGTAACCGGGAACTCCCCGAAATTTTCCTCCCCCTCGCTTCTACCATGGTTTTTTCCGTCATGGACGGCCCAAAGAATGTCATGCAGCTGCATCTCCGGCCCGCCCAGGATGAAAAGTCCATTTTCTGTCATGATTTTTTTCATAGAAGTAGGAGCCCACCACATCTATGATGATACCGGGTTTTGTCACAATTATCGTCATAGAAGTGTCATATGTATGACAGAAAAAAAATCGTTTGGCCCAAAATGTCACGGATGTGTCTTTTTTTGTAGTGAGAAGTGTTGTACTACGTTGGTGCCCGGACGATCCCTGCAAGACACGGAAGATCAGTTCATCCATGCATGTGACCAGACTCCAGCAGACACGCCTGGATTGGCTATCGTCAACATATCGTGCAGGCTGTGTTGTACATGGCTGTAGTTGTGGTGAGAAATCTAAAAAAAGGTTTCTTGTCATCTCGCAAAATTAGGTGTCATGTGCTTCGGATCACTACGAGGGTTAAACAGCGACAACTGAGTTGGGCTAGTCATTGGGGGCACATGCACGAACAGTGACTACTTGGCTGCCATCTAGGTCAAGCCGGCTATGTTAATTAGGACATCTATCGACGGACCCCTTTTCTACGAGTTTATCTTTAATTTGAGCTTTGTTCCTCATCTAGTTTGTCCGTCGGGATTCATGTTGTCTCCTTTGGGCAGTGAGGTTATGATTTCTTGTCATGTGGCATTTTTTCGTGTTATATGTTATAATCCGGCGCTTCAGATCAAAATGACGACAACCGTGCCTTCGGGCCACGTGCATGAAGACTTCTCAACAGTCATTGACGAGGTCAAGCCGGCTCTGGTAGACAAAAGAAAACTAGTACTACTCCACTATATAGGGAGGAGCCTCCGCGCTTGCTTGCTAGTGTTGCTCTCTTCACACTGTCTCGGCCTCTCCAGATCTAAACACGACAGCGGTGGCCACACACTCTCTCTGCTCACCGCTGGTCATAGATCCAGCCGGATCCTCTCTGCCAGGAAGGTGAGAAGGTGCAACGTTCATGCGGTCGTCTGATACGTCTCCGTCGTATCTACTTTTCCAAACACTTTTGCCCTTGTTTTGGACTCTAATTTGTATGATTTGAATGGAACTAACCCGGACTGACGCTGTTTTCAGCAGAATTACCATGGTGTTGTTTTATGTGCAGAAAACAAATATTCTCGGAATGACCTGAAACTTCACGGGAGGTCTTAGAAAAAATAATAAAAAATCCTCGCCAAATATGAAGACCAGGGGGCCCACACCCTTCTCACGAGGGTGGGGGCGCCCCCCCTAGGGCGCGCCCCCCTACCTCTTGGGCCCCCTGGAGACCCTCCGACGCCAACTCCAACTCTATATATTTGCTTTCGGAGAGAAAAAAATCAGAGGGAAGAAATCATCGTGTTTTATGATACGGAGCCGCCGCCAAGCCCTAAAACCTCTCGGGAGGGCTGATCTGGAGTTCGTTCAGGGCTCCGGAGAGGGGGATTCGTCGCCGTCGTCATCATCAACCATCCTCCATCACCAATTTCATGATGCTCACCGCCATGCGTGAGTAATTCCATCGTAGGCTTGCTGGACGGTGATGGGTTGGATGAGATTTATCATGTAATCGAGTTAGTTTTGTTAGGGTTTGATCCCTAGTATCCATTATGTTCTGAGATTGATGTTGCTAGGGCCCGAGTGCCATGATTTCAGATATGAACCTATTATGTTTTCATGAATATATGTGAGTTCTTGATCCTATCTTGCAAGTCTATAGTCACCTACTATGTGTTATGATCCGGCAACCCCGAAGTGACAATAATCGGGACCACTCCCGGTGATGACCATAGTTTGAGGAGTTCATGTATTCACTATGTGCTAATGCTTTGTTCCGGTTCTCTATTAAAAGGAGGCCTTAATATCCCTTAGTTTCCAATAGGACCCCGCTGCCACGGCAGGGTAGGACAAAAGATGTCATGCAAGTTCTTTTCCATAAGCACGTATGACTATATACGGAATACATGCTTACATTACATTGATGAATTGGAGCTAGTTCTGTGTCACCCTATGTTATGACTGTTAAATGATGAACCGCATCCGGCATAATTATCCATCACTGATCCGGTGCCTACAAGTTTTCCATATACTGGTTTACGCTTATTTACTTTTCCGCTGCTACTGTTACAATCACTACAAAATACCAAAAACATTACTTTTGCTGTCTTTACTTTTGTTGCCGCTACCACCACTATCATATTACTTTGCTACTAAACACTTTGCTGCAGATACTAAGTTTCCAGGTGTGGTTGAATTGACAACTCAGCTGCAAATACTTGAGAATATTCTTTGGCTCCCCTTGTGTCGAATCAATAAATTTGGGTTGAATACTCTACCCTCGAAAGCTGTTGCGATCTGCTATACTTGTGGGCTATCAAGACTAATTTCTGGCGCCGTTGCCGGGGAGCATAGCTCTATTCTTTGAGTCACCTGGGATTTATATCTGCTGGACAATATGAAGAACTTGAGAGATCCAAAAACCAAGATCTATCCCTCAACTACGAGGGGAGGTAAGGAACTGCCATCTAGCTCTGCACTTGATTCACCTTCTGTTATGAGTAAGTTTGCAACACCTACACCTGCTTCTGCTATTCATTCTGATATGTCGCATGTTATTGATGATGCCACTTCTGCTATACATGATACTTATGATGAAACTGCTTCTATGTCTGATACTACTGTGCCTCTTGGTGAATTTCTTGATGAACAAATTGCTAGGGCTAGAGAAAAAGAAATTATTGAATCTAAATACGATGATGATAGTGATGATGAAAACATGCCTGTTATTCCTAAAGGTTATCTTTTTGATAAGGAATCTTCTGCCGCTATTTTCGCTTGAAAGGATAGATATGAGCTTAAGAGGTTATTAATTAAGTGGAACAAAGAATCACTTAGAGATAAGATTGATATAATTACTTTGGTTGAATCTGATCCGTTTTATGGCTATGAATCTGAAACTGTTGTGGCACATCTTACTAAGTTAAATGATATAGCTGCCCTGTTCACTAACAATGAGAGATCACGTTACCTCTATTTACTCAAAATATTTCCGTTCTCATTAAAGGGTGATACTAAGGTATGGTTTAATTCTCTTGATCCTGGTTGTGTGCGTAGTCCCCAGGATATGATTTATTACTTCTCTGCTAAATATTTCCCTGCTCATAAGAAACAAGCTGCTTTGAGGGAAATATACAACTTTGTGCAAATTAAATAAGAGAGTCTCCCACAAGCTTGGGGGAGGCTTCTCAAGTTACTTAATGCTTTGCCTGATCATCCTCTTAAGAAACCCGAAATACATGATATCTTTTATAATGGACTAACCGATGCTTCCAGAGATTACCTGGATAGTTGTGCTGGTTCTCTTTTCAGGGAAAGAACACCAGATGAATATGAAATTCTATTGAATAATATGTTGACAAATGAAAATAATTGGGCACCTCCTAATCCAACTCCTGCTCCAATTACTGAGCCTATTCCTAAACCAACTCCGAAGAAGAGAGGTGTTCTATTTCTCAGTCCCGGAGATATGCAAGAGGCAAAGAAATCTATGAAAGAGAAAGTTTTTAAAGCTGAAGACGTTAAGAATTTACCTCCTATTGAAGAAATACATGGTCTTAATTCACCGCCTGTTGAAGAAACTTATGATCTCAATTCTTTATTTATTGAAGAACCTCCTAACCCCGATATCCCGACACAGGTAGTAAAGGTAAATTCTCTCTATAGATATGATAAAGCTGAAGTTCCTCCTACTAAAATTGCTAGTCAGTGCTTGGATGAGTTTGATAACTTTATGTTTAAGCAAGATGACTTCAATGCTTATTTTGGTAGACAATTAAAATAAAATGCTTATATGATGAGATGCTTGGGTGATTATATGGCTAATATTAAAGGAGAACTTAAACTTATTAGCAAACATGCTTCTATGGTTACCACTCAAGTAGAACAAGTACTTAAAGCTCAAAAAGAAGTGCTTGATGAAATGAATAGTAAGAAAAATGATTATGCTGTTAGAGTGGCTACTAGAACTGGTAGAATGACTCAGGAACCTTTGTATCCTGAAGGCCACCCTAAGAGAATCAAGCAAGATTCTCAGAGAAATAATATTGATGTTCCTAGTTCTTCTAAAAAGAAGAAGAAGAAAAATGATAGAACTGTGCAAACTTCTAGTGAACCTATTGCTGAACCACCTGATAATCCAAATGATATTTCTATGTCAGATGCTGAAACACAATCTGGTAATGAACATGAACCTAGTAAAAATGTTAATGCTGATGTTCATGATGATGCTCAACCTAGTAATGACAATGATGTAGAAATTGAACCTGCTGTTGATCTTGATAACCCACAATCAAAGAATCAACATTATGATAAAAGAGACTTTGTTGCTAGGAAACATGGTAAAGAAAGAGAACCTTGGGTTCAAAAACCCATGCCTTTTCCTCCGAAACCATCCAAGATAAAGGATGATGAGGATTTTGAGCGCTTTGCTGAAAAGATTAGGCCTACATTTTTGTGTATGAGATTAACTGATGTGCTCAAAACAAATCCTTATGCTAAATATATGAAAGATATCATTACTAATAAAAGAAAGATACCGGAAGCTAAAATTTCCACCATGCTTGCTAATTATACTTTTAAGGGTGGAATACTAAAGAAACTTGGAGACCCCGGAGTACCTACTATGCCTTGCTCCATTAAAAGAAATTATATTAAAACTGCTTTATGTGATCTTGGAGCCGGTGTTAGTGTTATGCCCCTCTCTTTATATCGTAGACTTGACTTGAATAAGCTGACACCTACTGAAATATCTTTGCAAATGGCTGATAAATCAACTGCTATACCTGTCGGTATTTGTGAGGATGTGCCTGTTGTGGTTGCAAACGTTACTATTTTAACAAACTTTGTTATACTTGATATTCCCGAGGATGATAGTATGTCTATTATTCTTGGAAGACCTTTTCTTAATACTGCAGGGGCTGTTATTGATTGCAACAAAGGCAATGCCACTTTTCATGTTAATGGTAATGAGCATACGGTACACTTTCCGAGGAAACAACCTCAAGTTCATAGTATCAACTCCATTGGAAAAATTCCATCGATTATATTTGGAGGTTTTGAATTTCCTCTTCCTACTGTCAAGAAGAAATATGATATACTTATTATAGGGGATGTGCATATCCCCGTTGAGGTAACTTAGTGTTATTCGAAATTTCTCCGGTTTCATGATTATCGAAATGAGTTTGTTAACAAGACTTGATCAACCTTGTTAGTGGATTCTTTTTTATGAGCATGAGATGGATGAAACTAGAAGCACATACTTCTGTACCCTCTTTATATTTTCTATTATTTATATTAAATAAAGTAAAAATAGTATTTTCAGTCTGTTTCCTGGCTTATCCGTGCAATATAAAATTGTCCCAAAAATAAAAGTCCTCAGAATGCCATGGCAATTTAATATAATTTTTTCGGGAATATTTGAGGATTTACTGTGCAAAAATCATCGCGGGAGGAGCTCCCACCTAGCCACGAGGGTGGTGGGCGCCCCCCCTATAGGGCGCGCCCCCCTGCCTCGTGGGCCCACGGTGGCCCTCCTCCACTTATCCCAGCACCCATCTTCTTCCTCTATCCCACACAAACCCGAAAAACCAACTCAAGCACGAGTTCCAGCCACTTTTGCTGTGATTTTCGATCTCCTTGCTCAAAGCACCTCTTGCAAAACTGCTTGGGGAGATTGTTTCGTGGTATGTGACTCCTCCATTGGTCCAATTAGTTTTTGTTCTAGTGCTTTATTCATTACAAATTTGTGCTGCATAGGTGACCATGTTCTTGAGCTTGCATGTCAAACTTATATGGTTCCAAGTAGTTCTAATGCTTGATATAGGCTCTAGGCACTTGTAGCAGCAGTTGCTATCAGTTTTATTGAGTTTGGTTACTTTTATTTTGAAGTTACTAAAAATTTCAGAATCTTTCAGAAAATGATGAGGAGATTATTGAGGGGCTCATCGAGCCAAAGCTCGAAGGAAAAGGCACCGAAGCCTAAGTATAATTTGCCGCGCACCGCGGAGATTCGGGCGTGTGAATGGCCTTCTAATGATTTCTTGAGAGAAGCCGGTATCTATGAAGATTTTCATGAATTGGCTCACAATGCAGGCCTCACCGCTTTCCTCCACGACCAATGCAATCAGTATCTATTACTCATAAATACCTTTGTGCAAAACTTTTATTTTCATCCTAGGAACTCACCACCTATGGTGGAATTTCATTTATATGATGATCCTAAGGAGATGTCACTTTTTGATTTCTATCATATTTGTTTAGTCCCTTTTGAGGGCAAGACCGAAGAACCACACCATGATGATGTGGAGGGATTTATTAATAATATCACTGTAGGAGAAACCAGGAAGGTTTCCGATGCACGAATCACTAGCATAGATTTTCCTGTTTTACGTTACTTTGCATTATTTGCTAGTCGTTGTTTAATTGGACGCGGAAACTGTGGAAACCTTAGTATCCCTGATTTAATTATTCTACTCCAAGGTTTATACAGTGATAACACTTTTAGTATGGGCGGTATTATTACTAGATGGTTAAATATGAACCGTACTAAGGGCCCCATCTTTGGAGGCATTTATGCTACACGCCTAGCCGCACATTTTAACATTCCTATTAGGCATGCTGAGAAGGAAGAAAAAGTGCTACCCCATGTTTATCTAGATCCTAAAAGTATGGTGGCACATGATTTTATTGTTAAGAATAGGGTAGGGGAGCTTAGATATCAATTGTTCTTTAATAAACATCATCATAAGACTATTACCTTGCCTGCTCCTTCTTTGTTTGATTTGACTGCAGGCACGTACCTTGTTCCGTTGGCAGCTATTCACGCCTACCGGAACCCTGCACCAGCCGAGGAGCCAAAACCGGAACCACAATTTGATCCTTCACGACAGTCTAACTATCAATGGGATCCGGAGATGATTGCCAGCCAGTGGCAATCGGAGCCTTCTTCTTCTTCATCACAGTACGACCCCAACAACTATTATTATGGATATCCGCCAGGCCAGCCGTGGCCATAGACCAACTTAGGCCAAAAGCCTAAGCTTGGGGGAGTACGTATTTCTCACCGACATTACATTTATGTTCACACACACTCATTGCTAGATGTCTGTGCTCATACTTTTTCACTGTAATATCCATGCTAGTTTATTTCCCTTTTCCTGCTTTCTTCTTGTGTGTTTGTTAAACCTTAAGAAAAAACCAAAAAAATTAGTAGTAGTTTATTTTTTTGCTGTAGTAGTAATAACTAAAAAGAAAACCCAAAAATGTTTCATGTTCTTCTTTTGCTTGTTGGGAGCTTTCCCGTGTAAATAGTTTTATTTCTTTTATTTGGGGGTCAGTAGGAGAAGACCATAATTAAATTGTTGAAGTGGCTCTTATATGCATTATTGTTGAATTAACCAAAGAGCCCATATTGCCTTGTCTTCTCCTGTTTATTGAATGCTCGCAGATTCCAGCTTAGTCCAATGCACGTGCACTCTTATTATTATTCACACCGTTCGGTCGTGCAAGTGAAAGGAAATTATGATGATATATGATGGACTGACTGAGATGAGAAAAGCTGGTATGAACTCGACCTCTTTTGTTTTTGTAAATATGATGAGTCCCGCGTTTTTGATTCAGCTTATTATGAATAAACATGTTTGCAATGACAATTAGAGATCGTAGTTGCTTGTGCCATGCTTGATTAGCTATGAGTTATAATGATTTACCTTGTGTGGCAACATGCTATTGAGATGATTATCATGTGGTATGATGGGGTGGTATCCTCCTTTGAATGATTTAAGTGACTTGACTTGGCACATGTTCACGCATGTGGTTGAAACAAATCAACATAGCCTTCACGATATTTATGTTCATGGTAGATTATATCCTACTCATGCTTGCATCCAATGTTTATTAATTTTAATGCATGTACATGGCTGTTGTCGCTCTCTAGTTGGTCGCTTCCTAGTCTTTTGCTAGCCTTCACCTGTACTAAGCGGGAATACTGCTTGTGCATCCAATCCTTAAACCCCAAAGTTATTCCACATGAGTCCACTATACCTTCCTATATGCGGTATCTACCCGCAGTTCCAAGTAAATTTGTATGTGCCAAACTCTAAACCTTCAAATAAACATTCTGTTTTGTATGCTCGAATAGCTCATGTATCAACAAAGGCTGTCCTTATCTTCCGTGTTAGGCGGGTTATTCTCAAGAGGAGTGGACTCCGCTCCTCACTCACGAGAAAATGGCTGGTCACCGGGATGCCCAGTCCCATGCTTTATGCAAACTAAATCAAAATTAATTGCAAACAAAACTCCCCCTGGGACCTGATGTATGTTGGAGGCACTCGTTGTTTCAAGCAAGCCATGGATTGATGCTTGTTGGTGGAGGGGGAGTATAAACTTTACCATTCTGTTTGGGAACCGCCTATAATGTGTTTAGCATGGAAGATATCGACATCTCTTAGTTGTTACGTTGACAATGAAAGTATATAG
Organism: Triticum urartu; assembly: GCF_056163025.1. Lineage (NCBI taxonomy): Eukaryota > Viridiplantae > Streptophyta > Magnoliopsida > Poales > Poaceae > Triticum > Triticum urartu. Next base: position 45,312,534 of record NC_141877.1, on the reverse strand, counting down.
CTCAAAATACAATTTAACTCTATTTCAAAATCGAGCTCTGGCACCTCTACAAATCCCTGCTTCCCTCTATGAAGGGCCTATCCATTTACTTTTATGTTGAGTCATCACCCTCTTATTAAAAAGCACTAGCTGGAGAGCACATCTGTCATTTGCATTCATCACTATTAATTTATGTTGGGTATGACTATGATTGGATCTCTTTTACCATGAATTACAATGTCTAGTCAGTCCTTGATCTTTAAAGGTGCTCTGCATTTATGTTTTGCAGTCTTAGAAAGGGCTAGCGAGATACCATCTTGTTATATCATATTATGATTGTTTTGAAAAAGTGTTGCCATCCGAGATTTATTATTATAACTTGCTAGTTGATTATGCTATTGACATGAGTAATTATGAGACCTGAGAATTATTGCAAATGTGGTTAGTTATGATCTATGCTAAAAACTTGAATGCTGGCTTGACATAGTTACAACAACAAGAGCAAACAGAGTTTGTAGAAGTTTTTCTTTCTTTCTTTCAGTTTGTCAACTGAATTGCTTGAGGACAAGCAAGGGTTTAAGCTTGGGGGAGTTGATACATCTCCGTCGTATCTACTTTTCCAAACACTTTTGCCCTTGTTTTGGACTCTAATTTGTATGATTTGAATGGAACTAACCCGGACTAACGATGTTTTCAGCAGAATTACCATGGTGTTGTTTTATGTGCAGAAAACAAATATTCTCAAAATGACCTGAAACTTCACGGGAGGTCTTAGAAAAAATAATAAAAAATCCTCGCCAAATATGAAGACCAGGGGACCCACACCCTTCTCACGAGGGTGGGGGGCGCCCCCCTAGGGCGCCCCCTACCTCGTGGGCCCCCTGGAGACCCTCCGACGCCAACTCCAACTCTATATATTTGCTTTCAGAGAGAAAAAAATCAGAGGGAAGAAATCATCGCGTTTTACGATACGGAGCCGCCGCCAAGCCCTAAAACCTCTTGGGAGGGCTGATCTGGAGTCCGTTCGGGGCTCCGGAGAGGGGGATTCGTCGCCGTCGTCATCATCAACCATCCTCCATCACCAATTTCATGATGCTCACTGTCGTGCGTGACTAATTCCATCGTAGGCTTGCTGGACGGTGATGGGTTGGATGAGATTTATCATGTAATCGAGTTAGTTTTGTTAGGTTTTGATCCCTAGTATCCATTATGTTCTGAGATTGATGTTGCTATGACTTTGCTATGCTTAATGCTTGTCACTAGGGCCCGAGTCCCATGATTTCGGATCTGAACCTATTATGTTTTCATGAATATATGTGAGTTCTTGATCCTATCTTGCAAGTCTATTGTCACCTACTATGTGTTATGATCCGGCAACCCCGAAGTGACAATAATCGAGACCACTCCTGGTGATGACCATAGTTTGAGGAGTTCATGTATTCAGTATGTGCTAATGCTTTGTTCCAGTTCTCTATTAAAAGGAGGCCTTAATATCCCTTAGTTTCCAATAGGACCCTGCTGCCACGGGAGGGTAGGACAAAAGATGTCATGCAAGTTCTTTTCCATAAGCACGTATGACTATATACAGAATACATGCCTACATTACATTGATGAATTGGAGCTAGTTCTTTGTCACCCTATGTTATGACTGTTACATGATGAACCGCATCCGGCATAATTATCCATCACTGATCCGGTGCCTATGAGTTTTCCACATACTGGTTTACGCTTATTTACTTTTCCGCTGCTACTGTTACAATCACTAAAAAAATACCAAAAACATTACTTTTGCTGTCTTTACTTTTGTTGCCGCTACCACCACTATCATATTACTTTGCTACTAAACACTTTGCTGCGAATACTAAGTTTCCAGGTGTGGTTGAATTGACAACTCATCTGCTAATACTTGAGAATATTCTTTGGCTTCCCTTGTGTCGAATCAATAAATTTGGGTTGAATACTCTACCCTCGAAAGCTGTTGCGATCCCCTATACTTGTGGGTTATCATCGTCCTCGGCGACGGCTCTTACCCACTATTGGGCGCGTCCCGATCTGAAGGAAATATGCCCTAGAGGCAATAATAAAGTTATTATTTATTTCCTTATAATCATGATAAATGTTTATTATTCATGCTAGAATTGTATTAAACCAGAAACATAATGCATGTGTGAATACATAGACAAACAAAGTGTCACTAGTATGCCTCTACTTGACTAGCTCGTTAATCAAAGATGGTTATGTTTCCTAACCATGAACAATGAGTTGTTATTTGATTAACGAGGTCACATCATTAGTTGAATGATCTGATTGACATGACCCATTCCATTATCTTAGCACACGATCGTTTAGTATGTTGCTATTGCTTTCTTCATGATTTATACATGTTCCCATGACTATGAGATTGTGCAACTCCCGTTTGCCGGAGGAACACTTTGGGTGCTACCAAACGTCACAACGTAACTAGGTGATTATAAAGGAGCATTACAGGTGTCTCCGAAGGTAGATGTTGGGTTGGCGTATATCGAGATTAGGATTTGTCACTCCGATTTTCGGAGAGGTATTTCTGGGCCCTCTCGGTAATACACATCACATAAGCCTTGCAAGCATTACAACTAATATGTTAGTTGTGAGATGATGTATTACGGAACGAGTAAAGAGACTTGCCGATAACGAGATTGAACTAGGTATTGGATACCGACGATCGAATCTCGGGCAAGTAACATACCGATGACAAAGGGAACAACGTATGTTGTTATGCGGTCTGACCGATAAAGATCTTCGTAGAATATGTAGGAGCCAATATGGGCATCCAGGTCCCGCTATTGGTTATTGACCAGAGACGTGTCTCGGTCATGTCTACATTGTTCTCGAACCCGTAGGGTCCGCACGCTTAAGGTTACGATGACAGTTACATTATGAGTTTATGCATTTTGATGTACCGAAGGTTGTTCGGAGTCCCGGATGTGATCATGGACATGACGAGGAGTCTCGAAATGGTCGAGACGTAAAGATTGATATATTGGAAGCCTATATTTGGATATCGGATGTGTTCCGGGTGAAATCGGGATTTTACCGGAATACCGGGAGGGTTACCGGAACCCCCCGGGAGCTATATGGGCCATAGTGGGCCTTAGTGGAAAAGAGAAGAGGCTGCCCTAGATGGGCTGTGCGCCTCCCCCTTCCCCTAGTCCTATTAGGACTAGGAGAGGTGGCCGGCCCCCTCCTCCTCTTTTCCCCCTCCGCGAATCCTATTCCGACTAGGATTGGGGGGGGGGGGGGAATCCTACTCCTAGAGGGAGTAGGACTCTCCTGCGCCCTCCTCCTTGGCCGGCCAGCCTCCCCCCCCTCTACTCCTTTATATACGGAGGCAGGGGCACCTCTAGACACACAAGTTGATCCACGTGATCTATTCCTTAGCCGTGTGCGGTGCCCCCTGCCACCATATACCTCGATAATACTGTAGCGGAGTTTAGGCGAAGCCCTGCTGCTGTAGTACATCAAGATCGTCACCACGCCGTCGTGCTGACGGAAATCTTCCCCGACACTTTGCTGGATCGGAGTCCGGGGATCGTCATCGAGCTGAACGTGTGCTCGAACTCGGAGGTGCCGTAGTTTCGGTGCTTGATCGGTTGGATCGTGAAGACGTACGACTACTTCCTCTACGTCGTGTCATCGCTTCCGCAGTCGGTCTGCGTTGGGTACGTAGACAACACTCTCCCTCTCATTGCTATGCATCACATGATCTTGCGTGAGCGTAGGAAAATTTTTGAAATTACTACGAAACCCAACAGTGGCATCCGAGCCTAGGTTATTTATGTTGATGTTATATGCACGAGTAGAACACAAGTGAGTTGTGGACGATACAAGTCATACTGCCTACCAGCATGTCATACTTTGGTTCGGCGGTATTGTTGGACGAGACGACCCGGACCAACCTTACGCGTACGCTTACGCGAGACCGGTTCCCTCGACGTGCTTTGCACATAGATGGCTTGCGGGCGACTGTCTCTCCAACTTTAGTTGAACCGAGTGTGGCTACGCCCGGTCCTTGCGAAGGTTAAAACGGAGTCTATTTGACAAACTATCGTTGTGGTTTTGATGCGTAGGTGAGATTGGTTCTTACTTAAGCCCGTAGCAGCCACGTAAAACATGCAACAACAAAGTAGAGGACGTCTAACTTGTTTTTGCAGGGCATGTTGTGATGTGATATGGTCAAGGCATGATGCTGAATTTTATTGTATGAGATGATCATGTTTTGTAACCGAGTTATCGGCAACTGGCAGGAGCCATATGGTTGTCGCTTTATTGTATGCAATGCAATCGCGATGTAATGCTTTACCTTATTACTAAACGGTAGTGATAGTCGTGGAAGCATGAGATTGGCGAGACGACAACGATGCTACAATGGAGATCAAGGTGTCGCGCCGGTGACGATGGTGATCATGACGGTGCTTCGGAGATGGAGATCACAGGCACAAGATGATGATGGCCATATCATATCACTTATATTGATTGCATGTGATGTTTATATTTTATGCATCTTATCTTGCTTTGATTGACGGTAGCATTATAAGATGATCTCTCACTAAATTATCAAGAAGTGTTCTCCCTGAGTATGCACTGTTGCGAAAGTTCTTCGTGCTGAGACACCACGTGATGATCGGGTGTGATAGGCTCTACGTTCAAATACAACGGGTGCAAAACAGTTGCGCACGCAGAATACTCAGGTTATACTTGACGAGCCAAGCATATACAGATATGGCCTCGGAACACGGAGACCGAAAGGTCGAGCGTGAATCATATAGTAGATATGATCAACATAATGATGTTCACCGATGAAACTACTCCATCTCACGTGATGATCGGACATGGTTTAGTTGATTTGGATCACGTGATCACTTAGAGGATTAGAGGGATGTCTATCTAAGTGGGAGTTCTTAAGTAATATGATTAATTGAACTTAAATTTATCATGAACTTAGTACCTGATAGTATCTTGCTTGTTTATGTTGATTGTAGATAGATGGCTCGTGCTGTTGTTCCGTTGAATTTTAATGCGTTCCTTGAGAAAGCAAAGTTGAAAGATGATGGTAGCAATTACATGGACTGGGTCCGTAACTTGAGGATTATCCTCATTGCTGCACAGAAGAATTACGTACTGGAAGCACCGCTGGGTGCCAGGCCTGCTGCTGGAGCAACGCCAGATATTATGAACGTCTGGTAGAGCAAAGCTGATGACTACTCGATAGTTCAGTGTGCCATGCTTTACGGCTTAGAATCGGGACTTCAACGACGTTTTGAACGTCATGGAGCATATGAGATGTTCGAGGAGTTGAAGTTAATATTTCAAGCAAATGCCCGGATTGAGAGATATGAAGTCTCCAATAAATTCTATAGCTGCAAAATGGAGGAGAACAGTTCTGTCAGTGACCATATACTCAAAATGTCTGGGTATAATAATCACTTGATTCAATTGGGAGTTAATCTTCCAGATGATTGCGTCATTGACAGAATTCTCCAATCACTGCCACCAAGCTACAAGAGCTTCATGATGAACTATAATATGCAAGGGATGAACAAGACTATTCCCGAGCTCTTCGCGATGCTGAAAGCTGCGGAGGTAGAAATCAAGAAAGAGCATCAAGTGTTGATGGTCAACAAGATCACTAGTTTCAAGAAAAAGGGCAAAGGAAAGAATAAGGGGAACTTCAAGAAGAACAGCAAGCCAGTTGCTGCTCAAGAGAAGAAACCCAAGTCTGGACCTAAGCCTGAAACTGAGTGCTTCTACTGCAAGCAGACTGGTCACTGGAAGCGGAACTGCCCCAAGTATTTGGCGGATAAGAAGGATGGCAAAGTGAACAAAGGTATATGTGATATACATGTTATTGATGTGTACCTTACTAATGCTCGCAGTAGCACCTGGGTATTTGATAGTGGTTCTATTGCTAATATTTGCAACTCGAAACAGGGGCTACAGATTAAGCGAAGATTGGCTAAGGACGAGGTGACGATGCGCGTGGGAAACGGTTCCAAAGTCGATGTGATCGCGGTCGGCACGCTACCTCTACATCTACCTTCGGGATTAATATTAGACCTAAATAATTGTTATTTGGTGCCAGCGTTGAGCATGAACATTATATCTGGATCTTGTTTAATGCGAGACGGTTATTCATTTAAATCGGAGAATAATGGTTGTTCTATTTATATGAGTAATATCTTTTATGGTCATGCACCCTTGAAAAGTGGTCTATTCTTATTGAATCTCGATAGTAGTAATACACATATTCATAATGTTGAAGCCAAAAGATGCAGAGTTGATAATGAAAGTGCAACTTATTTGTGGCACTGTCGTTTAGGTCATATCGGAATAAAGCGCATGAAGAAACTCCATACTGATGGACTTTTGGAACCACTTGATTATGAATCACTTGGTACTTGCGAACCGTGCCTCATGGGCAAGATGACTAAAACACCGTTCTCCGGTACTATGGAGAGAGCAACAGATTTGTTGGAAATCATACATACCGATGTATGTGGTCCGATGAATATTGAGGCTCGTGGCGGATATCGTTATTTTCTCACCTTCACAGATGATTTAAGCAGATATGGGTATATTTACTTAATGAAACATAAATCTGAAACATTTGAAAGGTTCAAAGAATTTCAGAGTGAAGTTGAAAATCATCGTAACAAGAAAATAAAGTTTCTACGATCTGATCCTGGAGGAGAATATTTGAGTTACGAGTTTGGTGTACATTTGAAAAACTGTGGAATAGTTTCGCAACTCACGCCACCCGGAACACCACAACGTAATGGTGTGTCCGAACGTCGTAATCGTACTTTACTAGATATGGTGCGATCTATGATGTCTCTTACTGATTTACCGCTATCATTTTGGGGTTATGCTCTAGAGACGGCCGCATTCACGTTAAATAGGGCACCATCAAAATCCGTTGAGACGACGCCTTATGAACTGTGGTTTGGCAAGAAACCAAAGTTGTCGTTTCTTAAAGTTTGGGGCTGCGATGCTTATGTGAAAAAGCTTCAACCTGATAAGCTCGAACCCAAATCGGAGAAATGTGTCTTCATAGGATATCCAAAGGAAACTATTGGATACACCTTCTATCACAGATCCGAAGGCAAGACTTTTGTTGCTAAATTCAGAAACTTTATTGAGAAGGAGTTTCTCTCGAAAGAAGTGAGTGGGAGGAAAGTAGAACTTGACGAGGTAACTGTACCTACTCCCTTGTTGGAAAGTAGTACATCACAGAAAATTGTTTCTGCGACACCTACACCAATAAGTGAGGAAGTTAATGATAATGATCATGAAACTTCAGAACAAGATACTACTGAACCTCGTAGATCAACCAGAGTAAGATCCGCACCAGAGTGGTACGGTAATCCAGTTCTGGAAGTCATGCTACTAGATCATGATTAACCTACGAACTATGAAGAAGCGATGGTGAGCCCAGCTTCCGCAAAGTGGCTTGAAGCCATGAAATCTGAGATGGGATCCATGTATGAGAACAAAGTATGGACTTTGGTTGACTTGCCCGATGATCGGCAAGCAATTGAGAATAAATGGATCTTCAAGAAGAAGACTGACGCTGATGGTAATGTTACTGTCTACAAAGCTCGACTTGTCGCAAAAGTTTTCGGCAAGTTCAAGGGATTGACTAAGATGAGACCTTCTCACCCGTAGCGATGCTTAAGTCCGTCCGAACCATGTTAGCAATTGCCGCATTTTATGATTATGAAATTTGGCAGATGGATGTCAAAACTGCATTCCTGAATGGATTTCTGGAAGAAGAGTTGTATATGATGCAACCGGAAGGTTTTGTCGATCCAAAGGGAGCTAACAAAGTGTGCAAGCTCCAGCGATCCATTTATGGACTGGTGCAAGCCTCTCGGAGTTGGAATAAACGTTTTGATAGTGTGATCAAAGCATTTGGTTTTATACAGACTTTCGGAGAAGCCTGTATTTACAAGAAAGTGAGTGGGAGCTCTGTAGCATTTCTGATATTATATGTGGATGACATATTGCTAATTGGAAATGATATAGAATTTCTGGATAGCATAAAGGGATACTTGAATAAAAGTTTTTCAATGAAAGACCTCGGTGAAGCTGCTTACATATTAGGCATTAAGATCTATAGAGATAGATCAAGACGCTTAATTGGACTTTCACAAAGCACATACCTTGACAAAATTTTGAAGAAGTTCAAAATGGATCAAGCAAAGAAAGGGTTCTTGCCTGTGTTACAAGGTGTGAAGTTGAGTAAGACTCAATGCCCGACCACTGCAGAAGATAGAGAGAATATGAAAGATGTTCCCTATGCATCAGCCATAGGATCTATCATGTATGCAATGCTGTGTACCAGACCTGATGTGTGCCTTGCTATAAGTTTAGCAGGGAGGTACCAAAGTAATCCAGGAATGGATCACTGGACAGCGGTCAAGAACATCCTGAAATACCTGAAAAGGACTAAGGATATGTTTCTCGTATATGGAGGTGACAAAGAGCTCACCGTAAAAGGTTACGTTGATGCAAGCTTTGACACTGATCCGGACGATTCTAAATCGCAAACCGGATACGTGTTTACATTAAACGGTGGAGCTGTCAGTTGGTGCAGTTCTAAACAAAGCGTGGTAGCGGGATCTACATGTGAAGCGGAGTACATAGCTGCTTCGGAAGCAGCGAACGAAGGAGTCTGGATGAAGGAGTTCATATCCGATCTAGGTGTCATACCTAATGCATCGGGTCCAATGAAAATCTTTTGTGACAATACTGGTGCAATTGCCTTGGCAAAGGAATCCAGATTTCACAAAAGGACCAAACACATCAAGAGACGCTTCAACTCCATCCGGGATCTAGTCCAGGTGGGAGACATAGAGATTTGCAAGATACATACGAATCTGAATGTTGCAAACCCATTGACTAAGCCTCTTCCACGAGCAAAACATGGTCAGCACCAAGGCTCCATGGGTGTTAGATTCATTACAGTGTAATCTAGATTATTGACTCTAGTGCAAGTGGGAGACTGAAGGAAATATGCCCTAGAGGCAATAATAAAGTTATTATTTATTTCCTTATAATCATGATAAATGTTTATTATTCATGCTAGAATTGTATTAAACCGGAAACATAATGCATGTGTGAATACATAGACAAACAAAGTGTCACTGGTATGCCTCTACTTGACTAGCTCGTTAATCAAAGATGGTTATGTTTCCTAACCATGAACAATGAGTTGTTATTTGATTAACAAGGTCACATCATTAGTTGAATGATCTGATTGACATGACCCATTCCATTAGCTTAGCACACGATCGTTTAGTATGTTGCTATTGCTTTCTTCATGACTTATACATGTTCCCATGACTATGAGATTATGCAACTCCCGTTTGCCAGAGGAACACTTTGGGTGCTACCAAACGTCACAACGTAACTGGGTGATTATAAAGGAGCATTACAGGTGTCTCCGAAGGTAGATGTTGGGTTGGCGTATATCGAGATTAGGATTTGTCACTCCGATTGTCGGAGAGGTATCTCTGGGCCCTCTCGGTAATACACATCACATAAGCCTTGCAAGCATTACAACTAATATGTTAGTTGTGAGATGATGTATTACGGAACGAGTAAAGAGACTTGCCGATAACGAGATTGAACTAGGTATTGGATACCGACGATCGAATCTCGGGCAAGTAACATACCGATGACAAAGGGAACAACGTATGTTGTTATGCGGTCTGACCGATAAAGATCTTCGTAGAATATGTAGGAGCCAATATGGGCATCCAGGTCCCGCTATTGGTTATTGACCGGAGACGTGTCTCGGTCATGTCTACATTGTTCTCGAACCCGTAGGGTCCGCACGCTTAAGGTTACGATGACAGTTACATTATGAGTTTATGCATTTTGATGTATCGAAGGTTGTTCGGAGTCCCGGATGTGATCATGGACATGACGAGGAGTCTCGAAATGGTCGAGACGTAAAGATTGATATATTGGAAGCCTATATTTGGATATCGGATGTGTTCCGGGTGAAATCGGGATTTTACCGGAATAGCGGGAGGGTTACCGGAACCCCCCGGGAGCTATATGGGCCATAGTGGGCCTTAGTGGAAAAGAGAAGAGGCTGCCCTAGATGGGCTGTGCGCCTCCCCCTTCCCCTAGTCCTATTAGGACTAGGAGAGGTGGCCGGCCCCCTCCTCCTCTTTTCCCCCTCCGCGAATCCTATTCCGACTAGGATTGGGGGGGGGGGGGCAATCCTACTCCTAGAGGGAGGAGGACTCTCCTGCGCCCTCCTCCTTGGCCGGCCAGCCTCCCCCCCTCTACTCCTTTATATACGGAGGCAGGGGGCACCTCTAGACACACAAGTTGATCCACGTGATCTATTCCTTAGCCGTGTGCGGTGCCCCCTGCCACCATATACCTCGATAATACTGTAGCGGAGTTTAGGCGAAGCCCTGCTGCTGTAGTACATCAAGATCGTCACCATGCCGTCGTGCTGACGGAACTCTTCCCCGACACTTTTCTGGATCGGCGTCCGGGGATCGTCATCGAGCTGAACGTGTGCTCGAACTCGGAGGTGCCGTAGTTTCGGTGCTTGATCGGTTGGATCGTGAAGACGTACGACTACTTCCTCTACGTCGTGTCATCGCTTCCGCAGTCGGTCTGCGTTGGGTACGTAGACAACACTCTCCCTCTCGTTGCTATGCATCACATGATCTTGCGTGAGCGTAGGAAATTTTTTGAAATTACTACGAAACCCAACACGATCAGCCTGCCTTGCCGTTCTCTCCCAAGCACCGCTAGCGAGGGAGGGCCTCCGACCCCTTCTTCCTCGCTGTCGTAGTGTGGGCAGATTCGACCTCCTTCCACCCAACTAGCGACATCCCGGCCACCATCAGGTATAACTTCCTTTGAAACCGGCCTTGCTCTACTTCCCGAGCTCCTGACGTCGCTGCATTTGTATCTTTTACTATTTCTCAGCCCCCTCGTAGATAGGATCGATCGGCTGTTCGAAAACCACCTAATTTTTTTTCATTTAAGAGGTAAAACTAGTTCATGCACTCGATTCTAGTACTACTTGGTTCAAACAAGGAAGAAATGGGGTGGGGGTGGGGGAGGATTTGTTACCTAAATCTAGGACTTGGTCGAAAAAGGAAATAATGAGGGCAAAAAGTAGCAGAGACTGGCTATCCAACTGGTCTCTAGGTCTAATAGGGAAATAAAGGGAAACGCAGTACAAACTCAATATAAACCCGATCTATTGGTTGAAAAAGGAAAGAAAGTGGGGACTCGGGGACAAGTCAATAGAGTAAGTCCAGCACTAGATTTGCTAGCCTCACACAATATAAGGTGGCTATACCGAACAAAAATGGGACCAACCCAGATATCCTGTTCTGATGTTTGTTTCCCCAAGCCACTCTTATGTAATGCCACTGGTAAAATGTAGCAGTCGCACTGTTAAAAGTAAGGACACGTTAAACCAATGTTGTTTTCAATGTAATGCCTCCAGTAATATGAATCACTGGCACTTCTTTACATGTCCTGCTAAAATTTCCCATTAAGATAAGTTGGTTCTTTTCGTTAGAAATGCAACTGTCCTGGTCCGCCTACTCTCCCGTGCCCAAAGTAATGTCGTATTTAACGGTTGTCATAGTTAATCCTAATGCCCACACTAATATCTAGCAATGCTAGTGCTTTAGAAATTGCTACTGTCCTTATAGGATTGCCATTCAGATAAGGAACATGCTTCTTTTCATTTGATGCATGTTTCATCACTTGTTAGTCACCCTCCTGTCCACCTTTTTGTGCAAACAGAGATATACATTTCATGCTCGATCTTAGTTGAACTGCACAAATGATATCCAAATTATGCTTGAGCATTCCAGGAGCTTCACAACCAACCTTGATATTGCTCAATTTTATTGCAACTAATGAAGAAGAAGCTTTGTGGGTTTCGTTTTCTGATGGAAATGGAACCGGGGCTGGAGCCCTTTTCTTAAAAAAATTTGAAGAAGAAGCTGCTAGCTCACGGGACATTGCTTCATTTTAGGTGAACTGCACCACAAGGTCCCATGAATTGAATCATCCATGTTGGTGACTGAAAGAGCCAGCTTCAGCATCCCAGTCTAAGCACCCCCGGCCTCCATCCTTGCGACGCACGGTACACCTCGTTTGCCACCTGCTCGACCCTAGTGTCACTGATAAAATGAAGTAATAATACAGTTAAAATAGAGCGAGTGTCATCTCTATCATTTCATTTCCAATGTAGATAAAGAAAGTGCTTCTCTTTGTTAATGTATGTTTCATCAACTAGTCCCATTGTTAATGTTTAAGCGTTTCTGCAAACTGGGGTGCTTAATTTTAGTTGATATGTACAAAAATAGAGATTTGAATGTCCCAAGGCGCCTCCTCGTACTACCGCTGTACACTGATGTTCATCGCTAGCAGAAGGTGTATCTGAGAGACTTGGGACGATGTCCAGTATGAGGCGTACCGTATGAGGTGTCGCAGGGCCCATCTCGCCCTCGCGGCATGGCATACTATGATACTATCGCAATATTTTCTTCTATTTATTTTGTGTGTTTCATCAACTAGTGCCACTATAATGTAATCACGCTTTTTCATTATCTATGCAAACAAGGTTATTCAGCTGCATTTTGGTGGAACTGCACAAATGTACGTATGGAACCGGCATATATGCAGAGTGCGAGGTGTGCCAAGTAAACAATTACCGACACCAACCATGCTGCATGCATGCATTGGCATCCACCACCACCAGTGGGATGTGTGGCGCTCTCTGTGGACGGATCTTTCTCGACAGCAAATCATCTAACCAAATACTAGTAGCTTACATTGGCAGTTTTCCAGGGAGTACTCTTTTCTGAAAGAAGCACCAATCTATTTTTCTTTATTTGTACACTGTGTCACAACTTTGACCCAAAGGTCCAGAGCTATTTTAGGATGATTGGCGTAGTACTCAGAGACTGATTGTAAGCATGATTTTCATTAGCTGTCGCACTAATTGTAAGCATGAGCAGGTGGAAGATTAGGTTAGTGCGAAGCTTACCTTAAACCCTACCGCCGCCGTTGAAACGAGGCGAGCGTCGAGGGAACCATGGAGAATGGCTAGGAAGCGACGTCGCGCCATCCGGCCTCCTCATGCGGTGGGAGAACGATTACTCATGTGGCTTCGGCTGGCTCTGCACCCTCACGAACGACACACCATACTTGATCAATTCGTTATCCTCTGGGTGCTCGACCTTCGACCTGTACGCCCACCACCTCCACCTGACTGTCGCCTCGGGCGAATCTGTCTGCTCCATCGCCCAAAGGAGATACTCGATGAACTCGGAGGACTGCGGCGTGACTGCCGCCGAGGAGTACATGTACATCGCCGCCCTCATCGCCGTCGTCTCGCTCTTTCGCATACATTGCCACATGGCCCGCACCGTCCTCAAAATCTCCCACTCATTGTCAAACCAACTAAGGATCTCCTTCAACCTGGCTAACTTTACCTGGTCGCCGCCGACGATCTGCCTGATTCGCTGCTGCATCCTCTCCATAGATGTCCTTCTGAGTGGTCTGGTGCTAGCTTTGGAAGATGGGAGGAGAGACAGTGGTCTTGCAATAGAGAAGAGGGAGAGGCGAGACAGTGGTTTTGGAATGGAGATGATGGAGAGGAGAGGAGGTGGTTTTGCAATGGAGAAGATCCGAAGAGGGAGAGGCGAGACGGTGGTTTTGGAATGGAGATGATGGAGAGGAGAGGAGGTGGTTTTGCAATGGAGAAGATAGGAAGAGGGAGAGGCGAGACGGTGGTTTTGGAATGGAGATGATGGAGAGGAGAAGAGGTGGTTTTGAAATGGAGAAGAGGGAGAGGAGCGTGCGGCAGCAATTTAGGATTGGACGAGAGGGCCGGCATGCTGTGACTGGATCAAAATCAAAATCAATTTACCCTTCAATTAAGAAAGCGACCCCATATTAACTAGTCTCCCTTTTATTCTGGGTCATAATTGACCATGATTTTCGCACATAAAATATATGTTATACGTTGCAAAAATAATATAATTTGAAAAATCAAAATCAATTTACCCTTCAATTAAGAAAGCGACCCCACATTAACTAGTCTCCCTTTTATTCTGGGTCATAATTGACCATGATTTTCGCACATAAAATATATGTTATACGTTGCAAAAATAATATAATTTGGGTCGGCACGCTGTGACTGGATCAAAATTAAAATCAATTTACCCTTCAATTAAGAAAGCGACCCCACATTAAATAGTCTCCCTTTTATTCTGGGTCATAATTGACCATGATTTTCGCACATAAAATATATGTTATACGTTGCAAAAATAATATAATTTGAAAGTACATTCACATACGAACCAAATGATACAATTTTTGGTGACATGCATTCACATTTTTCTTGTCAAATACAGTACGTGGTCAAACTTTGACCCAAAATACGCAAAACAACAAAAAAATACTTCCAAGACCAGCGCTGCTCTTATGCTCTTCTCCTCTTAAACCACCGCCGCTCCTCTCCTGTTCCAATCTAAATGCAACGCCGCTCCTCTCCTCTTCCATTTCAAAACCACCGCCCCTCCTGTCCTGTTCCAGTCCAAAACCAGCATTGCTCCTCTCCCGTTCTAATCCAAAACCAGCGCTGCTCCTCTGCTCTTCCATTCAAAAACCACCGCCGGTGAGTGAAGGTACTGTGGAGAAGTAGATCGATGGAGGAGTACAACCGATACGTGAGGATCGCAGACGGCGACCCTGTGAAGCTAGCTAGGATGTCGGAGATACAGTCTTGGTTTGACAACAAGGACCAACTAGCGGAGGCGGCGACATCCATGGCCAAATATCTGCAACAGAGCGAATAGGCGGCAATACTCCCGGAGGGAGTCACGACGGAGTACATAGAGTTGCTCCTCTGGGCCATGGAGCAAACAGATTCACTGAATCCAATCGTGAGGGAGGGGTGGTGGGAGTATCGATCCCAGATGGAGCATCCACCAGAGATTGAAGGATCGAGCATCTACAGGGTGCCGTTTGTGAGGGTGTCCTGCCAGAGCGAGCCGGTGGAGTCTTCGTTGATCAAACCCAACTGCAAGAGGAGAAAAGCAGTTGGCCCGACGACGCTTCCCCGCCATCGTCTCCCTCGCCATTCACATCGTCTCACGGGGCGGCTGTCTGCCACCGAGGAATAGGAGGGGGCTGCCCCCCCAGCCCAATAGTCGGGCAGGTTGTGAATTGTCAGGAGGAGCTTAGGGTTGTCAGTATTTGCAGGTTGTGAATTGTGTTTTGTGTTGTGTATTTTGAGAGTACTTTCAGATATGAATGTCTTTTGAATTTCATATTTGCAGTATTGAGCATATGAAGTATTTTATGAATTCTAGAGATCTATTTTTAGCACTTAAAAATGTAGTTTCATAGAAGTATAAAAGTGCAGACAATGTGATTCTCAGAGAAGAAGCTGCAAGTTTCAGTTTCAGATAAGAAACTGCAAGTTCAGTTTCAGATAAGAAACTGCAACTTTCAGAGGCAGAGCATTTATATTAACACGGCCTTTTCAAACAAGGTTAACATCATGTTGGAAGTTTTATTCATGGTCGAAAATGGAACTACCAGCCAGTTAACATCATGCTGATCAACATTCATGCATAGCACATCTTCATATGATGCACAGTCAAAATGCCCACACAATGTCGAGTGTGCGAAACACAGAGAAAACGAGGGACGAAGTTTTGGCAAGTGTTGGACATGGTTTTGGCCTGCCCCGTCTAGGCTTTCATTTTTAACATGCGCAGCCCACGACCTCGGATGGAAGGTCCATAGGCCTGTTTGTATTTTCTTAGGGCCGTCATGTATCGACCGACCTATGGACCTCCCATCCGAGGATTTATTTTTGGCAACCCAATTTATGTATTTTTTTTTGAAGAAAACGCAGAGGTCTATTCTATTTTTCTATATAAGAGTAGGAACGCCAGGTCCAACTTATGTTTCCCTTCTAACTATATTATATATATTTAAATTATTTTATATGCTATTATATATTATTTTTATTGTCATCATATATTTAACATATACATACATATGTAATAAAACTGTAGCGACCCAATCCGAATGGATCAAGTCTCTGTGCTTAAGTGTCATCCCTGGATCGGTATGCTGACACACACAGTACTCGAGGATTTATAACAGAGGTAAATCACATGTATAAAATAACGTAAATACTATTACCTTGATCCAAATAGCGGAAGTAACAAGGTTGTGGATTCCCGTCAACACCAACGGCAAAGTTGAGTGTAGAAATCATAACCCTAACGTATCACTTACTCGTCGTAAGAAATCCTGCGACATGAGACGTTGCAGCCACAAAGGGTCAGTACATTGAATGTACTGGCAAATTCACACCATAGAGAATGATGAACAATGGCTATCACTACATGCATATTTGGCTGGTGGAAAAGCTCTACGATTTAAGGTTTTTGCGAAAAGCCAATTTTTCCCTACTTCAAAGAAATAGATTTTATTTAACTATCGTGGTGGTTGTTGAACATTGAGAATGGTTGACAGCATTCTCAATCCCAATTAAGTAACATCATTAAACCCAACAAACTTAATTTAAAGTAACATGATGAGATTCACATGATAATCCAGGTACTAGATACTCAAGATGTCCATAACCGGGGACACGGCTAATCATGATTAGTTTGTACACTCTACAGAGGTTTGCGCACTTTTCCCCACAAGACTCGATCGCCTCCGTTTGGTTTCTCGCACTACATGGTGTTTGAGAAGATGGATGACCGAGACATAGTCTTTCAGAAGCGCTAGCACCTTACGATGGATAGACCGTTACACCTACTTTCCCCTACATCTTCTAGTCTACCCTGTAAGAGTTCGCACGACTTAATCAACTATGCTAGAGCCCATAATAGCTTGTGGTTGCACTCGGAAGTTTCTAGCATGAATAATCTCGTGATCCCTTTGAGCCTGGGTGGCGGTCCATCAAAAAAACAGGCAATCCTGGTCTACCCAGGTGCCTAGACAGGCAATCCTGGAATAACCAGGTACCTCAATCCACCTAGATGTATGTTTAAGTTGCCACCTTATGTAAACCATTAATTAACAATCTCACATCTGTCATGAATACTCTCAAAACCCAATCCACGTCTACGAGCATAGCATGGCACTATAAGCATAACGTAATAGTAACTCCCAAGGTTTGAATGCAGGGCAATAGGTTCCTACCTCATCAACTACTTCCCAATACCCACATGTTATCAATCCTACTCATGCAATGTTGGAGGGTGAAACTGATGCATAAAACTGGGTATGAAAGGGGATATGATCAAAGTGTGAACTTGCCTACAATGTTGATGAAGATGATTCGCACTCAAAACTCTTGATAGCTCTACTCGTCACACTCCGGTCAATCTATCGTAAGCAAGCAATAGTAACCACACATAAGCAATCACTCAAAAGATCAGAAAGATCGAAGAAGACAATTCGGAAAACATCAAAACCAAGCAAATAACTCTTGCAACATAAAACAATTTCTAACAGTACCAAAATTATATGAATTTGGCCTTATCAGAAAGTTTAGGTCAAGAGCTTCGATTTGCAAAAAGAATCAACTAAATCGGAGTTACGAAACTCAAGTTATGATCAAACGAAGTTTGAATTCAAATCTGATCTAATTCAAATTTTAAACTTTTCAAAAAAATGTTTAAGTTGTTTATCTGGATAGAGGAGATCATAACAAAGACGTGGGCATTGGTTTCGTTGGATTTTGACTAACGGGTAAAAAGTAATGATAGATTGAAGTACAGGGACTAATCTATGAAGAAAATTATCATGAATAGGTCCCTGGCCTAAATTAAAACAGAAAAAGAAAAAAAATAAACAGCGAACGTTCACTCCTGAACCCTAAACTATGAACTCGTTCGTTCTAGAGGCTAAACCAGCGAGCGTCCTATAAATATACTAAACGGGTTTTTTTTAAAAAGAACCGACTACTAAACCGAACCTAAAAAAACCGGTCCGAGCGGTTCTTACCGGTTTGATCGATTTGGGCGGTTTTTGGCGAGAAAACCGATGGCGGCGAGCGACGGTGGTTACTCCGGTGAGATGGCGCGGGGCTCTGGCGAGGGCGGCGCGCTCCGACGCGGCGGCGGCAGCGGCGCGGGGCGAGGCAGCGACGGCAGCAGCAGCTCGCGACGGCGGCGGCGATGTGCATCGGCGGCGCGGGTAGTAAGCAACGGCGGGAGGCAGCGGTTGCGGGGAGAGGAGAGAGAGAGGGGGCGGCGGCTTAAATACAGGGGGCGAGGGGGTGTCGTGGGGAAGGGGTCGAGGCAGAGGGGGAATCCGGGCGGCGTATGGCGGCGGCGATGCCGTGCGGGCGGCGATGAGCGTCGGGAGGAGGAAGGCGGTGCGGGCGCGGGCTGTTGGGCCGCGGCCTGGCTCGGGCACTGGGCTGGCCCAGTCGGCGAAGGGGAGAGAGAGGAGAGAGAGAGAGAGCAGTGTTGGGCTTCGGCCTGGCACTGTTTGGAGATTTTTTTTAACATTTTTCCAGACAAGGAAAAGAAATAAATAAATAAATAAAATATCATATAGGCATATAATATATCAGAATTTTCATAAAAAGATTTCCTACAACATGAACATTTTTCTAGCATTAAATAAAATACACACAAAATCAGATAAATCAAAGAGTGCTACTGGTCTATTAAAATCCAACAAAAATCATTTTAAGAATACCAAAATTAATTCAAATTTATTTCTCTCCAATTTTCTGTTGTAGGGAATCATGTTACCCTAATTTCCATATATTTTATTTTTGGAGAAAAATAATTTGAATAAAACTCAAATAACTCCAAATTGAAAATAAATTCAAAAGAACTTTGAAATTGCTCCTTTGAAACTCCCAACTCATATTTCATATAATTTGAAGAAGTCATTTTTATCTCCTCTCATGAAAATCATTGAGTTGCATAAAGTTTCAGAATTGGAATTATTTTCCAAATGAAATTCAAATATTTTCAACACCCCATGTCATTTAAATAAATGGAAGAAGTCATGTCATCTCCTCTCTAGGGTTTTGTGGTGAAAAGAATTTGAATTCACGGAGATCAGAAAGCAAATATGAAAGTTTGGGAAAGTCCTTTTATTCCCTCTCATTTAACTTTCAAAAAGTTTCGAATTCACTCACTTTCAGACAATCAATCAAATCTATCTATTTATTATAACATTCCAAAATTTAGAATTTTGGGATGTTACAAACCTACCACCCTTAAAATGAATCTCGTCCTCGAGATTCGGAGAGGCTAGCAAGAAAAGGTTAGGGTTTGGGGTCTCCTCAAAATCCATCAATCATCACAAGGGTCTGGGGTGCTACCACCCTTAGAAGCATGGTTACGGTTCCATCAAAACTCATATAATTCATCCATATTGTTAACAGTGTCGGTCTTCTTAGATCTTCAGGATAATTCCTTATCTAGGCTCTTCCGGTAGTGGCATAACCTTTTCTTCAATTCTTCTGTCTTTCATCTTGGTAAGATTATTCTGGGACTGGGTCTTCTTAGCTGACGGGTCTGGCGCCAACACTAATCAACTATCGATATCTCTCATGGTGGTCAACAATTTATGGTTTCTGTTGCAGGAAATGGGTCTGGGTTGATCCTCACCGTATAACCTACGGTTGGCAAAAGTTGCCTTATACAAGGGAAAAATTGATATACCATTCTAAGGTTTAAACAGGATTTTGATCGTCGTCTCTCTACTATAGGTAAGTCACTCAGATTTACCATCCCATATAGCAAGGCGAATAATAAGAGTAAGTCAGTATGGTGATCAATCCATCCCGCACCCAAATCATTACCCTGTGTATGCTTTAGTGAATCTCGCATTCTAACACTCGGTCATCCTCACAAGCATTGCAGAATTTCTCTTGTCGACGAACCAAGTTCGGATAAATCCACAGATTCTGTAAGCCAAACAACCATCTATCGTTCCTTCACAACTCTCAGGTTTTGCGTTACTCCTATAAGATCGTCTATCGATAAGGGCATATCCTCTTCCAGGGTTTTTCCTTCAGCAAGAGTGTGCTTGCTCCTTGGCAGGTCCTGGGGCCTGTGGGTTATGGCCCATCTCATCACTTGTAGTCCTTGAACTTATCATCGGGCAACGGATCATTATTCCAACTTCCAACTTCCTAGTATTCTTTAGATCCATCCAATTGTACTGTCTTTCTTCCTTCTATTGGCAGCAAACTAGGACATGATTACTCAGACTCATCATGGAATTTCCCTTGATCCATATCTCCAACATCATACCTCCTTTATATCCAATAGTAATTTATCTCTTCATCCTTGTGGGATATCCCGCATACCGAGATAAAAACTTATACTTATGGAGTCCATATTCCACTTCGTGGAACATCCTTTTCCTTTCCAGGGTCAAGCGTCCTTACAGGGGAATATTGGCCATCTCTGCATGACACTTCTTCAACTGGGAAACGTGAAACACATCATGAACTCCTGACAGTCCTTCGGGTGACTCCAACTTGTTGGTCACTTCTCCCATACGCTCCAAAACTCGGTATGGTCCTACAAATCTCGGGGCTAACTGTCCCTTAACTCCAAATCGTTTAACTCCTTGCAGAGGGGTCACACGAAGACATGCTCTGTCTCCAATTTCATAGACTACCTCCTTGCATTTTTAAGTCTGCATAACTCTTCTGCCTGGACTGAGCTACCTTCAGTCTATCTTGAATCAACTTAACATTCTCTTCTAACTCCTTTGATCACATTTGGTCCAAACAAATGACGGTCTCCAACTTCATCCCACATACTCTTGGGGTATCACACATATCGAGACAAAACTCGTATTCATTTTGTCCAAAATCCACTCAGTGGAGTATCCTTATCTTTTCTAGGGGTCAAGGGTTCTTACAAGGTACTACCACCCTTAAAATGCACAAATCTTCCCTAGACCATATTTCTCATATCCTCAGAATGGCCAAAATTCTTCTTCATAGAGTAACAACTCATAAAATCCATATCAGTACCAACGATGCTAACTTTATTCATTCTCTAATGATTACAATCTCTCACCTTTCCATTACATATCTCATCTCAACACCTCAATATCAGAGAAAATGTTCTCACTTCTACTACTCCATTTCTTTTGTTGCAAACTCAACTATCTAGCACAAGTTTCCTTCTCTTTGGGACAATCTCTGGCAAAGTGCCCTGCTTCATTACAACGAAAACATATTACTTCTGACAAGTATCGAGGTTTCCTTTTTGGGCAACTGTTGAGGTAGTGCCCTGACTCCTTGCACCTGTAACAGGTGATATGACTCAGGTCCTTCCTGGAATCCAACCTGCTTCTCTTCCTGGACTTTTCCATTCCAATCAGGGCTTCTATCTCCTGTGGGTCATATTCTACTTCCTCTGTTGGGAATTCTACTAGATCCACATTCAAACAATTTTGGGAGATGTGTCCTTCTTCTCCACATGAATAGCATGACTTGGTGCAGGGTTTAATTGGTTCTGCTTTGGGCGTGTCCTCCATCTCTTCCTTCATCACAGGTTCTTCTAAAATTTCCATAAGGGCTCCTTCCTTTACTTCTTTCTTCTGCTGGATGGTTCGTTGTACCATGGGGTAAATGTGACACTGAGCAGGATAGTGGGTAGTCCCTTCACACAAGAAACAAGTAATCGGCCTAGTTGGGCATTCTTCAACTGGGTGACTTCCTTCACAATTAGGGCATTCATCCTTGTGTTCTTTATGGGTGTGTCCTATTTCTCCACAAATTTTGCATGCACAAGATTTCTTCATATCCTTTCCATAAGGCTTCAACTTCTGGGACACAAGCCGAGACTTTGGCAGAGTCAACTTAAATTCTTTCCAAGTGGTTACTCCTTGCCATCCATTGATGGTTTGGTACATCCTCCACCAAGTAGCAGCACCTCTTTCAAAGCACTGAAGAGCATGCTGGGTCATATCATTTCCAACTATCGGGTTATTCTCCATGTGATCCTCCATGTTCTGAATCCATTGGTCTGTCTCCAATTGACTCATCGGTTTAGAAAATACGAGCTCATCTCCATTCATCATCTATTGGGTCCATGGGTTATGGGGTGAGATAAGAGAGATCGAGAGAGATGCACACAATACAAACAAAGGTTTTGAAAAGGCAGATTTTATTGTGGCTGTCGAAAAAACATCAAACAAATGACAGCTCACAACCATCGCATCTAACGTAGGTATATAACAGGGTTTTGGTCTTCTAGAGGTCAATAAATCTTTAACGTCTCCAACTCTTCAAGCCTTGTTCATGCCTCCAATGGCTTCTTCCGATCATGCTTGTCTTTCTCAAGTTCTTTTGCCAGATCAACTCTATTGACATGAAGTCTCTCGTGACGTCCTTTAATATTCTGGAGTTGCGTTCCAAACTTCTGGGTTTCAACATCCTTGGCATGAGCCATGGTCCTACTATCCTTCAGTTCCTGACAAATCTTCGGTATCTCGAGGTTGTAGCTCCTCCAGCTTGGCTACTTCAACTTCTGGGTCCTAAGTTCTTCACGAAATGCTCCTTGTAAAAATACGGCTTCTTGTAGCTCCATCTTAACTTCTTGATGTAACACTCCAGGTCCTAGTGATACACCGGCTAAGGTTAAAACTTCATCTCTTGCTGATAGGTACTCCATCAGCCTTCTACCATCCAATCCTTCCATGCATATGCATGCTTAACTCAGCACGGTGAAAAATATCATAAGCGGGCGATAACCTCATGGATAGTCGTGGTTCTGCTCTTGTCATTTCCATGAGCTATCTCTCCATAGGTGATATCTCCTGCCTTAGGGTTTTCCTTGACAGAACTTTAAGTTTTTAACTCTCCATGCTCCGGTCTTTCTCCGATACACCCTGATCTCGGGCATTGACAACTTCCATAATCTGTCAAGTTCCATAAGGGTAGCCTTCCTAGGTCATACAAATGTAGGGATTCTTCAGAGCCTTCAAATTCTCCTAGTCTTCGGAGTCTTCAACCGTTGCAGTTTCCATTATTATAATGCATGGTAAAATCTTCTTTATTCCGGGGTGATCTTACTTGTCTGATATCTTGTACTTCGTGGAGTGGTCTCATCAATCGAATCTTCGTGTGATCAAAAAGGGAAAGGGGTATAGTCTCACTAAAAGGAAATTTTTGAATAAGCTTAGAAGAGAAGAGAGGTAAAAGATCTTTTTGAAAAGGAAAGTTGTAGAGAAAAATCTTTGATATGGGCTTGCCAGTTTCTAGGGTCACGTCCTACAGTCAACATGTGCTCTGATACCATCTTGTAGCGACCCGATCCGAATGGATCAAGTCTCTGTGCTTAAGTGTCATCCCTAGATCGGTATGCTGACACACACAGTACTCGAGGATTTATAACAGAGGTAAATCACATGTATAAAATAACGTAAATACTATTACCTCTATCCAAGTAGCGGAAGTAACAAGGTTGTGGATTCCCATCAACACCAACGGCAAAGTTGAGTGTAGAAATCATAACCCTAACGTATCACTTACTCGTCGTAAGAAATCCTGCGACATGAGACGTTGCAGCCACAAAGGGTCAGTACATTGAATGTACTGGCAAATTCACACCATAGAGAATGATGAACAATGGCTATCACTACATGCATATTTGGCTGGTGGAAAAGCTCTACGGTTTAAGGTTTTTGCGAAAAGCCAATTTTTCCCTACTGCAAAGAAATAGATTTTATTTAACTATCATGGTGGTTGTTGAACATTGAGAATGGTTGACAGCATTCTCAATCCCAATTAAGTAACATCATTAAACCCAACAAACTTAATTTAAAGTAACATGATGAGATTCACATGATAATCTAGGTACTAGATACTCAAGATGTCCATAACCGGGGACACGGCTAATCATGATTAGTTTGTACACTCTGCAGAGGTTTGCGCACTTTTCCCCACAAGACTCGATCGCCACCGTTTGGTTTCTCGCACTACATGGTGTTTGAGAAGATGGATGACCGAGACATAGTCTTTCAGAAGCGCTAGCACCTTACCATGGATAGACCGTTACACCTACTTTCCCCTACATCTTCTAGTCTACCCTGTAAGAGTTCGCACGACTTAATCAACTATGCTAGAGCCCATAATAGCTTGTGGCTGCACACGGAAGTTTCTAGCATGAATAATCTCATGATCCCTTTTGAGCCTGGGTGGCGGTCCATAAAAAAACAGGCAATCCTGGTCTACCCAGGTGCCTAGACAGGCAATCCTGGAATAACCAGGTACCTCAATCCACCTAGATGTGTGTTTAAGTTGCCACCTTATGTAAACCATTAATTAACAATCTCGCATCTGTCATGAATACTCTCAAAACCCAATCCACGTCTACGAGCATAGCATGGCACTATAAGCATAACGTAATAGTAACTCCCAAGGTTTGAATGCAGGGCAATAGGTTCCTACCTCATCAACTAATTCCCAATACCCACATGTTATCAATCCTACTCATGCAATGTTGGAGGGTGAAACTGATGCATAAAACTGGGTATGAAAGGGGATATGATCAAAGTGTGAACTTGCCTGCAATGTTGATGAAGATGATTTGCACTCAAAACTCTTGATAGCTCTACTCGTCACACTCTGGTCAATCTATCGTAAGCAAGCAATAGTAACCACACATAAGCAATCACTCAAAAGATCAGAAAGATCGAAGAAGACAATTCGGAAAACATCAAAACCAAGCAAATAACTCTTGCAACATAAAAAAATTTCTAACAGTACCAAAATTATATGAATTTGGCCTTATGAGAAAGTTTAGGTCAAGATCTTCGATTTGCAAAAAGAATCAACTAAATCGGAGTTACAAAACTCAAGTTATGGTCAAACGAAGTTTGAATTCATATCTGATCTAATTCAAATTTTAAACTTTTCAAAAACATGTTTAAGTTGTTTATCTGGATAGAGGAGATCATAACGAAGACGTGGGCGTTGGTTTCGTTGGATTTGGACTAACGGGTAAAAAGTAATGATAGATTGAAGTACAGGGACTAATCTGTGAAGAAAATTATCATGAATAGGTCCCTGGCCTAAATTAAAACAGAAAAAGAAAAAATTTAAACAGCGAACGTTCACTCCTGAACCCTAAACTATGAACTCGTTCGTTCCAGAGGCTAAACCAGCGAGCATCCTCTAAATATACTAAACGGGGTTTTTTTTAAAAACCGACTACTAAACCGAACCTAAAAAACTGGTCTGAGCGATTCTTACCAGTTCGATCGATTTGGGCGGTTTTTGGTGAGAAAACCGATGGCGGCGAGCGACGGCGGTTACTCCGGCGAGATGGCGCGGGGCTCCGGCAAGGGCGGCGCGCTCCGACGCGGCGGCGGCAGCGGCGCGGTGGTGCGGCGCGGGGCGAGGCGGCGACGGCAGCAGTAGCTAGCGGCGGCGGCGGCGATGTGTGTCGGCGGCGCGGGTAGCAAGCAGCGGCGGGAGGCGGCGGTTTAGGGGAGAGGAGAGAGAGAGAGGGGGCGGCGGCTTAAATACAGGGGGGCGAGGGGGTGGCGTGGGGAAGGGGTCGAGGCAGAGGGGGAATCCGGGCGGCGTACGGTGGCGGCGATGCCGTGCGGGCGGCGATGTGCGTCGGGAGGAGGAAGGCGGTGCGGGCGCGGGCTGTTGGGCCGCGGCCTGGCTCGGGCGCTGGGCTGGCCCAGTCGGCAACGGGGAGAGAGAGGAGAGAGAGAGAGAGCAGTGCTGGGCTTCGGTCGGGCACTGTTCGGAGAGATTTTTTTAAACATTTTTCCAGACAAGGAAAAGAAATAAATAAAAAAATATTATATAGGCATATAATATATCAAAATTTTCATAAAAATATTTCCTACAACATGAACATTTTTCTAGCATTAAATAAAATACACACAAAATCAGATAAATCAATGAGTGCTACTGGTCTATTAAAATCCAACAAAAATCATTTTAAAAATACCAAAATTAATTCAAATTTATTTCCCTCCAATTTTCTGTTGTAGGGAATCATGTTACCCTAATTTCCATATATTTTATTTTTGGAGAAAAATAATTTGAATAAAACTTAAATAACTCCAAATTGAAAATAAATTCAAAAGAACTTTGAAATTGCTCCTTTGAAACTCCCAACTCATATTTCATATAATTTGAAGAAGTCATTTTATCTCCTCTCGTGAAAATCATTGAGTTGCATAAAGTTTCAGAATTGGAATTATTTTCCAAATGAAATTCAAATATTTTCAACACCCCTTGTCATTTAAGTAAATGGAAGAAGTCATGTCATCTCCTCTCTAGGGTTTTGTGGTGAAATGAATTTGAATTCACGGAGATCAGAAAGCAAATATCAGAGTTTGGGAAAGTCCTTTTATTCCCTCTCATTTAACTTTCAAAAAGTTTCGAATTCACTCACTTTCAGACAATCAATCAAACAATCAATCAAATCTATCTATTTATTATAACATTCCAAAATTTAGAATTTTGGGATGTTACAAAAACAAGATCCCGCATCTTATTAACTTATAAAAATAATTTCTTAACAAATAAAATCCTGGATTGTTTTTGCATGAAAATCCTAGTGATTGTGTACATAAGCTTGGTAAGATTTAAGGACGATGTAATAATATCACTTATTATTTAAATATATTTATAAAAAAATGCTCAGCCCCTTTTTATTTTTTGATAACATTGCTGGCCCAACCCAACATTATAATTAGAATCAGCCCAGCAAAATCGTGTATTTCGAGAAAGTGCAAATGGCCTGTAATTTTTTAGAAAATAAAATAAATGGGCCACATGGACGCTACATTATTTGTTCACCCAGCCCAGCTAATGGCCGTAATTCAAAAAAAAGATCAAATTGACTGTAAATTCTACCATGCAAAAAAAGACTGTAAATTCTGAAAAAATGGGTTCAATACGTGCCACATTTTTGGAGGCTGAAATATGGGCCAATAGGTCAAAGCCAACGCAAGTCGTTGTCAATTTAGTCAACAAATGATTCTGACATGTTATCCGTTGGATTTACATCCAACGACCAACATCCATCTTCAATCTCTCGTCTTCTTCCTCCAGCGCCGCCGGGACCACCTCCCGCCTCCTGCTGCTAGCAGCTCTGCTTAGCACGCTTCGCTATGAAGCGCTACTCAATCGTTGGCCAGGCCTCCCTCCACCCCTCCACACCTCTTGTTCTTCTCCACTGACTGCCGAACCACACCGCACTAGAACCAGTTAACCCTCGTACACCTCTCCGTCTGCGACTCTACTCCCGCGTCTTCCCATCTCCGGCTCGTTGCTGTCCGGGGCCTCGCCGTCGTCCACCACCTTGGATGTGCTCGGCGCGGCGTGGTCAACGTGGTCAACGAATGACACCATCGGAAGTAGACTGTGCGTGGAGAGGCTGACAGCTGGGTCCACGGCCGCACACAAGGAAATGCCTCCTTATTACACGCAAAATAATGATTCCTCCACCTGACATCTGGGACCCACCGGAAGGGCCTCTGTATTTCGCGAAAATAACATGCCCCCGCTGACATGTCGGACCCACCAGCTATCTTTGCATGCTAGGAAGTGCCTCCTTATTATGCACAAAAAAAATGAATATTCCCCCTGCCAGCTGGAACCCAGCATAGTGGGAGGCTGACTTGTGGGCCTACCAAGTTGACGGGGACGGAGCGCTTTGTCAACTTAGTCAATATGAACGATTCTAGCTCCTTTTACCGTACGATGTTCATCCAACGACCGTAGTGCTTCTTCAACCTCCGGTCTTCTTGCTCCAGCCGCCCAAACCAGCACCGGTCGTGCCGCGTGCTCCTGCCTCCCGTGGCCGTCTATGATGCCGCGGAGGCCTCACCGCCCCCTACTACTCCCACCGCTGGCCAGGCCATCCCTCTACTCACCCACACCCCCTATTATTCTGTGGCGATAGCAGCCTCACACCGCAGCCAAACCAGTGAACCCTCGTACTCCTCTTCGCGTGGGCATCCACTGCTGCGTCTTCTTCCCCGGCTCCGAGTCGTCCCCTTCCTAGTCCTCGCCGTCGTCCACCGCCATGGTGCTCTCAGCGCGGCGTGGTCAACGTGCTCAAGGAACGACTTCCATCGCACATGGACTGTACGTGGAGAGGCTGGCAGCTGGGTCCACGGCCGCAGCAAGGAAGTGCCTCCTTATTACGCGCAAAATAATGATTCCTCCACCTGACAACGGGGACCCACTAGACGGGCCACCGTATTTTGCGAAAAAAACGTTTCCCCCTGACTGTTGGGATCCACCAGCTACATATTCGCATGCAAGGAAGTGCGTTCGGGAAAAAAACCATTCGCCCCCCTGACTGCTGGGACCCACCAGCTACATCTTCGCACGCAAGGAAGTGCGTTCGGGCAAAAAAACGATTCGCCCCCCTGACTGCTGGGAACCACCAGCTACATCATCGCATGCAAGGAAGTTCCTGACAGTCAGGGCCCACCCGGTCGAAGCGTACATAGCATTGTCATTCTGGTCGCGAACGTGTACGTACATATATAATGGTGGATGTAGAGGCGCGCACGTGTCGTAGTAGAGGCGTATATGTTGGAAATATGCCCTAGAGGCAATAATAAATTAGTTATTATTATTATATTTCATTGTTCATGATAATCGTTTATTATCCATGCTAGAATTGTATTGATAGGAAACTCAGATACATGTGTGGATACATAGACAACACCATGTCCCTAGTAAGCCTCTAGTTGACTAGCTCGTTGATCAATAGATGGTTACGGTTTCCTGACCATGGACATTGGATTTCCTTGATAACGGGATCACATCATTAGGAGAATGATGTCATGGACAAGACCCAATCCTAAGCCTAGCACAAAGATCGTGTAGTTCGTATGCTAAAGCTTTTCTAATGTCAAGTATCATTTCCTTAGACCATGAGATTGTGCAACTCCCGGATACCGTAGGAGTGCTTTGGGTGTGCCAAACGTCACAACGTAACTGGGTGGCTATAAAGGTTCACTACAGGTATCTCCGAAAGTGTCTGTTGGGTTGGCACGAATCGAGACTGGGATTTGTCACTCCATGTAACGGAGAGGTATCTTTGGGCCCACTCGGTAGGACATCATCATAATGTGCACAATGTGACCTAGGAGTTGATCACGTGATGATGTGTTACGGAACGAGTAAAGAGACTTGTCGGTAACGAGATTGAACAAGGTATCGGGATACCGACGATCGAATCTCGGGCAAGTATCGTACCGCTAGACAAAGGGAATTGTATACGGGATTGATTGAATCCTTGACATCGTGGTTCATCCGATGAGATCATCGTGGAGCATGTGGGAGCCAACATGGGTATCCAGATCCTGCTGTTGGTTATTGACCGGAGAGTTGTCTCGGCCATGTCTGCATGACTCCCGAGCCCGTAGGGTCTACACACTTAAGGTTCGATGACGCTAGGGTTATAGGGAATAGATATACGTGGTTACCGAATGTTGTTCAGAGTCCAGGATGAGATCCCGGACGTCACGAGGAGTTCCAGAATGGTCCGGAGGTAAAGATTTATATATGGGAAGTCATCATACGGTCACCGGAATAATTCGGGGGTTACCGGTATTGTACCGGGACCACTGGAGGGGTTCCGGGGGTCCACCGGGAGGGTCCACCTGCCCCGGAGGGCCCTATGGGCTGTGTGTGGAGAGGGACCAGCCCCTTAGTGGGCTGGGCGCCTCCTCCCCTAGGGAACCCTAGGGCGCCTCCCCATCCTCCCTTCCCCCTATATATAGTGAGGGAGAGAGAGGGCAGCCGCACCCTTCCCCTGGCGCAGCCCTCTTCCTCCTCCAACACCTCATCCTCCTCCGTAGTGCTTGGCGAAGCCCTGCCGGAGAACCACGAGCTCCATCACCACCACGCCGTCGTGTTGTCGGAGTTTTCCCTCAACTTCTCCTCTCACCTTGCTGGATCAAGAAGGAGGGGACGTCTCCCAACCGTACGTGTGTTGAACACGGAGGTGCCGTCCGTTCGGCGCTAGGATCATCGGTGATTTGGATCACGACGAGTACGACTCCATCAACCCCGTTCACTTGAACGCTTCCGCTTAGCGATCTACAAGGGTATGTAGATGCACTCTCCTTCCCCTCGTTGCTAGATTACTCCATAGATTGATCTTGGTGATGCGTAGAAAATTTTGAATTTCTGCTACGATCCCCAACAACGTACGTGTCGTAGTAGAGGCACGCACATAGCATGTACACGTACGTACAGCGACCAGGGTGCGAGAAATAAAATATGGCCACATATGTGTACATACGGGCGGGGTCTCGAACGCCTACTCGCGCATACGTACGGCGAGGGCTCGTGTACATGACTGGGTCGGAACGGAGAAACAGCGTCGTCGTCGTGTTCATGGTGAGGCAACGGAATGTGTCATGTTCATGGGGAGGCAACGGAATACATCGTGTTCATGGGGAGGCAACGGAATGCGTCGTGTTCATTGGGAGGCAACGGAACGCGTGGGAGCCAACCGGCTGGGTCAGAACGGAATGCGTGGCCGTGTTCATCGGGAGGGCTTGGACGGAACAGGCGATGGAAACGAGGCCTGGCATACCGCAAAACGAAGGAAACAGACCTCCTACATTCGGAACGGGGTCCTGTTGATCGGGAGGGGTGTGGCGTACCGCAAAACAGAGGAAACGGACCTCCTACGGTCGAAACGGGGTCCTGTTGATCGGGAGGGGTGTGGCGTACCGCAAACCGGACAAAACGGACCTCCTACGGTCGAAATGGGAGTCCTGTTGATCGGGAGGGGTGTAGCGTACCGCAAAATGGACGAAACGGACCTCCTACGGTCGAAACGGGGTCCTGTTCATCGGGACGGGTGTGGCATACCGCAAAACGGGACTCCACGGGATACTGTTCATCTCCACCGTCGACCTCCTCCAGCCTCCACGGGCTACCGTCGACCTCCTCCAGCCTCACGGGCTCCTGTTGATCCAGCCTCCACCGCGCGCTACTCCGCCGGCTACTGGTCAACCACCCTCCATGGGCACCCCTCCATCCTCTACTATTCATCCAGCCCTCCATACCACGGGGTCCTGTTCAACCACCCCTCCACGGGCACCCCTCCACCGTCTACTGTTCATCCAGCCCTCCACACCACGGGGTCCTGTTCATCCAGAGGCAACGCCAGCGCTCACTGTTCATCCACCCCCCCCCCTGCAACGCTCATTGTTCATCCAATCGATCGGCTTTATTTAGCAGCAGTAGCGAAGGAATCGCTCGATCGGGTTCAGTTAACAGTCATCGATCGATCGCTCGGGTTCGGTAACGCGTAGCCTGCAGTGCAATCGCTCGGGTTCAGTTAACAGCCATCGATCGATCGCTCGGGTTCGGTAACGCGTAGCCTGCAGTGCAATCGCTCAGGTTCAGTTAGAGCCCAACGCCTCGCTCGGGTTCATTTAGAGCCAACGCCTCGCACACACGCGCGTACGTGTACGAGAGAAACGCGCATCGCTCGGCCCCCGACCTCCCACCGTAACCGGGAACTCCCCAAAATTTTCCTCCCCATCGCTTCTTCCATGATTTTTTCCGTCATGGACGGCCCAAAGAATGTCATGCAGCTGCGTCTCCGGCCCGCCCAGGACGAAAAGCCCATTTTCTGTCAGGATTTTTTTTCATAGAAGTAGTAGCCCACCACATCTATGATGATACCGGGTTTCGTCACAATTATCGTCATAGAAGTGTCATATGTATGACAGAAAAAAAATCGTTCGGTCCAAAATATCACGACTGTGTCTTTTTTTTGTAGTGCATAGAGTATTCTAACAAATTCCAAATCATGTATGGCTCTCTCAAAAGGTGTGTACAGCAAGGATGATTGTGGCAAACTAAAAAGTAAAGACTCAAATCATACAAGACGCTCCAAGCAAAACACATATCATGTGGTGAATAAAAATATATCTCCAAGTAAAGTTACCGATAGAAGTAGACGAAAGAGGGGATGCCTTCCGGGGCATCCCCAAGCTTTGGCTTTTAGGTGTCCTTAGATTATCTTGGGGGTGCCATGGGCATCCCCAAGCTTAGGCTCTTGCCACTCCTTGTTCCATAATCCATCAAATCTTTACCCAAAACTTGAAAACTTCACAACACAAAACTCAAAGTAGAAAATCTCGTGAGCTCCGTTAGCGAAAGAAAACAAAAGACCACTTCAAGGTACTGTAATGAACTCATTATTTATTTATATTGGTGTTAAACCTACTGTATTCAACTTCTCTATGGTTTATAAACTATTTTACTAGCCATATATTCATCAAAATAAGCAAACAACACACTAAAAACAGAACCTGTCAAAAACAGAACAGTCTGTAGTAATCTGTTGCTAGCGCAAGATCTGAAACCCCAAAAATTCTAAAATAAATTGCTGGACGTGAGTAATTTATCTTTTAATCATCTTCAAAAATAATTAACTAAATATCACTTTCCAAATAAAAATGACAGCAGTTCTTGTGAGCGCTAAAGTTTCTGTTTTTTACAGCAAGTGTAACAAGACTTTCCCCAAGTCTTCCCAACGATTCTACTTGGCACAAACACTAATTAAACACAAAAAAAACACAACCAAAAAAGAGGCTAGATAAATTATTTATTACTAAACAGGAGAAAAAAGCAAGGAATAAAAATAAAATTGGGTTGCCTCCCAATAAGCGCTATCGTTTAACGCCCCTAGCTAAGCATAACAAGCAAGGATAGATCTAGGTATTGCCATCTTTGGTAGGCAGTCCATAAGTGGCTCTCATAATAGATTCATAAGGTAATTTAACTTTCTTTCTAGGAAAGTGTTCCATGCGTTTCCTTAATGGAAATTGGAATCTAATATTTCCTTCCTTCATATCAATAATTGCACCAATCGTTCTAAGGAAAGGTCTACCAAGAATAAAAGGACATGAAAGATTGCAATCTATGTCAAGAACAATAAAATCTACGGGCATATAATTCCTATTTGCAACAATAAGAACATAAATAATTCTTCCCATAGGTTTCTTAATAGTGGAATCCGCAAGGTGCAATTTTAGAGACCAATCATCAAAATCACGGAAACCTAACAAATCACACAAAGTCTTTGGAATCGTGGAAACACTAGCACCCAAATCACATAAGGCATAACATTCATGATCTTTAATTTTAATTTTAATAGTTGGTTCCCACTCATCATAGAGTTTTCTAGGGATAGAAACTTCCAATTCAAGTTTTTCTTCATAAGATTGCATCAAGGCATCAACGATATGTTTAGTAAACGCTTTATTTTGACTATAAGCGTGAGGAGAATTTAGCACATATTGCAACAAGGAAATACAATCAATCAAAGAGCAATTTTCATAGTTAATTTCCTTGAAATCCATAATAGTGGGTTTAGCAACATCTAGGGTTTTAATTTCTTCAATCCCGCTTTTATCAATTTTAGCATCAAGATCAAAAAATTCCGAATTCTTGGAATGCCTTCTAGGTAAAGGTGGATCATATTCAGTCTCATCATTATCGAGATTCATATTGCAAAACAAAGATTTATTAGGGGACACATCAATAACTTTTAGATCTTCATCTTTATTTTCATAGCAATCCGGTTTAGCGGCCATCCTATTAACTAAGGTAGCCTGCCTATCCGAAATTTCAGCAGTCAATTTCTCAAGACGAGCAATCTGGGATCTTAAACCATCGAATTCTTTAGACATATCGTCAAGCTCTTTATTCATAAAACTCATAAAACTTTTCTATTCCTTAAGCTCGTTTCTGAAGAAACTATTATGTTCAAATTGCAAAACCATAAAACTCCTAACATTGCTTTCGATCTCTTCTAACCTTTTAAGGTGAAGATCACCAAATTTAGGTAGAGCCATAGTGGCAAGCAAGCAAACTAACACACAAGCAAACAAAAAGCAAGTGGGCAAAACGAGGCAAATAGAGAAAGAGAGGGAGGATAGAGAGAGAGGGCGAATAAAACGACAAGGGTGAAGTGGGGGAGAGGAAAACGAGAGACAAATGGAAAATAATGTAATTCGGGAGATAAGGGTATGTGATGGGTACTTGGTATATTGACTTTTGTGTAGACCTCCCCGGCAACGGCTCCAGAAATCCTTCTTGCTACCTCTTGAGCACTGCGTTGGTTTTCCCCGAAGAGGAAGGGATGATGCAGCAAAGTAGCGTAAGTATTTCCCTCAGTTTTTGAGAACCAAGGTATCAATCCAGTAGGAGGCTATGCGCGAGTCCCTCGCACCTGCACAAAACAAATAAATACTCGCAACCAACGCGATAAGGGGTTGTCAATCCCTACACGGTCACTTACGAGAGTGAGATCTGATAGATATGATAAGATAATATTTTTGGTATTTTTGTGATAAAGATGCAAAGTAAAATAAAAGCAAAGTAAATAGCAAAGGAAATAACTAAGTATTAGGAGATTAATATGATGAAGATAGACCCGAGGGCCATAGGTTTCACTAGTGGCTTCTCTCGAGAGCATAAGTATTCTACGGTGGGTGAACAAATTACTATTGAGCAATTGACAGAATTGAGCATAGTTATGAGAATATCTAGGTATCATCATGTATATAGGCATCACGTCCGAGACAAGTAGACCGACTCCTGCCTGCATCTACTACTATTACTCCACTCATCGACCGATATCCAACATGCATCTAGAGTATTAAGTTAATGAAAACAGAGTAACGCCTTAAGCAAGATGACATGATGTAGAGGGATATACTCATGCAATAGGAAGAAAACCCCATCTTGTTATCCTCGATGGCAACAATACAATACGTGCCTTGCTGCCCCTACTGTCACTGGGAAAGGACACCGCAAGATTGAACCCAAAGATAAGCACTTCTCCCATTGCAAGAAAGATCAATCTAGTAGGCCAAACCAAACTGATAATTCGAAGAGACTTGCAAATATAACCAAACATACATAAAAGAATTCAGAGAAGATTCAAATATTATTCATAGATAGACTTGATCATAAACCCACAATTCATCGGTCTCAACAAACACACCACAAAAAGAAGATTACATCGAATAGTTCTCCACAAGAGAGGGGGAGAACATTGTATTGAGATCCAAAAAGAGAGAAGAAGCCATCTAGCTACTAACTACGGACCCGTAGGTCTGAGGTGAACTACTCACACTTCATCGGAGGGGCTATGGTGTTGATGTAGAAGCCCTCCGTGATCGATGCCCCCTCCGGCGGAGCTCCGGAACAGGCCCCAAGATGGGATCTCGTGGATACAGAAATTTGCGGCGATGGAATTAGGGTTTTGGCTCCGTATCTGACCGTTTGGGGGT
This sequence comes from Triticum urartu, assembly GCF_056163025.1. Classification (NCBI taxonomy): domain Eukaryota; kingdom Viridiplantae; phylum Streptophyta; class Magnoliopsida; order Poales; family Poaceae; genus Triticum; species Triticum urartu. The sequence continues at coordinate 45,277,173 of NC_141877.1, read as the reverse complement.
ACGTAGGTATATATAGGAGGAAGGAGTACGTCGGTGGGGCAACAGGGGGCCCACGAGGATGGAGGGCACGCCTAGGGGGGTAGGCACGCCCCCTACCTTGTGGCCTCCTCTTTTGTGTGTTGACGTAGGGTCCAAGTCTCCTGGGTCTTGTTCGTTGGGAAAATCACGTTCCTGAAGGTTTCATTCTGTTTGGACTCTGTTTGATATTCCTTTTCTTCGAAACCCTAAAAGAGGCAAAAACAGCAATTCTGGGCTGGGCCTTCGGTTAATAGGTTAGTCCCAAAAATAATTTAAAAGTGGATAATAAAGCCCAATAATGTCCAAAACAGTAGATAATATAGCATGGAGCTATCAAAAATTATAGATATGTTGGAGACGTATCATCTCTAAGGACCATCTGTTCCAGTGCAGCCTGGTTGGACTGGGTACGACGGTAATCCTCAGACATTGACTCCAGATGCTTCTCCCACAATGCACGGATGTTGGTCGCTTCACAGAACACAAGAATAGTTGCAAAAGGCCTTCTTAGAGCACAAGGCATCTGGAAAGTAGCAGACTCTGTCAAGTAGTCGTCAAGAGATTTGTCAGTCTCTATTAGGCCCATGAGCTCACACGCTTCCCTGAAGGTCGAGCAAAGCCTTCCATTTATAGTTCTCAAATCCTCATATGAAGTGGCACCTCTTCTTTGATTCAGAAGCACTCTCAGGAAGTTCCTCTCACCATCAGCAGGGTGTGCATAAACAATCCTTCCAACTTGTCCCCGGCCCCTTTGGCTTCTTTTCTGCCACTTTTTCTTACCCTTAATCCATTGGAAGAATTCTAGGAACTCTTTCTACAAGAAGTTTCGTGCATAAGGGTCCACCTCATTCATTCTAAAGTATTCTATGAGCATGGTTTTGGAAGAGGATGGTCGGTTCATGACATCCTATAGGTTATCAGCACCGCTGAATGCAACAGTATGCATGTTGGGAAAATGCAGCTATAGTTGCAACACAGCAGGAGAGACACCAAACATACGAAAAGCACATACCCAGTACATATACTCTGGTGGTGTTACAAACCTTGCATCCCTATATTGTCGAATCTCATTTATCACACCACCATCAATTGCCGCCAGGTCAACTGACAAGGAAGCATGATCATGCCCCTTGTATATGTACTTGTACAAATATTTGACTGCCTTTATGCTGGAGCAAGCTTCAACATTAATGTGACAATTATATCTCATAAGCAGTCCGGGGTTGTACGGGACAACCCATCTGTTTTCCAACACTGCATTCCTAACTTTGACTCGGCGGCCATCATCCCTTCTCCTATATATAGGGTATGAGTCCTTTCCTTGTTGTGTTGTAGGGCAAAACCGTCGAGGGTAACGAAAACGACAATTTCCATCTATCATGCAAGGAAAATTCTTCTGGAGAGTACCACATGGGCCGTGGAGCATATGCTTGATAACCAGTCCATGCAACACATGGTACTTCTCACGGCTAGGGATCTCTACCGAGATTACCCTATCATAGGCATCTGGATTTGTTAGCTTACTATCCGAGGCCATGATCAGCAGGAAGTGCTCATGCGGTAGACCCCTTTTTTGGAACTCGGTAACATGAGCATACGCCGCAACTGGACCAAAGTACTTCTTTTTTTATCATAAGATCTTTCAAACTCCTCATCTTGGCCCTGTATACTCTGGCCACCAGGTCAGGACGGTCTTGTGGTGTTTGTCCAGGTGCAAGTCTGGAAGTTATCTCCTCCCAGTAAGGGTTGCAAGTCATATTGATTAAGTAATCAGGCTTCCCGTATCTCTGGATGACGGCCATCGCATCAAGGAATCTTCGCTGCATGTCTCGATCACCTCCCGGAAAAGTCCGAGGGTGTAACGCCCCGTATGTAACTTGCCATATTTGTATTCCAACTCTTGCCATTTTCGGCACTAAGTTATGATATTCCCTCGTGGTTGGGTTTTGTCTTCGTTTGCATTTTCTCCATGTCATGCATCTCATATCATGTCATCATGTGCATCGCATTTGCATACGTTTTCGTCTCATGCATCCGACCATTTTCCCCGTTGTCCGTTTTGCATTCGACACTCCTACGTCCTTCGGCGTCCCCTTTTGCTTCTTTTCGTGTGCGGGTGTTAAACGTTCTCGGATTGGACCGAGACTTGCCAAGCGGCCTTGGTTCACCACCGGTAGACCGCCTGTCAAGTTTCGTGTCATTTGGAGATCGTTTGATACTCTAACGGTTAACTGAGGAACCGTAAAGGCCTCGTGTGTGTTGCAGCCCAACACCCCTCCAAAGTGGCCCAAAACCCATCCAAACCCCCTCCATCCTCTCGGTCATTCGATCACGATCGCGTGGCCGAACCGGACCTCATTTGGACTCTCCTAGCTCCCAGAATCTATAAATAGGTGCTCCCATCCGAAATTCCCGCAGTCCAAACCCTAGATCCAATCCCTGCGCGCCGCCGGACGCGTCCGCCGCCGACGGACATGTCCATCACCGTCGCCCAGCCACTCAGGGGCTGACACGTGTCCCAACGGTCATCCCCGCCGCCGCGCCGCCCGCCGGCCCGCCAGGGCCCGCGCGGGGCCCTCCCCGGCCCACGCTCGGTCGCCGCCGCCCCGCGCCTGCCTCCACCGGCGCCGCCTCCGCTGCCTGACCCCGGGCCGCCCGGCCTCATCAACGCCAGCGCCTCCCCGAGCTCTCTCCGGCGCCGCTCCGTCCACTCCGGCCCCTCCTTCCCCAACTCCGGTGAAGCCTCCGATGAACATCGGGAACCGCGCCAGATCTGGATCGGGCAAACCCTAGGTCGATTTTTGCTTAAGTCCTTTTTCTGCATATTTTTTAGCTATGTTCATCAGGCCATATCTCATCATCCGTAGCCCCGTCTTGCGCGTGTGATATATCAAATTGTTCGCTTGGATGTGCTCTTCATTTCATTCCATTGCACCATGCTTGTTTGAGTCCATCTTGATGCCTAAAATGCTGTTGCAAGAGTGCTATAAAATGTTAGTTTCTGTTTCTTATTAGTGATTGGGCATTTGTCATTTTTGCCATGATTATTGTGTGCCTCCTATGAACTTGAGCCCTACATGTGTTCTTGGCTATGCCATGCCATCTTTACAGGGGTGTATGTCATGTATTTTTGTGATCAATGTGGCGACTAGCACAAGCATGCAAAGTAGCTCTCGTGATGTTGCTGATTTCAGGGACTTAGAATTCTTCTAAGTCATTTCCCTGATGTTATTTTTATGCCATGTATTCATGTTGCTACAGAGTGATCCATGCCTCTTTTGAGCATGTTCAATAAGGATGATTTTGAGATATTGTTATGTTCTATCCATCCATGTCTTTGTTTGCAATTATGGAGTACCCTAGCATGACTCAATCTTGCTCTACTTTTGCTATAAAATGTTCCTGGCAGATTGTTTACGTGTTAATCAATTTTGCAAAGGTTGTTGTAGTTGATCCATGCATGCTATGAGATTGTTCTTGCCATGGTTAGCTACTTGATCATGTCTTCTTGCTGGGTGTATGCTTAGTTTGGCATGCAATGCCTTGTGGTGAGTGCATCGAGCTCGCAAACATGCCTACGTAACTCTCTTTTTGCCATGTCCAGTTTTCTGCTAAGTCTGAATCTGTTAACGAAACTTGCTATGTTTACATGGGTGCCATCGTATTTTCTGATCCTTTTTGTCTTATGGTCAGTAAGGTACTTTTGTTATATGCTTTGAGTAGTTTCATGACATGCCTTGCTTTTCTATGTCCTGGTCCTGTAGCATGGTGTTATCTTGCTCTAAACATTGCTTCCCGATGTTAATTCCTAGCATGTTGTTATTTTGACTAAGTCTGTGAACCTGTTATCTTTTGCACTTTTGACATGCTTGTTTGAGCCTGCTATTGTGTGATTTAGCCGTAGCTCAGTGTTCATATCTTGTCAAGCATCTTGAGTGGATTACTGCCATGTGCTTTGTTGCTATGTTAGAGTGCAGTAGCTTAGTTTCTTGTTGCATTTTAGATGTCATCGTGCTGTTAATCGCAGAATAGTGCCATTATTGTTTTGCTTGCCATTTGCAAATCTTGCATCCGATTCCGGTGATCATTATATCGATTTCGACTGAAATCAACTCATCTTTCCAGCGGTGCACTTGGCTTGCCAAGTTGAGGCCTGGTTCAATCTTTTCCTTCCGGAGCACGCATATGCATTGCATTTTACATCCCGCGTATCATGCCATGTTTTGCATCTTGTTGCTTGCGCATTGCACCGTGGTTGATTGTGTTTGCCTTTGCTTGTGTTCTTGCCTTGGGTAGAGCCGGGAGACGAGTACGTGATCGAGGAACCCGTTGAGTACGCTTACGAGGATCAAGCTTACGTCAACTCGGAGAACTTTGCAGGCAAGATGACCATACCCTCGAAATCACTTCTATCTTTGCTTGCTAGTTGCTCGCTCTATTGCTATGCCTATGTTGCGATACCTACCACTTGCTATATCATGCCTCCCATATTTCCATGTCAAACCTCTAACCCACCTTGTCCTAGCAAACCGTTGTTTGGCTATGTTACCGCTTTGCTCAGCCCCTCTTATAGCGTTGCTAGTTGCAGGTGAAGATTGGAGTTTGTTCCTTGTTGGAACATGATTATTGTTGGGATATCATTATTATATCTTGTTTACTTTAATGCACCTATATACTTGGTAAAGGGTGGAAGGCTCGGCCTTATGCCTGGTGTTTTGTTCCACTCTTGCCGCCCTAGTTTCCGTCATACAGGTGTTATGTTCCTTGATTTTGCGTTCCTTACGCGGTTGGGTTATAATGGGAACCCCTTGACAGTTCGCCTTGAATAAAACTCCTCCAGCAAGGCCCAACCTTGGTTTTACCATTTTCCACCTAGCCTTTTTCCCTTGGGTTTCACGGACTCAAGGGTCATCTTTATTTTAACCCCGCCCCCCGGGCCAGTGCTTCCCTAAGTGTTGGTCCAACCTGAGCGATGTCCGGCGCCCCCTGGGCAACCAGGGTCTATGCCAACCCGACGTCTGGCTCATCCGGTGTGCCCTGAGAATGAGATACATGCGACTCCTATCGGGATTTGTCAGCACATCGGGCGGCTTTGTTGGTCTTGCTTTACCATTGTCAAAATGTCTTGTAACTGGGATTCCGAGTCTGATCGGGTCGTCCCGGGAGAAGGAATATCCTTCGTTGACCGTGAGAGCTTGTGATGGGCTAAGTTGGGACACCCCTGCAGGGTTTTGAACTTTCGAAAGCCATGCCCGCGGTTATGGGCAGATGGGAATTTGTTAATGTCCGGTTGTAGAAAACTTGAAACTTAACTTAATTGAAATGAATCAACAGCGTGTGTAACCGTGATGGTCTCTTTTCGGCATAGTCCGGGAAGAGAACACGGTCTCGTGTTATGCTTGAACGTAAGTAGTTTTAAGATCACTTCTTGATCTTTGTAGCTTCTCGACTGTGCTTTGCCTTCTCTTCTCGCTCTCATTTGCGTAAGTTAGCCACCATATATGCTCGTGCTTGCTGCAGCTCCACCTCACTACCTTTCCCTACCTATAAGCTTAAATAGTCTTGATCGCGAGGGTGTGAGATTGCTGAGTCCCCATGACTCACAGATTACTTCCAAAACCAGATGCAGGTGTCGATGATGCCATTCCAGGGGATGCAACTGAACTCAAGTGGGAGTTCGATGAGGACTCAGGACGTTACTATGTTTCTTTTCCAGACGATCAGTAGTGAAGCCCAGTTGGGGCGATTGGGGATCTTATGCATTTGGGGTTGTCTTTATTTTGGTTCCGTAGTCGGACCTTGTTTGTATCTGAATGATGTAATGTTATATTTATGTATTGTGTGAAGTGGCGATTGTAAGCCAACTCTGTACCTCTTTCTTATTCAGTACATGGGATGTGTAAAGATTACCCCTCTTGCGACATGCCTACAATGCGGTTATGCCTCTAAGTCGTGCTCCGACACATGGGAGATATAGCCGCATCGTGGGTGTTACAAGTTGGTAATCAGAGCCTTCCCCGACTTAGGAGCCCTCTGCTTGATCGAATCACTGGCGTTGTTGAGTCTAGAAAAATGTTTTGAGTATTTTAGGATTATATATATCAGAGAGTAGGATTCTTTTTACTCCTCGGTCCCTTCGTCCTTTTGTGAGGCATCCGTAGAGTTTTGACTCTTCTCTTCTCAAATTTCACTAAAAAAATTTAGGATCACGCGGGTATCTTGGAATCGTTCTGATGCTTTTGTGACGAGAACATTGTTATTGGTGCCTCCTGACATTTAGGGGTTGTGGCAGTGTCCCAGGGAGTTGAGCTCCGAGGTGTTGTCATCACAATTTTATCGTTGCAGTTCTGAAATACCTGAGTTTCGCCGACATTGAAAATCTCTTTTATGCAGTTGTTGGTTAGATAACCTCGACGCCACCCAGTACTGGGGTGGGAGTTCGGGAGTATTGCCATAACTCATATAACGGATGCTTTTCGAAGGTTGAGGTAAATGATTTCCGAAGGTTTCTTGGTTATGTGTTGAAGGATGGATACAGCTGGATGTAGGATTTGCTAGTTTTGGGTGAGATGTTATGCTTCCCCTGTATCCCCAACACCTAATTGCATAACCGGAAAATTTCGGGAGTTTCATAGGTGGGAATTCATGTAGCTCTAGTATTTCTTCCGCGAATATTTGGTTTGTGATTGGGTAATCCTTACCAAGTATTTGTTCATGTCCATACCTTGTTGTTTTATTCATCTACCTCTATCTAAGTGGCTTCTCAATTTATGGAAGTGTGATCATTTAATTTGGAATTCATTCGTTCATTCTTGTTCGAATGTTAAGGCTATATGTTGCAATTTCGATCCATTTGATTCAGCTTGAATATATGTCTTTCAAGATGCTAACGGATGTCACCCTCTTCAGGATGGCTCCTCCAACGCGTTAGAATCCGGAACCTTCGCCACCACCTCCACCTCCGGAGGCATGGCAAGCTGTGATGGCCACTACCAACGCCAACACGCAGTTGATTATGCAACTCTTGCAAGAGCGCAACCAAGGAAATCAAGGCCATGGCAACAATCAAACTCAGTTTGCTACCCTCAACCAGTTCCTCGCAAACCAGCCGAAGTCGTTCAGTAACTGTGTCGAGGCCACAGACGCTGATGATTGGCTCGTGGATATCTACAAACATTTTGAGTGTAGCAACGTCAGGCCTGAGGACTTTGTCAAGTTTGCTTCGTTCCAACTCAAAGACAAAGCTGCTGAGTGGTATCAACAATACAAAGATTCCAGAGGAGGTCGTGTGATTACCTGGGATGATTTCCGCCAAGACTTCAAAGCTCACCACATTCCTTAGAGTGTTGTTGAGAGTAAGCGTGAGGAGTTCCGCAACCTGAAGCAAGGCAGCTTGTCTGTTTACCAATACAACATCCTGTTCCAGAGGCTCGCTCGCTTCGCCAAGCAAGACGTCCCGGACAAGAGGAGCATGATTTATCAATTCAGAGGTGGCCTCAAAGAAGATCTGCAACTAGCTCTTGTGCTTTTTGAGCCGAAAAAGTATGATGAGTTCTACAACATGGCACTAAAGCAAGAGGCTGCTTAGCTCAAGTGCGATGCTTCTAAGAAACGAGTCAGGGATGCAACTCCCTCTTCTTCTTCAACTCAAGTGGCAGCTAAGCAGCAAAAGTACTGGTTGCCTCCTCCTCCTCCGTACCGTCAGCCTTATCAGCAGAAGAGCAAAGGTGGCAATGGATCTTCCCACCCACCCAACCCAGGCTTTCAGAACAAAACTTCGTCTCATGCTCCAAGGTCAGGTGCTCCGTATCACCGGCCGCTTTCAGAGGTTACGTGCAACAAGTGTCAGCAGAAGGGTCACTATGCAAGCAAATGCTTCAACCAGAGGCGTCTTCCGCCTCCTCCTCATGTGAGATCTGCCAGCAATGCAGTGGTCAAGCATAATCCTAAGTCTGCAAAGGTCAACTTGATGAACGCAGCTCAGGCAGAGGACTCTTCAGAAGTGATCATGGGTAACCTTCCTGTTAACGATATTCCTGCAAAAGTCCTTTTTGATGCTGGTGCATCGCATTGTTTCATTTCAAGACTATTTGCATCTAAGCATGAGTTGCCTTTCCAAGATTTGCCTAGGCAGTTATTAGTTGTCTCTCCGGGTAAATTCATGAACGCAAGCTCTATGGTTCCGGATGTTTCTATCATGATGGGCGACTATAAGTTTATGTCCTCTCCAATTGTTCTTGGTAACTCGAACATTGATCTAATTCTCGGCATGGACTGGCTTTCTAAGCACAAGGCTCAACTTGATTGTGCTGCCAGGCAGATTCAATTGACACACTCGTCTGAGGATGTGATCATCTTTGCCGCTCGTGATGATACCATTCGACTGTTTTCTCTCAATGAGAAGGGCAAGTTGAATGCCATCTCTCAGATTCCAGTCGTTTGTGAATATCAAGACGTCTTTCCAGAAGAGCTTCCAGGAATGCCTCCTCACTGGCCAGTTGAATTCGTCATTGATCTCGAGCCTGGCACGGAACCTGTTTGCAAACGTCCTTACAAGCTTGGACCAAAAGAGTTGAAGGAGCTGAAGAAACAACTCGATATACAAGAGCGTATGGGTCTCATCCGACCGAGTTCTTCTCCATGGGGTTGTGGTGTTCTTTTTGTCAAGAAGAAGGATGGCACGGACCGACTTTGTGTCGACTATCGTCCATTGAACAAGAAGACCATAAAGAACAAGTACCCACTTCCCAAGATCAACGAGCTTTTTGAACAACTCAAAGGTGCTCAAGTATTCTCCAAGCTTGACCTCCGTATGGGCTATCATCAGATTCGCATTCGTGAACAAGATATCCCCAAGACAACATTCAGAACAAGCTATGGTTCCTATGAATACACAGTCATGTCATTCGTCCTAGTCAATGCTCCTCCAACATTCTCTCGCATGATGAACTTCATCTTCAACCCCTACACAAATGACTTCATCTTGGTCTATCTCGATGACATTTTGGTCTTTTCCAAGAACAAGGAGGATCATGCCAAGCACTTGAGATTGGTGCTAGACAAACTCAGAGAACATCAGTTCTATGCAAAGTTTTCAAAGTGCGAGTTTTGGCTCGATGAGGTTCTCTACCTTGGGCATATCATCTCAGCCAAGGGCATAGCTGTTAATCCTGAGAAGGTGTCTAATACGTCTCCGTCGTATCTATAATTTTTGATTGTTCCATGCCAATATTATTCAACTTTCATATACTTTTTGGCAACTTTTTATATTATTTTTGGGACTAACATATTGATCCAGTGCCCAGTGCCAGTTCCTGTCTGTTGCATGTTTTTGGTTTCGCAGAATATCAGTATCAAACGGAGTCCAAACGGGATAAAACGGACGGACCTTATTTTTGGAAAATATGGAAAATTTGGAAGGAAAATCAACGCGAACCAGTGCCCGAGGTGGTCACGAGGCAGCCCCCCCCCCTTAGGGCGCGCCCCTACCCTCGTGAGCCCACCGTAAGGCGGTTGATGCTCTTCTTTTGCCGCAATAAAGCTAATATTCAGAAAAAAAATCACAGCGAAGGTTTCAGGCCAATCGGAGTTACGGATCTCCATATATATACGAAACGGTGAAACGGAGCCAGGGGAGAACGCAGAACCAGAGAGAGACAGAGAGATAGATCCAATCTCGGAGGGGCTCTCGCCCCTCCCATGCCATGGGAGCCAAGGACCAGAGGGGAAACCCTTCTCCCATCTAGGGAGGAGGTCAAGGAAGAAGAAGAAGGAGGGGGGCTCTCTCCCCCTCGCTTCCGGTGGCGCCGGAGTGCCACCGGGGGCCATCATCATCACCGCCATCTTCACCAACAACTTCACCACCATCATCATCAACTCTTCCCCCCTCTATGCAGCGGTGTAACCTCTCTCTTACCCACTATAATCTCTACTTAAACATGGTGCTCAACGCTATATATTATTTCCCAATGATGTATGGCTATCCTATGATGTTTGAGTAGATCTTTCTGTCCTAATGGCTATTTGATGATCGTGATTGGTTTGAGTTGTATTTTTTATTATTGGTGTTGTCCTATGGTGCTCTCCGTGTTGCGCAAGCGTGAGGGATTCCCGTTGTAGGGTTTACAATATGCTTATGATTTGCTTATGGTGGGTGGCGTGACTGACAGAAGCACAGACCCGAGTAAGTAGGTTGTTTGCGTATGGGATAAAGGGGACTTGATACTTTAATGCTATGGTTGGGTTTTACCTTAATGAATCTTTAGTAATTGTGGATGCTTGCTAGAGTTCCAATCATAAGTGCATATGATCCAAGTAGAGAAAGTATGTTAGCTTATGCCTCTCCCTCAAATAAAATTGCAATAATTATTACCGGTCTAGTTATCGATTGCCTAGGGACAAATAACATTCTTGTTGACAAAAGCTCTTTACTAAAACTAATTTAGTTGTGTCTTTATCTAAACAGCCCCTAGCTTTTATTTACGTGCTCTCTACTTTCTTGCAATCTTACCCAAAAACACCTCCAAAGTACTTCTAGTTTCATACTTGTTTTCGGTAAAGCGAACGTCAAGCGTGCGTAGAGTTGTATCAGTGGTCGATAGAACTTGAGGGAATATTTGTTCTACCTTTAGCTCCTCGTTGGGTTCGACACTCTTACTTATCGAAAGAGGCTACAATTGATCCCCTATACTTGTGGGTTATCAAGACCTTTTTCTGGCACCGTTGCCGGGGAGCAATAGCGTGGGGTGAATAGTCTCGTGTGTGCTTGTTTGCTTTATCACTAAGTAATTTTTATTTGCTGTTCTTAGTTGTTTCCTATCTTTAGTTATGGGTAGGAAACGCAAAATACCAAAAAAATTAGTTGTACCTCCTGAACCAATGGTTGAAGAACCAATCAAAATCTATCACACTGCTGAAGCTTATTACTTGGATCATCTTCGATCCCTATGTGCTCGTGCTGAAACCCCAACTAGCTTAGTTGAGGGCAAATCTTTAGATGAGCATGCTTGTTATGTGCAACACCGTATATCTCAAAAAGGGAAACTTTTACAGCATCAAATTAATACTATGCAATGCTATGGTTGGAATTTATGCTATTATTATGATTTTACTTGTTGTTCTGAAAACCCTAAGAAACACCTTCCCTACCAATGTGAGTTTAGTGATAATGGAATCGTATCTTCGTATGCTAAAGGTGCTTATAGTTACTATGATGTTCAACAAATTGAAGAATTTGTTGCTTTTAAGGGTGCTTTTGAAATTGCTTCTTTGATTGAAAAGTATGATGCTACTCTTTACAAATCTGAAAATTTTGCCATACTTGAATATTGTTATGAGAATTATGCTTCTAATGCCTATGTTAAACAATATATTGAGGAGTACTCCGCTGCCCAAGAAGAAACTAATATTTTGCACGAGTCTATGGAAGAAGAAATTGATGAAACTGTGAGCTCATTGGATGAAAAAGATGATGAGGAGAGCGAAGAACAAAAGGAGGAAGAGCGGATTAGCTACCCGTGCCCACCTTCTAATGAGAGTAACTCTTCAACTCATACATTTTTTAAATTCTCTTCATGCTTACCGAAGGATGATTGCTATGATGACTGTTATGATCCCGTTGATTCTTTTGAAATATCCCTTTTGATGATGCTTGCTATGCTTGTGGCCAAGATGCCAATATGAATTATGCTTATGGAGATGAACTTGCTATAGTTCCTTATGTTAAACATGAAATTGTTGCTATTGCACCCACGCATGATAGTCCTATTATCTTTTTGAATTCTCCCAACTACACTATATCGGAGAAGTTTGCACTTATTAAGGATTATATTGATGGGTTGCCTTTTACCATTGCACATGATGATTTTGATAGATATAATATGCATGTGCTTGCTTCTCCTACTTGCAATTATTATGAGAGAGGAACTATATCTCCACCTCTCTATGTTTCCAATACAATAAAATTAGAAGAAACTGTTTATAATATGCATTGGCCTTTACTAGGCGTGCATGAATTGTTCTTTTATGACATGCCGATGCATAGAAAGAGAGTTAGACTTCGCCATTGCTTGATATATGTTGCTTTGTGCTCACTACTAAATGCCAAATCATTGCTAATTAAAATTGGCTTTGATATACCTTGGGATCCGGGTGGATTCACTACTTGAGCACTATATGCCTAGCTTCATGGCCTTAAAGAAAGCGCTGCTAGGGAGACAACCCGGAAGTTTTAGAGAGTCATTTATTTCTGTTGTGTGCTTTTATAAAGTTTAGAAATAAAAATAATGTGCCAAGGTTTGCCTTTAGGATGTTTACATTTGCTTGATGGTTTGTACGGTGCAGGACAGAAACTTTGGCTGTAGTGCGCGATTTTACATTTTTTTACTGGAACGTCAAATGGTTCTGATTCTTTTTGCACTGTCTTTCTGTACAAATTGTTTATTTTTCTTAATTTTGGCAGAATTTTTCAAGTATCAGAAGTATCGTGAATGTTCAGATTGCTACAGACTGTTCTGTTTTAGACAGATTCTGTTTTTGATGCATAGTTTGCTTGTTTTGATGAAACTATCAATTTATATCAGTGGATTAAGCCATGAAAAAGTTATATTACAGTAGACACAATGCAAAAACAAAATATGAATTGGTTTGCAACAGTACTTAGAGTAGTGATTTTCTTTATTATACTAACGGATATTACCGAGTTTTCTGTTGAAGTTTTGTGTGGATGAATTGTTCGATGATTGAGAAGGTCTCGATGTGAGAAGAAGGAAGAGAGGCAAGAGCTCAAGCTTGGGGATGCCCGAGGCACCCCAAGTAAATATTCAAGGAGACTCAAGCGTCTAAGCTTGGGGATGCTGGGGAGGCATCCCCTCTTTCTTCAACAAATATCGGTATGTTTTTGGATTCGTTTCGTTCATGTGATGTGTGCAAGTCTTGGAGCGTCTTTTGCATTTAGTTTTTTTTATTTTTATGCACCATGCTGGTATGAGATAGTCCTGGGTTGATTTATAGAATGCTCATTGCACTTCACTTATATCTTTTGAGTATGGCTTTATAGAATGCTTCATGTGCTTCACTTATATCATTTGAAGTTTGGATTGCTTATTTCTCTTCACTTAGACAACCGCCATTTGTAGAATGCTCTTTTGCTTCACTTATATTTGTTAGAGCACGGGCATATCTTTTGTAGAAAGAATTAAACTCTCGTGCTTCACTTATATCTATTTAGAGAGATGATAGGAACTGGTCATTCACATGGTTAGTCATAAAATCCTACATAAATTTGTAGATCGCTGAATATGATATGTTTGATTCCTTGCAATAGTTTTGCGATATAAAGATGGTGATATTAGAGTCATGCTAGTCGAGTAATTGTGAAATTGAGAAATACTTGTGTTGAGGTTTGCAAGTCCTGTAGCATGCACGTATGGTGAACCGTTATGTAACGAAGTCGGAGCATGAGGTGTTTATTGATTGTCTTCCTTATGAGTGGCGGTCGGGGACGAGCGATGGTCTTTTCCTACCAATCTATCCCCCTAGGAGCATGCGTGTAGTACTTTGTTTCGATGACTAATAGATTTTTGCAATAAGTATGTGAGTTCTTTATGACTAATGTTGAGTCCATGGATTATACGCACTCTCACCCTTCCATCATTGCTAGCCTCTTCTGTACCGTGCATTGCCCTTTCTCACCTCGAGAGTTGGTGCAAACTTCACCGGTGCATCCAAACCCCGTGATATGATATGCTCTGTCACACATAAGCCTCATTATATCTTCCTCAAAACAGCCGCCATACCTACCTATCATGGCATTTCCATAGCCATTCCGAGATATATTGCCATGCAACTTCCATCATCATCATATACATGACTTGAGCATTTATTGTCATATTGCTTTGCATGATCGTAAGATAGCTAGCATGATGTTTTCATGGCTTTTCCATTTTTTGATGTCATTTCTATGCTAGATCATTGCACATCCCGGTACACCGCCGGAGGCATTCATATAGAGTCATATCTTTGTTCTAGATATCGAGTTGTAATATTGAGTTGTAAGTAAATAAAAGTGTGATGATCATCATTATTAGGACATTACCCTAGTGAGGAAGGGATGATGGAGACCATGATTCCCCCACAAGTCGGGATGAGACTCTGGACGAAAAAAATATAAAAAAAGAGAAAGGCCAAAAAAAGAGAAGGCCCAAAAAATGAGAGAGAAAGAGAGAAGGGGCAATGTTACTATCCTTTTACCACACTTGTGCTTCAAAGTATCACCATGTTCTTCATATAGAGAGTCTCTTGAGTTATCACTTTCATATACTAGTTGGAATTTTCATTATAGAACTTGACTTGTATATTCCAACGACGGGCTTCCTCAAATGCCCTAGGTCTTCATGAGCAAGCAAGTTGGATGCACACCCACTTAGTTTCAGTTTGAGCTTTCATATACTTATAGCTCTTAGTGCATCCGTTGCATGGCAATCCCTACTCCTCACATTGATATCTATTAATGGGCATCTCCATAGCCCGTTAATACGCCTAGTTGATGTGAGACTTTCTCCCTTTTTGTCTTCTCCACATAACCCCCATCATCATATTCTATTCCACCTATAGTGCTATGTCCATGGCTCACGCTCATGTATTGCGTGAAAGTTGAAAAGGTTTGAGAAACGTCAAAGTATGAAACAATTGCTTGGCTTGTCATCGGGGTTGTGCATGATGTGAATGCTTTGTGTGGTGAAGATGGAGCATAGCCAGACTATATGATTTTGTAGGGATGAGCTTTCTTTGGCTATGTTATTTCAATAAGACATAATTGCTTGGTTGGTATGCTTGAAATATTATTGTCTTTATGTCAAAGGATAGATTATTGCTTTGAATCAATCGTGTCTTAATATTCATGCCATGATTAGACATATGATCAAGATTATGCTAGGTAGCATTCCACTCATGCCATGATTAGACATATGATCAAGATTATGCTAGGTAGCATTCCACATCAAAAATTATCTACCTACTCGAGGACGAGTAGGAATTAAGCTTGGGGATGCTGATACGTCTCCGTCGTATCTATAATTTTTGATTGTTCCATGCCAATATTATTCAAATTTAATATACTTTTTGGCAACTTTTTATATTATTTTTGGGACTAACATATTGATCCAGTGCCCAGTGCCAGTTCCTGTCTGTTGCATGTTTTTGGTTTCGCAGAATATCCATATCAAATGGAGTCCAAACGGGATAAAAATGGGCGGAGCTTATTTTTGGAAAATATGGATAATTTGGAAGGAAAATCAACGCGAACCAATGCCCGAGGTGGTCACGAGGCAGGGGGGCGCCCCCCCCCTTAGGGCGCGCCCCCTACCCTCGTGATCCCACCGTAAGGCGGTTGCCGCTCTTCTTTTGCCGCAAGAAAGCTAATATTCGGGGAAAAAATCACGGCGAAGGTTTCAGGCCAATCGGAGTTACGGATCTCCATATATATACGAAATGGTGAAACAGAGCCAAGGGAGAACGCAGAACCAGAGAGAGCCAGAGAGATAGATCCAATCTCGGAGGGGCTCTCGCCCCTCCCACGCCATGGGAGCCAAGGACCAGAGGGGAAACCCTTCTCCCATCTAGGGAGGAGGTCAAGGAAGAAGAAGAAGGAGGGGGCTCTCTCCCCCTCGCTTCCGGTGGCGTCGGAGTGCCACCGGGGGCCATCATCATCACCGCCATCTTCACCAACAACTTCACCACCATCATCATCAACTCTTCCCCCCTCTATGCAGCGGTGTAACCTCTCTCTTACCCGCTGTAATCTCTACTTAAACATGGTGCTCAATCATATCCCACAAGTATAGGGGATCGCAACAGCTTTCGAGGGTAGAGTATTCAACCCAAATTTATTGATTTGACACAAGGGGAGCCAAAGAATATTCTCAAGTATTAGCAGTTGAGTTGTCAATTCAACCACACCTGGAAACTTAGTATCTGCAGCAAAGTGTTTAGTATCACAGTAATATGATAGTGGTGGTAGCGATAACAAAAGTAAAGAAAGCAAAAGTAAATAATTTTGGTATTTTGTAGTGATTGTAACAGTAGCAGCAGGAACATAAATGAACGAGAACCAGTATATGGAAAACTCGTAGGCACTGGATTAGTGATGGATAATTATGTCGGATGCGGTTCATCATGTAATAGTCATAACATAGGGTGACACAGAACTAGCTCCAATTCATCAAATTAATGTAGGCATGTATTCCGTATATAATCATACATGCTTATGGAAAAGAACTTGCATGACATCTTTTGTCCTACCCTCCCATGGCAGCGGGGTCCTATTGGAAACTAAGGGATATTAAGGCCTCCTTTTAATAGAGAACCAGAACAACGCATTAGCACATAGTGAATACATGAACTCCTCAAACTATGGTCATCACCGGGAGTGGTCCCGATTATTGTCACTTCAGGGTTGTCGGATCATAACACATAGTAGGTGACTATAGACTTGCAAGATAGGATCAAGAACTCACATATATTCATGAAAACATAATAGGTTCAGATCTGAAATCATGGCACTCGGGCCCTAGTGACAAGCATTAAGCATAGCAAAGTCATAGCAACATCAATCTCAGAACATAGTGGATACTAGGGATCAAAGCCTAACAAAACTAACTCGATTACATGATAAATCTCATCCACCCCATCACCGTCCAGCAAGCCTACGATGGAATTACTCACGCACGGCGGTGAGCATCATGAAATTGGTGATGGAGGATGGTTGATGATGACGACGGCGATGAATCCCCCTCTCCGGAGCCCCGAACGGACTCCAGATCAGCCATCCCGAGAGGTTTTAGGGCTTGGCAGTGGCTCTGTATCGTAAAACGCGATGATTTCTTCTCTCTTATTTTTTTCTCTCTGAAAGCAAATATATAGAGTTGGAGTTGGCGTCGGAGGGCATCCAGGGGGCCCATGAGGTAGGGGCGCGCCCTAGGGGGGCACGCCCCCCACCCTCGTGAGAAGGGTGTGGGCCCCCTGGTCTTCATCTTTGGCGAGGATTTTTTATTATTTTTTCTAAGATGATCCGTGGAGTTTTAGGTCATTCCGAGAATATTTGTTTTCTGCACATAAAACAACACCATGGCAATTCTGCTGAAAACAGCGTCAGTCCGGGTTAGTTCCATTCAAATCATACAAGTTAGAGTCCAAAACAAGGGCAAAAGTGTTTGGAAAAGTAGATACGACGGAGACGTATCAACTCCCCCAAGCTTAAACCCTTGCTTGTCCTCAAGCAATTTAGTTGACAAACTGAAAGAAAGAAAGAAAGAAAAACTTTTACAAACTCTGTTTGCTCTTGTTGCTGTAACTATGTCAAGCCAGCATTCAAGTTTTCAGCATAGATCATAACTAACCACATTTGCAATAATTCTCAGGTCTCATAATTACTCATATCAATAGCATAATCAACTAGCAGGTCATAATAATAAATCTCGGATGACAAAACTTTCTCAAAACAATCATAATATGATATAGCAAGATGGTATCTCGCTAGCCCTTTCTGAGACCGCAAAACATAAATGCAGAGCACCTTTAAAGATCAAGGACTGACTAGACATTGTAATTCATGGTAAAAGAGATCCAATCATAGCCACACCCAACATAGTTAATAGTGATGAATGCAAATGACAGCTGTGCTCTCCAGTGTCTGGACCCCGATTCCAAGTCACATCGATCTAGCCGGTAACACCTCATATCACATTGCGGCCTCACGCACGGTATCCCCATGGGTGTCGCCTTACCAAGGCCCGGGACCATTTGCGCCTTTTGGCTCACGTATATGATAGTGTCGCTAGCATCCATATGACAGAGAACCCGGGCCGACATGGTTAGTCTTGAACCCAAAGTGGCACAGACCTATGGAGACAGGCATACATGAATCACATCGAGCATGTCGGTCAAAAGCGTATGAATCCGGGCTGTAGCACTGGGCTAACAGGACTCCAGGGAAACTGGGCTGTAGCAGGCTAGGCAGGACTCCGGATGTCACCGCGTGACATTTCCCCGAAGGGACAAACATAGGAATGAAGTGAAACACATGCCGGCCAGTCAAGTGTCCTGAGCAGTAGTGCTGGGCTAGCAGGACTCCGGTGAACCGGGCTGTAGCGGACTACTATGGCTCAAGGAGCACTAGACTACATTTCCCCATAAGAGAAGCTGCCAAGGATAAACAACTAGATTGTCGGATCCCACACATACCAAGCATTTCAATCATACACACAATATGCTCGATATGTGCAAATACAACATGGCATCACAACAAAACTCTACAACTCAAGTACTTTATTTAAAGGCTCCAGAGAGCCATACATAACATGTTCATACAGGTAGGGGTCACATGACCCGACACTCAAGTCATACAAGCATACAAGCACATGCGGAAGCAAATAGTCTGAGTACAGACACTAGAAAGAAAGAAGGCTTGTCGAAGCATGTCTATCTACATAGGGCCCTCCATGGCCAGGTTCACCACCTGGGTGGCAAGTTACTCATCGACGTCGAGGTCTACATAAAACCCATCGGAGGGGGCGGTGTTGTCGTCTGAAAACAGTAATTAAAGCAAACATGAGTACAAAGGTACCCAGCAAGTCTTACAACAGAACCTACTATACATGCTCATTCTCAAGAAGGTGGTGGAGTTATTGCAGCAAGCCAGCTTTGACTCTTGGCTAAGCTATCCTACGAGACACCACTAGTAAAATAGTTTTCGCACACGAGTCCACTAATCACCAACACAATACTCCACCGGGGATCCTCCCTCGTCATCCTACGAGAGGGCCATCCTCGGTACTCACACTTATCTTGAGTCTTTTAGTAGTAACCATTAACTTATCTATGAACTGTATAGGCAACCAAGTAGTCCTTTACCACGGACGCGGCTATTCGAATAGATGATGTTAACCCTACAGGGGTGTACTTATTCATACACGCTCTCACCACTTACCGTCGTTTACACGACATGTACTCGGCAACCTTCAAGCGGAAACCCAACGAGGGTGTCAGCCACGGCCTACCTAAACACTCAAGTCTCTAGTCCAGGTTTATCGCCTATCCAGGTTCCATCCGCAGGGAGTCCGGCCGAGATTTCCACATACGGCCCCGAACAATGTGAACAGGGTCCCGAGACGCCTAACGGGCGCCCGGCATACCCGGCCACGGTGTATCTACCGCAACATAGCCCACCCCTAGGGTCAGCGCTACGCACGGCCGCCAACACATAACCTACAAACACTAGAAACTAATTGCAACTCCTGGACAGAGTACTAGGGTGATTAAGAAGCCGAGAGGGTCAATTAAGGATCCCAATGCATGGTAGTAGCTGATTCTTAAATCACACATACAGATCTCAATTCTTAGGGACGGCCTCAATGAAACAACCCACCATGTACTCCTACATGGCCTCTCATCGATACCTTTACCAAATCATGTTCAACACATTTCTCACCATTACCGACATAATCATTTCATTCTAGCCCATCGCCCAGATGAACCAGACCTGACACAACTCTAAGCATACTAGGCATAGCAAGGTAGGAAACACATACATGGCTCAATCAACTCCTACACATGCTAGTGGGTTTCATCTAGTTACTGTGGCAATAACAGGTCATGCAGAGGATAAGGGTTCAACTACCGTAGCACACAGCAGTTTGAAACGTTGTTGTCTTAATGCAGTAAATGAGAGCAGAGGCGGGAACATGGGATTGTATCGATATGATCAATGGGGCTGCTTGCCTGATGGAGTGGTAGTAGGGTGCTGCCCTTCAGCTGGATACTCGGAGATATCCTCGGAGGCAGAACCTACCACGAAAGACACCACAGAATATAATCAACACATGGCAATATGCAACAATATGATGCATGCTATGACCTGGCAAAATGAGGTGTCCTGCCTAATGCAATGTGAAACAAGCTGAAATGGGTCCATTTGAATTAAAGATTCAAATGGAAGCTTAAGTTCTTATGCATTATAAGTGTATTTGCTTGTTTCACCTAAACAGCAAGGTTAAATTGTTTTGTCATGCATGAAACCATTACAGATGGAAAGATTGAATTTTTCTGATCATTTTTCATATATAATTTGTTGGATTTGGAGCTATGGTTGATTTTCTATGATTTTTAGAAGTTCTGGCTATTTTCTGGAATTTCCTATATAAGAATAAATCCAGAAAATAAATAACTGCGTCAGCACTGCGTCACTGTGACGCCAGCGAGTCAAAGGCGTCAGCCCAGGTCAAACCTGACGGCTGGGACCCACACGTCAGTGTCTCAGCTAACTAACAGAGTTAAGTTAATACTAACTAAACTGTCAGTGGGGCCTGGGCCCGCATGTCAGTGACCTATTGGGTTAACTAAAAGTTAATTAGTGCTAAGCTAAAATTAGCAGGGCTCTGGGCCCACCTGTCATTGACCCAGGGGAGTTAAACCCCTAGTTAAACAAGGTCAACTCGCCGGCGGTTTGACGTCGGCGATGACAGACGCGGCGGAGGGCTTTGGAAAACGCCCACAGGCGACCATTTGCGCGGCGGAGAGGCTCTACGCGTTGCTGGGAGCAAGCCGCAGCGTTTGGTGGCAGTGGTTGGGCTCGGGGTTGCCGGAGACGTCGCCGGTGACGAGCTGTGCGGCTGCCGGAGTCGGGTGAAGATAAACCCGAGGCTACAGGGCACAGCGAGGCATGTGGGGTGGCGTGTTGGGCTCCTGGGGATGCGGTGAGCACGTTGGACATAGTGGTGTGGCCAGTGGGTGGCCGGAGCATCATCGGCGACGAGCTCCACGGTGGCGCGTGCGGGTGAGCTACATGCAGTCGCTACTGGGCTCGAGAGGGAGGACGGAGAGGATAGGGAGGTGGCCAGGCTCACGGTGGTTGCGACGGAGCTGACGGCGAGGTCGGGGACGGCCTGTTGCGACGGTGACGGCAAAGGGGATCTCCGACGGTGGTCGACGAAGACGGGGTCGGTGGAGGCGGTGCAGGGCGTGCGAGCGCTCGGGGCTCGGCCTGCTCGACGTAGTGGACGACGGCGGAGCGAACGGACACGGTGGCGCGGCACAGGGACGACGTAGAGCGCGACTACGACGGCGGTGCGGCTGCGGCGGCGTTGGCCATGGTGCGGTTGAGCGAGCGAGAGGAGCTGGGGAGGAAAGGGCGTGCCTGCGAGCTCGGGGGAGGAGTGGGTGACCGACCCAGGGCGGCAGAACGGTGAGGGGAGGAAGCAGGGCGGCGAGCAGCTGCGTGGCGCGCGCTGGTGCCGACGTCGAGCACCTGGCTGCCTGCCTGGCCGAGCCAAGCAGCTCGCTGGAGTGGTGGCTGGGCTGGGCCGTTAGGTGGGCTTGCCAGGTGGGCGCCAGGTAAGCCTCTGCTTTGCTTTGTTTTTCTTTTTCTATTTTTCTGTAAGTTTGTGGCTTTATTAAAAATAGTTAGGCACTTACAAAAATCCTGAAAATAATCATAGGCTCTGTTTAGATTATTTCCAACAGCCCACACTTATTTCCAGAATTATTTGAGCATTTAAAATATTTTATAGCATTTAAATGCCCAAATGCAAATACTATATGGATTAAGCCAATGACCTTAAGATGTCCTAGAAAAATGTGCACCATTTTTGTCAAAGGTTTTAACCCAAAACAAAAGGGGTGGACTTTTTAGAAGGGCATTTCAGGTTCATTGAAAAAGTTTTTAGTAAACCCTAGTTGTTCCAGGGGGGTGCTGGGGGTTCTATCATCCCCATTTCATCTTTCTGGGAATTTTAAACATGATGCAATCACTCTAATGCATGAACTAGCTAGGGTGTGACAACTCACCCCCACTCAAAAGAATCTCGTCCCGAGATTTAGGATCTGTTGGGAAGAAGGTGGGGTACTCGAGTCGAAGACGATCCTCCCTTTCCCAAGTGGCTTCCTTTTCGGAATGGTGTGACTATTGAACCTTGAGAAACTTGATGTTATGGCGTCGAGTGGTACGCTCGGCTTGATCAAGGATACGAACGGGATATTCCCGATATGAGAGGTTATCTTGTAGATCAAGAATTTCGTGGTCCACTCCACGGATAGGATCCACGAAGCAACGCCTGAGTTAAGAAACGTGGAAGACATCGTGGACTCTAGAAAGATGCGGAGGTAGTTCCAATTGGTAGGCAACTTCTCCTCGTTTGGCAAGAATGCGAAAGGGTCCAATGTAACGAGGAGCCAATTTGCCTTTGATACCGAAACGATGGGTTCCCTTTAACGGAGTAACCCGAAGGTAAGCCTTCTCACCGACTTCATAAGTCATGAGCTTATGTTTACGATCATATTGGCTCTTCTGACGAGATTGGGCTGTTTTCAATTTCTCACGAATAACACGAACCTGCTCTTCTGCTTCCTGAATCATATCCGGGCCAAAGAGTTGCCTTTCCCCAGTTTCTGACCAGTTAAGAGGTGTTCGACATTTTCGTCCATAGAGAACTTCGAAAGGAGCTTTGCCCAAGCTAGCTTGATAACTATTGTTATAAGCAAACTCCGCGAATGGAAGGCATTTCTCCCAATCCATTCCAAATGAGATGACAGAAGCTCGGAGCATATCTTCCAGAATTTGATTTACTCGCTCTACTTGACCACTTGATTGGGGGTGGAAGGCGGTGCTAAAAGAGAGACGAGTTCCCATAGCATTTTGGAAACTTTCCCAAAATCAAGAGGTGAAGAGACTCCCACGGTCTGAGTAAATTTCCAATGGGACACCATGAAGAGACACTATTCGGGAGATGTATAGGTCATCTAGCTGGCTAGCGGTGATACTCTCACGAACAGGTAGGAAATGGGCTACTTTGGAAAGACGGTCAATCACGACGAAGATGGCATTATTCCCTCTCTTGGTCCTGGGAAACCCAGTAATGTAATCCATACTGATTTTATCCCATTTCCACTCAGGAATAGCCAAAGGTTGAAGGGTGCCAGCAGGCCGTTGATGCTCTGCTTTAACACGACGATAGACGTCGCAACTAGCAATGTATTGAGTAATTTCTCTCTTCATCCTAGTCCACCAAAACCTCTGGCGTAGGTCTTGATACATTTTAGTACTACCGGGATGAATGGTGAGAGGGGATTCATGAGCTTCCTTAAGAATCAACTGACGTAGATGTTGTTTCTTGGGAACCACCAAGCAGTTCTCAAAGAAAACAACACCTCGCTCATCCATGGAAAAACATTTAGCAACTCCGCTAACGATGTTTTCCTTGATCCGAGATATCCCCTTGTCATACCGCTGGGCGGTTATGATCTGATCCATAAGGTTAGGCTTCGCCACCAGGGTGGATAGGAATCCTCGAGGAACTATGTGAAGGTTAAGATTACGAAATTCCTTGTGGAGAAGTGGTTGACTTTGTTGTAACATCAGGTTGCTACAATAAGATTTATGACTTAGCGCATCAGCCATGACATTGGCTTTGCCCGGGGTGTAAGTTATGCCTAAGTCGTAATCCGAGATCAACTCGACCCAACGTCTTTGCCTGAGATTCAAATCCGGTTGGGTGAAGATATATTTCAAACTTTGGTGATCGGTGAAGATCTTGCAACGATTACCGAGAAGGTAATGTCGCCAAGTTTTAAGTGCATGGACTACAGCTACAAGCTCTAGATCATGTGTGGGATAGTTTTCCTCATGTGGGTGTAATTGCCATGAAGCATAGGCAATTACCTGACGATCTTGCATGAGTATGCAACCTAGTCCTTGTCGCGAGGCGTCGCAATAGATAATAAAGTCCTTGGAGAAATCTGGTGGTACTAGTACGGGAGCAGATGTCAGGCGTCTTTTCAGTTCCTGAAAGCTGAACTCGCACTGTGGGGTCCACTCGAACTTTTTATCTTTCTTGAGGAGTTCAGTTAGAGGTTTAGCAACCTTGGAGAAATTCTCGACGAAGTGGCGGCAATAACTCGCTAAGCCAAGGAAGCTAGGAACTTGCTTGACCGTCTCAGGTGGAGTCCAATCAAGGACGGCTTGAACTCGCTCGAGATTGACAAAAATACCCTTACCAGAGATTACATGGCCTAGATAGGTCACTTCTGGCAACCAAAATTCACACTTGGAGAATTTGGCATAAAGACGATGCTCTCGAAGTTTTGTCAATACCAGCCTTAGATGTTCGGCATGTTCCTCACTCTTGGAGTAGATGAGTATATCATCAAGGTATACCATGACGAATTTATCCAAATACTCCATGAATACTGAGTTCGTTAACCGAGAGAAAGTGGCTGGGGCATTGGTTAAACTGAAGGACATAACGGTGTACTCATATTGGCCATAGCGGGTAACAAAGGTCGTTTTGGGAATGTCCCCGTTTCTGATTTTGATTTGATGGTAGCCAACCTCAAATCCATCTTGGAAAAGACTGAGGATCCAGCGAGCTGGTCATATAGATCATTGATCCTGGGAAGCGGATACTTGTTCTTGATAGTGACCAAGTTGACAGGTCGGTAATCTACAACCATCTGATCCGTTCCATCCTTCTTCTTGACGCAGAGGAGGGGGCAAGCCCAAGGGGAGGAACTAGGATGGATGAAACCCCTTTTCAATGACTCATCGAGTTGGTTCTTAAGCTCGGCTAGTTCTAAGGGTGCCATCTTATAGGGTCTTCTAGAAATTGGAACGGTTCCTGGAACAAGGTCTATCACAAACTCGACATCCCTGTCAGGTGGAACACCTGGCAATTCTTCTGGAAAGACATCCGGGAAGTCTCGGACTACCAGAATATCTTCAAGGTCTGGAAGGGGGTTGGCATTTAGGGAGTAAAGCTGGCGCTTGGCCACTCGAGTTAAGACATTGACTGTCTTGCCCGATGGGTGAGTAAGTTGAACGGTTCTAGTGGCATAATCAATCTTAGCATAATGAGCTGACATCCAGTCCATACCCAAAATGATGTTTATGTCCGAGGACTTGAGAGCTATTAAGGATTCAAGGAAGACGAGTCTATCGACAAGAATTTCATTCCCATGGCTTACTCTAGAGGTTTTCCATCTAGAGCCAGGGGTTTGAATTTCCATGGAAGTGGGCATGTCACAGAATGTCGTGTTATGCAATCAAGCATAGTTCTCAGATATGAATGAATGAGATGCTCCAGTATCGAAAAGAACAGATGCCGGATGGCAATTAACAAGGAGCGTACCAAGGACGACGTTAGGATCCTCATGGGCCTCCTCAGCTGAGACATAGTTGACATGGCCACGTGCAGTGGTGGCTGGCTTGGCGTAGAATGTCTTTCCCGCTGGCTTACCACGGCCAACGGACTTTCAGACTAATTGGGGTTGTTGTTCTGAGGACACTCCCACCTGTAGTGACCCGGCTCTCCACACTTGAAACATGTCACAACATTGGGGCGTGGAGCAGCATTAGCAACGGGGCCACCATAGGGCTTAGACGGTGCAAACTGCTGGTTGGGGCGAGGCGCCTCAAAGGATGGCCTCGGAATGAACCTGGGTGGCAGTGACGTGCTTGGAATCCACACCCGGCGCTTCTGAGATCCAGAGCCGGATGAAGAACCAAAATCACGAGAGTGCTTGCGTGAAGCGTCATAGTCAGACTAGCCTGTCTCAACACTGATGGCTTTATTGACCAACTTCTGAAAGGAGGTGCACTCGTGCAGACGAAGATTGTGACGAATCTCAGGGCTAAGTCCCTTGCGGAACCTTGCCTGCTTCTTAGCGTCGGTGGATACCTCTTCAGGAGCATATCGTGCCAGATTCCCAAATTCACGACTATATGCATCCACAGTCAGTCTTCCTTGGGTGAAATTGCAGAACTCTTCCCTCTTGCGATCTATGAGACCTTCCGGGATGTGATGATCACGAAAAGCCTCACTGAATTCAGCCCAAGTAGTGATTTGGCCGACCGGGCGCATAGCCTCAAAGTTTTCCCACCAAAGGCTAGCAGGGCCTTCGAGGTGATAGGCAGCATAGGTAACCTTATCAGCTTCGGCTACGTTGGCAGAACGTAGCTTGTGTGTGATGCTGCGGAGCCAGTCATCCACGTCGAGGGGCTCGACGAAATGATTAAACTTTGGTGGGTACAACTTGATAAAGTCATTGATTGACACCAAGTCATTTCGTTGATGGCGTGCGGTGTTCTGCTCACTCCGCTCCAGCAAGCGGTTAGTATCACGCTTGTTTCTTTCCGCCTCCAGCATAACTTCGGCTAGAGAAGGCGGGTGAGGCAGATTTTCACCCCTAGCTGCACTGGCTTCCCCCTGCTCCGGGGCAGCAGGGTTGCTGCAGGTGTTGACCATCCTAGGAAAAACAAGACAACGGTTTAGATAAGGATGGCACAAACTTGGCAAGGAAGTGCAGAATGTAATGGATAACATGGAATGCTAAGATGTTCATTGCACGACATGGTAATATAGAAACTGCCATATATATACCATTGGTCATACACAACGTACATAGTTTAGTACAAGCCCAAGCTAGAGTACAACTACGGTGAAAGACATTACATCTCATCAGAGGCATTCCAAGCTCCTATACATTATTTTTCTACACCTCCGGAGCGTGATACACACCAAGTCGTATCCCACGGTCACGCAGGACTGTGGAGAATACAACTATTACAGTACTAGTGAAACTACTACTAGCTCAAATGGCTCCGTAGTAATCCTCATAAAAGTCGCCACCAAAGCCTGGAAGTGGAACATGATCATCTGGGAACAGACGGTCCTGCGGAGCCTGCGGACCATAGGGACTCGGATGTGGCCTTGGTCCCACAGGCGGTGGTAGACAGGGACCACGAGGAGGGGTGATGCCTCCTACATCGTGCCACTCCATACAATCTGGCAATCCAGACCGTACAGGGTACAGGTCCCTCATGTCCATGTATCCCGCCTGCACCGCATGTGCAAACCGAGTCAAAGTGGCCCAATGATCAGAAAGAGTGTGGAAAAGCTCCATATGCAAGGCTTGATTTTCGCGGTCCTTATCCTCGAGCATCTCGACAGTGGTGCGGAGTAGTGACTCCTCATGTGTAGAGTCATAGTACAAAGCCTGATAGTACCCCTGTGCTCCAGGAAGTGAGGCTGGCATGTAACGGAAATCGGTGTTCTGAAGCAAGGCAGTCCTGGCTCGAATGATAGTCATCATTGAGTAAGTTGCATCCTGCACAGACATCTCAATAGTGACCCCAAGTCCATAGGAATAGTGAAGGGGCTCGGTGGCTCCAGGATAAGAGGGATATATCCTGCCGGTACAAAGGTACTGGCTCTGGTTGAAGTCTCTGAACTGCTCCTCGACGGTATATTCCGGATACCACCGATAGCCTGACTCGACCATCACTCGAACCAACATGGCTGTGTGGCCGGGCACATCGAGGCACCGGGTTAGACGAACCACTTGGTTCTGGGAACGGGTGGCCATCTGAAAGCACAGAATAATGCAAAGGCATTAGAATTTTCTAGGGGAAATCGGACAGCATAACGGCTGTAAATGCTCAGAAAAAGATTTGAGACATCCACAAGAGTTTGCAATACCACTCAACAACATCATATCAAGGTTCTGATTCAACTGGCAACATACTAAAAGTAGTAGAAACTATACTGAGGCTTGTAACAACAATCCTATAAGCTACTACGGATTAGTAACATGTGAACTTGATAGAAGGAGAGAGCCTAGTCCTTAACCCACGTAGAATGAGAAGAGAATGACTCAGATCAGAGGGCATAGGTAAAGGAGTAAAAGAGCCTTACGTTCCCTCCCACAATCAATTCCCCTACATATAACTAAAGCATTTCTAGACTCGACATCGACCAGTTTGGCTCAACGAACCTACACGCAGTCCGGCTCTGATGCCAACGCTGTCAGGACCCCGATTCTAAGTCACATCGATCTAGCCAGTAACACCTCATATCACATTGCGGCCTCACGCACGGTATCCCCATGGGTGTCGCCTTACCAAGGCCCGGGACCGTTTGCGCCTTTTGGCTCACATATATGATAGTGTCGCTAGCATCCATATGACAGAGAACCCGGGCCAACATGGCTAGTCGTGAACCCAAAGTGGCACAGACCTATGGAGACAGGCATACATGAATCACATCGAGCATGTCGGTCAACAGCGTGTGAATCCGGGCTGTAGCACTGGGCTAACAGGACTCCGGGGAACCCGGGCTATAGCAGGCTAGGCAGGACTCCGGATGTCACCGCGTGACATTTCCCCGAAGGGACAGACATAGGAATGAAGTGAAACACATGCCGGCCAGTCAAGTGTCCTGAGTAGTAGTGCTGGGCTAGCAGGACTCCGGTGAACCGGGCTGTAGCGGACTACTATGGCTCAAGGAGCACTAGACTACATTTCCCCATAAGAGAGGCTGCAAGGATAAACAACTAGATTGTCGGATCCCACACATACCAAGCATTTCAATCATACACACAATATGCTCGATATGTGCATATACAACATGGCATCACAACAAAACTCTACAACTCAAGTACTTTATTTAAAGGCTCCAGAGAGCCATACATAACATGTTCATACAGGTAGGGGTCACATGACCCGACACTCAAGTCATACAAGCATACAAGCACATGCGGAAGCAAATAGTTTGAGTACAAACACTAGAAAGAAAGAGGGCTTGTCGAAGCCTGTCTATCTACATAGGGCCCTCCATGGCCAGGATCACCACCTGGGTGGCAAGTTACTCATCGATGTCGAGGTCTACATAAAACCCATCGGAGGGGGCGGTGTTGTCATCTGAAAACAGTAATTAAAGAAAACATGAGTACAAAGGTACCCAGCAAGTCTTACAACAGAACCTACTATACATGCTCATTCTCAAGAAGGTGGTGGAGTTATTGCAGCAAGCCAACTTTGACTCTTGGCTAAGCTATCTTACGAGACACCACTAGTAAAATAGTTTTCGCACACGAGTCCACTAATCACCAACACAATACTCCACCGGGGATCCTCCCTCGTCATCCTACGAGAGGGCCATCCTCGGTACTCACACTTATCTTGAGTCTTTTAGTAGTAACCATTAACTTGTCTATGAACTGTATAGGCAACCAAGTAGTCCTTTACCGCGGACGCGGCTATTCGAATAGACGATGTTAACCCTGCAGGGGTGTACTTCTTCATACACGCTCTCACAACTTACCGTCGTTTACATGACATGTACTCGGCAACCTTCAAGCGGAAACCCAACGAGGGTGTCGGCCACGGCCTACCTAAACACTCAAGTCTCTAGTCCAGGTTTATCGCCTATCCAGGTTCCATCCGCAGGGAGTCCGGCCGAGGTTTCCACATACGGCCCCGAACGATGTGAACAGGGTCCCGAGACGCCTAACAGGCGCCCGGCATACCCGGCCACGGTGTATCTACCGCAACATAGCCCACCCCTAGGGTCAGCGCTACGCACGGCCGCCAACACATAACCTACAAACACTAGAAACTAATTGCAACTCCTGGACAGAGTACTAGGGTGATTAAGAAGCCGAGAGGGTCAATTAAGGATCCCAATGCATGGTAGTAGCTGATTCTTAAATCACACATACAGATCTCAATTCTTAGGGACGGCCTCAATGAAACAACCCACCATGTACTCCTACATGGCCTCTCATCGATACCTTTACCAAATCATGTTCAACACATTTCTCACCATTACCGACATAATCATTTCATTCTAGCCCATCGCCCAGATGAACCAGACCTGACACAACTCTAAGCATACTAGGCATAGCAAGGTAGGAAACACATACATGGCTCAATCAACTCCTACACATGCTAGTGGGTTTCATCTAGTTACTGTGGCAATAACAGGTCATGCAGAGGATAAGGGTTCAACTACCGTAGCACACAGCAGTTTGAAACGTTGTTGTCTTAATGCAGTAAATGAGAGCAGAGGCGGGAACATGGGATTGTATCGATATGATCAATGGGGCTGCTTGGCTGATGGAGTGGTAGTAGGTTACTGCCCTTCAGCTGGATACTCGGAGATATCCTCGGAGGCAGAACCTACCATGAAAGACACCACAGAATATAATCAACACATGGCAATATGCAACAATATGATGCATGCTATGACATGGCAAAATGAGGTGTCCTGCCTAATGCAATGTGAAACAAGTTGAAATGGGTCCGTTTGAGTCAAAGATTCAAATGGAAGCTTAAGTTCTTATGCATTATAAGTGTATTAGCTTGTTTCACCTAAACAGCAAGGTTAAAGTGTTTTGCCATGCATGAAACCATTACAGATGGAAAGATTGAATTTTTCTGATCATTTTTCATATATAATTTGTTGGATTTGGAGCTATGGTTGATTTTCTATGATTTTTAGAAGTTTTGGCTATTTTCTGGAATTTCCTATATAAGAATAAATCCAGAAAATAAATAACTGCGTCACTGTGACGTCAGCGAGTTAAAGGCGCCAGACCAGGTCAAGCCTGACGGCTGGGACCCACACGTCAGTGTCTCAGCTAACTAACAGAGTTAAGTTAATACTAACTAAACTGTCAGTGGGGCCTGGGCCCGCATGTCAGTGACCTATTGGGTTAACTAAAAGTTAATTAGTGCTAAGCTAAAATTAGCAGGGCTCTAGGCCCACCTGTCATTGACCCAGGGGAGTTAAACCCTTGGTCAAACGAGGCCAACTCGCCCGCGGATTGACGCCGACCACGACAGACACGGCGGAGGGCTTCGGAAAACGCCCACAGGCGACCATTTGCGCTGCGGAGAGGCTCTACGCGTTGCTGGGAGCAAGCCGCAGCGTTTGGTGGTAGTGGTTGGGCTCGGGGTTGCCGGAGACGTCGCTGGTGACGAGCTGTGCGGTTGGCGAAGTCGGGTGAAGATGAACCCGAGGCTACAGGGCACGCGAGGCATGTGGGGTGGTGTGTTGGGCTCCTGGGGATGTGGTGAGCACGTTGGACACAGTGGTGTGGCCAGTGGGTGGCCGGAGCATCGTCGGCGACGAGCTCCGCGGCGGCGCGTGCGGGTGAGCTACATGCAGTCGCTACGGGGTCGAGAGGGAGGACAGAGAGGATAGGGAGGTGGCCAGGCTCACGGTGGTTGCAACGGAGCTGACGGCGAGGTCGGGGACGGCCTGTTGCGACGGTGACGGCGAAGGGGATCTTCGAAGGTGGTCGACGAAGATGGGGTCAGTGGAGGCGGTGCAGGGCGTGCGAGCGCTCGGGGCTCGGCCTGCTCGACGTAGTCGATGACGGCGGAGCGAACGGACACGGTGGCGCGGCACAGGGACGACGTAGAGCGCGACTACGACGGCGGTGCGACTGCGGCGGCGTTGGCCATGGTGCGGGAGAGCGAGTGAGAGGAGCTGGGGAGGAAAGGGCGTGCCTGCGAGCTCGGGGGAGGAGTGGGTGACCGACCCAGGATGGCAGAACGGTGAGGGGAGGAAGCAGGGCGGCGAGCAGCTGCGTGGCGCGCGCTGGTGCCGACATCGAGCACCTGGCTGCCTGCCTGGCCGAGCCAAGCAGCTCGCTGGAGTGGTGGCTGGGCTGGGCCGTTAGGTGGGCTTGCCAGGTGGGCGCCAGGTAAGCCTCTGCTTTGCTTTGTTTTTCTTTTTCTATTTTTCTGTAAGTTTGTGGCTTTATTAAAAATAGTTAGGCACTTACAAAAATCCTGAAAATAATCATAGGTTCTGTTTAGATTATTTCCAACAGCCCACACTTATTTCCAGAATTATTTGAGCATTTAAAATATTTTATAGCATTTAAATGCCCAAATGCAAATACTATATGGATTAAGCCAATGACCTTAAGATGTCCTAGAAAAATGTGCACCATTTTTGTCAAAGGTTTTAACCCAAAACAAAAGGGGTGGACTTTTTAGAAGGGCATTTCAGGTTCATTGAAAAAGTTTTTAGTAAACCCTAGTTGTTCCAGGGGGTGCTGGGGGTTCTATCATCCCCATTTCATCTTTCTGGGAATTTGAAACATGATGCAATATCTCTAATGCATGAACTAGCTAGCGTGTGACATCCAGCTAGTGCTTTTTAATAAGAGGGTGATGACTCAACATAAAAGTAAATGGATAGGCCCTTCACAGAGGGAAGCAGGGATTTGTAGAGGTGCCAGAGCTCGGTTTTGCAATAGAAATAAATTGTATTTTGAGCGGTATACTTTCATTGTCAACATAACAACCAAGAGATGGCGATATCTCCCATACTACACACATTGTAGGCGGTTCCCAAACAGAATGGTAAATTTTATACTCCCCCTCCACCAACAAACATCAATCCATGGCTTGCTCGAAACAACGAGTGCCTCCAACATACATCAGGTCCTAGGGGGAGTTTTGTTTGCAATTAATTTTGATTTGGTTTGCATAAAGCATGGGACTGGGCATCCCGGTGACCAGCCATTTTCTCGTGAGTGAGGAGCGGAGTCCACTCCTCTTGAGAATAACCCGCCTAACACAGATGATAAGGACAGCCTTGGTTGATACATGAGCTATTCGAGCATACAAAACAGAATGTTTATTTGAAGGTTTAGAGTTTGGCACATACAAATTTACTTGGAACGGCAGGTAGATACCGCATATAGGAAGGTATGGTGGACTCATCTGGAATAACTTTGGGGTTTTAGGGATTGGATGCACAAGTAGTATTCCCGCTTAGTACAAGTGAAGGCTAGCAGAAGATTGGGAAGCGACCAACTAGAGAGCGACAACAGCCATGTACAGGCATTAAAATTAATAAATATTGGATGCAAGCATAAGTAGGATATAATCCACCATGAACATAAATATCGTGAAGACTATGTTGATTTTGTTTCAACTACATGCGTGAGCATGTGCCAAGTCAAGTCACTTAAATCATTCAAAGGAGGATACCACCCCATCATACCACATCATAATCATCTCAATAGCATGTTGGCACACAAGATAAACCATTATAACTCATAGCTAATCATGCATGGCACAAGCAACTACGATCTCTAATTGTCATTGCAAACATGTTTATTCATAATAAGCTGAATCAAGAACGAGGGACTCATCATATTTACAAAAACAAAAGTGGTCGAGTTCATACCAGCTTTTCTCATCTCAGTCAGTCCATCATATATCATCATAATTGCCTTTCACTCGCACGACCGAACGGTATGAATAATAATAAGAGTGTACGTGCATTGGACTAAGATGGAATCTGCGAGCATTCAATAAACAGGAGAAGACAAAGCAATATGGGCTCTTGGTTAAATCAACAATAATGCATATAAGGGCCACTTCAACAATTTAATTATGGTCTTCTCCTACTGACTCCCAAAGAAAAGAAAAGAAATAAAACTATTTACACGGGAAAGCTCCCAACAAGCAAAATAAGAACGGAAAATATTTTTGGGTTTTCTTTTTAATTATTACTACTACAGCAGAAAAATAAACTACTACTATTTTTTTGGTTTTTCTTAAGGTTTAACAAACACACAAGAAGAAAGCAGGAAAAAGAAAATAAACTAGTATGGATATTACAGTGAAAGAGTATGAACACCGACATCTAGTAATGAGTGTGTGTGAACATAAATGTAATGTCGGTGAGAAATACATACTCCCCCAAGCTTAGGCTTTTGGCCTAAGTTGGTCTATGGCCACGGCTGGCCTGGCGGATATCCATAATAATAGTTGTTGGGGTCGTACTGTGATGAGGAAGAAGAAGGCTCCGATTGCCACTGGCTCGCAATCATCTTCGGATCCCACTGATAGTTAGACTGTCGTGAAGGATCAAATTGTGGTTCCGGTTCTGGCTCCTCGGCTGGTGCAGGGTTCCGGTAGGCGTGGATAGCCGTCAACGGAACAAGGTACTTGCCTACAGTCAAATCAAACAAAGAAGGAGCAGGCAAGGTAATAATCTCAGGATGATGTTTATTAAAGAACAATTGATATTTAAGCTCTCCTGCCCTATTCTTAACAATAAAATCATGTGCCACCATACTTTTATAATCTAAATAAACACGAGGCAACACTTTTTCTTCCTTTTCAGCATGCCTAAAAGGTATGTTAAAATGTGCAGCTAGGCGCGTAGCATAGATGCCTCCAAAGATGGGACCCTTAGTACGGTTCATACTTAACCGTCTAGCAATAATGCCGCCCATACTAAAAGTGTCATCACTGTATAAACTTTGGAGCAAAATAATAATATCAGGGATACTAAGGTTTCCACAGTTTCCGCATCCAATTAAGCAACGACTAGCAAATAATGCAAAGTAACGTAAAACAGGAAAATGTATGCTAGTGATTCGTGCATCGGAAACCTTCCTAGTTTCTCCTACAGTGATAGTATCAATAAACCCAACCACATCATCATAATGTGGTTCTTCTGTCTTGCCCTCAAAAGGGACTAAACAAATCCGACAGAAATCATAAAGTGACATCTCCTTATGCTCATCATATAAATGAAACTCCACCGTAGGTGGTGAGTTCCTAGAATGAAAATGAAAGTTTTGCACAAAGGTATTTGTGAGTAAGAGATACTGATCGCATTGGTCGTGGAGGAAAGCGGTGAGGCCTGCATTATGAGCCATACATGAAAATCTTTATAAATCCCGACTGCTCTCAAGAAATCCTCGGAAGGCCATTCACACGCCCGAACCTCCGCGGTGCGCAGCAAATTATACTTAGGCTTCAGTGTCTTTTCCTTCGAGCTTTGGCTCGATGAGCCCCTCAATAATCTCCTCATCATTTTCTGAAAAATTCTAAAAATTTTAGTAACTTCAAACAAAAGTGAACCAACTTCAATAAAACTGATAGCAACTACTCCTACAAGTGCCTAGAGCCTAAATCAAGCATTAGAACTACTTGGAACCATATAAATTTGACATGCAAGCTCAAGAACATGGTCACCTATGCAGCACAAATTTGCAAAGAATAAAGCATTAGAACAAACACTAATTGGACCAATGGAGGAGTCACATACCAAGGAACAATTTCCCCAAGCAGTTTTGCGAGAGGTGCTTTGAGCAAGGAGATCGGAAATCACAGCAAAAGTGGCTGGAACTCGTGCTTGAGTTGGTTTTTTGGGTTTGTGTGAGACAGAGGAAGAAGATGGGTGCTAGGATAAGTGGAGGAGGGCCACCATGGGCCCACGAGGCAGGGGGCGCGCCCTAGAGGGGGGCGCCCACCACCCTCATGGCCAGGTGGCAGCTCCTCCCGCGGTAATTTTTGCACAGTAAATCCTCAAATATTCCCGAAAAAATCATATTAAATTGGCATGGCATTCTAAGGACTTTTATTTTCGGGATATTTTTATATTGCATGGATAAGTCAGGAAACAGACAGAAAAATACTATTTTTACTTTATTTCTACTAAATAACAGAAAGTATAGAAAGGGTACAGAAGTTTGTGCTTCTAGTTTCATCCATCTCATGTCTCATCAAAAAGAATCCACTAATAAGGTTGATCAAGTCTTGTTAACAAACTCATTCCGATAATCATGAAACCGGAGAAATTTTAAATAACACTAAGTTACCTCAACGGGGATATGCACATCCTCTATAATAAGTATATCATATTTGTTTTTGACAGTAGGAAGAGAAAATTCAAAACCTCCAATTATAATCGATGGAGTTTTTCCAATGGAATTGATACTATGAACTTGAGGTTGTTTCCTCGGAAAGTGTACCGTATGCTCATTACCATTAACATGAAAAGTGACATTGCCTTTGTTGCAATCAATAACAGCCCCTGCAGTATTAAGAAAAGGTCTTTCAAGAATAATAGACATACTATCATCTTCGGGAATATCAAGTATAACAAAGTCCGCTAAAATAGTAACGTTTGCAACCACAACAGGCACATCCTCACAAATACCGACATGTATAGCAGTTGATTTATCAGCCATTTGCAAAGATATTTCAGTAGGTGTCAGCTTATTCAAGTCAAGTCTACGATATAAAGAGAGAGGCATAACACTAACACCGGCTCCCAGATCACATAAAGCAGTTTTAATATAATTTCTTTTAATGGAGCAAGGTATAGTAGGTACTCCGGGATCTCCAAGTTTCTTTGGCATTCCACCCTTAAAAGTATAATTAGCAAGCATGATGGAAATCTCAGCTTCCAGTATCTTTCCTTTATTAGTAATGATATCCTTCATATATTTAGAATAAGGATTTGTTTTGAGCACATCAGTTAATCGCATACGCAAAAAGATAGGCCTGATCATTTCAGCAAAGCGCTCAAAATCCTCATCATCCTTTTTCTTGGATGGTTTTGGAGGAAAAGGCATGGGTTTCTGAACCAAATGTTCCCTTTCTTTACCATGTTTCCTAGCAACAAAGTCTCTTTTATCATAACGTTGATTCTTTGATTGTGGGTTATCAAGATCAACAGCAGGTTCAATTTCTACATCATTGTCATTACTAGGTTGAGCATCATCATTAATATTTTCACTAGGTTCATGTTCATTACCAGATTGTGTTTCAGCATCAGACATAGAGTATCATTTGGATTATCAGATGGTTCAGCAATAGGTTCACTAGAATTTTGCACAATTCTATCATTTTTCTTCTTCTTATTTTAGAAGAACTAGGAACATTAATATTATTTCTTTGAGAATCTTGCTTGATTCTCTTAGGGTGGCCTTCAGGATACAAAGGTTCCTGAGTCATTCTACCAGTTCTAGTAGCCACTCTAACAGCATAATCATTTTTCTTACTATTCATTTCATCAAGCACTTCTTTTTGAGCTTTAAGTACTTGTTCTACTTGAGTGGTAACCATAGAAGCATGTTTGCTAACAAGTTTAAGTTCACCTTTAATATCAGCCATATAATCACCCAAGCGTCTAATCATATAAGCATTTTCTTTTAATTGTCTACCAAAATAAGCATTGAAGTCGTCTTGCTTAAACATAAAGTTATCAAACTCATCCAAGTACTGACTAGCAATTTTAGTAGGAGGGACTTCAGCTTTATCATATCTATAGAGAGAATTTACCTTTACTACCTGTGTCGGGATATCGGGATCAGGAGGTTCTTCAATAAATAAAGAATTGAGATCATATGTTTCTTCAACAGGCGGTATATTAAGACCATGTATTTCTTCAATAGGAGGTAAATTCTTAACATCTTCAGCTTTAATACCTTTTTCTTTCATAGATTTCTTTGCCTCTTGCATATATTCGGGACTGAGGAATAGAACACCTCTCTTCTTCGGAGTTGGTTTAGGAATAGGCTCAGTAATTGGAGCGGTGGCTGGCTCGGGAGTTGGCTCAGGAGGTGCCCAATTATTTTCATTTGTCAACATATTATTCAATAGAATTTCAGCTTCATCCGGTGTTCTTTCCCTGAAAAGAGAGCCAGCACAACTATCCAGGTAATCTCTAGAAGCATCGGTTAGTCTATTATAAAAGATATCAAGTATTTCAGGTTTCTTAAGAGGATGATCAGACAAAGCATTAAGTAACTTGAGAAGCCTCCCCCAAGCTTGTGGGAGACTCTCTTCTTTAATTTGCACAAAGTTGTATATTTCCCTCAAAGCAGCTTGTTTCTTATGAGCAGGGAAATATTTAGAAGAGAAGTAATAAATTATATCCTGAGGACTACGCACACAACCAGAATCAAGAGAATTAAAACATATCTTAGCATCACCCTTTAATGAGAACGGAAATATTTTGAGTATATAAAAGTAATGCGATCTCTCATCATTAGTGAACAGGGCAGCTATATCATTTAACTTAGTAAGATGTGCCACAGCAGTTTCAGATTCATAGCCATAAAACGGATCAGATTCAACCAAAATAATTATATCAGGATCAACAAAGAATTCATAATCCTTATCAGGAACACATATAGGTGAAGTAGCAAAAGCAGGGTCGGGTTTCATTTTATCTCTAAGTGATTCTTTTTCCATTTAATTAATAACCTCTTAAGCTCATATCTATCTTTGCAAGCTAAAATAGCGGCAGAAGATTCCATATCAAAAAGATAACCCTCAGGGATAGCGGGCATATTTTCATCATCACTATCATCATCGTATTCAGATTCAATAATTTCTTTTTCTCTAGCCCTAGCAATTTGTTCATCAAGAAATTCACCAAGGGGCACAGTAGTATCAGGCATAGAAGCAGTTTCATTATAAGTATCATGCATAGCACAAGTGGCATCATCAACAACATGCGACATATCAGAACGAATAGCAGAAGCAGGTGTAGGTGTCGCTAGCTTACTCATAACAGAAGGTGAATCAAGTGCAGAGCTAGATGGCAGTTCCTTACCTCCCCTCGTAGTTGAGGGATAGATCTTGGTTTTTGGATCTCTCAAGTTCTTCATAATGATAAGCAGATATATATCCCAAGTGACTCATAGAATAGAGCTATGCTCCCCGGCAACGGCGCCAGAAATTTGTCTTGATAACCCACAAGTATAGGGGATCGCAACAACTTTCGAGGGTAGAGTACTCAACCTAAATTTATTGATTCGACACAAGGGGAGCCAAAGAATATTCTCAAGTATTAGCAGCTGAGTTGTCAATTCAACCACACCTGGAAACTTAGTATCTGCAGCAAAGTGTTTAGTAGCACAGTAATATGATAGTGGTGGTAGCGATAAAAAAAGTAAAGACAGTAAAAATAAATATTTTTGGTATTTTCTAGTGATTGTAACAGTAGCAGCGGGAAAGTAAATAAGCGAGAACCAGTATATGGAAAACTCGTAGGCACCGGATCAGTGATGGATAATTATGCCGGATGTGGTTCATTATGTAACAGTCATAACATAGGGTGACACAGAACTAGCTCCAATTCATCAATGTAATGTAGGCATGTATTCCGTATATAGTCATACGTGCTTATGGAAAAGAACTTGCATGACATCTTTTGTCCTACCCTCCCGTGGCAGCGGGGTCCTATTGGAAACTAAGGGATATTAAGGCCTCCTTTTAATAGAGAACCGGAACAACGCATTAGCACATAGTGAATACATGAACTCCTCAAACTATGGTCATCACCGGGAGTGGTCCCGATTATTGTCACTTCGGGGTTGCCGGATCATAACACATAGTAGGTGACTATAGACTTGCAAGATAGGATCAAGAACTCACATATATTCATGAAAACATAATAGGTTCAGATCTGAAATCATGGCACTCGGGCCCTAGTGACAAGCATTAAGCATAGCAAAGTCATAGCAACATCAATCTCAGAACATAGTGGATACTAGGGATCAAACCCTAACAAAACTAACTCGGTTACATGATAAATCTCATCCAACCCATCACCGTCCAGCAAGCCTACGATGGAATTACTCACGCACGGCGGTGAGCATCATGAAATTGGTGATGGAGGATGGTTGATGATGACAAGGGCGACGAATCCCCCTCTCCGGAGCCTCGAATGGACTCCGGATCAGCCCTCCCAAGAGGTTTTAGGGCTTGGTGGCGGCTCCGTATCGTAAAACGTGATGATTTCTTCTCTCTTATTTTTTTCTCTCCGAAAGCAAATATATAGAGTTGGAGTTGGCGTCGGAGGGCATCCAGGGGGCCCACGAGGTAGGGGCGCGCCCTAGGGGGTGGGCGCGCCCCCCATCCTCGTGAGAAGGGTGTGGGCCCCCTGGTCTTCATCTTTGGTGATGATTTTTTATTATTTTTTCTAATATGTTCCATGGAGTTTCAGGTCATTTCGAGAATATTTGTTTCTGCACATAAAACAACACCATGGCAATTCTACTAAAAACAGCGTCAGTCCGGGTTAGTTCCATTCAAATCATACAAGTTAGAGTCCAAAACAAGGGCAAAAGTGTTTGGAAAAGTAGATACGACGGAGACGTATCACTCAACGCTATATATTATTTCCCAATGATGTATGGCTATCCTATGATGTTTGAGTAGATCTGTTTTGTCCTAATGGCTATTTGATGATCGTGATTGGTTTGAGTTGTATGTTTTATTATTGGTGCTGTCCTATGGTGCTCTCCGTGTCGCGCCAGTGTGAGGGATTCCCGCTGTAGGGTTTGCAATATGCTTATGATTTTCTTATGGTGGGTGGCGTGAGTGATAGAAGTACAGACCCGAGTAAGTAGGTTGTTTGCGTATGGGATAAAGGGGACTTGATACTTTAATGCTATGGTTGGGTTTTACCTTAATGAATCTTTAGTAGTTGCGGATGCTTGTTAGAGTTCCAATCATAAGTGCATATGATCCAAGTAGAGAAAGTATGTTAGCTTATGCCTCTCCCTCAAATAAACTTGCAATAATTATTACCGATCTAGTTATCGATTGCCTAGGGACAAATAACATTCTTGTTGACAAAATCTCTTTACTAAAACTAATTTAGTTGTGTCTTTATCTAAACAGCCTCTAGATTTTATTTACGTACTCTCTACTTTCTTGCAAGCTTACCCAAAAACACCTACAAAGTACTTATAGTTTCATACTTGTTTCTGGTAAAGCGAATGTCAAGCGTGTGTAGAGTTGTATCGGTGGTCGATAGAACTTGAGGGAATATTTGTTCTACCTTTAGCTCCTTGTTGGGTTCGACACTCTTACTTATCGAAAGAGGCTACAATTGATCCCATATACTTGTGGGTTATCAGTGTCTGCAATTGTGAATTAGGAACTGCCTCAGAATGTGAAGCAACTCCGCAGCTTCCTTGGGCTTGCAAGCTATTGTCGGAGGTTCATTGAGAATTTCTCTAAGATCACGAAGCCCCTTTCCAACCTCCTCCAGAAGCATGTGAAGTATGTCTGGACGCCTGAATGTGACATCGCTTTCAACACCCTCAAAGAGAAATTAGTCACAGCTCCAGTTCTAACTCCTCCTGATGAATCCAAACCATTCGAGGTTTTCTGTGATGCTTCCCTGCAAGGTCTCGGTGCTGTGTTAATGCAAGAGAAGAAAGTTGTGGCCTATACCTCTCGCCAGTTGAAGCCCAACGAAAAGAACTACCCCACTCATGATCTCGAGTTGGCGGCAGTTGTCCATGCTCTTTTAACATGGAGACATCTCTTATTGGGAAGGAAAGTGGACATCTTCACTAATCATAAGAGTCTCAAGTACATCTTCACTCGGGCCAACCTCAACCTCAGGCAGACTCGTTGGGTCAAAATGATTCAAGAGCATAATCTGAGTATTGAATATACTCCAGGCAAGGCCAATGTCATTGCCGACGCTTTGAGCAGGAAGGCTTACTGCAACAGCTTGATTCTCAAGCCCTTCCAACCGGATCTTTGTGAAGCTTTCCGCAAACTTAATCTCCAAGTTGTTCCTCAAGGATTCCTTGCCAACCTCCAAGTCTCTCCTACTTTGGAAGATCAGATTCGTGAG
Organism: Triticum urartu; assembly: GCF_056163025.1. Taxonomy (NCBI): domain Eukaryota; kingdom Viridiplantae; phylum Streptophyta; class Magnoliopsida; order Poales; family Poaceae; genus Triticum; species Triticum urartu. The sequence continues at coordinate 45,235,897 of NC_141877.1, read as the reverse complement.
GCTCAACTTCTTGATGCCATGGTGAAGAAGGTGAAGATTGGGATTGCCAAGAGCCAACCCAAGTACAAGTGCTATCGCCTTGATAAAAAAGATACTTTTTTCTTCGAGGATCGCATTGTTGTTCCTAAGGGTGACCTTCGTAAAGTCATTATGAACGAGGCTCACAATTCACTCCAATCTATTCATCCTGGAAGTACAAAGATGTACCATGACCTCAAGCAGTCGTATTGGTGGACTCGAATGAAGCACGAGATTGCTCAGTTCATGAATGAATGTGATGTCTGTAGAAGAGTGAAAGCAGAACACCAACGGCCAGCTGATCTCCTCCAACCTCTTGCCATTCTAGAATGGAAGTTTGACCATATTGAGATGGACTTCGTGACTGGATTTCCCAAGTCCAAGCGTGGCAATGATGCTATCTTTGTTGTCATCGACAAGCTTACTAAAGTGGTTCATTTTCTTCCTATCAAAGAATCTATCACAGCAGCTCGGTTGGCAGAGCTATATACCTCCAGGATTGTCTCTCTGCACGGCATTCCTCAGTTGATATCTTCAGATCGTGGAAGCATCTTCACTTCTAAGTTCTGGGATTCTTTTCAGAAGGCCATGGGCACCAACATTCGGTTCATCACAGCCTTTCATCCTCAAACTAGTGGACAAGTTGAGCGAGTAAATCAAATTCTTGAAGATATGCTCAGGGCTTGTGTCATTTATTTCAGTATGAAGTGGGAAGATTGTCTTCCATATGCCGAGTTCTCCTACAACAACAGCTTTCAAGCGAGTTCGGGCAAGGCCCCATTCGAGATTCTCTATGGCAGAAAGTGGCGTACTCCTCTTAATTGGTCAGAGACTGGTGAATGCTAACTTCTTGGCAATGACTTGATCACAGAGGCTGAAGAAATGTGCAAAGTCATTCGTGAAAATCTCAAAGCCGCGCAATCGCGCCAAAAGAGTTACTATGATAGAAAGCATTGTGACTTGGCTTTCGAGATCGGAGACCATGTCTACCTCCGCGTTTCTCCAATGAAAGGTACTCGTCGCTTCGGTATCAAAGGGAAGCTTGACCCTAGATACGTGGGTCCCTTCAAGATCATTGGCAAAAGAGGCGATCTCGCCTATCAACTTGAGCTTCCGTCCAACTTTGCAAACGTGCATGACGTGTTTCACGTGTCTCAGCTTCGCAAGTGTTTCAAGACTCCTGACCGCACCATCAACTTCGAAGAGATTGATCTCCAAGAAGACTTGTCTTATCATGAGCATCCCATTGCTATTCTTGAAGAAACTGAGCACAAGACTCGCAACAAGTCTATGAAATTCCTGAAAGTGAAGTGGTCACATCATTCCGACCGTGAAGCCACCTGGGAATGCGAGGACCACCTCCGTTCTGAATATCCGGAGTTTTTCCAGTCCTAGATCTCGGGACGAGATCCTTTTGTAGTGGTGAAGTGTTGTAACGCCCCGTATGTAACTTGCCATATTTGTATTCCAACTCTTGCCATTTTTGGCACTAAGTTATGATATTCCCTCGTGGTTGGGTTTTATCTTTGTTTGCATTTTGTCCATGTCATGCATCTCATATCATGTCATCATGTGCATCGCATTTGCATACGTGTTCGTCTCATGCATCCGAGCATTTTCCCCGTTGTCCGTTTTGCATTCCGGCACTCCTACGTCCTCCGGTGTCCCATTTTGCTTCTTTTCGTGTGCGGGTGTTAAACGTTCTCGGATTGGACCGAGACTTTCCAAGCAGTCTTGGTTCACCACCGGTAGACCGCCTGTCAAGTTTCGTGTCATTTGGAGTTCGTTTGATACTCTAACGGTTAACCGAGGAACCGTAAAGGCCTCGTGTGTGTTACAGCCCAACACCCCTTCAAAGTGTCCCAAAACCCATCCAAACCCCCTCCATCCTCTCGGTCGTTCGATCACGATCGCATGGCCGAAAACCGCACCTTATTTGGACTCTCCTAACTCCTAGAATCTATAAATAGATGCTCCCCTCTGAAATTCCCGCAGTCCAAACCCTAGATCCAATCCCTCCGCGCCGACGGACATGTCCGCCGCTGACGGACATGTCCATCACCTTCGCCCAGCCACTTAGGGGCTGACACGTGTCCCGCCGGTCGTCCCCGCCGCCCGCCGGCCGACCAGGGCCCGCACGGGGCCCTCCCCGGCCCACGCTCGGTCGCCGCCGCCCCGCGCCTGCCTCCACCGGCGCCAGTCGCCGCCTCCGTCGCGCCGCCCCGCGCCTGCCTCCACCGGTGCCGCCTCCGCCGCCTGACCCCGGGCCGCCCGGCCTCGTCAACGCCGGCGCCTCCCCGAGCTCTCTCCGGCGCCACTCCGGCCCCTCCTTCCCCAACTCTGGCGAAGCCTCCGGTGAACATCGGGAACTGCGCCAGATCTGGATCGGGCAAACCCTAAGTCCGTTTTCTGCATATTTTTTTTAGCTATGTTCATCAGGCCATATCTCATCATCCGTAGCTCCGTTTTGCGCGTGTGATATATCGAATTGTTCGTCTGGATGTGCTCTTCATTTCAGTCCATTGCACCATGCTTGTTTGAGTCCATCTTGATGCCTAAAATGATGCTGCAAGAGTGCTATAAAATGTTAGTTTCTGTTTCTTATCAGTTATTGGGCATTTGTTATTTTTGTCATGATTATTGTGTGCCTCCTATGAACTTGAGCCCTACATGTGTTTTGGGGTATGCCATGCCATCTTTACAGGGGTGTATGCCATGTGTTTTTGTGATCAATGTGGTGACTAGCACATGCATGCAAAGTAGCTCTCGTGATGTTGCTGATTTCAGGGACTTAGAATTCTTCTAAGTCATTTCCCTGATGTTATTTTTATGACATGTATTCATGTTGCTATAGAGTGATCCATGCCTCTTTTGAGCATGTTCAGTAAGGATGATTTTGAGATATTGTTATGTTCTATCCATCCATGTCTTTGTTTGCAATTATGGAGTACCCTAGCATGACTCAATCTTGCTCTACTTTTGCTATAAAATGTTCCTGGCAGATTGTTTACGTGTTAATCAATTTTGCCAAGGTTGTTGTAGTTGATCCATGCATGCTATGAGATTATTCTTGCCATGGTTAGCTACTTGATCATGTCTTCTTGCTGGGTGTATGCTTAGTTTGGCATGCAATGCCTTGTGGTGAGTGCATCGAGCTCGCAAACATGCCTACGTAACTCTCTTTTTGCCATGTCCAGTTTTCTGCTAAGTCTGAATCTGTTAACGAAACTTGCTATGTTTACATGGGTGCCATCATATTTTATGATCCTTTTTGTCTTATGGTCAGTAAGGTACTTTTGTTATATGCTTTGAGTAGTTTCATGACATGCCTTGCTTTTCTATGTCTTGGTCCTGTAGCATGTTGTTATCTTGCTCTAAACATTGCTTCCTGATGTTAATTCCTGGCATGTTGTTATTTTCACTAAGTCTGTGAACCTGTTATCTTTTGCACTTTTGCCATGCTTGTTTGAGCCTGCTATTTTGTGATTTAGCTGTAGCTCAGTGTTCATCTCTTGTCAAGCATCTTGAGTAGCTCACTGCCGTGTACTTTGTTGCTATGTTAGAGTGCAGTAGCTTAGTTTCTTGTTGCATTTTAGATGGCATCGTGTTGTTAATCGCAGAATAGTGTCATTATTGTTTTTCTTGCCATTTGCAAACCATGCATCCGATTCCGGTGATCTTTATATCGATTTCGACCGAAATCAACTCATCTTTCCAGCGGCGCACTTGTTTTGCCAAGTTGAGGCCTGGTTCAATTTTTTCCTTCCGGAGCACGCATATGCATTGCATTTTACATCCCGCATATCATGCCATGTTTTGCATCATGTTGCTTGCGCATTGCACCGTGGTTGACTGTGTTTGCCTTTGCTTGTGTTCTTGCCTTGGGTAGAGCCGGGAGATGAGTAAGTGATCGAGGAACCCATTGAGTACACTTACGAGGATCAAGCTTACGTCAACTCGGAGAACTTTGCAGGCAAGATGACCATACCCTTAAAATCACTTCTATCTTTGCTTGCTAGTTGCTCGCTCTATTGCTATGCCTATGCTGCGATAACTACCACTTGCTATATCATGCCTCCCATATTGTCATGTCAAACCTCTAACCCACCTTGTCCTAGCAAACTGTTGTTTGGCTATGTTACCGCTTTGCTCAGCCCCTCTTATAGCGTTGCTAGTTGCAGGTGAAGATTGGAGTTTGTTCCTTGTTGGAACATGATTATTGTTGGGATATCATTATTATATCTTGTTTACTTTAATGCACCTATATACTTGGTAAAGGGTGGAAGGCTCGGCCTTATGCCTGGTGTTTTGTTCCACTCTTGCCGCCCTAGTTTCCGCCATACTGGTGTTATGTTCCTTGATTTTGCGTTCCTTACGCGGTTGGGTTATAATGGGAACCCCTTGACAGTTTGTCTTGAATAAAACTCCTCCAGCAAGGCCCAATGTTGGTTTTACCATTTGCCACCTAGCCTTTTTCCCTTGGGTTTCGCGGACTCAAGGGTCATCTTTATTTTAACCCCCCCCCCCCCAGGCCAGTGCTTCTCTAAGTGTTGGTCCAACATGAGCGATGTCCGGCGCCCCCTGGGCAACCAGGGTCTATGCCAACCCGACGTCTGGCTCATCCGGTGTGCCCTGAGAACGAGATACGTGCGACTCCTATCAGGATTTGTCGGCACATCGGGTGGCTTTGTTGGTCTTGTTTTACCATTGTCGAAATGTCTTGTAACCGGGATTCCGAGTCTGATCGGGTCGTCCTGGGAGAAGGAATATCCTGCATTGACCGTGAGAGCTTGTGATGGGCTAAGTTGGGACACCCCTGCAGGGTTTTGAACTTTCGAAAGCCGTGCCCGCGGTTATGGGCAGATGGGATTTGTTAATGTCCGGTTGTAGAAAACTTGAAACTTAACTTAATTAAAATGAATCAATAGCGTGTGTAACCGTGATGGTCTCTTTTCGGCGGAGTCCGGCAAGAGAACACGGTCTCATGTTATGCTTGAACGTAAGTAGTTTTAGGATCACTTCTTGATCTTTGTAGCTTCTCGACCGTGCATTGCCTTCTCTTCTCGCTCTCATTTGCGTAAGTTAGCCACCATATATGCTCGTGCTTGCTGCAGCTCCACCTCACTACCTTTCCCTACCTATAAGCTTAAATAGTTTTGATCGCGAGGGTGTGAGATTGCTGAGTCACCGTGACTCACAGATTACTTCCAAAACCAGATGCAGGTGTCGATGATGCCATTCCAGGGGATGCGATTGAACTCAAGTGGGAGTTCGACGAGGACTCAAGATGTTACTACATTTCTTTTCCAGACGATCAGTAGTGGAGCCTAGTTGGGGCGATCGGGGATCTTATGCATTTGGGGTTGCCTTTATTTTGTTTCCATAGTCGGACCTTGTTTGTATCTGAATGATGTAATGCTATATTTATGTATTGTGTGAAGTAGCGATTGTAAGCCAACTATGTACCTCTTTCTTATTCAGTACATGGGATGTGTAAAGATTACCCCTCTTGTGACATGCCTACAATGCGGTTATGCCTCTAAGTCGTGCTCCGACACGTGGGAGATATAGCCGCATCATGGGTGTTACAGAGGGAGCACGATTCTTTTTCCAATCTGAGCAGCACGAGTCTCTCCAGAAGCAATGGTGTCAACAACACCCTATGAAGCAAATGAATTAGGCTCATACTTGGTTCATGCTTATACAATACAAGCATGATGATAACCAACAAGACTATACATTAGGCTCATAATTGGTTCATGCTTAATTCTAGTTTTTCAGTAACCTACCAGTGTGTGACAAGTTGTCATAGTATGTTGATGAGGCTGGGGAGATTTTTGTTACCTGGTAGAGCTCAACACGTATGAGATTTTGATTCTGAGGCTTCGAGTAGAAATCAAGCCTCATAGTCTCCATTTTGATCTACATGTCAAAAAGCCACTGTTGGAGAAGACGCCCCCAAACAATAGGATGTTAAAAATTCCTTCCCTGATCTGCAACTCCAAACAGTAATACTCCCTCGCACTGACATATTTTCTAGACTCAGTGGCTTCATCCTCATCTTGTTCTTCGTTGTCATCTACAATATGGTTGCGACAACGAATTATGAATAATACTACTACTAAAGATTGGACGAATTAATGGATGATTCACCAATTATTATGACACATTTACCTGCTTCTCGTTCATCGTCCTAGTTGTCGCCTTCATCCTCATTGCCTGCCTGAGCGGGAGTTGGTCCCTCATATGGCAGCTAACGGTTCCATCCTGTCTCCCCAGCCGGGTTAAATAATGAGTACGCTAAAGGATCATAGCACCCATAGTAGGCTCTGATGTACAAAGGATGGTCCCCTTTTGCATGCACGATAACACTTCTATCAAAAGTGTGTTGCGGGTCACTACCTTCAACCCACATTGCAGCCACCTGAGAAGCTGTAGGGGCATTGTACCTCCGATGGTCCAATTTTATATTTGTGTTTAGTGTAATCTTATACTCCGCTAGGTCTGGAACTGAACCAAGGCTCTAAAATGTCTCAACATACGGGTTGATCTATAATATACGAAGAATCTTCCGTATGAGATTGATATCAAGATCTGGAGAGCACTTGACCCTATGTTCCAAGGCTTCATCTGTATCATAAATGTACAGCTGCAAATGCTTGGGTCCGTGATCACCTGGTACAAGATGGTCTAAACGGTGGTACAACTGACCATGAGCATGGAATGTATATACACCGGTTCTTGCCACGGTGTTGACCCAATTGTCAAGGGTAACTCCAAGGCTTGTGAAGGAGAAGTGGGAGTTGAAATATCGAATGTGCTTTCTAAAGTACTTTGCATCCATGTCTACCTGACTTGTAAACAATCGTCGTTGGTCTTGAGGAACCTCTGGGATAAATATCTTGACCTTACCCTTTCTACAACAGAAGGCTGGGCCATCATACTCGAACCTCATTGCTCCACAGTGTACACAATCCTTTACTGGCTTCAAAACATGATGCTTGCTTGGTAGATTTTTGTAGACATAGTCATAGGGATCATGAGCATCTAAAGCATGCGAACCATCATCTGTCACTCTGTATGATTCAAACTCATTACCTGGTAAGACATGAGCAGGAGTTAATTTTGCGCTGGCAACAAATGGTGCCTGCAGTAGTAATGAAATTCAAGTTCGTATTATAATGAACCTTGTACACTGAATAGCCTGCATTCCTCATCATCATCATCGGACAGGGTGTCGCCAGTTCGGACGGTATGCAGACATTCTATTCATAGAATTAGATATAGCCAAAAAAATTAAAGTGGCTACTATTATGCAGAGTGCAATAAGTAAAGAGAACACACCCATCATTTCAGCAACCGGTCCCATTGGCTCGAAGATACCGTGGGCGTCGTAGTCATCTTCATCATCCCTACCTCCTGGAACATGTATCAAAGAATGAGAAACGCAGCAGAAAAAGTGTTTAATGCATCAGTGCGTCGACATTGTTCGTATAAGTTGGCGAATGAACTGAAGGACCAAGCAGAAGAGCAGCAACATATGCCCCTCATGCATCTCAATACCTGTATGGCTATTTATGTGAGATGGCTGCAATCCAGTGGCAGGAGTATGTGGTGATGGGTATGAGGATCCACTTCGCACATCAGTATGGTTCCGCTTCCGCTTTCCCCTTTTGTAAGCACGATTCTTCTCCAACAAAGCATCTTTCTGCTGCATGGTCATTTCTAAGTATCTTATCTTTTTACGGTTGCGTTCCTTCTCTTTGGAAGCATATGGTACCATTCAACGCATGGTAGAGTGTAAATGTCAATGGAAGGAGGTACATCACACTGACACACAATAGAATGTATACAGATTGCTTAGTTTTAGTTGCAATATACCTATTGACTCCATGTTGTGCCCAGAGATAAAACTCATGGGCACAATGGGTTCAGTCGTCCTCGCTGGTCATACGTAAGTCAGATTGCTGTGTAACCAATCAGCAGAACCGCCTTCGTCCAAATTTGGCCTGCATAATGGTGTGTCTACCACGCGGGTGAGTTGGGACTGCGCTGGTCCACTTTGACCAATACCTACACCAAATGTAGAAACAAGTGGGGTGTCATGTAGTCTAGAATGTTGATTGATTATAAAAAAGAAATTTAAGCAGTTGTATGGTAGATCACCTTCATTAACATCGACATCAAGCAAACCAGCTCTCTTTTGTTTGTGCGAGATCCGAAGCTTCCTTAGGTGTTCTTCTTTCCTCTGTCCGGATAAGCTGGCGTACCACCCCTTGCCAGTTCGTATGTTGCAGTCTCCTACTATTTCTGGCAATTGGTGCTGAGTAATGGCATCGTTATCCGGCAAAGAGGTTTCTACCGACACAGAATAGGTGATCAACCCATAAAACAGATTAGTCAGAACATCATTTGGTTCCTCGGTTGCAAGTAATGTAACATGTATGTGCTCTCACCAGCCGCACCTTGTGGGGATGATGACTGAGGCAACGCAACCGTTCTTGCAGCTTTTTTGTCTCTTTGCGCCATCCGTTGTTTGTTTAGGTATTCTGCTCGCCGCTCGTCGGAAAGTCTAGCATACCAACTTTGGCCACGTCGTTGTTTTTGTATCACAACATCTTGCTCGTCTGGAAGAGATGACCTCATGGAGGGTGGCGGCGTCGAGGTTGCACCTGTACATCAGAAGAGTAGACCAACCCATAATTCACAATGAAGATGGTCCATAAATATGTCATATTTGGAGTTGGCCTTACCAACTGAAAAAGAGGAATTATGAGTCACATCGACATTATCTTTGCATGAAGCATGTTTTCTTTTTAGTTGCGCAATCCGTTTCTTATTTAAGTATTCTGCCCTCTATTCATTGGTTAGGCCGGCATACCAACTGTGGCCACTTCTTTTTTTTGGGCACCATTTACTTCATCGAGAAGATGAGTCGCAGAGCTTGTAGATGTACACCCTGCAAGTGAGACACGATAGGAAATGAATTTATAAACAAAGAATAGTAATTGCTCCAGTAATACAACTGTATATGAAGTGGATGAATGTACCATCTGTGGGTGTGTTGGTTATGTCGCTGAAAGCAGTACATTGCACAGCCCCTATTGAAGAAGCATGCGTGTGTGCCACCGGCTCATGGGTAACACTATCCCCAGCTGATGGAATATTATGTTGGTGGTTTACATGACGCCTATGTGGGGATGCTGACTCTTTCTCATCAGTTATTTGGGCATTTCCAACTGTAGGTGAGTTTGTTAGGTCCGTAAATGGAGTGCGATGCCCTGACGGGAATGGAGGTGCATATTGATTATGCTTGCCCATCTGCGTTTCATAACCACAAATGTTAATTAAAGAAAATAGAAGAATGAGCATAATCTCAGAGCATGAGCAGTTTGGTAAATTGGCAAGAGTCATTAGAAACCAAAGTACTGCATCTGATGTACTTCAGACGAATATCACAGAGTCATATCATCAAAACATTTGACAGTACCATGTAGGACCAATTTTTAATGGACCAGCATAGTTAGCAGTTAGCAGTACTGGCACGTAGGAGGGAAAATGCTCATTGGACCAGCATAATTAGCACTTAGCAGTACTGGCACTTAGCAATACAGTAATTTTGAATGCTCCTGATAACAAAAGGAATTTAAGTTGAACAATGAAAGCTCCTCTGCAGCTACATAAACCAACTGATAGAGTACAAAAAGAGATGGAGAATGGTTTAGGAGGCCGGTAATAGGCAGCTGAATGTTAAAATAGAGAGCAGTGTCGGATGATCATGATGCTCACTGTAGGTAAGGTTGATTGGAGCCTATTTTGAAGCAAATTGTTGGGTCCTAAATTGAAACTTTTTTGAGGCAACAAACCTTCAGATACTACCTTCAGAGGTGTAGACGAACTCCAAAAATGGACTCCAAAAACGGCACCTCGGGGCAGCAGGGCCGCGCTCCCTTGCGAAAGGTGCGGACGGCGGCGAGAGGCCCGAGGTGCGGGAGTGCCCTAGTGTTGGCGCATACGGCGGCGCGGATGGTCGGGGCGGCAGGCCGGGATGTGCGTACGGCGGCGAGGTCCGAGGAGCGGCAGGTCGGGCCGTGCGGACGGCGGCGAGGTCGGAGGAGCGGCAGGGCCTCCCTCTGCTATTTCTGCGCACGGCGGCGGCGACGGGTGGTCGTGGCGGCAGGCCGTACGGCGGAGAGGATGGTCGGGGCAGAGCAGGGACCGTGCGGGATTGGCGGCGTCGTTGCTGTGGGCGGCGGCGAGGACGGCTGTGGAAGCAGGGCCGTGCTCTTCCGGACACCGGCGACGACAGAGGGGCGGCCAAGACGTGTTGGTACGGAACAGATCGCTGACGGCGGCGCATGCGTGGATGGTGGCGGGGAGCGAGCAGTATTGCAAAATAGGCCGCGTTATTTATTTCCTTTTTTGTTTTAGGGAGTTATTGCTTTCCATGTAGAACTCGTTCGGTGGAGCTGGGGAGCGTGCGCGCGCGAGGGAGAGCGGCGTCGCTAATTGCGCGTGCTAAGTGCAATTAGCACTAAAGATGTGAGTAGGGGGCGTAGGATCTGCTGTATGAATGGATGGGATTAATTTGGATCTCCGCACTTCTTGCTTTTATAGGGGTAGTAGATGTGAGCATCATTGAAATCATCATGCCTTAGTTAGGGGCGTTAAACGATAGCGCTTGTTGGGAGGCAACCCGATTTTATTTTTGTTTCTTGTTTTTTGTTCCTGTTTAGTAAAAAATAATTTATCTAGTCTCTGTTATTATTGAGTTTTTATGTTTTAATTACTGTTTCTTTCAAGTAGAACCTTTGGGAAGACTTGGGAAAAGTTTTTGCGATCTTGCTGTAAAAAACAGAAACTTTAGCGCTCACAAGATTTGCTGCCATTTTTTACTGGAGAGTGCTATTTAGTTAATTCTTTTTGCAGATGATTAATAGATAAATTCCTCACGTCCAGCAACTAATTTTAGAATTTTATGAGTTCCAGAAGTATACGTTTGATACAGATTACTACAAATTGTTCTGTTTTTGACAGATTCTGTTTTCTATGTGTTGTTTGCTTATTTTGATGAATCTATGAGTAGTATCGGAGGGTATGAACCATAGAGAAGTTGGAATACAGTAGATATTACACCACTATGAATTTAGAATGAGTTCACAACAGTGCCTAAGTGGTGATTTATTTTCTTATACTAACGAAGCTTACGAGTTTTCTGTTAAGTTTTCTGTTGTGAAGTTTTCAAGTTTTGGGTAAAGATTCGATGGACTATGGAATAAGGAGTGGCAAGAGCCTAAGCTTGGGGATGCCCAAGGCACCCCAAGGTAATATTCAAGGACAACCTCTTTCGTCTTCGTTCATCGGTAACTTTACTTGGAGCTATATTTTTATTCACCACATGATATGTGTTTTGCTTGGAGCGTCAATTTATTTTGTTAGGATTTGCTTGATGTTATTTAGAACAACGTTTTGCATCTTTTATTTCAATAAAAGTGGCATTGATGGCCTTTACTATGCCTATTTTACAAGTCTACATGTTGTTGTTTGAAAACACAAAGTTTACCATTGTTGCAAAAATTCTCTAGAAAAGTCAGAATGTGATAAAATGTTGAAACCTTTTGCATAATATGCTCTGATAAATTTACTACAGTGGGAATTTTCTTTCATAATTTTTGGACCTAGGGAAGTATGGATCTTGCTGCATTCTTCACAGACTGTCCTGTTTAGGCAGATTGCTGTTATGTTTGCATTGTTTGCATATGTTTGCTTGTTTAATGATTCTATTTGAGGATAGGACTATTAAATATGCGGAGGCATTTAGTATGCAAGGTTGATTAATAATTTTAGTGATTTTTTACAGAAGAGTATGATAAGGTTTTTGCATTGGCGCTTTTCGCCTGCCTTCCCGACCGCGGATAGGCTACGGGGCTTTGCACTTCGGCCCCTTGTGTGAATACCACATCAAGGTGACAGGATTCGAACCTATGGCCCTCTGTACCCAAAACAGATGCGCTGACCAGACTGCGCTACACCTCGTCTCCCCCTCAGAACATATGGATCTACCTGATCCATAAAGAAAAGAACCACCGCTTTTAGGAAATTTTGACAATTCTCTTTCACTTGCATTTTCTTTCGTGAAGGCTCGCTCTCGTTCTTCTTACATCTTGCCCTTTTTTCTTGAGAATTGTATCTGTGGCTACTGCTGTTTTGCCAGTCTGTCTGTCCCCAATAATGAACTCGGTTTATACTAACTTATCTCACGAGTCCTTGTTGAGTTTTGTGTGGATGAAGCTTTTGAGATTTAGGGAGACCGTGATATGAGAGGAATTAAGAAGACACAAAAGCTCAAGCTTGGGGATGACCAAGGCATCCCAAGAGAATATTTCAATAAGTCTCAAGCGTCTAAGCTTCGGGATGCCCCGGTTGGCATCCCACCTTTCTTCTTCAACAACTATCGGTTAGTATCGGTTGATCCTAAGTTTTTGCTTCTTCACATGATGTTTGCTATTCTTAGATGTCATTTTATTTTGTTTGCTTGTTGTTTGAATAAAGTATCAAGATATGAAATTATTAAATGGAGAGTCTTCACATAGCTAAATAATTATTTAACTACTCATTTATCTTCACTTATATCTTTCAGAATAGTTTGTTATTCATTCACGTGCTTCACATATATCCTATGAGTAGATGGTTGAATGAATTGAATATAATAAATCTGAAATTATATATGTTTCATATGCTTATCCCATGGGGAGTAATGACTTCACATATAAGAAGTAGAGGTGGTAAATTATTGAAGGTTAGCAAACATTGTATTGGTCACTTGAACAATTCATGAAAGAACATTGAGGGAAGAGAGATTTCACATATGAATATACTATCTTGGACATCTTTTGTAATTGTGAGCACTCATTAAAATATGACATGTTAAAAGGTTGGTGTTGGACAAGGAAGACAACGTGATGGGTTATGTTTCTTATATCTGAAATAAAGTATATTGTCATGGATCATTCAACATGCTGAGCTTGCCTTTCCCCCTCATGCTAGCCAAATTATTTGCACCAAGTAGAGATACTACTTGTGCTTCCAAACATCCCTTAAACCAGTATTGCCATGAGAGTCCACCATACCTACCTATGGATTGAGTAAGATCCTTCAAGCAAGTTGTCATCGGTGCATGCAAAAAATTGCTCTCTAAATATGTATGATCTATTAGTGTGGAGAAAATAAGCTTTATACGATCTTGTCATGTGGAAGCAATAAAAGTGACGGACTGCATAATAAAGGTCCCTATCACAAGTGGCAATATAAAGTGACGTTCTTTCGCATTAAGATTTTGTGCATCCAACTATAAAAGCGCATGACAACCTCTGCTTCCCTCTACGAAGGGCCTATCTTTTATTCTTGTCTTATACCTTATGCAAGAGTCATGGTGATCTTCACCTTTCCTTTTTACATTTCATCCTTTGGCAAGCACATTGTGTTGGAAAGATCCTGATATATATATATATATATATATATATATATATATATATATATATATATATATATATATATATATATATATCCTATTGGATGTAAGGCATCATGAACTATTATTGTTGACATTACCCTTGAGGTAAAAGGTTGGGAGGCGAATCTATAAGCCCCTATCTTTCTCTGTGTCTGATTAAAACTTTGAACCCATAAATATCGCGTGAGTGTTAGCAATTGTGAAAGACTAAATGATAGTTGAGTATGTGAAGTTTGCTGAATCAAAGCTCTGACATAGACCCTTCCTGAAAATAAGATGAATTGTAATTGTTTGATGACTAATAACACGGTTTGTTAGTTTTCAAGAAAGTTTATGATCTATACTTTGACATGTGAAAAGCTTGTTACTTGATCATGAGAAGTCCTATGAGTTGAGCTACTGTTATGATATATAATGATGCTAGAAAAGGTGATTGAAATTACCATTGATCAAACTTGTGCACCTGCTAGCATTCACACTTCATAAATTCTTTCTTTTATCATTTACCTACTTGAGGACGAGCAGGAATTAAGCTTGGGGATGCTGATACGTCTCCAACGTATCTATAATTTATGAAGCATTCATGCTATTATACTATCTATTTTAGATGTTTATGGGCTTTACTAAACACTTCTATATTATTTTTGGGAATAACCTATTAACCGGAGGCCCAGCCCAAATTGTTGTTTTCTTGCCTATTTCAGTGTTTCGAAGAAAAGGAATATCAAACGGAGTCCAAACGGAATGAAACCTTCGGGAGAGTTATTTTTGGAACGGAAGCAATCCAGGAGACTTGGAGTAGACGTCAGGGAAGCTTCGAGGAAGCCATGAGGCAAGGAGGCGCGCCCTACCCCCCTGGGCGCGCCCCACCCTCGTGGCTCCCCTGACCGACTTCTTTCGCCTATATATGTCCATATACCCTAAAAACATCAAAGAGCACAATAGATCGGGAGTTCCGCTGCCAGAAGCCTCCGTAGCCACCGAAAACCAATCTAGACCCGTTCCGGCACCCTGCCGGAGGGGGAATCCCTCTCCGGTGGTCATCTTCATCATCCCGGCGCTCTCCATGACGAGGAGGGAGTAGTTCACCCTCGGGGCTGAGGGTATGTACCAGTAGATATGTGCTTGATCTCTCTCTCTCTCTCTCTCTCTCTCGTGTTCTTGAGTCGGCACGATCTTGATGTATCGCGAGCTTTGCTATTATATTTGGATCTTATGATGTTTCTCCCCCTCTACTCTCTTGTGATGAATTGAGTGTTCCCTTTGAAGTTATCTTATCGGATTGAGTCTTTAAGGATTTGATAACACTTGATGTATGTCTTGCATGTGCTTATCTGTGGTGACAACGGGATATCATGTGATCCACTTGATGTATGTTTTAGTGATCAACTTGCGAGTTCCGTGACCTCGTGGACTTATGCATAGGGGTTGGCACACGTTTTCGTCTTGACTCTCCAGTAGAAACTTTGGGGCACTCTTTGAAGTTATTTGTGTTGGTTGAATAGATGAATCTGAGATTGTGTGATGCATATCATATAATCATACCCATGGATACTTGAGGTGACATTGGAGTATCTAGGTGGCATTAGGGTTTTGGTTGATTTGTGTCTTAAGGTGTTATTCTAGTACGAACTCTAGGGTAGATTGAACGGAAAGAATAGCTTTGTGTTATTTTACTACGGACTCTTGAATAGATCGATCAGGAAGGATAACTTCGAGGTGGTTTCGTACCCTACCATAATCTCTTCGTTTGTTCTCCGTTGTTAGTGACTTTGGAGTGACTCTTTGTTGCATGTTGAGGGATAGTTATATTATCCAATTATGTTATTATTGTCGAGAGAACTTGCACTAGTGAAAGTATGAACCCTAGGCCTTGTTTCCTAGCATTGCAATACCATTTACGCTCACTTTTATCATTAGTTACCTTGCTGTTTTTATATTTTCAGATTACAAATACTCATATCTATCATCCATATTGCACTTGTATCACCATCTCTTCACCGAACTAGTGCACCTATACAATTTACCATTGTATTGGGTGTGTTGGGGACACAAGAGACTCTTTGTTATTTGGTTGCAGGGTTGTTTGAGAGAGACCATCTTCAACCTACGCCTCCCACGGATTGATAAACCTTAGGTCATCCACTTGAGGGAAATTTGCTACTGTCCTACAAACCTCTGCACTTGGAGGCCCAACAACGTCTACAAGAAGAAGGTTGCGTAGTAGACATCAAAATCACATGATAACCAAAGATTCACTCGAATATATCATTCGTGTAATCATATGGACCGATATGTATGTCCACGGTTCCACTCTCGGGCATTGAACAAAGGGGTTTCATGTAACAACTCGGATGTAATGCATGAGATTTATCAACCATTCCAATAAAACCATGTTTGTTGCCATGATCATGATGAGTGCCATTGTCATATTTTGCTTCTTGCATCATGTTCATCATTGGTTATATTGCATTGCGCATCCTTGTTGTTGCCATGGTCATCTCACTTTGTTATATGCTATATGATTTGATATGCCTTGTGTCATTTTATTGCATTTCATCATGATCACCATGTGGATTGCATTCTTCATGTTGATGTGTTTTTTTGCTCGCCATCTTTCCCTCCTCCTCCTATGGTTGTTTGCATCTTCATCATTTCATTAAGACCTTTCACCAAGTGCAAAACCATTTCACTTCTTCCTTCTATCAAATTTCACCGATTATTGCAAGTGACAGTTTTCCTGCCTCAAATAACGTTCAACGTTTCCCTATATTTCCTAACCTTGCCTTCGACCTCTCTGTCAAATTGCAAATCATTTGAAGTTGAATTGGTTGGGTTCAAAAATGGCTCAAGTTTGAATTTAGTTCAAACTTGAATTATTTTTCTATCTCTAAAAGTGTCCAAACCATTTTTTCAAAATAGGGCATAAATCTAGGACTCCAGTTATATTTTTATCTCTGAGAGGTTCCTTTCCAGAACCCATGGCCTTTTCCATCTTGGATGTGTCTATTTATTTTGGACATAATAAAAGAAAGAAAGGAAAAGGCCTAGCCGCACTTACCCAGATGTCGCATCATTGTTGCTCAGAGTGACATTGACAGACTTAGAGTCCTGTCTTGGCTTCTTGTACTTGTTTGGGCACTTGTTTGCCCAGTGTTTGTCTAAACCACAAGTAAAACAACCATTTATCTTTTTGTCTTTCTTCTTACCCTTCTTCTTAAAGGTAGTATTCAGTTGGACAGAGTCCTTTCCCTTAAACTTGTGGGAATTCTTCTGCACCATATTGGTGCTCCCTTTCACGTGTGAGTCCTTTGCTCTCGAGTTCTGCTCAACACTTAGATGATCAATGACATCCTCAACAAAGAATTCACGTCTCAAGTGCTTGAGAGAAGTAGCAAAGCTCCTCCATCCAGGAGGGAGTTTTGCAATAATGCAACCCGCGACAAACTTGTCCGGTAACTCACACTTCAGGAGCTCCAGCTCCTTTGCGATGCATTATATCTCATGGGCTTGGTCCGATACAGAACGGTTATCAACCATTTTGTAATCATGGAATTGCTACACAACATACAACTCGCTTTCAGCATCGGTTGTGCCGAATTTAGCTTTGAGTGCATCCCACAAATTCTTGGCAACGCGTGTATGGAGATATGCATCAACTAGCTTATCTTCGATCATAGTAAGAACGGCTCCCACAAAGATGGTGGTTGCCTCCATAAACGCATTCTCCTATTCAGGAGCAATCATTACTGTGGGAGACACGCCACCAACCCAGAACACGTTCATCGTTGTGAGCCACAAGGTGGTCCTAGTCTGCCAACGCTTAAAATGCGTCCCGGTAAACTTTTTTGGTTTCAGAGTAGCGACAAAGCCATGAGTCGAAAAGTGCCTAAAATAAGGTTTTTGGATTATTGGAAATATTAACACTTTCCGACTAATATAATCCACGAGTAAACAATAAGCATGGCAAATACGGTATGCATCTTAGACCGATATGTAAACATGTGAGCACGTACAGTACATAGAACCGAAACATCTATGAACAACATATATATACGCCCAGCACATGAACAAACAAAATAGGGGATGAACGAGTCATACCCTCCGGTTGGCCATGGAGTAAGCGACTCGTTAGTTAACCATTCCCGACTGGCAAAAATAAGTCTTGGTTCATCTCATTCCCGCAACTCGCGGCACGCACGCGCATCGTGACGAGACATGGCGTGGTGAGGCAAGGCGGGTGGCGCGAAGGAGGAGCGCTTGTGTGCAACTCCTATTCCCAAGCTCCCAGTATTAAGTGGTAGATCACCCATATAAAAAGGTCTCACTCTTCTTACTGTAGCAGTATGGTACGTACTAAACTTCCCATCAAACTTCCCACCACTTGTTGTGCACATTCATGGGCCTTAGAGATTAGCCAGAGATTGTTGTCTTATATGGACATAAGCCCATCCATAATCCATCAACAGAGAAAAATTGAGTGATCCAGGATTCAATCACTGGTCTCCAGGTTGATCTCAGGTGTCGCTAGCCACTGCACCAAGGCCCCTCTCGTGGAAAGTTATAGAGCACACCCTACTTGAGGCTATTCGAGCCCTTTTTCTGTTTCTTTTATTTTTCTTCTTCATTTTTTCATTCTTTTCTGCATTTTGTTTCTTTGTTTTTTTTTCTTGTATTTTGTTTCTTCTCCATTTTTATTTGGTTTTCTTTTTTTGTTCTTCATTTTCTGTTTTTTTTCCTATGTTCAATTTCGTTTTCACTCCACAATTTCGTATGTGTCAAAAGACATTTTTTTAATAAGTGATCAACATTATTGTTCAAACGTTTTGTTTTCAATTACTTGTTCAATTTTTAATATGTATTTTAATACTAGTTTGACATTTTTGTTACTAATGCAATATTTGTCAAATACTTGTTCAACATTTTTGTTAGTTATTTTAACATTTACAAATACTTGTTCAACATTTTTCAAATACTCGTTCAACATTTTATGTTTTGTTTATTTTTTCTTCTCAGATTTCAAACATTTGTTTGTTTGTTTTTTCTTCTTCATTTTTTGTTTTTCTTTTCTTTTTTCTTATTTTTGTTTTCGTTTTCTCATTTTCGTTTGTGTCAGAAAATATATTTTTAATAAGTGATCAACATTTTTTTATACACTTTCAACATTGTCCGTGCGTTTTTTAATACTTGTTCAACATTTTTTTAATACCCGTTCAACATTTTTTAATACTTATTCAACATTATTCAAGTACTTGTTGAACATTTTTTATACATGACCAACATTTTTTCAAATACTTGTTCAACATTATTTATATACTTGTACAACATTTTTAAAACACTTGTTCAACATTTTTAAAATAATTGTTCAATATTTTTCAAATACTTGTTCAACATTTTTTAAAATATTTTATTAACATGTTTATATACATGATCAACATTTTTAAAAATAATTCTTCAACATTTTTCAAATACCTATTCAATTGTTTTCAAATAATTGTTCAACATTTTTCAAATGTTACAGTATAGTGTTTATTCTATAATATATACATTTATATTATGTTAAAGTATAAACAAAAGTAAGAAAAGGGAAAAAGGAAACAGAAAATGTAAAAAAGAAAAGAAAAAAGGAGGTTGTGGCCTCCCGTAATGGTGGGCCGGCCCACACGTGAAAACTTAATATCTGCAGCAAGGTATTTAGTAGCAAAGTAATATGATAGTAGTGGTAACGATAGCAAAAGGTAACGATAACAAAAATAATATTTTTGGGTATTGTAGTGATTGTAACAATAGCAACGAAAAAGTAAATAAGCGAAGAACAATATAGGAAAAGCTCCTAGGCAATGGATTGGTGATATAGAATTATGCCGGATGCGATCGATCATGTAACAGTCATAACCTAGGGTGACACAGAACTAGATCCAGTTCATCAATGTAATGTATGCATGTATTCTGAATATAGTCATACGTGCTTATGGAAAAGAACTTGCATGACATCTTTTGTCCTACCCTCCCGTGGCAGCGGGGTCCTATTGGAAACTAAGGGATATTAAGACCTCCTTTTAATAGAGTACTGGACCAAAGCATTAACACATAGTGAATACATGAACTCCTCAAACTACGGTCATCACCGGGAGTGGTCCCGATTATTTTCACTTCGGGGTTGCGAGATCATAACACATAGTAGGTGACTATAGTCTTGCAAGATAGGATCAAGAACTCTCATATATTGATGAAAAACATAATAGGTTCAGATCTGAAATCATGGCACTCGGTCCCTAATGACAATCATTAAGCATAGCAAAGTCATAGCAACATCAATCTCAGAACATAGTGGATACTAGGGATCAAAACCTAACAAAACTAACTTGATTACATGATAAATCTCATCCAAACCATCACCGTCTAGCAAGCCGACAATGGAATTACTCACGCACAGCGGTAAGCATCATGAAATTGGTGATGGAGGAAGATTGATGATGATGATGGCAATGGATTCCCCTCTCCGGAGCCCCGAACGGACTCCAGATCAGCCCTGCCGAGGGAGTTTAGGGCTTGGCGGCGGCTCCGTATCATAAAACACGATGAATGCTTCTCTCTGTTTTTTCTCCCCGAAAGTGAATATATGGAGTCAAGGTTGAGGTCGGTGGAGCGTTAGGGGGCCCACGAGGGAGGGGGCGCGCCCCCACCCTCGTGGACAGGTGGAGGCCTCCCTGATGTGGATTCATCTTCCAGTATATTTTATATATTCCAAAAAATTCTCCGTTGATTTTCAGGTCATTCCGAGAACTTTTATTTTTGCATAAACATAACACCATGACAATTCTGCTGAAAACAGTGTGAGTCCGGGTTAGTTCAATTCAAATCATGCAAGTTAGATTCCAAAACAAGGGAAAAAGTGTTTGGAAAAGTAGATACGGTGAAGACGTATCAACTCCCCCAAGCTTAAACCTTTGCTTGTCATCAAGCAATTCAGTTGATACACTGAAAAGTGATAAAGAAAAACTTTTACAAACTCTGTTTGCTCTTGTTGTTGTAAATATATAAATCTAGCATTCAAGTTTTCAGTAAAGATTATGAACTAACCACATTCGCAATAACATTTAGGTCTCATGTTTACTAGTATCAATGGCATAATCAACTAGCGAGCAATAATAATAAATCTCAGAAGAAAACATTTTCTCATAATAATCATGATATGATATGACAAGATGGTATCTCGCTAGCCCTCTCTGAGACCGCAAAACATAAATACAGAGCACCTTTAAAGATCAAGGACTGACTAGACATTGTAATTCATGGTAAAAGAGCTTCAGTCAAGTCATACTCAATGTAAACTAATAGTAATGGATGCAAATAATAGTGGTGCTCTCCAACTGGTGCTTTTTAATAAGAGGATGATGACTCAACATAAAAGTAAATGGATAGGCCCTTCGCAGAGGGAAGCAGGGATTTGTAGAGGTGCCAGAGCTCGGTTTTTAAATAGATATGAATAATATTTTGAGCGGTATACTTTCATTGTCAACATAACAACCGAGAGATCTCAATATCTTCCATGCTACACATTATAGGCGGTTCCCAAACAGAATGGTAAAGTTTATACCCCCCCCCCCTCCACCAACAAGCATCAATCCATGGCTTGCTCGAAACAACGAGTGCCTCCAACTAACAAGAGTCCCGGGGGAGTTTTGTTTGCAGTTATTTTGATTTGATTTGCAGAAAGCATGGGACTGGGCATCCCGGTGACCAGCCATTTTCTCGTGAGTGAGGAGCGGAGTCCACTCCTCTTGAGAATAACCCTCCTAGCATGGAAGATACAGACATCCCTAGTTGATACATGAGCTATTCGAGCATACAAAATAGGATGTTTATTTAAAGGTTTAGAGTTTGGCACATACAAATTTACTTGGAACGGTAGGTAGATACCGTATATAGGTAGGTATGGTGGACTCATATGGAACAACTTTGGGGTTTATGGAGTTGGATGCACAAGCAGTATTCCCGCTTAGTACAGATGAAGGCTAGAAAAAGACTGGGAAGCAACCAGCTAGAGAGCGACAACAATCATGAACATGCATTAAAATTAATCAACACCGAATGCAAGCATGAGTAGGATATAATGCACCATGAACATAAATATTGTAGAGGCTATGTTGATTTTGTTTCAACTACATGCATGAACATGTGCCAAGTCAAGCCACTCGAATCATTCAAAAGAGGATACCACCCTATCATACCACATCACGACCATTTTAATAGAATGTTGGCATGCAAGGTAAACCATTATAAACTCCTAGATAATTAAGCATGGCATAAGCAACTACAATCTCTAATTGTCATTGCAAACATGTTTCTTTCATAATAGGCTGAATCAGGAAGGATGCACTAATCATATTTACAAAAATAAGAGAGGTCGAGTTCATACCAACTTTTCTCATCTCAATAAGTTCATAATATAATCATCATTATTGCCTTTCACTTGCACGACCGAATAGTGTGGATTATAATAATAGTGCACGTGCATTGGACTAAGCTGGAATCTGCAAGCATTCAATTCAAGAGAGAAAACAAGGTAATATGGGCTCTTTGTTAGATAAACAATAATGCGTATGAGAGCCACTTTAACATTTTCATTATGGTCTTCTCCTCTCGACCCCCAAAGAACAAGAAAGAAATAAAACTATTTACACGGGAAAGCTCCAACAAGCAAAAGAAGAACGAGAAATATTTTTGGGTTTCTTTTTAATTACTACTATAAGCATGGAAAGTAAACTAGCTGAAAGCTACAACTATTTTTTTTGTTTTTTCTTAAGGTTTATCAAACACACAAGAAGAAATCGTAAAAAGGAAAATAAACTAGCATGGATATTACAATGAAAAAGTATGAGCACCGACAACAAGCATGAGTGTGTGAACATGAATGTAATGTCGATGAGAAATACGTACTCCCCCAAGCTTAGGATTTTGGCCTAAGTTGGTCTATGGCCACGGTTGGCCTGGCGGATATCCAAAGTTGTAGTTGGGGTCGTACTGAGATGTAGCGGCAATTGCCTGATGAGCTGCGGCTTGGAGGTGAGCTGTCTCCGCCCTCCTCTCGTACTCGGTCGCCTCCTCCCTGGTTATAAAATATCGCCCCATTGCCTGAAAGTCAAAGAAAGTAGGAGCAGGGAGGGCGATGTGATAGGTGTGTCGTCTGTCAAATATTAGTCGTTACTGGAGGAACTGATCGTTCCTCTCAACAAACTGATGACGAACCATAGCCTCATAATCTAAATAAGAAGGAGGCAACTCAATATCATCTCCACGTATGGGTATCTCAAGAAAGTTAGCTATACGAGTCGCATAAATTCCACCAAAGAAATCTCCATGAATACGATTATTATGCAACCTACGTGCAACAATAGCCCTCAAGTTGTATTGTTTATCTCCTAAAACAGCACTCCTGAGAACGCTAAGATCTGGTACACACATGTGACAAGCCTCATCTTTACCATTTATGCATCTACCTATAAAGAGAGCAGAATAATGTATAGCAGGAAAATGAATGCTCCCTATAGTAGCTTGCGTCACATCCCTAGATTCCCCCACAGTTATACTAGCAAGAAATTCTCTAAATTCAGATTTGCGAGGTTCACTAAAATCACCCCACTGAGGGAGTTTACAAGCAGTGTTAAAATCTTCTAAGTCCATGGTATAAGATTTATCATAAAATTCAAACATGACAGTTTGAGAATTGCGTGATGATGAGAATTTAAACCTTCTCACAAAGGAATCAGTTAGGTGATAGTATTGGTGGCACTCATCTGCCTCGAAGCTCTCAAGATCAGCGTTACGCACATATGCTTCAAATTCCTCCTTGATTCATGCTTGAATCATGAAGTCCTCTGACGTCCATTCACAAGGCCGCACTTGAGCGTCTCTTGGTGGTTCCTCGTCCGCATCGCGTATTGCGGACTTGGGTCCTTGCTTCCTTGAAGAACCACCTTGGTACATTTTCCTAAACATATTTCTTCCTCTGAATTTTTTTTGAAATTTTTAGTAACTTCAAAAGAAAAGTGAACCAAACTCAACAAAATTGATAGCAACTACTCCTACAACTGCCTAGAGGCTATATCATGCATTAGAACTACTTGGGACCATATAAATTTGACATGCAAGCTCAAGAACAAGGTCACCTAAGCAGCAAAAATTTGCAATGAATAAAGCACTAGAACAAAAACTAATTGGACCATTGGAGGAGTCACATACCAAGGAACAATCCCCCAAAGAAGTTTTGTGAATGAAGCTTTGAGCAAGGAGATCAAAAATGGCAGCAAAATGAGCTTCGGCTCGGGTTTGAGCTGGTTGGTGATTTTTTGGGAGGAAGAAAGAGTGTGTGGTAGCTGGAATAAGTGGAGGGGAGCCACCATGGGCCCACGAGGCAGGGGGCGCGCCCAGGGGGTGGGCGCGCCTTGGACCCTCGTGGCCAGGTACTTGCTCCCCCTGCTGTGTTCTCAGTGCGAGATATACTCAAATATTCCAGAAAAAATCATATTTAAATTTCAGGGCATTTGGAGAACTTTTATTTTCGGGGTATGTTTATTGCAAGGATAATTCAGAAAACAGACAGAAAAATACTATTATTGCTTTATTTAATATAAATAACAGAAAGTAAAAAGAGGGTACAGAGAGTTGTGTTTTCTAAATTCATCCATCTCATGCTCATCAAAAGGAATCCACTAACAAGGTTGATTAGGTCTTGTTAACAAACTCATTTCGAATAACATGAAACCGGAGAATTTTTGAATAAAACTAGGTTAGCTCAACGGGGATATGCATGTCCCCAACAATAAGAATATCATATTTCTTCTTGACAGTAGGTAGAGGAAATTCAAAACCTCCAACAATAATCGATGGAATTTTTCCAATAGAATTGATACTGTGGACTTGAGGTTGTTTTCTCGAAAAGTGTACCGTATGCTCATTACCATTGACATGAAAAGTGACATTGCCTTTGGTGCAATCAATAACAGCCCCTACAGTATTCAAAAAGGGTATTCCAAGAATAATAGTCATACTATCGTCCTCGGGAATATCAAGAATAACAAAGTCCGTTAAAATAGTAATGTTTGCAACCACAACAGGCACATCCTCACAAATGCCGATAGGTATAGCAGTTGCTTTATTAGCCATTTGTAAAGATATTTCAGTAGGTGTCAACTTATTCAAATCAAGTCTACGATATAAAGAGAGAGGCATAACACTGGCTCCAAGATCACATAAAGCAGTTTTAACATAGTTTCTTTTAATGGAGCATGGTATAGTTGGTACTCCTGGATCTCCAAGTTTCTTTGGTATTCCACCCTTAAAAGTATAATTAGCAAGCATGGTGGAAATTTCAGCTTCCGGTATCTTTCTCTTATTTGTAACAATATATTTCATGTATTTAGCATAATGATTCATTTTAAGCATATCAGTCAAACACATATGCAAAAAGATAGGTCTAATCATTTCAGCAAAGCGCTCAAAATCCTCATCATCCTTTTTCTGGGATGGTTTAGGAGGAAAGGGCATGGGTTTCTGAACCCATGGTTCTCTTTCTTTACCGTTCTTCCTAGCAACAAAGTCTCTCTTATCATAACATTAATTTTTTGATTGTGGGTTATCAAGATCAACAGCAGGTTCAATTTCTACATCATTATTATTACTAGGTTGAGCATCAATATGAACATCATCATTAACATTATCACTAGATTCATGTTCATTACCAGATTGTGTTTCATCATCAGAAATAGAAATATCATTAGGATTCTCAGGTGTGTCTACAACAGGTTCACTAGAAGCATGCAAAGTCCTATCATTTTTCTTTTTCTTTCTCTTAGAAGGACTAGGTACATCAATATTAATTCTCTGAGAATCTTGCTCAATTCTCTTAGGATGGTCCTCAAGATACAAAGGTTCCCGAGTCATTTTACCACCTCTAGTCACAACCCTAACAACATTATTATTTTTACTATTCAATTCATTGAGCAAATCATTCTGAGCTTTAAGTACGTGTTCTACTTGAGTGGTAACCATAGAAGCATGTTTACTAATAAGTTTAAGTTCACCTTTAACACTAGCCATATAATCACTCAAGTGTTCAATCATGTAAGCATTATGTTTCAATTATCTACCAACATAAGCATTAAAATCTTCTTGCTTAACCATAAACTTATCAAATTCATCCAAACATTGGCTAGCAAACTTAGCAGGAGGGATTTCAGCTTTATCATATCTATAGAGAGAATTTACCTTTACTACCTGTGTCGGGTTATCAAGACCATGTGTTTCTTCAATATGTCATGAACTAAGACCATGTATTTCTTCAATAGGAGGTAAATTCTTAACATCTTCAGCTTTTATACCCTTTTCTTTCATAGATTTCTTTGCCTCTTGCATATTTTCAGCACTAAGAAATAGAATACCCCTTTTCTTCGGAGTTGGATTTGGTGTTAGTTCAGGAAGTGTCCAATTATTTTCATTAGTCAACATATTATTCAATAAAATTTCAGCTTGATCAACAGTTCTTTCCCTGAAAACACAACCAGCACAACTATCTAGGTAATCTCTGGAAGCATCGGTTAGTCCATTATAGAAGATATCAAGTATTTCATTTTTCTTGAGAGGATGATCAGGTAAAGCATTAAGTAATTGGAGAAGCCTCCCCCAAGCTTGTGGGAGACTCTCTTCTTCAATTTGCACAAAATTATATATCTCCCTTAAAGCAGCTTGTTTCTTATGAGCAGGGAAATATTTAGCAGAGAAGTAATAAATCATATCCTGGGACTACGCACACAACCAGGATCAAGATAATTAAACCATATCTTAGCATCACCCTTTAATGAGAACGGAAATAATTTAAGGATATAATAGTAGCGAGTTTTCTCATCATTAGTGAATAGGGTAGCTATATCATTTAATTTAGTAAGATGTGCCACAACAGTTTCAGATTCATAGCCGTAGAAAGGATCAGATTCAACCAAAGTAATTAACTCAGGATCAACAGAGAAATCATAATCCTTATCTATAATAAAGATATGTGAAGTAGCATAAGCAGGATCATATTTCATTGTAGCGTTCAGAGATTTTTGTTTCAGCTTAGCTAATAATTTGTTAAGATCACTTCTATCATTGCAAGCAAAAAAGTCTCTAGCAGTTTCTTCATCCATAACATAACCCTCAGGAACAACAGGTAATTCATATCTAGGGGGAGAATCTTCATCATCACTTTCATCAATATTATCAGTTTCAATAATTTCATTCCCTCTAGCCCTAGCAAGTTTTTCATCAAGAAATTCACCAAGTCGCACAGTATTATAAAGCATATAAGTAGTTTCATCATAAGTATCATGCATAGTAGAAGTGGCATCATCAATAACATGCGACATATCAGAATTAATAGCAGAAGCAGGTTTAGGTGTCGCAAGCTTACTCAAAACAGAAGGTGAATCAAGTGCAGAGCTAGATGGCAGTTCCTTACCTCCCCTCGTAGTTGAGGGAAAAATCTTGGTTTTTTGATCTTTCAAGTTTTTCATAGTGATAAGCAGATATAAATCCCAAGTGACTCAAAGAATAGAGCTATGCTCCCCGGCAACGGCGCCAGAAAATAGTCTTGATAACCCACAAGTATAGGGGATCGCAACAGTTTTTGAGAGTAGAGTATTCAACTAAATTTATTGATTTGACACAAGGGGAGCCAAAGAATATTCTCAAGTATTAGCAGTTGAGTTGTCAATTCAACCACACCTGGAAACTTAATATGTGCAGCAAGGTATTTAGTAGCAAAGTAATATGATACTAGTGGTAACTATAGCAAAAGGCAACGATAGAAAAAGTAATATTTTTGGGTTTTGTAGTGATTGTAACAATAGCAACAGAAAAGTAAATAAGCGAAGAACAATATAGGAAAAGCTCGTAGGCAATGGATCGGTTATAGAGAATTATGCTGGATGCAACCGATCATGTAACAGTCATAACCTAGGGTGACACAGAACTAGCTCCAGTTCATCAATATAATGTAGGCATGTATTCCGAATATAGTCATACGTGCTTATGGAAAAGAACTTGCATGACATCTTTTGTCCTACCCTCCCGTGGTAGCAGGGTCCTATTGGAAACTAAGGGATATTAAGGCCTCCTTTTAATAGAGTACGAGACCAAAGCATTAACACATAGTGAATACATGAACTCCTAAAACTACGGTCATCACCGGGAGTGGTCCTGATTATTGTCACTTCGGGGTTGCCGGATCATAACACATAGTAGGTGACTATAGACTTGCAAGATAGGATCAAGAACTCTCATCTATTGATGAAACCATAATAGGTTCAGATCTGAAATCATGGCACTCAGGCCCTAGTGACAAGCATTAAGCATAACAAAGTCATAGCAACATCAATCTGAGAACATAGTGGATACTAGGGATCAAACCCTAACAAAACAAACTCGATCACATGATAAATCTCATCACACCCATCACCGTACAGCAAGCCTACGATGGAATTACTCACGTACGGCGGTGAGCATCATGAAATTGGTGATGGAGGAAGGTTGATGATGACGATGGCGATGGATTCCCCTCTCCGGAGCCCCGAATGGACTCCAGATTAGCCCTCCTGAGAGAGTTTAGGGCTTGGCGGTGGCTCCATATCGTAAAACGCGATGAATCCTTCTCTTTGATTTTTTTTCTCCCCAAAAGTGAATATATGGAGTCAAGGTTGAGGTCGGTGGAGCGTCAGGGGGCCCTCGTGGACAGGTGGAGGCCCCCCTGACGTGGATTCTTCTTCCAGTATTTTTTATATATTCCAAAATAATTCTCCATTGATTTTCAGGTCATTCCGAGAACTTTTATTTCTGCACAAAAATAACACCATGACAATTCTGCTGAAAACAACATCAGTCTGGGTTAGTTCCATTCAAATCATGCAAGTTAGAGTCCAAAACAAGGGCAAAAGTGTTTGGAAAAGTAGATACGACGGAGACGTATCATGCATCTAGATAAAACAAGTCATATATGCATCTTGCTCAGAATTTCATGTACTTTCATTATATGCACCTTTCGTCCATGATAAAAATGTTTAAACTTATGGTTTGCATTAATTTGCATAAATGACACGTTGAAACAGTTTATTTCATAACTAATTAACCATTACTCTGAATTAAATAAATTATATATGTAAATGGTCTAGAAAAATGTGTAGATTAACATGTTGCATTATTTTTTTCTTGTTTAGTGATAACCCACAAGTATAGGGGATCGCAACAGTTTTCGAGGGTAGAGTATTCAACCCAAATTTATTGATTCGACACAAGGGGAGCCAAAGAATATTCTCAAGTATTAACAGTTGAGTTGTCAATTCAACCACACCTGAAAGACTTAATATCTACAACAAAGTATTTTTAGCAAAGTAATATGGAAGTAACGATAAGAGTGGCAAAAGTAACAGTATTGGTTTTGTAGTGATTGTAACAGTGTCAACGGAAAAGTAACTAAGCAAAGATCAATATGTGAAAAGCTCGTAGGTATTGGATCAGTGATGGATAATTATGTCGGATGCGATTCCTCATGCAACAGTTATAACATAGGGTGACACAGAACTAGCTCCAATTCATCAATGTAATGTAGGCATGTATTCCGAATATAGTCATACGTGCTTATGGAAAAGAACTTGCATGACATCTTTTGTCCTACCCTCCCGTGGCAGCGGGGTCCTATTGGAAACTAAGGGATATTAAGGCCTCCTTTTAATAGAGTACGGGAACAAAGCATTAACACTTAGTGAATACATGAACTCCTCAAACTATAGTTATCATCGGGAGTGGTCCTGATTATTGTCACTTCGGGGTTACCGGATCATAACACATAGTAGGTGACTATTGACTTGCAAAATAGGATCAAGAACTCACATATATTCATGGAAACATAATAGGTTCAGATCTGAAATCATGGCACTCGAGCCCTAGTGACAAGCATTAAGCATAGCAAAGTCATAGCAACATCAACCTCAGAACATAATGGATACTAGGGATCAAACCCTAACAAAACTAACTCGATTACATGATAAATCTCATCCAACACATCACCGTCCAGCAAGCCTACGATGGAATTACTCACGCACAACGGTGAGAATCCTGAAATTGGTGATGGAGGAAGGTTGATGATGGCGATGGCGACGGATTCCCCTCTCCGGAGCCCCAAACGGACTCCAGATCAGCCCTCCTAAGAGAGATTAAGGCTTGGCGGCGGCTCCATATCGTAAAACGCGATGAATCATTCTCTCTGATTTTTTTCTCCCCGAAAGTGAATATATAGAGTTTGAGTTAAGGTCGGTGGAGCATCAGGGGGCCACGAGACAGGGGCGCGCCCCCACCCTCGTGGACAGGGTGTGGGCCCCCTAACGTTGATTCTTTCGCCAGTATTTTTTATATATTCTAAAAATATTCTCCGTGAAGTTTCAGGTCATTCCGAGAACTTTTATTTCTGCACAAAAATAATGCCATGGCAATTCTGCTGAAAACAGCGTCAATCCGGGTTAGTTCATTCAAATCATGCAAGTTAGAGTCCAAAACAAGGTCAAAAGTGTTTGGAAAAGTAGATACGATGGAGACGTATCAACTCCCCCAAGCTTCAACCTTTTCTTGTCCTCAAGCAATTCAGTTGACAAAATGAAAGTGATAAAGAAAAACTTTTACAAACTCTGTTTGATCTTGTTGTTGTAAATATGTAGAGCCAGCATTCAAGTTTTCAGCAAAGATTATGAACTAACCATATTCACAATAACATTTAGGTCTCATGTTTACTCATATCAAAGGCATAATAAACTAGCGAGAAATAATAATAAATCTCGTATGACAACACTTTCTCGAAACAATCATAATATGATATAACAAGATGGTATCTCGCTAGCCCTTTCTGAGACGGCAAAACATAAATGCAGAGCACCTTTGAAGATCAACGACTGGCTAAACATTGTAATTCATGGTAAAAGAGATCCAGTCACAATTATACTCAAAGTAAACTAATAGTAATGCATGCAAATGACAGCGGTGCTCTCCAACTGGTGCTTTTTAATAAGAGGGTGAGAACTCAACATAAAAGTAAATAGATAGACCCTTCTCAGAGGGAAGCAGGAATTTGTAGAGGTGCCAGAGCTCGATTTTGAAATAGAGATAAATAGTATTTTGAGCGGTATACTTTCATTATCAACATAACAACCGAGAGATCTCGATATCTTCCATGCTACACACATTATAGGCGGTTCTCAAACAGAATGGCAAAGTTTATACTCCCCCTACCACCAACAAACATCCATCCATGGCTTGTCCGAAACAACGGGTGCCTCCAACTAACAACAATCCTGGGGGAGTTTTTTTTTGAAATTATTTTAATTTAAGCATGGGACTGGGCATCCCGGTTACCAGCCATTTTTTCGCGAGTGAGGAGCGGAGTACACTCCTCTTGAGAATAACCCGCCTAGCATGGAAGACATAGACAACCTTAATTGATACAAGAGCTATTCGAGCATACAAAACAGAATTTCATTTGAAGGTTTAGAGTTTGGCACATATAAATTTATTTGGAACGGCAGGTAGATACCGCATATAGGAAGGTATGGTGGACTCATATGGAATAACTTTGGGGTTTATGGAAGTGGATGCACAAGCAGTATTCCCGCTTAGTACAAGTGAAGGGTAGAAAGAGACTGGGAAGCGACCAGCTAGAGAGCGACAACAGTCATGAACATGCATTAAAATTAATCAACACCGAATGCAAGCATGAGTAGGATATAATGCACCATGAACATAAATATCGTGGAGTCTATGTTGATTTTGTTTCAACTACATGCGTGAACATGTGCCAAGTCAAGCCACTCGAATCGTTCAAAGAAGGATACCACCCTATCATACCACATCACAACCATTTTAATAGCATGTTGGCACGCAAGGTAAACCATTATAAACTCCTAGCTAATTAAGCATGGCATGGGCAACTATAATCTCTAATTGTCATTGCAAACATGTTTCATTCATAATAGACTGAATCAGGAATGATGAACTGATCATATTTACAAAAATAAGATAGGTCGAGTTCATACCAACTTTTCTCATCTCAATCAGTTCATCATATATCGTCATTATTGCCTTTCACTTGCACGACCAAACAGTGTGGATAATAATAATAGCGCACGTGCATTGGGCTAAGCTGGAATCTGTAAGCATTCAATACAAGGGAGAAGACAAGGTAATATGGACTCTTTGTTAAATCAACAATAATGCATATAAGAGCCACTCAACATTTTCATTATGGTCTTCTCCTCTCGACCCCCAAAGAAAAGAAAAGAAACAAAACTATTTACACGGGAAAGCTCCCAACAAGCAAAAGAAGAACGAAAAATCTTTTTGGGTTTTCTTTTAATTATTACTACTACAAGCATGGAAATTAAACTAGCTAAAAGGTACAACTAATTTTTTTTGTTTTTGTTTTTAAGGTTTTTCAAACACAGAAGAAGAAGGCTTAAAAAGAAAATAAACTAGTATGGATAGTACAATGAAAAAATGAGCACCGACAACTGGCATGAGTGTGTGAACATGAATGTATTGTCAGTGAGAAATACGTACTCCGCCAAGCTCAGGCTTTTGGCCTAAGTTGGTCTAGGGCCACAGCTGGCCTGGTGGATATACAAAGTTGTAACTGGGTCGTACTGGGATGCAGTAGCTACTGTCTGACGAGCTGTAGCTTGGAGGCGAGCTTCCTCCGTCCTCCTCTCATACTCGTTCGCCTCCTCCCTGGTTATAACATATCTCCTTTTTACCTGAAAGTCAAAAAAAGTAGGAGCAGGGAGAGCAACGGTGCGCCGTCTGTCAAATATTAGTCGGTACTGGAGGAACTGATCGTTCATCTCAAGAAACTGGTGACGAACCATAGCCTCATAATCTAGTTAAGCAGGAGGCAACTCAATAGCATTTCCATGTATGGGTATATCAAGATAATTAGCTACACGAGTTACATACATTCCACCAAACAAATCTCCACTTATACTGTTGTGATGCAACCTACGTGCAACAATAGCCCTCAAGTTATATTGTTTATCACCTAATACCGCACTCTTGAGAACACTAAGATCTGGAACACACATGTGACAAGCCTCATCTTTACCATTAATGCATCTACCAATAAAGAGAGAAAAATAATATATGAAAGGGAAATGAATGCTCCCTATGGTAGCTTGTGTTATTTCTCTAGATTCCCCAACAGTAATACTAGCAAGAAAGTCTTTATATTCATATTTGCGAGGTTCACTAACATTGCCCCACTGCGGGAGTTTACAAGCAATATTAAAATCTTCTAGGTCCATGGTATATGATTTACCATAAAGATCAAATAAAACAGTGTGAGAATTGAGCGAGGATATAAATTTAAACCTTCTCACAAAGGAGTCGGTTAGATAGCGGTATTGTCGGCACTTATCTGACACGAAACTCTCAAGATCAGCATTACGCACATACGCGTCAAATTCTTTCTTGATGCTTGCCCGGACCATAAACTCCTCTGACGGCTATTCACGAGGCCGCACTTGAGCTTCCCTTGGTAGTTCATTGTCCGGCTCTCGTATCGCAAGACTTTGGCCTTGCTTCCTTGAGGAACCACCTTGGTACATTTTTCTAAACATATTTCTTCCTCTGAAAAATTTCTGAAATTTTTAGCGACTCAAAATAAAAGTGAACCAAACTGTAACACCCCGAGAATCATGCTACAGTAAGCTCATGCCTAATGATGCCATGTCATCATAATAATTTTGCTAATCATGAGCTTGTTCCGAATCAAACTCAAACTCAAATTCAAATTCCAAAAACAAGTCAAATTATTATTTCTTCAAACTGACAAGGAAAAATGTTCGATGAGTTGAAAATATTCCCTAACTATTTTTCATGTAGGAGCCAACCTCTTTTGAATATTTTGAAGTGGCCCTAACCTATTTAAAACTAAATCATCAGTATTTATTTGAACCATTTCAACTTAAACAAATAGTTAAGCTATTCAAAATAATTTGGAACTTTGTGTGCCACTTCAAAACCTTGCCTAGTATTTATGTGCTAAGTGGCACATTTAAGTATACTCATTTATTAGATCAACAAAAATACAAAACTGTAAAGAAAAGCAAAACAGAAAATAAATAATTAAAAAAGGAAAAGGCATATCTACTACCGTGCACTTATAGCCCATTGCTACAGTGCACAGCCCAGCGCACCAACCAGCCATCTCCTTCCTCTCTGTACAGAAACCATGGCGTGGAGGCCATCCACGGCCACCACGGCTCGATGGCCGACACGCACGCGATAGTGCCACCCCTCGTCCTATAAGTGCGTCCTCTGAAAACCGTAGATCGAGCTCTTTCATTCCCCCTTGTTCCCTCTTTGCCCCCTTCCTCTGCAGCACGAATTTGAGCTCGAAGAAATCGCAATCACCGCTGCCACACCGTCGTTGTCGTGGCCACCGACGTCTCCGACGTGCGGGAGCACGTCCAGGAGGTCCGCCGCGGCCGGATTCGTCCATCCCGGGGACCAGCTCAAGCCGGGACGCCCTCGAGCGGACGTCGTCTTCATCTGCTCGTCTGGTCGTCACAACCTCGCCGTCGTTGCATTTGCTTCGGCGCCTCCCTCACCACCCCGACCTCACCGCCGAACTCATTGTGAGCCCCTCCCTCGGATCCTCCTTTTTCCCCTTCGATTTGGACGCCGTAGGCCGCCGTCACCGTCGTGCCCGAACTCCCGCGTACGCGTAGATGTGTGCAACTGCTACTCTGCTTCCTTGTGCTGCTGCTGCTCGCCTTCTGCTATTGCTGTTCGCTCGCTGTCGCCCCGTGCCCGTCCTGCTGCTGCAACCCGCCTGCCTGTGCCCCTGCACCCCTGCACCCGCCGCGCACGGTCGAGCCCACAGGTGCCCTGCCCACCGCGGTTGCTGGCCCTGGCCACGGCATGGCCGACGATACCGCGCCCTGCAAACTGCTGCTGCTACTGCCGCGCTCCTCCCCTGCTGCCGCTGCTGAACCCTGTCGTTGCCGCTTCTGTTATCTCTACTCTATTAGCCATCTGGATGGCAACACAACTATGGTCAAACAAAATCTAACTTAGCTGAAATTAATTTGTTTAGGTAGTATACTTAATAAACTCCATTTTATCTCATTGAACCAAATCTATTTGATGCATGTATTAAATACTATGAAAATCACAAAATGCTATTTTTTGTTAACAGAAAACAGTTTTAACCTCTAGCACTGTGTGTGGGGGGGTGGGGTGGGGGTGGGGGGGGGGGGGGGGGGGCGCTGTATGTGTGGCCGGCTGGACCCAGTGTTAATTTAAAGAAAAAGCAATTTTAGGAAAAATGTCTAAGTCAATGACATGTGGCCCCCTACATTATTCATTTGTTGACCAGTCAATTGTTGACTGGGTCAACCCAGCCCCAACACCGTGGCTACAATAGTATTATGTGACAAAAATATTTTACTGTTTAATTTCAAAATATGAATAAATTCCAGAAAATATAATAAACTTCAGAAATTCATATAAAATAATTCGTAACTCGGATGAAAATACTTTGTACATGAAAGTTGCTTAGAATGACGAGACGAATCCGAATACGCAGCCCGTTCATCCGCCACACATCCCTAACATAGCAAACACGCAACTTTCCTCCTCCGGATTGTTTGTCGAAAACGTGAAACACCGGGAATACTTTCCCGGATGTTTCCCTCCTTCGCCGGTATCACCTAGTACTGCTCTCTAGGTCACTCCTAGCACCGCGTATTGCCTTGTTATATTTTGTGATGCTTCGATTGCTCTGTTATTTATTGTGTTCCCCTTCCGTTACTTCTTTCCGGTAGACCCCGAGACCGCGGTTGAACTAGTGATCGACTACTTCACCTTCGAGGATTTGTTTCTGTCTGCAGAGCAACCAGGCAAGCCCCCCCCTTATCAACCCGTTATCTCCTATTCTTCTCTCTACTGCTTGCATTAGAGTAGTGTAGCATGTTACTGCTTTCCGATGATTCTATTTTGATGCATAGCCTGTTTTTTGCTACTACTGTTGTTACCTTTACCTGCAATCCTAAATGCTTAGTATATGATGCTAGTATTCCGTCAGTGGCCCTACATTCTTGTCCGTCTGCCATGCTATACTATCGGGCTGTGATCACTCGGGAGTTGATCACGGGTATATACATGCATACATACTGTAAAGGTGGTGACTAAAGTCGGGTCAGCTCGTAGAGTACCCGCATGTGATTTTGATGTGGGGGCTGGAAGGACAGGTGGCTCCATCCCGGTAGAGGTGGGCCTGGGTTCCCGACGGCACCCGACTGTTACTTTGTGGCGGAGCGACAGGGCAGGTTGAGACCACCTATGAGAGAGGTGGGCCTGGCCCTGGTCGGCGTCCGCGGTTATTTCAAAATAACACGCTTAACGAGATCTTGGTATTTGATCTGAGTCTGGCCACTGGCCTATACGCACTAACCAACTACGCGGGAACAGTTATGGGCACTCGACGTCGTGGTACCAGCCGAAGCCTTCGTGACGTCAGTGACTGAGCGGCGTGCGCCGGGTTGGACTGGAACGCCTGCTCTTGTATAAGGGAGGCTAGGTCTGCTCACCGGCCGCGTTTGCAACGTGCAGGTGTGCAATGGGCCCTGACCCCTGCGCCATAGGATTTAGACCGGCGTGCTGACCTTTCTGTTATGCCTAGGTGGGGCTGTGACGTGTTGATCTTCCGAGGCCGGGCTTGACCCAGGAAAGTGTGTCCGACCAAAGGGATCGAGCGTGTTGGGAAATGTGGTGCACCCCTGCAGGGAAGTTTATCTATTCGAATAGCTGTGTCCCTCGGTAAAAGGACGACCCGGAGTTGTACCTCGACCTTATGACAACTAGAACCAGATACTTAATAAAACACACCCTTCCAAGTGCCAGATACAACCGGTGATCGTTCTCTCACAGGGCGACGAGGGGAGGATCACTGGGTAGGATTATTCTATGCGATGGTACTTGGTGAACTTACCATCTACTCTCTTCTACATGCTGCAAGACGGAGGTCGCCAGAAGTGTAGTCTTCGATAGGACTAGCTATCCCCCTCTAGTTCGGGCATTCTGCAGTTCAGTTCACATATGCTACCCCCTTTTCCATTTGATATCAATGCATGCATATGTAGTGTAGCTCCTTGCTTGCGAGTACTTCGGATGAGTACTCACGGTTGCTTTGCTCCCCCTTTTCCCCCTTTCTATACCCGTTTGTTGCGACCAGACGATGGAGTCCAGGAGCCAGAAGCCACCGTCGACGACGACTCCTACTACACTGGAGGTGCCTACTACTACGTGCAGGCCGCTGACGATGGCCAGGAGTAGTTTAGGAGGATCCCAGGCAGGAGGCCTGCGCCTCTTTCGATGTGTATCCCTGTTTTTGCTAGCCTTCTTAAGGCAAACTTGTTTACTTATGTCTGTACTCAGATATTGTTGCTTCCGCTGACTCGTCTATGATCGAGCCCTTGTATTCGAGCCCTCGACGCCCCTGGCTTGTAATATGATGCTTGTATGACTTATTTTATTTGTAGAGTTGTGTTGTGATATCTTCCCATGAGTCCCTGATCTTGATCGTACACGTTTGCGCATATGATTAGTGTACAATTGAATCGGGGGGGGGGGGGGGGTCACACAAACTTAACAAGATTGATAGCAACTACTCCTACACGTGCATTAAAACTACTTTTGACCACATAAATTTGACATGCAAGCTCAAGAACAGGGTCACCTAAACAACAAAAATTTGCAATAAATAAAGCACTAGAGCAAAAACTAATTGGACCATTGGAGGAGTCACATACCGAAGAACAATCCCCCAAAGCAGTTTTGTGAATGGAACTTTGAGCAAGGAGATCGAAAATGGCAGCAAGATGAGATAGAACTCCGGTTTGAGCTGGTGGATGATTTTTCTGGAGGAAGACGAAGTGTGTGGGTGCAAGAATAAGTGGAGGGGGCCCACGTGGGGTCCACAAGGCAGGGGCGCGCCCCAGGGGGTGGGCGCGCCCTAGACCCTCGTGGCCAGGTGGTGTGGCCCCCCTGGTGTGTTCTCAGTGCCAATAATTCTTAAATATTCTACAAAAAATCATCTAAAAATTTCAAGACATTTGGAGAACTTATATTTTTGGGGTATTTTTTATTATAAGGATAATTTAGAAAACAGACAGAAAATACTATTTTTGCTTTATTTAATCTAAATAACAGAAAGTAAAAAGAGGGTACAGAGAGTTGTGCTTTCTAACTTCGTCTATCACATGCTCATCAAAAGGAATCCACTAACAAGGTTGATCAAGTCTTGTTAACAAACTCTTTTCGAATAACATGAAACTGGAGAATTTTCGAATAACACTAAGTTACCTCAACGGGGATATGCATGTCCCCAACAATAAGAATATTATATTTCTTCTTGACAGTACGAAGAGGAAATTCAAAACCTCCAATAGTAATCGTTGAAGTTTTTCCAATAGATTTAATACTGTGGACTTGAGGTTGTTTCCTCGGAAAGTGCACCGCATGCTCATTACCATTCACATGAAAAGTGACATTGCCTTTGTTGCAATCAATAACAGCCTCTGCAGTATTCAAAAAGGGTCTACCAAGAATAATAGACATACTATCATCATCGGGAATATCAAGAATAACAAAGTCCGTTAAAATAGTAACGTTTGCAACCACAACAGGCACATCCTCACAAATACCGACATGTATAGCAGTTGATTTATCAGCCATTTGCAAAGCTATTTCAGTAGGTGTCAGCTTATTCAACTCAAGTCTACGATATAAAGAGAGAGGCATAACACTAACACCGGCTCCAAGATCGCATAAGGCAGTTTTAACATAGTTTCTTTTAATGGAGCATGGTATAGTTGGTACTCCGGGATCTCCTAGTTTCTTTGGTATTCCACCTTTAAAGTATAATTAGCAAGCATGGTGGAAATTTTAGCTTCCGGTATCTTTCTTTTATTTGTGACAATATATTTCATATACTTAGCATATCAGTCAAACGCATACGCAAAAAGATAGGTCTAATCATTTCAGCAAAGCGCTCCAAATCCTCATCATCCTTTTTCTTGGATGGTTTAGGAGGAAAAGGCATGGGTTTCTAAACCAAGGGTTCTCTTTCTTTACCATGCTTCCTAGCAACAAAGTCTCTCTTATCATAACGTTTATTATTTGATTGTGGGTTATCAAGATCAACAGCAGGTTCAATCTCTACATCATTGTTATTGCTAGGTTGAGCATCAACATGAACATCATCATTAACATTGTCACTAGGTTCATGTTCATTACCAGATTGTGTTTCAGCATCAGAAATAGAAATATCATTGGGATTCTCAGGTGTGTCAACAAGAGGTTTACTAGAAGCATGCAAAGTCCTATCATTTTTTTTCCTCTTCTTAGAAGAACTAGGTGCATCAACATTAGTTCTCTGAGAATTTTGCTCAATTCTCTTAGGGTGGCCCTGAGGATACAAAGGTTCCTGAGTCATTTTACCCCCTCTAGTCACAACTCTAACAACATTTTCATTTTTCTTATTATTTCATTCATTGAGCAAATCATTCTGAGTTTTAAGTACTTGTTCTACTTGAGTGGTAACCATAGAAGCATGTTTACTCATAAGTTTAAGTTCACCTTTAACTCTAGACATATAATCACTCAAGTGTTCAATCATATAAGCATTACGTTTCAATTGTCTACCAACATAAGCATTGAAGTTTTCTTGCTTACCAATAAAATTATCAAACTCATCCAAGCATTGGCTAGCAAATTTAGTAGATGAGATTTCACCCTTAGCAGATCTATAGAGAGAATTTACCTTTACTACCTGTGTCGGGTTATCAAGACCATGTATTTCTTCAATAGGTGGCAAATTCTTAACATCTTCAGCTTTAATACCTTTTTCTTTCATAGATTTATTTGCCTCTTGCATATCTTTAGGACGGAGAAATAGAATACCCCCTTTCTTCAGAGTTGGCTTAGGAGTTGGTTCAGGAAGTGTCCAATCATTTTCATTACTCAACATATTATTCAATAGCAATTCAGCTTGATCAATAGTTCTTTCCCTGAAAACACAACTAGCACAACTATCCAGGTGGTCTCTCGAAGCATCGGTTAGTCCATTATAAAAGATATCAAGTATTTTCATTTTTCTTGAGAGAATGATCAGGCAAATCATTAAGTAATCGGAGAAGCCTCCCCCAAGCTTGTGGGAGACTCTATTCTTCAATTTGCATAAAAAATTATATTTCCCTTAAGGCAACTTGTTTCTTATGAGCAGGGAAATATTTAGCAGAGAAGTAATAAATCATATCCTGGGGACTACGCACACAACCAGGATCAGGAGAATTAAACCATGTTTTAGCATCACCCTTTAATGATAACGAAAATAACTTAAGGATATAGTAGTAACGAATTTTCTCCTCATTAGTGAACAGGGTGGCTATATCATTCAATTTAGTAAGATGTGCCACAACAGTTTCAGATTCATAGCCATAAAACGGATCAGATTCAACCAAAGTAATTATCTCAGGATCGACAGAGAAATCATAATCCTTATCAGAAATACAGATAGGTGAAGTAGCAAAAGCAGGGTCATATTTCATTCTAGCATTCAAAGATTTTTCTTTCAGCTTAGCTAACAGTTTCTTAAGATCATATCCATCATTGCAAGCTAAAAAGTCTCTAGCAGTTTCTTCATCCATAACATAACCCTCAGGCACAACAGGCAATTCATATCTAGGGGGAGAATCTTCATGATCACTTTCATCGATATTATCAGTTTCAATAATTTCATTCTCTCTAACCCTAGCAAGTTGTTCATCAAGAAATTCACCTAGTGGCATAGTGTTATCAAGCATAGAAGTAGTTTCATCATAAGCATCATGCATAGCAGAAGTGGCATCATTGATAACATGCGACATATCAGGATAAATAGCAGGAGTAGGTGTCGCAAGTTTACTCAAAACAGAAGGTGAATCAAGTGCAGAGCTAGATGGCAGTTCCTTACCTCCCCTCGTAGTTGAGGGAAAAATCTTGGTTCTTTCATCTTTCAAGTTCCTCATAGTGATCAACAGATATAAATGCCAAGTGACTCAAAGAATAGAGCTATGCTCCCCGGCAACGGCGCCAGAAAGTAGTCTTGATAACCCACAAGTATAGGGGATCGCAACAATTTTCGAGGGAAGAGTATTCAACCCAAATTTATTGATTCGACACAAGGGAAGCCAAAGAATATTGTCAAGTATTAACAGTTGAGTTGTCAATTCAACCGCACCTAAAAGACTTAATATCTGCAGCAAAGTATTTAGTAGCAAAGTAATATGGTAGTAACGGTAACAGTGGAAAAAGTAACAGTATTGGTTTTGTAGTGATTGTAACAGTGGCAACGGAAAAGTAACTAAGCAAAGATCAATATGTGAAAAGCTCGTAGGCATTGGATCAGTGATGGATAATTATGTCGGATGTGATTCCTCGTGGAACAGTTATAACATAGGGTGACACAGAACTAGCTCTAGTTCATCAATGTAATGTAGGCATGTATTCCGAATATAGTCATACGTGCTTATGGAAAAGAACTTGCATGACATCTTTTGTCCTACCCTCCCGTGGCAGCGGGGTCCTATTGGAAACTAAGGGATATTAAGGCCTCCTTTTAATAGAGTACCGGAACAAAGCATTAACACTTAGTGAATACATGAACTCCTCAAACTATAGTCATCACTGGGAGCTGTCCCGATTATTGTCACTTCGGGGTTACCGAATCATAACACATAGTAGGTGACTATTGACTTACAAGATAGGATCAAGAACTCACATATATTCATGGAAACATAATAGGTTCAGATCTGAAATCATGGCACTCGGGCCCTAGTGACAAGCATTAAGCATAGCAAAGTCATAGCAACATCAATCTCAGAACATAATGGATACTAGGGATCAAACCCTAACAAAACTAACTCGATTACAATCTCATCCAACCCATCACCATCCAGCAAGCCTACGATGGAATTACTCATGCACGGCGGTGAGCATCATGAAATTGGTGATGGAGGAAGGTTGATGATGACGATGGCGATGGATTCCCCTCTCCGGAGCCCCAAACGGACTCCAGTTCAGCCCTCCCGAGAGAGAGATTAGGGCTTGGCAGCGGCTCCGTATCGTAAAACGCGATGAATCCTTCTCTTTGATTTTTTTCTCCCCGAAGGTGAATATATAGAGTTGGAGTTAAGGTCGGTGGAGCATCAGGGGGCCCACGAGATAGGGGGGCGCGCCCCCACCCTCGTGGATAGGGTGTGGGCTCCCTGACGTTGATTCTTTCGCAAGTATTTTTTTATATATTCAAAAAATATTCTCCGTGAAGTGTCAGGTCATTCCGAGAACTTTTATTTCTGCACAAAAATAACACCATGGCAATTCTGCTGAAAACAACGTCAGTCCTGGTTAGTTCCATTCAAATCATGCAAGTTAGAGTCCAAAACAAGGTCAAAAGTGTTTGGAAAAGTAGATACGATGGAGATGTATCATTTAGCAACATTAAAATTATGTTTTAGGTAGAATAGTATCAAATTCAAAATTTGCATGTAGGGATTTTCCGAAATTGCTATGTGTTATTTCTGGCCTAATCTAAATTGCCTAGATAAGTAGATTAATTATGCTTCACCTCTTCCATCTTTAATAACATTTAAAATTGTTGGGTACCTAAACGGGGGTGAACTAAATAATAGAATGTGGAGTTACATCAATATGCAACTCGTAGCATATTGAGCTTCACTTAACATGTTGTATTAGGATGTTGAACTTTGCGATGCCATGCATCTTTAAATGGACATGCATCATACTTGATTGTGCATTGCTACCTCTTGAGCTTGCGTTGGTTTTCCCTTGAAGAGGAAAGGGTGATGCAGCACAATAGCATAAGTATTTCCCTCAGTTTTGAGAAATAAGGTATCAATCCAGTATGAGATAGCACACAAGTCACCTAGTACCTGCACAAACAAACAAGAACCT
This sequence comes from Triticum urartu, assembly GCF_056163025.1. NCBI lineage: Eukaryota > Viridiplantae > Streptophyta > Magnoliopsida > Poales > Poaceae > Triticum > Triticum urartu. The sequence goes on along the minus strand of NC_141877.1, from coordinate 45,193,278 downwards.
CACAACCAACGCGATAAAGGGGTTATCAATCCCTTCACGGTCACTTACGAGAGTGAGATCTGATAGAGATAATAAGATAAATATTTTTGGTATTTTTTTTCTATAGATTGGAAAATAAAGATTGCAAAATAGAAATAGCAAATTGATAGGAAAATAATATGATGAAAGATAGACCCAGGGGCCATAGGTTTCACTAGTGGCTTCTCTTAAGATAGCAATTTCTACGGTGGATGAACAAATTACTGTCGAGCAATAGATAGAAAAGCGAATAGTTATGAGAATATCTAGGAATGATCATGTATATAGGCATCACATCCATGACAAGTAGAGCGAAACGATTCTGCATCTACTACTATTACTCCACACATCGACCGTTATCCAGCATGCATCTAGAGTATTAAGTTCATAACAGAGTAACGCATTAGGCAAGATGACATGATGTAGAGGGATAAACTCAAGCAATATGATATAAACCCCATCTTTTTATCCTCGATGGAAACAATGCAATACGTGCCTTGCTGCCCCTGCTGCCACTGGGAAAGGACACCGCAAGATTGAACCCAAAGCTAAGCACTTCTTCCATTGCAAGAATGATCAATCTAGTAGGCCAAACCAAACTGATAATTCGAAGAGACTTGCAAAGATATTTAAATCATGCATAAAAGATTTCAGAGAAAAATCAAATATTTTTCATAGATAATCTTGATCATAAACCCACAATTCATCGGATCTCGACAAACACACCACAAAAAGAATTACATCGAATAGATCTCCAAGAGAATCAAGGAGAACTTTGTATGGCGATCCAAAGAGAGAGAAGAAGCCACTAGCTAATAATGATGGACCCGAAGGTCTGTGGTAAACTACTCACACATCATCGGAGAGGCTATGGTGTTGATGTAGAAGCCCTCCATGATTGATTCCCCCTCCGGCGGAGCGCCGGAAAAGGCCCCAAGATGGGATCTCATGGGTATAGAAGGTTGCGGCGGTGGAAATAGGGTTTCGTGGTGCTCCTGGATGTTTACGGGGTATATGGGTATATATAGGAGGAAGAAGTACGTTGGTGGAGCTGTGAGGGGCCCACGAGGGTGGGGGCGCGCCTGCCCCCCTGCCTCATGGCCCCCTCGCTTCTTTCTTGACGGCCACTTCAAGTCTCCTGGATCATGTTTGTTCCAAAAATAACTCTCCCGAAGGTTTCATTCCGTTTGGTTTCCGTTTGATATTCCTTTTCTGCAAAACACTAAAATAGGCAAAAAAACAGCAATTTGCACTGGGCTTTGGTTAGTAGGTTAGTCTCAAAAATAATATAAAAAGGTAAATTAAAACCCATTAAACATCCAAAACAGATAATATAATAGCATGGAACAATAAAAAATTATAGATACGTTGAAGACGTATCATGCATCATGCCATGATTATGCTTGCATGTTTACTGTGTCGTTTGTTCTTTCCGGTTTGCTTCTCTAGTGCCCATTTCAAGCAAGATGGCCATTGTGAGTGTGAGGATTCGTTGGAATACGCTTGGTTCAACTATTTCATGGAATTAGTCTTCTTCTTAGCGGGATTTCAGGCAAGATGGCCATTGCCTTGGATATCACTACTATCTTTGCTTTGCTAGTTGTCTCAGTGCTATCCCTATGTCTCGATCCCTACCACTTGTCTATCAGCCTACCAAATTGCCATGAAACAACCTCTAACCTTTCGCCATCCCAACAAACTGGTTTGGCTATGTTACCGCTTTTCTCAGCCCCTCTTATAGCGTTGCTAGTTGCAGATGCAGTGTAGGTTGTTCCATGTTGAGACATGTATATCATGGGATATCAGAATATCTGCTATTTAATTAATACATATAAATATATATATACTTGGTTGTGTGTGGCAGGCTCGGCCTTTTGCCTGGTGTTTTGTTCCATTTCATACCGCCCTAGTTGGCGTCATACCGATGTTATGTCCCATGATAAGTGCTCCTAACATGTGTGAGTTTTATGGGGACCCCTGATCACTCATTTTAGAATAAAACTCTTCCAGCAAGGCCCAACTTTGATTTTAAAATTTGTCAACATAATAATACTGATAACTTGTTAACGAGTAGGGAGTTAGCGCTACCCCCGGATTAGTTCAACATAAGCACGTGGACTAGCGCAGATGGTGTTGGTCCAAAACGAGCAGCCTGCAGGGCCACCGCGGGGAAACTCGGGGACTGGTTTTACTTGTAGCTTGTCCCATCCAGTCGTGTCCTGAGAACGAGATACGTGCGGCTCCTATCGAGATTGTCGACACGCCGGGAGGTCTTGTTGATTTAGTTTTACCTTTGACGAGCGGCTTGTCCACTGGAATTCCTTACCGTAAGCATCGTATTATCATTGTGTGAGGATGTTCCATTGGATGCGTGTGGTAATTTATAATGGACTACTTGGAGCACCCCTGCAGGGTTAAATCTTTTAGGAAGTTGTGCTCGCGGTTATGTGTCAACTTGAAATTTATAATATCCGGTTGTAGAGAACTTGACACTAAATCCTAACTAAAATACACCAACCACGTGAGTAACCGTGATCGTCTCTTTTCGAGGGAGTTCGGGAAGAGAACACAGTGGGTTATGTTTTACTTGTAAGTAGTTCAGAATCACTTCTTAATCATTACTGAATGCGACCGATTATGCGTAGTTCACTCTTCTTACTCTTGTACTCGTAAGCTAGCCACCATACAAATGCTTAGTGCTTGCTGCAACCTCATCAATTATCCATTACATACCCATTAGGCTTTGCTAGTCTTGATACCCATGATAATGAGATTGCTGAGTTCTTGTGGCTCACAGATTACTACAACAACAGATGCGGGTACATGTAATGCGATGATCTGATGTGATAGTGATGCTTGCTTGTTTTGGAGTTCTTCTTCTCCTTCTTCTTCTTCGATCAAGGGATGGGTTCCTGGTTGGTAGCCTGGACTAGCAGGGTGAATGTTGTTCTTGTTTTTCATTTGTAGTCGGATTCTGCTCTTCTGTATGATTTTTCCTCTTTTTGTATTGATGTATTCATATGGCAAGAGTATGCCTTTGTATGTATCCCTATCTATGTTGTACATGGTACGATGTAATGATATCCATCTTGAAAATTGTCTTCAATATGCGCTTCTATCCTTGGTAGGACATTTGAGTTCCTCGAGGATAGGACCGCATATTGGGCGTGACAACGCTGATCAGGGCATGGATAACTCTGATTAAGGGCGGCGAGTGGGGAGGGGTGCCCCGTGCGCTCTGATATAGCGCGTAGGTCGCTGGGAAGTGACCTAGAGCGTACTCCCTCTCGCCCGGTGCTGTTTCAATGGGCCGGCCCATTTCGGGGTTTCACCCCCAACCGGTTTTGGGAAGGTTCTGGAACCTTCTCTGAATAGGGATTTTCTGGTTTATTTCGGTTTCTGATTTCTTTTCATCTTTCTTTTCTTTTTGTTCCTTTTCTGTTTTCTTTACGTTTTTCTTTCTTTTATGTTTTCTTGTTTGGTTTTCATTCTTTTTTAATTTTGCGAAAATCTTTTGAATTTGTGGATATTCTTTAAATTCACAATTTTTTTATTAAATGATGACCATTTTTAAGTAGTGATTTTGCTTTTACAAATTCGTGAACAGTATCTTAGATCATGAACATTTTTTAAAACTCACAATAATTTTTTTTGAAACATGAACATTTTTTTAAAATCATGAATATGTTTTTAAATTCGCGAAACATTTTTCTCGAAATCTTGAACATTTTTGAATCATGGAAATTTCATAAATTCACCACCAATTTTGTTGAAATCATGAAATATTTTAAAATTTGTGATCATTTTATGCAAATACGTGAACATTTTACTGAATTCACGAACATTTTTTTGAAATCATGAACGTTTTTTGAAACCGCGAACATTTTCTGAAATCATGAACCATTTTTTAAATCATGAATATTTTTTGAAATCGAGATTTTTTTGAAATCATGATCATTTTTTGAAACCGTGAACACTTTCTGAAATCATGAGCCTTTTTTGAAATCAAGAACATTTTTTGAAATCGCGAACATGTTCTGAAATCATGAACATTTTTTGAAATTCACGAACATTTTTAAATTCATGAACGTTCACTTGAACCATGATTTTTTTGAATTCCCAAACATTTTTAAATTCATGAACAGTTTTTTAAAAATTCATGAACGTTCACTTGAACCGTGATTTTTTGAATTCCCGAACAATTTTTTGAAATCATGGATATTTTTGTGAATTTGTGATTATTTCATTCAACATTCGTAACTTTATCTGAAATTTAGAATCTTTTGATACCCCAAATTATTGAAAAAGGAAATAAATAACAGGAAAAGAAGAAAAAAAAGTGGGTGGCGTCCCGGCACGCACATGGGTCGGCCCAGATGGGTGCCAGGGGAGGGGGGGGGGGGGGCGTTGGCTTGGTTCCCAGCGCGTTATGCGCCCTATAGGCGCTCTCGGGCACCCTCCATGGGGACCGTCTTGTCCGGATGTCCCCATAGCGACCGTTTCGGCGCCAATCCGGACGGCCTATGTTGCGCGAGTGCAGATGCTCTAAACTAAGCAATACTCCCTTCATTCCACAATATAGTGTTGGGCCCGATTCCATTCAAATTCAGTGGTATAATTTTCGCTCCCGCCGCAGTCGATCTCGTTGGTTAAATTTATGCTTAAATTTAGATCTCGAAAAACGCAGGCGCACCAGATTGTGAAATGGAGGGACTATCAAATATAACTGTTTGCACCACCGTGTCCGAGAAATACAAAACACAACCGACTCGTATCTGAAATCGGGCCCCCAACGTCATATCATATTGACAAGAACAGCCCAAATTCCCCGTCTCCACCCAGGGCCGGGGCGATCTAATTTTAATCCCACGCGATCCGATCGACCAAGCTGCTCACGAACATACGGAATCGCCACCGCCGCCGCCGCGTCTCATGGCCAACCACGGGGATCTCTCCCCGCCGACCGACAGCCGCTCCCAGCAGCAGGTTCGCATCTCCCGCCGTTTCCTCGCATACTATCGGTTGCTTTCACTCCCAGGGATTTCCCCACGGGGAGAAACAAATGCGTATATCCGCTTATGCTAGCTTGAACATGATGACATATTCTGACCTCCAATTTTGCATCTTTCAGCCGATTCCAGTCTTGTACCAGTCACGGTACGCCAAAACACCTTAGGTATACATACATACATACATACATACATACATACATACATCTTACAGATATGGCTTGATTCCTTTAATTCTTCTATCTACTTGTACTACTGATATGATATTTGTGCGCGCTGCAGGGCACTCCGCTTTCCTTTGTGCTCTACTACACGCCACTTCCTCCAAGTACTGCCACTCCTCCGGTAATTCCTACTAATTCACCACCTCCTCTTGTTCTTTCACGTGTCCAAGTTCAAGAATTTGTTCAGTAGGATCAGTTTCTCACCGACGATCTATCTGATTAAGCAGAGCCCCGTGCACGAAGATGGAGCCACAAGGGTGCTCTGTTTGACCCGCATGTTTTCACCCGATCGGCTCGCGGACGATGTGTATTACCGCAACTTCTGCTGGTGGATGACGGTAGAAGGGCGGAGACACGGTGGTAAACTGGTGAGAGCCGTGGTCCCACGGCCTGACCCCAGCGGTGCTCCGGTCCCCGGAGTTGGCAAGGTGAGGGACTACAGTTTAGTCTCTGATTTATACTCCCTCTGTAAAAAAATATAAAAGTGTTTAGATCATTACTGGAGTAGTAGTTTATTTCGACAGAAGATGAGGTGAGATCTCGTAACAGGGGGAAATTAATCAGCCTTTTTGTATTGCATTGCAGGTGTTTCTCGAGTACGCGGATCTCGACAGCTCAACACATTCAAAGACGATGTTGCACTTGACGTGGTTTCGCGGGAGGCAGGTGATTGCCGTGTTCTACCCTGAGGACAAGTTTGCTGATGGCAACTACGACGGATAAAACGTGATTATTCCCCTGTGTGTGGCTTTTATGCTCGATATGCTGTCAATGACATTGAGCTATGGGCTCGGCGGTTTTGCTGTCCTCACCGCAGTAATGTTGCTTGGAACCATAGATCAGCCGCACCTATACTCGGTGCCGTACATCGGCTCACATCATGTTCGGGATTTGTGCCTAACGCCCATAATATTTTATGACAAGAATCATCAACCATTGTTTAATAGCCCTAGTGTTCCTAATAAACCTACTGCATGGAGAGTGCCATAAGGAATAAAATAGAAACTTTGCATCAGTGCATGTAGTTTTCTCCATGCGGTCAGCACTGTTCAACATTTTGTATTGCCTTATTATGTGCAACATCATTGTTTTTGTTTTTTTACATGTCTGTGCATCAACATGGTTATTTGGGTCATCTATATCTTTTGAATAATTTCTTGAAAAATAAAATCGTAGCAACAAAAGGATAGAGATGGTTATGTGAAAGCACATGAAATCTTTCTTTTTTTGACAGCACAAGAGTTCTTTTCTTCTAAGAACGCAAAAGTATCCTTTTTGATGAAAAAATAACATGAACACACACAGAAACATCGATGTACCATGCGTACACGGTAGCCATTCTATAAATAAATAACCAAAAATATACTAATTGCTTTATTTGTATGGGACAACCAGGAGGGGAAGCAGCACTGCTTGGGCCCACATAGATTCAAAAAAGAAAGGGTGTAGGCCTGGTCCCTTCTAGAATTAGCTTAATCTTTGAAGTTTGAGTGATAAGCTGGTGTGTATCCCCATGAAAGCAGTATTAATCGAACGGCATCGAGCGTGGGTGCAGGTGGACCATGGTCCTGAATCTCGCCTCTCGTCCTCACCGATAGGGAGGCTCTCCAATCGGGGACAAATTTCATAATTTCCCGCCTAAGCGGGCTGTAATGTTTTCTTTCTGTTCCCCACCTTGTAACCTGCTCATGATGGCCTCGGCCTAACATTATGTATGCCTCTTCCAGTTGCCAATATAAAAAACGGTGGGGAGCCTGTGGATAAATTTGTGCTGTTACTTTGAAAGTGGCAGACTCTTGAGTACATATAAAATGAAAGACTCTTGAGCTAAACTTTTCAGTTTCATCAAGGTCACACAAAGAAAGTTGACATATTTTTTGAAGGCAGCGAAAGTAAAGATATTTGAAATTTGTGTTTACATTCAGTTTTCTAACTAAAATTTTGTATCAAGAGAGTCGAAGCAGCGCGCTTGTGCTTCCAAATGCCGATGTTTTCTCCTGCAGCCCATGCCTAACTTCGCCTGTCAGAGGTCCATAGTCTGTACTCTAAAGCGAGCCAAGCAAAAAAATTTCATTTGAAGAACAGCAGCATTCTGAATATTTGTAAATTACCACTTTGATGCCCGACTTGACAAGTTATCCCACTAAGTTCATGGATGGAGTCTCCAAGTTGAGAAGCCTGTACTCAATAAAACTGTTACAAAACTGAAGACACGAAAAACACAATTGTTAGATATGACTGATACAAAGGCATACTGCCCATGTTGTGACTTTGAAAGTGCCAACAGTGTAGCTAGATTAGCTTTCACCATTCTCAATCCTTGTCTACATGTAAAGTGATGAGTACAGTACATATCAAGTAATCCAGCAGTGTAAATTGACAGATTCTTGAGCTGAACGTTTCCAGTTTCATCGAGGTCACACAAAGAAAGTTGACACATTTTTTAAAGGCAGTGAAGTACAGATGTTTGAAGTTGTGTTTACATTCAGTTTTCTAACCAAGATTTTCTATCAAGAGATTCTTGACGCTCATGATGATTCATACAAGAAAAGAGGAACACTCTAAATTTTTGTAAATTACCACTTTGATGCCGGACTTGACAAGTTATCCCACTAAGGTACGGGGTACGGTCCTGGCCAGATCCAGAGTTCCACCATTGCTGATCACATCCAGGCTTTCACCCCCTTTCTAGCCAACCAAATTCACATTTATTGTGAGAAAAATAAAGAGGAGTGCTAAATTCGTGTTTCCACCAAATCTTGAACCCCCAAGTTCTTTGTGTGATTTTTTACTCTTGGGTTCGTGGGAATTCTGTGCGGATTGGAGTCACAGGGAGCTTTCATGTTTTGGATTTATGCTTCAGGCTTGTTTGTGAGTGCATTAGGGCATCTTCAACGGGGATCCGCAAATTTCCTCCCTCGCCTGTCCGCGGACAGGGGGACCAGTCCGCAGACACGAATGCAGGAGTCGGCCATCTAACATTGCTTGCATACATTTCAAACACTTTTTCAACAAAACGGATAAAGTTCATGCAAACATGACAGATTTTCATATAAACCGGACGAGATTCATGAAAAGACGCCGGATTTTCGTTACAAGAACAAAAAAAGAAACCCGACCCTAAACTATCCTACGGTTTGACCACCGGCGGTAAGACCCGTGAAGGGAAGATACGGTCTCCGACGAGGAAGAGTAGAACACGGGAGACAAACTGGCCCACATGGGACACAAGGCCCCGCCGCCTCCCGTGCCCTACTCATCCTTGGAGGAGTCCGTCCGTCGAAGGTGGACATGAGGTCCACGATGGAGATGGTGACACTGTCGCTGTCGTCGTCCAACCGGGCCGCCCGATAGTTTGTCGGAGGCGCAACTGGCGTTGTTCTCATCCACGATCGTCTGTAGCCATGCCTCCACGGCCGCTTATTGGTGAGCGGCGGCTTGAGCCCAGACGGCCTCGTAGATCTCACGCTTCTCTGCGACGAAGCTAGGGTTCGCCACGGCCATGGCCGCCACGGCCTCCTCGTTCACACACTCGGCATCAATCTAGCCCCCTCCGCTAGCCGGTGATGCTCTAGGAGAAACAAGTTGTAGCGCTACTTCTCCTCCGCTTGCCGGAACACCAACCGAGGAGCTGACACAGGCTGCTCCTCCTCCGCCATGACGACGTCGTAGTGCTCCTGCGCCTGCTCCATGGTCAGGCCGGCATGCACCGACGCTGGTCCGGCGCCATGTCATCGTCGAAGCACGTGGGGTCGTCGTCGGAGACCTCGGGCGAACTGGCCGGCATGCCCTGCTCGATCCAATGCGGTCTTGAGGGTCGGTGTTGAGGGTGCCCTTAGTTGGTTGAGGCACTTGGAGACGTAGGCGAGACATTCGCAGTCATGAGGGCATTCGTTGGCTTTCACCTCTCCAACGAAGATTAGTACCCACATACATCTTCCTCTCGAACACTTGTGATTTATCTATCTTAGTAAGGTTTACGATGTGTAGCTTATCGCAGTCTGCTTGTGCGTAATGTTACATCATATAGGTTACTCACCCTAATTGTTTTCATAGAGAACTTACTATTTAGCATTGCCTCTAAGAGCATCCCCAGCCGCGCCTCCAGGAAGGCCTCCCCAGGCGATTTTTTCGCGCCGGCGCCGAAAAAACGGCCCAGTCACGCCCCCAGGAGTCCGATTTTCGCCGGCCTGGGCCGAAAACAGCGCCGGCGGACCCAGGCCGAACCCGGCGCGCTGGGGGCCGCCCGGGGGCGCCGGGGCGAGCTGTTTTGGCGCGAAAAAGCTGCGGGCCAGCCGCGTCAGCGACACGGCGCCTCGTCTTCCCTCAACGGCCTCGGTTCCCGCGGGGAATTAATGGCAAGGCTGCCAGCCTTGCCATTGATTCCTCATGGGCGGCGCGTCACGGGACGGCGCGCCGACGCCTCCCCTCCCTCGCACGCGTACACACGGGCGCGGCGCGGCTATATAGCCGGTGGCCTCACTCACCTGTGCCCACACCAGCCCCGCCCCTCGTCGCCGCCCAGCCCCTCCCTCTACCTCTCCCGAGCGCCGCCGCCCAGCCCCTCCCTCTCCCTCTCCCGATGGCAGAGCGTTTCCCCGGAGACGAGGCGGCGGCCAACGGCTTCGGCCGCCGTTCGCTCCGCGAACAGGAGTCCTGGCTCCTGTTCCAGGCGAACATCCAGGCGCCGCCGGACATGCGCGTCGGGCCGACGGGCTGGAAGCTCAACAACCGGGGGGGGGGGGGGGGTTGACCATTCCCCCGCTGCCCGATGCCGTGGCCAAGCCCAAATACTTCGCCGAGAAGGTCGAGGTCGTGCGCGCCTCCCTCACCGACGCCCAGCTATCCCTCCCCCAGTACGCTGCCGACAACCACGCGGCTTGGGCGGCGTACTTCGAGCGCCGCCAGCAGCAGCGGTTGGCGTCCACCAACGACGCGCCGGTGGTCGGCGGCCTGAAGAACAGCGAGGGGCGCCACCTGTGGTGGGGCATCCCCGGCCGCACACTCAAGGGCGTGCTGACGTACCTCGAGGGCGGCAACGACCCGCCGTTGGCGTACCCCCCGGCGAGGGTGGACGCCCCGGCGCACCACCAACGCGCCGGACCATGGGCGCCAAGGAGGTTCGGGTCCTCCTCTTCTTCTTCCTCCTCGCGATCTTCCTCGCACTCCTCCGGTACTCCGGCCCTGCTCGGCGTCAAGGCCGAGCCCGCGGTGGAGATGCCGCTCGGCCGGCGCACTCGCAGCGCCGGCATCGTCATCAACGAGGGCGGCCGGCGCGCCTCCTCGTCGGCTCCTTCTCCGCGCTTCGTCAAGGCAAAGACGGAGCCGGCCGCGCCGGTGAAGACGGAGCTCGACGACGACGACGCGGCCCTGGAATGGGCGCGCAGGGACTCCATAGCGATGGAGAAGGAGCGCCAGTGCGCCGCCCTGCGCCGCTTCGTGGAGCGCCAACGCGGCCGCGACGAAGGCGGAGTGGTCGTCATCTACGACAGCGACGACGACGATGCGTCGCCACCAGTCTGCCATGGCGACGCCGGGTCTAGCAGGGGCACCCGCGTCAAGGACGATAAGGTCGACGACGACGACGGCGGTGAGGATGGCGGCGACGGTGGCGACTTCAGCCAGTTTTTTTAGATTAGTTCATATATGTGCTATGTAATGAAATTTCGCGAACTTTGTCGAAATATATGCCCAAGTTGGCCGAAATTTATCGTGTTTAGCCGAACTTCGCCGAACTGTATGCCAAAATTTGCTATACATCTTTGATTTTTAAACGCGCCTGGGGGCGGCCCTGGGGCCGGCGGCTGGGGACCAACTCGCCTTTAGATCCAATTTTTGCGCCGGCTCACTTTCAGGCGGCGATTTTAGGCGCCCCTGAGGGACCAACGGCTGGAGATGCTCTAAAATGAACTAAGAAAAAGACAATTTGGTAATTGCCTATTCACCTTTATCTAGTTGATATCTTTAATCCTTCACTTTGCGAAGGTTGCGGCCTCGTTGCAAGTATGTAGATATGCTTTGCACTTGCTCCGAAGAACGAAGGTAAGAAACGTTGCACTTGCTCCGAAGAACGAAGGTGGGTGATGCAGTGAAGGAGTCTCTCGCGCCACTGTCGTCACAGCGAACCCGAAGCTAGCGATCAGTAGGAGAATGCAACCGGACTCCATTTGCCCCATACAGTGGGATGCATGCATGCATAAATTGTTTGGGACCTTGCTCCATGAGGCGTGGAATATATATAGGATGATCGACAGCATGGCACATACCCCGTGTAAAATTATGTACCATCAATGCTGGGATGATATTTTAGCGATATACAATTATGCTGGTGTATACTATGCTTAATTACATACAGTGATACATGGTGTCAATATCAAATCACCGACAAATTAATCTTGGTTTTCTTTATCACGCAAATAAAGTTGATGCATGTAACCTGTTTCCTGCATACACAACAGATAGTTGAAGATCAAGCTTCAGCTACCCAAAATTAAGTAGATTTCTTACTAGGCCAGTATGGTCATGAACTCATGATATCATATATTCATGCATGAGTGGTTTCATTACATGCCGGCATCACAACTGAATCTGTAATCACTCGCCAGATCCACATCATCAGAACAAATCACGGAAATTAAATCAGACAAGATCGAGAACGTAAATGGATTTCCATCACAACTTCACAAGACACATATGTATATATGAAGTAATCAGCAGAGAATCCCATTGTACTAATTTAGTTAGTCAGACGTAGTGATTGCTGTGGTCTGCCCCATAGGGCTTGCTTTGTAGTATTTGCACCAAAGAAACCGCAGCAAAGCCGCCATTTGACCTCTTATCATCAACACAGCCTGCCCAATCTGCATCCAGAATACTCTCAGCAAAGTTGACGACGAGCACCGAACGGTTAGCCCGGCAGACACAACCCCCTTCACAAACCGAACAATTCTCTTCACAGCCTCCCAATGACCATCAGTGGGACAAGACAAATACTGACACATCAAGATTATAGTTTCATAAAAGCAGTCAATACAAGAGTTACAATTCATAGATAATGCAACAGGTTCTACAGTACAAAATGGGAAGCTTATCATACTGCCTAGCTCGCTTGAGGAGCTTATCAAAATTGGTATAGTAATAAGTGAAAGAAGTTTCTAGCTGTTGACTGTGATTTTTGTTCATGGAGTATTGACTTAGTGTTTAGCAGAGATCAGATATAATACAACGCACTTTATAGTAAATAAGATACTGCAACATGCATTTCCCTCATCAAATATTTCTTATTTATGCAGCACAGAAGTTTCCAGATTTACATCCTACAAAAGTGGCCAGTAGACCGCCATGATAACTACATATTCTTTCATCAGCTTGTAAGAAAATATAGCACATACCAGCATAACCAGACAACTCATAAAGCTTCAACTGCTCCAATCTAGCAAAAGTAATGGACACATATCATGGGTTCTGACTGAAGATACGAAGAGGAAGGGCATTTTGACATTTGTACAAAAAATAGTTTTGATTATTAGAGAAAGCATGTAAATGCCTGTCATGTACAATATACAAGGTGGGCAAAAACATTTCACAGTTTCTTTTGTTAGCAGAGTTTGAATCAGAGAGTGTCCATCCGTGCATATTTTCCAAGTAAAATAAGAGTGTTAGGAGTCTTCATGCAAGGAACTGTTGTCATTTACTCAGAAACTTCGAATGGCAGATTATACAGGTCACGGAGCAAACATATAAACACACCGACGTATATCGTTCGTGCATGTTGCCGAATTGCACGCATGACCATGGCATCTTTGGCGCCAATTCTTTCCTGGGCTTTTCTTTTTTGCCACCTCTGTACCGTCCTTCGATTCCATATACAGAGTTCACAACTACCTCATTTGGATTGTAAGATTGACCTCTCATCATCTCATATTTGAAATGTTTCATGACTGCTCTAGTCAATCTTGCGTTCATGTCTACCTACTGGTCAGCCTCCCCTCTCTTTGCAATTACCAAAAAAGGCTTTCGTCCCGTTTTATAAATAAAGCACCCACCAAGCACAAAGTAACAAGGTAGTGACAGAACACAACACACACCCACACGCAACGCCACTGCAAGTCAGGTACCACACAAACACGCACAAACATAACACACGCCCCAAGTTCCGCTGTGGGCACAGCACAACAAGCCCAACACAAATGTCCGACGAAACAACCCAAGACGGCGGCGGCGGAGGCGACGCCATGACGAACTAATCTGGTTTCGGAGGTGGTGGGGGGAGTGGCGGCGCCAACCGGAGAGCCATCGCACGAAGCTGGGTGATGATGGAGATGATGGCGTCTCTCTCCCTGGGCCGGCTAAGCGGCCGCCAAAGCTGCGAGTAACCTGACCATTTGAACAAAGTGTCAGTAGCATGACGAAGAGGGATATACTGAACCACAAGTTTATTCCTAACAGTCCACAACGTCCAGGCCATGACCCCAATGGTCAGCCACCTAGTGTGGCGCAACGCGGGTGGGATCGCCTGGAGTTCGGCAAAGAGAGCGGGGAAATTGTTATGGTCCCAGTTTCCACCCACAATCTCGCGGAGACAGCTCCAAAGAAACTGCGCGGACACGCAGGTGAAGAAGATATGGTTCGAATCTTATTCAGGCCCACAGAGCGGGCAGCGCCCATCCCCAGGGCCATTGCGTTTCAGAACCTCAACGCCACATGGGAGGCGACCGCGAATCCATTGCCACAAGAATATCCTAATTTTCAGGGGGAGGCGGATCTCCCAAATGGAGGAGAGCGCCTCATGGCCAAGCGAAGGGGTGATGGCCTGGTATAGAGATTTGGTGGAGAATTGCCCAGACGGCTCTAGCCGCCATCTGGCACGGTCATCGTCCGTCGAGAGCTCAGGTTCGTGTAGTGCAATGCAGTCGAGCAGCTCCTGCCAGTCCTCGATCTCAGCAGGACTGAAGGGTCTTCGGAACGCTAGTTGCCCTAAGTCAATAAGGGAGGTCGCCACGGAGATCTGTGGCGCAACCGCGATGGAGAAGAGGTCCGGAAATCGGGCCGCAAGGGGCGAGTCGCCAGCCCACCTATCAAACCAGAATAGAGTGGCGGTGTCGGACCCAACCTCAATCGAGGTTTCGATCCGAAGGACAGGGAGGAGCTGGATGATGGACTGCCAGAACTGTGAACCACCCGAACGCTGGCAGAAGGCGAGAGGCTGACCCCGGAGGTACTTCTGCTGAATCATGCGGAGCCATAGTCCACCATCACCATTCGCGATCCGCCAAAGCCACTTAGTCAGAAGGGCAATGTTCATGCGTTTGGAGGACATGATACCCAGACCGCCCTGGTCGCGGGGTTTGCAGATCTCCGACCACCTGACCATGTGGTACTTCTGCTTATCTCCCTCGCCGGCCCAGAAGAAACGCCCCTGGACGGTGGCAATCTCGTGATGGAGGGTCTCAGGAAGGCTGTAGAAGCTCATGATGAATAACAGTAGACTGGAGAGGGATGAGTTAATGAGCACAGTGCGGGCCGCTTTCGAGAGCCATCTACCCTGCCAGGGTTCAATCCGGTGTTGAAGCTTTCCCACCATGGGGCGGATCTCGGCCACCATAAGCCTGGAGTCGCTAATGGGGATCCCCAGGTAAGTCGTGGGGAAGCAACCGAGGTGGCAGTTAAGCTGATCCGCAATGCTCTGGCGCTCTTCTTGGGTGTAGCCCAAGACCATCACCTCACTCTTGTCAAAGTTGATCTTAAGGCCGGCCATTTGCTGAAAGCACAGCAGGAGAAACTTGAGGTTGGAAATATCGCTCTCCGAACCCTCCACCATGATAGTGGTGTCATCCGCATATTGGAGGAGGGAGACTCCATTCCCCCCAACCAGATGCGGTACTATTCCCTTAATGTGGCCAGCTGCCTTGGCCCTGTCAAGGATGGCCGCCAGGGCATCAACCACATGTTAAATAGGAACGGGGAGAAGGGGTCGCCCTGACGCACCCCACAAAGTGTGGGGAAGAATGGGACAATCTCCCCATTGATGTTCACTGCAGTGCAACCCGAGGAAACCATCTGCATCACCCTGGTCACCCAACGGTCATCGAAACCCTTACGAAGGAGACATTCCCGAAGGAAGGTCCAACTAACCGTGTCATAGGCCTTGTGGAAATCCAGTTTCAGGAAGACTGCCTTGAGGTGTTTGGAGTGCACCTCATGGAGCGCTTCGTGGAACACCAAGACTCCATCAAGGATATAACGGCCCTGAATGAAGGCTGACTGGTCCGGGTGGGTGATCCGGTCAGCGATAGGAGCTGCCCTAATGGCGTACCCCTTGGCAAGGATGCGGAAGATGGCATTAATCACCGTAATCGGCCGAAATTGTCGGATGTCGGACGCCCCAGCCACCTTGGGGATGAGAGTGATTACCCCATAGTTCAGCCGGGCAAGGTCAATGGATCCTACAAAGAACTCGTCAAACAGGGCAATCACCTCAGGTTTGATCACCTCCCAGAAAGTCTGGAAGAACTAGACTGGGAGTCCATCCGGCCCAGGAGCCGAGGATGGGTTCATGCTCTTAATTGCCGCCCACACTTCAGCCTCAGAGAACGGGGCCGTGAGGGCCGCGTTGTCCAAGGGCGTGACGCAGCAGTGGGCCGGCCAGATATCTTGTGCTAAGGCAAGACCTCCCCGAGGGGAGGCAGAGAATAGGTCTCTGTAAAAGCCGTCAACATGGGCCCGGATCTCCTCAGGCCGCTGAAGGAGGGTCGCTCCGTCCCACAGGAGGGGGATGGAGTTACCGCGTCTGCAGCCATTAGCGATGGCATGGAAGTAGGCCGTATTGGCGCCCCCTTGAGGACCCAATTCTGCGTACCTCGTAAGCGCCAGTATGCCTCCTTGTCGGTGTAGATGACCATGAGCTGATCTTCCAGGTCATATCTAAGCATCCATTCGTCCGCCGATAGGCTGGCGGCGTCAGCCCGCAGGTCAAGGGCCTGAATGTTCTCAAGGAGGGCTTTCTTCCGCTCACGGATATCCCGGCCCACATTGGCGCCCTACCGAATTGTCGTGACCGTTTGGCACAGAAATGCCATGAATCAACGACGGAGAGGGCATGGTGGGGGGCATCACGCGCCTCTCGCCATCTGGCAACCACTACGGCAGTAAATCCAGGCTGGAGAAGCCAGAAGGTTTCGAAGCGGAAGCGGGGCAGCAGGGGTGGGCGTTCATTCTCCGAAGAAAGGAGTAGGGGGACATTGGTCTGAACCAATCCGCGTAATCGCCTGGAGCGAAGCTAGGGGGCAGCGAATGTCCCACTCAGGGGAGGCGAAGACCCGATCGAGGACCGAGCGAGTCGGATCAACTTGGCAGTTTGTCCAAGTGAACTTGGCCCCGACTCGATCGAGCTCTCACAGCCCCATGTCAGCAATGTAGTCATTGAACATTTGCATGCGAGGGAAGTTCACTAAATTATTGCTCTTGTCTTCTTCCGTCCTGATGAGGTTGAAGTTGCCGCCCATTACCACCGGTAGCTGGGCGGAGGCTACCTTCCTACGGAGCTCCGCAAGGAAGGTCTCAGACCGGCGGTGATCGGCAGGGCCATAAACCGCAATGATTTCCCATTTGAAACCGAGGGCCCGCTCAAACACCTCCATGCTAACGAAGAACTCTCCCCGGTCCATGCTTCCTACCTCAAAGGTGGCATCCTTCACGCCTAGGAGGATGCCACCTGAGTGGCCCGTACTCCCACTAGAAGGGAGCCAATGCCAAGCGAACAAGTCGGAGCTCAGATGCTCAAGTTCCGACAGGGAGAATTCGGTACGCATTGTTTCTTGGATTACCACAATGTCGATTCGCTCGGTTCGCATGTATTCTATGAGTTGGCGGCACAGACCATCTTGGCCGAAACCGCGGATGTTCCAGAAGAGGGTCCGCGTCACGCATCCATCGGGGGGCTGCTTGACCCCAAGACACGTGAGGCGCTCTGGGCGCGGATGGCAGCAGTACGCGAGCGGGTGCGGCCCCGGATCTCACCCGGTGCGGCCGCCACGAGGGAGGCGACACTCGGAGAAACCCCGGAAGGGGCGGCCGATGAGGGGGGAGACGAGCACGGGCCTCGGCCAAATGACCATCGAGGATTTCCCGCGCGCGTATCGCCTCGATCTGAACTAGAGGGGGGCAACCTCCCCCCTGAACACTATGGCCGAGTTCGCTGCCACCTTAGCTAGGTGGCCAAGCGGAGCCGACTCCAAAGCAGAGAAGGAACAAGTAGCCGAGGTGGCCGGAATGGATGGGGTACCTGACTCGAGGTTCCTGGAAGCGGACCGAAGTGCAACCCGCTCGGGAATGGGCAGAGCTGGGCTACCCGCCGGCCTGGTCGCCTCAATCCGAGCGTTGCGTCGCGAGGAAGTCACCGGGGTCGAGGTCGACCGGCCCCTCCTGGTGTACGCCGCAGACCGAGGCGGGAGTGGGGGGCGGCCACCGAGGTGGCCACCAGCCCACACCCCCCACCGAGGGTGGTGCACGAGGGGGCCGAGGGGCGGGTCGGCGAAGAGGCGGGCGCGGCCGGGAACAGAGCCATCGGCACCGGGGTCACGTCCAGTACAGGGGGGGGACGCAGGCATCCCCAGGTCCGCCCGACCCGGGGTGGCGCGGGGAGAGGGAGGGGCGGATCCCCTTCCGGGACCGGCCCATCCCCCTCGGGAGGTGAAGGAGCATCCGGCGAGGATGGGGAAGCAGGCAAGGAGACGATCCCAGTGGAGAGCTCAGCGATGATGGAGGGAGGCACACCGGCAGGGGAGCGGGGGGACGACGTCGGGAAAACGGCAAGGCTCACGTCGGAGGCATCACTTCCGTCCGAAGGGGGTGTGGGGGCTGCCCCGTGGCCGCAGCCGGCGCCCGAGCCACCCCTGGAAGCAGCTGGGGGAGGAGGAGCGCGAGGGCTGTCCTCAGACTCGTTGTCGTCGTCCTCTGATCCAGAGTGCCGGTCATGGCGGGGGCCACGATCACTGCGGTGCCCCCCGGGCCCCCACCATCGGGGCCGCCCAAGAGGCTGTCGTCGGGGATGCGGGGGCGGCCGATGTGGTTCGGCGGCTCGGGAGAGATCCGGAGGTCGAACCCCTGGTCGTTGAAGAACACCCGGACCGTGGCCCGGAGCTTGGACGAGTCAAGGCATTTGACCTTGACCCGCACCTCCTCCTCCTTGCGGAGTGAGAGCTCGTCCACTACGACCACCTTACCGAGGAGGTGGGACATGTTCCAAATGACCCTCTCCGAGCGCGCGATGTCGGGGAGGCCGCCGATGAGAATCCATGCCGTGTCAAGGACGGCCACAGCCAGGGGGTCCCGGACCGACACAGAGATGTCCACTACCAGCTTGTAGAGCGCGAGGGTGATGTCGCCGCTGCGGGTGCCGTAACCGTGACTGACAACGTTGGGGAAGACCACCGAGAAATGGTTGCCAGATAGAAGAGTGGCCTGCCAGTCCCAAGTGCAGTGGTAGAGGTGGTTGAGCTCGGCCTCGATCATCTCTAGGGACGCCACCCCGTCTCGAACGGTGACGATCGCGAGGAGCGAGGGTGAGGGAGGAGGGAGGTCCGAGACCTCAATGTGGAAGAAGCCGAGACCCTCAATCCCATGCCCGTACATCATCGACTCCTCCAGCATCGGCCGATCTGGGCAAAGGGAAGCCGGATGGCCAGAGTCGGCGCAAACGAAGCAGCACTAGGGGTGGGAGCATGCCACCTGGGAGTGTTCGGCAATGCCGCAGTTGAAGCACTTGATGAGGTCGGCGGCCTGGTCATCGGGGAGGAGGGCGGTCAGAGCGGGGATGGTTGGGTCGCGCGCCGAGGAGTGGAGGAGGCCGGGCCGGAGCCCCTCCCCATGCCCCTCTTCTTCTTGCGCTTGGGGCCTGCCTTGCCCCGACCAGCACTGTTGGTGCCCGGCGGAAAGCTAGGCTCACTGCGAGGGGGCTGGTAGTGGCGCGGCTCCGCGAGAGGCACAGGGGATGCGCACGGGCAGGGGAGCGGGATCGCCCGCTTCGGCGCGGCGAGCAGTCGCCATCACGGCGGCGAGGAGGGGATGGGGACAGGTGGCGCTGAACCCGCCAGTCGGCGGCCTGCGCAGGCGAGCGGGACCTAGAGCGGTCCCTGTGTTCAGCCCGGACCGACCAGCGACGGGGAGGAGAGCGGTATTCAGAGCGTGGGGGCAAGCGACGGTCAGAGCGGGGAGGGGAGCAGCGGTCGAAGCGGGGAGGGGAGCGGCGGCCATCGCGAGCCGACAACTGACGGAGGAGATCGGTCTCGAGGCGCGCCGCGTCAGGGGAGGGGCGGGGCGCCGCGTGGTGCTCGTCCGCCCGCCGCTTGTGGCGGGGGGCCCTGTCATCCCACGCGCGGAGCATGGCCGCCGGTGAGGATGGGGCTGAGGGGGCACCGGACAGAGGGGCGGCGGCTGGGGGGGGGCTCGGGGGAGGATCTCTAGGGTTCCAGGCGCGGCCACGGGGGTGGAGTGCGGGATTGGGGGGCGCGGGAGCCCAGCCGGGAGCCAGATAGACTGGCGGACCGCGTGGGCCGGCCCATGGGCGTCCGCATGGGGGAGGCCCAGAACAGAGGGTGTAGCGGTCCGGCAAGGGACAACCGGCCCAAGGACCGTCCGGCCCAAAGCCTCATGGCCCAGCCAGCGGGGCAGGGGGATGGGCGCGAGGGTTTCCCTCGTCGCCGTCATCCCTGCTGCGGCCGGTGCCGGAGCCAAGGGGGGAGCGGGCCAAGATCGCTATGGGCCCCGGCTGGGGGAGAGGCGAAGCGAGGATGAGCCGAACGCCGCGATGAAAGGCCTGAAGGGTGAGGTGCGGCGAAGAGGGGGGATGCACCGAGCCGCCGCGACGCGAGGGGGAGCAATGGCCGGGGAAGGAGGGGACCCGAGGGGCGCGGGGCGCCAGGAGAAGCACGCCTGTCCCTGGTCGGACCACCCTACGACACCCCACGCCTGAGCGCGGTGGCGGCGAGCGGCCCTGAAGCCCAAGGAGGCAGCTTTCTGGGACGGGGATGGGTGCGCAGCACCCACGGGCCGGCGAGTCCGAGCGGGGGTAGTGGAGCCGCCCTGCCAGGGCGAGGGGACAGTCACCACCCGAGCCACCACCGGCCGCGGTGGCGTGTCGCGGCGGACCACCGGACGACCGGCCGCCACATCCTCGACCTCCGCGAGGTCAGCCCATCGAGGCATCGGCGTCGGCGCCAGGGCCAGGGGGAGGGAGGAGGTGGGGACGGACGGGGTAGTCAGCGGCGAGGGGCCAGCAGGGGCGGCCGACGGCGGCGGAAGCGGGGGCGACGAGGCCGCGGGCGGCGGGTCGCCGGAGGCCGCAGGCGGCTGGTTGTAGGAGCTCGTCTCCCTCTCTAACTTTCGGATCAATTGGTTTGACCGCATTTTCATCCCCCCGCCATTTACTTTCCGGGCAATAGCCGATAGGGACTAGACAGAGGTGCCCAGAGCTTTGCTTCCCACGGGTCCGCTTTGCAATTACGCTGCCAACCAAATACAAACGGTCAAGTGCAGATTTGGTATGACTTGTTAGAATGAACACAATTTTAGCATCACACAAACCTGCTCTTCAGAATCTTCAATGCCGTTCATCGCTTTTAGAAGAGGATTCCTTGGTCGGACAGGGGGCGGCTGGTTGTGGTCTGCACGATGCAATGCTACAACCAGCCATGGTTCATGAGAGTCATTGTCAATACCCTGCAAGACAACCTGAACTGTCTAATTCGTCGCTAGCATGGTACTGACTACAAAATGAGCAACTATATCTAGAATTTACCCCAAGCAGGCATACAAGGTCCTGGGAGGAGCAGTTATTGCCACCGTTGGTGTATTTACATCCCCGTAACAAATATTGTAACAAACTTAACAAGAATATAGGTTCTAGAATTCATAAGCGGATATGCCTCTGCCAGCGAATCAAATTTAATTACCATTTGTATTTACAAGTATTTTACATAGCCACTGAATACCCAAAGTTTCTCACTGACTAAAAGAGAAAATACGAAGGGCCTGGGCAGGGCAACTAGCTGGCGAGAGAAGAGACGAATCCCCAACTTAGTAGATACAGAGAGAAGCTTGACCAACAATGGCGCCGCTGGCTACTCACCCAATAATCTCACAAGCCTTCTACACCGGCTGCAAAAGTCAGAAGGAACTGGGAACAAATCGTCATCAGATACCGCTTCTTCCCAGCTTCTGCGAAGCGCGCAACCTGAATCAATGTGGAACAGGATAGGGGGATATTTGGGCCATACCTGAGGAAGAAAGTGCAAGACGGTGGTGGAGTCGAAACCCACATCGCACGATTCACGGGAGGGGGGCGGTCAAAAGTTACAAGACGATGTGAAAATTTACAGGGGATGAGTTGACGTCATGCGAAAAGGCACTACCGGAATCGCCCCCTATGCCGACGGCCATAGGCCTGAGTCACGTCGGGATAGACCTATGCCGACGGCCCCCGTCGGCATAGGGCCGTCGGCAACATATGCGTCGGCACAGCCAGGGAGGCCGTCGGCATATATGATACGCCGACGGGGGCCGTACATCTATGCCGACGGCCCCGGCCGTCGGCAACTATCACGCCTAACGACGGCCGCCGTCAAGTCTGCCCAACGACTGGTCGCCACGTGGCACCCCTATGCCGACGGCCTAGCCGTCGGCTTAGTCAAAAACTATGCCGACGGCTCGACCGTCGGCATAGGTGTGCCACGTGGCGACCAGCCGCTGCTCGTGGACCAGGGCTATGCCGACGGCTGGGCCGTCGGCATAGTTTGAAACTAAGCCGACGGCCAGGCCGTCGGCATAGTCCTTCATACAGAGCTCCCAGTAGCTGACACGTGGGCGCCTATGCCGACGGTCTAGCCGTCGGCACATTTTTTAAACTAAGCCGACGGCTAGGCCGTCGGCATAGGTGCCACGTGTCAGCTACTGGGAGCTCACGCTAGCCCTATGCCGACGGCCTAGCCGTCAGCATAGTTTGCTTTTGCTTTTTCTTTTCTTTTTTCTGTTTGTTTTCAAATCAATTCAATTCAAATAACAGCACATATCAGCAGATATATATGATGTGATAGACATATAAAACACAACGAGATATCATCCGGCACCATCACAACAATATATGCATAAGCATCATCACACACAAGTCTCTAAATGAACATCATCACAACCAACATAAGCATAAGCATATAGAGAAGCACACAAGTCATCTAAATGATCATCACCACACACAAGTCATCTCAAGCATCATCACCACACACAAGGATCATCGAGCACCGCGGAGGTCGTCACCGCCAAGACGGCCGAAGCCCAGGTCGTCACTGCTAGCGGCAGCGCTACCGCCAAGACCGCCTCCGCCTCCACCTCCGCCTCCACCTCCGCCTCCGCCTCCGTGGATCGGAGTGGTCGGGCTCCGTGTCTCCGGAGTGCTGCGAAGACCACCACCAACGGTAGATCCACCTGTTCCCTGGATGTTGAAAATACATATGCACGGGATATATGACTGTGTTGAAAGGCATGACATGCTTTGGGTGAATAGATTGGGGATGAACTAACCGGCGAGGGGCCAGCGTTCTGTGCCACAAACTCCTCAAAGCTCATCAGCACTGGTTGTGCTGGAGGGAACTGAGGACACCTGTCGGCCGCCATATCCTGAAAAGCCTGCTGCATCTAGCTATCCCTCTGCACTTGGTGTTCATAAAGCCTCTGATGCCACGCCATGGTCTCCTGGCGTGTGTACTCCAGGTAGGCCTACGGTATGACATGATGGAACTCATAAAACTACTAAATGCGGAAAATAAAGTGAGCAATGAAGATAAGAGGGAAAATACTTACGGATTGTTGCTCCTGAAAGAGGGACTGTGTACTGGTCACTGGCTGGCTCGTGCGCTGGCTCAGGCTCGGGTCGATCCGACGAAGCTGTGTGTAGGAGATACTAGGAGTGATCACAGCATCGAGAACCGCCTCCCGACCGTGCTCCTTGGGCCCCATCCTCACCACCGCCATGTCGTCCAGAGGCGCCGCAATGGGGTCAGGTGTATC
Source organism: Triticum urartu (assembly GCF_056163025.1). Lineage (NCBI taxonomy): Eukaryota > Viridiplantae > Streptophyta > Magnoliopsida > Poales > Poaceae > Triticum > Triticum urartu. Next base: position 45,169,970 of record NC_141877.1, on the reverse strand, counting down.
AGGATGTAACTTCAGATACGCTTCGGAGTAGGCCTTCTTCCTCCCTGCGGTCTTCTTGCCGTAGTACTTGGGCTCGCCAGGCTTGGGGTCCTTCCGCGTATGGGCGATCTCCCACGCCTGCATGTGTGAGAGCGGCCGCTTCAGTTTCTCCTCCTGCACCATCAAACAGAGGTTAGTCATACATAAGAAAGTGATGGTAAATAGAAGACGAAGAATGTTTAATGGGGTTAGTCATACATTAACTGCCTTGTGGAGATAGTGGTTTCGGTTTCCCTGAGCATGTACTCCCTCCGTCCCTCGGTTAGCCTTATTTTTGGTTCTCATAGCCGCCCAGGCTCCAGCCTCATCACACCAAAGATCCACCAATGCCGCCCAGGACTCGTCTTTTCCATAACACCAATTTGGACACACCTACATAATAAAAGCATAATGGCATGTAGGTGTGTCCAAATTGGTGTTATGGAAGCATAAAGCATAAAGCATAATGTACCACAAGGTAATGAAAGCATAATGAAAGCATAATATATGAAAGCATAATGAAAAATCTTTTATACTTACCGCCAAGAACTCGGGCCTCTCCAAGGTAATGCCCATCCTCCGCGCTTCTTCCTTGGTCATCTTCACACCAAGATAGTCATGGTAGTATGTGGAGATGGCCACATAGCGCACCTCGTACTGCATCTGGTGGGCCTTCTTCTTGCATTGGCGTAGCACGATCTGGTCCGCTCTAGCCCTGTGCTCCGGAAGAACTCGATAGAATTTCTACAATCATGCATGAAACAAGAATGGAAGAAGCCATGAGTTAAATCATTTTCATGAAACTAGAATGGACTTGTTCTTCTGAAGAGAACTCACCCAGAAAGTAGTGATCACGGCCTTGGCATGGGTCTCATGGTCCGCGTGGCAGGCCGCTTCCCAGTGGTCCCAGCTCGTGGCCAAAACCCGACGAGCCGGCTGCCTGACTGGATCCGGACAGTACAACCCCGGCCAGTATAACTTCAGCAAGACATTGATGAGGCCGTTGGGAATACGGACCCCTTTAGAATATATCCAGTTGCTGCAAAAGAATGAACTATTAGCATGTGACAAGCAAAATAAATAACAACCGGAATAAGCATGTGACAAGCAAAATAATGAACCACTTACTCTTTTCCCATGGGCTCAATGAGCCACTTCTGCTCCTCAGTAGCCGGAACCTGCTTTGGTAGCTTTGCGTTACCACGCAACCACCCCTTCTTGTCAACCCCCTTCCCGTCACCACCATCATCCCCGCCACCACCCTCCTCCTCGCCTGCCTCCCCCTCCCCAACCTCCTCCCCAACCTCCTCCTCCTCCTCCCTAGAGTGTACCTCACTAGAGGAGGGCCTCGAAGACAACACCCCTAAGTCGGTGAGGGTGCGCTCTTTCTGGCCGCGACCCCCTGTAGTGGCTCTCCCCCCAGCAGCTCGTCCTCTAGAGGCTCTCCCCCCGCCCCTCCTCCTCTAGGGGCACCTATCCCTCGACCTCCCTGTGAGGAGTCATCGTCAAGTAGCCGAGGGGGAGGATTACGTGCTCGACCACTCCGGCTAGGCAGGCCGACAACCTTGCGTAGGAAACCCACGCCGTCGGCCTTCCCCTTGCCCATGTTCCACGAACCTGCATTGAAAAGAGAAAAAGCAATTAGTAAATTAATGAAATGAAGGAAAAGGCATGATAATAAACACATTAATAAAAATGCATAAAAAGGCATATTCCTAAACTATAGAAAAATACTTGAAACGTACATCTGCTAGAACCCATATGAATCATCACTGTTGTAACCTCTTTCTCGGTCCGTCCCATCATCACTATCAATCATATCATCTTCGTTGTCCGACGGAGGTGGAGGCTCTTCCTCGTCGTCAGCGTCTTCGTTTAACTTTTCTAGCATAAGTATGTCATTTTCATTGACAATGGTCTCACCATCATTCCGTGCATCGTCGACGTTTGGGTCCACATCATCATCACCCAATGGTCTAGCGTCATCGTTTCTAACCACATCATCATCATCATCATCATCATCATCATCATCAGGTTGCTCTTGATAGAACACTCCCTCGTATGTCATGGGGTTAATGTTGTAGTAATCGTCTTCATTCGGGTCTGGTAGCTTACCATGTGGCGACACCTTGAACACAACTTCCCAACCCTTTAGATACACTTTCTGGCATGGGTAAGGCAGATAATATACTTGTGTAGCTTGGGTAGCCGCAATGAAGAGATCGGCTCCGGCATAGACGGTTGATGGTTTAACTTCGACCAAACCAATGGAAGGCGTATGTTTTACCCCCTCCCGCAGATCGAACCATCGGCATTTGAACACAGGCAGACTTAGGGTCTCACGCCCCTGGCGGAATTTAACCTCGTATATATTTTGTACCCTTCCGTAGTAGTCTACTGAATTTTGACCGGGGGTGTACACTCCAGTATTTATAGTTTTGGAATCGGGGCGGCTGTTTTGGTGCTCCTCTGTATGGAAGCGATACCCATTCACATCATACTTTTTACATGTCATGACGGCAGGGTCAAAACCCATGGAAACCCATCTCAATTCATCATCCATAGATATGTTCGGATCTTTTCCCTACAAGTATAATGGAAATTGTTGCGTGCATTAGTTCGGTTAACTAATAAATGTTGAAGTAGGTATTTAATAGGGGAGTGTGGAAAATTACTTTCTCCATGAACCAAGCAACAAAATTTTTACGTCCAGGGTTTCCATGACGGAGAAGAGTAAGTGCCTCTGCCTCAGTAGGAGGATTCACTCCCGTCCATTCCTCTTGAACGAAATCACTAAAAAAAGATAAGCGGTGTTAGACCGGGACTAAGTGAACATGAAACATGATGATTTGGAAGACATAAAGGAATGGTGTAGTGGTATTACCTCATCCACACTTCCTCAACTTCCTTGATGTTGTGCAAGATATAGAACATGAGGTCCTCCCACTCTTGTCGTGGCATGTTATAAGATTTCGAGGCCCCAGCCCTCCCACCTTGCGCGTTGAATAGATCGAGCCTGGGTTGATACTTGGGCTCTTCTATATTGTATCGAGGCACCTTGTTATGCAGATGGGGAATGTGGTCTGGATAGTATGATGTCCTGAGGTCTGACACCTCCTCTAGGATAACTGCCTCAGCTATGGAAGCTTCAATCTTAGCTTTGTTTCCACATTTCCGTCGGAGATGCTTGTTCTGCCTCTCAGGGCCGTACTGCCAGCGATTTTGCACAGGGCCCCCCAACAATACCTCGTTCACGGGGTGCAGAATGAGATGTGTCATCGGAGTAAAGAAGCATGGCGGAAGGATCTTCTCTAGATTGACTATCAACTCCGGTGCCTTCTTATGCAATTTTTCAATCACCTCTTTACTTACTTCTTTAGCACAGAGCGTGCGGAAGAAATGGCTAAGCTCAGCAAGCACTCGCCAGACATGCTCGGGGACATAGCCTCGAACCATCACCGACATTATCCGCTCAATCCATACATGGTAGTCATGACTCTTCAGGCCGGTCACTTTGCCCGTTGAAAGATTGACTCCCTTACTTATATTCGATGCATAACCATCGGTGAACTTCAAAATTTGTTTCAGCCAGATAAGTACTTCTTTTTTTTCCTGGCGGTTTAAGGACAAAGTCAGCATCTGGCTTGAACCAGTTTTTTCGACCGCCTGTGGGAGGCTTCATGTTCAGGCATGGTCTATCACAAATTCTCTGTTGATCGGCTCTAGCTTTTACGTTATCGTTCGTCTTATCAGGAATGTTGAGGATCGTGTGGAAAAGGGACTCTGCCACATTCTTTTCGCTGTGCATCACATCAAAATTGTAAGGAAGTTTGAGGTCCTTGAAATAGGGAAGCTGCAAGAAGGGGGTAATGTGTGTCCAGTTGTGCGTCTCACCATATCCCTCGAAGCCTTTGGCTTTGGCTTTGCCTTTGCCTTTGACTTTAGGCTTGAGAGCTTTTAGCTGAGCAAGAACATCTGCCCCCGAAAATGTTGGAATCTCGGTTACTTCATGAACAACCCGGCCTTTCGTGAAGTTCTTCTTGTCTTCCCTGTCTGGATGGTCTGGAGGGAGGAACTGTCGATGCAGGTCAAAGGCTACATACTTGCCACCCTTACTCAGCCAAATCATTCACAGAGCCTGCATGCACACTGAGCATGGCATCTTACCACTTGTACACCATCCGCAGAATAGAGCATAGCCGGGAAAGTCATGCATGCAATAGTGCAACCAAACTTTCATCAAGAAATTTCTCTGCAGATCCCGGTCGTATGTCAACCTCGGAAAGTACCAAGAATGGTGCAAAGCATCCACAAGAGGCTGCATAAACACACCCAATTGCTTCCACGGGTAGTCAGGCCCCAGAATGATGAGCGACAAGAACATGGTCTTCCGTTGCATTAGGGCACCGGGAGGAAGATTGAGCGGAATTACAAATACAGGCCAGCAACTGTATGGATTGGACGACATACCATATGGATTCAACCCATCACCTGATATGGCTATTCTGACATTCCCAGCCTCGGCTGCTTCCTCGGGGTATTCTTCATCGAATGACTTCCATGCTTCCCCTCCCGATGGATGTACGATTTTTTTTGGATTGTACCTTATACCTTCCTTGTGCCACTTCATCATTTTGGCAGACTCCTTCGTGATGAAAAGGCGCTGCAGTCTTTTTATAAAATCAAGATACCGAAGAACCTTAACGGGGATGGTTAGCTGCTTTTTCTCACCATCCTCACCGACCACCTCAATGTACCGAGACGAACCGCACTTCCTACAGTACTTGTCATCCGCATACTCGTGCCTAAACAAAAGGTAATTCTTCGGGCAAACATCTATTTTCTCATAATCCATAGAGAGTGCCTTCATGATTTTCTTTGTATCGTACATGCTTTTTGGCAGTTCATGACCCTCAGGGAGGCTGTTAGCCCATACTCCCAGGAATGCTTCGAAGCATTTCTGGCTACAGCCGTACTCAGCCTTGACTGCAATCAGTTGCGAGATGGCATCCAGCTGAGATATTTTCGCACCCGCATAAAGAGGTTTCTTTGACGAGGCCAAGACCTCCAAGAAGGCCTTTGCGGTTGCCTCCGGCTCCTCCGGTTCATTCTCTGAAGGTGTCGCATTTGCCGTTTCTGCAACAATGACATCATCTAGCATGTCCCTGACCCCGTCGTCCTCATATCCATCGATGCGTTGTCGCATCACCTCCTCTCTACCACGGTCCTGCTCGGCTATGTTTATCGGCGACATGTCAAAGTTTGGCATATATCCGTGCGTGCGAAGGTGCTCACTCATGTCCGTCTGATTTCTACGGTGACGTCTGGCACATCTCGCACAGGGGCATGGTGGGATAATTCTCATTGGATGACGGAATATCTCCTTCAAATACACATCGGTTTTTGCGATCCACTCTGATGTTACTCGATTCCGACGGATAAAACCACTGTACATCCACTGATTATCTGCCATCCTCTGCTTTTTTGCAACCCACACAACATAATTAAGGATTCACTTAAATTAATCACATCAAATTTTCAGTTTCTATCGCGTTTAATCCACCTACATCTCTAATAGGTAAAGATGGGTCCTAATCCCACCCGAGGATGTGTAGATTGAGTACGTTCTCCATTCTACCCCGTTCCGAGACAAAATTTTGGCAGCACCTCCCCGCTGTTCTCCAGATACTCGTCTCGGCAAATAGCCGAGAGAATGTGCTCCGGAGAACAATGGGGAGGCGCCGCCGAAATCCTGTCTCGGAACGGGGTAGAACATGGAGAACATACCCAATCTACACATCCTCGGGTTGTCCATGGAAAACGCTGGACAATCCGAAAGAGCTGCGGTGATAAATATGCAATTGAATGCATATTTATCGATGCAACCCTTTCGGACGGGAGACGCCTAGGTTACGTCAGTTGACTTGAGAATGAAATCTAGCCACATGATTCGTAGCTCACCCTCGGCTGTAGAGGAAGTAGTCGAACACCGGAGGGACAACCGGGGACCAACAACTCCTACGATGATCACTCCACTGAGATGGAACACCACAGAACCTGCACCGTGACAATAATTAAGTACATCACAATATATTCATTATCATCATCTAACAATCATCGAATCATAAAAATCAGCATCCTATATCATCTCTTCCGCAAAAAAATCATTATCTATCATCAACATCATCATCTATCATCATTAACATCATCATCTATCATGTAACAATCATCATACATTTGCAACTATCATCAAAAAATCTATCATCTAACGTCATGCCCCTTGTTAAAAAAATTGCTTTTCTTGCATTTCTCACATTTGTAACGATCATCAAATCATCTATCAACTAACTATGCATCCATCCATCTAGTTACATAACTATGAACAACAACAAAATTATCAAAAAACTCTACAGAGAGGGAGGGAGGGAGCTCACCGTGGGGGAGGGCCGACTCGGGGGGAGGGGCAGGCACGGACGACGGGCCAGAGCAGGCGGCGGAGGGGCAAGCATGGACGAAATGGCTGGTGGGGCGGGGTCGATGGAGGTCGGGGCGGGGACGGAGGTCAGGGGAGGGAGGGCCGGCCACGCGGGGATGTGTCGAGGGAGGCCGGGACGGGCGAATACAGCGGCGGTGCGGGCTGATCCGCGCGGAGACGACGGCGGCGTGGGCGGATCCAGGCGGCGGCGCGGCGCGGGGCGGGGAGGACGGCGGTGCACCGCGGGGCGGTGGGGGAGACGGGGGAGGCGCGAGCGATGGCGGGTTCGGGGAGGGGCGGGGCGGCCCGGGGTTGGTGCGGCGCGGGGCGGCGGGCTCGGGGCCGGCGGTGGCGTGGTCAGGGCGGGCGGCGGAGGTGGTGGGCGGCGGCGCGGGTGTGGGTCGGGGAGGAAGGGGGAGATGGATGGCGAATGGGTGGTGGGGGCGACCCGCAAGGGGATAAGGTCGGCCCTATGCCAACGGCCTGGCCGTCGGCATAGGCCCACCCCTTTGCCACGTCATCGATCCGTGGACATGTGCGCTGCTATGCCAACGGCTAAGCCGTCGGCATAGATACTTTGCATTTTTTTATTTTTTTGTTACGGCATTTTTTTTTATTTTTTGGTTACGGCATGTGCTGCACCCCCCAACACCATTCCGGCCCAAACCACCCAAAGATACCCTCCGTGTCGGCCCGACGTGGCCGTTTCCCCCCTCCGGGACACGGCGGCAGCCACGCCCGTGAGGTCTACACGGCAGGACAGGGGCCGTGGGGGAGTAGTAATGCCACCGGAGCATCACACCGGGCCCTCATACATGCGGGGTCGTGTGGTGGCATGTCCGAAGACGCGACACGCGTCTCCGGGGTGTGACCCCCCTCACGGACGGCGCCGCCGTCGGCACCTGGAGGGGGGAAACGGACGCGTCGGGTCTACACGGAGGGGATCTTGCTGTGGTTCTGGCCCGGATGTTGCTCCAAAGTGTTCCTATGGGCTGACCTAACACAACCGGGTGGGGAGGTCCACTGGTCAAAGCCCGTCCGTGCAAAGTCAAAGGGCTAGATCGCGTGGTCAAACGCTACAGGGTTAGGCGGGACGGGGGCACTTGGGGGGTAGCAATGCCACCGGAGCGTCGCACCGGGCCCTCATACATGCGGGGTGGTGTGGTGGCATGTCCGAAGAGGCAGGACGCGTCTCCGGGGCGTGGCCCCCCCTCACGGACGGCGATGACACGGTAGTAGACGTTCTGCGGTAACGATGCGGCGTCAATATTACTAAATACTCGGAGCGCGATAAAATCATGAGTTTTTTTGCACGAAGTGGGCACATGTGCTATAGGAACGATGGTATTTTTTCATAATTTTTGGTGATGGACAATTATCCGAAAAATTCCCTCTACACGGATTGCCCTTCACGCGTCTACGGCTGTGGCCGGCGGCCTCCGGGGGCTAGCATGCCGCCAAATCTTGCGTAGGCGGCCTCTCACAAGTCTGGAAGTGTTGTGGCGGTTGCAAACGCCCGGCATGCATGTCCGGGGTGTGCCCCCCCTCACGGACGGTGCCGCCGTCGGCACCTGGAGGGGGGAAACGGACGCGTGGGGTCTACACGGAGGGGATCTTGTTGTGGGTCTGGCCCGGATGTTGCTCCAAAGTGTTCCTATGGGCTGACCTAACACAACCGGGTGGGGAGGTCCACTGGTCAAAGCCCGTCCGTGCAAAGTCAAAGGGCTAGATCCCGTGGTCAAACGCTATAGGGTTAGGCGGGACGGGGACACTTGGGGGTAGCAATGCCACCGGAGCGTCGCACCGGGCCCTCATACATGCGGGGTGGTGTGGTGGCATGTCCGAAGATGCGACACGCGTGTCCGGGGTGTGCCCCCCCTCACGGACGGCGCCGCCGCCGGCACCTGGAGGTGGGAAACGGACGCGTCGGGTCTACACGGAGGGGATCTTGCTGTGGGTCTAGCCCGGATGTTGCTCCAAAGTGTTCCTATGGGCTGACCTAACACAACCGGGTGGGGAGGTCCACTGGTCAAAGCCCGTCCGTGCAAAGTCAAAGGGCTAGATCCCGTGGTCAAACGCTACAGGGTTAGTCGGGACGGGGGCACTGGGGGGTAGCAATGCCACCGGAGCGTCGCACCGGGCCCTCATACATGCGGGGTGGTGTGGTGGCATGTCCGAAGAGGCGACACGCGTCTCCGGGGCGTGCCCCCCCCTCACGGACGGCGATGACACGGTAGTAGACATTCCACCTCTGCCGCATTGTTACCGCAGAACGTCTACTACCGTGTCATCACCGTCCGTGGGGGGGGGCACGCCCCGGAGACGCGTCCCGCCTCTTCGGACATGCCACCACACCACCCCGCATGTATGAGGGCCCGATGCGATGCTCCGGTGGCATTGCTACCCTCCAGTGCCCCCGTCCCGCCTAACCCTGTAGCGTTTGACCACGGGATCTAGCCCTTTGACTTTGCACGGACGGGCTTTGACCAGTGGACCTCCCCACCCGGTTGTGTTAGGTCAGCCCATAGGAACACTTTGGAGCAACATCTGGGCCAGACCCACAGCAAGATCCCCTCCATGTAGACCCCATGCGTCCGTTTCCCCCCTCCAAGTGCCGGCGGCGGCGCCGTCCGTGAGGGGGGCACACCCCGGACATGCGTGCCAGGCGTTTGCAACCGCCACACACTTCCAGACTTGTGAGAGGCCACCTACGCAAGATTTGGCGGCATGCTAGCCCCCTGAGGCCGCCGGCCACAGTCGTAGACGCGCGAAGGGCAATCCGCGTAAAGGGAATTTTTCGGATACTTCTCCATCACCAAAAATTATGAAAAAATAACATCGTTCCTATAGCACATGTGCCCACGTCGTGCAAAAAAACTCATGATTTTATCGCGCTCCGAGTAATTAGTAATATTGACGCCGCATCGTTACCGCAGAACGTCTACTACCGTGTCATCGCCGTCCGTGTGGGGGGGGGGGGGCACGCACCGGAGACGCGTCCCGCCTTTTCGGACATGCCACCACACCACCCCGCATGTATGAGGGCCCGGTGCGACGCTCCGGTGGCATTGCTACCCCCAGTGCCCCCGTCCCGCCTAACCCTGTAGCGTTTGACCACAGGATCTAGCCCTTTGACTTTGCACGGACGGGCTTTGACTAGTGGACCTCCCCACCCGGTTGTGTTAGGTCAGCCCATAGGAACACTTTGGAGCAACATCCGGGCCAGACCCACAGCAAGATCCCCTCCGTGTAGACCCCACGCGTCCGTTTCCCCCCTCCAGGTGCCGGCGGCAGCGCCGTCCGTGAGGGGGGGAGCACACCCCGGACACGCGTGCCGGGCGTTTGCAACCGCCACAACACTTCCAGACTTGTGAGAGGCCGCCTACGCAAGATTTGGCGGCATGCTAGCCCCCGGAGGCCGCCGACCACAGCCGTAGACACGCGAAGGGAAATCTGCGTAGAGGGAATTTTTCGGATACTTCTCCATCACCAAAAATTATGAAAAAATACCATCGTTCCTATAGCACATGTGCCCATGTCATGCAAAAAAAAACTCTTGATTTTATCGCGCTCCGAGTATTTAGTAATATTGACGCCGCATCGTTACCGCAAAACGTCTACTACCGTGTCATCGTCGTCCATGAGGGGGGGGGCACGCACCGGAGACGCGTCCCGCCTCTTCGGACATGCCACCACACCACCCCGCATGTATGAGGGCCCGGTGCGACGCTCCGGTGGCATTGCTACCCCCCAGTGCCCCCGTCCCGCCTAACCCTGTAGCGTTTGACCACGGGATCTAACCCTTTGACTTTGCATGGACGGGCTTTGACCAGTGGACCTCCCCACCCGGTTGTGTTAGGTCAGCCCATAGGAACACTTTGGAGCAACATCCGTGCCAGACCCACAACAAGATCCCCTCCGTGTAGACCCCACGCGTCCGTTTCCCCCCTCCAGGTGTCGGCGACAGCGCCGTCCGTGAGGGGGGGCATACCCCGGACACGCGTGCCGGGCGTTTGCAACCGCCACAACACTTCCAGACTTGTGAGAGGCCGCCTACGCAAGATTTGGCGGCATGCTAGCCCCCGGAGGCCGCCGACCACAACCGTAGAAGCGCGAAGGGCAATCCGCGTAGAGGGAATTTTTCGGATACTTCTCCATCACCAAAAATTATGAAAAAATACCATCGTTCCTATAGCACATGTGCCCACGTCGTGTAAAAAAACTCTTAATTTTATCGCACTCCGAGTATTTAGTAATATTGACGCCGCATCGTTACCGCAGAACGTCTACTACTGTGTCATCGCCGTCCGTGAGGGGGGGACCACGCACCGGAGACGCGTCCCGCCTCTTCGGACATGCCACCACACTGCTACGTCTCGAGCTAGCGTTGGTTTCCCCCGAATAGGAGGGGGTGATGCGGCACAGTAGCGTAAGTATTTCCCTCAGTTTTTGAGAACCAAGGTATCAATCCAGTAGGAGGTCACACGCAAGTCCCTCGTACCTGCACAAAACGGTAGCAACTCGCAACCAACGCTTAGGGGTTGTCAATCCCTTCACGGTCACTTACGAGAGTGAGATCTGATAGAGACAATATTTTTTGTATTTTTGGTATAAAGATGCAAAGTGAAAAGTAAAAGCAAAACAAGTAAAATAAAGTAATGGAGATTGATATGATGAGAATAGACCCGGGGGCCATAGGTTTCACTAGTGGCTTCTCTCAAGAGCATAGATATTCTACGGTGGGTGAACAAATTACTGTTGAGCAATTGATAGAATTTAGCATAGTTATGAGGTTATCTAGGTATGATCATGTATATAGGCATCACGTCCGTGACAAGTAGATCGACTCCTGCCTGCATCTACTACTATTACTCCACTCATCGACCGCTATCCAGCATGCATCTAGAGTATTAAGTTAAAAACAGAGTAACGCCTTAAGCAAGATGACATGATGTAGAGGAATAAATTCATGCAATATGATAAATACCCCATATTGTTATCCTCGATGGCAACAATACAATACGTGCCTTGCAACTCATTCTGTCACTGAGTAAGGACACCGCAAGATTGAACCCAAAGCTAAACACTTCTCCCATTGCAAGAACTACCAATCTAGTTGGCCAAACCAAACGGATAATTCGAAGAGACTTGCAAAGATAACTCAATCATACATAAAAGAATTCAGAGAAGATTCAAATATTATTCATAGATAAGTTGGATCATAAACCCACAATTCATCGGTCTCAACAAACACACCACAAAAAGAAGATTACATCGAATAGATCTCCATGAGAGAGGGGGAGAACATTGTATTGAGATCCAAAAAGAGAGAAGAAGCCATCTAGCTACTAGCTATGGACCCGAAGGTCTGAAGTAAACTACTGACACTTCATCGGAAGGGCTATGGTGTTGATGTAGAAGCCCTCCGTGATGGATGCCCTCTCCGGCGGAGCTCCGGAACAGGCCCCAAGATGGGATCTCGTGGATACAGGAAGTTGCGGCAGTGGAATTAGGTTTTTGGCTCCATCTTTGGTCTAATGGGGGTACGTAGGTATATATAGGAGGAAGGAGCACGTCGGTGGAGCTCCGAGGGGCCCACGAGGCAGGGGGGCGCCCTCCACCCTCGTGACCTCCCCGGAAACTTCTTGGAGTAGGGTCCAAGTCTCCTGGATCACGTTCGGTGAGAAGATCACGTTCTCGAAGGTTTCATTCCGTTTGGACTCCGTTTGATATTCTGTTTCCTTGAAATACTGAAATAGGCAAAAAAAACAGCAATTCTGGGCTGGGCCTCCGGTTAATAGGTTAGTCCCAAAAATAATATAAAAGTGGAAAATAAAGCCCAATATAGTGCAAAACAGTAGATAAAGTAGCATGGAGCAATAAAAAATTATAGATACGTTGGAGACGTATCTGGCATCCCCAAGCTTAATTTCTGCTCGTCCTCGAGTAGGTAAATGATAAAAAGAGAATTTTTGATGCGGAGTGATACTTTGGCATAATTTCAATGTAAATCTTCTTAATCATGGTATGAATATTCAGATCCAAAAGGTTCAAGACAAAAGTTCATATTGACATAAAAATTATAATACTTCAAGCATACTAATCAAACAATTATGTCATCTCAAAATAACATGGCCAAAGGAAGTTCATCCCTACAAAATCATATAGTTAGGCTATGCTTCATTTTCGTCACACAAAGATGTTCCCAACTTCTATACCCCCGATGACAAGCCAAGAAATTGTTTCATACTCAAATAATCTCAAACTTTTTCAACCTTCACGCAATACATGAGCGCGAGCCATGGACATAGCACTATGGGCGGTATAGAATATGATGATGGGGATTGTGTGGAGAAGACAAAAAGGAGAAAGTCTCACATCAATGAGGCTAATCAATGAGCTATGGAGATGCCCATCAATTGATGTTAATGCAAGGAGTAGGGATTGCCATGCAACGGATGCACTAGAGCTAAGAATGCTCAACAAAAGAAAACTAGTGGGTGTGCATCCAACTTGCTTGCTCATGAAGACCTAGGGCATTTTGAGGAAGCCCATCGTTGGAATATACAAGCCAAGTTCTATAATGAAAAATTCCCACTAGTATGAACAAGACAAATTATGAGACTCACTATATGAAAATCATGGTGCTACTTTGAAGCACAATATATGAGACTCACTACATGAAGAACAAGGTGCTACTTTGAAGCACAAGTGTGGAAAAAGAGATAGTAGCATTGCCCTTTTTATTCTCCTTCTTTTTTTGGGCCTTTCTTTTTTTCTTTTTGGCCTTTCTCTCTTTTTTTTGATTGGGCAATGCTCTAATAATGATGATCATCACACTTCTATTGATTACAACATAATGATTACAACTCGATACTAGAACAAGATATGACTCTATATGAATGCCTCCGGCGGTGTACCGGGATGGTGCAATGAATCAAGAGTGACATGTATGAAAAATAATGCATGGTGGCTTTGCCACAAATACGATGTCAACTACAAGATCATGCAATGGCAATATGACAAAAGTAAAGCATGTCATGATGATGATGATGATGATGGTGGAAGTTGCATGGCAATATATCTCGGAATGGCTATGGAAATGCCATGATAGGTAGGTATGGTGGCTGTTTTGAGGAAGATATAGGGAGGTTTATGTGTGAAAGAGTGTATCATATCACGGGGTTTGGATGCACCGGCGAAGTTTGCACCAACTCTCAATGTGAGAAAGGGCAATGACGATACCGAAGAGGCTAGCAAATGGCGGAAAGGTAAAAGTGCGTATAATCCATGGACTCAACATTAGTCAAAAGAACTCATATACTTATTGCAAAAATTTAGAAGTCATCAAAAATCAAGTATTACGCGCATGCTCCTAGGGGGATAGATTAGTAGGAGACCATCGCTCGTCCCCGACCGCCACTCATAAGGATGCACAAGCCAGGTACACTTCATGCTTCAAATTTGTTACACAACTTTAACCATACGTGCATGCTACGGGACTTGCTAACTTTAACACAAGTATTTCTCAAATTCACAACTACTCAACTAGCACGACTATGATATTATCACCTCCATATCTCAAAACAATTATCAAGCATCAAACTTATCTTAGTATTCAACCCACTAAAAAGAAAGTTTCACATATCTTGAATACCAAGTATATTAACATTAAGCAAATTACCATGCTATTAACGACTCTCAAAATAATCTAAGTGAAGCATGAGAGATCAAGTTTCTTTAAAACAAACCACCACTGTGCTCTAAAAGATCTAAGTGAAGCACTAGAGCAAAAATTATCATGCTCAAAAAGATATAAGTGAAGCACATAGAGTAAACTATCAAGCTCAAAAGATATAAGTGAAGCACATAGAGTATTCTAACAAATTTCAATTCATACATGGCTCTCTCAAAAGGTGTGTACAGCAAGGATGATTGTGGTAGACTAAAAAGAAAATACACAAATAATACAAGACGCTCCAAGAAAAACACATATCATGTGGTGAATAAAAATATAGCTCCAAGTAAATTACCGATGGAAGTGGACAAAAGAGGGGATGCCTTCCGGGGCATCCCCAAGATTTGACTTTTTGGTGTCCTTGGATTATCTTGGGCGTGCCATGGGCATCCCCAAGCTTAGGCTCTTGCCACTCCTTGTTCCATAATCCATCAAAAGAATTCACCCAAAACTTGAAAACTTCACAACACAAAACTCAATAGAAATCTCGTGAGCTCCGTTAGAGAAAGAAAACAAAAGACTACTTTAAGGTACTGTAGTGAACTTGTTATTTATTTGTATTGGTATTAAACCTACTGTATTCCAACTTCTCTATGGTTTATAAACTATTTTACTAGCCATAGATTCATCAAAATAAGCAAACAACACACGCAAAACAGAATCTGTCAAAAACAGAACAGTCTGTAGTAATCTGTTACTAACGCAAACTTTTGGAACCCAAAAAATTCTACCAAAATTAGAAGACCTGGGCAATTTGTTTATTGATCATCAGAAATTGGAATCACTATTTTATCACGTTCTGGTGATTTTTGACAATTCAGGCACTGAGCGCAAAGATTCTGGAAATTACAGCAAGATCAAATAACTATCTTCCAAGAAGATCTAATAGGTTTAACTTGGCACAAACACTAATTAAAAGATAAAACCACATCTAAACAGAATCTAGATGGATTATTTATTCCTAAACATAACCAAAAACAAAAAACACAAGATAAAATTGGGTTGCCTCCCAACAAGCGCTATCGTTTAACGCCCCTAGCTAGGCATAAAAGCAAGGATAGATCTAGGTATTGCCATCTTTAATTTTCAACTTTTTAGCAGAGTCATGCTCGAATCCGGGGGGTTCTTCCCTCTTCCCTTCATACTCGGAAATTTTTAGATCTAAAGAATCCAACCGTTTATTGCAAAGAGTAATCAACATATTCATACGGTTAAGATTTCCGCTAATATTTTTAAGAGGCTCAAGAGACTTTTGTAAAATCTTTGTTACTTCGCAAATCTTCTCAAACACTTGGGTTTCTTCCTGGGTAGGATGAGATCCTCCCTTTTGGGGTGGTGTTCCCACTATTCCCTCTATAATCTCATGCGCAATACCGGGATCAATATTAATGAAATTTCCCTTGGCCATGCAATCCAAGAGTTGTCTACGCGTCATGTTTAACCCAACATAAAAATTGCGAAGAAGAATTCTAAAGTTCACCTCTAGGGTGCACTTACAATAAGATTCCATCATCCTATACCAAGCATCTTTTAAGTTTTCTCCTTGCCGTTGCTTGAAGTGAAGAACTTCAAACTCGGGAGACATAGGAGCGGATAAGGAATTCGACATAGCGACAAGTAAGCAAACTAACACACGAGCAAACAAAAGGCAAAGGGAAAAAGAGGAGGAGATTGGGAAAGAGAGGGCGAATAAAACGGCAAGGGTGAAGTGGGGGAGAGGAAAACGAGAGGCAAATGGCAAATAATGTAATGTGAGAGATAGAGATTGTGATGGGTACTTGGTATGTTGACTTTTGTGTAGGCTTCCTCGGCAACGGTGCCAGAAATGGCTCGTTGACAGGAGAGTAAATCTTGACTTGACTTGGCGTAGGCCTCCCCGGCAATGGCGCCAGAAATCCTTCTTGCTACGTCTCGAGCTAGTGTTGGTTTTCCCTGAAGAGGAGGGGGTGATGCAGCACAGTAGCGTAAGTATTTCTCTCAATTTTTGAGAACCAAGGTATCAATCCAGTAGGAGGTCACGCGCAAGTCCCTCGTACCTGCACAAAACGGTAGCAACTCGCAACCAACGCTTAGGGGTTGTCAATCCCTTCACGGTCACTTACGAGAGTGAGATCTGATAGAGATAATATTTTTAGTATTTTTGGTATAAAGATGCAAAGTGAAAAGTAAAAGCAAAACAAGTAAAATAAAGTAATGGAGATTGATATGATGAGAATAGACCCGGGGGCCATAGGTTTCACTAGTGGCTTCTCTCAAGAGCATAGATATTCTACGGTGGATGAACAAATTACTATTGAGCAATTGATAGAATTTAGCATAGTTATGAGGTTATCTAGGTATGATCATGTATATAGGCATCACGTCCGTGACAAGTAGATCGACTCCTGCCTGCATCTACTACTATTACTCCACTCATCGACCGCTATCCAGCATGCATCTAGAGTATTAAGTTAAAAACAGAGTAACGCCTTAAGCAAGATGACATGATGTAGAGGAATAAATTCATGCAATATGATAAATACCCCATCTTGTTATCCGCGATGGCAACAATACAATACGTGCCTTGCAACTCTTTCTGTCACTGAGTAAGGACACCGCAAGATTGAACCCAAAGCTAAACACTTCTCCCATTGCAAGAACTACCAATCTAGTTGGCCAAACCAAACGGATAATTCGAAGATACTTGCAAAGATAACTCAATCATACATAAAAGAATTCAGAGAAGATTCAAATATTATTCATAGATAAGTTGGATCATAAACCCACAATTCATCGGTCTCAACAAACACACCGCAAAAAGAAGATTACATCGAATAGATCTCCACGAGAGAGGGGGAGAACATTGTATTGAGATCCAAAAAGAGAGAAGAAGCCATCTAGCTACTAGCTATGGACCCGAAGGTCTGAAGTAAACTACTCACACTTCATCGGAAGGGCTATGGTGTTGATGTAGAAGCCCTCCGTGATGGATGCCCTCTCCGACGGAGCTCCGGAACACGCCCCAAGATGGAATCTTGTGGATACAGGAAGTTGCGGCAGTGGAATTAGGTTTTTGGCTCCGTCTTTGGTCTAATGGGGGTACGTAGGTATATATAGGAGGAAGGAGCACGTCGGTGGAGCTCCGAGGGGCCCACGAGGCAGGGGGGCGCCCTCCACCCTCGTGACCTCCCCGGAAACTTCTTGGAGTAGGGTCCAAGTCTCCTGGATCACGTTCGGTGAGAAGATCACGTTCCCGAAGGTTTCATTCCGTTTGGACTCCGTTTGATATTCTGTTTTCTCGAAATACTGAAATAGGCAAAAAAACAGCAATTCTGGGCTGGGCCTCCGGTTAATAGGTTAGTCCCAAAAATAATATAAAAGTGGAAAATAAAGCCCAATATAGTCCAAAACATTAGATAAAGTAGCATGGAGCAATCAAAAATTATAGATACGTTGGAGACGTATCACACACCACCCCGCATGTATGAGGGCCCGGTGCGACGCTCCGGTGGCATTGCTACCCCCCAGTGCCCCCATCCCGCCTAACCCTGTAGCGTTTGACCACGGGATCTAGCCCTTTGACTTTGCACGGACGGGCTTTGACCAGTGGACCTCCCCACCCGGTTGTGTTAGGTCAGCCCATAGGAACACTTTGGAGCAACATCCGGGCCAGACCCACAGCAAGATCCCCTCCGTGTGGACCCCACGCGTCCGTTTCCCCCCTCCAGGTGTCGGCGACAGCGCCGTCCGTGAGGGGGGGCACACCCTGGACACGCGTGCCGGGCGTTTGCAACCGCCACAACACTTCCAGACTTGTGAGAGGCCGCCTACGCAAGATTTGGCGGCATGCTAGCCCCCGGAGGCTGCCGGCCACAGCCGTAGACGCGCGAAGCGCAATCCGCGTAGAGGGAATTTTTCGGATACTTCTCCATCACCAAAAATTATGAAAAAATACCATCGTTCCTATAGCACATGTGCCCACGTCGTGCAAAAAAACTCATGATTTTATCGCGCTCCGAGTATTTAGTAATATTGACGCCGCATCGTTACCGCAGAACGTCTACTACCGTGTCATCGCCGTCCGTGAGGGGGGGCACGCACCGGAGACGCGTCCCGCCTCTTCGGACATGCCACCACACCACCCCGCATGTATGAGGGCCCAGTGCGATGCTCCGGTGGCATTGCTACCCCCCAGTGCCCCCGTCCCGCCTAACCCTGTAGCGTTTGACCACGGGATCTAGCCCTTTCACTTTGCACGGACGGGCTTTGACCAGTGGACCTCCCCACCCGGTTGTGTTAGGTCAGCCCATAGGAACACTTTGGAGCAACATCCGGGCCAGACCCACAGCAAGATCCCCTCCGTGTAGACCCCACGCGTCCGTTTCCCCCCTCCAGGTGCTGGCGGCAGCGCCGTCCGTGAGGGGGGGGGCACACCCCGGAGCCCCAAGACGGGCATCTACGCATGCATGAACACTTTCACATATGCATCGGGACCCGTGCGATGTTTCGGTGACATAGCTACACCCCGAATCCCCCCACCAACCAGAATTCCTTCCGTGTCGACCGTTTCCCCCCTCCGTGACACAGCGATAGCGATGTTCGTAACGGGGGGCAATCGATATACCATCGGGTATGTTTTTTTAGATAAGGCATAATTATCTTATGCAAAAGCAAAAACTAAAATAAAGTAAAAATAACAAAACAAAGTAAAAATAAAAAAATAAAGTAAAATACATGGATCGATGACGGAGGTTGTCCCACGGATCGATGACGTGGCGTGGCACACGGATCGATGACGTGGTGAAGGGGCCTATGCCGACGGCTGTGCCGTAGGCATACCTCTGCCACAGATAACCAAAGTAAAAATAAAAAATTAAGTAAAGTAAACATATGCCGACGGCAAGGCCGTCGGCATATCTGTGCACACACGGATCGATGACGTGGCGTGACACACGGATCGTTGACGTGGCAGAGGGGCCTATGCCGAGGCTATGCCGTAGGCAATCCTCTGCCAAGGATATGCCGACGGCCGCCGTTACCGCCCGTCGGCGTAGGATCAACGCCGTCAAATGGTCAGCGCTGACCGGGCAGGTGGGCCCGGGCTATGCCGACGGCCTGTCCTATGCCAAGGGGCCCCGTAGGCGTAGCTCGGGCGGTCCCGACGGCCTCGTCTATGCCGACGGCAGATGGATGTATGCCGACGGCTATTCTACGCCTACGGCCTATCCTTGGCCGTCGGCATAGGTCCATAGATGCCGACAGGGGCCGTCGGCATAGATTTGGCCGTCGGCAACCCCAGTTTTTCTGGTAGTGAGGTGCTAGCTGCAGAAATAATGTCGAATGAATCTTGAACAACACCATGCGGATAGGATAGCTCATGTAGCGCGTGTTCTTGTACAAAATCTATGTTGCTGTCTCAATCTGACTCACTCAACATTTTCAATTAAATGAGGATTCAATAAACATTTTCTCTTCCCATCATACCCTCTATGATCAAAATTCATGAACAGAAAACTATTGCATATAATTTTTTTAACTGCACATAATTCATGTATAGTATCTTTCCAAGCGGAACAGGAAAAAATTGGTAGTATATTCCATATTTGTTGGGTTAGTCAACCATGCCAAGAAACCATTTGTAACTGTCTCTAATTAAAACCTAGCATTTAGCAGTCAAATATAAGTTTTTCATACATGTAAAACAGATCATCTCAAAAGTGATAGGATTCATTCTTCACATAAGCCAGACACTAAAGTGAAAAGGACAACTAGTGAGCTACCATTGATTCATATATACTTATATCAGACGGGCTAACCAATACATTGGAGACATCCATTTTATAGAACCAACTGCTTCCTCCTAAAGATATCTGGAAACTTCAAATGATGGCAACCTCATCTCATGTGGCTGTGTAAAAAGTAACTGGAAGAAGCTAAGCCAGGACGGGCATGCTAAATTCAGAAAGACTTAATTACTTTCTCCAACCCAACATAACTGATTTGCCTCCAAAGATCTATCAGAATGGAAGGATAAACGTAGCTCATACCAGGTTGGCGTACTAAATTTTGCGGGACTTGGCTGCCCTCTCCAACACATCTACAATGATATCAGGCGAAGATCTTTTGAGCTGTACATACCCTTGACTTGCGATCACATCATTCATTCTATTCGAAGAGAGCATAAATTCAATGCAAGCATCTTTGAGATTTCTGCAATTATGCTGGTCAGCTAGAGCTAATATGGTCGCCACATTCTCAACATCAAGACTCTTGCATAGCATGCGTTCACATACCATCTTCATCCTTTCCATGGCATACTTATCTGCAGCCACAAGTAAGTGCTTAACCATTTCTCTTTTGTCATCATCCTCAAGATCGTCCATGGAAGGCATTGAATCCGTGTAGATGAAGTGAAGAAATGACTTGAAAACAGCAGGCTGCATGTCGTCAATAGTTATGTCCTGTGCCCCTTTGCCCCCCATCGGCCCGTAGTACTCCGCGTCGAAGACCGCCGACCGTGTCGCAAGCAAAATCTTATGAGCAGAAAAAAACTCCCCTTGAACGTTGAAAGTCACGTCTGCTCCTTTCCCCTCTAGCAATTTTGCAAGATTATCCGAAAGGTCAGAGGGTGGCACATGGATCTCGAGTGTTTCCTTGATAACACTGACTTCGCACTCGATCACGAGACGATCGTTCCGCAGGTACACGGACTCTACTTCAGGGGTGCTCTTCATGAACTTTAGCAGGCCCCATGATGGCCATTTACCGCTAAATACTCGTGGTTCCTTGAAAGAGTGCACCACAATCGACTTCTCTTTAACCGAATCCACAAGCATAAAGCTGCAGAGCGCCCTCACCTCGGCGTTCTTGGTCAAGAGCTCGAGGTAGACAGAGACGTGGCCTTCGCTCTCCTCGGCGTCGGTGTAGTAGCGGACGCACCATTCGTAGCCACCGATGGAGAACGCAGGAGAACGGAGGAATTTGCCTCTAAAAAGGCCCTTGTGCCGGCTGTAGCCGGCGATCTCGAACGCGACCGTGGCCCGCGCCGTCTCTGCTGTGCACCTTGACGGCACTCTCACTATTGATGCCATTGTGGGAGTTGGAAGGAGGACGGGGGTCGGCGACGGTTGGAACTCTCGATTAGGGCCAGCGACGATGGCAGAAGCGGTTGCCTCCAAGGGGGGACTGGGAGGCGGCGGCGCGACGGAAAAGTGAGCGGACGGATTAGGGATGGTTCGGCAGCGGAGAGAAGAGGGTTTGGACAAGGGACAGTTAAGTTTTGTGATGATGTAGCGGTTTTTTTAGTAGTATATTTGTATGTCAATTTTTTTAACACCGTATAAATGTAGACCCTCATACATATGTATATATATTTATCTTTATAAATGCACGCATGCACACTCTAACTCTATGAGCATTTTTGAGAGACTGAGCCAGCACATCCTCTTAAGATCGATGAAGTCACCACATGCACCTTCATAATCGACGGGAACATATTCTCACACTAAAAGAACATCGCCGTAAAGGTCGGGAAAAAATCAGAAAAATACGAGTGTCAATGTCAAGTCTAGGACATTCATAGGGTAGTGTGTGTGTGTGGGTTCATAGGATGAGTATATGTGTGTGTATAAGCGTCTGCGTCTGTATTGTATTAAAAAACAACTAACCATCTGAGTTGGGCTCTCGTGGCTGATGCACCTTGAAAGGAGACGTCTTCACTCCTCCTATCGTAGTGGGTGCACCTTGATGTGGAAGGTTGGTGGTGTCTCGGACATGGATACCGGGATGGTGACCCCAGATGATGGTCCACATGGTTGGCTTTTCGGTGGGCATCATGGGACGGTGTTAGCCTTCCCTCTTGGTTGTGTGGATGGCAAGAAGTCAAGTGACGGGTAGTTCGAGCATGCTTTCTGTCACCTGGTAGTGACTCCATCCCGAACTGAATCTGAAGTTCTGACTTCGTCGCACTCGTCCTGGAGCCTTCCTCTTTTGTTTATGGCGCTAGGAGAGATGCACTCGTATAATTAGTAACACGCCTTTTCACTTTATTCAAAACAGGGATAGATGGTACATGAACTTCTTAGTAAAAAGATGTTGAAAGTATTCACTGATCAGACTTCTCATAGACTCATTGTCTTCCTTGCAAACGCCACCATCATCCAGCAACCGCCTAATGTGATTTTTCTTCTTCCTGGCTGACGCAAAGTTATGGAAAGAATTAGTATTGCGGTCGCCAAACTTTAACCAGTTAGTATGACCGCGTTGGATCAGTATATCTCCTCCTTCTGTAGATTTTCTTCAATTTTTATTAGCAGCTCATGTTGTCGTTTCGCCCACTCATCAGAAAGTTGGCCCGATTTACAACAATTCCAGCTTCGTGTTAAGTTCCTTCAAACACCGATGTGGCGCCTTTAGGATAGCTCGATCCCATTCATGCATGGCCACATGCACGCTTGCTGTTCACGTGGCAGAAGTCACCAAGGATTGAGTATGTTCCCAAGCTTCTGAAATGAGCTCCGCCAAACCTGGACAAATGGGTCAGCCCGGCCCGGCCTGGCAGGAGTTAAACGGGCCAGGCACGACACGGCCCGATCAGGTACGCTAAGTACACAGGCCGTGCCGGGTCGGCATGCGTACTTGCCCTTCCTTGCCCAAGCGCGGCCCCTCACTACACGGGCTAACACAGCGGCCTGTTTGACACGTCTGCACAATTGGCCCAAGCGACAGACTAAGGCATGCTTTGCAGATCGCCCCGTCCGCTTGACGCTTGTGGCATCGAGGCACAATTGTGCGCTCATGCAGCCTGCTAGGAGGACACATGCCTTCATGGCCCCAGACTGATTTGAACCGGTTCATGTTAGTCCTGAGTATTTTAATAAGATTTCTTCTTCAATATCTTCACACAATTTGTAAACCGCCATGACGTCATCTTTCAGGATCATGGTAAACCGCCATGACATCATATGTTGTCTAAAATGATATATAATCCATTCTCCTTAACGAGCCTCCGACAATCAAGGCGACAGCTCCGCCTTATATCCAAACTTTGGGCTCCTCGATTTTCGCGCCTGACGCTTATCTTTTGCCTTTATAAATAGGGTCAGGGGGTCTTTCCATTTTTTCCCCGTGCCTCTTAATCTCGTCTTCTTCCTCGTGCTGCCCGACCTCTGAAGCTCCGCCGCCGCCATCGACCGTCGCTCCTGCCTCAACACTGGCCGCTGCATCACCCTAAACGTACCAGAGAACTGCGGTGCTTCTCCGCTCTTTCATCAGCATCGGTAAGCTCCCTGTTCTTCCACCATAGATCTGTTTCTAGGGTTTCGGTGTTCCTCGGTGTTCGTCGGTGTTCATTGCTTGTGTAATAGCTCTTTGATCCAAACCTTGCTATTCATCCTGTTCAATGATAGCCGTAGCCCTTCTTTTCCATCTAATGCACCTCGTTAGAATAGAAGATCCCATCTGAACCTTCATCAACCGCTTGAGCATCAATATTTAGGTCTAGATATATTTTCCTTTTCTGATATGCGGCAAATCCAAGATTATAATGCCAACTACGCCTTTCCGTCCTTGCCCCCCATTACTTCCAAAAACTAATAAAATAAAATACATATATCACTAAATGGGCTGTGTCGTGCTGGCACTTGTGCCACCCTCATGACCCAAGCACGGCCCTAGGCGAGCGCCGTGCCGGCATGACCCGATTATAAACGTGTGGGGCCAGGCCCACACGGGCCGGCACGCGGGCTATCGGACCGACATGCTAAGAATGGCCCATTTGGCCAGGTTTGGGCTGCACCATGTTCTCCTCTTGAAACCACCTCGACTCAAATTTCTTTTGATGTACACGCTTTTGGTCCCCCTATCACCTCTCCTTCTGTATCAACAAAAACAGGTCTGTGATCAGACTTTGTATGCTCTGCGTTGATCACCCTAGCATGCGGGGAAAGGCCATGAAACTGGCCATTACAAACTGCTCTATCCAAACATTCCCGGAGCCTCCTTCTTCGCCAGGTAAAAGGATCCCCTGTGAAGCCCATGTCATCAAGTTTACAATCTACTAGGGCATCTCGGAAGCTTTGCATCATGTGCATCTGCCGTGGCGCGTCGCCCTCCTTCTCATTAGAATATAGGACTTCATTAAAGTCATCAGCTACAAACCTTTTATTACCCCTTTGCTAAATTAAATCGTTCATATATTTTAAATCATAACTTTATTTTTGAAATAATTTATATATTTGAACTCCTCATGTCAAAGCCTAAAACAAGACCAATCTTGAATACATTTCAAACACATTTAAATTTCAAATATTTCACATTTCATATGGAACATACCATTTCACTAATATTCTTTTGAAAAAAACTTTTTTTATAGAAATATGTTAAACCAATGTATTTCACTAGAAACCTATTAAACCAAAATATGAAACTGAAATGTCAACTTTGTGAAATTGATTTTTTGCAATGTGTAACATTTTTTTTAAAGGAGTGAAAATGCTTCTTGAAATATGTGCAATTTTTGTGAAATAGTCCAGTGAAATGTAAAATGTAGGTCCTAAATTGTGAAATAGTAAACACAAAAAATGAATTATAACGTACCAACGTGAAATTGCTTATTTCAAAAGAGTGAAATATGTATTTCAAAAAATGTGTAAATGAAATAGATGTGATTTCTGTGAAACAGGCCAATGAAATGTAAAATGTAGGTTCTGAATTGTGAAACCGTAATCACAAAAGGTGAAATTATAATGTATCAATGTGAAATTGTTTATTTCAAAAAAGTAAAATATGTTAGTTCAACAAAATGTGTAATTGAAATAGATGTCATTTCTGTGAAACAGGATAGTGAAATGTAAAATTTAGGTTCTGAATTGTGAAACAGTAACCACAAAAAAAGATTATAATATAGCAGTGTGAAACTAATTTATTCAAAAGAGTGAAATATGTTATTTTGAAAGATGTGCAATTGAAACAAGCCGGTGAAAAGGAAAATGTAGGTTCTGAATTGTGAAATAGCAACTACAAAATTTTTGTAATGTATCATTGTGAAACTGATTTTTGAAATGTGAAATATACGTCCGATTTGAAACATGGTTGGAAATATCCAAAATTTGATCCTATTGTAAAGGTTTTGATGCAAGGAGTTCAAACATATGAAAAGTTTGAAAATGAATATGCGCCTTAAAAGATATAGATGTTTTAACTTAGCCAAGATGGAAAAATGTTATTGCGAGAGAGAGAGAGCGAGAGAGAGAGAGTTGTTCTGCCATATTACTGTGATGCATACATGTGATGTACAATGGTGAGGTTGAAAAGAGAGAGTAGGATGAATACCAGAAGACGAAAAAAAAACAAGAATCAGAGCTCCCTCCCCCTCCCCCCGAGCCGCTCCCACGAACGACCTCGGGGGCAAACCCTAGCCGCCGCGTCCTAGCTTCCTCCTCCAGGCACCCTCCCCCCGCCGCCGCCGCGAGGGGCCGCCGGGCAAAGCCCGACCGGCGTAGGTGGCGGCGGGGCGCTTCTCCCTCTCGGCACGTGCGGCGCTAGGCGCGGGTATGCGCGGCGCGTGGGGGTGTCGGGCTGCCGCGAGGCCCGGTGGCGCGGTGATGGGCTTGCGGGGCGGCTGGTCCTCTGCCTCGCGGGGTGCGGCGCTCTGGGGCCCCAACGACGCGCGGCGGCTGCGGTAGGCTTCACTTCGGGTGGTGGCGCGGGGTCAGCTGTGTCCAGATCTGGCCGGGTCTGGCGCCGGCGACCTGTCGGCTGGCCGGGGCTATGGGCAGCAAGGCCCACGGCCGTCTCATCCCTGCTGCTAGCTGGGGTAGGGGGTCGTGGTGGCGGTGAGTGGTGGTGCGGACTGGGGGCGGTAGCTGGCTGCGATGCGGTGGTCTGTGCTGTGCCTGTGTGCCGAGGGCTCCGGTTGGCTTGGGCTATGGTCGGCTGTGTCCTCCTGGCGACTCGGCGGAGGTAACAGCGCCGTGCTGGTGGTGGTGGCGGTGTGGACCCGGCGGCTCCGGCGCTTGGAGCTCGCCGGGCGACGCAGGTAGGGCGGCGGCCGGCGTGGCCGCTGCTCTGGCCGTGGGCAGCGGCGTGAGGAGGTCGGCGTGTGGTGGTGGCCTCCTAGTGTCGTGGCGGTTTCACGGTGACTCGACGGATCTGGCCGTGGCAGCAGCCGGCTTCTCCGGTGTCGGCTCGTCTGCGTTCGGATGACCTTCGTCACATCTCCTCGTCGCCCGGGCGCTAGTCACATCAAAGGGGTGGCCCTCCCCCAGCTGCGGTCCATCACTCGTCTCGCGCCCGGTGCTGCAGGACCGAGCTCGTCTCGCGCACGGTGCACCAGGACTGACCTCGTCCCCCTCACGGTGCTGCAGAACTGAGCTCGTCTCGCGCGCGGGGCTGCAGGACGGGTCGGTGGATGCTAGCTCTAGCCGGCCTATTGGGTCTCGACGCTGGGGGTTGCCCAGGGGTGCGAAAGGTGGGACCTTTCCGTTCGTCTCTTTGGTTGGGGTTGCGGTGGGTCTCGGGTGAGGTCGTGTCAAGGTCTTGGATGCCGGAGCGGCGGCTCTGGTGGTGGTTGCGCGGTGCTCTTGGGCAGAGCCCCTGGCTTGGTGCTGCCCGGTCACCATGGTCGTGTGGGCGGCGTGGTTGCCGAGGTGTGGCGTTCGGTGGCGGTGAGTGTTGGCCGAGGTGAAAACCTATTCTATCTTCGGACGGACCGGCGGCGGCAAAGATCGTTCCCTTTTT
This sequence comes from Triticum urartu, assembly GCF_056163025.1. Lineage (NCBI taxonomy): Eukaryota > Viridiplantae > Streptophyta > Magnoliopsida > Poales > Poaceae > Triticum > Triticum urartu. The sequence continues at coordinate 45,143,022 of NC_141877.1, read as the reverse complement.
GAAGGCGTCGTCGCGGCTTTCATTGCCCGTCATGCGGCTCCCGGGGAAACTCTGATCTTAGGATCGGGCGGTGCCGGTACTCCGGTGTCGTACCCTTTCTGAAGACGCCGCCTTGGAGCACATGGTTTATCATATGTAGCTGCATCTCTTCGTGGTGGTAGTGTTAGGGATGGTGTTGCTGCGCTCAGCGCCTATGTATCCTGTTCTGGGTGTGTGCGTTTGTACTGGATGCTTGATGATCAGTGCTTTATATATAAAGCGGGGCGAAAGCCTTTTCCGACAAAGAGAGAGCAGAAATACGATGATGAGAAATAGAGAAGAAAGTACAATACAAAGATACTTGGCCCACAGAGTGTTTGGTGTCTGCTTTTTATTGGAGCCAACCTTGCCGTTGCCTGTACATAGCATTACCGTACAATTTTCATTTCAGTCTCCCGTTTGGCCTAGTTTGACACGGTCATACCAAAAAATTTCCCCTCACTAGTCACTACGGGCAGTGTAAGACCTATTGTATGATCACTTTGGATCTATTGTATGCAGCTTTTTTCTATATTTCTGTAAGAGGCTGTTTCCAGGATTTGAACCTGTGACCATCAGCTTTACCACTGCGCCAAGGCTCCCCTTCAAAGCATTGGCTAGCCAAAATTTTGGTTAAGGTTTTGGTTGCCCAACAATTGGCCAACATTGATAAAAAAATGAATTAGAATTGGCTAGAGTTCATTGATATGCCAAAAAATTGGCAACCATTCAAACAAAAACCAATTTTTGAGTTATGACTAAAATTTTGATAGGATGCACTTTGGCCACAATCCAAACACACCTTCAACCTCTGGAACGCCCCCAAATTCCAGCCGCCGGTGTGATACTCTCTGATGCTTACCACATCGCCGCCGATGAGCTCCTCGACACCAAGCACACACCACTAGTGCGATTCATCCCCGTCGGGCGGCCCAACTCGCAGCACCGCCCAGCTACTTCTCCCCGCCGGCCATGGCGATGCTCACGGGCGCCTCCACTCGCGGCATCACCAGTGCATATACCCCTTGGCTGCGGCCAAGCTTCTCACGTGCAGGTGTGTTACTCGCCGTCCATGGCCACCCTCCTCAGTTTGGCTCTGCTGGCTACCCTACTCTACATTGACCTGCTGGCTGCATCTTAGTAAAAGGATAACTTCAAGTTCAGAGCATGTTTGCTCATCTACAGGTTGCAACACAAGCACATAGCTATGTGCTCTGTCCGTTTGCATCCTTTTATTCTGCTGAATATTTTTGTGTTAAAGTTATCCTCTTATTCATTGACAATGGAGCAAAAACAAATTGCACAGAGCATGCTGTTGTGTCGACACTGACAGAAGACGATCAGCAGGACGGCAAAAGGAAGACAGAAGAACCAAAAAACTGCTGATGCGCATGCCTCCGGCGATCAGGATTAAGTGCTTTCCAGAAATGCCCGTGAGATTTGTTTCGCCCAGCAGGAACTCAAGTCAAGTAGCTTGGAATAGTTGATGCCGTGTTTACTTTTCTTCAGAATTTTCTCCTCAAGTGAAGATAGCATAGATGATTCAGATTGTGGAGCTTTTCTATTGTATAAATGAATTTGGTGTACACTGAATAAAAGCTCCTGGTATTTGATGATCCTTCTGAAATTTGCACCGTATATTTGTTGTTATCCACTCTCTTGATAACAATGATGTGCAATATGCAGTGTGCTGGTACTATATATCCACCCATTGCCATGGAATTTGGAGTATCCATCCGTTTTTGTTCCACCTATTCCAGGAGAATTTACAAGACTATTGCTTAAACCTCATGTAGATGGCACAACTCCACCGGTTGCTCATCAATTAGATTTCAATGGAGGTGCTAGCACATCAAGGTTTCAGCTGTGACGTCCGGGTAGTGCGCTGATGGTTCCTATCTTCTTGTTTCCTTAATGCTAGTTAGCTGGGCATATCAGCGAAATGGTGAAATTTTACTTTAAGTTGTCCTTTTATTCTATAGCTATATGGTTGTGTTGCTACCAGAATATTAGTGAACATATATTGTCAAACCTTGTGTGTTTGTCTCCTTGGCAAAATTAATTTTCTGTTCATGCCAAATGGTTGTATACACTTGTTGTAACATTAAACTGATGCTTTCCCTTTATTCTGTAATTATGTTCATTAGAATGATCATTTTTATTTATCTGAAAGTAATGACTATATGCAATCTAATTTGCGGCACTGAAGTATAGGTGTTCTCCTCAATACAAAATTATATGTTTCAAGGTAGATACGCAATTTTCAGATATGGATATGCGTGTGAGCTTGTTGAATCAACATATAGGCATACATGCTAGTAGGTTGTATTCTTGGCTGATAAAATTGTTGACAACAACAGATACACACTGCAAACTGCACATCATTACTATTACAAGAGTGGACAACAACAAACATACACTGCACATTTCACAAGGAGCTTCAAATAGCAGGAGCTTTTATTCATAGTGTACATCAAATTCATTTATACAACAGAAAAAACTTCACAATATGCATCAACTATCCTATCTTGACTTGAGGATAAAAATCCGAAGAAACGTGAACAAAGAACCAACTATCCCAATCTACTTGACTTGAACAAAGCTCCCCACAATCTCTCTTCCTTTTGCCGTTCTACTGATCGTCTTCCGCCAGTGTTGACAGCAATGTCTGTGCATATCTAGCAGAATATAAGGATGCATATAGCATATAGCATATAGACAGAGCACATAGCTATGTGCTTGTGTTGCAGCCAGGATGCTTTGTACTTGAAGTTACACTTTTGCAAAGATGCAGCCAGCAGGTCAATGTCGAGTAACTAGGCCACATCCAGCGGGGCCGAGCTGAGGTGGCCATGGACGAAACGCCGGTGGTTAGCGACATAGCGAGCGCCGGTGGCTGCTGGGGTGCCGAGGAACCTGGTCATGGACGGCAGGGATAGTAGCGGGACCAGAGCTTCGGTGCTTCCGTGACAAAGCGAGCTTCCAGCAGCGGCGACGAGCGAAAGAGGACGCCGGAGAAGGAAAAGGGATTCAGATTTAATTTTTTTGGGAGCTTACGGCGAAGGCGAACGAGCGTGAATGCCGGAAACGAAAGGGGATCCGGATTTGATAGATGGGGCAGCTGGATGTTTACAATGGGAACGGGTTAGTGTTTTGTTACTTTGGAATTAGAGGATTAATGGCAGTCTGCGTTGAGATTTATTTTGCCAAGTGTCCTATGCTGAAGAGGGTCGCACGGTTGGAGCGTACGACCCGGGTCGCATAAGATTTCTTTTTCCTACAGAGAATTGCTGGCAGCTTGATTATTTTCCAGGCAACTCAAGATCACATTAAACTTTAAACAAAGAAACTTCCAGAGAAAATTCAGAGCGACACCTTTGCAATAAATCCAGAGAAACAAATAGCTGGATATGTAGAAGTATCTGGTGGCCACAAAAAAACTGAGAGGCACCTATGTTATGTTAAACAGAACAATTCAGAAAAATGAAGTGGCAATATCACTGAACTGCAAAACCAAACTTTTACTGCATGAATCACATTAAAACAATGAAGAGTTTCGTTTCACAAAATCAGAATATCACTCCATCAGATTTTGAAAAAGCGCATTTCAAACAAGAAATGGGCCAAAAAAGATAAGAGATCAATCACATCTGGGACAGAATATTCCAAGAAAAATCGTCAAGCAGTGTGCTTTTTTCGGGAAAGAAATGACAGATACAAAACGAAATTGTGTACAAACCAAATGAAATTACACATATGCAGCTATCGCGGACACATTACCTGACTTTTCTCATAAGCTGCTAGATTATATCGGCAGAGTGAGATCCATGAGCCGGTGCCATAATCGCCTACCAGGACAAATCCAGCTTCGTGCGGCGCAGGAGCGGAGCTAAACAGAGGGGCGCACCACACACGAATCCACATTAGGCTTTGTTCAGTTGGTGGGGCTCTAATACCCTCGGGGATTTCAATCCACCCAGCAGTAGGGTTGTTATGGCCGGTAGCTAGGCCCACCGAGCAATCTTAGCCCACAAGTTATGTTAGGTTAATTCTTATGCAAGTTATCTTAGATTAATTCTTATGCAAGTTATCTAGGTTATAAATATAGGCTGTAAACTCTTTTTGGAATTAAGCAATAAAGATATTATCATCTTCTGTTGCCCGGCTCCCTGAGGAGCCGGAACCCTAGCCGCACCTAAACGCTAGCCGTGACGGCGCCCACTCGCCGGCGCGCCCGCTCCAGCCCTCGCCCCTCTCCCTCCTTCCCCTACAGCCTCCGGCCAAGACCGGGCAGAACCCTAGCTCCTAACATCTTGGTATCAAGTACCCGGGTTTCGACCATGTCTTCGCCGCCACCGCCACCGCCGCTGCCTGCCAACTCCACCACCGCAGCTGCCACCAACTCCTCCACCGCCGCTGCTTCATCGCCGGGCGCCACGGCTTCGCTGTCGGCGCCGATCTCCCCCGCACCCGGCACCACGCCGGGTCAGGGCCAGCCGCCACACCCCGTCCAATAACAGCCGCCGTCGCCTCCCCCCGTGCCGCAGCAGTTTACACCGGAGGCCATGGCCGGCGTGCTCAACGACTTGGTCGTCGCGGTCCAGGGCATCCGCCTATACTTGGCTAGCCCGTACGGGCCGTTCCCGCCGCTCCATCCAGCCGTGGCCGTGGGCCAGCAGGCACTGCCGTGGTACTCCGTACCTACGGCCATCACCGGAGGCTATCTGGCGTTTCCCTCACCAGCGACTTCGGCGCCGCCTTGGCCACAGTGGTCGACGCCGACACTCGCGGCGCCACCCGCGCCGCCAGCCGCCGCCCAGGGCCCGCAGTGGCCGACCTGGGCCGTGCCGTCCGTGCCGTCACCCGCCGCGCCGTCCCTCCCGGCGGCAACCGTGCAGGTGCCACCACCGCCCCCGCCCAGCCCTAGCCTGGGTCGGTCCTCGCCGAGCGGACTCCCGATCCAGGAGGTCCGCTTCCCATCGTCACCGTCTCCGCTTCCCGGCTGGCTCCACGAGCCGCCGCCGGCTTACATGGAGGCCCGACCGCCGTCGGGTTCCCAGTTGCAGCCCGAGGCATCGGGCGCCACGGGGAACTACGCCGGCCTTCCCACCATGGACCAAGCTCCGTCATCAGCCCTCCGTACCGCCGAGGCAATGGGCCAGGGCACGCCACTACCATCTTGGGCGGCCGGGTCTTCGCTACCACCGGTCTACACCACGGCTCCGGAACAAACGACTCCGTCCCTGCAGTTCGGCGGGCCATCCGGCTCCGCGGGCCCCTACCCGGGGTACTCCGACCAGGCGCCGCCCGCCTCGTTGCTTCGCACCTTCGAGCCCGCTCGACACGGCGCTCCGACGCAGACACCGCCGCGGTTCGCCAAGCTCGACTTCGCCACCTATGACGGCACGGAGGACCCCCTCAACTGGCTCAACCAGTGCGACCAGTTTTTTCGCGGGCAGCGCACCCTCGCATCAGAGCGTACATGGCTCGCCTCTTACCACCTCCGCGGCGCGACCCAGACGTGGTATTACACTCTCGAGAAGGACGAGAGCGCCATGCCCCCTTGGGAGCGCTTCCACGAGCTCTGCCTCCTTCGCTTCGGACCTCCGGTTCGCGCGAGCCGCTTGGCGGAGCTCGGCCGCCTTCCCTTCACCTCTACGGTGCAGGACTTCGCCGACCGCTTTCAGGCCCTGGCATGCCACGCGTCGGGCCTGACGGCGCAACAGCGAGCCGACCTCTTTGTCGGTGGACTTCCGGATCACATCCGCGTGGACGTGGAGCTTCGTGAACCCCAGGACCTCCAGACGACCATGTATTACGCCTGCGCGTTCGAGCGCCGCACGGTGGCCATCCAGCAGGAGTCACCGTCCCTTGGTGGAATCGGTGGCAGCGACGGCTGCGGTGGTGGCGGGTTTGGAGGCGGTGAAGACCGGGCAGAACCCTAGCTCCTAACACCTTGGTATCAGGTACGCGGGTTTCGACCATGTCTTCACCGCCTCCAAACCCGCCACCACCACAGCCGCCGCTGCCCAACGCCTCTCCCACCGCCGCTGCCACCGATTCCACCAATGCCGCCGCTGCGTCACCGGGCACCACGGCCTCCCTATCGACGCCGATCTCCTCCGCACCCGGCACCACGCTGGGCCAGGGCCAGCCGCAAACCCCCATCCAGCAACCACCGCCGTCGCCCCCCCAGCGCTGCCACAGTTCACACCGGAGGCCATGGCCGGCGTGCTCAACGACCTGGTCGTCGCGGTCCAGGGCATCCGCCTCTACTTGGCAAGCCCGTATGGGCCGCCTCCACCGCTTCATCCGGCCGCGCTCGCGGGCCAGCAGGCGCTGCCGTGGTACTCAGTACCGGTGGCCATCACCGGCGGCTACCCGGCGTTTCCCCCACCGGCGGCTTCGACGCCGCCTTGGCCGCAGTGGCCGACGCCGTTCGCGGCGCCAACCGCGCCGCCCGCCACCAACCAGGGACCGCAGTGGCCGACCTGGGCCCCGCCGCCCGCGCCGTCACCCACCGCGCCGTCCCTCTCGGTGGCAACGGTGCAGGTTCCACCACCGCCACCGCCCAACCCTAGCCTAGGCCGGTCCTCACCGAGCGGCCTTCCAATCCAGGAGGTCCGCTTCCCTTCGTCACCGTCACCACTTCCCGGCTGGCTCCACGGGCCGCCGTCGGCTTCCACGGAGGCCCGGCCACCGTCAGGGTTCCAGTTGCAGCCCGAGGCATCGGGCGCCACAGGGAACTATGCCGGCCCTTCCACGCTGGACCAAGCTCCGTCATCAGCCCTCCGTACCGCCGAGGCAGTGGGCCAGGGCGCGCCACACCAGCAGCCACCCTGGTTCGCAAAGATCGACTTCGCCACATACGACGGGTCAGACGACCCACTTAACTGGCTCAACCAGTGTGACCAGTTCTTCCGTGGACAGCGCACGCCCGCGTGGGAGCGCACTTGGCTGGCTTCCTACCATCTCCGCGGGGCCGCCCAGACATGGTACTACGCCCTCGAGCAGGACGAGGGCGGCATGCCACCGTGGGATCGCTTCCGCGAGCTATGTCTTCTTCGGTTCGGATCACCGATACGCGGGAGCCGCCTGGCCGAGTTGGGCCGCCTGCCCTTCACCTCCTCGGTGCAGGATTTCGCCGACCGCTTCCAGGCCCTGGCGTGTCACGCGCCGGGTGTGACGGCCTTACAGCGGGCTGAACTCTTTGTCGGCGGCCTTCCCGACCACATCCGCGTGGACGTTGAGATGAAGGGGCCTCAAGATCTCCAGACGGCCATGCACTACGCCCGCGCGTTCGAGCGCCGCGCGGTGGCCAGTCAGCAGGAATCACCGTCCCGGGCCGTTGGGTCGCTAGTCTCGCCGGATCCCGCACAGGGTCGACCTACACAGGCTTCCGCGGCACCCCCCGCCGCGACCGCGGTGCGCCCGTTCTGCCGGTTCACCTCAGCCGAGATACTCGAGCGTCGCCGCCAAGGGCTGTGCTTCAACTGTGATGAACCCTACACGCCCGGCCATGCCTGCCCGCGACTCTTCTACCTGGAGGTTGCAGACTACATTCCGGAGGACGCCGTTGCCGCCGACCTGGCCGCCCCAGCTGTCGAGAAGGTGTTTGACGCTGGCTGATCGCCTCGAGGATTTCCACAAGCGCTTCCCCACCTTACAGCTCGAGGACGAGCTGTTTGTGAAGGCGGGGAGAAGTGTTATGGCCGGTAGCTAGGCCCACCGGGCAATCTTAGCCCACAAGTTATCTTAGGTTAATTCTTATGCAAGTTATCTTAGGTTAATTCTTATGCAAGTTATCTAGGTTATAAATATAGGTTGTAAGACTCTTTTTGGAATTAAGCAATAAAGATATTATCATCTTCTGTTGCCCGGCTCCCTGAGGAGCCGGAACCCTAGCCGCACCTAAACCCTAGCCACGACGGCGCCCACTCGCCGGCGCGCCCGCTCCAGCCCTCGCCCCTCTCCCTCCTTCCCCTACAGCCTCCGGCCAAGACCGGGCAGAACCCTAGCTCCTAACAAGGGTAATCCCAACTCCCTCAACCATTCCCTGTAGGGATTAAACCTCCAGATTCGTCTCAATCCCTCTCTCAGTTTTTGTACGGTTAACCCCTCCCTCAATTATGTACCTATTTCTCACAGGACTGCGCTTGTGTAGCTAACATACACAGAGACTTCACTGAACATATGCTTGTACAATAGAAGTACTACTAACTGAAAATCAAATCTACAATTGCCTGCTCCTGATCTCAAAGTAGTTTGGTTCAAGACTTCAACTTCATTTTCTAACTGAAATTTTCAGAATCAAAGAAAACTGCTGTGCAACCAAGGTTCATGTCAAGAGACCATTTGTAAATGTCTCTAATTAAAATCTAACAGCTGGCATTCAAAATGTAAGTTTTTCATATAGGTAGTAAAACAGATTATCTCAAAAGTGATAGCCAAGAACTCGAAAGTCGAAGTTTTATCATTCTTCACATGAGCCAGATATTAAACGGAGCAGATAACAAAGGCAACTAGCGAGCTACCGTAGATTCATATATACTTATATCAGACAGGGCAAACAATACACTTGTAGACATACATTTTATAGAACAAACTGCTTACTCCAAAAGATCTCATCTAAGGTCACTATGTATCAAAAGTAACTAGATAGAAGCTAACCCCAGGATGGACAGTACAAATTTACCAAGACTTAATTGCCTTCTCCAACCCAACATAAGGCATTCGCCTCCAAAGATCAATCAGGAACGGAAGGATAAGAAGTAGCTCATACCAGGTTGGCGTACTAAATTTTGCGGGATTTAGCTGCTCTCTCCAACACATCCACAATGATATCAGGCGAAGATCTTTTGAGTTGTACATACCCTTGGCTTGCAATCACATCATTCATTCTATTCGAAGAGAGCATAAATTCAATGCAAGCATCTTTGAGATTTCTGCAATTGTGCTCGTCAGCTAGAGCTAATAGAGTCGCCACATTCTCAACATCAAGACTCTTGCATATCATGCCTTCACATATCATCTTCATCCTTCCCATTGCATACTTATCTGCAGCCACCAGTAAGTGTTTAACCATTTCTCTTTTGTCATCATCCTCGAGATCGTCCATGGAAGGCATTGAATCAGTGTAGATGAAGTGAAGAAATGACTTGAAAACAGCAGACTGCATGTCATCAATAGTTATGTCATGTGCCCCCTTGTCCCTCATCGGCCCATAGAACTGTGCGTTGAAGACCGCCGATCGCATTGCAAGCAAAATCTTATGAGCGGAAAAAACCTCCCCTTGAACCTTGAAAGTCACGTCTGCTCCTATCTTCCCCTCTAGCAAGGTTGCAAGATTATCCGAAAGGTCAGAGGGCGGCACATGGATCTCAGTTTCCTTGATAACACTGAGTTCACACTCGATCAGGAGACAATCGTTCTGCAGGTACACCGACTCTACTTCAGCGGTCGTCTTCATGAACTTTGGTACGGCCCAAGACATTTTATCGTCGAACACTTTAGGCGTTTTGCAGGAGTTCACCACAATCGACCGCCCACTAACCGGCTCCACAAGCATCAACTTGTGGAGCACCCTCACCTTGGCGTTCTTGGTCAAGAGCCTGAGGAGGATGGAGATGTGACCTGTGCTATTCTCTTCTTGGTATCCGTCGGGGTAGTAGTAGATGCACCACTCGTAGCCGCCGATGGAGAATGACGGAGAACGGAGCCATTTGCCTATACCGAGACCCTTGTGCAGGCTGTAGCCGGCGATCTTGAACGCAACCGTGCCCCGCGCCGTCTCTGCTGTGCACCTCGACGGCACACTCGCTATTGAACTCTGCGAAGCTGTCATTGTGGGAGTTGGGGGGGAGGACGGGGACGGGGCGGGTTGGAACTCTCGATTAAGGCCGGTGGCGATGGAAGCGGTGGGGTTGCCTCCGAGGGGGAGCTGCCGAGCGGCGTCGCGACGGAACATAGGGGCGGCGGCGGCCAGATTTGGTGGGCAAGGTTCAAGACGAGGGTTTGGACGAGGGGGAAATGGGTCATTTACAATTACACCCCTCTGTATCAGGCCCTCTCTGATTCGCAGGATTTTTAATGTGAGAATAGAAAAAACTGTTGGAATAGAATGACATTTATCTTGAATAGTACTCCCTTCCTTTAAAATAAGTGTCTCAACTTTATACTAGCTCTAATACAAATTTATATTAAACTCAAAACACTTATTTTAAGACGGAGGGTATGTACATACAAGACTTGCCTATAAGGATGTTTGTTGTGGATGTAAAAAAAAAAGATGTTTGATTGTGCACCCCCGTTTTAAGTTACTGGAACAGTGTTTGTATCTAGTTTTGCTCACTTTCTACACCGCCCATCATTTTTACTTGCCCTTGGTCGGTTCAGTTTCTGTACCTACTAAACCGTATCACTAACAACTCCCATTCCAAGACCCCTGAAACAAACAGAGGAAATTCACTTTCTGTCAAATTCCCATGAATAATTCCCACCCTACACTTTTTTTTACGGGGAAATTCAGAGAGCTTTATTGAGTAAAAGCATTCTTGGAACAGTCAGCCAAAAGGCTGGACATTAAGAAGGTAGGAGTCTCGTCAAGCCAACTATCGGTCATATTAAGTGTACAGGCATGCTTTGCACACAAATGAGCCGGGAGATTACATGTTGTATAATAAAAGAGAAAAAATGAACACTAAGCTCTCCTATCTCTAATAGTAAAGGAGCCACAATCGAACGATAATTGTGGCGAGTGGTCCACAGTGTCACCAACTCCAAGCAATCGACTTCCATTATCACATGCGAGAATCCACGAAGAGATGCAAACCGAACTCCATCTCGCAAAGAAAGTCCCTCCATGATCAAGGGATCCGAGATCCCCATATATGGCTTGCACCAGGCACCTAGTAGGGTCGTCGAAGAACGAGCAATGCCTCCCGCGCCCCCTACCATCCGCCAGATTGAGAGCACCGTCGGTGGTGATTTGTACAAAATCATCATCAGGAGGCCGCCACCCAAAGCCCGGCAAGACCAGCGTATCCTTCTTCACCGTGCTTGATACGATTCCTGGAATGCCAAATAGACCACATAATAGTAGTGATCTTAGCACAGTCATCATCCGTAAACCACGGGTCGCATAAGATATCGCGAGCCCACGAATCCGGATGTAAACGAGGTAGCCGGAGTCCGAACCATGCACACTCCTCCTCCCAGAAGCGTTTAGCATGCGAGCAATGAATCAATGCATGTTTCAGATCCTCGTCCATAGCTAGACATACTTTGCATCTACGAATTTATGCAATGTGTCTATAGTTGAGAGTGGCTTCATCTGGAAGAATCCCGCGAAGAACTCTCCACCAAAAAACTCTCACTTTTGGGATGACATTCAATTTCCACAAGGCTTTCCACATCTGTTGATCATCAGTTGAGGTACTGGTAGCCGTCCCTTCGTCTAGAGCCAAACGTTCGTTCTTAGTCACAAGAGCATGGTACGCCGTCTTCACAGTGTAGTTGCCTGATCTTTCGAATGCCCAAGCAAGATAATCATCACCTCCCCCTTGCCGGATAGGAATCTTAAGAATGGCCTCAGCAACCGAGGTAATGAAAGTCTTCCTGACCACCTCATGCTTCCAAGACCAATTTGATGTGTCAATGAGATCTGCCACCCTTTGAATAGCAGTGTTCGGTGGTCTAGAGATAGGTGACATGGATATAGTACCTGGAATCCATTTATCGGTCCAGACGTCGATGGTGCTACCATCTCCGACACGTGAGATCAAGCCACATCATAGAGCTTCTCTTCCTGCTATAATGGCTTTCCAAGTGGCCAGGCCGACTTAGGCAAATAGCATGCATAAAATCTGTGTCAGGAAAGTAACGTCCCTTCAATACTCTTGCACAGAGGGCATTAGGGTTCGTCAGAAAATGACATCCATGCTTTCCCAACATGGCAAGATTAAACAGATGCGGGTCTCTGAAACCCATCCCGCCTTTACACTTGGGTGTTGCTAGCTCCTTCCAAGACACCCAGTGCATTGATCTTTTGTCAAGAGAACTACTCCAAAAATATTTGGCCATAGGAGACGTCAAACTCTTGCAAACTTTCTTGGTTAACAAAAAATTACTCATCGGGTAGGTGGAAATAGCTTGAAGCACTGATTTCAACAAAGTCTCGCGGCCTGCACAAGCTAATAATTTCTCGGACAATCCCTGCATTCTCGCCCGGGCCCTCTCACTGATGTGATCAAAGGTTCCACTTGTGATCTGTCCAACAACAGTAGGGAGACCCAAATATTTCTCATTAAAAGCCTTAACCTGAATGTTCAAGGTTGCCTTCAAAAGTTGCCTCAAGTTTGTCGGTGTATTGGAGCTGAAATATATCACTACTAGGAAAAGGGCTATAGCTAATATGGACATTAATGGCGCACCACATATCACTACTAGGAAAAGGGCTATAGCCAAATGTGTAGGTACGCCATTAGTGTCCATATCACTAATGACGCACCACACCCACGGTGCGCTACTACTAACAATTTTCCAAAACTAGTAATGGCGCACCAGGGCATAGTGCGTCATTACTATTTTTAACTAGTAATGGCGCACCACACACTCTGTGCGCCACTACTAACAATTTTTTTTAAACTAGTAATGGCGCACCATGGGTATAGTGTGCCATTACTAGTTCAAACTAGTAATGGCGCACCACAACCACGGTGCGCCACTACTAATTTTTTTTATTTTTTTTGCGAAACTAGTAATGGCGCACCACGTACCAGGTGCGTCATTAGTAACCAGGGTTACTAATGGCGCATTGGTAGGTGGTGCACCATTGGTAGCTTTGACCAAATGCACCCCCCTGGACCGCCTTTCCGGTTTTTTAATAAAATGATGAAAATGTCAAAAAAATAAAAGAAAATAAGTTTCCCACGTGATATGCAAAATATCTCTGGAATTTAGTAAAATGGGCATAACTTTTGCATACGAACTCAGATTAAAAAGTTTTTTATATGAAAAATCATCTACTCGAAAAGTTACATCCGAATTCAATAGGGGGAACCCCGTTGAACATTTTTAGAATCCCCCAAAACCTAACAGAACGAAAGATACGGGGCTTTTAAGATCTAGAGGGGGAAAGACGGAAAAAATTTCAAACGGTGCGCCACTAGTAGCAGAAAAAAAATTGGTTTCGAATTTTTTTTGGGAAAAATGTTCAAAATATGATACGAAATATGACCGGCAAGTTTGAAATATTTTTTCAAAATTTCATCACATTCATAAACATGAACAAAGTCATAGACATCAACAAAGTTTAATAGGATTGATATGATAGATATATCAACAAGTGCCTGTTAAGTGAGGTGGTGCTGGGGTTGGATAGAACTGCGAAGTTAAGTGTGCTCGGGCTGGAGTAGTGTGAGGATGGATGACCTTCCTGGAAGTTTGACCACGGAGTGCGATTTGACTTGATATTAAGCATATTGACCTGAGATTAAGCCATAGTGATCCGAAATTAAGAAAAAAAAACAAAAAAAATCTGAAAAAAATTGAAAAAATATTTTCTAAAAAAATTGGAAAAAAATTGAAAAAATTTTGTTAGTAATGGCGCACCAGATATGTGGTGCGCCATTACTAAGTCAGATAGTAATGGTGCACTGTTGGACATAGTAATGGCGCACTACCAGGTGCGCCACTATTATCTGGTATACTAATGCGTGATGATAGTGGCGCATTAGTACTTGTTACTAGTGGCGTGATGATAGTGGCGCACGTATAGTGCGTCATTAATGGCCAAAATAGGTGCGTCATTAATTAGCCTTTTCCTAGTAGTGTATAGAGCTTTTTTCTCTGTTGATACACTGACCCGAGGCATCTCCATAAATCCTCAAGATTTCATTTAACCTGAGCACACTTGGGTTACTTGCATTGATTAAGATGAGACTATCATCTGCAAAAAGCAAATGGGTTACCCACGGTGATCTATAGCTCACCCGTAGTCCCCTATCAATGGTTCCACCATTGTAATATTTCAACAATGAGGAAAAACCTTCGCCACACATCAAAAATAAATATGGTGACACTGGATCTCTGATGACCGAAAAGTATAGCGGATCTATCATAGTCCTTTCGATAAGTAAGAGTGTCGAACCCAACGAGGAGTAGAAGGAAATGATAAGCGGTTTTCAGTAAGGTATTCTCTGCAAGCACTGAAATAATAGGTAACAGATAGTTTTGTGATAGGATAATTTGTAACGAGCAACAAGTAACAAAAGTAAATAAAGTGCAGCAAGGTGGCCCAATCCTTTTTGTAGCAAAGGACAAGCCTGGACAAACTCTTATATAGAGAAAAGCGCTGCCGAGGACACATGGGAATTATCGTCAAGCTAGTTTTCATCACGTTCATATGATTCGCGTTCGGTACTTTGATAATTTGATATGTGGGTGGACCGGTGCTTGGGTGTTGTTCTTACTTGAACAAGCATCCCACTTATGATTAACCTCTATTGCAAGCATCCGCAACTACAACAAAAGTATTAAGGTAAACCTAACCATAGCATGAAACATATGGATCCAAATCAGCCCCTTACGAAGCAACACATAAACTAGGGTTTAAGCTTCTGTCACTCTAGCAACCCATCATCTACTTATTACTTATCAATGCCTTCCTCTAGGCCCAAATAATGGTGAAGTGTCATGTAGTCGACGTTCACATAACACCACTAGAGGATAGACAACATACATCTCATCAAAATATCGAACGAATACCAAATTCACATGACTACTAGTAGCAAGACTTCTCCCATGTCCTCAGGAACAAACGTAACTACTCACAAAGCATATACATGTTCATAATCAAAGGGGTATTAATATGCATAAAGGATCTGAACATATGATCTTCCACCAAATAAACCAACTAGCATCAACTACAAGGAGTAATCAACACTACTAGCAACCTACAGGTACCAATCCCAGACTTGGAGACAAGAATTGGATACAAGAGATGAACTAGGGTTTTGAGAGGAGATGGTGTTGGTGAAGATGTTGATGGAGATTGCCCTCTCCCGATGAGAGGAGCGTTGGTGATGACGATGGCGATGATTTCCCCCTCCCGGAGGGAAGTGTCCCAGCCGGCAGAACAGCTCTGCCGGAGCCCTAGATTGGTTCCGCCAAGGTTCCGCCTCGTGGCGGTGGAGTCTCGTCCCGAAAGGTTGCTTATGATTTTTTTTCCTAGACGAAAGACCTCATATAGCAGAACGTGGCCACCGAAGAGCCAATAGGGGGCCCACGAGGCAGGGGGCGCGCCCAGGGGGGTAGGGCGCGCCCCCACCCTCGTGGACAGGTGGTGGCCCCCCTGATGTATTTCTTCTGCTCAGTATTTTTTATTATTTCCAAAAATGACTTTCGTGGAGTTTCAGGACTTTTGGAGTTGTGCAGAATAGGTCTCTAATATTTGCTCCTTTTTCAGCCCAGAATTCCAGTTGCCGGCATTCTCCCTCCTTATGTAAACCTTGTAAAATAAGAGAGAATAGGCATAATTATTGTGACATAACGTGTAATAACAGCCCATAATGCAATAAATATCGATATAAAAGCATGATGCAAAATGGACGTATCAACTCCCCCAAGCTTAGACCTCGCTTGTCCTCAAGCGGAAGCCGATAATGATAAATATGTCCACATGTTTAGAGGTAGAGGTGTTGATAAAACAAAATACGGACATGAGGGCATCATGATTATTCTCATAATAGCAACATAAATGGATATTGTCATATGATTTCTTATGCTCAAGTAATAATCTATTCACAATGCAAAGTATGAATCAGAAACTTTATTGAGAACTAACAAACTATAATCTCAGTCACTGAGGCAATTGCAATTTATCATAACATCAAAAAGAGTCTATGTCAGAGCTTTTTAGCAAGTCCACATACTCAACTATCATTTAGTCTTTCATAATTGCTAACACTCACGCAATACTTGTGGTTACGGAGTTTTAATCGGACACAGAGAAAGATAGGGGCTTATAGTTCCGCCTCCCAACCTTTTACCTCAAGGGTAATGTCAAAAATAATAATTCATGCTAACTTACATCCAATTAGATATATCTATCAGGATCTTTCCAACATCCTGTGCTTGCCAAAAGATAAAATGTAAAAAGGAAAGGTAAAGATCACCATGACTCTTGCATAAGGTAGAAGATAATAGTAAAAGATAGGCCCTTCGCAGAGGGAAGCAGAGGTTGCCATGCGCTTTTAGGGTTGGATGCACAAAATCTTAATGCGAAAGAACGTCACTTTATATTGCCACTTGTGATATGTATGCAGTCCGTCGCTTTTATTTCTTCCACATCACAAGATCGTATAAAGCTTATTTCCTCCACACCAATCAATCATACATATTTAGAGAGCAATTTTTATTGCTTGCACCGATGACAACTTACTTGAAGGATCTTACTCAATCCATAGGTAGGTATGGTGGACTCTCATGGCAAAACTGGTTTAAGGGTTTTTGGAAGCACAAGTAGTATCTCTACTTGGTGCAAATAATTTGGCTAGCATGAGGGGGAAAGGCAAGCTCAACATGTTGGATGATCCATGACAACATACTTTATCTCAGATATAAGAAAACATAACCCATTACGTTGTCTTCCTTGTCCAACATCAACTCTTTAGCATGTCATATTTTAATGAGTGCTTCCAATCATAAAAGATGTCCAAGATAGTATATTTATATGTGAAACCTCTCTTTCTTTATTACTTCCTATTAATCGCAACGATGACCAAAGCTATGTTTTCCAACTCTCAACAATTTTTAATCATCATACTCTTTCTATGTGAAGTCATTACTCTCAATAAGATCAATATGATCTCTTTATTTCTTTATTTATTCTTTTCTCTTTTCTTTTATTCACTCAAGATCATGGCAAAATAATCAAGCCCTTGACTCAACACTAATCTTTATTATATAGCTCACGGACTCGATTACATAGAGGGATCATAAAGCAAAACTCGAAACGATCATGCCATAAACTTTATTCTACTAGATCAAGATACTACTAAAAGGATCGAACTAAGAAAAATGGTGAAGATAGGAGTTGTGATGGTGATACGATACCGGGGCACCTCCCCCAAGCTTGGTAGTTGCCAAGGGGAGTGCCCATACCCATGTGATTATATCTCCTTTGTTGGTGAAGAAAATGGTGGTGATGATGGGTAGTCGCACATCGAGCGTAAAAGATCCTCCAGCTTGCGGATAATGCCATTGAGTGCACCGATATGCTCATTTTGTAGCCGGAACTTGGTCCTTCGTGGCCTTCTTGATCCCTTCATCCTTGTTGATCTCCACGGGTTCCTCCCTCTTTAGCTCTATCTTCATTAGCCAAGCATCGTTGTCACCATTTTTGGAGGAGGGGGACGACATGATGCCTGGGCCCTGACAACCCTGACAGAGAACAACTCGAAACAAGAACCGAGGATATTTGCGTGATACAGGAGTCAAAACCTTCGGGAGATTATATAATGAATTTTTACCTACCAAAATACGTATCGTGCAAGAAAACGGAGTCCGGAGAGCACACGAGGTGCCCATGAGGTAGGGGGGCGCGCCCAGGGGGGTAGGGCGCGCCCTCCACCCTCGTGGAGGCCTCGTGTCCTTCCCGGACTGCTTCTTATTTTTCTATTTTTCTAAATATTCCAAAACGGAGAAATATTGCCTTTAGAGCTGTTTTGGAGTTGGTTTACTTACCGCACCACATACCTATTCCTTTTCGGAGTCTGAAACGTTCCGGAAAGTGTCCCTTATGTATTCCTCCGGGGTTACGGTTTCAATAACATTGGTTTCAACATTTATGGAATTACCTAAGATATAATATTTGATTCTTTGACCGTTCACCACCTTCGGATTTGTGCCTTCGAAGTTGTTGATTTTTATGGCACCAGAATGATAGACCTCCTCGATAACGTAAGGGCCTTCCCATTTAGAGAGAAGTTTTCCTGCAAAAAATCTTAAACGAGAGTTGTATAGCAATACATAATCACCTACATTAAACTCACGCTTTTGTATCCTTTTGTCATGCCATCTTTTAACTTTTTCTTTAAACAATTTGGCATTCTCATAAGCTTGGGTCCTCCATTCATCAAGTGAGCTAATATCAAATAACCTCTTCTCATCGGCAAGTTTGAAATCATAATTGAGCTCTTTAATAGCCCAATAAGCCTTATGTTCCAGTTCGAGAGGTAAGTGACATGCTTTTCCATAAACCATTTTATACGGAGACATACCCATAGGATTTTTATATGCAGTTCATAGGCCCATAATGCAGCATCAAGTTTCTTGGACCAATTCTTTTTAGATCTATTAACAGTCTTTTGCAAAATTAATTTGAGTTCTCTATTACTCAATTCTACTTGACCACTAAACTATGGGTGATAAGGAGATGCAATTCTATGATTAACATCATACTTAGCAAGTATTTTTCGGAAAGCACCATGAATAAAATGTGAACCACCATCAGTCATTAAATATCTAGGGACTCCAAGCCTCGAAAAAATGACTTCTTTAAGCATCTTAATAGAGGTGTTATGATCAACACTACTAGTTGGAATAGC
The DNA here is from genome assembly GCF_056163025.1 of Triticum urartu. Taxonomy (NCBI): domain Eukaryota; kingdom Viridiplantae; phylum Streptophyta; class Magnoliopsida; order Poales; family Poaceae; genus Triticum; species Triticum urartu. Next base: position 45,124,396 of record NC_141877.1, on the reverse strand, counting down.
TTCTACCCACTTAGTAACATAATCAACAGCAACTAAAATATGTGTGTATCCATTAGAGGCAGGAAAAGGTCCCATATAATCAAAGCCCCAAACATCAAATGGTTCAATAACAAGTGAATAATGCATAGGCATTTCTTGACGTCTACTAATATTACCAATTCTTTGACATTCATCACAAGATAGGACAAACTTACGGGCATCCTTGAAGAGAGTAGGCCAATAAAAACCGGATTACAATACCTTATGTGCAGTTCTGTCTCCAGCGTGGTGTCCTCCATAAGCTTCGGAGTGACACTTGCGTAGGATCTGTTCCTGTTCATGCTCAGGTACACAATGTCTAATAACACCATCTACTCCTTCTTTATAAAGATGTGGGTCATCCCAAAAGTAACGTCTCAAATCATAGAAAAACGTTTTCTTTTGCTGGTATGTGAAACTAGGTGGTATAAATTTAGCCACAATATAATTAGCATAATCAGCATACCATGGAGTAGTACGAGAAGCATTTATGACATTTAATTGCTCATCAGGAAAGCTGTCATCAATAGGTAGTGGGTCATCAAGAACATTTTCTAGCCTAGACAAGTTGTCTGCAACGGGGTTCTCAGCTCCCTTTCTATCAACAATATGCAAATCAAATTCTTGTAGCAGGAGAACCCGCCTAATAAGTCTAGGTTTAGCATCTTTCTTTTCCATAAGATATTTAATAGCAGCATGATCCGTGTGAATAGTTACTTTAGAATAAACAATATATGGTCTAAACTTATCACAAGCAAATACAACTGCTAAGAATTCCTTTTCAGTAGTAGCATAATTTCTCTGAGCATTATCTAGAGTCTTGCTAGCATATTGAATAACATTTAATTTCTTATCAACTCTTTGCCCTAGAACAGCACCTACAGCATAATCACTAGCATCACACATAATTTCAAAAGGTAAATTCCAATCAGGTGGTTGAACAATAGGTGCAGAGATCAATGCTTTCTTAAGTATTTCAAATGCTTCTACACAATCATCATCAAAAACAAATGGTATATCTTTTTGTAATAAATTAGTCAGAGGCCGAGAGATTTTTGAGAAGTCCTTAATGAACCTCCTATAAAATCCGGCGTGACCAAGGAAACTTCTTATACCTTTGATGTCCTTGGGACATGGCATCTTTTCAATAGCATCAGCCTTGGCTTTATCAACCTCAATACCTCTTTCAGAAACTTTATGCCCCAAGACAATACCTTCATTAACCATAAAGTGGCACTTTTCCCAATTCAAGACAAGATTAGTTTCTTCACATCTCACTTCTTTCATCTTAGGATTCAGCCGTCGTTGATGATCATGAACTGGTTTGGCATCTTTTTCCAAATTTATTTTATGTTGACATAGAGTGGGACTAATGCCCTTAAGATCATCAAGAGTATATCCAATAGCAGCATGATGCTTCTTCAGAGTTTTCAATAATCTCTCTTCTTCATGCTCTGAAAGGTTAGCGCTAATAATAACAGGATATATCTTTTTCTCATCAAGATAAGCATATTTAAGAGTATCAGGCAATGGTTTAAGCTCAAACACGGGATCACCCTTGGGTGGAGGAGGATCCCCTAGGATTTCAATAGGCAAATTGTGTTTCAGGATAGGTTCCTGTTAAAAGAACACTTCATCTATTTCCCTTCTTTCATTCATAAACATATCATTTTCATGGTCTAGCAAATATTGCTCTAAAGGATCACTAGGAGGCATGGCAATAGAAGCAATACCAATAATTTCATCCTTACTAGGTAATTCCTCTTCACGGTGTTGTCTACGAAATTTAGAGAAGTTAAACTCATGAGAATATCACCTAGACCAATAGTAACAACATCCTTTTTGCAGTCTATCTTAGCATTCACAGTGTTCAAGAAGGGTCTACCAAATATAATGGGACAAAAGCTATCTTGTGGGGAACCAAGAACAAGAAAATCAGCAGGATATTTAGTTTTCCCACACAAGACTTCAACATCTCTAACAATTCCCATTGGTGAAATAGTATCTCTATTACATCAATATCTTCTAGCTCAGCAGGTGCAATGCATGCATAATTTCTTTGTATAAATCAAAAGGTATGGCACTAGCACTAGCACCCATATCACATAAGCCATGATAACAATGATCTCCTATTTTAACAGAAATAACAGGCATGCCTACCACAGGTCTATGTTTATCTTTAGCACAAGGTTTGGCAATTCTAGCAGTTTCCTCACAGAAATAAATAACATGCCCGTCGATATTATCAGACAAGAGATCTTTAACAATAGCAATATTAGGTTAAACTTTAATTTTCTCAGGAGGTGTATAAGTTCTAATATTGCTTTTACGAACCACAGTTGAAGGTTTAGCATGATCCTTTATTCTAACAGGGAAAGGTGGTTTCTCAACATAAGAAGTAGGAACAACAGGATCATTATAAGTGATAGTCTTTTCTTCCACTTTAATAGGTGCAGCTACTTTTAGTTCTTTGGGAGGATGATATTTAAACCACTTCTCCTTGGGGAGATCAACATAAGTAGAAAAAGATTCACAGAAGGAAGCTACTATCTCAGAGTCAAGTCCATATTTAGTGCCAAATTTACGGAAAACATCGGTATCCATAAAAGATTTAACACAATCAAATTTAGGTGTCATACCTGACTCCTTACCTTCGTCGAGATCCCAATCTTCAGAGTTGCGTTTAATTCTATCCAATAAATCCCATTTGAATTCAATAGTCTTCATCATAAAAGAGCCAGCACAAGAAGTATCGAGCATGGTGCGATTGTTATCAGAAAGCCGAGCATAAAAACTTTAAATAATTATTTCTCTTGGGAGCTCATGATTGGGGCATGAATATAACATTGATTTAAGCCTCCCCCAAGCTTGAGCGATGCTTTCTCCTTTGCGAGGCGAAAAATTATATATATAATTGCGATCACGATGAACAAGATGCATAGGATAAAATTTCTGATGAAATTCCAATTTCAATCGTTTGTAGTTCCATGACCCCGTATCATCACATACCCTATACCATGTCGATGCATCTCCCTTCAAAGATAAAGGGAAGACCTTCCTCTTAATAACATCACTGGGTATACCTTCAAGCTTAAATAATCCACAAACTTCATTCACATATATTAGGTGCTCATCAGGATGCTTTGTTCCATCTCCTGCAAAAGGATTAGCTAGCAGTTTTTCTAACATACCTGAAGGAATGTCAAAGTGAATATTTTCATTTTCATTTTCATTTTCAGTAGGTTCAGTAGGTTGAGGAGCAACTCTTTGCTCTACTGGTCGGGGTGAAGATACCCCGAACAAGCCCCTCAGAGGATTACTTTCCATAGTAACAAGTGACAGTAAATTTCAGCACACTATATAAATTTTTCCTTACCAAATTCCACCCACCAAAGGCGCTTCACTCCCCGGAAACGGCGCCAGAAAAGAGTCTTGATGACCGAAAAGTATAGCGGATCTATCATAGTCCTTTCGATAAGTAAGAGTGTCGAACCCAACGAGGAGTAGAAGGAAATGATAAGCGGTTTTCAGCAAGGTATTCTCTGCAAGCACTGAAATAATAGGTAACAAATAGTTTTGTGATAGGATAATTGGTAACGAGCAACAAGTAACAAAAGTAAATAAAGTGAAGAAAGGTGGCCCAATACTTTTTGTAGCAAAGGACAAGCCTGGACAAACTCTTATATAGAGAAAAGCGCTGCCGAGGACACATGGGAATTATCGTCAAGCTAGTTTTCATCACGTTCATATGATTCGCGTTCGGTACTTTGATAATTTGATATGTGGGTGGACCGGTGCTTGGGTGTTGTTCTTACTTGAACAAGCATCCCACTTATGATTAACCTCTATTGCAAGCATCCACAACTACAACAAAAGTATTAAGGTAAACCTAACCATAGCATGAAACATATGGATCCAAATCAGCCCCTTACGAAGCAACACATAAACTAGGGTTTAAGCTTCTGTCACTCTAGCAACCCATCATCTACTTATTACTTACCAATGCCTTCCTCTAGGCCCAAATAATGGTGAAGTGTCATGTAGTCGACATTCACATAACACCACTAGAGGATAGACAACATACATCTCATCAAAATATCGAACGAATACCGAATTCACATGACTACTAATAGCAAGACTTCTCCCATGTCCTCAAGAACAAACGTAACTACTCACAAAGCATATACATGTTCATAATCAGAGGGGTATTAATATGCATAAAGGATCTGAACATATGATCTTCCACCAAATAAACCAACTAGCATCAACTACAAGGAGTAATCAACACTACTAGCAACCTACAGGTACCAATCCCAGACTTGGAGACAAGAATTGGACACAAGAGATGAACTAGGGTTTTGAGAGGAGATGGTGTTGGTGAAGATGTTGATGGAGATTGCCCTCTCCCGATGAGAGGAGCGTTGGTGATGACGATGGCAATGATTTCCCCCTCCCGGAGGGAAGTGTCCCAGCCAGCAGAACAGCTCTGCCGGAGCCCTAGATTGGTTCCGCCAAGGTTCCGCCTCGTGGCGGTGGAGTCTCGTCCCGAAAGGTTGCTTATGATTTTTTTCCTGGACGAAAGAACTCATATAGCAGAACGTGGCCACCGGAGAGCCAATAGGGGGCCCACGAGGCAGGGGGCGCGCCCAGGGGGGTAGGGCGCGCCCCCACCCTCGTGGACAGGTGGTGGCCCCCCTGATGTATTTCTTCCACTCATTATTTTTTATTATTTCCAAAAATGACTTTCGTGGAGTTTCAGGACTTTTGGAGTTGTGCAGAATAGGTCTCTAATATTTGCTCCTTTTCCAGCCCAGAATTCCAACTGCCGGCATTCTCCCTCCTTATGTAAACCTTGTAAAACAAGAGAGAATAGGCATAAGTATTGTGACATAATGTGTAATAACAGTCCATAATGCAATAAATATCGTTATAAAAGCATGATGCAAAATGGACGTATCAATCTTCTTGCCGAAAACCTCTAGTGGGTGTAAAATAAGGAAGTAGCTCCCCATTGATTCTCACTGAAAACCAGATAGAGGAAACACATTTCATTATCGGCCTCACGAAGCCCATACTAAAACCCAACCACGACAATATTTCTTCAAGGTAATGCCACTCGACACGGTCGTAAGCCTTCATCCTATCAAGCTTAACAACACAAGAAAAGTTCTTTCCCTTCTTCCTCCTCTTCATCGTGTGAATACTTTCATATGCAACAAGTACGTTATCTGTGATGATTCATCCGGGGACGAAAGCACTTTGCTCCCCACTAATGATCACATCCATCAAGCTTTGTAACCGATTCATTATAGCCTTGGCTGCAATCTTGTATAGCACCGGGCACAAAGCTATGGGACGATATTGTGTAATTGATTGGGGGTGACGTACCTTTGGTATTAGTGTAATAGAAGTGTCATTCAAACCTGTCGGTAGTTCACCTCCATTAAGGAAATCCAATACTTCCAAGGTCACCTCATTGCCCAACAAATCCCAATGACGTTGGTAAAACCCTACAGTGAAACCATCCACACCAGGAGCTTTGACGGTGCCATCTGAAACAATGCCAACTTGACCTCCTCACCCGTGTAGGGTTTAGTCAGCTCATCGTTCATGGTTTGGGTGACTCGCACCGATACATGTGATAATAGATGACTGGAGTCACCAAAACCCTGCGATCGGTAGAGATTTTGATAGAAGGTTTGCACCTCCTCCTTGTCCTTACTTTCAGTAGCACAAACGGAGCCATCAGCTCGTCTTAGGCCCGATATTATGTTCATTCGTTTGCGTTGTGCTGCTTGAGCTTGAAAGTAGGAAGTATTCCGGTCTCCATCCCGGAGCAAAGGGACACGAGAACGCTGTCGGAGCCAAATTTCATCGTGATGCAGTGCCTCCTTCAGCTTCTTAACGATACTTTTCTCCTCCTCTGTCGGACCTGTATCAATAGACCAGCAACGAAGGAGATCCAACTTCTTCTGGAGCTGCCTGACTAAACGTGTCAGGCTGCCGAACTCCCTGGAACACCAAGGCTCTAGCGTAGCCTGCAAGGTGCCCAACGCAGACGCTACACCTTGGAGCCCCGGCGTACGTTGTATGCTCCGCCAGGTGTCACAAACCAAGCGGTCATTGTGTGCGTGAGTCTACCAGGCGTTCTCCTACCTGAATTGCTTCTTTGTCAGTGGTCTTGCTGGCAAACTCTCTTTAATCTCTGCAAACACAAAACAATGATCAGACTTCAGCGAAGGGATGTGCCTGACACGTATATGCTGAAAGAGTTGTCTGAAATCTTCATTTGCGAAAGCTCGATCCAATCTAGCTTTGACATTAGCTCCTCCTGCTTGATGATTATCCCAAGTATAGGCTATACCAGACTAGCCCAAATCTTGGAAAGAGATCTCACCGATAACCTCCCTGAAAGCACACATATGATTTTCAGACCTCGCCGCTCTACTAAAGTGCTCATAGGTATACAAAGTCTCATTGTAATCCCCCATGCTCAACCAAGCTGAATGTGGTAGAGTGTGAAGTGTACGCAAGAACCACCAGCTGTGATGTCTATCTTCTGCTCGTGGAGCTCCATAAAAACCTGTGAAACACCAAGTCAAATCTTGATTATTATTCTGAACAACCACATCAGTGTGACATTGGCTATAATTCTTTAACTCAACAGTTACATCTCAAGACCAAAAAAGACCAATGCCGCCACTAAGGCCAACACTGTCTACAGCAAAACATCCACTAAAACCTAGCGTATGCTTCAAATCCTCAACTCTTTTTGCTCTAATTTTTGTTTCCATTACAAAGAGAAGAGTGGGTCATTCCAACTTCACAATACTGTGAAGTTCACGAACTGCCTCGGGGTTCCCAAGCCCCTGACAGTTCCAGCTCAAACAACTCATTAATCTTGGCAGGACCACGACGCGGTCTCTGCCGACTTTTCTGGAGTGGGTTTCTTCTTCTTCGGTTCACGAACGAAGCCATCACCCTCAGTGTCATTGTTGGCTGAGGTTGTATCATCCTTAGTCATGCTTGTTCCTACACCATCAGCACGTGTACCCCCATCAGTAAGAAGCAAGGTCTTCGTCACTGGCCTACAAACTTGAGTGGGAGCTTCTTTGCGTTTCGGCGGTTGCTTGCTCTTATGTGGAGAAACCACTTCCTCACCCGAATCCTTATTGGTGCTTGAGTTTTTGGTGGTTTCCTTGCTGTGAGCACCTAATCTTAGATCCGTAGAGGAGTTATCATTGGACGCCTGCTTCTTGAATTCATCCGGTGCATGAAGTGAAGGGCCAAACGGCAGATCCCCGTTTTCATCACGTGATCCCGGGGTTGGGCAATAAAGATCTGAGTGCCCCAATCTGCCACAAGAGAAACAAAAATATGGCAGTTGTTCATACTGGATATCATACAAATCCACCTTCTTTCTCCTGGCAGAATCTATCAAAATCCACCGCCTGATTGGTTTAGCTACATCAATGGAGATCCTGGCCCGCAGAAATCCCCCATTGTGGTCAAACTTCACCATTTGCGCATTCTGATCCATCTGCTTGGCTATTGGGCTCCACCATGCCTCATCCCTCAAATTGTAGGGTAAATTTATAACCCTAGCCCAAACTTGTAGCCGGTCAAACTTAACTTCATCCGGCATCATACATTCATCAAACTCGGCTAGCACCACAACATTGTTGTTTATGTGCCATGGCGATCCTCCCCATACTCGATCCATGTCTCACTGATGCTCAAATTCTGCCACGAACACATTGATTCCTGCAGATCGGAATTGCAAACCACGTGGGTTCCCCCACGCCGGCCGAAGGGCGTTGGTGATGGTCTGGATATGAAACTGGTTCTAGTGAAGTAACTTCCCAGCCAGTAACCACTTCGCCGGACCTCCATCGACCCGATCGTCGAGTACTAGAGGAGTCGCCTCTTCCTCGGATATATCATGCTTTCCCAAGGCCTCCTCTAGTTTCTTCCTAACATCAGCGCCCGCCTCGGGATCGCTCCCCGCGGCACCATGGACAGCCATCTGCGACCCCCTTCCCTAGCTCTCTCCTCCCTTCGCACCGGCGACGAAACCCCGGGCGGAAGCCAAGTTCCACTTCAAAACCCTAATCGCCTCGGGCGCCGCCAGAGGTTTTAGGGTTTTGGGGATCCCATGAATAATTCCCACCCTACACTAAAGGTGGGATGGGAACTAATAGTCCACTTCCCATATCTAATCCCTCACCCAGTTCCCCCTTAATAATTCCCTGTCCCTTTCCCTCAAACTACCAAACACGCTGTTAGTGCCAGCAAAGCAAATAAGCGGCATTGGGAGCGGCCCTCTAGACTTCCACATGAAGACGGCCATGGGTGAGACCTCAAAGCCCACAAACCGTTGGGAAACATAGCATGCAATTTCAAAAAAATTCCTACGCTCACGCAAGATCTATCTAGGAGATGCATAGCAACGAGAGGGGGAGAGTGTGACTATGTACCCTGTAGACCGAAAGCGGAAGCGTTTGTTAACGCGGTTGATGTAGTCAAACTTCTTCTCGTTCCGACCGATCAAGCACCGAACGTACGGCACCTCCGAGTTCTGCATACGTTCAGCTTGATGACGTCCCTCGAACTCTTGATCCAGCAAAGTGTCGAGGAAGAGTTCCGTAAACACCACGGTGTACTGGTGACGGAGATGGTGAAGTAATCCGCGCAGGGCTTCGCCTAAGCACTACATGAATATGACCGGAGGCGTAAACTGTGGAGGGGGGCGCCGCACACGGCTAAGAATTGTTGGTGTGTGTTCTAGCAGTGTCCCCCCCACATATATAGGTTGGAGGGGAGGATAGGCAGCCAAGGGGGCGCCCCAAGTAGGAGGAATCCTACTTGGGCACCTCCCAATTCGCCCCCCCTTTCCTATTCCTATTCGGAGTAGGAAGGGAAGATGGGGAAGGGGGAATCCTATTCCCCTTTTCCTTTCCTCCTTCCTCTTTCCTTCTCCAATTTGGCCAGCCCATATGGGGGGGGGGGCGCACCAGCCCCTTTGTGGCTGGTGTGTTTCCCCTCATCGCCCATAAGGCCCATATCTTTTGCCGGGGGTGCCCGGAACCCCTTCCGGTGACCCGATAAGTAGCCGGTGCTTCCAGGAACACTTCCGATGTCCGAATACCATCGTCCTATATATCAATCTTTACCTCTCGACCATTTCGAGACTCCTCGTCATGTCCATGATCTCATCCGGGACTCTGAACAACATTCGGTCACCAAATCACATAACTCATATAATAACAAAATCGTCATTGAACGTTAAGCGTGCGGACCCTATGGGTTCGAGAACTATGTAGACATGACCGAGACACCTCTCCGATCAATAACCAATAGCGGAACCTGGATGCTCATATTGGCTCCCATGTATTCTACAAGATCTTTATCAGTCGAACTGTTATGACAAAATACGTTATTCCCTTTGTCATTGGTATGTTACTTGCCCGAGATTCGATCGTCAGCATCTTCATACCTAGTTCAATCTTGTTACCGGCAAGTCCCCGTACTCGTTTCGTAATGCATCATCCCGCAACTAACTCATTAGTCACATTTCTTGCAAGGCTTCTTATGATGTGCATTACCGAGAGGGCCCCGAGATATTATACGTCCATTTTGCATCATGTTTTCTTACGGAGATTTTTAAGGATCATTTAAGAATTATTGGAGCAAATAACCACCAGAGGGGGGCCACCAGTTGGGCACAACCTACCTGGGCGCGCCAGGGCCCCCAGGTGCACCCTGGTGGGTTGTGGCCTCCTTGGCCCACCTCCAGTGCCCATCTTCTGGTATATAAGTCATTTTTACCTAGAAAAAACCAGGAGAAGGCTTTCGGGATGGAGCGCCGCCGTCTCGAGATGGAACTTGGGTAGGAGCACATTTGCCCTCTGGAGGAGCGATTCCGTTGGGGGAACTTCCCTCCCGGAGGGGGAAATCATCGTCATCATCATCACCAACAACTCTCCCATCTTAGGGATGACAATCTCCATTAACATCTTCAGCAGCACCATCTCATCTCAAACCCTAGTTCATCTCTTGTATTCAATCTTGTTACCGGAACTATAGATTGGTGCCTGTGGGTGACTAGTAGTGTTGATTACATCTTGTAGTTGATCACTATATGGCTTATTTGGTGGAAGATTATATGTTCAGATCCATTATGCTATTTAATACTCCTCTGATCATGAACATGTTTATCATTTGTGAGTAGTTACTTCTGTTCTTGAGGTCATGGGAGAAATCATATTGCAAGTAATCATGTGAACTTGATATGTGTTCGATATTTTGATAGTATGTATGTTGTTATTCCCTTAGTGGTGTCATGTGAACATCGACTACATGACACTTCACCATATTTGGGCCTAAGGGAATGCATTGTTGAGTAGTAATTAGATGACGGGTTGCGAGAGTGACAGAAGCTTAAACCCCAGTTTATGCGCTATTTTGTAAGGGACCGATTGGATCCAAAAGTTTAATGCTATGGTTAGAATTTATTCTTAATACTTTTCTCGTAGTTGCGGATGCTTGCGGGAGGGTTAATCATAAGTAGGAGGTTTTTTCAAGTAAGAACAACACCTAAGCACCGCTCCACCCACATCTCAAATTATCAAGGTAGCGAACACAAATCAAACCAACATGATGAAAGTGACTAGATGAAATTCCCGTGTACCCCCAAGAACGCTTTGCTTACCATAATAGACCATTTTGGCCTGTCCTTTGCCTCAAAAGGATTGGGCTACCTTGCTGCATACTTGTTGCTATTATCGTTACTTGCTCGTTACAAATTATCTTGCTATCAAACTACCCGCTACTTACAATTTCAGCACTTGCAGACATTACCTTAATAAAAACTACTTGTCATTTCCTTCTGCTCCTCGTTGGGCTCGACACTCTTACTTATCGAAAAGAGCCACAGTTGATCCCCTATACTTGTGGGTCATCAAGATACCTCTCTGATACTCGGAGTGACAAATCCTAAGCTCGATCTATGCCAACCCAACGAACACCTTCGGAGATACCTGTAGAGCATCTTTATAATCACCCAGTTACGTTGTGACATTTGATAGCACATAAGGAATTCCTCCGGTATATGGGAGTTTCATAATCTCATAGTCGAAGGAATATGTATTTGACATGAACAAAGCAATAGCAATAAAACTGAACGATCAATATGCTATGCTAACGAATGGGTCTTGTCCATCACATCATTCTCCTAATGATGTGATCCCGTTCATCAAATGACAACACATGTCTATGGTTAGGAAACTTAACCATCTTTGATTAACGAGCTAGTCTAGTAGAGGCTTACTAGGGACGCGATGTTTTGTGTATGTATCCACACATGTATCAAGTTTCCGGTTAATAGCATGAATAATAAACATTTATCATGATGTAAGGAAATATAAAATAGAAACTTTATTATTGCCTCTAGGGCATATTTCCTTCAGTCTCCCACTTGCACTAGAGTCAATAATCTAGTTCACATTGCCATGTGATTTAACACTGATAGATCACATCGTAATGTGATTAACACCCATAGTTCACATTGTCGTGTGACCAACACCCAAAGGGTTTACTAGATTCAATAATCTAGTTCACATCGCCATGTGATTAACACCCAAAGAGTACTAAGGTGTGATCATGTTTTGCTTGTGAGAGAAGCTTAGTCAACGGGTCTGTCACATTCGGTTCCGTATGTATTTCAAAAATTTCTATTCTACAATGCTCTGCATGGAGCTACTCTAGCTAATTGCTCCCACTTTCAATACGTATCCAGATTGAGACTCGGAGTCATCTGGATCAGTGTCAAAGCTTGCATCAATAGAACCCTTTACGGCGAACTCTTTGTCACCTCCATAACCGAGAAACATTTCCATAGTCCTCTAAGGATAATTTTTACCATTGTCCAGTGATCTACTCCTGGATCACTATTGTACCCCCTTGTCAAACTCATGGCAAGGTACACAATAGGTCTGGTATACAACATGGCATACTTTATAGAACCTATGGCTAAGGCATAGGGAATGACTTTCATTCTCTCTCTATCTTCTGATGTGGTCGGGTTTTGAGTCTTACTCAACTTCATACCTTACAACTCAGGCAAGAACTCCTTCTTTGACTGATCCGTTTTAAACTCCTTCAAAATATTATCAAGGTATGTACTCACTGAAAGTCTTATCAAGCATCTTGATCTATCTCTATAGATCTTGATGCCCAATATGTAAGCAGCTTCACCGAGGTCTTTCTTTGAAAAATTCCGTTCAAAAACTCCTTTATGCTTTCCAGAAAATTCTACATCATTTCCGATCAACAATATGTCATTCACATATACTTATCAGAAAGGTTGTAGTGCTCCCACTCACTTTCTTGTAAATACAGGCTTCACCGCAAGTCTGTATAAAACTATATACTTTGATCAACTCATCAATGCCTAGATTCCAACTCCGAGATGCTTGCACCAGTCCATAGATGGATCACTGGAGCTTGCACACTTTATTAGCACCTTTAGGATTGACAAAACCTTCTGTTTGCATCATATACAACTCTTCTTCAATAAATCCATTAAGGAATGCAGTTTTAACATCCATTTGCTAGATTTCATAAAATGCGGCAATTGCTAACATGATTCGGACAGACTTAAGCATCGCTATGGGTGAGAAGGTCTCATCATAGTCAACTCCTTGAACTTGTCGAAAACCTTTTGCGACAAGTCGAGCTTTGTAGACAGTAACATTGCCATCAGCGTTAGTCTTCTTCATGAAGATCTATTTATTCTCTATGGCTTGCCGATCATCAGGCAAGTCCACTGATACGTCTCCAACGTATCTATAATTTTTGATTGCTCCATGCTATATTATCTACTGTTTTGGACCATATTGGGCTTTATTTTACACTTTCATATTATTTTTGGGACTAACTATTAACCGGAGGCCCAACCAAAATTGCTGTTTTTTTGCCTATTTCAGAGTTTCGAAGAAACGAAATATCAAACGGAGTCCAAACGGAATGAAACCTTAGGGAACGTGATTTTCTCACCGAATATGGCCCAGGAGACTTGGACCCTACGCCAAGGGAGCTTCGAGGTGGGCACGAGGTAGGGGGTGCGCCTACCCCCCTAGGGCGCACCCCCACCCTCATGGGGCCCACGAAGCTCCACCTACGTACTTCTTCCTCCTATATATACCTACGTACCCCCAAACGATCAGATACGGAGCTAAAAACCTAATTCCACCGCCACAACCTTCTGTACCCACGAGATCCCATCTTGGGGCCTGTTCCGGAGCTCCGTCGGAAGGGGAATCCACCATGGAGGGCTTCTACATCATCACCATAGCCCCTCCGATGAAGTGTGAGTAGTTTACCTCAGACCTCCGGGTCCATAGTTAGTAGCTAGATGGTTTCTTCTCTCTTTTTGGATCTCAATACAATGTTCTCCCCCTCTCTCGTGGAGATCTATTCGATGTAATCTTCTTTTTGCGGTGTGTTTGTTGAGACCGATGAATTGTGGGTTTATGATCAAGATTATCTATGAACAATATTTGAATCTTCTATGAATTCTTTTATGTATGATTGGTTATCTTTGCAAGTCTCTTCGATTTATCAGTTTGGTTTGGCCTACTAGATTGGTTTTTCTTGCAATGGGAGAAGTGCTTAGCTTTGGGTTCAATCTTGCGGTGTCCTTTCCCAGTGACAGTAGGGGCAGCAAGGCACGTATTGTATTGTTGCCATCGAGGATAACAAGATGGTTTTTTTTATCATATTGCATGAATTTATCCCTCTACATCATGTCATCTTGCTTAAGGCGTTACTCTGTTTTCTTGAACTTAATACTCTAGATGCATGCTGGATAGCGGTCGATGAGTGGAGTAATAGTAGTAGATGCAGGCAGGAGTCGGTCTACTTGTCTCGGACGTGATGCCTATATACATGATCATACCTAGATATTCTCATAACTATGCTCAATTCTGTCAATTGCTTAACAGTAATTTGTTCACCCACCGTAGAATACTTATGCATTTGAGAGAAGCCACTAGTGAAATCTATGGCCCCCGGGTCTATCTTCATCATATTAATCTTCCATCACTTTAATATTGCTTTGCTTTTTTAATTTGCCTTTTATTTTACTTTGCATCTTTATCACAAAAATACCAAAAATATTATCTATCATCTCTATCAGATCTCACTCTCGTAAGTGACAGTGAAGGGATTGACAACCCCTATTCGCGTTGGTTGCGAGGAGCTATTTGCTTTGTGTAGGTACGAGGGACTCGCGCGTAGCCTCCTACTGTATTGATACCTTGGTTCTGAAAAACTGAGGGAAATACTTACGCTACTTTGCTACATCATCCTTTCCTCTTCAAGGAAATCCAACGCAGTGCTCAAGAGGTAGCAAGAAGAATTTCTGGCGCCGTTGCCGGGGAGTCTATGCAAAAGCCAACATACCAAGTACCCATCACAATCCCTTATCTCTACGCATTACATTATTTGCCATTTGCCTCTCGTTTTCTTCTCCCCCACTTCACCCTTGCCGTTTTATTCGCCCTCTCTTTTCCGTTTGCCTTTTTTCCTTGCTTTTTGTTTGCTCATGTGTTGGATTGCTTGTTTGTCACAATGGCTCAAGATAATACCAAATCATGTGAATTTACCAATACCAACAATAATGATTTCCTTAGCACTCCGATTGCTCCTCTTACCAACACTGAATCTTGTGAAATTAATACTGCTTTGTTGAATCTTGTCATGAAAGATCAATTCGCCGGCCTTCCTAGTGAAGATGCCGCTACTCATCTAAATAGCTTCGTTGATTTGTGTGATATGCAAAAGAATAAAGATGTTGATAATGATATTGTTAAATTGAAGCTATTTCCTTTTTCGCTTAGAGATCGTGCTAAAGTTTGGTTTTCGTCTTTGCCTAAAAATAGTATTGATTCTTGGAACAAATGCAAAGATGCTTTTATCTCTAAGTATTTTCCTCCCACTAAAATCATCTCTCTTAGAAATGATATTATGAATTTTAAGCAACTTGATCATGAACATGTTGTACAAGCTTGGGAGAGAATGAAATTAATGATACGTAATTGCCCTACTCATGGTTTGAACTTGTGGATGATTATACAATTTTTTTATGCCGGATTGAATTTTGCTTCTAGAAATCTTTTAGATTCGGCCGTGGGAGGCACTTTTATGGAAATCATGTTAGGAGATGCTACCAAACTCCTAGATAATATTATGGTTAATAATTCTCAATGGCATACTAAAAGATCTACTAATAAAAAAGTGCATGCGATAGAAGAAATTAATGTTTTGAGTGGAAAGATGGATGAACTTATGAAATTATTTGTTACTAAGAGTGTTTCTTTTGATCCTAATGATATGCCTTTGTCTACTTTGATTGAGAATAATAATGAATCTATGGATGTGAATTTTGTTGGTAGGAATAATTTTGGTAACAACGCGTATAGAGGGAACTTTAATCCTAGGCCTTATCCTAGTAATCCTTCTAATAATTATGGAAATTCCTACAACAACTCTTATGGAAACTTTAATAAGATGCCCTCTGAATTTGAGACTAGTGTTAAAGAGTTTATGAATTCACAAAAGAATTTTAATGCTTTGCTTGAAGAGAAATTGCTTAAAGTTGATGAATTGGCTAGGAACATTGATAGAATTTCTCTTGATGTTGATTCTTTAAAACTTAGATCTATTACTCCTAAGCATGATATTAGTGAGTCTCTCAAAGCCATGAGAATTTCCATTGATGAGTGCAAGGAAAGAACCGCTAGGATGGGTGCTACGAAAGATGCCTTTACTAAAGCGTGTTCTTCCAATTCCTATGAAAATCAAGATGAAGATCTAAAAGTTATTGATGTGTCCCCTATTAAATCTTTGTTTTTTAATATGAATCTTGATAATGATGGGACTGAATATGATCCACATTTACCTAGAAGGCATTCCAAGAATTCGGAGTTTTTAGATCTTGATGATGAAATTGATAAAAGTGGGATTAAAGAAAGCAAAACCCTAGATGTTGCTAAACCCACTATTTTGGACTTCAAGGAATTTAATTATGAAAATTGCTCTTTGATTTATTGTATTTCCTTGTTGCAATCCGTGCTAAATTCTCCTCATGCTTACAGTCAAAATAAAGCATTTACCAAACATATCGTTGATGCCTTGATGCAATCTTATGAAGAAAAACTTGAGCTGGAAGTTTTTATCCCTAGAAAACTTTATGATGAGTGGGAACCAACTATTAAAATTAATATTAAGGAATGTGAATTTTATGCTTTATGTGATTTGGGTGCTAGTGTTTCTACTATTCCCAAAACTTTGTGCGATTTGCTAGATTTCCGTGATTTTGATGATTGCTCTCTAAACTTGCACCTTGCGGATTCTACTATTAAGAAACCTATGGGAAGAATTAATGATGTTATTATTGTTGAAAATAGGAATTATGTGCCCGTAGATTTTATCGTTCTTGATATAGATTGCAATCCTTCTTGTCCTATTATTCTTGGTAGACCTTTCCTTA
Organism: Triticum urartu; assembly: GCF_056163025.1. NCBI lineage: Eukaryota > Viridiplantae > Streptophyta > Magnoliopsida > Poales > Poaceae > Triticum > Triticum urartu. Next base: position 45,107,826 of record NC_141877.1, on the reverse strand, counting down.
GAACGGTTGGTGCAATTATTGATATGAAGGAAGGGAATATTAGATTCCAATTTCCATTAAAGAAATACATGGAACACTTCCCTAGGAAGAAAATAAAATTACCATATGAATCTATCATGAGAGCCACTTATGGATTGCCTACCAAAGATGGCAATACTTAGATCTATCCTCGCTTTTATGCCTAGCTAGCGGCGTTAAACGATAGCGCTTGTTGGGAGGCAACCCAATTTTGTTTTTAGTTTTTTTGCTTTTGCTTCTGTTTAGGAATAAATCTTTGATCTAGCCTCTGGTTAGATGTGTTTTTATGTTTTAATTAGTGTTTGTGCCAAGTTAAACCTATAGGATCTTCTTGGATGATAGTTATTTGATCTTGCTGTAATTTCCAGAAACTTTCTGTTCACAAAAACAATTGTTAAAAATCACCAAAACGTGATAAAATAGTGATTCCAATTGATTCTGATCAATAAACAAATTGCCTAGGTCTTATTATTTTGGCTGAATTTGTGGAGTTCCAGAAGTTTGCGTTAGTTACAGATTACTACAGACTGTTCTGTTTTTGATAGATTCTGTTTTTCGTGTGTTGTTTGCTTATTTTGATGAATCTATGGCTAGTAAAGTAGTTTATAAACCATAGAGAAGTTGGAATACAGTAGGTTTAACACCAATATAAATAAATAATGAGTTCATTACAGTACCTTGAAGTGGTCTTTTGTTTTCTTTTGCTAACGGAGCTCACGAGATTTCTATTGAGTTTTGTGTTGTGAAGTTTTCAAGTTTTGGGTGAAATCTTTTGATGGATTATAGAACAAGGAGTGGCAAGAGCATAAGCTTGGGGATGCCCATGGAACCCCCAAGATAATCTAAGGACACCAAAAATTCAAAGCTTGGGGATGCCCCGGAAGGCATCCCCTCTTTCGTCTACTTCCATCGGTAACTTTACTTGGAGCTATATTTTATTCACCACATGATATGTGTTTTGCTTGGAGCGTCTTGTATGATTTGACTCTTTTCTTTTTAGTTTACCACAATCATCCTTGCTGTATACACCTTTTGAGAGATCCATACATGAATTGGAATTTGGTAGAATACTCTATGTGCTTCACTTATATCTTTTGAGTTATATTGTTTTGCTCTAGTACTTCACTTATATCTTTTAGAGCACGGTGGTGGATTTGTTTTAAAGAAACTATTGATCTCTCATACTTAACTTAGATTATTTTGAGAGTCTTAAATAGCATGGTAATTTGCTTAATAATCTTAATATGCTTGGTATTCAAGATTTGTAAAACTTTCTTTTGAGTGCGTTGAATACTAAGAAAAGTTTAATACTTGATGATTGTTTTGAGATATGGAGGTGATAATATGAAAGTCGTGCTAGTTGAGTTGTTGTGAATTTGAGAAATTCTTGTGTTGAAGTTTGCAAGTCCCGTAGCATGCACGTATGGTAAACGTTATGTAACAAATTTGAAACATGAGGAGTTCTTTTGATTGTCCTCCTTATGAGTGGTGGTCGGGGACGAGCGATGGTATTTTCCTACCAATCTATCCCCCTAGGAGCATGCGCGTAGTTCTTGGTTTTTGATGGCTTGTAGATTTTTGCAATAAGTATGTGAGTTCTTTATGACTAATGTTGAGTCCATGGATTATACGCACTCTCACCCTTCCATCATTGCTAGCCTCTTTGGTACCGTGCATTGCCCTTTCTCACATTGAGAGTTGGTGCAAACTTCGCCGGTGCATCCAAAACCCCATGATATGATACACTCTTTCACACATAAACATCCTTATATCTTCCTCAAAACAGCCACCATACCTACCTATTATGGCATTTCCATAGCCATTCCGAGATATATTGCCATGCAACTTTCCACCATTCCGTTCATCATGACACATTCATCATTGTCATATTGCTTAGCATGATCATGTAGTTGACATAGTATTTGTGGCAAAGCCACCGTTCATAATTCTTTCATACATGTCACTTTTGATTCATTGCATATCCCGGTACACCACCGGAGGCATTCATATAGAGTCATATTTTGTTCTAGTATCGAGTTGTAATCATTGAGTTGTAAATAAATAGAAGTGTGATGATCATCATTTACTAGAGCATTGTCCCCAAAAAAGAAAGGCCAAAGAAAAAAAAGGAAGGCCCAAAAAAAGAGAGAAAGAAATAAAAAGGGGCAATGCTACTATCCTTTTTTCCACACTTGTGCTTCAAAGTAGCACCATAATCTTCATGATAGAGAGTCTCTTGTTTTGTCACTTTCATATACTAGTGGGAATTTTTCATTATAGAACTTGGCTTGTATATTCCAACAATGGGCCTCCTCAAGTGCCCTAGGTCTTCGTGAGCAAGCAAGTTGGATGCACACCCACTTAGTTTCTTTTGTTGAGCTTTCATACATTTATAGCTCTAGTGCATCCGTTGCATGGCAATCCCTACTCCTTGCATTAACATCAATCGATGGGCATCTCCATAGCCCATTGATTAGCCTCGTTGATGTGAGATCTTCTCCTTTTTTGTCTTCTCCACATAACCCCCATCATCATATTCTATTCCACCCATAGTGCTATATCCATGGCTCACGCTCATGTATTGCGTGAAGGTTTATAAAGTTTGAGATTACTAAAGTATGAAACAATTGCTTGGCTTGTCATCGGGGTTGTGCATGATGAGAGCATTCTTGTGTGACGAAAATGGAGCATGACTAAACTATATGATTTTGTAGGGATGAACTTTCTTTGGCCATGTCATTTTGAGAAGACATAATTGCTTAGTTAGTATGCTTGAAGTATTATTATTTTTATGTCAATATGAACTTTTGTCTTGAATCTTTCAGATCTGAATATTCATACCACAATTAAGAAGAATTACATTGAAATTATGCCAAGTAGCACTCCACATCAAAAATTCTTTTTTATCATTTACCTACTCGAGGACGAGCAGGAATTAAGCTTGGGGATGCCTGATACGTCTCCAACGTATCTATAATTTTTGATTGCTCCATGCTATATTATCTATTGTTTTGGACCATATTGGGCTTTATTTTCCACTTTTATATTATTTTTGGGACTAACCTATTAACCGGAGGCCCAGCCCAAAATTGATGTTTTTTTTGCCTATTTCAGAGTTTCGAAGAAACGGAATATCAAACGGAGTCCAAACGGAATGAAACCTTCGGGAACGTGATTTTCTCACCGAATATGACCCAGGAGAGTTGGACCCTACGCCAAGGAAGCTTCGAGGTGGGCACGAGGTAGGGGGAGCGCCTACCCCCCTAGGGCGCGCCCCCACCCTTGTGGGGCCCACAAAGCTCCACCGACGTACTTCTTCCTCCTATATATACCTACGTACCCCCAAACAATCAGATACGGAGCCAAAAACCTAATTCCACCGCCGCAACCTTCTGTACCCACGAGATCCCATCTTGGGGCCTGTTCCGGAGCTCCGCCGGAAGGGGAATCCACCACGGAGGGCTTCTACATCATCACCATAGCCCCTCCGATGAAGTGTGATTAGTTTACCTCAAACCTTCGGGTCCATAGTTAGTAGCTAGATGGCTTCTTCTCTCTTTTTGGATCTCAATACAATGTTCTCCCCCTCTCTCGTGGAGATCTATTCGATATAATCTTCTTTTTGAAGTGTGTTTGTTGAGACCGATGAATTGTGGGTTTATGATGAAGATTATCTATGAACAATATTTGAATCTTCTCTGAATTCTTTTATGTACGATTGGTTATCTTTGCAAGTCTCTTCGAATTATCAGTTTGGTTTGGCCTACTAGATTGGTTTTTCTTGCAATGGGAGAAGTGCTTAGCTTTGGGTTCAATCTTGCGGTGTCCTTTCCCAGTGACAGTAGGGGCAGCAAGGCACGTATTGTATTGTTGCCATCGAGGATAGCAAGATGGGGTTTTTATCATATTGCATGAATTTATCCCTCTACATCATGTCATCTTGCTTAAGGCGTTACTCTGTTATCTTGAACTTAATACTCTAGATGCATGCTGGATAGCGGTCGATGAGTGGAGTAATAGTAGTAGATGCAGGAATGAGTCGGTCTACTTGTCTCGGACGTGATGCCTATATACATGATCATACCTAGATATTCTCATAACTATGCTCAATTCTGCCAATTGCTCAACAGTAATTTGTTCACCCACCGTAGAATACTTATGCTCTTGAGAGAAGCCACTAGTGAAATCTATGGCCCCCGGGTCTATCTTCATCATATTAATCTTCCATCACTTTAATATTGCTTTGCTTTTTTACTTTGCCTTTTCTTGATTTCTACCTTCGCTGATTTCAGCATCGTGAAGAGCTCGGGAATCTTTTCCGTTATCCCTTGCACATTATAGTTCATCACGAAGTTCTAGTAGCTTGGTGATAGTGACTAGAGAATCTGTCAATCACTGTCTTATCTGAAAGATTAACTCCCACTTGATTCAAGCGATTGTAGCGCCCAGACATTCTGAGCACATGCTCACTAGCTGAGCTATTCTCCTCCATCTTGTAGGCAAAGTATTTGTCAGAGGTCTCATACCTCCCGACACGGGCATGAGTCTGAAATACTAATTTCAGCTCATGGAACATCTCATATGCTCTGTGTTGTTCAAAATGTTTTTGAAGTCCCGGTTCTAAGCCGTAAAGCATGGTGCACTAAACTATCAAGTAGTCATCATATCGAGCTTGCGAAATGTTCATAACGTCTGTATCTGTTCCTGCAATAGGTCTATCACCTAGCGGTGCATTAAGGACATAATTCTTCTGTGCAGCAATGAGGATAATCCTCAGAGCACGGACCCAGTCTGCATCATTGCTACTATCATCTTTCAACTTAGTTTTCTCTAGGAACATATCAAAAAACATAGGGGAGCTGCAACGCGAGCTATTGATCTACAACATAATTTGGAAATACTATCAGGACTAAGTTCATGATAAATTAAAGTTCAATTAATCAAATTACTTAAGAACTCCCACTTAGATAGTCATCCCTCGAGTCATCTAAATGATCACGTGATCCAAATCAACTAAACCATGTCCGATCATCACGTGAGATGGAATAGTATTCAATGATGAACATCTCTATGTTGATCATATCTACTATATGATTCACGTTCGACCTTTTGGTCCCCAGTCTTCCGAGGCCATGTCTGTACATGCTAGGCTCGTTAAGTTTAACCTGAGTATTCCGCATGTGCAAAACTTTCTTGCACCCGTTGTATGCGAACGTAGAGCCTATCACACCCGATCATCACGTGGTGTCTCACCACAAAGAACTTCGCAACGGTGCATACTCAGGGAGGACACTTATACCTTGAAATTTAGTTAAGGGATCATCTTATAATGCTACCGCTGTACTAAGCAAAATAGGGTGCATATCAAAGATAAACATCACATGCAATCAAAATATGTGACATGATATGGCCATCATCATCTTGTGCCTTTGATCTCCATCTCCAAAGCACCGTCATGATTTCCATCGTCACCGGCTCGGCACCTTGATCTCCATCGTAGCCTCGTTGTCACTCACCAACTATTGCTTCTACAACTATTGCTAACGCATAGTGATAAAGTAAAGCAATTACATGGCGGTTGCATTTCATACAATAAAGCGATAACCATAATGCTCCTGCAGTTGCCGATAACTTTTACAAAACATGATCATCTCATACAACAATGTATATTACATCATGTCTTGACCATATCACATCACAACATGCCCCGCAAAAACAAGTTAGACGTCCTCTACTTTGTTGTTGCAAGTTTTACGTGGCTGCTACGTGATAACCCACAAGTATAGGGGATCGCAACAGTTTTCGAGGGTAGAGTATTCAACCCAAATTTATTGATTCGACACAAGGGGAGCCAAAGAATATTCTCAAGTATTAGCAGTCGAGTTGTCAATTCAACCGCACCTAGATAACTTAATATCTGCAGCAAAGTATTTAGTAGCAAAGTAGTATGGAAGTAACGGTAACAGCGATAAAAGTAATAGTAGTAGTTTTGTAGTAATTGTAACAGTGGCAACGGTAAACTAACTAAGCAAAGAGCAATATGTGAAAAGCTCGTAGGCATTGGATCGGTGGTGGATAATTATGTCGGATGCGATTCCCATGCAATCGTTATGACATAGGGTGACACAGAACTAGCTCCAATTCATCAATGCAATGTAGGCATGTATTCCGAATATAGTCATACGTGCTTATGGGAAAGAACTTGCATGGCATCTTTTGTCCTACCCTCCCGTGGCAGTGGGGTCCTATTGGAAACTAAGGGATATTAAGGCCTCCTTTTAATAGAGTATTGGACCAAAGCATTAACACTTAGTGAATACATGAACTCCTGAAACTACGGTCATCACCGGGAGTGGTCCGGATTATTGTCGCTTCGGGGTTGCCCAATAATAACACATAGTAGGTGACTATAGACTTGAAAGATAGGATCAAGAACTCACATATATTCATGAAAACATAATAGGTTCAGATCTGAAATCATGGCACTCGGTCCCTAGTGACAAGCATTAAGCATAGCAAAGTCATAGCAACATCAATCTCATAACATAGTGGATACTAGGGATCAAACCCTAACAAAACTAACTCGATTACATGATAAATCTCATCCAACCCATCACCTTCCAGCAAGCCTATGATGGAATTACTCACGCACGGCGGTGAGCATCATGAAATTGGTGATGGAGGAAGGTTGATGATGACGATGGCGACGGATTCCCCTCTCCGGAGCACCGAACGGACTCCATATCAGCCCTCCCAAGAGAGTTTAGGGCTTGGCAGCGGCTCCTTATCGTAAAACACGATGAATCCTTATCTCTGAATTTTTTTCTCCCCGAACGTGAATATATAGAGTTGGAGTTGAGGTCGATGGAGCTCGAGGGTGCCCACGAGGCAGGGGGCGCGCCCCCCACCCTCGTGGACAGGCTGTGGGCCCCCTGGCCTTGATTGTTTCGCTAGTATTTTTTATAAATTCTAAAAATATTCTCCGTGAAGTTTCAGGTCATTCTGAGAACTTCTATTTCTACACAAAAATAACACCATGGCAATTCTGTTGAAAACAACATCAGTCCGGGTTAGTTCCATTCAAATCATGCAAGTTAGAGTCCAAAACAACGGCAAAAGTGTTTGGAAAAGTAGATACGATGGAGAAGTATCAACTCCCCCAAGCTTAAACCTTTGCTTGTCCTCAAGCAATTCAATTGACAAACTGAAAGTGATAAAGAAAAACTTTTACAAACTCAGTTTGCTCTTGTTGTTGTAAATATGTAAAGCCAGCATCCAAGTTTTCAGCAAAGATTATGAACTAACCATATTCATAATAACATTTAGATCCCATGTTTACTCATATCAATGACATAATCAACTAGCGAGCAATAATAATAAATCTCGGATGACAACACTTTCTCAAAACAATCATAATATGATATAACAAGATGGTATCTCGCTAGCCCTTTCTGAGACCGCAAAACATAAATGCAGAGAACCTTTAAAGATCAAGGACTGACTAAACATTGTAATTCATGGTAAAAGAGATCCCGTCATAGTCATACTCAATATAAATTAATAGTAATGGATGCAAATGATAGTGGTGCTCTCCAACTGGTGCTTTTTAATAGGAGGAGGATGACTCAACATAAAAGTAAATAGATAGGCCCTTCATAGAGGGAAGCAGGGATTTGTAGAGGTGCCAGAGCTCGATTTTGAAATAGTGATAAATAATATTTTGAGCGGCATACTTTCATTGTCAACATAACAACCGAGAGATCTCGATATCTTCCATGCTACACACATTATAGGCGGTTCCCAAGCAGAATGGTAAAGTTTATAATCCCCCACCACCAACAAGCATCAATCCATAGCTTGCTCGAAACAACGAGTGCCTCCAACTAGCAACAGCCCTGGGGGAGTTTTGTTTGCAATTATTTTGATTTGATTTGAGCATGGGACTGGGCATCCCGGTGACCACCCATTTTTTCGTGAGTGAGGAGCGGAGTCCACTCCTCTTGAGAATAACCCGCCTAGCATGGAAGATACAGACAGCCCTAGTTGATACATGAGCTACTCGAGCATACAAACAGAATTTCATTTGAAGGCTTAGAGTTTGGCACATACAAATTTACTTGGAATGACAGGTAAATACCGCATATAGGAAGGTATCACTACAAAAAAAGACACATCCATGACATTTTGGGCCGAACGAATTTTTTTCTGTCATACATATGACACTTCTATGACAATAATTGTGACAAAACCCGGTATCATCATAAATGTGGTGGGCTCCTACTTCCATGACAAAAAATCATGTCAGAAAATGGGCTTTTCGTCCTGGGCGGGCCGGAGACGCAGCTGCATGACATTCTTTGGGCCGTCCATGACGGAAAAAACCGTGGTAGAAGCGAGGGGGAGGAAAATTTCGGGGAGTTCCCGGTTACGGTGGGAGGTCGGGGGCCGAGCGATGCACGTTTCTCTCGTACACGTACGCGCGTGTGTGTGAGGCGTTGGCTCTAACTAAACCTGAGTGAGGCGTTGGGCTCTAATTGAACCCGAGCGATTGCACTGCAGGCTACGTGTTACTGAACCCGAGTGATCGATCGATGGCTGTTAACTGAACCCGATCGAGCGATTCCTTCGCTACTGCTGCTAACTGAATCCTATCGATTGGATGAACAGTGAGCGTTGCGGGGGGGGGGGGGGGGGTTGGATGAACAGTGAGCGGTGGCGTTGCCTCTGGATGAACAGGACCCCGTGGTGTGGTGGAGGGTTGGATGAACAGTAGACGGTGGAGGGGTGCCCGTGGAGGGTGGATGAACAGGACCCCGTGGTGTGGAGGGCTGGATGAACAGTAGACGGTGGAGGGGTGCCCGTGGAGGGGTGGTTGAACAGGACCCCGTGGTGTGGACGGCTGGATGAATAGTAGATGGTGGAGGGGTGGTTGAACAGTAGCCGGTGGAGTAGCGCGCGGTGGAGGCTGGATGAACAGGAGCCCGTGGAGGGTGGAGGAGGTCAACGGTAGCCCGTGGAGGCTGGAGGAGGTCGACGGTGGAGATGAACAGTATCCCATGGAGTCCCGTTTTGCGGTACGCCATACCCCTCCCGATGAGCAGGACCCCCGTTTCGACCGTAGGAGGTTCGTTTCATCCGTTTTGCGGTACGCCACACCCCTCCCGATCAACAGGACCCCCGTTTCGACCGCAGGAGGTCTGTTTCCTCCGTTTTGCGGTACACCACACCCCTCCGGATCAACAGGACCCCCGTTTCGAGGTCCGTTTCCTCCGTTGTGCGGTATACCATGCCTCGTTTCCATCGCCTGTTCCGTCCAAGCCCTCCCGATGAACACGACCACGCATTCCGTTCCAACCCAGCCGGTTGGCTCCCACGCGTTCCATTGCCTCCCGATGAACATGACGCATTCCATTGCCTCCCCATGAACACGACGCATTCCGTTGCCTCCCCATGAACACGACGATGACGCTGTTTCTCCGTTCCGACCCAGCCATGTACACGAGCCCTCGCCGTACGTATGCGCGAGTAGGCGTTCGAGACCCCGTCCGTATGTACACATACGTGGCCGTATTTTCATTCTTGCACCCTGGCCGCTGTACGTACGTGTACATGCTACTTGCGCGTCTCTACTACGACACGTGCGCGCCTCTACATCCACCAGTATATATGTATGTACACATTCGCGACCAGAATGACAACGCTACATACGCTTCGACCAGGTGGGTCCCGACTGTCAGGCACTTCCTTGCCTGCGAAGATGTAGCTGGTGGGTCCCAGCAGTCAGGGGGGCGAATCGTTTTTTTGCCCGGACGCACTTCCTTGCATGCGAAGATGTAGTTGGTGGGTCCCAGCAGTCAGGGACAAACGTTTTTTTTCGCGAAATACGGTGGCCCGTCCGATGGGTCCCCGCTATCAGGTGGAGGAATAATTATTTTGCACGTAATAAGGAGGCACTTCCTTGCTACGTCCGATGGAAGCCGTTCCTTGACCACGTTGACCACGCCGCGCCGAGAGCACCAGGGCGGTGGACGACGGTGAGGCCTGGGAAGGGGAGACGCGGAGCCGTGGAAGATGCGGCAGTGGATGCCCACGCGTAGAGGAGTACGAGGGTTCACTGGTTCGCTGCGGTGTGAGGCTGCCGTCGCCGCAGAATAACAGGGGGTGTGGGTGAGTAGAGGGATGGCTTGGCCAGCGGTGGGAGTAGTAGGGGGAGGTGAGGCCTCCGCCGCATTGCAGCCGGCCACGGGAGGCAGGAGCACGAGGCACGACCGACGCTGGTTTGGGCGGCTGGAGCAAGAAGACCAGAGGTTGAAGAAGCACTACGGCCGTTAGATGGACATCGTACGGTCACTGGAGCTAGAATCGTGCATATTGACTAAGTTGACAAAGCCCTCCATCCCCGTCAACTTAGTAGGCCCACAAGTCAGCCTGCCACTATACTGGGTCCCAGCTAACAGGGGGAGTATTCATTTTTTTGTGCGTAATAAGGAGGCACTTCCTTGCGTGCGAAGATATAGCTGGTGGGTCCGAGCTGTTAGCGGCGGTAATGTTTTTTTCGTGAAATATAGAGGCCCTTTCGGTGGGTCCCTGATGTCAGGTGGAGGAATCATTATTTTGCGCGTAATAAGGAGGCATTTCCTTGCGTGCGGCCGTGGACCCAGCTGTCGGCCTCTCCACGTAAAGTCCACTTCAGATGCATGTCGGTCGTTGACCACGTTGACCAGGCCGCGCCGAGAGCACCAGGGCGATGGACAACGGTGAGGCCTAGGAAGGGAACGACACGGAGGCAGGGAAGACTCGGCAGTGGTTTCCCATGCGGAGGGGAGTACGACTGTACGAGGGTTTATTGGTTCGTCTGCCATCGCCAGAGAATAACAGCAGGTGTGGGTGAGTAGAGGGATGGATAGGCCAGCGATGGGAGTACGGTGGGGCGGTGAGGCCTGCGCGGCAGCAGAGCCGGCCGCGGGAAGGAGGGAGCAGGCAGTCCCGCCGGCGCCTATTTGAGCGGCTGAAGCAGGAAGAGCAGAGATTGAAGAAGCACGACGGCCGTTGGATGGCCATCCAACAGTCACTGCTTGTGCATCAACCTTTTTTTAGGAAAGTCTCAAATCTGTGGAAAATAGCATACATCCCATCTGCCATTATTTCTAATAATTTACAGCCCATTTGCTAATTATTAAGGTTTTTTTGGAGCCCATATTCTTTTTGTTAGCATTACAGCCCATATTGTGGCCACGGTTAAAAAATTATACAAAATTTTGCATATTTTGGTGCGGTCTGAACTGTTTTTAATCCCGAAATTTTGACTCACATTCAAACAGATTTTAAAAATAAATGTATATCAATATAAAATCCAACAAATTCTCCACGCATAAAAATTAATGTAATTTCAAATCTCAAAATGAAAAGAAAGATATTTGAAACTAATTGCCGGTTTGATGTGTTTTAAAAATGTACAACCCATTTCTCATTACTGATGGGCCATTTTCTCGGCCAGCCGAATGATAGCACTCCTCGTATTGAAAGATTTGCAGCCCAACAGGCCTGACAAAGCGACTTACTTGGCAAATCACAAAAAAACTGGGCTGTGGCCATGGACCCAGCTGTCAGCCTCTCCACGTACAGTACTCTTCCGATGGAATGTCGTTGACCACGTTGACCACGTCGCGCCGAGAGCACCAAGGCGATGGACGACGGTGAGGCCTAGGAAGGGGACGACGTGGAGCTGGGGAAGACGTGGCAGTGGATGCCCATGCGGAGAGGAGTACGAGGGTTCACTGGTTCGTCTGCGGTGTGAGGCTGCCGTCGCCGCAGGGCCTGACTAGCGGTGGGAGTAGTAGGGGGCGATGAGGCCTCATCGGCAGCACAGTCGGCCACTAGAGGCAGGAGCAGGCGGTCTCCCCGTCATTGGTTTGGGCGGCTGGTGCAAGAAGAGCACCAATTGAAGAAGCAACAGGACTGTTTGATTCAAATCCAACGGTTACTGCTGCTAGAATCGTTTGTTGACTAAGTTGACAAGCCATGCGTACGCGTCAACTTAGTAGGCCCACAGGTCAGCCTCCCAACTGGTGCACCCCAGATGTCAGTGGGAGGAATCATTTTTTTCGCGTAATAAGGAGGCAGTTGATTGCGTGCGGCCAGGCCAGCGGAGGGAGTAGGGTGGGCCGGGGAAGCCCGCACGACATCACAACGGGCCACAAGTGGAGGGAGCAGGCAGTCCCGCCGGCGCTAGTTTAGGCGGCCGGAGCAGGAAGATCAGAGATTGAAGAAGCATGTCGGCCGTTGGATGGACATCCAACACTAACTGCTGCTAGAATCGTGTGTTCACTGACAAAGCCTTGCGTAAACAAGTCAGCCTCGAAATCTGTGGCGTGTACAGCCCATTTGCTATTCTTTTTATAATTTTTACTCATTTTCTAATTCATATGGAATTTATTGCAGCCCGTTTTTCATTTTTAGAATTGCTGGCCATTTTCTGGTCAGTACCGGGGTCAAAAAATTAACTAAATATGTGGGAAATTTTGAAAATTCATAAATTTTTGCTGGGGAACGAAATATTCTTAATCCAAAAATTAATAGCCATACTAAAACAAATTTAAAAATAAATTAGTACTATATCATGTTAAATCCAATGAAATACGTATAAGATATCAGTGAAGAACAAAAACAAAAAAAGAAACTTATATCCCATTTGCTATAATTTTTTTGGAATTTTCAACCCCTTTTGATATTACTTTTAACAAACATTGACCATACTCTTAAGCCAGGGCGGAATGCATCCCTCCTCGTCTTGAAAGATTTGCAGCCCAGTAATTCGGAGAAAACAAATAGGCCTAGTTTGGGTATTCTTCAAAAAGAAATACTGGGCTACCTATTTTCCCAAAGAACTGGTGCACGAGCATTTAGCTTTATTTATTTAATTATTTATGTTTAGGGGACCATGAGCATGTACCTAGGCCGGATTCATGTGAGAGCCTCCCTTCCAGTTAATTATGGGCTTCTCTATTGGGCCTTCATCAGTGGGTTGCATGTTATCAACAAGTGGAAAATGTGTTCCGAGTTTCAAAAAAAAATGTATTCCGTACGAAAAATAGTATGGGCTACATATGGTACGGGGCACTAAAGGATTGAACCGTGCAGTGACTTCGAAAACATTGTGTTTGTCGTTCTAACAACACATTTATTCAACCAATAGACGAAATATACTGCTGATTGTACATTGAAAACAGCAGCAGCAGCAACCAGGGCTGGGGGTGCAACAGAAGCAGTAAGCAGGCCAGAAGAGTGAAGACGCAGCTCTCTCTTCCAAACCAAACATCAGCCATCATTACAAAAGGGCTACCAAAAAAGAACAAGTGTATGCATCAAACTAAATAAAGATCCTACTACACCAAGTGTACGCATCTAACTAACTGGCTCAGTTAGACGTTACTATTTATTAAGCTGTGGAGATTGGCTGACATCTTGAACCGGATGGGTGCCTAACGGGGGAAACTCCAGCCAGCAGGTCGAAGTCCGATACTTGCGACCCTCTCTCCTACTTTGGGTTGCAGAGCGTGGCGGCACATATCAGGGTATGGTGCATGCAGAGACGCATGGTACGCTGTGTACACACAGTTTTTCCTGATGAATGAAACCGCACTGCCATCATGATCCTTGCCGTCGGTTATCTCCTGGTTAATCGGATAATTCAGTCCGACAAATAAAGAGCGTGTACCAAGGCTACTTACCAGCCTCCAGTCAAAAATTCCTGAAGGCCCGGAGAAGCTGGGATCCTGCTCAAAGACCTTGCAGTGACTGTGATTGTATTCCGCGAAACAACACGTCCGGTATGTCTGAACGATCATCAATCTTTCGCCGTCGTCTGATCGAGCCAGGAACCACCTGCAACTGCCATGCCGCTTTTCTTTGAAAGGTTCTGGGATTAGGAAGGGTAGGGACACCAGGCGGCCTACAACATCATATCAAGTTGGAGTTAAATAAAAAAGGGCTCTTGGTTTAGTCAATCTTAAGAATAGCATGTTATGAGCATGAATATTTTTTCAGCAAATGTTGACAGTAATATAAGAAAGCCATCATGATATCATAGGAAAGTAACATACTGCTATAACAGCCGTTTGTAGTGATGACTGGAGTAGGCAGCAATACATCCAGCCATAGAAGGAGTCGACAGCGTAAATGAAGCCCTTGTGTTCAATGGCATCAGAGAACCATGGAGGATGTATGATCCTGCGATGGACGTGCAGATTTATCCACTTACCGCAGTGACCTGTCAGATAGGCAAGACCACGGTTGAAGAACGCAATTAGCCTGAAGTCTTTATAATTCGTAGATCTTGTGGTCACTTGGTAGATTACAACCTTGAGCAAATCAAACTTGGTATCATGTTGGCTACTGTAAGATTCCGAGTATTCTGGGCCGTGGTGCCAAAGCAGTGCAGTGTTAATCGAAGGAAGGGGGATCATCGCCGGGTGTAGACCTCCACGAGCATCCAGCTGCCGCGACCGTTGACGAGCACCATCCAAGACGTGTTCATGCCGACCCAGTACATACCGTTAATGTAGTTGAGGCTGACGGGATCAGATCGCAGTCAAGGGGGTTGATGCTCGCCACCCTACGATCGCTATGCTGCGTGACATGCCGTTTCTGAAGATCAGGCGGCATCAGCAAGCAAGGAGCTGGCTTAAAAAGCTCCGGCCTGAGGGCTTTGAGTAAATGGTACAGCCCCGACGAGCACGCGGCGAGCGGCATGGTACTGAGATTTTCCACACACGAAACAATGATCTTGATTACCTCTGTGGGGAGCGAATTCCAGCCACTCTTTCGGCGGATGCTGCTCGGTTCTGCCATTGTTAGTGCTTGGGTTTCGGACGAGGGGGGGGGCGCCTTAGCGGGGATGGAAGATTGGACGAGATTATGTGCGGACAAAGATGGAAAAGCGAATATGTGCTGCAGGAAGTGGACAGGTGATGATGACTACAGCACGCCACTTGACTTACGAGACACATACCAGCAACGTAGGGTCATGTCGATGCCAGACAACTTGCTTGAGTGATCACAGTACGGGTACTCCCTACAGTGCTATGCCCTAACTTGCTTGAGTAGAGTAGTAGAGTAGGACTCTGCTCTACTACTAGCACCGGAGGAGTAGTATATTCTAATCTAAAATAGTTACAAACTTCAATGCCCGAGCATGGAACGACTACGAACCGTGCTCAAAGACCGTGTCTACGTGGTGTTTGGACATGGGCGACAACCTCAACGCCAACGGTGCTGCTCCTGTTGCACCGTATGTGTTTCTGTCCTTCCTGTTCGAAATCGTGGTAGAATTCATGTTTTATACTCTGTATCCTACTACTATGCTAGTTCACATGATTAGTTTCATCTCTGTTATAGCCGTCATGATTTATTTTGTGCTTATTCGGATTAAATCTCGTAGTAACTTGCTCATATATTCAACTGGCGCAACGTCCCCTACAGCCACTCCCATGGACGGCCTGGTCGATGTTGGAATTTTGCTAGTAGGCCTTTATAAGGTGAGCTCTTCTACCACTTGTATGAGCATGAGAAGAGGAGACCTACACGCGCACTCCTCCTCCTCTCTCGCCTCGCCACGCCATGCCTCGTCACGACGCGTCGCGGGTTGCGGGATTGAGCCGAGCCAAGGACAGAGCTATACTCCGACGACCTACCCGGCCCGCACTATATAGTTTCTCACCACCATTCCAGATCATTGTGCCGCCAAGCAAGTCTCTCCATCCCTCCTTTCGGTGTGCACCGGGAGAAGGGACAGCAGGCCTCCAGAACCCCGCCTCTCGTGATCCTGTACGGGAGAGGGGCGATCAGGTTTTTGGGGAGCGCACTCGCGCGACTGCTGGCAGCGACGACTTCGCGAACGACGACTTCTTCCCCGACCTCGGCAACCTCATCCTCGACGACATGGGAGACAACGTCAACGTCGGCGGTGCTGCTCCCACTGCACCGTATGTGATTCTATCCTTCCTGTTCGAGATCGTGGTAGAATTCATGTTTCTAGTATGTGATTTGTTCATCTGCTATGCTAGTTTGCATGATTATTTTAATCTCTGTCAATGCTGTCATGATCTATTTCCTATTTATTCGGATTAAATATCATAGTAATTTGCTCATATTTCCAACAATCCAAAAACCTGATAATAGCCCTTCGTCCACTGCTATGAGTGCCTGATGCTGTTTTGTGGCTCGCCGACGGACATGGTGCATCACCTCACGGATGCGTGTAGCGGTCATTGCTGGCCCTTAGCGGAGAACATCAAGTACGAGACGTGCTACCCGTTCACCATGCCGGAGTCGCTGGAGGATCGCCGCCGCCTACTAGTCTCGGAGGAGGACAACATCGTCTTCCTCTTGATCGTGGGCACCGGCAAGGCCCGCGCAGGCCGCCGCCCCGTCTCTGTAATGTGCGTCAGGGGCGATGCCGCTAACGCTGACACTGACACGAGGCGGATGTACGGGTGCGTGGTCAGTGTTACTACCCCTCCGGGTCGCGTGGGTGGCGACACCGGCCTCATCGAACGGACTTGGACTCTGGGGAGCTGGGACTATCCCGCCAATGTGGACTTGGAAAACCCATGGCATCCTTTACCCGCCGACGCGGTGCACGGGGACTCCAAGGAGGTTCACCTGGCCATACGCATTATCAAGTTAAATTTTGATCATTAGTCTTCGCTGAATGTAATCCGCTGTCTAAGCATGTGGAGACTTCCATGCAGGATCTTGCTCTATTGGAGTATCGCGCATGAATAAAAGTGTATCCGTTTATGGTTTAGTCTAGAATCTTCCATGTATGAATTTTTACTACAGTACTGGTGAAAGACTTTCGATGAACCATTTCTTACATCTCCTCTGCCCGCTTGCAAGTCGTCCTGATTTAATCCCTCCGTCTAGGTGTATAAGGGCATGGTTAATATTACTTAATAGTATAGCCAACTGTTGACTACAAGAAAGTGCCGTGTCATCTGTAGCCAACATGTATAACAATCGATACTCAAAAACTAATTCTTAAAGATCATTTCTTGCAAAGCACAATAAGTGTTATTTCTTCACAAGTTTTGGATGCAGGTTGAACAGTTGAACGATTTTGTTTGCAAAAGATACCTTTTTATCTATTTCACCTGGATGTTTGTGAGCTCTAGAGATGAAATAATATCCGAAGAAACCTATCGATACCCGTTACACATGAGATGACCCCCACATCCTTTGTCAAAATAAACAACTCCCCTATCAATGCATTTCACTCTTCGGTGCAACGCACGGGCACCTTACTACTATAGATTAGTATGACCAAAAATTGAACTAACATTATATATAGTACGATAAATGCTGATGCATGTCACCTAAAATTATATCATTCAAAACTATGTTCAAATACGAATCCAACGATATAGTTTTTGTTGACATGCACTAACATTTTGTCAGTTAAATCTTTAGTCAAATTCAATGGGGGACTAATAAACCACGACCGATGTAGTACAAGTGTAGAGGGCGGCGCTGCATGGAAGTCTCACCTCTCACCCCGCTCGTGGCGCGGCAGTAAAGCCGTCATATCACAAAACCCAACTAATCCAGTAATAAGTACACTGTAACCAGCCTATAAGTCATGTACACTGTACTGACAGTGGAACCCACATAGTACTTAGAATACAAGATTAAGGATGCAATTAACTTTTTATAGAGGGAGAATCATACACACAATTAACTCAAATGGATTGGACGTGACTATTATTCTCCAATGACAACCGGCAAATTTCCTCCCGCAGGCCGGAGTAGGTTTCTCGGTTTGCATGCGGGTTTAACGGAGGGGTTTGATGGAGGCGAGGAGGCGTGTTCAGCCGGGCGTGCAGTGGACGGTGCAGTACTATTCGATTTGACAACTACAACCGGTATATTATAAAAAACAAAGAAGAGTAGTAGAGATAGAGATAAGAATAGAGACTAGGGAGGAGCACCATCTACTGCTTCGTGGGCTACTCTTGCGCTCCATTCGGCGGCCGCAACGTTCCCTACAGCCACTCCCTCATGCGCTCCATTCGGCGGGCGCTGTTGAAATTTGGGTAGCGCACTCTCGCGACTGCTAGCAGCGACGACTTCACCGACGACGACTTCTTCCCCGACCTCGGCAACCTCTTCCTCAACGACCTGGGCGACAACCTCAACGCCAATGGTGCTGCTCCCGTTGCACCGTATGTGTTTCTCTCCTTCCTATTTGAAATCGTGGTAGAATTCATGTTTCTAGTCTGTGTCCTAGATTCGATCTGTTCATCTACTATGCTAGTCCGCATGATTAGTTTAATCTTTGTTACAGCCGTCATGATTTATTTTGTAGTAAATTTCGTAGTAACTTGCTCATATATTCAACAGGCGGAACGTCCCCTACAGCCACTCCCGTTTCATGGACGGCCTGGTCGATGCCTCCAAGGAGCCCTTCGTCTACTGCTATGAGTGCCCGGTGCCGTTTTGGGGCTCGCCGGCGGACATCGTGCATCACCTGACGCAGGCATGCAGCAATCACTACTGGCCCTTGGCGAAGAACATCAAGTACGAGACATGCTACCCGTTCACCGTGCCGGAGTCGCTGGAGGATCAGCGCCGCCTGCTAGTCTTGGAGGAGGACGACAACGTCTTCCTCTTGATCGTGGCCACCAACGAGGCCCGCGCAGGCCGCCGCCACATCTCTGTAGTGTGCGTCAGGGGCGACGCCGCTGACGCTGACACTGACACGAGGCCTATGTATGTGTGCGTGCTCACTATTACTACCCCTCGGAGGTACGTGGGCGGCGACACTGGCTACGCCAAGCATACTTGGACTCTGCCGAGCTAGGACCTTCCCGCCGACGTCGACATGGAAAACCCATGGTGTTATTTTGACTCCAACAATGTGCACGGGGACTCCAAGGAGGTTCACCTGGACATCTGCATTTTCAAGTTAAATGTTGATCATTAGTCTTCGCTCAATGTAATCCGCTGTCTAAGCATGTGGAGACTCCCATGCATGATCTTGCTCTATTGGAGTATCGCGCATGAATAAAAGTGTATCCATTTATGGTTTAGTCTAGAATCTTCCATGTATGAATTTTTACTACAGTACTGGTGAAAGACTTATGATGAACCATTTCTTACATATCCTCTGCCCCCTCCCAAGTCATCCTGATTTAATCCCTCCGTCTAGGTGTATAAGGGCATGGTTAATACTTAAATAGTATAGCCAACTGTTGGCTATAAGAAAGTGCCATGTCATCTATAGCCAACATGTATAACAATGGATACTCAAAAACTAATTCTTGAAGATCATTTCCTGCAAAGCACAATAAGAGTTATTTCTTCACAAGTTTTGGATGCGGGTTGAACAGTTGAGCGCTTTTGTTTGCAAAAGATACTTTTTATCTATTTCACCCGGATGGTTGTGAGCTCTAGAGATGAAATAGTATCCGAACAAACCTATCGATACTCGTTACACATGAGATGACCCCCACATCCTTTGTCAAAATAAACAACTCCCCGATCAATGCATTTCACTCTTCTGTGCAACGCACGGGCACCTTACTATAGATTAGTATGACCAAAAATTAAACTAACATTATATATAGTACGATAAATGATGATGCATGTCACCTAAAATTATATCATTGAAAACTATGTTCAAATACGAATCCAATGATATTGTTTTTGTTCACATGCACTAACATTTTGTCAGTTAAATCTTCAGTCAAATTCAATGGGGGATAAACCACGACCGATGTACTCCCTCCTTCCATCTATACAAGGCCTAACCCCAAATTTTATTTTTCCATCTATACAAGGCCAAATGAACTAACCGAGGCATCTCCATCTTAATTTTCTCTTGCAAGTCGTGCGTGGTCCCTTCATCGTGAAAATGCTCTGGCCGTCGCATTGATTTGCATGCATGGATAGCACCACCATATTTTCAAAGGAGGAGCGAGCTCTATATTTCAGCCAATGCATGCATGATTTAAGGAATTATGGTTGGGCATGCATGTAGAAAAGGGAGGAGAGTAATTTGCATGCGAGGGATTAAAGGAAGGGAGGCCAGCGGCTAGGCATTCAAAGGAGGCTGCATGCAAGATTACACGGGATCCAGATACTAGTCCCAAAATCAGTTCCTCTTTTTGCGGACATGCCTTGGTACGAGAGATTGACAAGTTAGGCCCTGTAAAAAAGGATGGAGGGAGTAGTAGTACTAGTGTAGAGGGCGGCGCCGCACAGGAGTCTCACCTCTCACCCCGCTCGTGGCGCGGCAGTAAAGCCGTCATATCACAAAACCCAACCACTCCTAGTAATAAGTGGCCTGGTAATATAAATGGACAAGCAACCATCACATCCCTCCGTCTTTTTTGCATTTCATCTCTCTGCATTTACTTTCTCCGGTTCATCTCGCACAGTCGATCCCTAGCTACTACTCCTAGGGCCAGTTCTTTTGGCGGCTTCCCCAGCTTTTCCCACAAGACTAGTCACAGTGGAGAGTAACAATAAGGCGCCTCACTCATTTATTTGGGTTTCTAAACTACTATTCTGTCCTGGTTTATTCCTCACCATTGTAATTTGTGCTAAATTTTGACCAAAGATTTAACTGGTTTATTCCTCACCATTGTAATCCCTCCGTCTAGGCGTGTAAGTCATCTTATGAAAACCAAATAATCCCAAAACACTTAGGCGCGGTGCATTAACTTCTACCTCGTTTCTTGTTTCTTGACATATCAACCAATAAGAGATAAAGAGTGTGCATGCTTTTAATGACTTGAGATATCAAACACGACATGCTGTGGTTAGTTCATTGCATGCAATACTATTAATTAGCAAATAAACATTAACGTTTCTCGTTTTCTCCTCCTCCTTGGTCACGGTGCACAGCCTAAGATGACTTACTCACCTGGACGGATGGAGTAGTGCATGTGACATGCACTAACATTTCATTAGTTAAATTTATGATCAAAATTTGACATAGATTACAATGGGGACCAATAAACCAGGACGGAGGTAGTAGTTATGGGATTACTAATCTAGAAGCCTAAAAGAGCTGGCCCCTGGTACTCCTACTAGTAGTAGTACTCAAGTTGGAATTCCAATTGCACGGCACAACTTGTTAGGCAAAAAATTCGATACAGGGTGTAGGAAGCGGTTTGGGAATTTGCATGCCTTTCCAACCAGTGAGATACTCCGTACAAAGTACGACAGAGAAATAACCACAGAGAAGGAAGCTAAAAGTAAACAATCAAACGAGCATTTTTGCATTGAATCGTTTCACAAGCTTGACTAGTGCTGTTTTTCTACTTTTACAAAAACCGCATCATAATGTTAAAACGTGCATTTGCACGTACATAAGTAACAGTAGTACTCCCTACGTCTAGGTGTATAAGTCTTCCCTCCTTCTTGGTCACGGTGCACAACCAAAGATGACTTATTGACCTGGACGGAGGGAGTAGCACAGTCTGCAAGCATATATCGAGAGAGACGTGTAGTGCGATAGTATATAGTAAAGTTTGTGCTATATGCACGTACTTGCAAAATGCGTATGAATACACAAGGTTTCCAAAATTTCCCTTTTACATACTTAATTAAGGACGCTAAAAATTCCTGAATGTTCGGGATTTATCATTTGCGTCCCAAAACTAATGAGATCGCCTTACGAAACAAAAATTATACTCCTCCTAAAAGCCACGGCGCTTGCAGGAGCGCTTGCGGCGCGCCACGAGTGCCCTGGTGCGTGGTCGTTTCCCAGCGCGCCAACACAACGCCTCTTCCTCAGCCTCGCATCTCGCGAGGTGCTGATTGGCGGCTTGCCGGCGGGCAAGCGCGATCTCACCGGTATGGTGATCCGGCGCCAACAGGTACTCCTCCTCGCTGGAAGCATGCACCCGGTCCACGTACCTCCAAGCATAGATGAGGCGCTTGGGCCCGATTGCACTCAGGGCGTCGGCACGGGCGTCCTCCGCCACCCTCACGGCCCTCGCACGAGCCTCCTGCCAAAGAGCCAATTGCCTGACTCTCTCGGACGCGACATAGGCCTCCCAGGCAGCTTGTTCCGCGGTGCGCTTCTCTTCCTTGGCCTTCTTCTCTGCCTCTATTTTGGCACGCTCTGCTGGAGGCAAATCCTCCCACAAGGCGACATCCATTTCTTTCCAAAGCTCCTCAAGTCTGGGGGGCTCGGCGGGCGGCGCGGCGTTCTCCTCGTAGCGGGGAGCCAACGCGTCCTCCGGCGCATGTGCTGGCGAGATTGGGAACGCCGACACGTCCACCTCGATGGGTCGCGGCGAGGAGCGGAATGCCGACGCGTCCTCCTCGACTAGTGGCGGTGAGGAACGGAAGGCGACGCGTTGTGTCGCGGCGAGGAGCGGAACGCCGGTGCATCCTCCTCGACTAGTGGCGGCGAGGAACGAAACGGTGACGCATCGCGTAGCGGCACGGAGCGGAACACCGACGCGTCCTCCTCGACTAGTGGCGGCGAGGAACAGAACGGCGACGCGTGACCGTCCACGCGGTGCAGCGAGGGGCTCCTAGGGCTTTGGAGGGGCGATGCCATGGTGGTCGACGTGAGAGGGAGGGGGAGGAGATAGCGATGAACGTGAACGTGAGGGGAGGAGATAGCGATGTCGTGGGAGGCGCATTATTTATAGCGAGCAATGGCACACCTACGTAAGATATGGACTGAGCTGCACTGACTTAGCTGCAGGTCCAGTTGCGTCACTGACATGTGGGCCAGACCCCTGTTGGGCCCTTATGTCAGTGACCCAATGCACCTGCAGTTAAGTAACAGCTACGTGGGCATATTTGTTGGAGTAAATTACGGGGGAGTGAAGGGGTGGAAATATTGCTGCTCACAACGGATTGGACGAGCGTGGGGGAGTAGAGTCATGCATGCAGATGTTTTCACATGGGGTGGAGTGGTGGGACCGCCGGAGGGAGAAGGAGAGTTTGGCAGGCATATTGTTTCCACACATGGAGAGGAAAAGATTTGGAAACGAACGGGCTTCCTGCAGGTATGGGGAACGGTGCATAATAAGTCATCTTGCATGCTGGGCTAGGTATTGTCTCAAGTCATTAAAAACATAGACGCCCACACATGTTCATATTTCAAGGTGCACTAAATTATTGCATGCGATGATTAAGGCTGTCCATAATGGTGGTATCTTAGTTGGTATCATGCACACGGGAATAGCAAACATGCTGATGTGGCAAAGAATTAAAGAAGAGAGGGGGGTTAGAGTAACTAGTGTTCATGCATGCATTGGTAAACACATTTTTTTGTGAAGAACGACAACACTAGGTGAAATTTTTGAATCGAGCCCTTTAAACTAGAAGGGAGGTAGTGGTACTCTAATAGCTAACCTTGTTGTGATGACAAGATAGGACATGGCACGCACCTGGACGGAGGAACTAGTCTGCATTGTGCATTTAAGTTTTGTCTGAAGTCAATGTACATCTACTTTCACCAGACTTATAGAAAAATGTGTCAACATTCACAATGTCAAATCAATATTTTTACACTCATTATAAAACGTAGTTCTTATACTCATTATAATCAGTATTGTAGATATTGATATTTTTAGTATAAATTTGGTCGTGGGATTTCATTGATGCATGTCAAAGCTTGGAGGAAGCGGAGCTTAGGTCTTGCATTGCCGGTCTCTACATAGGTATTTCTCTTCATAATCCTGTAATTTTAGAGACTGATTGCGCTTTTGTGGTAGCGTCTCTTGCATCGGGGGACTATGACAGGTCTGCTATGCGTGACCTGAAGATGAAAGGGTTGAGCATCTTGAAGTTGATCAACAATCTTCAATTGTCAAAGATTAGCCGTTCAGCCAATAAGGTGGCACACTTAATCGCTAAGTGTAGCTTTGATAGTAGATTAGATGGTATTCTTGTAAGTAACGTACCGCCCTGTGTGGTGAATATTGTATCGAATGAGTGTACTGGTGTGGCTGGTTAATTAATATAAGGTGGTGTTCAAAAAAGTATAAATTTGGTCAAACACTTTGCAAACGGTTGACGGGAGTAAAAAGGACCAGAGGGAGTATCATGGATGTGGAGTAGGCAAAAAAATTGCTTGTCTAAAAAAAGGCAATTTTTTTCTCATTTATAGCCGGTCGAAGTCTCAAAGGGCGCGACCGCGTGAGGGAGGCGAAGGTCGTGGGAGGCGCGACGTTTGACGGAATTAAGTGAAGTTACATCCACGTGCCGGCATGGCGTGCAAACAGGCAGAAGCTATACCGTCAGGCCTACGATATGGGTCTAGTAGACATGACATCTAGTGGGTCCCGCATAGTTCTCGAGAACTCTTTGGGGGCTTGCAGCCGTTTATGCACCGGGCAAGCCAGCAACCCCACGCCGTTCGCACGCCCTACTCGTCCCCGTCTTCTATCTTCGTGTTCCTACTGTACTTAATACGTTCATACTAGTAGTATAATTTGGGTCAGTCGATTTGTGAAAGAAGTTCGACAGAGCGAAGGAAGAAGACGGCAGAAGAGGGGGAAGAAGCCCTTCTAGCCATCCATGTTGCATCAAACGGCTCACATGAGTCGACTGACCCAAATTGGTCCTTCAGACTGCAGGATCCACGTGGCATTCAAGGTCTTGAAGGTAGATTCCGAGTCCGCACCCGGTTTGCGGGCTCGACGTGCGCGCGACGGGCTTCCGCCGCGACAACCACCATGCGCGCCTCCTCCGCGCGGGCGGAGACGACAATGACATGCTAGTTCCTCCTCGCCGGCATGCTGGAGCACACGCTCCTCCTCCTCTTTGTACGCTGCGTGCATAGACGCGGCTCCACCAGCTGCTCGCGTCCTTGGCAGCGCGGCGGCATCACGAGGAGGGGCTGCAGACGACGTGAGCGGGCGAGCCTTCGGCTTCATGGCACAGGGATGACGGCGACACGGCGGTGATGGCCGAGAAATTGTTGGCCGGAGCAGGCGGGCGCCGGCATGCGCAACAGTGGCGGCGGCATATTGATGAGTGCGTGTGTGGGAGCTTACTTTAGTTAGTACCACAGCCACGATACGGAATCCTGTGCAAGCGCGTGAACCGCGACCGCGCGGTCGATCGAACGGTGCGTCACCGTGTCGCGCTCGAAGGACATCCACCGAACCTTTGTGTGTGTGTGAAAACAATCCTCGAATATTACTCAACTTTTTTCCTGTGGAAGTTCTTGACGCTGCAATATTTCCATATATTTGAATTTAGCTCCAGTTCGTGTTTATTTGGATTTGGACGTTTTAGGTGCGCCCTAGTTTTTTTAATACTGATTTTGTGTGTGTGACTAAGAGAGAACGTGTGTATGTGTCCATATGCATGTGTGTTGTGGCAGAAGGGCAATGTGGAGACGGTGTTGTGATACAGACATAGAGAGGTGTGAATGTGCAAATGATCATGCATGAGTGAGACATAGACAGATGTCGATACGTTGTGTATACATGAGAGAATAGTCTTCTAGTTTACTTGTGTGTGTGTGTGTGCGAGAGAGAGAGAGAGAGACAGAGAGAGAGAGAGACAGAGAGAGGAGCATCCGTAACACAACAACCATCTCTCTCGATTCGTCCGTCCCTTGCATGGTCGCATGCAACACATGCATCAACGCGCACATTTTGATACCCTCACCCGGCCCCTGCCCACCTCAAGGCCCGCACAATCTCTTCGTGAATACCCATTTCTCTCCTTAGGTTTGTTTTCTCTCAATATCTGACACACACACACACACAGAGACACACGCAACACAACACAACACACACACACACACACTCCCCCGAGCACACAATTCATCCCCATCCAAGGTTATATGGTGACCACTCTCGCTTGTGCTTCTTTGCACCCCAATATGCACAACACCTCAATCTTCAAAGAGGGCATCGAGCAGATCGAAGACGGCGACCACACCACGCTAGAGAATGCGGGGTCATTTGGAAGCAGGGTGATGTGACGATGGCTGACTGACTCCTCCCCCACCCTCTCTCTCTCTTGCACAAAATTACCAATCCCTCTCTCCCCCGCACAAAATTGTCAATCCCTCAACCCACGAGATCCTTCCCCTCTCGTCCATGTTTTTCTAGCTCCCTCATCAAACATGTTGTCTCTTCTCCTTCCACGTATACAGAATCCAGATGCACACGCATCTCATGTATATTACATGTATCCATCTTTCTCACAGACCTAACTTCTTCCTCTCTCTTTCTCTCTCTATCTCTCTCTCTCTGTCTCGTTAGGTTTGTCTCCTACTCTCTCGTCCACATACATACAATCTTTCCCGCCCTATCTGCTCCATCTTCAAAAGCTCTCTCTGCACGTTTCATTCACACATTGGGATATGTCAAAATGTTGCTTCTATAATGGATGATGTAGAGTTATGGTTGTTTTTGTTGCATCCTACAAAGTAATAACTATGAAATGCATTTAGATTCCCAATTTCTATCCCCACCGCAAAATAGACTTCTCCACGGCACCACAGCCTTCGTGCTCCTCCCCTTTACATCGACGCACTCGTCCATCGTAGCGCATCTGCCTCATCGACGACCTCATACGCCGCACTAGAGTCGGTCCATCGTCGTCGTCGTACATAGAGCCTCTTCCCCGGCATCGTCTTCCACGGTCTCGGATCTGCTTCCCGGAAGCCGACGCCAAGCGCAGAAGTACCACCGTCATGGACAATGAACTGACTCCCATTGCCGACCATGACTCACAGAGGCCGCCGCGACCATCGTTCTCCTCCTCGATTGGTAATGTGTGTATTGAATCACTTAGTAGTACATGTGCAGTTCCAATTTTTTTCATACCTACCCTTCAAATTTCCTGGGTGCTATTGTTCCCGTAAAAGTTATTGGTTATAGCCTCCATTGTCCAACAGAATATCAGCTTGTAATTGTGTGTCGCTCCTGTATCGCGCTGTGCTTGGGTAGGTTTTTCATCTGCAACCAGTAGTGTGGCAAATGATGGAAAGGTTTTTAGAACTAGCAAGATGCCCATGCGTTGCACGCATCAAGATGCATTTGTATGAGTAGTTTATCTTGTGGGAGAAAAGGATGAACGAGGGAAGACCTTATTTGCAAATCTGGAGAGGGGTATGATACGTCTCCAACGTGTCTATAATTTTTGATTGCTCCATGCTATATTATCTACTGTTTTGGACTATATTGGGCTTTATTTTCCACTTTTATATTACTTTTGGGACTAACCTATTAACCGCAGGCCCAGCCCAGAATTGCTATTTTTTGCCTATTTCAGTGTTTCGAAGAAACGGAATATCAAACGGAGTCCAAACGGAATGAAACCTTCGGGAATGTGATTTTCTCATCAGATAAGATCCAGGAGACTTGGACCCTCCGCCAAGAAAGCCACGAGGCGATCACGAGGGTGGAGGGTGCCTCCCCCCTAGGGCGCGCTCCCTGCCTCGTGGGCCCCTCTAAGCTCCACCGACGTACTCCTTCCTCCTATATATACCTACGTACCCCCAAACAATCAGATACGGAGCCAAAAACCTCATTCCACTGCCGCAACCTTCTGTACCCACGAGATCCCATCTTGGGGCCTGTTCCGGAGCTCCGCCGGAGGGGGCATCCATCACGGAGGGCTTCTACATCATCATCATAGCCTCTCCGATGAAGTGTGAGTAGTTTACCTTAGACCTTCAGGTCCATAGTTAGTAGCTAGATGGCTTCTTATCTCTTTTTGGATCTCAATACAATGTTCTCCCCCTCTCTCGTGGAGATCTATTCGATGTAATCTTCTTTTTGCGGTGTGTTTGTTGAGACCGATGAATTGTGGGTTTATGATCAAGATTATCTATGAACAATATTTGAATCTTCTCTGAATTCGTTTATGTATTATTGGTTATCTTTGCAAGGTTCTTCGAATTATCAGTTGGTTTGGCCTACTAGATTGGTTTTTCTTGCAATGGGAGAAGTGCTTAGCTTTGGGTTCAATCTTGCGGTGTCATTACCCAGTGACAGAAGGGGCGGCAAGGCACGTATTGTATTGTTGCCATCGAGGATAACAAGATGGGGTTTATATCATATTGCATGAATTTATTCCTCTACATCATGTCATCTTGCTTAAGGTGTTACTCTGTTTTCATTAACTTAATACTCTAGATGCATGCTGGATAGCGGTCGATGAGTGGAGTAATAGTAGTAGATGCAGGCAGGAGTCGGTCTACTTGTCTCGGACGTGATGCCTATATACATGATCATACCTAGATATTCTCATAACTATGCTCAATTCTGTCAATTGCTCAACAGTAATTTGTTCACCCACCGTAGAAATACTTATGCTCTTGAGAGAAGCCACTAGTGAAACCTATGGCCCCCGGGTCTATTCTCATCATATCAATCTTCCATCACTTTATTATTGCTTTGCCTTTTACTTTCCATTTTATTCTACCTTGCATCTTTATACCAAAAATACCAAAAATATTATCTATCATCTCTATCAGATCTCACTCTCGTAAGTGACCATGAAGGGATTGACAACCCCTAATCGCGTTGGTTGCGTTGAGCTACTGTTTTGTGTAGGTACGAGGGACTCGCGCATAGCCTCCTACTGGATTGATACCTTGGTTCTCAAAAACTAAGGGAAATACTTACGCTACTTTGCTGCATCATCCTCTCCTCTTCGAGGAAATCCAACGCAAGCTCAAGAGGTAGCAGGGTATGGGTACCTTGTTTCCTTCCTATCTGTCAGATATAAATCGGACGACCTATATTGCAAGAAAAAAAGTATAGAGAAAAAAAGTATAGAGAAAAAAAGTAGAGAGTAAAGGAAGTAGAGATAAATATTAAATATTAAATATAAAATAAATATAACATTAGAGAAGAGAGTAGAGATAGCAGAGACGTCGGGAAAGGATCACGCGCGCGGCAAAAAGCGGCCGGGTGTGCGCTAGTTTTGGCGCGCGGCGTCCGGCACGCTTTATAAAATCCAACGCCTCCCACCGCTCTGTGCCTTGCCACCGCTCTCTCCCCGCTCTATGCCTCGCCACCGCTCTCTCCTCGCTCTTTTTCGCCTCGCCGCCGCCGCACCACCGTGCCACCGCGTCACCGGGAAACTTGGGGATACCGCGGCGTCCGCGTGCGCCCCTTCGGCGGCTTCTCCACCGAGATCCGGTTCCGCGGGATGTGCCTCGGCCTCGGCAGTTTCGACACCGCCAACGAGGCCGCCCACGCGTACGACGCGGCGGTGTGGCGCCTCCGATGGCCTCATAGAACATTGAACTTCCCCAACTTGCCGACGCGGGAGCGGGCGCAGGAGCTCGCGCCTCTGCCGCGGCTTAGCACCGACGAGGATCGCCGCGACAACCGGAGGCGGGAGCACCGTCTCGGCATCGCCGAGATGGACGAGGAAGCCATGGCGCTGTGGCGCCAACACTTCCTGCAGGACATCATCAACGAGCGCGAGTTCTACACGCAAAGGAGGGCGGAGAGGGATAAGAGGAGGGCGGAGCGAGCCGCCTATCGCGAGGACAAGCGTAGGCGAAAAGCGGACGCTCAATTCAACATGAGGCTAGGAGCAGCGTCGCCCTGGGAATCCGACGACGATTGGTATCTTCACGCCTACAGTCAGACGTCTGAGGAGGACATCACCGAGGAGGAGTCGGACGACGAGGAGTAGTTGAATTATCTTTTTTTATCTATCTATGCTGAGAACTATCCTCTACTCTCTAGTATCTACTTCTAGATCTCAACACTGTAAACGCTTTTTTAAAGCGCCGCGCGTTGTGATTCTATTGGAGATGCTCTAACATGGCAGAAGAGTGCTTTAATGTTGCCCACAAGATGCGCGAGTATTACTAGTAGTATATTTTTCTTGCCATGTTGAGATTTTAAAACCACGAGTGCGAACATGCAGAGGAGCAATGAAGACCAAACACGGGATATTCGGGATGTCTTCAAGGAGCGTGGCAAGTTAAAGAGGAGCTGCACCGAACCTGTAAAACGAGCTTTGGTAAGTAACACCCTTTCAATTACTTTCGTATAGCCTCGTGTTCTTCGATGTGTATATGTTGTAGTTTCTGTTTCTCTTAAGCGTGGTGTTCTTCGATGTGTAATAAGAAGAGTCTTAATCGTCCTAATGCTTTCGTTTTTAGCTTGATGTAGGAAGTGGGTGTTCTCACCTTGTAGTCTGTTTTTATTTATTTATTCCTTTTGAATTCACTTCTCCGAGTTCTGTTTATCTGACTTCTACTAAATGGATCTAGGTTGCTCTGAGTATTGATCTAAAAAAGAAGTAACTTCATGTCAGGATGCAGTTCCTGTGAGGAGGGAAGTATGCTCAACCTCGAGATCATGTTTCCAAAATGAGGCTGGATTACACACAAGGTGCCAGTTCCCTAATGATGCTGGGTTAGACACAAGGTGCAAATTCCCAGATGATGTTGGATTACACACAAGCCAGGTGGAGTCGTCAGCTGTTCATGTCCTCGTGGCATTAGTAAAGGCTGAAAGAAAGCGTGCAGCAGCCCTTGAGAATGTAGCTGAGTTCCTGAAGAAGCAAAAACATCAATCAGATGCTCTCTTCACCCAAGACAAAGAAGAGATGGAAGAAGCCAGAAATAAGCTAGCAGAGGCAGAGTAGGCTAGGCATCTCCTGCTATCTAAAACTGTTGTCAATACAAAATTTCCTTCATAATAGCTAGGTTCAAATGTTTATCCAGTCAGCATGCCTGTTGTGATGTCCATGCATCTACTGATGTGGCATAAAATGTTTTTTTGGGTCATGTAATAACAGCAATTACTTTCCAAACAATAACAGACGAAGCATTGGACATGGTATAGTTCACGTGCAAGCCCGACATTCCAAGTTCAACTTCCACATCAAACTCATGTTCACAGATATCTGCACATTCATACATAATGTCCACAACCATGATTCACTTCAAAGCCAAAAAAATGTGAGGAGAGTTATAAATAAAGAAAATCCTCTACTAGTTCCTGCTACCAGTGCGAGCACAAGAAGTCAAGACCATGCGTATATTAATTATATTTTAGTCATTTTTGTGTTCTAAAATGCATGCCGGCTCGCGGAAGGACGTGTTGCCGGCACACACGCGGATTCAATGAAGGCAGATGGGGTAGTCTTAAGCTGGTTGCATGCGGCGAGGAGGCGTGCTCAGCCGGGCTTGCAGCGAGTGTGGCCCTCTTGGCCGGCGCGCCGGTTCAATGCCTGCGCTATGAGAGGTTGCGTCCGTTTCAGAGCAATCACTCCCTCCAGTCCTTTTTTGTTTGGGTATAACAAAATCTCGTTTTCCATTCACATTTTACAAGTAAAATTCGTGGACAAACTTTGACCCAAAGTACGATGGGGACTAGTAAACCAGAATGGAGGTAGTAGTTTTTTTTAATCAAAGAATGGTTCACCCTTCCGATTTTCATTACTGAAAACCAGCATCTAAATCTAAACCATAGTATTTGCCCTAGAACTACCAGGTTCAACATCTCGCAACATAAACCCATACAACCTCCATCGCAAAAAAACCATACAACCATACGCCAAGGAGGTACGTAGTACTATGAATTCCATTTTCGCTCCATACCAATCATTCTAAAAACTACTTACTACTTATAACGCGCCATTGAAAATCGAAACTCTTAACCCCGCTAAAAATGATATTCAAACGTGGCTACTCGATCTATGGCAACTGGTGAGCCAACGCGCTCCAAGTCGTTCACCTATGGTCCCGACCATCAACTCCTACGGATCAAATTATCACGCGAGCTGACTATTCCTACAAAGGTGCTCCACCATGTACCCGGTACCCGCGAATGCAGCAATTGTGCACCTAGGGTTTTAGGGTTTATTTGTTAATGTCGCCTTTACGTAACACTCATGTGTGCGGGACAGCGAGAGGCCGACTGCTTGCGTGCGCCTCTTCTCTTCGTATATGTACTCCACCATTTGTCTAGTGTCCAAAAAATTATAATAACTACTAGCAATGTGCCAATGCGTTGCCACACGATCAAAGTAGATTAATACAGTGGCGGAGCTAGATGCAGATTACGCCTGGGGCTGTGCTATGTTGAATGATATACCTCTATGATTTTCTATGCTTTGCATGAGGAAATTACAAAGGAAGTTGTTTCTAGGCCTGGGGCTATAGCCCTAGCTGCCCCAGGCATGTCTCCGCCACTGGATTAATACATATTCACCGATTTGATAGAAAAAAGTCTAGTTTTGAAATACGTATATCACTAAAAATATGTTATGTTTCACTCAAAATATATTCCTTTGGCGGTTTTGATGAGATAAGGGAGGAATGTTGTTGGTTTCAAGATTCGAGAAGTGGTATATGTCTAATTTCTACTCTTACTAGCAAGATGCCCGTGCGTTGCACGGAACATCAAGATCTTGTGGGAGAAAAGGATGAACGAGGGAAGGCCTTATCTGCAAATGTGGTGAAGAGTGCGGGTAAATTGCCATATTTTCCTTCCTATCTGTCAGATATAAATCAGACGACCTACATTGCAGGATGGCAGGCCCACCATCATCACCAACTCTATTTTTTATGCCTACTCTTATAATAAGCATTGTCAGTGATGATCGTGTGCCTGCCATCCTGCAATATAGGTCGTCCGATCTATATCTGACGGATAGGAAGGAAGCAATTTTGCAAAAAGATACCCACACCCCTCTCCACATTTGCAAATAAGGCCTTCCCTCGTTCATCCTTTTCCCCCACAAGATAAACTACTCATACAAATGCATCTTGATGTTCCGTGCAACGCATGGGCATCTTGCTAGTTGTTGCAAAAAGCCCATGTGTGTGTGAGAGAGAGGGAGAGTGGAGGCGGACGGAGTGCATGTGTGACAAAGACACAAGGCATGTGTGTGCGATAGGTATCAGTTTAAAATGAGGCGATAGTGTGTGTGTGCACGATCGAGAGGGCATGTCTCAACAAGGGAAGAAAATCTACATAGATACAAGGAGCGGGAGAGAGACATGTATGCGATGGTGGAAACACGAGTGTGCGGGTGTATAAACCTATCTAGAGGCTAGCTAGTCAATAAATGTTTGTTAGAGAAATATGAGTCGGGGTGCGAAAGCGAGAGTTTTGTGTGTGTGAGAGAGAGACGGTGGTCGGGAAGGGGAGTGGAAGCAGGAGTTGTGTGTGTATCTGTGTGTGTGAGAGAGAGAGGAGACGGTAGTCGGGGTTGTCTGATCGGTAAACAAATGAATAATGTTAGTCTGGGATGGAGACGAAAAGGAGACCACAACAATTGTTGTGTCTACAGGAGAGATAGAGAGAGAGTAATTTTAGTGGTATGAGTCATATGTAGAGACATATAGGGTGTGTGAGAGAATCCCATAGAGAGAGAGAGACAAAGTGAAAGATGAGTGGAGACTGTGTGTTTGGCGGTGAAAAAGAAAGCTTAGGTATCGAGTGATACCAAAGAACAGTAGAGACGTGAGAGATAATGAAAAAAGTGTAGTGTATAATGATAGGGAGAGTGTGACACTTCTCAAGGGAGACGTCGAGAGACCATGTTTGCGAGGATAGGAGAAACATGAAGTGAGCGTGCGGGTGAGCTGGAGAAAAGAGAGTGATAGCTACCTGAAAGAGCATGCATGCGAGAGAGATGGGCGTGAAAGGAGTGAACAAAAAAGGGATTCAAATATTTGAATTCGAGATGATGATACATGTAATCCATACTCGAACCAAAATTGATCTATCAAACATGCATACTCATATGAATTCACGCACATCTATGTTATTTAATATGTAGATATTACTGATCCATACATTTTAGTAGAACATAATTTGGTTAAAAAATTTCGAATTCAACCTTAAGATTTCGAGATCGTTCTATTTGTAAATCATATTATACATATAAAGGAGCAGAATTCTTTGTTGTCCTTTTGAAAGTATATATAAAAAAATGATGTATATAGAATGTAATTCCAATTGAAAATGGATCCCGCCCGAAAAAAATAGAATACAAATGGGATTAGAATTGAGTTGGCACGGTAAACGTGCACTGTGCAAAATTTGAACGAAGCAGGGAAAGTCACAGTAACTGCCGGAAACAAAAATCTGCGAGATGGAAATCACTACTGCCTATCCCTGCCACGCAATGCCTATCTGCTGGATTTCTATAGGTTTCGATAGGGGTAGGTTTGTAATTTCACCCAAACGTGACGTAACCGCCTCTCACCCGGATTCATACACGGTGGGCGCCAAAACACAGTGTGTCCTCGGCCGAAATCGACTCCCTCCCCGGTTCATATTCATACACGGTGGGCGCCAAAAACAAACTCTCATCGGCAAATATTCGGTGTATGCGAGATTACCATCCTATCGCCAACTGACTAGTGTTGCTGTGATGTAGTAGAAATTTGAAACGGGGACTAAGTTTGTAAATTTCCTCGCATTTGAGACAAGCGCGCCCTGAATACATGGTTCCCCCCTTCCTCTCTACCTCCCTTTTCCCCATTCGTACTCCGTGGTCGCCAAAACACCCTCTCCACCCCACCCTCCTCCGTCCGCCGCCGTCCGCCACCCCATCCACCGCCGTCCTCCTCCACCATGCCGAAGCTGATACCCCGACGCCGCCGTCCATTACAAGAGATCAACCTCTCTCATCCACGGCTTCGGACCGGGATCCTTGCATCCCGTCCTCTTGCTTCATCCCCGCCGTCGTCCACCTTGCCAGCGCCGCTCCTTTGACCGTCTCATCCACCGCGCCCTGCCGCCACCATCTACCCTCCTAGATCTGCTTCCACGCCTCCGACAGCCATCGCTATCGCAGCACCGTCAAATTCTCAGCCGATACGTACACGGCGCCGCACCAGAGGCGATACTCTTTCGTATCTGCTCAACTTATTTATCGCAGCAAGAAAATAGATCGCCACTGCTTTACTCCGATTTCTTGTCTTGGTTGCGAAGTTGCCTTTGTCCGGTTTGCACCTTCAGATCCGCCATGGCACGCTCAACACCATAGTCGCAATGCTTATGGTTTTCCCCTTTTATATTCCACACTAGTTAAATCACAGTAGACTAAATTTCAAAATTGGGCCAGTCGATTTTTGAGAGCTCGCCGGAGTTCGCCGGTGAGAAGGAAGGGGCTCGGGTGGGGACGGTAGTTGTGGGGGGCGGTGGTGGGGCCTCGTCGAACGAAGAAAACTCGACGCAGGTGGGGGCGGGGGTAGGGGTGGTGGAGGAACACAGGTGGTGGGGCCGGTGGTTCGGCTGGCGGCCCGTGCGGTGTTCTGTATGGGAAGCACAGGTTCCTTGTCAAGAAGGGGAGCAGGGACATCTGCAGTCAACAGCTGATAGAGCTGGCCTGTACGTGATCGATAGGCTTTCAATTAGTAGCGGCAATACAACACCGTAATTTCCAGCCAGTTCCACTTTCCCGATTTATATATCTTGGTTATGGTGTACCCCTGTTATGTACACTATGATCTGCCTAGTTGCTGTGTGCTCTTGTTATCATGGTTTGGCAATAAACTCTCTATACAGTATATTATGAACCTATCATCTGCCAGCTATCCTTACTTCTGGAGCCTATTTTTTGTGTACTTGTGCCAGATTATATAAATGCACGCACCATATTACAGCACACATGAGCTCTCTCATCAAAATCCAGTGATAGCACACAAGTGTTTACAGGGGCGCCCCTATATTAGAATATCATCTTCATTTCAAAGATAATCTCACAGCTATTTATGTTTTCATGGTTCTCAAATATTATAAGAAATTACAGTGAATATCAGAATCTGCGCATCAGAGGAATATTGTGGAACACTCCAATGACTTACAAAATTGGCAGCAAGGCATTGAGTGCCATTCTGGAAGCTATGAAACTCGTACGCTCCCCACCTGTTGATTCTTGTTCATAATATCATCCTAATGACTATTCTAACCTCGAGGAGTCAAAGGCAGATGGCCTGTCCTGTTCACCCATCAAGGTTCCTGTTCTAATTTGGCAAGGTTTTATTGATTGCGCGTATCTTGCATATGTTGTCTTGCATTTCTTCTACTTTGTTGCACCGCCATCTGCTTAGTTTACTCATCATATAACTCGAGATGCCATGCCCATCTATTATCAATACATGTTCCATCTGTCATCATACCATGTTTTTCCATCCAAATGTTGTTCTTGTGCATCAGACATCAAAAAGGAAGAGGGTGATTGCAGAACCTGAAGGAGCACCAGCAAAGTCCTTAAAAAACGTGGTGGTGCCGGAGAAATCAGACAGCGCCCCACTTATATTGGTTATACAACCAGTGACACAAAACGTAGGACCGACTCCAGCTGACTATACCCATACTTCACTGGCCACACCACTAGCCCCACCACACAGGACCTACACTCCAGCAAAAGGTATACCGATTTCATTTGCCATAGCACCAGCCGTACCACAGAAAAATCCCACTCCAGCAAAAAGTACAACAAGTCCACCGGCCGAAGACCTATCCCAACTGCAGAGATGGCCAACTCCTACAGATTGGAACCCCATTCCATTTATTCCTAGTTTAAAAGACAATGCTTTCAATGTTGTTAGGGACTACGTGCATATATTCCCATCATGGGAAGATTATAGTGAAGACAAACACCATTTTCACATCTTCCTGTCCCACTTACGTGTAAGTGCTATAATTCACGGTGATTATTTTCCTATTTTCTGCTGATTGAACACATCAGTGATTTACATTACATTGTTGTAAGTAGGTGAGGGTCAATATGGATAGTCATGACGAGCAAAGCTTACTTGCGCTTTTCAAGGAAGCATTGCAGCAGTATCGGTGTTACCTGAGGAAATCACACTTCGATGGCAAGTCTATAAACGAATTTTCGGTGAAGTCTCCTGCTCTAAATTCAGAAGACATTGAATGGAAAAACCTTGTTATGCACCGGTCTCGTTCCCAGGATGAGGTATTTTCTATGAAATCACATGACAATTTGAACTTCTGCTTTTCCGTATGTGCCTTACGGATCTTTTTTGCAGGAAATTTGCTCGAAGAAGAATTCCGGTTTGACAAGAACGATAGGATATCGCAAATATGCTGCCCGCTGCTTTGCTCTTGTTAGTACCTGTTGTCCTGTATCACTGTACTTGCATACATACCTGGTTCATTATGTGACAGCAGTATGCATGATAGCTTGCTTATCAATTGTTCGCTCCAAATTATCTGATCTGTATGAATGGTTACATTAGTGTAGAATATATCCAATGCCAATGTTTTTTTAGCTCTGCATTGTTCTTGTAAGTACATGTTGTCCTTTATCAGTGTACTTATAATGACAGGTAGTTGTTCATGTACCATCACTCTGCATCTTACTTTCCTTTGCCCTCCATTTTGTACACATCAGATCTATATTTACTCTTACCATAAGGTTGGTATTGAAGAAGTTTTGTTGTACATTGCTCTTGGCTGTACCTTTTGCCTGTATCGCTGCACTTACATTTATAGCTACTTGGTTATGTAGCATCACTCTTCATCTTATCTTAAATATTCTCCATTTTTTCGTATATTATCACATCTATATTTACTCTTAACAAAATGTAGAATAAAGGCAATGCTTTTGAAGAAGATTCTGTGGTAAACTTCTTGAATTGCCCCCCCCCATCAGCATGGACAAGGCCTTTATAGAGCCTGTCTTCACCAATAATGTAAGTCTGTCCATCTCAAGCCTTCAAACTTTGTTGTATATATTTGGTTAGGCATGAGTGCAACAGCTGTTTATTTTTGGTGTTTGCATCAAATTGCTTGTTTAAAGTTTATTATGTAGTTCATAAACAAAAGTTTGTCCTTTCTCAATTTAAGTTTTCAGTTGTACAACCAAGTTCCTTCTTCATACCATGTAAATTAAACTATACAGAGCAAGTGATCTTCTTTTGCACTGCATGTATGTGTCTGTTCTTCATCCGTAATCCAGTGGTGTGGTGAACCTACCCACTACAGCACAATGTCATATTCTGCAATGTCTTAACTATGAACAATGTCATATCATTCTACTATTATTTAAACCGTCTCTTTATTTGCCAATCTGAAATGGTATAAATTGACAGCACACTAACCATTGATACTTATGAGTTCTTGATCTGTAATCCAGTGGTGTCGTGAAGCTGCCAACTCCTTCACAATGTCATTTCCTGCCATGTCTTGACCTGAACAATACCATATTGTGTTAATGCAATTTTAAACTGTGTCACTTTATTCGTCAGTAAGAAATGTGATGAATTGTCAGCACTGATACTTTTTTGTGCAAAACCTGTCGTCTGTCTGCTTGTTTATCTTTCAGAGTGAGGAAGATATAAGTGTTGAACAAGCGCAGTCTCATCATCTTGCTCAATTGCTTGCACTGCAGCTCCCCAGTAGGGCTAACCTTTCTTGAACTCTATTGAAGTGCCGTCGGTTTTGTATATTATTTTGTCGGTGTGTTTATTTGCACTTGTGGCGATCTTTGATGCCCAGTGTATGTAATCTCCTGTCTGCTTGTGCTTTATTATCATAGTGGCGAACTTTGATGCCGAGTGGATGTAATATGTCGTAATTTCTTTATTGTATAGTCTAGGTTTTTTCTTATTCACGATGCTGCAGTTATTTTACTGTATATATATATATCATGCCTTCGCAGTAACCGGCCAAACCGTAAAATTACGGTACATAATCGGGCCGTCATGCAATCACGATGTAGGTTGGGCCTGAAACGTGCCGAACAGCCCATGGGCCGGCAGCAGCCCGAAATGAACCCCGGCCCATGATTGTGTGAATCAAATCACGGGCTTTTAACAAGCCAAAATTGTCTCGGTCCGTGTTTGGCCCAATCAGATATCGGCTGCGAGCAGGCCAGATGCAAACCGGGCCGTAGTTAGGCCCAACTATATGACGGGCTTTTAACAGGCCGAAATTAATATAGGGCCAAAATGTTAAACGGGACCTTAATAGGCCAAAAGTAATATCAGGCCAAATTACTAAGTGGGCCTTTAGCAAGTGGGCCCAAAAGCATAGTGTCTAGTTGACGGGCCGAATCTGATATGGGCCATAATTGAGCCCAAAGCCTCTTAAAGGGCCGGACCTGATCTGGGCCGTAATTTGGCCCAGAACATGGTAGGATTTTAACGGGCCGGATCTCATATGGGCCACTATTAGGCCCGGAGCATGGCAGGCCATTAATGGACCGGATCAAATATGTGCCGGCATTTGGCCCAAAACATGGCAGCCAGTTAATGGGCTGGCCTACAAGGGTCCTCAAAATCTTGTGGGCCTACAGCTGGGCTGGCCCATTAATGTCGGGGCCTGCCAGATTATGCTGCTGTCACTTGGTGTTGCCGTTCTTTTTCCCTTTCCCCGGTTTGTCCTCCTCTGAGTCAGGGTCTCTGGTACTATCTGAATCGGCATACTTAACCAAAGCGGCCATAAGCGTTGACATATCATTGCAGTGACATTTGAGCCTTCCTAACTTCTGTTTGAGCGGCAGAAAACGGCAATTGCCCTCCAACGTTAGTACTGCGGTATCTGCATTGATGCGATCCGATGAATGCAGAATAGTCGAGACCCGTTTCACCAAATGGGTTGTAGACTCCCCATCCTCTTGGGAACAAGCGGCCAGGTCAACAATTGACATAGGTTGCTTACAAGTATCTTAAAGTTCTGGATAAACTGGTGCTTCAATTCGGCCCATGATCCGACAGTTAGTTGGTAAGCTCTTCAACCAAGTACGAGCTGTCCCTTCCAACATCATGGTGAAGTATTTAGCACATACCGCTTCATCCACATCTAACATCTCCATTGCCATCTCGTAGCTTTCAATCCATGCCTCTGGTTGTAGATCGACGGTGTAATTGGGTACCTTACGAGGGCCTTTGAAATCCTTGGGCAGTCGCACATTACGCAAAGCGGGGGTGAGACACGGCACGCCTAAGGAACTGAATACCACACCTGGCTCCACTGAAGCGGCAGGGTGAACCAGAGTAGGTTGACGGGCTCCATGCAGAGCTGCTAACTCGGCCTCTCGACGTGCATGACCATGATCCACCACATCCTGCGCATTAGCACCTCCACCTGCCGGGTTGTACCCTCGCGGCGAGTTACGGCGACGTGCACTGCTTGATACGGCCGGTTCATCCTCAACGTGCTTGCTGTAGCTCCGGCTCGGACGGGGGAGGGTGGAATGAATCCTCTCACGACTATGTGAATAAGCCTGTTGCTGGTTTAACACTGTTTGAAGGAGCTCTCTGGCCCGTCGTGCCTCAATCGCAACTGGTGATTCATCGTCGGTTGGGAGGGCTGCCAATCGTGAAGCAGCGGCCACAATGTTGTCCAACGGGTTGGAGTAATGCCCCGGGGGTGTTGGAACATACTGTGGCACGATGTTATTCTAACGAGGCGGGTCCATCGTGCGTGGCTGAACCGACGCTCCTGTTCCTGGCGCCTCAGTCCGGTTTAATACTGGCTGGTTACTAGTTCCTGCTCCTGGCGTGTTGAAGAGATTTCTTGGCTCATAACTCGGCGGGAGATGCGACCGGTATCTTCTTCTCATGACTTCCTCTGAGGCATTCTGGTCTAGCCTAAGCCGGTAGGCCTGAGCTTCCAACTCGGCCCGTTCTGTAGCCATCCTAGCGTTCTCTACTACTAGGTCCACTTTAGCCTGAGTTATCTGATCTCTTACCTTTGCGATCTCCGCGTTGTGCTGATCCCGGGCTGCTGCGTCCACCTCCGCGGCCATCAATGTTGCCAAAGCGTCGAACAAGTCAGACAGAACTTGAGCCGGAGGTGGTGCAGAGCCCCCTGCTTCCGCCGGCGTGGCTGTTGCTGAACCAGAGAGCATTGCTACGGCGGTTGATGAGTGGGGCGCTGATTGTGTACCGGCCATGAAGATAGCGACCCGGTTTGGCAGATCAAGGGAGTCCGGAATATTGTTGCCCTCAGAACCTCCACTAATCCGGCCGTCCTGCAACTGATATAGCGATTCGGTTTCTTCAGAAGACTCGTCGTCGGAGCAGACAACGGTTTCTCCATCAGATGTCGGTCCGTCCTTATATTCTGCTCCATGGATGACACCCACGAAAACATGCCTTGCTACGGGCTGAACCGGGGAAGGGCTTGCACGCTGAGCCGTCTCGATGATGTTGGCGCAGGTGTCCGGCTCAGGGCCCGGTTCGCCAATCTTGCCGATGAAGACGTGAATCCCACCAAAGGGGACCCGGTACCCGTATTCGATTGAACTGGCCTCGGGGCCCCATCCCGCGTCGTCGATGTAGAGCTTGTCGCGATGACTCTTCGTCATCCGGCCCACAACGCATCCCTTGAGTCCATCAAAGCTGCCCTTCAAAAACTTGAAACCATCGTGCGACAGCCCCACGGTGGGCGCCAACTGTCGTGGTTTGTCACGGCAGATGTCCTCGTGAAAGGACTTAGTCGTGGAGCCATCGCTACGGATTAGCTTAAAGGGGTTAAACCGGACAAGGGGACACGAGGGGTTTTATACTAGTTCGGCCCCTTCGATGAAGGTAAAAGCCTACGTCT
Organism: Triticum urartu; assembly: GCF_056163025.1. NCBI lineage: Eukaryota > Viridiplantae > Streptophyta > Magnoliopsida > Poales > Poaceae > Triticum > Triticum urartu. Next base: position 45,066,298 of record NC_141877.1, on the reverse strand, counting down.
AGTTGTGATTGGTATTGCTAGGGTTTCGATCACCAAGGAGCGAATCCGCGTTGCCTGGCTCTCGAGTTGTTGTCTGTCGTCCCTAAACCGCTGTCGGGTCGTCCCTTTATATACACAGGTTGACACCTGCCGGTTTACAGAGTCCCGAGGTCGGATCATAAACGTGTCCGGCTCGGTCTCTATTCCTTCTACTTACAATACAAGTTACATGAGAAAGTCGGTTTACATCTACAGGACTTAACTCGCCTTTAGGCCTTGGGCCTTTGTAAAGCGCCACCATCCTCACATCTTCATGGGCTCCTAGCCTTCATAGAGCTAATTCGGCCACTCCTGGCCGGTTTATGTCCAGTAGTAATATCCCCAACAGTTGTAGTGCAGCTCAGCGAAGAAGCGCTTGATTTTGTTGCTTTTGCGGCTGCGAGCCCAGAAGTTGACGTGAGCCCACATCTGTTTCCTGAAACTAGCTCTGGATTCCATCAGAGGCTTCACAGCATCAAACTCGTCACCTTGCAGAAATTACATCTTATGTCATGAAACATTCAGCACAACTTAATTGCGATTAACTTGATCAGGACCAATTAAATCTCTAGTTGAATGAGAAGAAAGGCATGTACCGGGTGCCTGGCATTGTAATAGTGGAGAGCGTGGGGGACGTGAGGCATGATGGTGGTGTCACGCTTTCTGCATCATATGAAATTAGTGTGTAATTTATTTGATATGTTAAGTTGTTTGACATATGCACGAGCATAATATATAGAAGACGATCTGCCCTACTATCAAATGCAAACAAGTCTTCTCATTAAGGCGCATCATGATCAACAAAACTAGAGCCGATGGGTAATCTCACACAAATCTTTCCATGATGCAATTCTCCAGCCACGACAGAAGAACCAGATTGTTATTCGTAACTGCAAGATTGGGGACGCAGAAATCATAAGAGCGATTGGAGTCACATGAGCATGCTATATTTATAACTTCCCTTAGGATTTCCTCAATCGGTGCATCAGAAAATAAAATATACAAATAAATAAAAAGGCTTCTATCTGAGAATTTTAGTTGTTTGACTTCAACCACAGTTGCCAAACATAAGCTGTCATTCCAACAAAGGCCAACGAAAGAAGAATTTGTGATGAACATGTCTATGCTCGAGGAGTCAGAAGCTCTTTGGTTAAAACCGAAGGCAAGGATGTCACTTTGTTTATGTCGCAACTGGCTCTTTTGTTGACCAATAACTACTTGTGCCACAAGCGGACATCACATGTGACCGAACCTATCTGCAGGTGCAGTAGCATCATATTTTAAAATTAATTGCCGCTGTGATCTTCGAGTTTGTTCCTTCCAGGTTGACGGGACCAATTCATAGAGCTCCAAATCAAGGGACTTGGTGCAGGCAAGTTTATGTGTTACTCCCATTTCCTTAACAGCACAGACACACGCACTAAGTGATTGAACATACTTTTAACTGTAAGTAGGAACTGTGGAGTAATGTCGTTCATATTCTAGACATTAGAAACGTTGCACCCAAAATATATATCACGCTTATACTACTTTCGGTCAACAAAATTAATGCATGAACTGCCAAGTGATTCCGATTTTCAGAAACCTCTACTGCATGGCACTTATCCATCGCTTCACTTTGCGCTCGTGCTCGCGTAGGTCAGTAGGTGGCTCTGCAATCGTACCCGCTCCTCAAGGGAAAGCTGTGGCAGCAGCTCCTCCAGCGATGGCGCAATAAACGGCTCAACTTCCTGTCTAACGGAATCCGGCCCAGACTCCATCAGTGATTTGGAATATACCCCCGCTGAAGGTGATCTGTAGAAGGAATATGCCCATTAATTTTGCAAAACATCTTCAGAGTAACAGGGTAACAAACAATTCGCTGCAGTTTGAATTAACAGTAGTGCAGCTCCAATGTTATATACACAACCAATGCAATTACCTAATACACCGGAGGTAGTTAAAAAGATGGCACGCATCTAAGGCCTTGTACAATGGGAGGTGCTTAGGGGAGATGCTTAGAGAAATAAACCAGACTTTTCTTAAGCACCGGTGCTTATTTGTACAGGGTAGACGCTTAACTAAACGTCTCTTTTATAGAAATAGGCACCGGTGCTTCAGAAAATCTCGGTTTATTTTTCTTAGCACCTCTCTAAGCATCTCCCATTGTACAAAGCCTAACTATACATGTTTTTTTACAGCCAATTGCAGTTACCAATTGCTAAAATTATCAGAGGTAACAATTGCACAACGGATTAAGGACCGTTACTGCAATTAGCACCGAAATCATAGCAGGTATTTAGATCGCTTAAATCGTCGCATTCAAAACAAATAAAAACTAGAAACAACCCTAGTTCATGGCCTGTCTGTTCCAAAGACGTGCGTGCAGATCTGAGGTACGCAATAAGAGGAAGTGAGTTTACGCCGTCATTGGGGTGTGGGTGGCGGCGGGGGGAGGGGGAGCGCCGGCGTCCTCGCGGCTGGAGGAGGTCGAGCTTCTTTGAGGGCGGAAGGGTCTACACGCGTGCGCTGGGAGGTGTAAGGCGGAATAGGAGGGGATTATGCTGGTCGTAATGGTAGTATTATAGGTAGTATCATGCATGTCAATTAGGTAAATTTGATGAGGTGACATAGAATTAAATGAAGAAAGAGAGGGTTGAGTATCATATCATGATATCGTATCATATTAAATGGTGTACTACTACGTGTCTTGCATGGCAATAAATGAAGTTAACTATGATACTATGCACTACGGATGTACTCCCTCCGTTTCTTTTTACTCTGCATATAAGATTTGACCAAAGTCAAACTACACAAAGTTTGACCAAATTATATAAAAAAATATGAACATCTACAACACTAAAACTATATAGTATGAAAATACGTTTCATGGCGCATCTGATAATATTGATGTCATATTGTGAATGTTTATATTTTTTAATATAAAGTTAGTTAAACTCTACAAAGCTTGACTTTGACCAAAACTTATATGCGGACTAAAAAGAAACGGAGGGAGTAGTATCATACACTAATATCATATGCATGATATTAGTATATGATACTCGCCATTACGACCAGCCTTAGGTTCGACGCGTGCGCTGGGCGGCCGGGCGTTAGATGCGGAGGATTAAAGGACGCCCAGCTAATTAGGCCTTGACATGCTGAACATGCGAGAATTGAGAGAACTAGCGCTCGGATCTTAGAAAAACTGGAGTAGTTAGGGTTCCTGTTACAAGAGGGAGGGAGGTGGTCGCCAACCACCCGGCGGCAGTTAGGGTTTACACCCGTTTGCATCGATGCCTCTCCGGCATGGATCTGAGGTCCTTAGAAGAGAAAAAAGGTTCACTGAAGGTAAAAGGAAGCTCGATAGCAACCTTGAGCAGATACGATAAAAAGGCGTGAACCGGTAATTTGATCTTAACCGACAGATGGAGATCGGGCGACTGTCGGCTGGTGACTTGAGTAGTTCAGTGTCCCGCTTCACTTCATCATGTTAGCCGCATATTGTAGATCCAAGGGCTTGGGCCCGTTGCCGGCAAGGGAACAACTACTGAAGAAGAAGAAGAAGAAGAATAAGAAGAAGAAGAAGAACATGGGAAGGAAGGAGACTGACAATACCCAGATTTGTCCTCAAGGCTAGAAATTTAGGGAGATCTTCTGGATAAATGTCGAGTCGGGCAGATTTGCTCATTTGACCAACCATCTAGCAACTGGAATATAGATTTCTCCTTATTAGGGTCTTGGAATGAGCTTGTTATTTGGAACTGCTTCAGGTTGGAGTTGAATTTGGCCCTGATCATCCACTATGGGCAAGTGTTTGGTAGGAATGACATGAGTTCCGGTGTGTTGCTTCAGCTGGCTCGCATGAAAGGTGTGGCGTAGTTTACTCCCCTTAGGAAGGAGCAGCTAATATACATGGTTTCCTACTTTCTTAAGAATTCTGAATGGGCCATAGTAATTAAAATGTAGCTTCCAATGCCGGTGAATGCTAAGATAGGTGTGCATGTAGGGCTGGATTTTTATGTAAACCATGTGTCCCTCCTGAAAAACTCTTCCTTTCCTTTTTTTGTCCACAAAGTGTTTTATCCTTTCTTGTGCCGTTTGCAAGTTTGCTTGATCATTTGATGAGCTACATCCTTGTCGAGCAGTAAATCAGGAGGGTCCTCACCTAAGAAATCTGGTTGACTGGATTCTCCAACCATGGGGGAGGGAAGCCATATATATAGAGCTTGAAATGGGTTCATTTGTAGAGAGTTGTGAAAAGTTGTGTTATACCACCAAAATACTGCATAATGGGGAGCCATGGACATCTCAAGAAAGATGTGTTGTTCAGTTAGCTTCAGAATACTACATAATGGAGTCATCGTGCAGTTAACTAGATTATTAAGTTAAATTCAGTTAACTGCATTATTGAGTTCAATTCAGAATTGAGTATACTCTATTGTTTACATTCAGTCCAAGTGGATTTCACCAAATAAATTATTCAGTGTGCAATTAAAAAAAAAAGGTGAAGATGCACAACATACTACCTCACACATTCAGTTATAGCACCACAACACACCACACCAAACCTCAGAAACAACCACATCCACAATATAGTTGAAGACTACATACCTGCACAATACAACCTAGGAATCTCCTCCAAGTCAAACTAACTTCAAAAGCCACCATCTTCTTCGACCATTGACCATGCATTTTGGCTCAGGAAAGCATAGATCCATAGAAAGATGGATCCACCATAGTGTCAGGTGTTTCTTGCAAGCATCGTAACAGGAACAACCTTGGATTCAAGCGCTGGAGCGCATAAAATGAAAACATCCCCACCTTTACAAAACCTAACACTAACCCTAATTCAGTTTGAGCATGGTGGACCTACAAAGAGCTCCATTTCCATGCCAACCATGGAGATGTCGTCGTCCTAGCTAGCTCTCCTCCTCGTCCTTCTAGGAAGGCATCCTCAACTTCGACTAGCAGCAACAGCGGCGGCGGCGTGGTCCGAGCAGAAGAGAGAGTCGGCTGAAAGAGTGAGGTCTGAGAGTGGGCAGTGAAAGAGTGGCTCGGTCAAGGCAGAGATGTGCCGTTAATGGCTGTCAGGTGCCCGCCGTCATGCCTTAGCCTCGTTCTCACCTGACTTGTGGGCCCAACCAGTCATAAACGAGTATAAAAACAGCTGAATCGGGTAATTATCAGATATGGTAGTTTTTAGCCAAAAAATAGGCATAATTTTCGGGTCAAAAACGCAAAGTGATAGTTTTTCTAATGGGTTGGTTGATTTGTGGTAGTTTTTTGTTAAATACTCGGCCAGATGAGTGCATGTGATACTGCTCACGTGTAGGAGCCCTATTCGCCGGCTGGTCGTGCCACCCTATTCGCCGATGGAATGTTTCTCATCAGCTGATGGTACAACAACGACATGTATGGTACTGAGAAGGGTAGCGGTAGGCTGAAAATATAACAGAGCCATCTATATTTTTCAAGTGCAACGACATGCTTGAGGTCGAGTTACATGCGATCATGCAAAGTATGGCTCTCGCTATCCAACATACCGACCTCCAAATCATCGTGCAATCCGATTCCTCGAAGTCGTTAGTTGTGTTCTCATGTGAAGCACTTCGGTGTGAACAAATTTGTGTGGCAGATCGATTGGCAAAATATAGTCATATGAAATGTATCGCAGCGTTGTGGTTCAACCAAGGACACCCCATGTATTGAAGATCTTTTGTCTCTCGATTGTAACACTATTATTATAGAATAAAACTCCCTATTACTCGCAAAGAAAAGAAGAAGAAATAGTACTGTACTGATACTGAATAATGGTGTAGGAGCATACATGTGAATGCCCCTGTTGGGTTTGTTAGTACTGTCCTGATACATGTGAATGCTTTGCCCCAACAGTGGGAATAGTTGTATATATATTGGGGTTTGGTAAATTTCAGACTTTGGTGGATCTATTCAGCACCTAAAACAGTGTAAAAGGACATATCTAAAACGCATTGCATTAGTGAACAGAGGAAGTATTATATTATTTGATAAAAATGAACCAAATGTGGAATGAGTGAAAGTTTACGCCGTTGGTTAAATACCTACTATACTAGCAGGCAGACACGCAAGACTACTCATCAATCAATGATACAAAGGGAAGTAGTACATATTTTCAGTTCAGCCTTTAAAAGAGACCTGCACTTCGATCTTTGTCAGCTGCCTGCCTTCTGCTTCAGTGAATGCATTCAGTATGAAATATGTAAACCCATCAATCATACAAAGGGGGAAGAAGTACAAACTGTCATCATACATAAAAAAATCAAAGCTTTGCCCCAACAGTGGGCACATGAACCATCATAGACATGTATAAAAATCAAGAAAGATCGAAGAACCAACGCTTGTTTCCTAACTGTCAACCAGGCTCAGTTGACTTACTCAAGCAATCATTCAAGCAATTTAGAGGCAAACGCAGCAGCTCGCCAGGAGTGATCATCTTCGTCGCCGTCGCCGGTGGTGGCAAAGGAGCCGACGAATCAATGAAGTTCGAGCAATCATTCGAATTCAGACTTGAACGCAGAACGCCAGGACTGATCGTCGTCTTGGACAGTGGACGACTCCCTGGGAGCATGGCTGTACTCCCTGGGCGCATCCTCGCTGCGGTAGAACCCCTCCAGGGCCGACTCCGGCAGCCGGCTCTCCGCCAGGTAGTGCTTCATCGTCTCGATCTCCACCTCGTGCTTCTTCCTCGTCTTCTCCAGCTGCTTCTTGAGCTTCTGGTTCTCCTGCAGCATGGCGGCACTCCTCTCCTGCAAGACAAACACAAGCCAAAAAAATGAGTTTCTTCCAACTCATTTTGAACCAAAAATGGTGGTGCTCTGAAGTTTGAACCGGCCGGACGGACCTTCTCTTGCGTGGACGCCTCCTCGGCTTCCCTGAGCCTCACGAGCAGCTCGCCGGCGGCATGCACCGCCTCCGCGGTGTCCCGGAGCTGGACGCGGAGCCGCCTGTTCTGCTCCCTGAGCTGCGCCCGCTCCTTCTCCCGGTCGATCCTCACCGTCGACAGCTCCGCGGCGAGGGCGGCGGCGAAGGCCGTGCCGCAGCCCTTTTTGCCGGCCCTGGCGGCCGCCCTCTTCACCTCCGCGATGCCCCCCATGACGCCGCGGTGCCGCTCGAGGAGGTCGTTGTACAGCTCCTGGAGCTCCACGTAGTGCTCGATGATCCTGGCGTGGCCGTAGATGGCCCGCTGGAGGGCGTCGTCCAGCTCCTCCGTGCACTTCTTCTCGTCCCGGAGCTCCGCCTCCGTCTTCTCCGCGTGCCTCCGGCTCGACTCCAGGTCCACCCTCAGCTCCTCGGTGAGAGATATCCATTTGCTCTCGGACTCCGTCCATTTCTGCCTCTCTTTCTCCAGCTCGTACTCCTGGTCCGTGCTGCCGTTCCTTATCTGGTCCAGAAGGCTGTCGTTTGCTGTTGATCCGTCCGTGAGAAGCTTTACTTGGTCCTTCAGCCTCTGGATCTCGCCTTCAAGTGCTTCCCTCTCATTCACTTCGAGTGGCATCTTGCTATCCTCACATTGTTCAGCAGTTAGTTCCCTCATAGGCATAACATCTTCTGATCCCTTCTTTTGTTGCCCAATCTGCAATTGAGCAGAGAAAATCGTCAAGGAATGGAAAATAATAATTACCTGAAGAAACTCATTCACAACTCACAAGTAAAACACCACATACCAAGTTGCTCAACCCCTTGATCTTAGCTGCCTGTTCTTCACATAAAGCTTCAAGCTCAGCCACTCTCTTAGAGCCAGTAGTCGAAGAGATATCACCGTCCTGGTAGAGTAAAAATGTGTAAGCAGGTGCCAAGATTTGATGAGTACAAACTCTGCCAACAAAATAGCATACCTGGAGGGAAGCATTAGCCAAGTCATTGGATGTGACAGCAGTCGCCGTTACAATCTGCTTCTCTGAGTTGATGTCCTCTGAATGGTCCTCATTTGTATCCATTGCTTTCTTGCAGGATGAGCAAATGGTAGAAGCCGAACTGGCGTCCCCCTCCGGTAATGCCTCAAGGGCTGAACTTGCTTTTGCTGACTGGCGGGGGTTCAGTGCAAAATGGTCAAATGAAAGGCCAACGAACGATTTTCGTGGTGCTGGAGGATTCTGCTGATGATACTCTATAATGTGCAGGCCCCGTTGGAGACTTGCGGCCAGCGAGTCAGTGGGACTAAGCTTGCTCGATTGTAAGGAGGAACGCACTGCACTCTTCCTATACGTTTCCAAATCGGCTTCTCCTGGGCTGGATTCACCAAGCTTGCTCGGAGAGAACCCTGGCGACGCAATGCTCCTTCTTGCCTTGTGGATCTTTGGAGAAGAGCAGAACGTCGCGTCTTGGATTGGGCTCAGCTGTTCGGAAGCACTAATTGATAGAACAGATTTCCTGTCAGAAACCTGGTCATGATCAGCATTTGTATTGCTGTGCATTTTCTGGGGCTCTTCCTGAAGTGGGCCTTCACTGTCATCTATGACAACCTGATCATTATGTTCCCATGGTATTGGACTGTCCTCTCCACTCTCTGCATCCATGAAGTCATCAAGAGTGTCTTCAGATGAAGAATGAATCTTGCTAATCTGATCACGCAGTTCATGCACATCATCTTCATCCACATCCATTTCATCATCTGTCTCAACTTCAATATGGGGCAAAATTATAGAGCGATTGAGGCTCACACGCAAACTGTGCAAGCTCGCTCGAGCAATTTGTGCATTGAAGTATCCAGTCTCAGATGTTGCGTGCTCTCCAGACTTGGTTCTTACAAGTTCATCCTGCAGGTCATAGAACACAATTAGCAAATTTGCAAATTTCTGTAAACTGTTGCCACATATGTCTACTCTCTACTGTGCTCCTGTAGTACCTTCAGCTGACGGATCTGATCACTCAGACCATTAACATCATCTTCTGATATCTCATTTACCACAGCTTTGTTCGGCATGAGCTTTGTCCGCTCACCAAACCTTAGCGTGCTTAAAGTCTCAGACCTGCATCTGCATTTCAGGGGAACATGCCAACTTAAGAAACTGTAGCATACCCCCTAATGATAAAGCGCTCAAGAAAATGCAAGGGGCATATGAGAATTCCAGAGCCAAACATACCTGTGCTCTGAAGAAATGGAACACAAAAATGTAGCCCTTGAATTGCCGCCTAGCGTATCCTTCAGCACATGTGTCAAACGGGACTGGCTGTATGGCAATTCATCTTCCTGGGGCTTTGGTTCTTCTGAAAGAATATTGACTAGTTTCCTAAAACCACAGTGTGCAAACGTGAGATATCTGCCTTTTTACATTCTTGTTAAAGAGGCAATGACGTATTAGTGTCAATAATTGCAAAACTATCAACCACACAATCTGAATGTTTTTGTTACAAGAAGGATCAGTAAATATGTATAGTAACAAAAATATCAATCATGCAATCCCAATAGGAAAAATAATTGTGTACTTATCATTAAACAACATACCCGAGGCTTGAGAGAGACTTCTTAACGTATCTTTCCTCTCGTGTAATGTTCTTGCCAGCGCCATCACTTTCATCAATATCAACACCAGCTAGATCAACAAAGGTAATTTTGCTAGTTTTTGAACTACTAAAGCCATTTGATGACAAATCCTGCAATATTAGTTGAATAAAGTAAGATAAATCACCAAATTTATATCCTCTTATCAGCAGACTATTCAAAATGAAGTAAGATAAATCACCACATCTACATCGGCTGATCAGGTGCAGACATTTCAAATTAGAGTAGAATGAACTAGCAGGATATTGAACTTTTGATGAGCTCTAGCACTGATACGAATATATGATTACTACAATATTTGCAGTCAAATTAATGGCTGTAAAGTGCAAACTGGATAACAGGCAACAAAATACACAACAGAAGAAAACATTATTTGCATAAAATCTTATGAGGGGAATATGATTACCTTGCTCCAAGCTTCAATGACACAAGTGAATATCACGTGAGAACGTGAATTTTTCAAGTTCATACTATCAACGCCAATTTTTCTTTTTGTCAGGCCCTGCAAAAGGAAGCAACTCATGCTAAGCATGACATATATGATTGGAAACTTTGGTATCAAGATAACTAGCGACAACCCTAGAACAATGGCAGACTGAAGCACATGATGGTTATTGTACATATCACACCAGATACAGCAAAATAGTAATGGTGCTGAGAGAGCATGGTGAAAAGCAATTATCATGAATTGGTGCGATCTAAGCATTATAATTGCAGCTGGGTTTCCAAATAAGCTTTTTGGGTAGCTCTAACTTAGTCACTGTAGAGTGCGCATAATTGTTCATGCAAACAAGGATTGCCTTTCTGGACAGAATAGAAATACCAATTTTGAACTTTCTTCTTAAAAAAACATAATCACGGTGCGCTATTCCCTGTAACACTAACTAGACATGAGCTTCAATTATCCTATTGGTTTCTCTGAAAACCATGCATCAAATATATTTTTTAATCACTGAATCAAGAATTTTAACAATTTTTAACTTTCTTAACACTAACTAGACACGAGCTTCAGTTATCCTATTGGTTTCTCTGAAAACTATAAATACACACAATTAAATAGTAATAAGTACGTATTGGTTAGGCCTCTCACAATACCTTCATCAAGATCTGATTTACATCCTCGACTGTCGATACATACTCCTCGGTCAAGTTTTCAACATGGACACCATTGCCAGTGGTCTCTCTTATCTAAAAGGGTGGAGCTGGGTAAGATATCCATATAAACCAGCACAAGTGCACGTTTCAATGTAACTTTCTTGAGTAAGAATATACCTGAAGATTACGTTGAGATGGATCAAGCAGGTCATTGATCTGCTCATTAAATACCTGCAAGAAGTTGGAAAGCAGAGAAATTAAAAATTCGGTTGGTGGTTCAGTTGTGAATCCTGGAAGCATTTTTTTGTTCAAAACATTTCAGTTCTAGAAATCCATATGTGTAGATGCAGTATTCATCCGTTTTCTAAGTAAGCACCTCGAGAAAGGAGCACCGGCACTGGTAACTTGTGTGCTTCTCAGGGGAGCTCTCTTCGTTCTGAAACAGGAAAAGAACAATTCAACAAGAGAATCGAAGCAGCTTAACTGAAAACTGCCGGGAACTAGAGATAAAGAAAGGGCTCTTACGCCTTGGATTTGAGAGAAGAGGTTCTGGAAGAAGCGAGGCACGATCCCCCGGTCGGCCCGGTCGGAGCGGTTGTCGAACATGGCGGCGAGGGGCCCCCACATGGTGTATGTCTTCCCTGTGCCGCTCTGGTATGAATGAATCCACGAGCAGAGCGTCAGCAGCAGGAGGAGGAACAGAGAAGACAGTACAGAAGAAATGGCAGTACCTGGCCGTAGCAGACGAGGGAGGTGTTGAATCCGGCGAGGGCGCTGTGGATCATGGGCACACCCACCAGATGGAACGCATCCTCCTGCCAATCACCAATTCACCATCAACCACAGAATTAATCTCATGATTACGGCAAAGCTCCACCAAAGCAAGCAAAGCTGCTCCGACTGACGGGGCAGAGCAATTGGAAGCAGAGGTTACCTGGGAAGCCCTGTCGTCGAGGAACCCGTCGACGGCGAAGGCCCGGTCGCCGACGGCGATGGAGTCGGGGGAGGTCTTGCGCACGAAGAAGAGGTCCTTGCCGTCCACCGGCAGGCTGACCGCCGGCCGCACCCGCACCACGACCTGCCACAACCGTCACCCCGCGAGATCTGTAAGCGTAAGGACGACCGACCCGTGGAGAAGAAGCGGGCTCGTCGCGTGAATGAATGAGCGGACGGTGCGTACCTTGACGGCGGGCTCGTCGTCGACCGGCCGCTGCTGGGCGGGCGCGGCCGCCGGCTGGGGAACGGGGACGGGCTTGGACGGGCCCGGCGGCGGCGTGGAGGGTTTGCCGGCCGGGGAGGGCGGGGCGGCGGCGAGGTTGGGGTGGAGGTTCTCCTGGTCGTCGGCGGGGGAGGCGACGGAGAGCGGGGAGAGGGACCGCGCGCGCGAGGTCTGGCGCTTGAGGTTCCGCCGCAGCATCTCCATGGCTGCCGCCCGCGCGAGATCGACTGGATCTGCTGCTGCTGCGGCCGGATCGAAGGGGGAGGAGGAGGAGAGGGGAGACGGTGGGACGGAGGCGCTTGCTTGGGTTGGAGATGTAGATGTGATTGACTGGCTGGCTGGCTGGGTATCCGTTGCGATTCAAAAACTTTTGAAATGGGGATGCGGGGGAGTGGTGGAGCGCCGTTGGGTGGATTGGAAGGGAGTGCGGCTGGATCTCTCCCCGGTTGTTGTCCGTTCGGAGCAGAAAGCCGCCAAGACAACTCGCGGAATAAAAACCAAGTGGTAATAATAGAAGATTCCTATGTTATTCCCTCCGTCCGAAAATACTTGTTGAAAAAATTGATGTATCTAGACATATTATAGTTCTAGATACATCTATTTTTATGCATTTCTTCGACAAGTACTTCCGGACAGAGGGAGTACTTTTTATTTCCTTTTAATAAAGTCAGTTTTTTTAGGCCGAAGAAAGGTCAGTCAGGGCAACAACAAGAGGCACCATCCGATTTAGCCGAGTGGCTGTCCAAGGACATGTTTGGACCGGAACCCTTCTCCAACGGGCCCCATTTGTTCGTGGACAGCCCATCGCCCTGTTTCAGCCCTAGCCATGGGAAACAAGATCTCCATTTTCTCACTCTTCTTTTCACTCCTCCTTGTTACCTTGTCACCCTCTTCCCCACCGACCAAAACCCCATTCCGATGCCCCTATCGTCGTCGACCACGCTGACGAGGAGCTGCTATAGGCATCTCGCACCGCCTGGTTGCTCCACATGATCGAGGGAGCTACTTCAGGTTCCAACTTAGCATCTCTATTTTCATCGTTGCTCCCTCTCAATTGGACTCTTCTACTGTGGCCGAATCAAAGGGAGAAAGACAGGCAGGAGATGGTAGGGTGTGGATGTGTGTGTACGTGCACGTGTGTCACGTGTGAGGTTTCATTGGCTAGCTATCCTCTACAATTCAAAAACTACTGAAAAGGGGATGCGGACATAGCGAGATGAGGAGAGTTGAGCTGGCTTGGTTGGCTCCTGTCAGTGCCAAGGATAACATGAGTAGGGTATTCTTAAAGTTGAAGAAAGTGAAGGATAATCTTCAAAGTTGTGTGTGTATGGGGGAGGGGGGGCTAATATCAGAGAAGATAGTAACAAAAGGAAGAAAGAGGTGTTGGCAAAACTGGAGGATCTGGAGATCCTTGAAGGAATGGAATGTATATCTGGTGAACATTTTGAGAGGAAAAGTTTTGTTGAAGGGGCCTTGATGCACATTTATGAGGAAGAAGAGATGTATTGTTATAACATATCTAGCGAAAGATGCATGGCTCCTACAAGGCGATGCAAACATCAAATACTTATATAAAATTGCTAATGGGAAGAGAAGGAAGAATATGATGTATTCTCTAATAGAAAGACAATGTTGAGGTTCATGGTCTACTACTATTGTCGGGGGGATGAACCCCAGGTAGGCAACGGAACCCGGATCCTTTTCAAAAACAACGGGGCCAGCAAGCCTCTCGAGCCGGCTCACGCTTGGCCAGGTCACTCGACCCGGCCAAACTCCGCAACCCGGTCGGACTCCTCGATTCGGCCCCGACCACCAGCTCAAGACAGCCGAGCTCGGCACATCAAGACTTCCCCAACAAGCCAGCTTCACTCTTGGCGCGTTCTCAACCCGGCCACGGATCAGCTCCCGTCCCGTCCTAGCCGTACGATGGGACGAGTCTCCACCTACCGATGACCGAGGCAACAGTGCCCTGCCCATGCCTCTGGTCAGCCGGGGCATGGCAACAGTGCCCCACCTACCCGCTGACTAAGGCCGGCGTGGCAACAATGCAACCATCGTCACCAATGACGCCAGCAAGCGGTGACCTGACGGAGCGCCACTGTAGCCGGCTCAACCCGGCCACTCCCTAACGATCGACAAGACGGCCAACAGTGCCCCCATACCCAGCGGGCCCCGTGCCCGAAGAACTCGGTGAGCCTGGACCCCCGGCGGGTCCCAGCGTTGGCTTCCTGGACAATGACAACCCGACCCCACGGCCTTGTAACATTACCATTGTACCCCGGGGGGTTGACCTATAAAAACCCCCAGGAGGCCTCCATGCACAGGGGTGAAGAAATCCGGTCAGTAGAATACACACACATGAAGAGGGAGCAGCCTAAGCCCTGGCCTGCCTTCCTTCTTCCCCGACACATCTTAAGGAGCAACTCTGTACTGATACACATCAACCACACTCGGCAGGACTAGGGGTGTTATCTCTCCGGAGAGCCCCGAACCTGGGTATGTCTTGCGTCCCGCACTCGCTCATGCCGACCTCGCCTCTGGAGCCCACCAGTGCCCTCGAGCCTCCTCCTATCTTTAGCCATTCATTGGCATCTGTCGTGCGCCCGCCACGACAGTTGGCGCCCACCGTGGGGCAGCTCGAGGTCCTGGCCGGGAGCATGCTTCAGACAGGGCTCCTCTCCGACTCCGACGAGCCCATCACGCTTGCGGACGACGCCATCGACGCACTCGCCACCTCCTTCGCCGCACTGCGCGTCTGACGTCTACTACACAACCTTCTTCTTGTAGACGTTGTTGGGCCTCCAAGTGCAGAGGTTTGCAGGATAGTAGCAAATTTCCCTCAAGTGGATGACATAAGGTTCATCAATCCGTGGGAGGCGTAGGATGAAGATGGTCTCTTTCAAACAACCCTGCAACCAAATAATAAAGAGTCTCTTGTGTCCCCAACACACCCAATACAATGGTAAATTGTATAGGTGCACTAGTTCGGCGAAGAGATGGTGATACAAGTGCAATATGGATGGTAGATATAGGTTTTTGTAACCTAAAAATATAAAAACAGCAAGGTAACTAATGATAAAAGTGAGCGTAAATGGTATTGCAATGCTAGGAAACAAGGCCTAGGGTTCATACTTTCACTAGTGCAAGTTCTCTCAACAATAATAACATAATTGGATCATAAACAGTCCCTCAACATGCAACAAAGAGTCACTCCAAAGTCACTAATAGCGGAGAACAAACGAAGAGATTATTGTAGGGTACGAAACCACCTCAAAGTTATCCTTTCTGATCGATCTATTCAAGAGTCTGTAGTCAAATAACACGAAGCTATTCTTTCCGTTCAATCTATCCTAGAGTTCGTACTAGAATAGCACCTTAAGACAAAAATCAATTAAAACCCTAATGTCACCTAGATACTCCAATGTTACCTCAAGTATCCATGGGTATGATTATACGATATGCATCACACAATCTCAGATTCATCTATTCAACCAACACAAAGAACTTAAAAGAGTGCCCCAAAGTTTCTACCGGAGAGTCAAGACGAAAACGTGTGCCAACCCCTATGCATAAGTTCATGAGGTCATGGAACCCACAAGTTGATCACCAAAACATACATCAAGTAGATCACGTGAATATCCCATTGTCACCACAAATAAGCACATGCAAGACATACATCAAGTGTTCTCAAATCCTTAAAGACTCAATCTGATAAGATAACTTGAAAGGGAAAACTCAATCCATTACAAGAGAGTAGAGGGGGAGAAACATCATAAGATCCAACTATAATAGCAAAGCTCGCGATACATCAAGATCATGCCAAATCAAGAACACGAGAGAGAGAGAGAGATCAAACACATAGCTGCTGGTACATACCCTCACCCCTGAGGGTGAACTACTCCCTCCTCGTCATGGAGAGCGCCAGGATGATGAAGATGGCCACCGGAGGGGGATTCCCCCCTCCGGCAGGGTGCCGGAACGGGTCTAGATTGGTTTTCGGTGGCTACGGAGGCTTGTGGCAGCGGAACTCCCGATCTAGGTTATTTTCTGGAGGTTTCTGTATTTTAGGAATTTTTGGCGTTGGGAACAAGTCAGGGGGTCCCCGAGTCGTCCACGAGATAGGGCGGCGCCCGGGAGGGTAGGGCGCGCCCCCACCCTTGTGGACGGCCTGGGACTCTTCTGGCCCAACTCTTTTACTCCGGGGGCTTCTTTTGGTCCATAGAAAATCATCAAAAATTGGCATGTCAATTGGACTCCGTTTGGTATTCCTTTTCTGTAAAACTCAAAAACAAGGAAAACCAGAAACTGGCACTGGGCTCTAGGTTAATAGGTTAGTCCCAAAAATCATATAAAATAGCATATAAATGCATATAAAACTTCCAAGGTTGATAATATAATAGCATGGAACAATCAACAATTGTAGATACGTTGGAGACGTATCAAGCATCTCCAAGCTTAATTCCTGCTTGTCCTCCAGTAGGTAAATGATAAAAACAGATTTTTTGATGTGGAATGCTACCTAACATATTCATCAATGTAATCTTATCTATTGTGGGAAGAATATTCAGATCCATAAGATTCAAGACAAAAGTTTAATATTGACATAAAAACAATAATACTTCAAGCACACTAACTAAGCAATTATGTCTTCTCAAAATAACATGGCCAAAGGAAGCTTATTCCTACAAAATCATATAGTTTGGCTATGCTTCATTTTCGTCACACAAAAATGCTCTCATCATGCACAACCCCGATGACAAGCCAAGCAATTGTTTCATACTTTAGTAATCTCAAAAAAAATTCAACTTTCACGCAATACATGAGCGTGAGCCATGGACATAGCACTATGGGTGGAATAGAATATAATGATGGGGGTTGTGTGGAGAAGACAAAAAAGGAAGTCTCACATTGACGTGGCTAATCAACGGGCTATGGAGATGCCCATCAATTGATGTCAATGCGAGGAGTAGGGATTGCCATGCAACAGATGCACTAGAGCTATAAATGTATGAAAGCTCAACAAAAGAAACTAAGTGGGTGTGCATCCAACTTGCTTGCTCACGAAGACCTAGGGCATTTGAGGAAGCCCATTGCTGGAATATACAAGCCAAGTTCTATAATGAAAAATTCCCACTAGTATATGAAAGTGACAATATAAGAGACTCTCTATCATGAAGATCATGGTGCTGCTTTGAAGCACAAGTGTGGAAAAAGGATAGTAGCATTGTCCCTTTTTTTATTTGGACTTTTTTTTCATTTGGCCTCCCCTTTTTTTGGGACAATGCTCTATTAATGATGATCATCACACTTCTATTTATTTACAACTCAAAGATTACAACTCGATACTAGTACAAAGTATGACTCTATATGAATGCCTCCGGCGGTGTACCGGGATGGGCAATGAATCAAGAGTAACATGTATGAAATTATGCATGGTGGCTTTGCCACAAATATGATGTCAACTACATGATCATGCAAGGCAATATGACAATGATGAAGCGTGTCATAATAAACGTAACGGTGGAAAGTTGCACAATATATCTCGGAACACTACTAGGGAAAAGCCTATACACAGAATCTTACCAGCATCGCGCTTTAAAATCAGGCGCTGCTGCTAAGTAGCAGCAACGCGGGTTTTTAAACCTCGCTACTACTAAGTTGATAGCAGTAGCGCTGGTTTTTAACCCTCGCTACTACTAAGCGGTCTCTACCGTGCCCCCCGGGACATGCCATAGTAGTAGCGCGGGTTTTTAACACTCGCTACTACTAAGTTGATAGCAGTAGCGCTGGTTTTTACCCCTTGCTACTACTAAGCGGTCTCTACCGTGCCCCTGGGCCATGCCATAGTAGTAGCGAGGGTTATAAACCCGCGCTACTACTAAGTTTTTACCCCTCGCTACTACTAAGAGGCCTCAACCGTGCCCCTCTGGGACATGCCATAGTAGTAGCGAGGGGTAAAATCCCTCGCTACTACTAAAGGTCCCATTTTGAATCTCTACCCCCCCCCCCCCCCCCCCCGTGGATCGCCTTTTCGGTTTTGTAAAAAGCAAAAGAAAATGATAAAAAATTCAAAAATTAAAATCCTTCGAGATGTAGTTATGTTACTACATCTACTAGTTAGGAAAATTTATAAACTTAAATTTGGACATGTTTTGCAAAAAGTGTAGGGAAAATGTAAAACGGCTATAACTTTTGCATACGATGTTAGAAAAAAACGTATAATATATCAAAATGTTTCAAAAATTAAAATCCTTCGAGATGTAGTTATGTTTTACATCTACTAGTTAGGAAAATTTAAAAACTTAAATTTGGACATGTTTTGCAAAAAGTGTAGGGAAAATGTAAAACGCTATAACTTTTGCATACGATGTCAGAAAAAAACGTATAATATATCAAAATGTTCAGCACGAAAATCCGCATACGATTATGCTTGAATTCCTCAAAACTTCTTGAGGGCAAAGGAACTCGGCATCCAGCGCATCCTATGTTATGGCGACTCGGATCTGGTGGTGCAGCAGTGCTCCAGCGAATGGGATGCCCGCGACCCCAACATGGCGAGCTACCGCTTCCTCGTCCAGAAGCTGTCCGGGTTCTTCGCGGGCTGCGAGTTCCTCCATGTCCCACGCGCAGTAAACGAGGCAGCGAACACACTCACCAAGATCGCCTCGTCCCGGCGATCCATCTCGTTCAGCGTCTCCCTCGAGCACCTGCGCAAGCCGTCCGTCAAGTCGTCTCCGGACTACGAGTCCATCCACGTCCCGGACGCCCCGGCCGCACCTCAACCCCGCCCGAGGACTGCTGAACCCGGCCCGGGGGCTGCTACCATCGACCCGGCCGCCGCCGTACCCGGCCCGGGGACTGCTGCTATCGACCCAGCCGCCGCCGTACCCGGCCCGGGGACTGCTGCTATCGACCCAGCCGCCGCCGTTCAAGACCCAGGGGCCGCTGAACCCAACTCGGGGGCTGACATCCCGGAACCCTCCATAGTGGCCATCCTCGCCGTGGTGACGGCGCCATCATGGGCCCTACCCATCTGAGAGTTCCTGGAGAACAGGGTTCTCCCCATGGACGAGACCGAGGCCCGGCAGGTGCAGCGCCGGGCATCTACCTACATCATCATCATCAACAACGAGCTCGTCAAACGCAACACCATCGTGTTCCAGCGCTGCGTTGAGCAAGACAAGGGCATTGAGATCCTCCTCGACATACACCAGCGCGAGTGCGGACACCATGACGCCTCGCGGTCCCTGATGTCCAAGGCCTTCCGCCATGGTTTCTACTGGCCCAAGGCCCTCGAAGACACCGAGTCGCTCGTCCTCAAGTGTGAGGGATGCCAGCGCTTTAGCAAGCGCAGCCACCAGCCGGCATTGGCACTCCGGACCATCCTGATCGCTTGGCCCTTCGCAGTCTGGGGACTCGACATGGTGGAGCATTTCTGTTGGGGAACGTAGTAATTTCAAAAAATTTCCTATGCACACACATGATCATGGTGATGCATAGCAACGAGAGGGAAGAGTGTGTCCACGTATCCTCGTAGACCGAAAGCGGAAGCGTTATGACAAGGCGGTTGATGTAGTCGTACGTCTTCACGATCCGACCGATGCAAGTACCGAACGCACGACACCTTCGAGTTCTGCACACGTTCATCTCGATGACGTCCCACGAACTTCGATCCAGCAGAGCTTTGCAGGAGAGTTCCATCAGCACGACGGCGTGATGACGGTGTTGATGATGCTACCGATGCAGGGCTTCGCCTAAGCACCGCTACGATATTACCAAGGTGGAATATGGTGGAGGGGGGCACC
This sequence comes from Triticum urartu, assembly GCF_056163025.1. NCBI lineage: Eukaryota > Viridiplantae > Streptophyta > Magnoliopsida > Poales > Poaceae > Triticum > Triticum urartu. Next base: position 45,046,638 of record NC_141877.1, on the reverse strand, counting down.
GCACACGGCTAAGAGACCAATGATCAATCATTGTGTCCATGGGGTGCCCCCTGGCCACGTATATAAAGGAGTGGAGGAGAGGGGAGAGGGTCGGCCCCTATGGCGCGCCCCGGATGAGTCCTACTCCCACCGGGAGTAGGATTCCCCCCTTCCAACTAGTAGGAGTAGGAGTCAAGGAAAGGGAAGAGAGAAGAGAAGGAAGGATGGGGCGCAACCCCTCCCCCTAGTCCAATTTAGACTAGGCCTTGGGGGGCACGCAGCCTCTCCTCTCGCTTTCCCCTAAAGCCCAATAAGGCCCATATACTCCCCGGTGAATTCCCGTAACTCTCCGGTACTCCGAAAAATACCCAAATCACTCGGAACCTTTCCGATGTCCGAATATAGTCGTCCAATATATAGATCTTTACGTCTCGACCATTTCGAGACTCCTCGTCATGTCCCCGATCTCATCCGGGACTCCGAACTACCTTTGGTACATAAAAACACATAAACTCATAATACAAATCGTCACCGAACATTAAGCGTGCAGACCCTACGGGTTCGAGAACTATGTAGACATGACCGAGACACGTCTTCGGTCAATAACCAATAGCAGAACTTGGATGCTCATATTGGCTCCTACATATTCTACGAAGATCTTTATCGGTCAAACCGCATAACAACATACGTTGTTCCCTTTGTCATTGCTATGTTACTTGCCCGAGATTCGATCATCGTTATCTCAATACCTAGTTCAATCTCGTTACTGACAAGTCCTTTTACTCGTTCCGTAATACATCATCTCGCAACTAACTCATTAGTTACAATGCTTGCAAGGCTTATAGTGACGTGCAGTACCGAGTGGGCTAGAGATACCTCTCCGGCAATCGGAGTGACAAATCCTAATCTCGAAATACGCCAACCCAACAAGTACCTTCGGAGACACCTGTAGAGCACCTTTATAATCACCCATTTACGTTGTGACGTTTGGTAGCACACAAAGTGTTCCTCCGGTAAACAGGAGTTGCATAATCTCACAGTCATAGGAACATGTATAAGTCATGAAGAAAGCAATAGCAACATACTAAACGATCAAGTGCTAAGCTAACGGAATGGGTCAAGTCAATCACATCATTCTCCTAATGATGTGATCTCGTTAATCAAATGACAACGCATGTCTATGGCTAGGAAACATAACCATCTTTGATTAACGAGCTAGTCAAGTAGAGGCATACTAGTGACACTCTGTTTGTCCATGTATTCACACATGTACCATGTTTCCGGTTGATACAATTCTAGCATGAATAATAAACATTTATCATGATACAAGGAAGTAAATAATAACTTTATTATTGCCTCTAGGGCATATTTCCTTCCGTCTCCCACTTGCACTTGAGTCAATAATCTAGTTCACATCGCCATGTGATTTAACATCAATAGTTCACATCTTTATGTGGTTCACACCCATAGTTCACATCGATATGTGACCAACACCCAAAGGGTTCACTAGAGTCAGTAATCTAGTTCACATCACTATGTGATTAACACCCAAAGAGTACTAAGATGTGATCATGTTTTGCTTGTGAGATAATTTTAGTCAACGGGTCTGTCACATTCAGATCCGTAAGTATTTTGCAAATTTCTATGTCTACAATACTCTGCAAGAAGCTACTCTTAGCTAATAGCTCCCACTTTCAGTATGTATCTAGATCGAGACTTAGAGTCATCCAGATCGGTGTCAAAGCTTGCATCGACGTAACTCTTTACGACGAACCTTTTGTCACCTCCATAATCGAGAAACATATCCTTATTCCACTAAGGATAATTTTGGCCGCTGTTCAGTGATCTACTCCTAGATCACTGTAGTACTCTCTTGCCAAACTCGGTGTAGGGTATACAATAGATCTGGTACACAACTTGGCATACTTTATAGAACCTATGGCTGAGGCATAGGAAATGACTTTCATTCTCTTTCTATCTTCTGCCGTGGTCGGGCTTTGAGTCTTACTCAACTTCACACCTTGCAACACAGGCAAGAACTCTTTCTTTGACTGTACCATTTTGAACTAATTCAAAATCTTTGTCAAGGTACATACTCATTGAAAATCTTATCAAGCGTCTTGATCTATCTCTATAGATCTTGATGCTCAATATGTAAGCAGCTTCACCGAGGTCTTTCTTTGAAAAACTCTTGTTCAAATATCCCTTTATGCTATCCAGAAATTCTATATCATTTCCGATCAACAATATGTCATCCACATATAATACCATAAATGCTACAGAGCTCCCACTCACTTTCTTGTAAATATAGGCTTCTCCAAAAGTCTGTATAAATCCATATGCTTTGATCACACTATCAAAACGTTTATTCCAACTCCGAGAGGCTTGCACCAGTCCATAAATGGATCGCTGGAGCTTGCACACTTTGTTAGCTCCCTTTGGATCGACAAAACCTTCCGGCTGCATCATATACAACTCTTCTTCCATAAATCCATTCAGGAATGCAGTTTTGACATCCATTTGCCAAACCTCATGATCATAAAATGCGGCAATTGCTAACATGATTCGGACAGACTTTAAGCATCGATACGAGTGAGAAAATCTCATCGTAGTCAACACCTTGAACTTTGTCAAAAACCTTTTCGACAAGTCTAGCTTTGTAGATAGTAACACTACTATCAGCATCCGTCTTCCTCTTGAAGATCCATTTATTTTCTATGGCTTGCCGATCATCGGGCAAGTCAACAAAGTCCACACTTTGTTCTCATACATGGCTCCTATCTCAGATTTCATGGCCTCAAGCCATTTCGCGGAATCTGGGCTCATCATCGCTTCCTCATAGTTCGTAGGTTCGTCATGGTCAAGTAACATGACCTCCAGAACAGGATTACTGTACCACTCTGGTGCGGATCTCACTCTGGTTGACCTACGAGGTTCGGTAGTAACTTGATCTAAAGTTACATGATCATCATCATTAGCTTCCTCACTAATTGGTGTAGGAGTCACAGGAACAGATTTCTGTGATGAACTACTTTCCAATAAGGGAGCAGGTACAGTTACCTCATCAAGTTCTACTTTCCTCCCACTCACTTCTTTCGAGAGAAACTCTTTCTCTAGAAAGGATCCATTCTTAGCAACGAATGTCTTGCCTTCGGATCTGTGATAGAAGGTGTACCCAACAGTCTCCTTTGGGTATCCTATGAAGACACATTTTCCGATTTGGGTTTGAGCTTATCAGGATGAAACTTTTTCACATAAGCATCGCAACCCAAACTTTAAGAAACGACAACTTTGGTTTCTTGCCAAACCACAGTTCATATAGTGTCGTCTCAACGGATTTAGATGGTGCCCTATTTAACGTGAATGCAGCTGTCTCTAATGCATAACCCCAAAATGATAGCGGTAAATCAGTAAGAGACATCATAGATCGCACCATATCTAGTAAAGTACGATTACGACGTTCGGACACACCATTACGCAGTGGTGTTCCAGGTGGCGTGAGTTGTGAAACTATTCCGCATTGTTTCAAATGAAGACCAAACTCGTAACTCAAATATTCTCCTCCACGATCAGATCGTAGAAACTTTATTTTCTTGTTATGATGATTTTTCACTTCACTCTGAAATTCTTTGAACTTTTCAAATGTTTCATACTTATGTTTCTTTAAGTAGATATACCCATATCTGCTCAAATCATCTGTGAAAGTGAGAAAATAATGATACCCGCCGCGAGCCTCAACACTCATTGGATTGCATACATCAATATGTATTATTTCCAATAAGTCAGTTGCTCGCTCCATTGTTCCGGAGAACGGAGTCTTAGTCATCTTGCCCATAAGGCATGGTTCGCAAGCATCAAGTGATTCATAATCAAGTGATTCCAAAATCCCATCAGCATGGAGTTTCTTCATGTGTTTTACACCAATATGACCTAAATGGCAGTGCCCCAAATAAGTTGCACTATCATTTTTAACTTTGCATCTTTTGGCTTCAATATTATGAATATGTGTATCACTACGATTGAGATCCAACAAACCATTTTCATTGGGTGTATGACCATAGAAGGTTTTATTCATGTAAACAGAACAACAATTATTCTCTAACTTAAATGAATAACCTTATTGCAATAAACATGATCAAATCATATTCATGATCAACGCAAACACCAAATAACACTTATTTAGGTTCAACACTAATCCCGAAAGTATAGGGAGTGTGCGATGATGATCATATCAATCTTGGAACTACTTCCAACACACATCGTCACCTCACCCTCAACTAGTCTCTGTTTATTCTGCAACTCCTATTTCGTGTTACTAATTTTTAGCAACCGAACAAGTATCAAATACCCAGGGGCTACTATAAACACTAGTAAGGTACACATCAATAACATGTATATCAAATATACCCTTGTTTACTTTGCCATCCTTCTTATCCGCCAAATACTTGGGGTAGTTCCGCTTCCAGTGACCAGTCCCTTTGCAGTAGAAGCACTTAGTCTCAGGCTTAGGCCCACACTTGGGCTTCTTCACTTGAGTAGCAACTTGCTTGCCGTTCTTCTTGAAGTTCCCCTTCTTCCCTTTTCCTTGAAACTAGTGGTCTTGTCAACCATCAACACTTGATGCTCTTTTTTGATTTCTACCTTCATCGATTTCATCATCATGAAAAGCTTGGGAATCGTTTTCATCATCCCTTGCATACTATAGTTCATCACGAAGTTCTACTAACTTGGTGATGGTGACTAGAGAATTCTGTCAATCACTATTTTATCTGGAAGATTAACTCCCACTTGATTCAAGCGATTGTAGTACCTAGACAATCTGAGCACATGCTCACTGCTTGAGCTATTCTCCTCCATCTTTTAGCTATAGAACTTGTTGGAGACTTCATATCACTCAACTCGGGTATTTGCTTGAAATATTAACTTAAACTCCTGGAACATCTCATATGGCCCATGACGTTCAAAACGTCTTTGAAGTCCCGATTCTAATCCGTTAAGCATGGTGCACTAAACTATCAAGTAGTCATCATATTGAGCTAGTCAAACGTTCATAACATCTGCATCTGCTCCTGCAATAGGTTTGTCACCTAGCGGTGCATCAAGGACATAATTTTTCTGTGCATCAATGAGGATAAACCTCAGATCACGGACCCATTCTGTATCATTGCTACTATCATCTTTCAACATAGTTTTCTCTAGGAACATATATAAAACTTAGGGAAGCAATAACGCGAGCTATTGATCTACAACATTATTTTCAAAATACTATCAGGACTAAGTTCATGATAAATTAAAGTTCAATTAATCATATTACTTAAGAACTCCCACTTAGTAGACATCCCTCTAATCATCTAAGTGATCACATGATCCAAATCATCTAAACCATGTCCGCTCATCACGTGACATGGAGTAGTTTCAATGGTGAACATCACTATGTTGATCACATCTACTATATGATTCACGCTCGACCTCTTGGTCTCAGTGTTCTGAGGCCATATCTGCATATGCTAGGCTCGTCAAGTTTAACCTGAGTATTCCGCATGTGCAACTGTTTTGCACCCGTTGTATTTGAACGTAGAGCTTATCACACCCGATCATCACGTGGTGTCTCAGCACGAAGAACTTTCACAACGGTGCATACTCAGGGAGAACACTTATACCTTGAAATTTAGTGAGAGATCATCTTATAATGCTACCGTCAATCTAAGAAAAATAAGATGCATAAAAGATAAACATCACATGCAATCAATATAAGTGATATGATATAGCCATCATCATCTTGTGCTTGTGATCTCCATCTCCGAAGCACCGTCATGATCACCATCGTCACCGGCGTGACACCTTGATCTCCATCGTAGGATCGTTGTCGTCTTGCCAACTATTGCTTCTACGACTATCGCTCCCGCTTAGTGAAGAAGTAAAGCAATTATAGGGCGATTGCATTGCATACAATAAAGCGACAACCATATGGCTCCTGCTAGTTGCCGATAACTCGGTTACAAAACATGATCATCTCATACAATAAAATATAGTACCATGCCTTGACCATATCACATCACAACATGCCCTGCAAAAATAAGTTAGACGTCCTCTACTTTGTTGTTGCAAGTTTTATGTGGCTACTACGGGCTGAGCAAGAACCGTTCTTACCTATGCATCAAAACCACAACGATAGTTTGTCAAGTTAGTGCTGTTTTAACCTTCTCAAGGACCGGGTGTACCCACACTCGGTTCAACTAAAGTTGGAGAAATGGACACCCGCCAGCCACCTATGGGCAAAGCACGTCGGTAGAACCAGTCTCGCGTAAGCGTACACGTAATGTCGGTTCGGGCCGCTTCATCCAACAATACCGCCGAACCAAAGTATGACATGCTGGTAAGCAGTATGACTTGTATCGCCCACAACTCACTTGTGTTCTACTCGTGCATATAACATCTACGCATAAAACCTGGCTCGGATGCCACTGTTGGGGAACGTAGTAATTTCAAAAAATTTCCTATGCACACACAGGATGATGGTGATGCATAGCAACGAGAGGGAAGAGTGTGTCCACGTACCCTCGTAGACCGAAAGTGGAAGCGTTATGACAACGCGGTTGATGTAGTCGTACGTCTTCACGATCCAAGTACCGAACGCACGACACCTCCGAGTTCCGCACACGTTCAGCTCGATGACGTCCCATGAACTCCGATCCAGCAGAGCTTTGCAGGAGAGTTCCGTCAGCATGACGGCGTGATGACGGTGTTGATGATGCTACCGACGCAGGGCTTTGCCTAAGCACCGCTACGATATTACCGAGGTGGAATATGGTGGAGGGGGGCACCGCACACGGCTAAGAGATCAATGATCAATTGTTGTGTCTATGGGGTGCCCCTGGCCACGTATATAAAGGAGTGGAAGAGGGGGGAGAGGGTCGGCCCCTATGGCGCGCCTTGGACGTGGAGGTTCGAGTCCTCTTCAAGGCATAATATGGAGAATGCTCATTCAATGAGCATTCCCCGTAGAAGTATTCCGGAAATCTGGGCCTGGCGCTCTCCTCTATCTTCAGAGAGAAGAGAAGGAAGGAGGGGGCGCAGCCCCTCCCCCTAGTCCAATTCGGACTAGGCCTTGGGGGGGGGGGCGCATCCTCTCCTCTCTCTTTCCCCTAAAGCCCAATAAGGCCCATATACTCTCTGGCGAATTCCCGTAACTCTCCAGTACTCTGAAAAATACCTGAATCACTCGGAACCTTTCCGATGTCCGAATATAGTTGTCCGATATATCGAACTTTACGTCTCAACCATTTCGAGACTCCTCGTCATGTCCCAGATCTCATCCAGGACTCTGAACTACCTTCGGTACATCAAAACACATAAACTCATAATACAAATCGTCACCGAATGCGTGCGGACCCTACGGGTTCGAGAACTATGTAGACATGACCGAGACACGTCTTCGGTCAATAACCAATAGAGGAACCTAGATGCTCATATTGGCTCCTACATATTCTACGAAGATCTTTATCGGTGAAACCGCATAACAACATACGTTGTTCACTTTGTCATCGGTATGTTACTTGCCCGAGATTCGATTGTCGGTATCTCAATACCTAGTTCAATGTCGTTACCGACAAGTCTCTTTACTCGTTCCGTAATACATTATATCGCAACTAACTCATTAGTTACAATGCCTGCAAGGCTTATAGTGATGTGCATTACCGAGTGGGCCTAGAGATACCTCTCCGACAATCGGAGTGACAAATCCTAATCTCGAAATACGCCAACCCAACAAGTACCTTCGGAGACACCTGTAGAGCACCTTTATAATCACCCAGTTACGTTGTGACGTTTGGTAGCACACAAAGTGTTCCTCCGGTAAACGGGAGTTGCATAATCTCATAGTCATAGGAACATGTATAAGTCGTGAAGAAAGCAATAGCAACATACTAAACAATCAAGTGCTAAGCTAAAGGAATGGGTCAAGTCAATCACATCATTCTCCTAATGATGTGATCTCGTTAATCAAATGAAAACTCATGTCTATGGCTAGGAAACATAACCATCTTTGATTAACGAGCTAGTCAAGTAGAGGCATACTAGTGACACTCTGTTTGTGTATGTATTCACACATGTATCATGTTTCCGGTTGATACAATTCTAGCATGAATAATAAACATTTCTCATGATATAAGGAAATATAAATAACAACTTTATTATTGCCTCTAGGGCATATTTCCTTCACTTTCAAGACCGCTCGAGGCGGCATGACGCATTTGCTGGTGGCCGTGGACAAGTTCACCAAATAGATCGAAGCAAGGCCAATCAAGAAGCTGGACGGGCCAACGGCCGTCCGATTCGTCAAGGATATCGCGGTGCGCTATGGCATGCCGAACAACATCACCACAGACAATGGCACCAACTTCGCCAAGGGCGCGCTCGCGCAGTACAGCTCCGTCTCCAGCATCCGCCTTGACCTGGCTTCCGTTGCACACCCGCAGTCCAACGGCCAGGTCGAGCAGGCCAACAGCCTCATCCTATCCGGCATCAAGCCACAGCTTGTCGAGCCGCTCGTCCCTTCGCCTGGCAGCTGGTTCGATGAGCTGACAGCCGTCCTTTGGAGTCTTCGAACAACGCCAATTCGGTCGACCATGTTCACCCCATTCTTCCTCGTCTACGGAGCGGAAGCCGTCATCCCGACTGACGTCGGGTTCGACTCGCCGCGCGTTGCAATGTACACCAAAGCCGAAGCCAAAGAAGCCCGCGAAGATGGTGTCGACCTGCTCGAAGAAGGACGTCTCCTAGCGCTCAGCCGCTCAGCCATTTAGCAGCAAGGCCTAAGGCACTACCACAACAAGAAGATCAAACTCCCAGCGTTTTGGGAGGGAGACCTCGCCCTCTGACTCGTCCAGCAGCAAGCCGGCCAGCACAAGCTGTCCTCCCAGTGGGAGGGCCCCTTCATCATCAACAAGGCCTTGTGTGATCGCAACGCCTACTACCTCATCAACGCCCGCAAGTCAAATAAGCACAAGAGAGACACCGTCGGCGAAGAAACAACCCGGCAGTGGAACACGGAACTCCTCTGCCTGTTTTATAGTTAGCCGTGTGTACGTATGTATCACTGCCTTTTGTAATCATCTGAAAACTATGGAGTCCCCGAACGACGCTCGGGGGCTGCCCTTTCCAACCAAGCTATTCTATCTCCTACATTTGTGCATTATTTACCTCTCCATCAAACCCGGCCATTGGTCTGACTCGCTCGACCCGGGGGCTCGGGGGTTGGCTGGCTTGGTCACCACCCGCCGCCTTACTAAGTGGTTCTTGACGCATTGGGATTGCCACAGTCTTCCACTTCGACCTAAGCCACAGAACCGGCTCCGGCTGTCGGCCGGCAAGCGCGCAAGGCCAGAGCACCAGCACGCCACGAACACTAAGTTAAGGACCGCCGGGTTACCCAACCCGGCCGCGCCACTTTAAGTTACTGCACAACCGACTGCTCGCCAACCGGCTTTGCCAGGTTGCCGCCAGTCGGCCCAGTGGGTGTTTTGCTCGCGCTCAATGTTTCGACAGCCTAAATACTGTGCGCTCCTCTCAAAGGCCGAACTCCTTGTCATGGACTGGGGCCTCGACCGTCAAACTCGCGGGGGAGGGGGGGGAGCCCGAGAGGGGAAAATCGCAGAAAAACGATTCGAAGGACAAAAAGCAAGAACGCAAACATCCACGAAATCTATACATCACAAGTTCAAATTTAAGCAGGCCCCAAGGCCAGAATTCATTACACCCAGAAACCCCCAATGGGTGGGTGGACCTACTACCTATCAGAAATTTCTACTAAGTTAAAAAAATAGGAGGCTTCAGCCATCCCCCTCGGTGGCCTTAGGGTTCGCCGAGGTACCGGTGTCTCCCTTGTCGACGCCCTCGTCACGGTAGACGCCCGTCTCCTCGGAGCTGCTCTCCGGGTCATCCAGAAGAAGGCCATAGTCGTCAGCAGACACGACTCCACCATCTCCCGCCTGCTCCGACCCGAACTCGTCATGGAAGGCGAACCGGCGATGTAGCTGGCCCGTGCAGCGATCCGGCCGGCCTCCGCCTGCAGCTGGCTCTCCGAGCCGGCTCACTGGCCCATCAACGCGTCCAGCGATAGATCCGGATGCCAAGACATCGCAAACCTGAGCATCATCTCGACGCTAGCACGAGCGGCGGAAACGTGCCAGTCATGGAGCTGATCCGGCCCCGCCTCCAACTACTGCGCCAGCCGCATGAAGCTACTCGACATAACAGAACCCGGCCAGAGGGCTGCCGTCATCGCTGCGCCGGCCTGAGAGAGCCGCCCCATTTAGTCGCCCAAGACTCAAAGACAAGCCTCAGCGGCGGTCATGATCTCCGGGAAGGTCCAGGCCACTTGCGGATCGGTCCCGGAGCTAACGACCCCTTGTGGGTCACGCTGAAAGCGGACGGCCTCCTCCGCTAGCTCGCGCGTCTCCGAGAAGGCCCCTGTCAAGAAGAAAAGGAGCAAGTCATAAAAAATTACCAAGAGCAATAAGTTGGGGTCCCAGCACGGCAGAATCCAAGGAAAGCACTTACTAGAGAAGGACTCGTCCAGGTGCTGCGCTTCGAGCAATGTACCGCGCCGGTCCAGGGCAAGGGTGCGATCGCGCTCCTGCAGCGACTTCTCCAGCTCGGCGACCTTGGCAAGAGCCGCCTTCAGCTCGGCGTCCTTGTCCTCAGTCGTCTTCTCGGCCTCCTCGCGGCGACGGGTTTCCCCCTGCCGGGTCTCCTCCACGGCGGGCACCAGTGTCTTCAGGCGCTCCACCTCGGCCAGGAGCTGGCCCTTGTTGTCGGCCAGCTTGCTGCGTTGCTGGTCTGCCTCGGCAAGGGCCGACTGTGCCTCCACTACCTTGGCGGCTTCCGCCTTCAGGCGCTCCACCGCGGCCTCGAGGCGACCCTTTTCGCCCTCCAGCCGCTCCCGCAGCCGGCTGGCTTCATCGAGCGCCTGCCGGGCTCCCGTCGCCTCTGCCCTCGCCCTCGCCACCTCGGCCCCAAGCCGGCCGGTGTCGGTGACAAGCCGGTCGTAATGAAGGCCGGCTTGAATCAGCCGGGTCCTCCATGACAATACCTCGGCTGCAAAAGAAAGAGTCAGAAACGAAGACAACAATATAAGATTCGACCCAACTCCAACACAGTTGGCCCGAATCTCAGGGGCTACAACCAGTGGGTGCGCTAGCGCGACCCCACTAAAGAAGAGCACACAAAAGAATACCTGCCGCGGCGCGGAGCTCCTCCTCCTTGGCGGCGAGCTGCTCCTTGAGCTGTCGGTGCTTCTCAAGGAGCCGTTTGAAGATGCTGACCCGGTAGGAATCCAGTTGCTACAAGAAGCGACGGTCAACACAAGAACAACTACTTAAGATTCGACCCAACTGCTACCCAATTGGCCCGAATCTCGGGGGCTACACCCAGTGGGTGCGCTAGCATGCCCCCATGAAGAAAAAATAGAAGGCAAGGAAAGAACTTACGGTCACGACGCGCTCCAGCTCCCGCGCCTGCTCCACCTCAGCCTAGGCGAAGGCCTGGATCCGGTCCGCCCGCCCTCGCATGCGCCGGGTCACGGCGGCCATCGCCGCCTCCTCCTGGGTTAGAGGCCCGAAGAAGACCTCGCTGGCCCGCCCCGCGTTGGCTGTGACCTGACGGCCAGGCGCCCCCTGGCCTGAGCACCAGGGCACGCTCTCCGCCGGTCGCCTCCCCCGCGGTCGGTGCCCTCTCCGGTGCCCCTTCTGGCGCCATCGCCGGTTCGGCGGCCGGGGTGGCCTGCGGCCCCACCACCAACGACGCCCCGCTCGTTGGCGCCTGGGGCACCCCCTCCAGGGCCGTTCGCGGCGCCTCCCTCAAGACGGCGTCGCCGCTGCCTCCGCCAGCCCCCGCCCGCTCGACCACATCGGTCCGTGGCGGGGTGCCATCCTCAAGCACCACAACCTTCTGGTCGAGGTCCATCATGTCCGCACGGCCGTCCCGGCCGTGCTCTCCTCCCGATGCCGGCACGAAGACCGTCGCCGCCGCCACCGTCCCCGCCGGCATCTCCGGCCAAGCCGGCTCCTCGCCGGCCCACGCCCACGTCGCCACGACGTTCACCCAGGCCTGGGTCGACGCCGCCTCCAGCTCCGCCATGGCCCGGTTCCGGTCCCTCCAGGCCTAGCCTTCGGCATCGGCCGGGTCCAGGCCGAGGTACGGATCCGCCGCCTCCGCCCGCTCCTCTTCCTCGTCCCGACGACGGTGCCAGACCGGCTCCTCCGGAACGCGGTGCCCTCATTGGACGCAGCGTCTGCCGCCGCCACCGCCAACGAGATTGGCGACCTGAAACGCAAGACAGAGTAAAAACACAAGAGCCAAGCAGAGCAGCTCGGCCAGTCGATTCAAGCAAGAAAGCTCACTCCGGCACTACTGGAACGGTGGGCCTCGCCTCCCTCTCCTACGGAGCGCCGCGCCTCCTCTTGGCGGGCGGCTTCGCACCACCAGCCGGGTCCGCCGAGCGTTTCGCGGTCGGGGCCCGTGGCGCGACGTTATCCTTCCCGTGTGGCCGGCTCGCCGCTGCCGCCCCCCGAGACGACCCGGCTCCGGCCCCGCCGCCTCCGCCACCTGCCACCACTACAACAACAACTCGCGTCAGCATCGCCACACTACAAAAAATACACTTCCGTGATGATACGTGTTTGTCACAGTAGGTCACGTTTTCTGTCATGCATGTAGATCCATGACAATTTTATGACAGAATCAAAATGGACATACCTGTGCTGTCGTAGAAGTGTTCCATGACATTACCAAAATTATCATCATGGAAGTGTCCACTTCCATGACGATAAATCACGTGTCACAGAAGTGCTTTCGCCAAGGGTGACCGACACGTGGCATCCACCGTAATGGAACGCCGTTAAGCTATCGGGTCCGGTTTTGGATCCAATAACCCGTTAACAGCCCCGACCAATAGGGATTTTCCACATATAAAATCATCATTGGGTGGAGGAAACACGTGTTGGCTCACCGTTGGGACAGATGTCATCCACTCATTGGACCCAAAGCGCCTATGATATGTCGACACATGGCACAACCCAACAGAGGCCCATTCCCGTGAAAAGGCTGGCCCATTTGACTTGGTCAAAAGGTGGCGGGCCAGCCCACGGCAAGCCTGTTAACGGCCTGTTCGCGTATAGCCCATTTACAGCCCGCTAACCCAGGGCCCGTTTACGGCCTCTCCGAATTAGGCCCAGTAGCGTCATTTGGGCCGTCCAATATAATTCCAGCCCGTTTTAACTTCCGGCCCATGTATGGCCCATGACGTCTTTCAGCCCATATGAGGCCCTTAGTAACCCTCGGCCCATTAACGGCCCGTGGTAAAACTGGCCCGTAATGAATAGTGTATCACTTTATACCCATTAACGGCCCATTATTCCGCTGGGCCGTTTCCAGCCCATGTTATCTTTCGGCCTTCTTAGGGCCCATTTATTCTTGGGCTCATTTCCAGCATTCGTTTACTTTTGGCCCATTATTGTCATTTTCTGCTTGTGGGCCAAATTCAGCCTGTGGTTACAGTCGGCCCGTTTGTGGCCCGTTTTCATAGCGTCATCAAATACGGCCGATTAACGACGACCCGTTATGGTCGGCCCATGAAGGGATGATTTCAACTCTAGCCCATTTAGGGCCATAATGTGGTCTGTTATTGGCCCATGTTTGGCCAACCGATCATACGGCCCGTAGAAGGCCCATTGATGATACGGCCCATAGAAGGCCCATTGTGTCTACGGCCCGTATAAGGCCCATTGTTTCTACGTCCCGTAGAAGGCCCAATGTTTCTACGGCCCTTAGAAGGCCCATTGTTTCTACGGCCCGTAGGACCATGTTAACTGAAGTAAATATGTAGCCCATGGTTAATGTGGCCTAGTTTTAAAAAATAGGTTATTGCGGCCACTAGCAAACCGCGAAAAAAGAACTGCACTGATACGAGGAAACAAATAAATAAGACAATGAGGAAATAAATAAGCAAGGAACTTACGCTAGGCTATCACGACTATTACACATATTACATCCACTAGGCATTAAAGTTCGCCACGAGTGCAAATATAGGGAACAAAGCAGCATATAAACGCCGCAGCAAAATAAGTCCAGAACTGAAACCACTTCAGAAGAGCTCAAGAAACAATATTCTGGGTACCCATAATGCTGGCAAGATGCTTAGCAAGCTTATTAACTTTCTCTTGTTTGGCGCTTAAATCCTCCAGCACGTGCTGTTGCACCAGAAAGTATGCATCTGAATTCTGCAGGGACTTCCTCAGTCCTTCGGCTTCCTGTCGCATAACATCTGATCGATGTATTTCAACTTGAAGTTGAGACTCAAGAAGCCGAACTGATTCAGGCAGCGAGTTCGAACAGCTGGTGCCAGCAGTAGTAGCCAGTAACTCGAACACTACATCAAGACAGGACCTTGGGGTTGTCTCAGTGTCTTCAATATAGTTTTTATCAGCTTTCTTGGAGACCAACAGGGATGTCTCACTATCTTGAACCTTATTTGCATTACTTCCTTTACCATTGCATAACGGGGTACTCTTCTCCAATATTTTATCTGCGTTCTAAAAGAGAAACAAACAAAGACATCACATGTTTACAATGTAGTATATGAAACTCTGTAACAACCACGATGCGGCTATATCTCCCACGTGTCGAGGCGCGACTTAGAGGCATAAATGCATTGTGGTTTTGTCGCAAGAGGGGTAATCTTCACACAATCCCATGTACTGAATAAGAAAGGGATAAAGAGTTGGCTTACAACCGCCACTTCACACAAATACAAGTTAAACATACATCATCCAGAGTACAATCAAAGGTCTGACTATGGAACCAAAATAAAAGAAGACAACCCCAAATGATAGATCCCTGATCGTCCCAACTGGGCACCACTACTGATCAACCGGAAAAGACACAAAACAACGATCAAGATCTTCGTCGAGCTCCCACTTGAGCTCTGCTGCGTCGCCTGCACTGGTATCATCGGCACCTGCAACTGTTTGGAAGTTTCCGTGAGTCATGAGGACTCATCAATCTCACACCCGCGAGATCAAGACTATTTAAGCTCATGGGTAGGGTAAGGTAAGGAGGTGGAGCTGCAGCAAGCACTAAGCACATATGGTGGCTAACATACGCAAATAAGAGCGAGAAGAGAAGCAACACAATGGTCGAGAAGCTAGAAGTGATCAAGAAGTGATCCTGAAACTACTTACGTTCAAGCATAACACAAGATCGTGTTCACTTCCCGGACTCCGCCGGAAAGAGACCATGACGGCTACACACGCGGTGCATTTTAATTAAGTCAGGTGTCAAGTTCTCTACAACCGGATATTAACAAATTCCCATATGCCACATAACCGTGGGCATGGCTCTCGAAAGTTTATACCCTACAGGGGTGTCCAAACTTAGCCCATCACAAGCTCTCATGGTCAACGAAAGATATTCCTTCTCCCGGAAAGATCCGATCAGTCTCGGAATCCCGGTTACAAGACATTTCGACAATGGTAAAACAAGACCAACAAGACCGCCCGGATGTGCCGACAAATCCCGATAGGAGCTGCACATATCTCGTTCTCAGGGCATACCGGATAAGCTAAGCGTACAGGTACAGCATAATCCAAGTTGCCAAGGGACGGCCCCGCACGGTGCTCTAGTTTGGACCAACAGTCAGAGGAGCACTGGCCCGGTGGTTTAAAATAAAGATGACCCTTGAGTTCGCTGAATCCAAGGGAAAAGGCTTAGGTGGTAAATGTTAAAACTAAGGTTGGGCCTTGTTCAAAGCGAACTGTCAAGGGGTTCCCATAACACCCAACCACGTAAGGAACACAAAATCAAGGAACATAACACCGGTATGACGGAAAATTAAGGCGGCAAGAGTGGAACAAAACACCAGGCATAAGGCTGAGCCTTCCACCCTTTACCAAGTATATAGATGCATTAATTAAAATAAGAGATAATGTGATATCCCAACATATCCATGTTCCAACATGGAACAATCTTCAATTTCACCTGTAACTAGAACACTATAAGAGGGGCTAAGCAAAAGCGGTAACATAGCCAAACAACGGTTTGTTAGGAAGGTGGGTTAGAGGCTTGACATGGCAATATGGGAGGCATGATATAACACGTGGTAGGTAGCGCGACATAGCGATAGAACGAACAACTAGCAAGCAAAGATAGAAGTGATTTCGAGGGTATGGTCATCTTTCCTGAAATCCCGCAAGGAAGAAGAACGAGTCCATGAAGAAGACAAACAGACGTAGTCGAATGGGTCCTCACAAACGCGACGTTACCGGATCTAACAAGAAGCAACACCGGAAAGGAGCAAACAACATAGTAAACAACCATCACATAAACATGGTATGATACACAATCAAGTATGATGCATGTCCGGTTTAAAGAGGCATGGCATGGCAAAGTGCAACAAACAATGCTACAAGTTAAGCGGAGGTCAATATTGACGAAACACCACATACATTTATTTAGTTCTCTCTCGTTTATGTACCCAACAATATTAAATGTTGTTAAACATGGCAAGAGGTGAAGCATATGAAAACTACACATTTAAGCCAGTTTAAATGAGGCCGGAAACAACAACAATTCCAAAAAATCCTCCTCACGTGCATTAGCAATTTAATGCAACAACAATTTTAAACATTTTAAATGTTGTTATCATGATGCGGATGACATTTGCAAGTTTTAAGCAATATATATGAAAATGTCGATAAGAGCATGTTATGCAGTATTTGTCATCATGGCGGAAACGAAAGGGGTGCCACGGCAACGAATCCAAAAATGATGCCACGACAACATATCGGTTCCGGTAGCTCATGGAGATACCGGTGCAAAAGGAAATGTGACGGGAGCGTGTCATGCACGGATGGTGGGGTGACCTCGGATACCGGGTTCCCACGGATCGATGGCGTGGCAACGAGGAGGAACAACTAACATTCACGAGCGGTACAACATCCAAACATGCATCTCATACAATGCATTCGTCCATGGGCGGTCGTCTCAGCTGTATACCTTCTAAGCGTGCATTTCGAGGCGGTTCAAAACGTCGAGGGAAGTAGTCGTTCACGGGTCGTAGTGGAAGTAGTGGTACACGTTTCGTAGTCGAACTTGATGGAACCAATGTCCTCGTGGGTAGTCGTGGTACTTGGGGTCTTCGAACTTGCCGGTCTCGGTTCGTGCGACGGTAGTTATACATCTTGTAGTGGAACTCGGAACGTGGGTGTCGAGGTACTTGGTGAAATGAGGGGTGCAACGGGCCTTGGGGTGCAGAAGACACTTGGAACAGAGAAGCCATCGGGCTGCTGTTCGTTGGAAACGAGATGAACCAGGGGAGGTCAAAGCAGCACCGGGGCAAGCACTGGTCCAGCGGGACGCGGGGGTCGCCAGGAACCTAGTGGAGCAACGACAACAGCGAACTGAGCGGAGGCACCATGGATGGAGCCTGCAGCTCAGGCAGGGAGGTGGAAGTGCAGACACTGCCGACGGCAGCGGATGCGCAAGAGACGGAGCAAGGCGCCCGATGGAGGATACTGGCGGCGCCGAGCAGAGGCTTGGGCGGAGCTCCTCCGGCTGGGCATTGGCAAGGAGAAAGGACGTCGCGGAGCAGAGTCGCGAGGAACGGAGGGGCCGCGGGGCGGCTGCGTGCATGCGGGAGCGAAGCGATGGAAGCGGTGGCGAAGCTGCGGGCCAGCATGGTGGCCTCCATGGTCGGCGGCCGTGCAGGTCGCGCAAGGCGAAGGGACGCCGCGGGAGGCAGCGGCGAGCTTGAGGGTCGGTGGCACGCGTGGAGGAAGAGGAGCCTGGGCGTGGAGCTGACGAAGGAGGGCCAAGGGAGGTCACAGGGGGCTCGCCGGTGCGAGATCCGAGCAGCAGAGGGAGGAGGTGGCGGCGCTAGGTGGAAGGAGGGGAAGGGGAGATCGAACAAGGCACGCGCTCGATGTCTCCTACGGCGCGAGGGGGAACGAGAGGGAGAGACCAGGGGATCGGGAGAGAGCGTGACTAGGGTTGAGAAGGCAGGGGCCGGCTGGGCCTCTGGTGAGCTAAGGGGAGCAGGGCGGCCTGGCTGGCCGGCCCAGAGGAGAGGGAGGCTGCTGGGCTCTCCACTCCCTCTCTCATCTCTTCTTTATTTCCATTAATAGAAACCAATTAAAGAGGAGAAAAAGAAAGAGGGGGGGTTAGGGGAAGAAGTTGGACACACGGATAAATTTCCCGGACTAACAAAAATGTGCTCGTTCCAAGAAAATAGAAATGGCCAAGATTGAAAGATTAAATTCAAACTCATTTGATTTAAATTCAAATGATTTGAATAGGAAGTGAGGTTTGGGAAGGTCCAAAAATGTTCAGATTTTTAGTGGAGCTCCGGAATATGATGAAAGAATATATGGCAAGGTTGGAGACCAAGAATTAAGATAGCAAGGGCATTGGGATATTTTGCAAGTGTGTTTATGGGTGATTCCAAATTATTGGGATATAATTTTTATAGCTCCCTAAAATATTGGGAGAATATGTTTTAAAGAGAAATCACCATAGTGAATATCCCTCGGTTTAAATGAATCAAAGATCCATACAATTTAATTGGTTGAGTTTTAAGAAGAGGTGCAAGATGACATGATGCAATGCACATGATGCAAAAATGAAAGCAACGAACCAAACAAATCACACGACGAATCTCAGAAATCATGGAAGGCATCTGAAGCTCCGGTCTTGGGGCATTACAAACTCATTTTGGTAAACCAGTTCAGTAGTAAGGTGGACATGATAACAACATGAAACAAACATATATCTATGTAGTATGGTCTATATCATTCCAGTTCATGTTTCCAAATCAAGATAGATACAGTTCGAATCATATCTATTTAAGACAAAGCAACATAGACAGCATATAAGTGTGGGAAACTACACAACAATAACAACACTTGTAATGTGCATGGTATGAGAACATAACTGTTTATTCAATTGAAACTGAAATCAACATAGAGCAACTTACAACATCAAACACGTTAAAGTAAGAGGTTTAAAACATACCTGTTGCACCATTGGAGTTTCAATTGCATCCTTCAAATTTGAAATTAGTTGGTATGAGTAAATACAGTGATGCAAGAGCAAATTAGTATGAACCATAGCTATGGAACCTGACCTGAGAACAATTCTTCTTCTGCTTTAAGCGTTGACTTGGGGTTTGGAGTGGTGGTCCTCGTGCTTTGGGCACTGCAGTTGCCTTACTAACTGCTCGTGTTTGGTTCTGTGTGGTGGAGACGGTGCTGTGTCAACGGGAACTGGGTTACTATCTGCTGGGGTTGGGGTTAGAAGGGGTGTAGCTGGTTCTCTGTCCAACTGGGTAGGGGTACAATCTGTGTGAGTCTGGGTTATGTGTGGTGGGGCTGGTTCTTGGGCAAGTACAACCATGGTTCTATCTCCATCGACAGGTAGCACGATCTTTTCTAAAGACCGTATTTTTACTCCCACAGATACTGCCATCACCCCCTCCAATTGAAATGGCTGATAAACAAGAAAAGTAATTGAATGTACAAACATTGTAAGATAGACAGGTGCAATGGATAGTAGGGAAGAAAACAGGGCATGATATAATTCACATTTATGTTGTCTAACCAAACAGAATAGCAGGACATAATTTCACATATATGATGGCTAATTAAACAAGATAGCATGACACAATTTCACATGTATGATGGCTAACTAAACAGGATAGAATGACATACTTCGAAATATGATGACTATGTAAACAGGATGACATGATATAACTATACGATGTGTCTATTAAAGTGGTTGGCATGCCATAGATCACAAACATGCCGTCGATGGAAACATGATGGCATGATATAATTCACGGATAGAATGACATAATTCAAAATATGATGACTATGTGAACAGGATGAGATGACATACTATATTATGTCTTTAGAAAATGGGCTGGCATGCCATAATTCAGATACATGCTTTCTATGTAAACATCATGGCATGGTATAATTCAAATATATGATTTATATACTAAGGAAGTGAGCAGAGGGAAATCACATATATGATGTGTCAACTAAGGAGATGTCATTCAATATCATGTATATGATGTAAAAACTAAGCATTGCAATACAACGTATGCATGATATGAGTAATATAACCCTGCCAAGTTTGAGCATACACCTCAGGGGGATAATAGAACTGGTCATCTGCCTCTGAATCCTCCTCTGAAGAGCTATGTGTAACCAGCAAGATATCTGCTTCAGCAGGTAGCATTGTCTCCTCTGAAGACCTTGTTTTCACTCCAGATTTCTCCATCACCAATTCAAATGGCTGATGCACCGGAAGAGCAGTTGAATATACAACCATTGTCGACAAAATCAATGAGAAATACAAAAAAGGATGGCATGATATAATTCACATATATGACGCTTGGCTAAACAACATGGCATTGCATAATTCACACATATAATGCCTTGCAACAAGATAGCATTGCATAATTCACATATATAATGTCTTGCAACAAGATGGCATTGCATAATTCACATATATGGTAATTAGACACTAAACAGGTGGCATTCACACAAAGCATGTCTAAACTAAGCAAATGACATAGCAATGCAAGATACCATACGCACGATATGAGCAACATAACCCTGCCAAGCTAGAGCATGCACCTCGGGGGGGGGGGGGAAATAGGACTGGTCATCTGTCTCTGAATCCTCCTCTGAGGAGCTATCTGTAACTAGCAAGACATGCGCTTCGTCAGATAGCATTGTTTGCTCTGAAGACCTTGTTTACACTCCAAATTTTTCCATGACCGTCCCGAACGACTGATGCACAAGAAGAGTAATTGAATGTACTAAAATTGTTGACAAATTTAACATGTAATAAAAAAATGATGTCATGATATAATTCACATATAAGATGACTGGCTAACCAGGGTGGCATTGCAAAATTCACATATATAATGCCTGGCTAAACAAGATGGCATTGCATGATTCACATATACGTTAAAGAAACTAAACAGTTGGCGTTGACACAAAGCATGTCTAAACTAAGCAGATGACATCTTTGATGTATACAGTAAGCAATGCAAGGCACCATATGCATGATATTACCAACATCAGCATGCCAAGTTAGAGCGAAGACCTCATGGGGTAAATAGGGGTGGTCTTATGCTCTTGAATCCCCCTCAGAACAGTTATCTTCCTCTTGATTACGATCCGAAATGGGTTGAGGGGGGCTGCCTTTGCGCCTATCATGGAGCTACATCTACATGAAATTTTATTGCCACACAAGGCTCGTCGCTTTTGCTCTACATGTTTAGTTCCATTGTGTACAATAACTGACATGCATAGGAATAAAACATAGTGAGATTATGTAAGGAGTGCATGCACAAATCCAGAGTGATGGTAAAAAATTGTGGATAGACCCAAAAATAATGATAGCAGGCAGATAATAGTGTCGGGGGTTGGGTGCGACATATGCCAAAGGATGGCTTTTCATGGTAGGGGCGAGTAGAATGTCGCCGGTGCCTGGAAACGGGATAAGGTGAAGGCATGCACGCCGGCGAATCTTACCCAGCTTCGGGGCTCTCCGTGGAGATAATACCCCTACCGCTGCTCTGTGGGGTCTCCGCATGATCACTATGACAAAGTGTGTACACGTTTGCTCCTTGAGCTGTTTCTTGGAGGTAGGAGAAGACTAGGTTAGCTCTCTCCTTCCTATCTCATCTGGTCTAGTACTAATGGATTCGAACCCTTTGCATGGGTGCCCTGGGGGTTTATATAGGCCCACCCCCCAGGGGTACAATGGTAATCCGGCTGGGCGCGGGCCCAGCCGTCAGTTTCTCCGACCTCCGTCTTTTCCGCCGACTGTTGGGGCCCGCCAACTGGCGGGCCCCGCCGACTGGTCCGGTACGGTGCCAACAGGCCGTGTCCGCCGTTGGCAGGTCTTGCCGGCTGCTGATTACTGTAGCCGTGCTTCTAATGACGCGGGCTTGGTCATGGGGTCATGGCGATAGCCCCGCCGCCTGGCAGGCGATCACTATTGCCACTCCTCGTCACATCTGGTTAATGGCGCATGGGCCCTGGGGGAGGGGCTGGCCGACTCCTGGGGGCCGACCCCCATCCGGGCCGACTGGTGGCGCTCTCGCCGTCTTCTGGACTCCCGCTGACTGGTGGGACCCGCCGTCCCAGGGTCGTACAGACAAGCCGTCATGGGCGCAGGATTCTGCCCACTAGTGCTGATGTCAGGGCCGGCATGGCAACAGTGCCGCGCCGGACAGAGATCTCCGCGGGTACGGCGTACTGTGGCCATGCCTGCCCTTGGAAAGGGGTGGGAGTGGGCTTTACTGTAGCCACTCCCCGCCCCGTCCCTCTTGATGAGGGCGTGGGGTTTGTTGGAGTCGCAGGCCGGCTCCCATGGCCGGCTTCTCTGGAGGTCGCTAGTTAGGAGTCGGCTCATCCTGAAGCCGTCTCCGGGACTCGGCCGCGAGTGGGCAGTCGGTTGCCTTGCCGCAGACTTCTCAGAAGGCGGCTCTTCGTCCTGGGGTCTTGAGGGGCGCAGCCTGCCCCGATGTCTTGAAAGGTTCAGGGACTCGGGTTAGCCTACCCGTGGCCCATTACTCCGACAGTAGTCCCCGAAGCTGATGAGGCGCCGCGGACAATCGGCCGAGGAGCCTCAGCAGTTTCTCTTTCCGGGTGCCCGAGACGTGGATCTTGCTTGACTTCTGCCGGGCCGACTAGAAGGAGTCGGACTCGCTCAACTCTGATTTGAACAATATTTCGAACGCCGCGGCGGGATCCAAGTGGCGTGCTGGCTAAGCTTCCCGGCCGCCGCCCGTGCCGTGCCTGTCACGTGGCAACATGCGGCCGGGCCAGTCTGCCTGCCCACACGCGTGACGGGACAGGCCCGCAGGTGGGGCCCGCCATTATCGCGCCTCGGCGCATGAGCGGATCCGCTGCGGCCCGAGCGGACGGTTGGGATTCCCGTAAAGTTACTGCGCGCAGTAACTTTGGCGTGGAAACGTGGGGGTCGTGGGGTCATGGGCACAGTAAATCCCACGACCGCCCCCCCGGCTTCGCAGCCCATGAGGATATATTAGGGGGGGGAGGGGGGCGCGACAGAGCACGCGCGCCCTTCCTCCACGCTACTCCTTGCTCTTCCTCTTATTCTTCCTCGCACCACCGTGCGCCCAAGCTTTGCCGAACACTGCGGCGATCCGATCACGATGAGCTCTTCCTCCGCCGCCGCGCCTCCCTCGGTGCATTCCGGCACCTGGGACGGCTTAGAGGTCCATGACGACCACATCGAGTTCCTCCTCAAGACTCGTCGGCTTCCCGGCGAGGATTACGTGCGGGTACGCCTTGCACCGAGGGGGGAGATCTCTCCGACGCCGGAGGAGGGCGAGCGGGTTATCTTCCACTCGCACTGCCTGCGCGGCCTGGGGCTGCCGGCGAGCAGCTTCTTCCGCTCCTTTCTAGAGTTCTACGGCCTCCAGCTGCACCACCTCACGCCCAACACGGTGGTGCTGCTGTCGGCCTTCGTTGCCCTGTGCGAAGGCTTCCTCGGAGTCCTCCCCACCATCGAGCTCTGGGGAGAGTTCTTCTACTCCAAGCTCGGCACCCAGGCCGCAGGCGTGCCGGCTCAGTGCGGCGTGTTCATCACCGTGCGAAGGTCGGGGGCCGACAACCCCTTCCCCACCATCAAGCTGATAAAGGCAGTGAAGATGTGGCAGCGATCGTACTTCTATGTGAATAGCGTCTTCGCGAAGGGCGATTGGGTCAATCTGCCGGCTTTCGAAGCCGGCCCGCCGGCTGGGAGGCTGCCCAACTGGTCGTATCGGGCCAAGTCGTAGACGCTTGCGGGAGCCGGCACCGTCATGCGACTCCAAGTGCTCACGCAGCCGGAGGGCTTGACTCGTCCGGATCTGCTGGCCGCCTTTGTGGCGCGCCGAGTTCTCCCGCTCCAAGGTCACCCCCACATGATATGCCAAATGAGCGGGCACCGTGACCCGAGTCGGATGTGCACCAAGGACATGCCTCATGAGGAGGTGGCCTACATGGTGAACTACCTCTCGGACAGCAAGCTCCTGGAGGATTGGCGGTTCGGCAAGGAGCCGTACTCTCGCGCCAACCCCCCGCCCGTAGTGAGTTGCCTTTTTCCTTCTTTCTTTGAATTGCCCTCTTTCTTGCAGAGTTTGTTTTGTCCAACCTGACCAGTCGGCTTTGGTCAGAATCCCCTCCTCCATCCATCAGCCGGCACCGCGGGGCCGGCCCGCGAGTTCCTCGCCGACCGGGCGGAGAGCGACGTCGACGACCCCGATCTGGGGGCGGCGGCTTTGGAAGACGATGCCGAGGGAGGAGGCGGCCCGTGGCTCGGGGCCAGTCTAGAGGACTGGCCTGATGATGATGAGGAGGTCGCCCCCCACCGGCCAGGAGTTAGCCATCCCGGCGCGGGCTCTTCTGCCGCGCCGGGCGCTCCAGGCGGCAGGAAGAAGCGCAGGGCCGTGCCGACCTTGTTCGGCAGTCGGCCGAAGAAGCCCAAGAGTTCGGCTGCAGCGACCAAGCGGGACGAGGCTGCCGCGAAGGCCATCCGCTTCTGCATGGAAGTAAAGAAGCCGCCACTGGTCTCCGCGTGAGTATTCCATCTTAACGCCTTTATTCCTTCTTTGTGGCTTTTGTCTGAGTATTTGCTTGCTTCCCTTGCTTCAGGGCTCCCCTCACTCTTGAGAGGGTCATTGATGAAGCTATGTACCTAGGGTAGGGTCATGGACCTATCCCAACTTCCCTACCCAAGGACATCTCTAGAAGAAATCATCTTTCAATTGACTTGGAGGTGTTCCACTCGACAGGATCGAAGACACTCGACCAAGAAGCAATCACTCGACCAAGATCCAACCACTCGACGGCCAGGAGACCTAAAGTCACTCTGCACGCTAATGGTCGGTCATTAAGTAGCTTTTATGGTCATCATAGCACTTTATTAGGGATGTTACCAGTAACGCCCGACCTTAATGTATCTAAACCCTGCATAACTGGGGGCCGGAGGGGTCCGGCGAACTCTATATAAGCCACCCCCCTCCTCAGTGTAGAGGGTTCGCACCCCTGTAATTCGTACACACATAATCCAGTCGACCGCCTCCGGGCTCCGAGACGTAGGGCTATTACTTCCTCCGAGAAGGGCCTGAACTCGTAAACCTCATGTGCTTACAACTACTCCATAGCTAAGATCTTGCCTCTCCATACCTACCCCCCTACATTACTGTCAGACCTAGAACCACGACAGTTGGCGCCCACCATGGGGCTAGGTGTTTTAGCGATTTGATGGAGGAGTTGCGATCTTTTCCGATCCAAATCATCATGGTTTCTGACGGAGTTTTGGTGGAGGGCCGCGAGATCCGTCTCGGCGCGCTCACGTTCATCGCCAACGACTCCGCTTGGCTTCAGGAGGCTCCGCTCGACGTGGACGCACTCCCTGTCCGTGGGGCAACGCACTTTCACGCGTGCGTCCGCATCGTCCTCTTGCGGCAACCGTCGACCCATTATCGGTCGGCCCCTATGTTGTCCTTCCTCCCTATTTCCCGCTGGCGCAAGCGCTCCAGTCGGTCGAGACTTCAGCGATGGGTGAGACACGTGGTGGCACGCCAGTCGGCCACCCCTCAAGTTGCGGTGATCGAGCCTGACGAATCCCCCTACGGCCTATTTGACCTGTCAACTGGCTCCACAGAGACCGCATCCGAGTGCGACAGCAGTGATCCGGCGGTGGAGGTTCTGATGGTCGATGGACCGCCCGGTCCTCCCGGTTTTCCCCACACCGACGGAGGCGCAGGTGGAGGCGACCCATCGCATCCCCATGAGGAATATCTCCCCGAGCCTCTCACGTCGCTGCAGAGAGAAGAACTTCGTCACCGGAATATGGATGCACTGCACACTCGTATCGTTGGAGAAACCCCCGAGGCTCGTGCCTTGGAGGACGCGCGCTTGGCAAACTTGGCTGAGCGCACTTGACTGGAGAACCTCCAGCGAGCACTCGACGAGCGTGCGCGACAACGAGTTCCAGAATCCAGTCGACATCAACTCTTTCCGCCCCCGCAGGTATATCGAACTCCGATTCAGAATTTAGCAGCTGCAGCCCGTATAGCAGAGTCAATTCAGCCTTCCCAGTCGGAGGCCGACAGAGGCTTGCTGCAGATCAGAGTGTTACTCCGGGCAGCAGGAGACCAGAATTCCGTTGTTTCTCAGTCGCGGAACAGGATTCATAGTAGATCCATTGCTGCAGACACAGTCCAGTCGGCTCATAGCCCAAGATCGCCCCCGAGGCGTGAGGGATGTGGGGACCGGCGTGATCAATACGGGAACCGTGAGCAGTATGATCACCGATTCGATCGTGACGATCTACGTCGAGTGCCCACCCCTCTCCCGAGGAGTGGATCGTATGTGCCTCGACAACAGGATGACAGGCACCCTCATAGTGTTGGGCGAAGGATTCCAATCGATCCCAGGGAACCAGGCTTTGATGCAAGATCCATTCTCGTTCAAGGTTTGATCGACAGGAACAGAGCTCACCGAGAAGGTCGCAACAGAGATGCACCTACCAGCAGCAGAGTACATGTTTCGGGGCCAGAGTGCTTTAGTAGAGCCATCAGGGCCGCTGTGATTCCTCCCAACTTCAGGTTGGCGACTGGAGTCAGTAAGTTCATTGGTGAGTCCAAGCCCGATACTTGGCTTGAAGACTACCGAGTGGCTGTCCAGATTGGCGGTGGCAATGATGAAGTGGCCATAAAGCACCTGCCTCTCATGTTGGAGGGCTCGGCCAGAGCGTGGCTGAATCAGTTAGCACACAACAGCATTTAAACTTGGGAAGATCTCGTCCAAGTGTTTGTCACCACATTTGAAGGAACATGCAAGCGACCGGCAGGGCTAACGGAACTGCGGTCTTGCGTGCAGAAGCCGAATGAAACTTTGAGGGATTACATCCAGAGATGGATCACGTTACATCACACGGTAGAGAATGTGCCTGACCACCAAGCAGTCTGTGCCTTCAAAGAAGGCGTCAAGTATAGAGAACAGAATCTGAAATTCGGTCGAACCGGAGACATGTCTCTGAATCGGATGATGGAGATTGCCACCAAGTACGCTAATGGTGAAGACGAGGATCGACTCCGGAGTGGCAAGCACAAGTCAGTCGCCCAAGAAACCGGAGGAGGAAATTCCAATCGGAAACAGAAGCGGAAAGCCGAGCCAGCTGCTCCTGGGGAAGCCTTGGTCGTAACTCAAGGAAAGTTTAAGGGGAAACCCAAAGGGCCTTGGAACCCCAAGAAAGTCAAGGACCAAGATGGAAATGATGTGTTGGATTTGCCATGTCACATCCACACCAAGAAAGATGAGGAGGGTAACTTCATTTACCTGAAACATACCACTTGACAGTGTCGGCTCTTGATCCAGCAGTTCCAGGGCAAACAACCCAAAGATAAGGAAAAGGAGTCGGACAAAGTTGAGGACAAGGAAGACAGTGATGATGGATACCCCCAGGTCAATTCCACCCTGATGATTTTTGCTGATGTTGAAAGCAAAAGTCGACTGAAAATTATCAACCGTGAGGTGAATATGGTTGCTCCGGCGACACCCAGTTATCTGAAGTGGTCTCAGACTGCCATCACATTTGACCAGTCCGATCACCCAACGCACATTGCCACCCCTGGGAGGCAAGCTTTGGTGGTCGACCCAGTTGTTGAAGGCACTCGACTGACCAAAGTCTTGATGGATGGTGGCAGTGGTTTGAACATACTGTAT
The DNA here is from genome assembly GCF_056163025.1 of Triticum urartu. Taxonomy (NCBI): domain Eukaryota; kingdom Viridiplantae; phylum Streptophyta; class Magnoliopsida; order Poales; family Poaceae; genus Triticum; species Triticum urartu. The sequence continues at coordinate 45,018,844 of NC_141877.1, read as the reverse complement.
GCTGAGACGTTGAAAGGGATGGGCATTCCGATGTCCATATTAAGTACCAGCAACATGAGTTTCCATGGAGTCATTCCTGGGAAGAAGGCTGAGTCACTCGGCCAGATTGCTCTTGATGTGGTTTTCGGTGATTCCAAGAATTACCGCAAAGAAAAGTTGACATTCGAAGTTGTGGATTTCCAGAGTGCTTACCACGCTATTTTGGGCAGGCCAGCTTATGCACGCTTCATGGCTCGACCATGTTATGTGTATCTCAAATTGAAGATGCCTGGTCCCAAAGGTGTGATTACTGTTACGGGCAATCGGAAGAAAGCAGAAGAGTGTTTTCAGAAAGGCTCAAAGATCGCCGATGCTCAGATGGCAGTGGTGGAGTTGCAGTAGTACCAGAAGACCGTAGACCCGAGTGACTTGTTGCGAGCCAAGAAGCCCGCTACAGAATCAACTTTTCAGTCGTCTGGTGAAACGAAGCCGGTTCACATTCACCCGACCGATCCCAGTGCTGCTCTGACTCATATCTCAACAACACTCGACTCCAAATAGGAAGAAGCGCTCATCCAGTTCCTCCATGAGAACTGGGACATCTTCGCATGGAAGCCTTCTGACATGTCGGGTGTTCCCAGGGGGCTGGCTGAGCACTGCCTACGAGTTGACTCAAAAGTGAAACCTGTCAAAGAACATCTCCGACGGTCCACCGTCCAGAAGAGAAAAGCTATTGGTGAGGAGGTGGCTCGGCTCTTAGCAGCAGAGTTCATCCGAGAGATTTATCACTCTGAGTGGCTCGCCAACGTTGTCATGGTCCCCAAGAAGGACAAGTCACTTCGCATGTGCATTGACTTTAAACATATCAATCGGGCCTACCCGAAAGATCATTTTCCTCTCCCCTGCATCGACCAGATTGTCGACTCGACTGCGGGATGTGAGCGACTGTCTTTTTTAGACGCCTATTCCGGGTACCATCAGATCCGTCTGTATGGGCCTGACGAGATCAAAACAGCTTTCATCACTCCATTCGGGTGCTTCTGTTATGTTACCATGCCATTCGGCCTCAAGAATGCCGGAGCCACATTCATGAGGATGATTCAGAATTGTTTGCTCAGTCAAATCAGTCGGAATGTGGAAGCATACATGGATGATATTGTGGTCAAGTCACGGAAGGGTTCCGACCTGCTGACTGACCTTGCTGAAACCTTTGCCAACCTCAGGAGGTATGATATCAAGCTTAATCCATCAAAGTGCACATTCGGAGTTCCTGGCGGAAAGTTACTCGGTTTTCTCGTTTCCGAATGGGGAATCGACGCCAATCCAGAAAAAGTCGGTACTATACTCCGAATGAAAAGTCCTGTGCGAGTGCACGACGTCCAGTAGCTTACTGGTTGCTTGGCCGCTTTAAGTCGATTCATCTCTCGTCTCGGTGAAAAGGCATTGCCTCTTTACCGATTGATGAAGAAGTCAGACAAGTTCCAGTGGACTCCTGAAGCTGATGCAGCGTTTGCAGAGCTCAAAGCTCTGCTCTCCACCCAACTGGTGCTTGTTGCCCAAATCAGCAAAGAGCCTTTGCTGCTTTACATCGCAGCCACGGGACAAGTCGTCAGTACGGTACTTACGGTCGAGCGGGAAGAAGAAGGAAAAGCCTTCAAAGTTCAGCACCCAGTATATTATATTTCTGAAGTTTTGACCCCGTTGAAGCAAAGATATCCTCATTATCAGAAGCTTGTATATGGGATTTATATGACCACAAAGAAGGTTGCTCACTACTTCTTTGATCATTCCATTACAGTCGTCAGCGACGCTCCATTGTCAGAGATCCTGCATAATAGAGATGCAACTGGTCGAGTGGCAAAATGGGCGATTGAACTCCTTCCTCTAGATATCAAGTTTGAGGCAAAGAAAGCTATCAAGTCCTAGGCAATAGCAGATTTCGTCGCTGAGTGGATTAAACAGCAACTGCCGACTCAGGTTCACTCGGAGCATTGGACCATGTTCTTCAACGGTTCCAAAATGCCGAATGGTTCCGGTGCCGGGGTAGTATTGGTCTCCCCCCCGAGGAGATAAGCTCAGATATGTTCTTCAAATCCACTTTGATTCCTCCAATAACGAGGCAGAATATGAAGCACTTTTATATGGGTTGCACATGGCCATTTCACTCGGCGTCCATCGCCTCATGGTCTATGGCGACTCAGATTTGGTGGTTAATCAGGTGATTAAGGAGTGGGACGTCAGAAGTCCAGCCATGACTGGTTATTGCAATGCAGTGAGAAAGCTGGAGAAGAAATTCGAGGGGTTAGAACTTCATCACATACCCCGACTGAAAAATCAAGCAGCTGATGATTTGGCGAAAATAGGTTTCAAAAGAGAAGCCATTCCCAGCAATGTGTTTTTGGAACACATCCACACACCATCAGTTCAGGAGGATCCCTTCACTGAAGAAGCCCCGCAACCAAAAAGTGCCATGGATCCGACTGAAGTTGAAGTTCCAGCTGTGGTTGACCTGATCATGGAAGTTTTAGTCATCACTCCTGACTGGACAATACCGTACATCGCGTACATCCTAAGGAAAGAACGCCCAGAGGACGAAGAAGAGGCTCGACAGATCGTCCGTCGATCCAAGGCCTTTATAGTCATAAAGGGACAGTTGTATAGAGAAAGCGCGACTGGAGTCAGTCAGAAGTGTATAACACCAGAAGAAGGTCAGATGATCCTTGATGATATCCACTCGGGGACCTGTGGTCATCATGCATCCTCTCGGACCATTGTGGCTAAAGCATATCGAGCGGGATTCTACTGGCCAAGAGCGAATGAAATGGCGAAAGAGATAGTCGACAAATGTGAAGGATGTCAGTTTTACTCCAATATGTCGCACAAGCCCGCGTCAGCCCTGAAAACCATCCCACTCGTCTGGCCCTTCGCCGTTTGGGGATTGGACATGGTTGGACCACTGAGAACGGGCAGGAGCGGCTTCACTCATGTGCTAGTAGCAGTCGACAAGTTCACCAAATGGATTGAAGCTAAGCCTATCAAGAATCTTGATGCTTGCACTGCTATCAGTTTCATCAGAGAGTTGATATTCAGATATGGAGTTCCGCACAGCATCATCACTAACAATGGGTCAAACTTCAATTCCGACAAATTCAGAGCCTTTTGCGCCTCTCAGGGCACACGAGTCGACTACGCTTCGGTCGCTCACCCCCAGTCGAATGGACAAGTGGAAAGAGCAAATGGCTTAATTCTCAAAGGACTGAAACCCCGAATGATGCGCGATCTCAAGCACGCAGCAGGTGCATGGGTCGACGAGCTTCCATCAGTTCTTTGGGGATTGAGGACAACCCCGAACCGATCGATCGGAAGAACCCCATTCTTTCTGGTCTATGGAGCCGAAGCAATTTTGCCGAGTGACATGCTTCACAACGCACCTCGAGTCGAGCTCTACTCTGAAGATGAAGCAGAACAAGCCCGACAGGACGCAGTCGACCTCCTGGAAGAAGAAAGAGAAATGGCCATGATCCGATCGACCATCTATCAGCAAGACTTGCGTCGATTCCATGCCAGAAATGTGAAGAGTCGAGCCTTCCAAGAAGGAGACTTGGTCCTCCGAGTGGATCAACAGAAACCACACAAACTCGCTCCTACATGGGAAGGTCCCTTCATTGTCACCAGAGTCCTCCACAATGGAGCGTACCACCTTTATAATGTCGATCGCCAGATTGATGAGCCACGAGCCTGGAATGCGGAGCTGCTCCGCCCCTTTTATACTTGAATTCTCACTCGGATGAGATGTAATAAGAAAAACTTCTGTAGTTTATTTATCAAAGACAAGAGCGTTATAATTTTCCCAGTGATTGTTATTGTTTTTGTTTGCGTGGGAAATCCCCCAGCGGGTGGCTTAGCTGCGAATCCGTTTCGCCTAAGTTTGTAAAAATAATTTCCTATCGAGTGTTGAGCCAGCCTCTCACTCGGGGGCTTAGCTGCGAACCCGTTTCGCCTAGGTGTTTGAAAATCCTACCGAGTGGTGAGCCAGCCTCCCACTTGGGGGCTTAGCTGCAGTCCAGTACTCGCCTAAGTATTTGAAAATCCTACCGAGTGGTGAGCAACCCTCCCACTTGGGGGCTTAGCTGCAGTCCAGTACTCGCCTAAGTATTTGAAAATCCTACCGAGTGGTGAGCGACCCTCCCACTCGGGGGCTTAGCTGCAGTCCAGTACTCGCCTAAGTATTTGAAAATCCTACCGAGTGGTGAGAGACGCTCCCACTCGGGGGCTTAGCTGCAGTCTAGTCCTCGCCTAAGTATTTGAAAATCCTACGGAGTGGTGAGCGACCCTCCCACTCGGGGGCTTAGCTGCAGTACAGTACTCGCCTAAGTATTTGAAAATCCTACCGAGTGGTGAGCGACCCTCCCAATCGGGGGCTTAGCTCCAGTCCAGTACTCGCCTAAGTATTTGAAAATCCTACCGAGTGGTGAGCGACCCTCCCACTCGGGGGCTTAGCTACAGTCCAGTACTCGCCCAAGTATTTGAAAATCCTACCGAGTGGTGAGCGACCCTCCCACTCAGGGGCTTAGCTGCAGTCCAGTACTCGCCTAAGTTTGAAAAATCCTACCGAGTGGTGAGTGACCCTCCCACTCGGGGGCTTAGCTGCAGTCCAGTACTTGCCTAAGTATTTGAAAATCCTATCGAGTGGTGAGCGACCCTCCCACTCGGGGGCTTAGCTGCAGTCCGGTACTCGCCTAAGTTTGAAAAATCCTACCGAGTGGAGAGCGACCCTCCCACTCGGGGGCTTAGCTGCAGTCCAGTACTCGCCTAAGTATTTGAAAATCCTACTGAGTGGTGAGCCAGCCTCCCACTCGGGGGCTTAGCTGCGGTCCAGTACTCGCCTAAGTTTGAAAAATCCTACCGAGTGGAGAGCGACCCTCCCACTCGGGGGCTTAGCTGCAGTACAGTACTCGCCTAAGTACGAAACACATCCCAATCCGCAAGGACGACGAGGTGCAGGTCGACTGCCACCTTCTCCTTGGGAGCTTTGCCACAAATACAACGTGCGCTCCATCTCAATCCACAAGGGCGACGAGGTGCAGGTCGACTGCCACCTTCTCCTTGGGAGCTTCGCCACAAATACAACATGCGCTCCATCCCACTCCGCAAGGACGACGAGGTGCAGGTCGACTGCCACCTTCTCCTTGGGACTTCGCCACAAATACAATGTGCGCTCCATCGCCGACCCGCAAGGATGATGCGGTGCAGGTCGACTGCTACCTTCTCCTTCGAAGCTGCGCCACAAATACAAAAGTTGTCTCGAGTGAAGAACGAGTTCCACTCGACGGAGGATTCATGAAGATATTCAACGATAAACCAAGTTCAGATAAATTCTAAAGGTTCCAGACCACAGATCAATGTGCTCGGGCATTCAGCCCGAAAGAGTTTAACGGTTACAAAAACCACTCGGCATTCTGAGGCTAATTTAAGGCGGGGCATAAAAGTTTGTTCACTCCACAGGAGGGGGATGGGCAGGCTCGACGAACTCGTCCAGGTCGACGCCGTCGGCGATCCGAGTGGCTGCAGCAATAAAAGTCTCCATAAAAGATCGGAAGTCATGCCTCTGGGTGTTGGCGACCTTGATTGCTGCCAGCTTGTCTTGTCGCACCTCCTTGCAGTGGACACGAACCAAAGACAGAGCCACATCAGCACCACACCGGGCAGAAGATTTCTTCCACTCCTGCACTCGATCAGGGATTTCGTTAAGTCGAGTCATCAGGGACTCAAGATCATTTTGGAGCGTGGCCTCTGGCCAAAGTGTCGTGTCGATCCGTGACGTGGCGACCTTCAGTCGAGCCAAGTAGTCCACAACACCGTCGATGCGGGATTCCAGTCGGAGCAGATTCATGGCAGTTTCATCTTTCACGAGAGAATTGATTGGGTCCAAACCTGGCTCAATCCGCCCAGTCTCCTCCTTGAAGTTCTGGCAAAACTCTGCATTCACGATCAAAGGATAAGTCAATTTTCGTCTGATGAGTCGACAAAAAAACATCAATAGGAACAAAATGAAGGAAATATGCCCTAGAGGCAATAATAAAGTTATTATTTATTTCCTTATATCATGACAAAATGTTTATTATTCATGCTAGAATTATATTAACCGGAAACATAATACATGTATGAATACATAGACAAACAGAGTGTCACTAGTATGCCTCTACTTGACTAGCTCGTTAATCAAAGATGGTTATGTTTCCTAACCATGGACAAAGAGTTGTTATTTGATTAACGGGATCACATCATTAGTTGAATGATCTGATTGACATGACCCATTCCATTAGCTTAGCACCCGATCGTTTAGTATGTTGCTATTGCTTTCTTCATGACTTATACATGTTCCTATGACTATGAGATTATGCAACTCCCGTTTGCCGGAGGAACACTTTGTGTGCTACCAAACGTCACAACGTAACTGGGTGATTATAAAGGAGCTCTACAGGTGTCTCCAAAGGTACATGTTGGGTTGGCGTATTTCGAGATTAGGATTTTTCACTCCGAATGTCGGAGAGGTATCTCTGGGCCCTCTCGGTAATGCACATCACTTAAGCCTTGCAAGCATTGCAACTAATGAGTTAGTTGTGGGATGACGTATTACGGAACGAGTAAAGAGACTTGCTGGTAACGAGATTGAACTAGGTATTGGATACCGACGATCGAATCTCAGGCAAGTAACATACCGATGACAAAGGGAACAACGTATGTTGTTATGCGGTCTGACCGATAAAGATCTTCGTAGAATATGTAGGAGCCAATATGGGCATCCAGGTCCCGCTATTGGTTATTAACTGGAGACGTGTCTCGGTCATGTCTACATTGTTCTCGAACCGTAGGGTCCGCACGCTTAAGGTTTCAATGACAGTTATATTATGAGTTTATGAGTTTTGATGTACCGAAGGAGTTCGGAGTCCCGGATGAGATCGGGGACATGACGAGGAGTCTCGAAATGGTCGAGACGTAAAGATCGATATATTGGACGACTATATTCGGACATCGGAAAGGTTCCGAGTGATTCGGGTATTTTTCGGAGTACCGGGGAGTTACGGGAATACGGGGGGAGAAGTATTGGGCCTTATTGGGCCATACGGGAAAGAGAGAGGGGCTGCCTATGGCAGGCCGCGCGCCCCCCCAAGGCCTAGTCCGAATTGGACTAAGGGGAGGGTCTGCGCCCCCTCCTTCCTTCCCTTCTCCCTTACCCTTCCTTGTCTCCTACTCCTACTACATGGAAGGACTCCTAGTTGGACTAGGAAAGGGGGAATCCTACTCCCGGTGGGAGTAGGACTCCCCTAGGGCGCGCCATAGAGAGGGCCGGCCCTCCCCTCCTCCACTCCTTTATATACGGGGGCAGGGGACACCCCATAGACACACAAGTTGATCTTCGTGATCGTTCCTTAGCCGTGTGCGGTGCCCCCCTCCACGATATTACACCTCGGTCATATTGTAGCGGTGCTTAGGCGAAGCCCTGCGACGGTTGAACATCAAGATCGTCACCACGCCGTCGTGCTGACGGAACTCCTCCCCGAAGCTTTGCTGGATCGGAGCCCGGGGAGCGTCATCGAGCTGAACGTGTGCCAAGAACTCGGAGGTGCCGGAGTAACGGTGCTTGGATCGGTTGGACCAGGAAGACGTATGACTACTTCCTCTACGTTGCGTCAACGCTTCTGCTTCGGTCTATGAGGGTATGTAGACAACACTCTCCCATCTCGTTGCTATGCATCACCATGATCTTGCGTGTGCGTAGGAATTTTTTTGAAATTACTACGTTCCCCAACAGTGGCATCCGAGCCTAGGTTTTTATGGTTTGATGTTATATGCACGAGTAGAACACAAGTGAGTTGTGGGCGATATAAGTCATACTGCTTACCAGCATGTCATACTTTGGTTCGGCGGTATTGTTGGATGAAGCAACCCGGACCGACATTACGGGTACGCTTACGCGAGACTGGTTCTACCGCCGTGCTTTGCACACAGGTGGCTAGCGGGTGTCAGTTTCTCCAACTTTAGTTGAACTGAGTGTGGCTACGCCCGGTCCTTGCGAAGGTTAAAACAGCACCAACTTGACAAACTATCGTTGTGGTTTTGATGCGTAGGTAAGATTGGTTCTTGCTTAAGCCCGTAGCAGCCACGTAAAACTTGCAACAACAAAGTAGAGGGCGTCTAACTTGTTTTTGCAGGGCATGTTGTGATGTGATATGGTCAAAACGTGATGAGATATAAGTTGTTGTATGAGATGATCATGTTTTGTTGAAGTTATCGGCAACTGGCAAAAGCCTTATGGTTGTCTCTTTATTGCATAAGATGCAAGCGCCAAATAATTGCTTTACTTTATCGCTATGCGATAGCAATAGTTGCAAGAGCAATAGTTGGCGAGACGACCATGTGACGACATATTGATATAGATCAAGATGATGGAGATCATGGTGTCATGCCGGTGACGATGGAAATCATGACGATGCTTTGGAGATGGAGATCAAAGGCACAAGATGATGATGGCCATATCATGTCACATATTTTGATTGCATGTGATGTTTATCTTTTATGCATCTTATCTTGATTTGATTGACGGTAGCATTATAAGATGATTCCTCACCAAATTTCAAGATAAAAGTGTTCTCCCTGAGTATGCACCGTTGCCAAAGTTCGTCGTGCCCAGACACCACATGATGATCGGGTGTGATAAGCTCTACGTCCATCTACAACGGGTGCAAGCCAGTTTTGCACATGCAGAATACTCAGGTTAAACTTGACGAGCCTAGATATGCAGATATGGCCTCGGAACACTGAGACCGAAAGGTCGAGCGTGAATCATATAGTAGATATGATCAACATAGTGATGTTCACCATTGAAAGCTACTCCATTTCACATGATGATCGGTTATGGTTTAGTTGATTTGGATCACGTGATCACTTAGAGGATTAGAGGGATGTCTATCTAAGTGGGAGTTCTTAAGTAATATGATTAATTGAACTTTAATTTATCATGAACTTGGTCCTGGTAGTATTAGCATATCTATGTTGTAGATCAATAGCTCGCGTTGTTGCTTTCATATGTTTATTTTGATATGTTCCTAGAGAAAAATTGTGTTGAAAGATGTTGGTAGCAATGATGTGGATTGGATCTGTGATCTGAGGTTTATCCTCATTGCTGCATAGAAGAATTATGTCCTTGATGCACCGCTAGGTGACAGACCTATTGCAGAAGCAGATGCAGACGTTATGAACGTTTGGCTAGCTCAATATGATGACTACTTGATAGTTTAGTGCACCATGCTTAACGACTTAGAATCGGGATTTCAAAGACGTTTTGAACGTCATGGACCATATGAGATGTTCCAGGAGTTGAAGTTAATATTTCAAGCAAATACCCGAGTTGAGAAATATGAAGTCTCCAACAAGTTCTATAGCTAAAAGATGGAGGAGAATAGCTCAAGCAGTGAGCATGTGCTCAGATTGTCTGGGTACTACAATCACTTGAATCAAGTGGGAGTTAATCTTCCAGATAAAATAGTGATTGACAGAATTCTCTAGTCACCATCACCAAGTTAGTAGAACTTCGTGATGAACTATAATATGCAAGGGATAACGGAAACAATTCCCAAGCTCTTCCTGATGCTGAAATTGACGAAGGTAGAAATCAAGAAAAACATCAAGTGTTGATGGTTAACAAGACCACTAGTTTCAAGAAAAGGGCAAAGGGAAGAAGGGGAACTTCAAGAAGAACAGCAAGCAAGTTGCTGCTCAAGTGAAGTAGCCCAAGTCTGGTTCTAAGCCCGAGACTAAGTGCTTCTACTGCAAAGGGACTGGTCACTGGAAGCAGAACTGCCCCAAGTATTTGGCGGATAAGAAGGATGGCAAAGTGAACAAAAGTATATTTGATATACATGTTATTGATGTGTACTTTACTAGTGTTTATAGAAACCCCTCAGTATTTGATACTGGATCATTTGCTAAGAGTAGTAACTCGAAACAGGAGTTGCAGAATAAACAGAGACTAGTTAAGGGTGAAGTGACGATGTGTGTTGGAAGTAGTTCCAAGATTGATATGATCATCATCGCACACTCCCCTATACTTTCGGGATTAGTGTTGAACCTAAATAAGTGTTATTTGGTTTTTGCGTTGAGCATGAATATGATTTGATCATGTTTATTGCAATACGGTTATTCATTAAAGTCAGAGAATAATTGTTGTTTTGTTTACATGAATAAAACCTTCGATGGTCATACACCCAATGAAACAAGTTCGTTGGATCTCGATCGTAGTGATACACATATTCATAATATTGAAACCAAAAGATGCAAAGTTAATAATGATAGTGCAACTTATTTGTGGCACTGCCGTTTAAGTCATATTGGTGTAAAGCGCATGAAGAAACTACATGCTGATGGGCTTTTGGAATCACTTGATTATGAATCACTTGATGCTTGCGAACCATGCCTTATGGGCAATATGACTAAAACGCCGTTCTCCGGAACAATGAAGCAAGCAACAGATTTGTTGGAAATCATACATACTGATGTATGTGGTCCGATGAATATTAAGGCTTGCAGCAGGTATCATTATTTTCTGACCTTCACAGATGATTTGAGCAGATATGGGGATATCTACTTGATGAAACATAAGTATGAAACGTTTGAACAGTTCAAAGAATTTCAGAGTGAAGTGGAAAATCATCGTGACAAGAAAATAAAAGTTTCTACGATATGATCGCAGAGGTAAAATATTTGAGTTACGAGTTTGGCCTTCAATTAAAACAATGTGAAATAGTTTCACTACTCACGCCACCTGGAACACCATAGTGTAATGGTGTGTCCGAACGTCATAACCGTACTTTATTAGATATAGTGCGATCTATGATGTCTCTTACCGATCTACCACTATCGTTTTGGGGTTATGCATTAGAGACAGCTGCATTCATGTTAAATAGGGCACCATCTAAATCCGTTGAGACGACACCGTGTGAACTATGGTTTGGCAAGAAACCTAAGCTATCGTTTCTTAAAGTTTGGAGTTGCGATGCTTATGTGAAAAAGTTTCATCTCGATAAGCTCAAACTCAAATCGGAGAAATATGTCTTCATAGGATACCTAAAGGAGACAGTTGGGTACACCTTCTATCACAGATCCGAAGGCAAGACATTTGTTGCTAAGAATGGATCCTTTCTAGAGAAGGAGTTTCTCTTGAAAGAAGTGAGTGGGAGGAAAGTAGAAAAACTTGATAAGGTAATTGTACCTTCTCCCTTATTGGAAAGTAGTTCATCACAGAAATCTGTTCTTGTGACTACTACACCAATTAGTGAGGAAGCTAAATGATGATGATCATGTAACTTCAGATCAAGTTACTACCGAATCTTGTAGGTAAAACAGAGTGAGATCCGCACCAGAGTGGTACGGTAATCCTGTTCTGGAAGTCATGTTACTAGACCATGACGAACTTGCGAACTATGAGGAAGCGATGATGAGCCCAGATTCTGCGAAATGGTTTGAGGCCATGAAATCTGAGATATGATCCATGTATGAGAACAAAGTATGGACTTTGATGGATTTGCCCGATGATCGACAAGACATAGAAAATAAATGGATCTTCAAGAGGAAGACGGACGCTGATAGTAGTGTTACTATCTACAAAGCTAGAATTGTCGCAAAAGGTTTTCGACAAGTTCAAAGTGTTGACTACAATGAGATTTTCTCACTCGTATCGATGCTTAAAGTCTGTCCGAATCATGTTAGCAATTGCCGCATTTTATGAAATCTGGCAAATGGATAACAAAACTGCAATCCTTAATGGATTTCTTGAAGAAGAGTTGTATATGATGCAGCCAGAAGGTTTTGTCAATCCTAAAGGTGCTAACAAAATATGTAAGCTCCAGCGATCCATCTATGGACGGGTGCAAGAATCTCGGAGTTGGAATATACGCCTTGATGAGTTGATCAAAGCATATAGTTTTATACAGACTTGCGGTGAAGCCTGTATTTACAAGAAAGTGAGTGGGAGCACTACAACATTTCTGATAAGTATATGTATGACATATTGTTGATCAGAAATAATGTAGAATTATTCTGTAAAGCACAAAGGAGTGTTTGAAAGGAGTTTTTTTTTCAAAGAAAGACCTCGGTGAAGCTGCTTACATATTGAGCATCAAGATCTATAGAGATAGATCAAGACGCTTGATAAGTTTTTTCAATGAGTACATACCTTGACAAGATTTTGAAGTAAGTTCAAAATGGAACAGTCAAAGAAAGAGTTCTTGCCTGTGTTACAAGGTGTGAAATTGAGTAAGACTCAAAGCCCGACCACGGCAGAAGATAGAAAGAGAATGGAAGTCATTCCCTATGCCTCAGCCATAGGTTCTATAAAGTATGCCATGCTATGTACCAGACCTATTGTATACCCTACACTGATTTTGACAAGGGAGTACAATAGTGATCTAGGAGTAGATCACTGGACAGCGGTCAAAATTATCCTTAGTGGAATAAGGATATGTTTCTCGATTATGGAGGTGACAAAAGGTTCGTCGTAAAAGGGTTACGTCGATACAAGTTTTGGCACTCATCCGGATGTCTCTAAGTCTTCATCTGGATACATATTAAAAGTGGGAGCAATTAGCTAGAGTTGCTCCATGCAGAGCATTGTTGACATAGAAATTTGCAAAATACATGCGGATCTGAATGTGGCAGACCCGTTGACTAAACTTCTCTCACAAGCAAAACATGATCACTTTTCGGGTCTTAATCACATAGCGATGTGAACTAGATTATTGAATCTAGTAAACCCTTTGGGTGTTAGTCACATGGAGATGTGAACCAATCACATAAAGATGTGAACTATTGATGTTAAATCACATGGCGATGTGATCTAGATTATTGACTCTAGTGCAAGTGGGAGACTGAAGGAAATATGCCCTAGAGGCAATAATAAAGTTATTATTTATTTCCTTATATCGTGATAAATGTTTATTATTCATGCTAGAATTGTATTAACCGGAAACATAATACATTTGTGAATACATAGACAAACAGAGTGTCACTAGTATGCCTCTACTTGACTAGCTCGTTAATCGAAGATGGTTATGTTTCCTAACCATGGACAAAGAGTTGTTATTTGATTAACGGGATCACATCATTAGTTGAATGATCTGATTGACATGACCCATTCCATTAGCTTAGCACCCGATCGTTTAGTATGTTGCTATTGCTTTCTTCATGACTTATACATGTTCCTATGACTATGAGATTATGCAACTCCCGTTTGCCGGAGGAACACTTTGTGTGCTACCAAACATCACAACGTAACTGGATGATTATAAAGGATCTCTACAGGTGTCTCCAAAGGTACATGTTGGGTTGGCGTATTTCGAGATTAGGATTTTTCACTCCGAATGTCGGAGAGGTATCTCTGGGCCCTCTCGGTAATGCACATCACTTAAGCCTTGCAAGCATTGCAACTAATGAGTTAGTTGCGGGATGATGTATTACGGAACGAGTAAAGAGACTTGCTGGTAATGAGATTGAACTAGGTATTGGATACCGACGATCGAATCTCAGGCAAGTAACATACCGATGACAAAGGGAACAACGTATCTTGTTATGCGGTCTGACCGATAAAGATCTTCATAGAATATGTAGGAGCCAATATGGGCATCCAGGTCCCGCTATTGGTTATTGACCGGAGACGTGTCTCGGTCATGTCTACATTGTTCTCGAACCGTAGGGTCCGCACGCTTAAGGTTTCGATGACAGTTATATTTCTCGAACCGTAGGGTCCACATGCTTAAGGTTTCGATGACAGTTATATTATGAGTTTATGAGTTTTGATGTACCGAAGGAGTTAGGAGTCCCGGATGAGATTGGGGACATGACGAGGAGTCTTGAAATGGTCGAGACGTAAATATCGAAATATTGGACGACTATATTCGGACATCGGAAAGGTTTCGAGTGATTCGGGTATTTTTCGGAGTACCGGGGAGTTACGGGAATACGGGGGGAGAAGTATTGGGCCTTATTGGGCCATATGGGAAAGAGAGAGGGGCTGCCTAGGGCAGGCCGCGCCCCCCCAAGGCCTAGTCCGAATTGGACTAAGGGGAGGGGCTGCGCCCCCTCCTTCCTTCCCTTCTCCCTTCCCCTTCCTTGTCTCCTACTCCTACTACATGGAAGGACTCCTAGTTGGACTAGGAAAGGGGGAATCCTACTCCCGGTGGGAGTAGGACTCCCGTAGGGCGCGCCATAGAGAGGGCCGGCCCTCCCCTCCTTCACTCCTTTATATACGGGGGCAGGGGACACCCCATAGACACACAAGTTGATCTTCGTGATCGTTCCTTAGCCGTGTGCGGTGCCCCCCTCCATGATATTACACCTCGGTCATATTGTAGCGTTGCTTAGGCGAAGCCCTGCGACGGTTGAACATCAAGATCGTCACCACGCCGTCGTGCTGACGGAACTCCTCCCCGAAGCTTTGCTGGATCGGAGCCCGGGGAGCGTCATCGAGCTGAACGTGTGCCAAGAACTCGGAGGTGCCGGAGTAACGGTGCTTGGATCAGTTGGACCAGGAAGACGTACAACTACTTCATCTACGTTGCGTCAACGCTTCCGCTTCGGTCTATGAGGGTACGTAGACATCACTCTCCCATTTCGTTGCTATGCATCACCATGATCTTGCGTGTGCGTAGGATTTTTTTTGAAATTACTACGTTCCCCAACACAAAATGTATACCTTCAAGCTTGATGAACAACTTCTTGTCAAGGCTCCTTAGATAGCTCTCCAGATCGTCCCTCCTGCGAGCGATGCCTTCTGTCTTCTCATACAGGTTGAGATTGTCCTTCTTCAAGCGCGTGCACTCCTTGTTGGCTTCGTTCAGAGCAGATTTCATCTTGGTGTTCTGTTCCTCCAATTGGCCGACCGAAGCCAGTTTCTGTTCAGCTAGAGCGGTTCTGTCGTCAGCTTCCTTTTGAGCAGCAGCCAAATCCTGATCCTTCTTCGCCAGAGCTTCTCTCAGTTTTTCTGCAAAGAAATGGTGCTTGATTCAGAAAGAGCAGAAGGGTACTCAAGCCTAAGACAAACCAGTCGACAAGCTCGTCTTACCATTGGCGTCGTCCTTGGCCTTTTGTAGCTCTGTCTTGGCCAATTCCAAGTCAAGGTTTAGTTGGATCTGCTGTTTCTCCAAGTCAGCAAAGCGAGCTCCACGATCACAAGATTTCTGCAATCAGGGAGGAGAAGTTATTTTACAGCGAAAAACGACAAAGACAATTAAATACTAAGACTATGGTCGACTGCCCGTAGTCCACCATAGTCTCGGGGACTACACCCAGTGGGTGCACTTTGCGTGCCCCCACCGGTTCTGATCCCACTTGACCGGCCCGCCAGAGTCGAGTGCAGGGAGTAAAAAAAAGAGAGAGAAAGAAGAACTCAGACCACAGTCGACTGCCAGCAGTCGACCGCGGTCTCGGGGACTACACCCAGTGGGTGCACTTGGCGTGCCCCCACCGGTTCTGATCCCACTCGCCCAGACCGAGTAGAAGAGACAAACTACCGGTTCGGTTTACACTCGACGCGGCCAGACCAGATAGAGTGAAAGAATCAAAATACAAAGACTACAGTCGACTGCCAGCAGTCCACCGTAGTCTCGGGGACTACACCCAGTGGGTGCACTCAGCGTGCCCCCACTAGTTCAAAAATTCAATCAACGCACCTAGTGGGTGTACAGATGCAAAGATTTTCGGAAAGAGAGTCTTCAGATAGCATATCCTAATAGAACAAGCGGTGACCAGCTAACCTGAATGTTGCTTTGGAGAGCCGAGCTGGCGTCGTAGGCGGCCTGACTGGCGTCCGCACCATCTTCATCTTCTCCATCATAATGCCCGCCTGGCGTATGGCTTCCTTGGCAGCATTCACTTCGTCCTCTGGGACATGATGGGTTGCAAAAACTGAAGGTGGGTCGGCAGGGGCCTGAGCAATCGACGAAGAAGGCAAGGCACTCGACAATGGTACGGCGAAGGTAACAGAACCCCTATTGGCATCACCAGCGTCCTAAACGACTGGTTCCTCCCTCGGCGTCGACTGTGGCACCTTGCTTGCAGGAGCTTGCCTATTTTTCCTCGTCAAAGGCCTCTCAGGCTCTTCATCATCATCATCGGGGAGGTCAATAATGTTAGGAGCTGTTCAAAGATCAATCGCCAAAATCACATCACCCAATGGTACACATTGCAGTTGAGTCGACCAAATAAAGACAGAATGTCAGAAATCATACCGAGATTGGAAGTGACCG
Source organism: Triticum urartu (assembly GCF_056163025.1). NCBI lineage: Eukaryota > Viridiplantae > Streptophyta > Magnoliopsida > Poales > Poaceae > Triticum > Triticum urartu. Next base: position 45,002,564 of record NC_141877.1, on the reverse strand, counting down.
CATCCTCCATTACCTCATCCTCATCCCTGTAAGCTAAGGTCCCAGAAGTAGCAGCGCTGCCAGTTCCAAAGTTCGTCTGGTTAAATCAAGAAAAAACAAACAGCACGGGGCGTCGAGTGAATACAAAGGGAGACACTCACGCAGAAGCGACGGGGATGTCAATCTTAATCTTTGGCAACGCCTTCCGAGGCTTCTGCGCTGCAACTTTGGGATGCTTTGACGCTTTTTCAGTTGGGGTTGGTGAAGAGGTCAGAGGACGCTTTGAAGACTGACCAGCCTGAGCAATCGCCTTTTCACGGGCGCTCGGTCGTTCTTGGTCAAGCTTGGATCGCATCTCCCTGCGAGAAGGCGACTCGACTTCTTCTTCGTCACTTGGGTCGTCGCTTTCTTCGTCCCCTTCACCGTCAGAATACCATTCGCCACTGTCGCCGCTGCTCGCCTCTCCTTCCAGGTCTTGCTCTTGCTCTTCGTTGGGCATTGAATACATTTCGATAAGGGCTTGAAAGAAAGCAGGAAGAATAAAGTCAGTCGACGCAGTATAGACAGCCGCGCGAGTGAATTCAGATTACAATCAAAAGCTCAAAATCGGAACTTTTCTGGTTCATGGGACTGGTCGAATGGAGGAACTCTCCTGGCTCCCCTGGGGTTGTCCTAGTTTCCGGTGATGCCCGACAGCCACTTCTCCAGTGTGTCGTCATCGACCTCCTCCGGGTGAATCCGAGTGGTGTCGTCAAGACCCGAATACATCCACATCGGATGGTCTCGGGCTTGAAGAGGCTGTATGCGCCGCCGAAGGAAAACCTCCAAGAGATCCATACCGGTGACCCCGTCACGGATAAGCTGGACCACTCGATTGACCAGCACCCTAACCTGCGCCTTCTCCTCCGGGAGCACCTTCAAAGAGGAGGGTTTCCTCACTCGGTCCATGGTAAAAGGAGGGAGGCCAGTCGACTGCCCTGGCGTCGGCTGGTCTATGCAGTAAAACCAGGTCGACTGCCATCCGCGAACCGAGTCGGGAAGAATCATGGCTGGATAGGAACTTTTCCCTCTCATCTGAACACCAAGACCCCCGCACATCTGAATCACTTGTGTTCTCTCGTCACTCAGATTGGCCTTTTTCACCGCCTGAGAACGACAGGTGAAAATGTGCTTGAAAAGACCCCAGTGAGGCCGACAACCCAAGAAATTCTCGCACAAAGATACGAAAGCAGCGAGATACACGATTGTGTTGGGAGTGAAGTGGTGGAGTTGTGCCCCAAAGAAATTCAGAAATCCCCGAAAGAAAGGGTGAGGAGGCAAGGAAAATCCACGGTCGACGTGGGTGGCAAGGAGAATGCGCTCACCCTCCCGAGGTTGCCGCTCGGATTCCTTCCCCGGAAGCCGCGCCGATCCATGGGGGATCAGCCATCCGTCGCCCTGGATCCGCCCCTTCAGCAGGCCGACTCGCGAGGAAGATCCACCCTGACTGGTCGCCTTCCCCTTCGCCTTTGCCGTCGCCTTCTTCGCCCGCTCCAGAGCCGCCGTCTTCTCCTTCCCCATCGTCACCGGCGAGACGCGTATGGAGCGGCGGCGCTGGGGCGAGAGCGAGCGCGATGAAGAAGCCTGAAGAGGAGAAGAGGAAATGAGAACGCACTGTTCAAGAAACCCCGGTCCGACGCCTTATATGAGGTCGCTTCCGAGTGGCTGACTGGTAGGCTCGGACGGTCCTGTCAAATCCCGTAACAATCGCGCGCGCGGTACGTGGCAAAAAAGGTGGCGCGGAGATCGAGGCGGCTCCGCCCTATCCCATCCGATTACTGCGGCCTCCCCCGTCCTGCACGCTTCCCAAAATTCGAATCCTGCGAAATCTGCGGACAGCAGAACAACTTGTCAGACAGAAGATCTCCTCCACACCGTCACTCGGAGCTTTTCAAGTAAAGAAACTCACTCGACAAAAAACTAAGAATGGATCAAGGCGACTGAAAAGGAAGTTGCTGTCATCACTCAGGTTCATTTATCCGAAACAAGATATGCTCATGGCATGAAAAATGAGTCGGAGAAGTTCTCAACTCCTTCCCCACTCAAACCTCGATCCATTCGGGGGCTAATGATGAAGCTATGTACCTAGGGTAGGGTCATGGACCTGTCCCAACTGCCCTACCCAAGGACATCTCTAGAAGAAATCACCTTTCAATCGACTTGGAGGTGTTCCACTCGACAGACTCGAAGACACTCGACCAAGAAGCAATCACTCGACCAAGATCCAACCACTCGACGGCCAGGAGACCTAAAGTCACTCCACATGCTAACGGTCAATCATTAAGTAGCTTTTATGGTCATCATAGCACTTTATTAGGGACGTTACCAGTAATGCCCGACCTTAATGTATTTAAAACCCTGATAGCTGGCGGCCGAAGGGGTCCGGCGAACTCTATATAAGCCACCCCCTCCTCAGTGTAGAGGGTTCGCACCCCTATAATTCGTACACACATAATCCAGTCGACCGCCTCCGGGCTCCGAGACGTAGGGCTATTACTTCCTCCGAGAAAGGCCTGAACTCGTAAACCTCGTGTGCTTACAACTACTCCATAGTTAAGATCTTGCCTCTCCATACCTACCCCCCTACATTACTGTTAGACCTAGAACCACAACAGTTGTCGCCGCCTCCGTCATGGGGTCGGTGGAGTCGTCCGCCACCACTCGGCGGATTGATCCCGCCGCTGACCTCTGGGAGGCGATGGAGCGGAACGCGCAGGAGAAGCGCAATGAGGAAGAGGCCGCCCGCCTGGAGAAGGTGGAGGCCGAGAAGGCGGAGGCCTCCGCCGAGAAGAAGCTGGCGGATGCCGAAGCCGCTGTCGCGGCGAGGCGGCAGGCTGAGGAGGCCACACACCGCCAATCGGCGGTGTTCGTCACCCCGCTGAACTCTGCGCCGCCGCCTCCGGAGTTCACGGGGCAGACTGGGGAAACCGGCGGCGACAACCCCATCATGGAGAGGGAAGGCGGCGACGCCTCCATGCCGGACGTGATCGTTCCGCCGCCGCCTCCGCCGCCGTCTGGGAGCGCGCAAGGAAAACAGCCGGCGGACCCGCCGGTGCCGCCGACTGAAGACGAGGCCGTGGCGAGGCTTCTCCTTCAAGTCGGCTCGCCGACGCGCCGCCGTCTTGAGAAGGCGACTTCGGTGCCATGCCCCTTGGAGACCGGCACTGCCAGCTCGGCGATCCCAGACGCCGAAGCGACGAGCGCCGCGCCCATTGGGTGGGTGCGAGGAGGCGGCACGGGCCCGCTGAACCAGGCGCTTCTGGACGTCCAGACAAAGCTGCGAGCTGAGGGCGACGCTATCCAGAACTGCACCAAGGCGTACCTGGTGTCATGGGCAGCCGTCCGGGTATGCTTTCTCCTTGTCCTTGTTTTCTTGTTCCTCTCTGTGGGGGCGCACCAACGCACCCATTGGGTGTAGTCCCCGAGTTTCGGGACGGCTGCTGAGCAGGCGGCCTAGAACTCCAATTGGTGAGTTTCGGGTACTAACTTTTGTCTGAAATACTTGTCGCAGGACTATCACAACCTCCGTGTCACCGCCTTCAACCGCAATGTTGAAGAGCTGGGCAAGCGGATCGCCGACTTGTCGGAGAGCCGGAGTGAGTCCTTTTTCTTCTTTGCGGGGGTGCGCTGGTGCACCCGCGGCCTGTAGTCCCCGAGATTCGGGCCAACTGCTGAGCAGTCGGGCCGGATCTCCCCGGCGACCTTCTTTGTTGATGACTTAACACCTTCTTTCTTCTTTCTCTTCAGAGGCCAACGCCACTCTTCAACAGCAGCTGAGCGAAGCTAATTCCGCGTTGCGTGCCAAGGGGGAGGAGTGCAGCAAGCTCGCCGTAGAGCACGATCTATTTGGCCGCACAATTGGCAGAGCAGAAGGAGCTGCTTAAGAAGACGCAGAAGGAGGCGGAAGAAGCGGAGACCGCCCTCCTGGCCGAGTTCGCAAGCGAGCGCTCCTCCTGGTCTGACAAGGAGGCATTGCTGGCCTCTGGCTTCCACGAGATTGAGGACATCGTTGATGGTGATCTTATTTACTTTCTTTCTTCGAGCTACCGACTATAGGTCGAGCCGACTCCTGATTTTTGACTTGCTTCTTTATTCTTTTTGTCTTGGCAGACTTCTTCCCTGGCCACTTGTAGGCCGCTAACCAAGCCATCGAGGCTGACCGTGAAGAGCATAGGGCGAAAGGCGCAGAGATCGCCGCCGACGCCCCCCGAACCCTTGACGAGTAGCTCCTGAGCATCGAGGCTCGCCTTCGGCCGGCTCACCGGATGCTGCGCCGGCTTCAACGTGTCGGCGCCCAGGCGATCGCTGCCCTGTGGCCAGACATGCAGGCTCCGCGCACCCCTAGTCGGACTGCCGACTGGCTGGAGGTCGCGGCTGGCCGCCTTGAGGCATGGAAAGGTTCCTCGGCCCGGGCTGGAGCATGCCGAGCCTTGGAATTCATCAAGGCGTGGTATCCGGGGCTGGACCTAGACCGGCTGGCCACACTCCGGTCAGAGGCCCAGCCAGAGCTGGCAGCCGCAGAGGACGCCCTCGTCAAGCGCGTCGTGGCGATCGCCGAGTACACCGACACCAGCATCTTCGTGCCCGAGCGGGCTGAAGACGGCGAGGAGGTACCACCGGAGTGGTTTGGGATGAACCCAGACTACGTCGAGGACTCGGCGGAGGTGACCGGCTCCAGCGTCGAGGAGGAAGGCGAGGCGGAGGACGGAGGCGAGATGAAAGCACCAGAAGGCGGAGCGGACGGCCAGCCTCAGCTCGCCCGTGCCTCCAGCAATGAGCCGCGTGTGGCCGAGCCGACTGCCGCCGGAGGCGATCAAGCCGAGACTGCCTAGCCGGCCGCCCTAACGCCTGACACCGCCGTCTCCTCTGACCCTCCGAATCCGTCTGCCGCTTCCTAGGCTGCCGCCTCATCTTTATTTTATCTGCTTTAGTAGTCTTTGAAGAACTTGTTAATTCGCACAATTCCACCCACGGGGTGTATTTTGAACTTCTGCTCGAAGATTCGGCCAAGGGCCTATGTTATGTAAATATTTATCCGAATTCTATCTTTTCTTGCTCATTGCTCCTTTGGCTTTTTCCTTTGCCGCCTTCCCTTAGTTGCCGTCTTGCCAGTCGGATAGCCGCTCTGCAGACTGCCACTGGATCAAATGCTTGGCTACTTTTGGGAAGGTAAGTACTTAGCCGTTTTAGAGTTTTTTAGCAAGTTGAATAGAAGGCGGCGAGCCGACTGCTCAATAGTCGGTTTGCGAAAAAAGGCTGGAAGCCGGCTTAAGCTATGTTTTATGCTTTGAGTCCTTAGCCATTTTTCATGCGAACGCCCATTCTACCTTACTCATTCCCACCGGACAGTCGCTCTACGAGCTGCGGCTTCTGACAGGAGATGGCTTAGGCGCCACACACTACTTGTCCGGCTGCAGGAAGCATTTCATAGCGCAAGGCGGCAAGTCCCCGGGCCGACTAGTCGAACCCGGTGCCAAGCGGCATAATAAAGAGTGACACACTCGTAGGCATAATTCTTATCATATAGATAAAAGAGGGCAGTCCCCGAGCTCGTCTCGGGGGGCCCAAAGTCTTGGTACTTTAATACAAAAGGTAGCGTGGTACATACTGCATCAACTGTAAAATCTTCGGAGGATATTTGCATTCCATGGCCGCTCTGTTTCTTTGCCGGAGTCGTCCCTCTTGCGTGCTCGGGGCTTCTGAGCGTCAATCAGGTAGTAGAAGTCGTTGCCCAGCACTTTGCTGATGATGAAAGGGCCTTCCCAAGGCGCTGACAGCTTGTGCTGGCCGGCTGTTCGCTGGATCAGTCGGAGCACAAGGTCGCCCTCTTGGAAAGATCTCGGCCTGAACTTCCTGTTGTAGTATCGGCGCAGGCTCTGCTGGTAGATGCTGGACCGGCTGAGTGCCAATAGCTGGCCCTCTTCCAGCAGATCGACGCCATCTTGATGTGCTTCTTCTGCTTCCTCCTCGGTGTACATGGTGACTCGCGGGGAGTCGAACTCTATGTCCGTTGGGATGACGGCTTCAGCACCATAGACGAGGAAGAAAGGCGTGAAGCCGGTTGACTTGTTTGGAGTCGTGCACAGACTCCAAAGGACGGCTGGCAACTCATCAAGCCAACAGCCGGCCGAATGCTCCAGTGGTTCGACCAGTCAAGGCTTGATGCCGGACAGGATGAGGCCGTTTGCTTGCTCCACCTGGCCATTTTACTGCGGATGAGCAACGGATGCTAAGTCCAGTCGGATGCCCTGTGTCGCGCAGAAACAGGCCAAGGCGCCTTTGGCAAAATTGGTGCTGTTGTCGGTGATGATGCTGTGTGGTACGCCATACCGAATTGTGATGTCGGAGATGAATGTCACGGCAGTCGGACCATTCAGTTTCTTGATTGGCTTCGCTTCTATCCACTTGGTGAACTTGTCCACCGCGACAAGTAAGTGAGTTAAGCCACCTCATGCCGTCTTGAATGGTCCCACCATGTCTAGGCCCCAAACTGCGAAGGGCCAGGCAATGAGGATGGTCTTGAGTGCAGAAGCCGGCTGATGTGGCTTGGAGCGGAACTTCTGGCACCCTTTGCATTTTTGGACCAATTCCTTGGCTTCTTCTAAGGCCGTTGGCCAAAAGAAACCGTGTCGGAAGGCTTTGGCGACGAGTGCTCTGGAAGCCGCATGGTGGCCGCAGTCGCCTTGATGGATGTCTTTGAGAATTGCTTGGCCTTGCTCTGGCTCTACGCAGCGCTGGTAGACACCAGTGATGCTGCGCCTGACCAGCTCTCTATTGACTATGGTGTAGGCTGCCGCTCGGCATTGTACTTGCCGAGCTGACGTCTCATCAGTCAGCAGCTCTTTGCTCACCAGGAATTTGAGGATGGGCTGGGCCCATGAGGGTGCTGCTATTTCTTCGACTGCCAGAACTGTGACTTGGACGAGGGCGGCTGGGCCGGGAGGCGGCGGGCTGGAGTCAGCAACCTCTTGCTGGATTAATGAAGTCCCCGGGCCGACTAGTGCAGCCCTCGGGCCGAGTTCTGGAGTCTTCGGGCTGGCCGCCGTAGTCCCCGGGCCGGGTTCTGCAGTCCCTGGGTCGGCTTCGACTGTGGCGGCTTTGGAGCCATCCGCCAAAATCCTCGTACCGTCTGTTGGGTCTCTGGAGTTGGATCCGACTTCTTCGGGGGGAGCTGGCACAAAGATGGAGTCTGATTCTGGTGAAGGCTTGACAGACGGCTTGAGGAGGCGCTGAAGGGCGACACCGGATGGTATTGCTTGGCGGGTAGAGCCGATTCGTGCCAGGGCGTCTGCTTGGTCGTTGTCGTTTCTTGGCACATGGAGGAACTCGCACCCCTCGAAATATCCACTGAGTTGCCGCACGAGGAAATGGTAACTTGCCATGTTTGCATGTTTGGCGTCCTAGTCGCCAGACGACTGCTGGACCACTAAGTCCGAGTCGCCATAACAGAGGATCCCGCGAATGCCAAGTTCTTTGGCAAGCCGGAGCCCGTGAATGAGCGCCTCGTATTCGGTGATGTTGTTGGAGGTGGTGAAGTGGATTTGCAGTGTGTATTTGAGCTTGTTGCCTTTAGGAGAAGTGAGGACAACGCCGGCTCCCAAGCCGATGTGCATCTTGGAGCCGTCGAAATGCATCTGCCAATGGGTGGAGTCGGGCGCTGGTGGTAGGTACTGGGTCTCGGCCCAGTCGACGAGGAAGTCGGCCAGTGCTTGTGACTTGATGGCGGTGCGGGGCTGGTAGTAGATGGTGTAGAGAGCCAGCTCTATGGCCCATTTGGCCACTCGGCCAGAAGCATCTCGACTTCCGATGATCTCGGCAAGTGGGGCCGTGCAGACCACAGTGATTGGATGTTCTTGAAAGTAAGGCTTCAACTTCTTGGCGGCAAAGTGCACACCATAGCACATCTTCTGGTAGTGGGGGTAGTTCTGCATGGAGGTTCACAGCACCTCGCTCAGGTAATATACCGGTCTCTGGACAGGTAGTGCCTTGCCTTCCTCCTTGCGTTCCACTACAATGACTATGCTAACTACCCGGCTGGTGGCGGCGATGTACAGGAGCATGGGCTCCTTAGGAGTCGGAGCCGCCAGGACGGGTGGATTAGTCAACATCTTCTTCAACTGAAGAAAGGCTTCGTCCGCCTTGTGGTTCCACTCGAAAAAGTGGTCTTCTTCATGAGCTGGTATAAGGGGAGACCTTTCTCGCCCAGCGGACTGATGAATCGGCTGATGGACGCCAAGCAGCCAGTGAACTTTTGCACGTCCAGCAGTCGGGTGGGTACCTCCACCCTCTCAATGGCCTTGATCTTTGTAGGGTTGCACTCTATGCCGCATTCAGAGACCTGGAAGCCAAGGAGTTGGCCGTCTGGTACTCCGAAGACGCACTTCTCAGGGTTGAGCTTGATCTGGAATCGGCGCAGGTTCTCAAAGGTCTCCTTGAGGTCTTCCAGCAGTGTTCCACGCTTCTCCGTCTTCACCACCACATCGTCTATGTAGACGTGGGCGTTTCTGCCGAGTTTCTTGAGGAGGCACTTCTGCATGGAACGCTGAAAGGTGGCGCCGGCATTGCTCAAGCCGAACGTCATGGCTAGATAGCAGAAGGCTCCAAATGGTGTGATGAAGGCGGTCTTCAGTCTGTCAGCCGGGTTTAGCTTGATCTGGTGATATCCTGAATATGCATCCAAGAAGCTCAGCAGCTCGCATCTGGCTGTGGAGTCTATCACCTGATGGATTCTTCGCAAGGCAAACGGGTCCTTGGGGCTAGCCTTGTTGAGGCTTGTGTAGTCAATACACATTCGCCACTGCTTGTTCTACTTCAGTACCAGGACCGGGTTGGCTAGCCACTCTGGAAAGGACACTTCCATAATGAAGTCGACTGCTAGGAGTCGGGCTATCTCTTCTCCGACAACTCTTCTCTTTTCTTCTGATAAGTGGCGCAAGGGCTGCCTGACTGGCTTTGCATCATATTGGACATGTAACTTGTGCTCGGTGAATTCCGTCGGTACACCTGGCATGTCTTTGGGGGACCATGCGAAGATGTCCCGATTCTCACGGAGGAAATCGACGAGCTCGCCTTCCTATTTGCTGTCGAGGTTTGCGCCTACGACAGCGTACCTCTCTGGGTGCTCCGGATCCAAGGGTATCTTCTTTGTCTCTTTGGCCAGCTTGCATGAATCCTTAGCCTCCGACTCCTTGGGGTTAGGCGACACTTCTAGCTGCTTGCCGGCCATCGCCACAACCCGGTCAAGGAGCCGCTTCTCGGCCGCGATCACCAGGGACTCGGCCAACCGACTACTCTCAGCCGCACAGGCAGACGATTTCCGGTAGTCGCCGGCTATGGTCAGAATCCCCTTGGAACTAGGCATCTTCATCTTGAGGTAGGCGTAGTGGGGGACCGCCATGAACTTGGCCAGGGCGGGTCGGCCAAGTTATGCATGGTATGGGCTCTCGAGATCCACCACCTCAAACCAAACTGACTCTCGACAGAAGTGATCTTTGTCTCCAAAGAGGACGTCCATCAGGATCTTGCCGATTGGTGAGCAGGAAAGGCCAGGAACAATGACGTGGAACACAGTCCGACTGTTCTGAAGCTGTCTTTGCTTGATTCCTAACTTCTTCGTGGTGTCCTTGTACAGGATGTTGATGATGCTGCCTCCGTCTATCAGAACTCGCGAGAAACGAGCAGCTCGTCTATCTATGGCAAAGGTGGCATCCAAGACCAAGGCATAGGAGCCCGGACTCGGCATCACCTCTGGGTGATCAGCTCTGCTCCAGCTGATAGACTTCTCAGACCAGTGCATCAATTCTTGTGTCTCTGATGCTACTGCATTCACCTCTTGCTGCTGCAGCCGCCTGCTGCGTCGATCGTCAGCCACGCTGGTAAATATTATGTAGGCTCCGTGCTCTTCGGGGTACTCGTCTTGTACTGCGCCGACTGGCCTGACAGCCGGCTGCTGGGGTGGAGGCGGAAGCTGCTGCCGAGCAGGCAGGGGAGGTAGGAGGCCGTCTCCTTTAGCGATCCTGGTGAGCCAGTGGCACTTCCGGCTGGTGTGATTCGACGGCTTCGCACCGCTGTTGAACTTGCAAGGTGAACTTGCAAGGACCATCCAGAGTCTGCTCGTATGAGAAAGCCGGCAACCAGTTGGGCTTGCCACCTTTCTATCGCTTGGGTGGAGGCTGCCCATTCGGCTGCTGGTCTTCGACTATCGCCACCTGCCGGCTGCTGGAAGCCGGCTGCGGGGCCTTGCGCTTGTGGTCGCTCTTCTGTTGTCGCCGACTGGCGTCTCCAGCTCGAGTTCTAGGAGCCTGAGGGGCCACTTTGCTAGTCGCACTAACTTGAATCTCCGCCTTCATGGAGGAGTCGGCCATGGCATACTTGTCTGCTATGATCAGCAGCTCGTCGAGGGTTTCTGGCTCATCGTAGAGGAGCTTGTTCTTGAGGAGGGTGCCTTCTCTGCACCCGGCGGTGAAGTACTCGATTGCCTGCACCTCGTGCACGCCCTCACAAGAGTTCCGGAGCTCGGCCCAATGCGTGAGGTAGTCGCGAGCCGACTCGTTGGGGCCTTGCACGCACAAGGAAAGCTGACGAGGCTTGGGAGGACGCTTGTATGTGCTCGTGAAGTTGCGGACGAATGCGTCGGTGAAGTCGACCCAGCTGTTGATGCTGCGGGGCTTCAGGCTGTTCAGCCATGTCCAGGCCGTGCCCTGGAGCATGAGCGGAACGTATTTCACGGCAACACGCTTGTTGCCGTTTGCTATGCTAACGGCCGTGGAGTAGTCAACCAGCCAGTCCTCTGGCTTCACGGAGCCGGTGTACTTGGGCGTGTCTCTTGGGAGTGTGAACCCTTTGGGAAAGGGCTTGTCTCGAATGCGGAGCCCGAAACAAGGCGGACCCAACTCATCTTCTTCTTCCAGCGCCAGGGATCGGTGAAGTCGGTCGATCCGGTGGCGGGCGTCATTTTCTCTGACTCCCTCTCAGCGGTCGCCGAGAGTCGGATGGTCAACAGGCGGCGGGGAGACTCGCCTTTCCTTGCGAGGAGGAGGAGGCGGATAGTTGTCCCGTCGTTCCACTGCTCTCGGGCGGCCGTCTTGGTCGCGCTCTATGGTAATGCGAGTCCGGCTGTGGCTGACAGCCGGATCCTTGTCTTTCCTTCCTCGGGCGCCGCCAGTCGGCGTCCGAGACGTCGTGCCTTGATCTCGGCGTGGAGGCGGGTCGTCTTTTTGTCGCTGCGGCGCCTCGGTGTGGTAGCCGGCCTCATTCTGTTCGGCAGCCGCGTCGAGGAGCCACTGGAATCGCTCCGTCATCAGGTGGCGCTCTTCGCCCTCGAAGTTGTCCAGCTCGTCCGCCGCCGCTTGGGCGGCTCGAATATTCTCTGCAGGTGTGGCGTACACAGGGCGATTTGCCCCGAACAGGTTGGCGATGGCCACGCCGCGCTGCTGGACCGCGCCCAGGCGGCTGGGCCCAGCTGCGACTGGCGAGCCACCCACCGCGCGATCCATCTCACGCTGGTAGGCTTCTAACAAGCGTCTCATGCTAGCCAGCTTCTTCGCGCCTTCGACGAGCTGGAGGCGGCGCACCTCCAGCGTCTCCGCGTCAGCATCTTCCGGAATGGGCGCAGTCAGGTCTTGCAATGCCGCGCCAAGTGGGTCATGCGCTCCTCCGCCGGGATGCTCGTCATGACTGATGATGAGCACCTCTGTGACAGTGCTTCCGTCGCTCTCCACGCGAGGGAGCGGCCCATCGTAGACCACCATGTTGGTGGGGAACGCGTCGAGTGACGCGGTGTCGGGGTCGACCAGCATCGGGTCGGTGGAGCCTACAGACTCCAATTCCACGGCAGGCTCGCTGACGACGTAGAGTTGGTCAAGGAGGCCCGCGAGGAGGCTTTCGGGGCCGCCCGTGCCTGCGTTGGATGCAGGCTCGTGGAGAGGCGAACCTCGCCGACAAGATCGGCGAGGCAGCTGGCTGCGCAGGCGATCTTAGCGCCGTGCAGCACGTCGGTGCAAACTCCGTCTGGCGTGCCGGGCTGGCTGCGCTCGCCAGGGAGGAAAAGGGTTCCCGTCCAGAGTAGGTCTCCGGACGACGGTGCACTAGGCCCCACGGTGGGCGCCAAATGTCGGGGGTTGGGTGCGACATATGCCAAAGGATGGCTTATCATGGTGGGGGCGATTAGAACGTTGCCGGTGCCTGGAAACGGGAAAAGGCGAAGGCATGCACGCCGGCGAATCTTACCCAGCTTCGGGGCTCTCCGTGGAGATAATACCCCTACTACTGCTCTGCGGGGTCTCCGCATGATCACTATGACAAAGTGTGTACACGGTTGCTCCTTGAGCTGTTTCTTGGAGGTAGGAGAAGACTAGGCTAGCTCTCTCCTTCCTATCTCATGTGGTCTAGTACTAATGGATTCGAACCCTTTGCATGGGTGCCCTGGGGGGTTTATATAGGCCCACCCCCAGGGGTACAATGGTAATCCGGCTGGGCACGGGCCCAGCCGTCAGTTTCTCCGGCCTCCATCTTTTCCGCCGACTGCTGGGGCCCGCCGAGTGCTCCGGTACGGCGCCCTCAGGCCGTGTCCGCCGCTGGCGGGTCTTGCCGGCTGCTGATTACTGTAACCGTGCTTCTAATGACGTAGGCTTGGTCATGGGGTTGTGGCGACAGCCCCGCCGCCTAGCGGGCGATCACTATTACCACTCCTCGTCATATCTGGTTAATGACGCGTGGGCCCCGGGGGAGGGGCTGGCCGACTCCTGGGGCCCGACCCCCATCCGGGCCGACTTGTGGCGCTCTCGCCGTCTTTTGGCTCCCGCTGACTGGTGGGACCCGCCGTCCCAGGGTCGTACAGACAAGCCGTCATGGGCGTAGGATTCTGCCCACTGGTGCTAATGTCAGGGCCGACATGGCAACAGTGCCGCGCCGGACGGAGATCTCTGTGGGTACGGCGTACTGTGGCCATGCCTGCCCTTGGAAAGGGGTGGGAGTGGGCTTTACTGTAGCCACTCCCCGCCCCGACCCTCTTGATGAGGGCGTGGGGTTTGTTGCAGTCGCGGGCCGGCTCCCATGGTCGGCTTCCCTGGAGGTCGTTAGTTAGGAGTCGGCTCATCCTGAAGCCGTCTCCAGGACTCGGCCGCGAGTGGGCAGTCGGTTGCCTTGCCGCCAACTTCTCAGAAGGCGGCTCTTCGTACTGGGGTCTTGAGGGGCGCAGCCTGCCCCGATGGCTTGAAAGGTTCAGGGACTCGGGTTAGCCTACCCGTGGCCCATTACTCCGACAAATAGCTTTAGTTAAAAAATACAGATAATGGCTCCTTTAATGTTTGTTTGCACCCAACATGAAACTCATAGTAGACACCCGAGATTAACCAGATAGTAGACAGATAGTACTGATTGCTACCCCAATATGTACCCCACAACCATTTTAAAACTCAAGTTTCAGCATAAGTTTGGACCTGACTCGGAGTCTAATAGGTGAATACGACGATAAAGTAGCATGTCATCATATTAAGCGATTGCTACCTCTTGAGCACTGCGTTGGTTTTCCCTTGAAGAGGAAAGTGTTGGGGAACGTTGCAGAAAACAAAAAAATTTCCTACGGTTTCACCAAGATCCATCTATGAGTTCATCTAGCAACGAGTGGTTGGATGCATCTACGTACCTTGTAGATCGCGAGCGGAAGCGTTCAAACAACGGGGATGAGGGAGTCGTACTCGACGTGATCCAAATCACCGGAGATCCTAGCGCCGAAGGGATGGCACCTCCGCGTTCAACACACATACAGTCAGCGTAACGTCTCCTCCTTGTTGATCCAGCAAGGGGGAAGGAGAGGTTGAGGAAGATGGCTCTAGCAGCAGCACGACGGCGTGGTGGTGATGGAGCTGCAGTACTCCGGCAGGGCTTCACCAAGCTCTATGGAGAAGGAGGAGGTGTTGGAGAGGGAGAGGGAGGCACCAATGGCGTAGGTGAGAGGCCCCCCCCCACTATATATAGGGGGCCTAGGGGGGGGGGCGGCCCTAGGAGATGCAATCTCCTAGGGGGCGGCGGCCAAGGGGTGGGGGGCTTGCCCCCCAGGCAAGGGGGCGCCCCCCCTTTAGGGTTTCCCCCACCCTAGGCGCATGGGCCCTAGGGGAAGTGGTGCCCCAGCCCACTTTGGGATGGATCCCTTCCCACTTCAGCCCATGGGGCCCTCCGGGATAGGTGGCCCCACCCGATGGACCCCCGGGACCCTTCCGGTGGTCCCGGTACAATACCGGTGACCCCGAAACTTGTCCGATAGCTGAAATAGCACTTCCTATATATTATTCTTTACCTCCGGACCATTCCGGAACTCCTCATGACGTCCGGGATCTCATCCGGGACTCCGAACAACATTCGGGTTACTTCATATACATATCCCTACAACCCTAGCGTCACCGAACCTTAAGTGTGTAGACCCTACGGGTTCGGGAGACATGTAGACATGACCGAGATCGCTCTCCGGTCAATAACCAACAGCGGGATCTGGGTACCCATGTTGGCTCCCACATGCTCCTCGATGATCTCATCGGATGAACCACGATGTCGAGGATTCAAGCAACCCCGTATACAATTCCCTTCGTCAATCGGTATGTTACTTGCCCGAGATTCGATCGTCGGTATCCCAATACCTCGTTCAATCTCGTTACCGGCAAGTCACTTTACTCATATCGTAATGCATGATCCCATGACCAGACAATTGGTCACTTTGAGCTCATAATGATGATGCATTACCGAGTGGGCCCAGTGATACCTCTCCTTCATACGGAGTGACAAATCCCAGTCTTGATCCATGTTAACCCAACAGACACTTTCGGAGATACCCGTAGTATACCTTTATGGTCACCCAATTACGTTGTGACGTTTGGTACACCCAAAGCACTCCTACGGTATCCGGGAGTTACACGATCTCATGGTCTAAGGAAAGGATACTTGACATTGGAAAACTCTAGCAAACGAACTATACGATCTTGTGCTATGTTTAGGATTGGGTCTTGTCCATCACATCATTCTCCTAATGATGTGATCTCGTTATCAATGACATCCAATGTCCATAGTCAGGAAACCATGACTATCTGTTGATCAACGAGCTAGTCAACTAGAGGCTTACTAGGGACATGTTGGTGTCTATTATTCACACATGTATTACGATTTCCGGATAACACAATTATAGCATGAATAAAAGACAATTATCATGAACAAGGAAATATAATAATAAACCTTTTATTATTGCCTCTAGGGCATATTTCCAACAGTCTCCCACTTGCACTAGAGTTAATAATCTAGTTACATTGTGATGAATCGAACACCCATGGAATTCTGGTGTTGATCATGTTTTGCTCTAGGGAGAGGTTTAGTCAACGGATCTGCTACATTCAGGTCCATATGTACTTTACAAATATCTATGTCTCCATCTTGAACATTTTCACGAATGGAGTTGAAGCGACGCTTGATGTGCCTTGTCTTCTTGTGAAACCTGGGCTCCTTGGCAAGTGCAATAGCTCCAGTGTAGTCACAGAAGAGCTTGATCGGCCCCGACGCATTGGGTATGACTCCTAGGTCGGTGATGAACTCCTTCACCCAAATTGCTTCATGTGCTGCCTCCGAGGCTGCCATGTACTCCGCTTCACATGTAGATCCCGCCACGACGCTCTGCTTGCAACTGCACCAGCTTACTGCCCCACCATTCAAAATATACACGTATCCGGTTTGTGACTTAGAGTCATCCAGATCTGTGTCGAAGCTAGCGTCGACGTAACCCTTTACGACGAGCTCTTCATCACCTCCATAAACGAGAAACATTTCCTTAGTCCTTTTCAGGTACTTCAGGATATTCTTGACCGCTGTCCAGTGTTCCTTGCCGGGATTACTTTGGTACCTTCCTACCAACCTTATGGCAAGGTTTACATCAGGTCTGGTACACAACATGGCATACATAATAGAACCTATGGCTGAGGCATAGGGGATGACACTCATCTCTTCTATATCTTCTGCCGTGGCCGGACATTGAGCTGAGCTCAATTTCACACCTTGTAACACAGGTAAGAACCCCTTCTTAGACTGATCCATATTGAACTTCTTCAATATCTTATCAAGGTATGTGCTTTGTGAAATACCTATGAGGCGTCTCGATCTATCTCTATAGATCTTGATGCCTAATATATAAGCAGCTTCTCCAAGGTCCTTCATTGAAAAACTCTTATTCAAGTAGGCCTTAATGCTGTCCAAGAGTTCTATATCATTTCCCATCAAAAGTATGTCATCTACATATAATATGAGAAATGCTACAGAGCTCCCACTCACTTTCTTGTAAACGCAGGCTTCTCCATAAGTCTGTGTAAACCCAAACGCTTTGATCATCTCATCAAAGCGAATGTTCCAACTCCGAGATGCTTGCACCAGCCCATAAATCGAGCGTTGGAGCTTGCACACCTTGTCAGCATTCTTAGGATCGACAAAACCTTTCGGTTGCATCATATACAATTCTTCCTTAAGGAAACCATTAAGGAATGCCGTTTTGACGTCCATTTGCCATATCTCATAGTCATAGAATGCGGCAATTGCTAACATGATTCGGATGGACTTTAGCTTCGCTACCGGTTAGAAAGTCTCATCGTAGTCAACCCCTTGAACTTGTCGATAACCCTTAGCGACAAGCCGAGCTTTGTAGATGGTCACATTACCATCCGCGTCTGTCTTCTTCTTAAAGATCCATTTATTTTCTATGGCTCGCCGCTCAACGGGCAAGTCAGTCAAAGTCCATACTTCGTTTTCATACATGGATCCTATCTCGGATTTCATGGCTTCCAGCCATTTGTCGGAATCCGGGCCCGCCATCGCTTCTTCATAGTTCGAAGGTTCACCGTTGTCTAACAACATGATTTCCAAGACAGGGTTGCCGTACCACTCTGGTGCGGAACGTGTCCTTGTGGACCTACGAATTTCAGTAGGAGCTTGATCAGAAGTATCTTGATCATCATCATTAACTTCCTCTCTAGTCGGTGCAGGCACCTCAGGAACATTTTCTTGAGTTGCGCCTTTTTCCGGTTCAAGAGGTAATACTTCATCAAGTTCTACTTTCCTCCCACTTACTTCTTTCGAGAGAAACTCTTTCTCTAGAAAGGATCCATTCTTGGCAACAAAGATCTTGCCTTCGGATCTGAGGTAGAAGGTATACCCAATAGTTTCTTTAGGGTATCCTATGAAGACGCATTTTTTTGACTTGGGTTCGAGCTTTTCAGGTTGAAGTTTCTTGACATAAGCATCGCATCCCCAAACTTTTAGAAACGACAGCTTAGGTTTCTTCCCAAACCATAATTCATATGGTGTCGTCTCAAAGGATTTCGACGGAGCCCTATTTAAAGTGAATGCGGCAGTCTCTAAAGCATAGCCCCAAAAAGATAGCGGTAAATCGGTAAGAGACATCATAGATCGCACCATATCTAATAGAGTGTGATTACGACGTTCGGACACACCATTACGCTGAGGTGTTCCAGGCGGCGTGAGTTGTGAAACTATTCCACATTTTATTAAGTGTGTGCCAAATTCGTGACTCAAGTATTCTCCTCCACGATCTGATCGTAGGAACTTGATTTTCCTGTCATGTTGATTTTCAACCTCACTCTGAAATTCCTTGAACTTTTCAAAGGTCTCAGACTTGTGTTTCATCAAATAGATATACCCATATCTACTCAAGTCATCAGTGAGGGTGAGAACATAACGATAGCCACCGCGAGCCTCAATACTCATTGGACCGCACACATCAGTATGTATGATTTCCAATAAGTTGGTTGCTCACTCCATTGTTCCTGAGAATGGAGTCTTGGTCATTTTACCCATGAGGCATGGTTCGCACATGTCAAATGATTCGTAATCAAGAGACTCTAAAAGTCCATCTGCATGGAGCTTCTTCATGCGTTTGACACCTATGTGACCAAGGCGGCAGTGCCACAAGTATGTGGGACTATCATTATCAACCTTACATCTTTTGGTACTCACACTATGAATATGTGTAGCATTACGCTCGAGATTCATTAATAATAAACCATTCACCATCGGAGCATGACCATAAAACATATCTCTCATATAAATAGAACAACCATTATTCTCGGATTTAAATGAGTAGCCATCTCGTATTAAACGAGATCCCGATACAATGTTCATGCTCAAAGCTGGCACTAAATAACAGTTATTGAGGTTTAAAACTAATCCCGTAGGTAAATGTAGAGGTAGCGTGCCGACGGCGATCACATCGACCTTGGAACCATTCCCGACGCGCATCGTCACCTCGTCCTTCGCCAGTCTCCGCTTATTCCGAAGCTCCTGCTTTGAGTTACAAATGTGAGCAACTGCACCGGTATCAAATACCCAAGAGCTACTACGAGTACTGGTAAGGTACACATCAATTACATGTATATCACATATACCTTTTGTGATGCCGGCCTTCTTGTCTGCTAAGTATTTGGGGCAGTTCCGCTTCCAGTGACCACTTCCCTTGCAATAAAAACACTCAGTCTCGGGCTTGGGTCCATTCTTTGGCTTCTTCCCGGCAGCTTGCTTGTCGGGCGCGGCAACTCCCTTGCCGTCCTTCTTGAAGTTCTTCTTACCCTTGCCCTTTTTGAACTTCGTGGTTTTATTCACCATCAACACTTGATGTTCCTTTTTGACTTCTACCTTTGCTGATTTCAGCATAGCAAATACTTCAGGAATGGTCTTTTCCATCCCCTGCATATTGAAGTTCATCACAAAGCTCTTGTAGCTCGGTGGAAGCAACTGAAGGATTCTGTCAATGACCGCGTCATCCGGGAGATTAACTCCCAGCTGAGTCAAGCGGTTATGCAACCCAGACATAGTGAGTATGTGCTCACTGACAGAACTGTTTTCCTCCATCTTACAGCTGAAGAACTTGTCGGAGACTTGATATCTCTCGACCTGGGCATGAGCTTGGAAAACCATTTTCAGCTCTTCGAACATCTCATATGCTCTGTGTCTCTCAAAACGTTTTTGGAGTCCCAGCTCTAAGCTGTAAAGCATGCCGCACTGAACGAGGGAGTAGTCATCGGTACGTGCCTGCCAAGCGTTCATAACGTCTTGTTCTGCAGGGAGAACAGGTGCGTCACCCAGCGGTGCTTGTAGGACATAATCTTTCTTGGCAGCTATGAGGATGATCCTCAGGTTCCGGACCCAGTCCGTGTAGTTGCTGCCATCGTCTTTCAGCTTGGTTTTCTCTAGGAACGGGTTGAAGTTGAGGACTACGTTGGCCATTTGATGTACAAGACATATTGTAAATATTTTAGACTAAGTTCATGATAATTAAGTTCATCTAATCAAATTGTTTAATGAACTCCCACTTAGATAGACATCCCTCCAGTCATCTAAGTATAACATGATCCGAGTTAACTAGGCCGTGTCCGATCATCACGTGAGACGGACTAGTCAACATCGGTGAACATCTTCATGTTGATCGTATCTTCTATACGACTCATGCTCGACCTTTCGGTCTTCTGTGTTCCGAGGCCATGTCTGTGCATGCTAGGCTCGTCAAGTCAACCTAAGTGTTTGCATGTGTAAATCTGTCTTACACCCGTTGTATGTGAACGTTAGAATCCATCACACTCGATCATCACATGGTGCTTCGAAACAACGAACTGTCGCAACGGTGCACAGTTAGGGGGAACACTTTCTTGAAATTATTACGAGGGATCATCTTATTTACTACCATCGTTCTAAGTAAACAAGATGCAAAAACATGATAAACATCACATGCAATCAAATAATAAAAGTGACATGATATGGCCAATATCACATAGCTCCTTTGATCTCCATCTTGGGGCTCCATGATCATCTTGTCACCGGCATGACACCATGATCTCCATCATCGTGTCTTCATGAAGTTTCTCGCCAACTATTACTTCTACTACTACGGCTAATGCGTTTAGCAATAAAGTAAAGTAATTTACATGGCGTTTCTCAATGACACGCAGGTCATACAAAAAATAAAGACAACTCCGATGGCTCCTGCCGATTGTCATACTCATCGACATGCAAGTCGTGATTCCTATTACAATAGCATGAACATCTCATACATCACATATATATCATTCATCATTCATCACAACTTTGGCCATATCACATCACAAAACACTTGCTGCAAAAACAAGTTAGACGTCCTCTAATTGTTGTTGCATGTTTTACGTGGCTGCAATAGGGTTCTAGCAAGAATGTTTTCTTACCTACATGAAAGACACAACGTGATTTGTCAACTTCTATTTACCCTTCATAAGGACCCTTTTCATCGAATCCGCTCCAACTAAAGTGGGAGAGACAGACACCCGCCAGCCACCTTATGCAACTAGTGCATGTTAGTCGGTGGAACCGGTCTCACGTAAGCGTACGTGTAAGGTTGGTCCGGGCCGCTTCATCCCACAATACCGCTGAAGCAAAATAAGACTAGTAGCGGCAAGAAAGTTGACAACATCAACGCCCACAACAAATTGCGTTCTACTCGTGCAAAGAGAACTAAGCATAAATCTGGCTCTGATACCACTATTGGGGAACGTTGCAGAAAACAAAAAAATTTCCTACGGTTTCACCAAGACCCATCTATGAGTTCATCTAGCAACGAGTGGTTGGATGCATCTACGTACCTTGTAGATCGCGAGCGGAAGCGTTCAAACAACGGGGATGAGGGAGTCGTACTCGACGTGATCCAAATCACCGAAGATCCTAGCGCCGAACGGACGGGACCTCCGCGTTCAACACACATACGGTCAACGTAACGTCTCCTCCTTCTTGATCCAGCAAGGGGGAAGGAGAGGTTGAGGAAGATGGCTCCAGCAGCAGCACGACGACGTGGTGGTGATGGAGCTGCAGTACTCCGGCAGGGCTTCGGCAAGCTCTATGGAGAAGGAGGAGGTGTTGGAGAGGGAGAGGGAGGCACCAATGGCGTAGGTGAGAGGCCCTCCGTCCCCCCACTATATATAGGGGGCCTAGGGGGGGCGCCGGCCCTAGGAGATGCAATCTCCTAGGGGGGCGGCGGCCAAGGGGTGGGGGGCTTCCCCCCCAACCAAGGGGGCGCCCCCCTTTAGGGTTTCCCCCATCCTAGGCGCATGGGCCCTAGGGGAAGTGGCGCCCCAGCCCACTTTGGGCTGGATCCCTTCCCACTTCAGCCCATGGGCCCCTCCGGGATAGGTAACCCCACCCGGTGGACCCCCGGGACCCTTCCGGTGGTCCCGGTACAATACCAGTGACCCCGAAACTTGTCCCGATAGCCGAAATAGCACTTCCTATATATAATTCTTTACCTCCGGACCATTCCGGAACTCCCCGTGATGTTCGGGATCTCATCCGGGACTCCGAACAACATTCGGGTTACTTCATATACATATCCCTACAACCCTAGCGTCACCGAACCTTAAGTGTGTAGACCCTACGAGTTCGGGAGACATGTAGACATGACCGAGATCGCTCTCAGGTCAATAACCAACAGCCGGATCTGGATACCCATGTTGGCTCCCACATGCTCCTCGATGATCTCATCGGATGAACCACGATGTCGAGGATTCAAGCAACCCCGTATACAATTCCCTTCGTCAATCGGTATGTTACTTGCCCGAGATTCGATCGTCGGTATCCCAATACCTCGTTCAATCTCGTTACCGGCAAGTCACTTTACTCGTACCGTAATGCATGATCCCGTGACCAGACACTTGGTCACTTTGAGCTAATAATGATGATGCATTACCGAGTGGGCCCAGTGATACCTCTCCGTCATACGGAGTGACAAATCCCAGTCTTGATCCGTGTCAACCCAACAGACACTTTCGGAGATACCCGTAGTATACCTTTATGGTCACCCAGTTACGTTGTGCCGTTTGGTACACCCAAAGCACTCCTACGGTATCCAGGAGTTACACGATCTCATGGTCTAAGGAAAGGATACTTGACATTGGAAAACTCTAGCAAACGAACTATACGATCTTGTGCTATGTTTAGGATTGGGTCTTGTCCATCACATCATTCTCCTAATGATGTGATCTCATTATCAATGACATCCAATGTACATAGTCAGGAAACCATGACTATCTGTTGATCAATGAGCTAGTCAACTAGAGGCTTACTAGGGACATGTTGGTGTCTATTATTCACACATGTATTACGATTTCCGGATAACACAATTATAGCATGAATAAAAGACAATTATCATGAACAAGGAAATATAATAATAAACCTTTTATTATTGCCTCTAGGACATATTTCCAACAGAAAGGGTGATGCAATAAAGTAGCGTAAGTATTTCCCTCAGTTTTTGAGAACCAAGGTATCAATCCAGTAGGAGGCCACGCACGAGTCCCTCGCACCTACACAAACAAATAAAATCCTCGCAGCCAACACAATAAAGGGGTTGTCAATCCCTTCACGGTCACTTACGAAAGTGAGATCTGATAGATATGATAATATAATATTTTTGGTATTTTTATGATAAAGATGCAAAGTAAAGAAAGCAAATAAATGGAAAATGAAATAGCTTATTGAGGAAGATCAATATGATGGAAAATAGACCCGGGGGCCATAGGTTTCACTAGTGGCTTCTCTCGGGAGCATAAGTATTACGGTGGGTAAACAAATTACTGTTGAGCGATTGACAGAATTGAGCATAGTTATGAGAATATCTAGGTATGATCATGTATATAGGCATCATGTCCGAGACAAGTGGACCGACTCCTGCCTGCATCTACTTCTATTACTCCACACATCGACCGCTATCCAGCATGCATCTAGAGTATTAAGTTCAAGAGAACAGAGTAACGCTTTAAGCAAGATGACATGATGTAGAAGGATAAACTCATGCAATATGATATAAACCCCATCTTGTTATCCTCGATGGCAACAATACAATACGTGCCTTGTTGCCCCTACTGTCACTTGGAAAGGACACCTCAAGATTAAACCCAAAGCTAAGCACTTCTCCCATTGCAAGAAAAATCAATCTAGTAGGCCAAACCAAACTGATAATTCGAACAGACTTGCAAAGATAACCAATCATACATAAAGGAATTCAGAGAAGATTCAAATATTGTTCATAGATAAACTTGATCATAAACCCACAATTCATCGGTCTCAACAAACACACCGCGAATGAAGATTACATCGAATAGATCTCCACAAGAGAGGGGGAGAACTTTGTATTGAGATCCAAAAAGAGAGAAGAAGCCATCTAGCTAATTACTATGGACCCGAAGGTCTGAAGTAAACTACTCACACTTCATCGTAGAGGCTATGGTGTTGATGTAGAAGCCCTCCGTGATCGATGCCCCCTCCGGCGGAGCTCCGGAAAAGGCCCCAAGATGGGATCTCACGGGTACAGAAAGTTATGGCGGTGGAATTAGGGTTTTGTCTCCGTATCTGGTAGTTTGGGGGTACGTAGGTATATATAGGAGGAAGAAGTACGTCGGTGGAGCAACATGGGCCCCACGAGGGTGGAGGGCGCGCCTAGGGGGGGGGCAGGCGCGCCCCTACCTCGTGCCCTCCTGGTTGCTTTCTTGACATAGGGTCCAAGTCCTCTGGATCATGTTCGTTCCGAAAATCACGTTCCCGAAGGTTTCATTCTGTTTGTACTCCGTTTGATATTCTTTTTCTGCGAAACTCTGAAATAGGCAAAAAACAGCATTTCTGGGCCGGGTCTCCGGTTAATTGGTTAGTCCCAAAAATAATATAAAAGTGTATAATAAAGCCCAATAATGTCCAAAACAGGATAAAATATAGCATGGAACAATAAAAAATTATAGATACGTTGGAGACGTATCAAGCATCCCCAAGCTTAATTCCTGCTCGTCCTCGAGTAGGTAAATGATAAAAACAGAATTTTTGATGTGGAATGCTACTTGGCATAATTTCAATGTAATTCTCTTAATTGTGGTATGAATATTCAGATCCGAAAGATTCAAGACAAAATTTCAATATTGACATAAAAATGATAGTACTTCAAGCATACTAACTAAGAAATTATGTCTCTTCAAAATAACATGGCCAAAGAAAGTTATCCCTACAAAATCATATAGTCTGGCTATGCTCCATCTTCACCACACAAAGTATTTAAATCATGCACAACCCCGATGACAAGCCAAGCAATTGTTTCATACTTTTGGTGTTCTCAAACTTTTTCAATCTTCACGCAATACATGAGTGTGAGCCATGGACATAGCACTACATGTGGAATAGAATGGTGGTTGTGGAGAAGACAAAAATGGAGAAGATAGTCTCACATCAACTAGGTGTATCAACGGGATATGGAGATGCCCATTAATAGATATCTATGTGAGTGAGTAGGGATTGCCCTCCAACGGATGCACTAGAGCTATAAGTATATGAAAGCTCAACAAAAAGAACTAAGTGAGTGTGCATCCAACTCGCTTGCTCACGAAGACCTAGGGAATTTTGAGGAAGCCCATCATTGGAATATACAAGCCAAGTTCTATAATGACAAATTCCCACTAGTATATTGATACGTCTCCGACGTATCTACTTTTCCAAACACTTTTTCCCTTGTTTTGGACTCTAACTTGCATGATTTGAATGGAACTAACCCGGACTGACGCTGTTTTCAGCAGAATTACCATTGTGTTATTTATGTGCAGAAACAAACGTTCTCGGAATGACCTGAAACTTCACGGAGCAACTTTTTGGAAAATATAAAAATACCTGCAAAAGATGAAGGCCAGGGGCCCATCACCTCTCCACGAGGGTGGGGGGCGCGCCCCCTACCTCGTGGGCCCCCTAGAGCTCCTCTAACTCCAACTCCAACTCTATATATTGTGTTTTGCGGAGAAAAAAATCAGAGAGAAGAATTCATCGCGTTTTACGATATGGAGCCGCTGCCAAGCCCTAAAACCTCTCAGGAGGGCTGATCTGGAGTCTGTTCGGGGCTCCGGAGAGGGTAATCCGTCGCCATCATCATCATCAACCATCCTCCATCACCAATTTCATGATTCTCACCGCCGTGCGTGAGTAATTCCATCGTAGGCTTGCTGGACGGTGATGGGTCGGATGGGATCTATCATGCAATCGAGTTAGTTTTGTTAGGGTTTGATCCCTAGTATCCACTATGTTCTGAGATTGATGTTGCTATGACTTTGCTATGCTTAATGCTTGTCACTGGGGCCCGAGTGCCATGATTTCAAATCTGAACCTATTATGTTTTCATAAATAAATGAGTGTTCTTGATCCTATCTTGCAAGTCTATAGTCACCTATTATGTGTTATGATCCGTTAACCCCGAAGTGACAATGATTGGGACACTTACCGGTGATGACCGTAGTTTGAGGAGTTCATGTATTCACTATGTGTTAATGCTTTGTTCCAGTACTCTATTAAAAGGAGGCCTTAATATCGCTTAGTTTCCATAAGGACCCCGCTGCCACGGGAGGGTAGGACAAAAGATGGCATGCAAGTTCTTTTCCATAAGCATGTATGACTATATTCGGAATACATGCCTACATTACATTGATGAACTGGAGCTAGTTCTGTGTCAGCCTAGGTTACGACTGGTACATGATGAACCGCATCCGGCATAATTTTCCATCACTGATCCATTGCCTACGAGCTTTCCATATTGTTCTTCGCTTATTTACTTTTCCATTGCTATTGTTATCATCACTACAAAATACCAAAAACATTACTTTTACTACTGTTACCTTTTGCTACCGTTACCACTACTATCATATTACTCTGCTACTAAATACTTTGCTGCAGATATTAAGTTTCCAGGTGTGGTTGAATTGACAACTCAGCTGCTAATACTTAAGAGTATTCTTTGGCTCCCCTTGTGTCGAATCAATAAATTTGGGTTGAATACTTTACCCTTGAAAACTGTTGCGATCCCCTATACTTGTGGGTTATCAAGACTATTTTCTAGCGCCGTTGCCGGGGAGCATAGCTCTATTATTTGAGTCACTTGGGATATATATCTGCTTATCATTATGAAGAACTTGAAAGATCCAAGAACCAAGATTTATCCCTCAACTACGAGGGGAGGTAAGGTACTGCCATCTAGCTCTGCACTTGATTCACCTTCTGTTTTAAGTAAGCTTGCGACACCTAAACCTGCTTCTGCTATTCGTTCTGATATGTCGCATGTTATTGATGATGCTACTTCTACTATACATGATACTTATGATGAAACTACTTCTATGCTTGATACTACTGTGCCACTTGGTGAATTTCTTGATGAACAACTTGCTAGGGCTAGAGAGATTGAAAATATTGAATCTGATAATACTGATGAAATTGATGATGAAGACTTTCCTGTTATTCCTGAGGGTTATTGTCGGGGATATAATAATTTGTGTAAGCCGCCCTGAAGGGGCCCGGTTATGAAAAGAGGATTATCATACAAAGCCCAGGATCAATCATGAAGAGGGCGGTTCAGTAAAGGGTCTAAAGCCCACGGGCGAGTTATGGCCTGTAGTGATAAACCAACGTAGTGGCGTGACTTGTATCATAAGGTAGAATTAACTAGTCACCGAGCCGGACACTGCCGGCCAGGACCCTGTAGGCCACCAGGCGTCAACCCATGTATATAAGGGGACGACCCGGTGGCGGCTTAGGACAAGAAACAACAGATCGATAACCAAGACGGCGAGTTGAGCTTCTTGGAGATCGACACCTCAGAAATACCAATCCCAACTAGACGTAGGCTTTTACCTTCATCGTAAGGGGCCGAACTAGTATAAAACTCTCTCATGTCCCTTGTCCCAATTAACCCCTTTAAGCTTCCTAGTGCGATGGCCCTACGACTAAGTCCCGGATCTAGGACATCTGCCGTGACAGTTCCATGACAGTTGGCACCCACCGTGGGGCCAACGCATGGTGGATTTGAGTTCTTGAAGGGCAACTTGATGACCAAGAGTCATCGCGGCAAACTCTACATCAATGATGAAGGTTGGGGCCCCGAGGCCGGCTCAATCGAGTACGGGTACCGGGTCCCCTTCGGCAGAATTCACGTCTTCATCGGCCGGATCGGCGAGTCGGGCCCTGAGCCGGACGTCCACACCAACCTCATCGAAACGGCTCAGCGCGCCAGGACCACCCGTGTTCAATCTATCGTGAAACATGCCTTTGTAGGCTGCATCCACGGCGGTGAATACTCCGAAGGATCGGTGGAAGGCGGGGAGACGGCCATCTGCTCTGATACTGCTTCATCAACAGGTGAGACGGACTCGTTGTACCAACTGCAAGATGGCATGCTCGGGGGCTGTTCCGATGGCAGCAGTATTCCGAACCCCCTTGAGCCGCCGAATTGGGCCGGAGTCTTCATGGCGGGGATGCAGCCCGGGCAGAACTCCACCGCAGCGGCAGCAGCAGCTACCGGGTCGGCAGCAGCTGGGTCAGGAGACCGCCCTCCGGCTCAGATTTTAATGGACCTCATGGATAGGCTGACGACTCTGTTGACCACTATGGTAGAACCGGAGGATAAAGCCCAGCACAACGCAGAAGTGGCACGCGTGCGGGAGGAGATGGTGCAAGCTAAGGAAAATCTAGCCGCGGAGGAAACCCGGATGGCAGCAGAACGAGCAGCTCTGGATGCTCGTGCTCAGCAACTTCAAGCAGAAACTTTCCGGCTCTTTGTGGATCTTAATGCATCAAACGAGGTCATGAGGAGGATGTATCAGAAAACTCAGTCGCGTCTACCTTTAACGCTGGATCCGAGGAACCTGTTCCATACACCCGGGGCTGGGGGGAGCAACCCACTGGAGGCAAACTGGATCACAACACCCGGTGCACCAGTTCAGCCACGCACCATGGAGCCACCTTGTATAAATAAAGCTCCTCCTCGTTATGTATCAACACCTCCGGGTCACTTCTCCAACCCTTTGGAAAACCTCATCGCAGCATCGGCTTGTTTGGTGACTCTCCCAATAGAAGGCGACTCGCCAGCAGCAATTGAAAACCGGAGGGTGAGAGAACTACTTCAGACAGCTCTAGCCCAGCAGGATGCATACTCTTACAATCGAGACATGATTCATTCAACTCCTCGCCCAAGCCGGAGCCCGAGTTACAATAGGCACATGGAGTCTGCAGAGATGTCAAGTAATGCTCAACGCCACAACCGGCCGTACATGCATGAGCCGGTGTGGGCTGGAGCCCTTAACTTGGCAGATCAGGAGAGGATTCGTCAAGAGGCGGAGCGAGCGGCTCAAATAGTGGCAGAGCAGGTGGCTCACCAAACCTTTTCGGCTTATCCAGCAACCTCGGTTGAGGCAGGAGTGGCCACGAGAACCGGAGGCGTGCCTTGCTTGGTACCGGCCATACACAATGAGCAGTTGCCAAAGGATTTCAAGGGGCCTCGTAAGGTGCCTAACTACACGGCCGACCTACAGGGGGGGCTTGGATTGAGAGTTATGAGATGGCTATGGAACTATTGGAGGTGAGCGACGCTACAATGGCCAAGTATTTTACCATGATGTTGGATGGAACAACTCGGACTTGGTTGAAGGGATTGCCACCCAATTCTATCGGCTCATGGGCAGAGTTGAAAGCGCGGTTCATCCAGAACTTTAAGGACACGTGAAAACAGCCAATGTCGATTATGGATCTGACCAATTGCAAGCAAGAGGATGGTGAATCTACAACCCATTGGGTGCGCCGGGTCAAGGAGATAATACATTCATCTTTTTATGATGGATGCCGGCTTAGCAGTTTTGATGTTGGAGAAAAATTGCCGTTTTGAACCTCTGAAGCAGAAGCTGGGTGGCTTAAACGTGACTGTAATGACATGGGAACGTTGATGGCGGCTCTTGTCAAGTATGCTGATTCCGATACCACCAAGGACCCGGTGTCTGACGAAGAAATGGCAATGAAGGGAAAGAAGAACGGCAACAGCAAGGGTCACCAGCATAACCCGGCGAATCAGGGAGGTAATAAACATAAGGCTGATGAGTTTGTTGCTAATACTAATGCACAGGGTGGTAATCAGCGGCGCAAGGGCAGACAGCCGCCTCGATCGGGCGGGTCAGGCCCTACCCTTGAGCAACTGTTGAATGAACCTTGTCCGAAACATGACACCCGCGAGAAGCCGGCCACCCACCTGTGGAAGGACTGCATGATCATGAAGGTGTTTAAAAATTCAAACATGTTTGATGGGGGACACGGCCCAGGTGGCGGTTCAGGTGGCGGCGGCTTTCATGGCCTGGACGCCGGTTCAAGTGGAGGAGGTTTTCACGGTCAAGGTCATCCTGGTCACCAAGGCGGATATAATCAGCAACCCGGCCAAGGGAATTAGCAGCAGCAATCCGGTTATCAGAGCAACCCGAAGCAGTTGAGTAGTGGACAGTATCATGTATTTGTTGGGGAACGTAGTAATTTCAAAAAAATTCCTACGCACACGCAAGATCATGGTGATGCATAGCAACGAGAGGGGAGAGTGTTGTCTACGTACCCTCGTAGACCAGAAGCGGAAGTGTTAGCACAACGCGGTTGATGTAGTCATACGTCTTCACGGCCCGACCGATCAAGCACCGAAACTACGGCACCTCCGAGTTCTAGCACACGTTCAGCTCGATGACGATCCCCGGACTCTGATCCAGCAGAATGTCGGGGAAGAGTTCTGTCAGCACGACGACGTGGTGACGATCTTGATGTTCTACCGTCGCAGGGCTTCGGCTAAGCACCGCTACAATATTATCGAGGATTATGGTGGAGGAGGGCACTGCACATGGCTAATAGATCTCAAGGATCAATTGTTGTGTCTAGAGGTGCCCCCTACCCCCGTATATAAAGGAGCAAGGGGGAGGGGCGGCCGGCCAGGAGGAGGCGCGCCAGGGAGGAGTCCTACTCCTACCGAGAGTAGGACTCCCTCCTCTCCTTGTCCAACTAGGAGAGGGGGAAGGAAGGGAGAGAGGAGAGAAAGGAAAGGGGGGGCGCCGCCCCTCCCTCCTTGTCCAATTCGGACTAGAGGGGGAGGGGGCGTGCAGCCTGCCCTGGCCGCCCCTCCTCTGCTCCACTTTGGGCCCATGAGGCACATTAACCCCCGGGGGGGTTCCGGTAACCCCCGGTACTCCGTTTTATATCGGATAACTCCCGGAACCATTCCTGTGTCCGAATATAGTTGTCCAATATATCAATCTTTATGTCTCGACTATTTTGAGACTCCTCGTTATGTCCGTGATCACATCTAGGACTCCGAACAACCTTCGGTACATCAAAATATATAAACTCATAATGAAACTGTCATCGTAGCATTAAGCGTGCGGACCCTACGAGTTCGAGAACAATGTAGACATGACCGAGACACGTCTCCGGTCAATAACCAATAGCGGAACCTGGATGCTCATATTGGCTCCCACATATTCTACGAAGATCTTTATTGGTCAGACCGCATAACAACATACGTTGTTCCCTTTGTCATCGGTATGTTTACTTGCCCGAGATTCGATCGTCGGTATCTCAATACCTAGTTCAATCTCGTTACCGGCAAGTCTCTTTACTCGTTCCGTAATACATCATCCCGCAACTAACTTATTAGTTGCAATGCTTGCAAGGCTTATGTGATGTGCATTACCGAGAGGGCCCAGAGATACCTCTCCGACAATCGGAGTGACAAATCCTAATCGAGAAATACGCCAACCCAACAAGTACCTTCGGAGACACCTGTAGAGCACCTTTATAATCACCCAGTTATGTTGTGACGTTTGGTAGCACACAAAGTGTCCTTCCGATAAACGGGAGTTGCATAATCTCATAGTCATAGGAACATGTATAAGTCATGAAGAAAGCAATAGCAACAAACTAAACGATCAAGTGCTAAGCTAATGAAATGGGTCAAGTTAATCACATCATTCTCCTAATGATGTGATCCCATTAATCAAATGACAACTCATGTCTATGGTTAGGAAACATAACCATCTTCGATCAACGAGCTAGTCAAGTAGAGGCATACTAGTGACACTATGTTTGTCTATGTATTCACACATGTATTATGTTTCCGGTTAATACAATTCTAGCATGAATAATAAACATTTATCATGATATAAGGAAATAAATAATAACTTTATTATTGCCTCTAGGGCATATTTCCTTCAGTATTTACTACCATTTTATGCAAGAGGGACCAGAAGCTTCACAAGAGGGCCGTCAATGCCGCTGAGCCGGCAATTCCACGTTATCTATGTTGGTCAGAGCAGCCTATTGTGTGGAGCAGAGAGGATTACCCGCCCTGGGTTGATAATCCGGGTCACTTGGCTTTGGTAGTGGCACCTCAGGTTGGTGGATACAAGTTTACTAAGGTACTCATGGATGGGGGCAGCAGCATCAACATCCTCTACTATGAGACATTCCGCCAGTTGGGATTGACGGATAAGAATCTTAAACAATCCAACACTATTTTTCATAGGGTGGTACCTGGTAAGTCGGCATACCCAGTTGGTAAGATTGAGCTGGAAGTAGCCTTTGGGGATGAGTAGGATTCCAGAGCAGAGAAATTAAACTTTGAGGTGGTTAAGATCAAGAGCCCATATCATGCTCTGTTTGGGCGACCGGCTTATGCCAAGTTCATGGCTCGGCCGTGTTACGTATATTTGCAGCTCAAGATGCCAGGTCATAAGGGCACCATTACAGTACATGGGAGCCGGAAGATAGCCTTGGAATGTGAAGAAGGTGATGCTGCCTATGCTGAATCTGTTTGTGCAACAGAGGAGTTAAAATTCTACAAGGATCATGTTGACCCAGCAGACATGACGTCATTAAAGAAACCAACAACAGAGCATGAGCCGGAGTTGAAATTCAAATGAGCTGATGACACCAAGATGGTTGACATTATACCTGGCGACTCATCCAAACAGTTCATCATCAGTGCAAACTTGGATCTGAAATAGGAAAGCACGCTCATCGAGTTCATCCGTGAGAACCGGGACATCTTTGCATGGAAACCTTCACACATGCTGGGTGTCCCGAGAGAACTCGCTGAGCACACTCTTAACATCGATCCAAAGTTCAAACCTGTCAGAGAGTTTCTCCGACGGTTCAATGAAGAAAGGCGCAAGGCCATTGGGGAAGAGGTGGCCCAGCACTTGGCAGCCAGGTTCATTGTGGAGGTCTTTCATCCAGAGTGGTTGGCTAACCTGGTGCTTGTACTCAAGAAGAATGGCACCTGTGTATGTGTGTGGATTACACAGATCTGAACAAGGCTTGTCCGGCTGATCCTTTTGCTCTCCCCTGTATTGATCAGATCATTGATGCTATGGCGGGTTGCGCACGGTTGAGTTTCTTGGATGCTTATTCCGGTTATCATCAGATTAAGATGGTAGTCAAGGATCAAGAGAAGACAACTTTTATAACTCCTTTTGGAGCTTTCTTCTATGTGTCTATGCCTTTTTGGCTTAAGAGCACCCAGGCGACTTACCAGCCGTGTGTACAGAATTGTCTTCACAATCAAATTGGACGCAATGTTCATGCTTATGTGGATGATATAGTGGTGAAATCCAGGGAAGAGGAAACCTTGGTCACGGACCGGAAAGAGACTTTCGATAATCTCCGGGTTTACAAAATGATGCTCAACCCGGCCAAGTGTGTTTTTGGAGTGCCAGCCAGCAAGCTCTTGGGTTTTTTGGTGTCTAACCGAGGTATTGAGGCTAACCCGAAGAAAATCAAGGCAATTACATCCCTAGCCAAACCAACCTGCGTCAATGATGTTCAGCGGCTGGTGGGTCGTGTAGCTGCTTTGAGCCGGTTCATAAGCCGGTTAGGGGAAAAGGCTATGCCTCTGTATCAGTTGATGAAGAAAACGGATGTTTTTGTTTGGAGCGATGTTGCAAACGCTGCTTTTGAAGATCTAAAGGCACAGCTGGCTAAGCCGCCAGTCCTGGCTGCTCCAATTGAGAAAGAGCCGCTGTTGTTATACGTGGCTGCCAACTCACAGGCTGTTAGTGTGGCTATCGTGGTAGAGTGCAAGGAGGCTGGCAAAGAGCATCCGGTTCAGCAGACAGTTTATTATGTCAGAGAAGTGTTAATTGAGTCTAAACAACGATACCCACATTGGCAGAAGCTTGTTTATGGGGTGTTCATGGTGAGCCGGAAGCTTAAGCATTACTTTCAGGGACATCCAATCACTATGGTTAGCTCTGCTCCTTTGGGAGACATTATTCAAAACAGAGAAGCCATGGGGTGAATCGCCAAGTGGGCAATTAAGCTTGGGTCTCATGGGTTGAAGTATGTTCCATGTACTGCAATTAAGTCTCAAGCCTTGGTTGACTTTATCAATGACTGGACAGAGATATAGATGCCAGAAGAAAAGCCAGACAACACATATTGGACTATTCATTTTGATGGATCCAGGCAATTGGAAGGCTCGGGGGCTGGAGTCGTGTTAACTTCCACGAGGTGAATTTTTTTGTTATGTGTTACTGTTGATGTTTCCTTGCACTAACAACGCAACAGAGTATGAAGCCTTGCTCCATGGTCTTCGAGTGGCAAAAGAGATGAGCTTGAGCCGGGTCAGATGCCTTGGTGACTCGGATGTAGTGGCTCAACAAGTATCTAGCAAGTGGGATTCCAAGGACCCTCTTATGGTGGCTTATCGCCGAGAGGTTATGCTGTCACAGGATATTTTAAAGGTTATCAGGTGGAACACATTGACCATCAAAAAAACGAAGCAGCTGATGCTTTAAGCTAGCTGGGGTCTTAGCGTAAGCCGGTGCCACCTAACACCTTTTTGGATGTTTTGCATAACCCCTTTGTCAAGTTGCCCACCGAAGAAGATTTAGCTGTTCCTGACCCAGAGGCGCAGTTGGTAGCGGCTCTTCATGTCATCCTAGATTGGACGGTGCCGTTCTTGACTTACATGACCCGGGGAGAGTTGCCAGCGGATGAGACCCTGGCTCGATAGATAACCCGGCGGTCTAAGTCCATGACGATTTCAGATGGAGAGTTATTTCATCGCAGTGTTTCCGGAGCCTTTCAACGGTGTGTTTCTCCCGAAGAAGGTCAAGAAATCCATTGTGAGATACATGAAGGCGATTGTGGTCATCACGCTGGGTCAAAATCTTTAGTGGCCAAGGTGTTTCGTCATGGTTTTTACTGGTTGACGGCTCATGCTGATGCAGAAGATCTGGTCAGTAGATGTGATGGATGTCAGAAGTTTGCACGACGAGCGCATGTGCTGGCTCAAGAACTCCGGATGATTCCAATTACTTGGCCATTTGCGGTCTGGGGCCTTGACATGGTGGGTCCTTTCAAAAGGTCTAAGGATAAAAAAACACATCTCCTGGTGGCAGTTGATAAGTTCACCAAGTGGGTTGAGGCGGAGCCTGTAAGTAAGTGTGACGTGGCCACTACGGTTCAATCCGTGAAAAAGGTGATTTTCCGCTTTGGTTTTCCACATAATATTATCACTGACAATGGCACCAATCTTTCCCAAGGGGCTATGGAGGAGTTCTATCAACGTGAGCACGTCCGGCTTGATGTTTCCTCTGTAGCTCATCCGCTATCCAATGGTCAAGCTGAGAGAGCCAATTAGGAAATTCTGAAAGGGCTAAAACCCCGGCTTATCGTTCCTTTACAGCGAACGCCGGGTTGTTGGGTAGAGGAGTTACCCTCAATGTTATGGAGTATCAATACTACGCCCAACAGGTCTACAGGTTACACACCTTTCTTCATGGTTTATGGAGCAGAAGCAGTGTTGCCTAGTGACATCCGTCATGACTCACCCCGTGTGGCGGCTTATGTTGAAGCTAACAATGAAAAAGCCAGACAGGATGCGCTTGACTTATTGGATGAAGAAAGAGACTTAGCAGCGGCCCGGTCAGCAATTTATCAACAGGACCTGCATCGTTATCACATCCGCCGGGTTAAGTCCAGGACTTTTCAAGAAGTTGACATGGTGCTCCGGCTCGTCCAGGATCTGTCAGATGCACACAAGTTATCCCCACCTAGGGAAGGACCCTTTGTGGTCAGTAAGAACTTAAACAACGGGTCATATTACCTCATTGACGTTCGAGAGCACAAAGACTCACGTAAGTCGGAGGAAGAGACCCTCCGGCCGTGGGACATCGCTCAACTTCGGCCA
Organism: Triticum urartu; assembly: GCF_056163025.1. NCBI lineage: Eukaryota > Viridiplantae > Streptophyta > Magnoliopsida > Poales > Poaceae > Triticum > Triticum urartu. Next base: position 44,967,487 of record NC_141877.1, on the reverse strand, counting down.
TATTACACCTGAGCCACCGGCTCTCATCGTTTACATATGTTCACGTTGTATATATTATGATAAGAAATAAATTAAACCCATCGGTCTCTTTTCTTTTCAAAGACTATGCATCTTTATTATTTCTTATTTACAAATGACTATTAAGGAGCTGATCATATTTGAATCAAGTCTAATCTTTTTGGTCCAGCTCATGATCGTATCCGAATCTAGCTGCAAATATCATGGTCACTTGGGGGCTTCCTGTTTAAACATAGGTTGTATTCGAACCAAAGAGAACATAGCTGTCGTAACCCTCTTGATCGGCTCAAGGCCAAACTCACTTGGGGGCTTCTTGATCGTATCCGAATCATAGCTTAACCCCTTTTGAGTCCGACTTGGATCGTATTTGAATCAGGGTCGTTAAAAACCTCTCAAGGTCATTTGGGGGCTTCCTGTTCAAACATAGGTTGTATTCGAACCAAAGAGAACATAGCTGTCGGTACCCTCTTGATCGGCGCAACGCCAAAGCCACTGGGGGCTATATGGTCGTATTCGAACCTTAGCTTAACCCCTTTGGTCCGGTTTACTGATCGTATTCGAATCAGAAACCACCAACCTTTTGAATACAGAGTTAAAATTATGTTTATTATCTGTTGCTTGCCCTTTAGCTTTTGTTGTTTCAATATTACAAATAAGATAGCCTGGTTTTCTTCACCGGCTCAATTATTGGACAACACAGCCGCTCGGGTTATTCAAGCCGGTGGTTCAAGGATACAAAGGTACGAGCTACTAAGATATGATGACCATTGGGTATTCAAGAAGTATTTACTTCTCATACATATTGAATTATCAAGTTCATCACCCGGATTATTTAAACCGGTGATCTAAGGATCAACAAGGACAAGGTATGGTTCTTACTTATACGCGCTTACCTGCTGCGTTAACTCAAGAGTTAATATTAAGGGCCATTTGCATTTCTGTCCCTAACTTGAACCACCTAATCAGATATACCCCTAATTCGAAAGCCTACTCAAAAATGCCCCTCCGCCGTTAGGTGCCCTTACAGAAATGCCCTTCTGTGCCGTTACCGTCCGGTCAAAGAGCTTTGACCTCTATCTGGCCGTTTCTTTGACATTTTTGGCCCTGTGTCCATGTGCCACTTACCGGTGGGTCCCACTCTCAAAAAATAAAGTGAAAAACACTTTCTCTCACCCTCTCTCTCTCTCTCACACACACACTTACATGTGGGGCCAGTCTAAAAAAGAAAAGGAAAAAGGACTTTTCAAAAAGATACTGGGCCCATATGTCATTGCCTTATTAATATTTTCCAGAAATATTTTGTTTTAATTAGTGCTTTAATTCATTCTTAACTGTGGATTGGGTCAAAGGTGGCTGGCAGTGACCAAATCCCGCGGCGGAGGCAGGCCGAGATGCTGCGAGGAGAACGGTCGAGGGAACCAGGCTATAGGCGTGGCTCTACCGCATCCAGGGATGTGGTCGTCAGACCATATGGTCGCCGGAGCAAATGGTGGCGACCATACCCGCGGGGTCTCCGGGCGACGCAAGTGGGGCAGCAACCATGCGAGGGGTAGAGAGAGGGGAACGGTTTGTGTGACAATAGGGAGCACACTTGGAGCACGACGGTGACGCCGCTGGGGCTCGGGGGTGACCGAAGCGATGACTTCGATGATGGCGGCCATGGAAGAGCTCGGAGCTCATGGGGAAGACGACCCGAGGCCATGGAGCTTGCTATGGAGGAGTCCCAAGTCTTCTGTGGTGCATAAGGATGCCATAGGAGCCGTTGGGATTGGCCGACATGCTTCAACAGAGTCGAATCGAAGGCGGCGGTCCAAGCTCAGAGGCGGGGAAGATGCGTTGTGGCGCTCTGTGCTGGACATCTCTGGTCAAAATCGTCAACTGGTTGGACAAGGTCATGCCATATGAGCTTCCTGGCGAGGTAGCGGCGCTTCAAGTTACCGTTGGCCATGTCCTTGACTGACGGCGGCGACGGGGCACTCGCTGGCGTGCTTGCGTGAGAGGGCGGGAGAGGAATGAGAGCGGGCGGCGGAGAGAGCATGAGGTACAGAGGACTACGGCGTCAGGGGAGTACAGCGACAGAGGTGGTGGCCGTTCAGTACTCTCGCCGGAGTTGAGAGGTAGTGGCCATCGGCCCGTCCTTCGGCAGGGGGGGGGAGAGAGAGGTGAGAGAGATAGTGTTTCCTTTTTATTTTTTCTATGAATGAGGGGACCCACATGTAAGTGTGTGTGAGGGAGAGGGGGTGAGAGGAAGTGTTTTTCATTTTATTTTTTGAGAGTGGGACCCACCAGTAAGTGGCACATGGACACAGGGGCAAAAATGTCAAAGAAACGGTCAGATAGCGGTTAAAGCCCTTTGACCGGATGGAAACGGCACGGAAGGGCATTTCTATAATGGCACCTAATGGCAGAGGGGCAAATTTGAGCAGACTTCCAAATTAGGGGCAAATCTGAGTAGTGGGTTCGAGTTAGGGACACAGATGTAAAAGACCCTAATATTAAACCTTATCCTTTATTTATATTTGTCTCTACTTTTTATTTGAGGTAAATATATGGGCTGTAAATTACGTGTTTAAGCCCATTTGGTTCTAAACCGCCTTGCCAGCCTTTTCCTTGTATTCACAGGAACAGAGTTCAAACATTGCAGAGACAAACATTAAACATTGCGCATACATTGACATCTGAAACACGGATTCACATATAAGTATTTTATGCACGATGGCACAAGCAAACAGGTGGTGTTTTAACAGCTAAGCTATTACAAGGCTTTATAAGCCCATGAAGATGATCATTGTCCCTACCTCGCCGGTTCACCATCTTGAGTCTGCTGGAAGTTGGGTTTTGACCAATCAAAGCCGTTCATGGCGAGAAATTCGGCTTCGTCGTCAATCAGGCCAACCGGGTCAACCTCCAGGGCAAATGTATCTTCTCTCACTGGTGGGATTAAGTCTGTTACTTTATATGAGGGAGGGGCCATCTTCTTATTCTCACTATCAAAACCTGGCTGATACTTGTCCACATTGGTGTCATCTCCAAGACCAGTCGCCTGAGGCCGGACTTCACAGACGCAGGCTATAAAGTCATCCTCATCAAAAGGAGACCCGTCCTCCTTCACGGTAGGATAGCCCCTTGCCACGTCCGCCGGGTCTAGGTCTGGCACCCAAGCCTTGGAGCGGCTTAGGGCAGTCAAAGCTCCGGCTCATGCGCAGGAGCGTTTTACTTCTTGGAACCTGGTAGGAAGGATGGACAGCTTCTTCAGGACGTCACTGATCCGGTTAGATCCTTGATTAGCAGGAGAGATGGCAGCCAGAGTGTCGGTGTCAAAACCGGCGGATCTCGGGTAGGGGGTCCCGAACTGTGCGTCTAGGCCGGATGGTAACAGGAGGCAAGGGACACGAAGTTTTACCCAGGTTCGGGCCCTCTCGATGGAGGTAAAACCCTACGTCCTACTTGATTAATATTGATGATATGGGTAGTACAAGTGTAGATCTACCACGAGATCGAGGAGGCTAAACCCTAGAAGCTAGCCTATGGTATGATTGTTGATGTGTACGTTGTCCTACGGACTAAAACCCTCCGGTTTATATAGACACTGGGTAGGGTTAGGGTTACATAGAGTCGGTTACAATGGTAGGAGATCTACATATCCGTATCGCCAAGCTTGCCTTCCACGCCAAGGAAAGTCCCTTCCGGACACGGGACGAAGTCTTCAATCTTGTGTCTTCATAGTCCAGCAGTCCGGCTGAAGGTATAGTCCAGCCATCCGGACACCCCCTAATCTAGGACTCCCTCAGTAGCCCCTGAACCAGGCTTCAATGACGACGAGTCCGGCGCGCATATTGTCTTCGGCATTGCAAGGCGGGTTCCTCCTCCAAGTACTTCATAGAAGATTTTGAACACGAAGATAGTGTCCGGCTCTGCAAAATAAGTTTCCACATATTTCCGTAGAGAGAATAATATTTACACCAATCTAATCTGCTGACGTATTCCGTAACGTGTCACACCACGGCCAAGCCTTTATCCGAGTCGTTTCATTATCCCACCTCAGCGCGTCATGCGAGGCGGTTTCCTTGGCACGTCTTGTTAAAGCAGAGATCGTGTCCCCTTATCCCGGGATTCTCATCAATACGGGCGTGGGTAACCCAACCGCTTCTAGGATTCCAAGATTATAGGCAAGTCCAAACGGACACGGAGAGGACGCTTGATATTCACCCTCTTTATAAAGGGGACAAGGCTTTTATTTTTCCCTCCCGTGCTCAATCGAATCCTTCCCCTACCTCAAGCTCAAACACCCGAAGTTCAGGTCAGGCGCCCCGAACCTTCAGTCATGTCCGGATCTAGCCTTCAAGGCCGATGGATACCTTCCTCCGTCACGGAAGAAGACATCAAGAAGTTGAGGGAGGCCAGATATCTGACCGCCGAGATTTTGCATCGGCTGCCTCCCCGAGGGTAGGCCATGCCCACCCCCGAACCCAACGAGAACGTCGTGTTTGTTTCCCACTTCCTCTGAGGTCTAGGCCTTGCCCTGGATCCTTTCATCAGGGGTTTGATGTTTTACTACGGGCTATATTTTCATGATCTAGCTCCGGACTCCTTTCTTCATATCACGACATTTATTGTCGTGTGCGAGGCCTTCCTCCGGGTTACCCCCCACTTTGGCCTATGGCTCAAGACCTTTGAAGTGAGGCCGAAGCCGGTTGAGGGGCAACATGCAGCGTGTGGAGGTGCCTCAATACGCAAGATGACGGGAGCTCCGTGGCCCAAAGGTTCCATCCTAGAGGTGTCTGAATTGTGGCAACAGGAGTGGTTCTACATCACGGCTCCTAGAAGTGCCAAGTGGGCGGCCCCCCTGTGTTCCGCTCGGGCCACCACCACAGCTGATGTCGTGGATCAGCAGAGGTCTGAGCTGGGGTCCAGTCAAGGACGTGCCTATACTACAAGGCCGCATTCGAGATCTCTTCAATGGAGATTTTAGTTTGGTTGCGATGATACAGGTTATGCTGGTTCGTCAAGTCCAGCCTTCCAAACGCCGGCCTCTTCGCCTATGGGAGTTTAATCCCGAGGGACCGCGTGCTATTCAAAATTTTCTTGGCCTGACGCACAAGGAGATGTACAAGTCATTCCTCAGATGGAGTGTCCGGAAATCACCGAGGACGTGGGTCTGAGTAGTAACCGCGCCGCCGAACAGGTAAGGCATCTTCCGGCCGAACATACTATCTCTACTTTGTTACAAAGTTATTTCTGAGAGTTTGCTTTTTGACTAGGACTGGCTAACAAAGGCGAAGTTGATTCGGTGTTCGGCCCCCCTCCCTGAGGGTTTGGAAAATCCGGTATCGGAAAAGATGCTCTAGACTGCACCTTGCTCGGAGCCCTTGAAGGAAGATACTCTGGAGGATAATGCGGGCAGACGCGGGCCCCCAACGCTGCCCATTCTAGCCGAGGGAGCGAGCGTCTCCATGAGGGAAGGCGACCAGAAGAGGAAAAGGACTGCGCCCAGGGATTCGGAAGCCGAAGCTTCCAAACGTGAGAAGAAGTCTCCCACAGAGGGTCCCACCTTGGGGGGCGCTGTTGCCGCACAAAGTCCGCGGGGGGATCAATTCTCCCACAAGTCGTAAGTGACCCGAAATACCTTTAATAGTACCGATATGCCATCTTTTTCTTCTGAGAAAATAACCACCGCATATATTTTGCAGTTTGGGCCTTAGCCTCTCTCAAATGAGCTCATCTTCGGGGGATCTTCTTCCAGAGATGATGGAGAGTGAAACGCCTCCTCCGGACTCCTCCGCTCCAGAAGCGGGCGACCCTGAAGTGTCGTCGCGGAGGGCCTCTCCGAGTCCGGTGAGGCTAGAAGATAATCCCATTGACCCCCGAAGCTCCCAGTGTCCGGCTCCCGAAAGGAGCAGACAAAAGAGTCCGGCCCCGTCTAGTGTGCGATCGGATGTTCTACGGGAGTTGGTGGGGCGAGCGGCCATCTCAGATGAACACCGTGTGATGATGAATACGGTGATGGGGAGAATATCGTCCGCCGAAAGCGGATTGCATGAAGCTTTTATGAGTCTACTGACAGGCTTTGAGGTACGTAAAGAATGTATGATAATCCTACACATGCTAGGTGTGCCCTGTGTAGATAGTAGCCCCTGAGACTCTGGTTGTCGTCGGAAACGACGACGAACAGAGGATCATATTCCCGGGAAATAACCATACTGCCTTTATGTGCAGGTGATGGAAGCTCCGGTGGCTAGCCGGACTAGCGAGTTTGCCCATTTAGAACGGCAGTTGGATGCGGCAGACGCCGACATCGAGCTTGTTAACAAAAGGCTTGACGAGGCACAGGGTAAGTGTCAATATCTGGTAAACGCCACATAGGAAGAGCAGCAAGATGACAGTATCTTAAATATGTTGTGACTGCAGATGGAGCAGCCACTGTTGAAGCCTTGCGGCCAGAACATTCCCGAGCCAAGGAACAAGCGATGTTAGGTAATGCGGCTGCTGTGAAGGCGACCGAAGAGTTGCAAGCCGAGAGGGCCGCACATGGCGAGACCCGAGACAAGATGGCCAAGATGGCTATAGAATTAAAAGCCGCCGCCGACCTTTGCCGGGTTCTTGAAAAGGAAAACCAAGCGAAGGCATCGGACCTTGAGAAGGCTGCTGCGACGAAAAAGGATCTCCGCTCTGCTATGAGGGAAAAGAAGGAGGAGCTACGGGAAGTCGGGGATATTGTAGCTGGGAAATCCTTCATGTTGCGGAGGAAATTCGGAGATCCACGGTATGCCCCTCTGGATCGGCTGTGGAGTTCGGAGGATGTGTATATGGATTTGGCGGTGAGCGCTGCCGATGCGGCCAAGTACTTCCAGGGTCAGACGGACCGTGGAGTAGACCAGCTGTTTTGGAGGCAATTACATTCTCCCGAGCATCCACTTTCATTGACTGACCAATTAGCCGAGTGGGCCGAACTAAATAGGTTGTCTGGACTCTCTATGAGGTCTGTTGTGGATCAGCTATGGCCGGGAAGGCCAAAACCGAACAACTATTTCAGCTTGGTGCAGCAGGTCCTTGACGTGGTGCCGCCTATTGATGCGATGAGGAGGTCGGCGTGCTGTAACACCCTCGATGCGACTATAGCTCCCACGTGTCGAGGCATGACTTAGAGACATAATCGCATTGAAGGCATATGTCGCAAGTCAGGCAATCATCACAAACATCCCATGTAATATAGATAATAAAAGGGATAACATAGTTGGCTTACACTCGCCACGTCAATCAAGTACATAAATAACATTACATCAACCAAACACTCATGGCCCGACTACGGCGCCAAAATAAAAGACAACCCAACAAGCGACACGGTCCCGATCACCCCCAACAGGGCACCACTACTGATCATCAGGAAAGGAAACATAGTAACGTTGAGAGTCCTCATCGAACTCCCACTTGAGCTCGAGCGTGTCACCTGGAGAGGAATCATCAGGCCCTGCATCTGGTGTAATAGTAATCTATGAGCCATAGGGACTCAGCAATCTCGCACCCTCGCGATCAAGACTATTTAAGCTTATAGGTATGACAAGGTAAGAAATATGTGGAGCTGCAGCAAGCGACTAGCATGTATGGTGGCTAACTTATTCACAAAAGAGAGCGAGAAGAGGAGGCAAAGCGCAAGCGAGAAACTAGAGGACAACCTGCGCAAACATTACTCCAACACCGTGTCCACTTCCCGGACTAAGCCGAGAAGAGGCCATCATGGTAACACACTCAGTTGATTCATTTTAATTTAGTTAAGGTTCAAGTTATCTACAACCGGACATTAACAAATTCCCATCTTCCCATAACCGCGGGCACGGCTTTCGAAAGTTCAAATCCCTGCAGGGGAGTCCCAACTTAGCCCATGACAAGCTCTCATGGTCAACGAAGGAATAGACCTCCTCCCGAGACGTTCCGATCAGACTCGGTATCTCGGTTCTTCAAGACATTTCGACAGGTTAAAACAAGACCAGCAACACCGCCCGAATGTGCCGACAAATCCCGATAGGAGCTGCACATATCTCTTTCTCAGGGCACACTCAGATTGTCTTAGGTATGGGTAGGCCAGCCCAGAGTTGCCCCTGGTGGCCACCGGCAGCTGACAGGTGGACCAACACTCAGAGGAGCACTGGCCCCGGGGGGGGGGGGTTTAAAATAAGATGACCCTCGGGCTCCGGAAACCCAAGGGAAAAGAGGCTAGCTGGCAAATGGTAAAACCAAGGTTGGGCATTGCTGGAAAAGTTTTAATCAAGGCGAACTATCAAGGGGTTCCCATTATAACCCAACCGCGTAAGGAACGCAAAATCCGAGAACATAACACCGATATGACGGAAACTAGGGCGGCAAGAGTGGAACAAAACACTAGGCGAGAGGCCGAGCCTTCCACCCTTTACCAAGTATATAGATGCATAAAGATAACATGGCAATATAATGATATCCCAAAAAGTAAATAAATGTTCCAACAAGGAACGGCCTCCAATCTTCACCTGCAACTAGCAACGCTATAAGAGGGGCCGAGCAAAGCGGTAACATAGCCAATCAACGGTTTGCTAGGACATGGTGGGTTAGAGGTTTGACATGGCAATTTGGGAGGCTTGAAAGCAAATGGTAGGCATCGTAGCATTGGCATAGCAAAAGAGCGAGCAAACTAGCATAGCAAAGATAGTAGTGATTTCGAGGGTATGATCATCTTGCCTGCAAAGCTGTCAGAGTTGACTGGATCCTCGAAAGCAAACTCAACGGGCTCCTCGTTAGCGAACTCGTCTCCCTGCTCTACCCAAACAAGACAAACAAGCAACAAGGACACAATCAACCACGTGCAAGGAACAAACAATATGGTGCAACGATGGTATGGTATGCGGGATGCGATGCAGGATGCATATGCAAGATTTGACAAGGAAAACGTGAACCTGGCCTCAACTTGGAAAACCAAGCGTGCCACTGGAAAGATGAGATGAAATCGCTTGAAAACGATATAAAGAACGCCGGAATCGGAGTTACGGTTTGGAAATGGCAAGCGATTCAAAAATGACACCGGTCTGCGATTTACAGCAAGTAGCCATCTAAATGCAATGAGATGAACATGCTACAGCACCGAAACATGGCAACAAAATAGATGGCAGGGATGCATTCAAAATTCTTAACAAAAGTATAGCACTGAGCTCCGGCCAATTCATCCATTAACAGGTTCAAACAAGCATGTCAAAAATGCGTATGGTAAACAGATGTCAGACTTAGTGAAATTAACACTTCTCTGAAATTTCAGATCAGGTAGCACTCTTCGGAGCGACAAAACTACATGCTACAGGGCCTGAACATGGCAAAGTAAAACATGGCATGGAGCTACTCAAAAAGATTAAAAAAATTCCCTTAGTGACCTTGAGCCAAAAGGGATCAGAAAACACATTTGCAAGCATGTGAACATAGCAAAAGCATAATCAGTTTTGAGACTTAGTGAAAACTGGCACATGCTGAAACATAACTCAAGTAGGCATGTTTACGAGCTCGGTGCACTCACTACGGAGCAAGTCATGAAAAGCTAAGCACACATCTATCAAGAACACACAAAAATGCAAGCTAGACATGGCAAGAACAATAGCATAGCATGCACGGATCAACTACAACATCATCGGCAAAATTGCAAACAAGTTGACAATCTGCCCAGATTCACAAAGTAGTAAAAGTAGAGCTCGATTGACTCAAGCTAGGGTGCTCCATAATTGCAAACAAAGACATTGATGGATGGAGCACTACAAGATTAATAAAACATCCTTACTGATCATCCTCAAAAGAGGCACGGATCACTCAGAAACAACATGAACATATGACAACATGAGATAAACAGCTCAAGGACTTAGTGGAAATGCTAAGTCCCTGAAAACAGAGTTACCAAGTGCCTCACTTGGCAAGCTTGTGCTAGTCACCACACACATCACAAAAATACATGGGTTGCACCTTTGGAAAGATGACAAAACCCTTAACAAAACACATGTAGAGCAACAGGGCATATCATGCACACAATAATCATGGCAAAAATGACAAATGTCTAAATGGAGCAACAGATCTGACAATAATCTCAAGTAGTCCTCTTCTAACAGAATTTTGGGCATCAAGATGAACTCAAATGAGAATTATGCAATGGAATGAAATGATGTACTCTCCGAGATGAACAATTTGACATGCTATATGCCAAAAACGGAGCTACAGATGCGGAGATATAGCATGATGAACATGAGCACATGGATTAGGGTTTTGGGAGAAAGTCAACCCTCAAATGGATCTAGATCCAGATCTGGCCGCACGGGAACCGAGGTTGGCCGGAATCATCGCCGGAGATCGCCGGAGTTGTCATTCCGAGGAGGAGGAAGGAGAGGGAGCCCGATCCGGTGGTGGAGCTCGCCGGGGTGGCGCGGGCCGGCGATGGCCGGGACGACGCGGCGGCGCGTTGGACGGCTCGCAGCGGTGGCGGAGGTGGCCGGTGACGGGGCGGCGAGGGGCTCCGGCCACCGGGCGGCGGGGCAGCCGGGCGCGGGCGCGGAGAAGCTCGGGCCGCGGGGGCTCCTTGGGCCCCGGTAGGCCCGCGCGGGATGGCGGCGCGGTGATGCGGTCCCGGGACACGTGGCAACGCCTTAGTGGCTGCGGAGTTTGTCCAGGCCGGGACGGACATTGTCCGGCGGCGCGCGAGGTGGAAATTTAGGGTTTCGGAGAGGGGGATCCGCGAATTTGAAGGAGGGGGTCTATAAATAGGCATAGGAGGAGCTAGGAGAGTCCAAATGAGGTGCGGTTTTTGGCCACGCGATCGTGATCGAACGCTCTTGGTGATGGAGCAGGTTTAGGTGGGTTTTGGGCCAAATTGGAGGGGTGTTGGGCTGCAACACACACGAGGCCTTTTCGGTCCCTCGGTTAACCGTTGGAGTATCAAACGAAGTCCAAATGATACGAAACTTGACAGGCGTTCTACCTATAGTAAACCAAGGCCGCTTGGCAAGTCTCGGTCCAATCCGGAAATGTTTAATCCCCACACACGAAATACAGGTAGAAATGACCACCGGAGGAGAACGAAGCGCCGGAATGCAAAACGGACAACGGGGAAAATGCTCGAATGCATGAGACGAACACGTATGCAAATGCAATGCACATGATGACATGATATGAGATGCATGACAATGAAAACAACACACGGAGACAAAGACCCGAACCCGAGAAAATAAAATAACTTAACGCCGGAAACGACAAGAGTTGGAATACATATTGGGAAAATTACATCCGGGGTGTTACACGTGCATAGAGGGCGCACGGATGGCCTTTGTCCGTGTTAAGGCATATTGGGCGGAGATGGATGCTACCAATGTTGCATCGCGGGATTCGGCTATAGGCCGAAAGGCTGCCGAGCACTACTTTGGAGAAGTTCTTGAGGGTGCCCGTTTGATAGAGACCCAGTGCTCAAAAAATATTATGTTTGAGTGATATGTAATCTCATTGTAAGCGAAATGCTTTTATAAATTTTATAAGGCTATTTTTATACTTTTGCCTGAAAGTAATATGATGCCTCCTGGGCGGCCGTTTATGTATACATGTGTATAACCTGAAAGATTGCAGCCGTCGGCTTCAACCCTCACGCATATAATGTGGAGGTGCTCGCAAAAACACGCATTCACACTTAACCCAACGTCTTGATCCTATTAAGGAGGTGATAGCGGAGCGAGCGAGGCAACCGGACTATGATGCTTTAGCACTTTCACTTAGCCATAGGAGTTTGACACTGGGGCTACTAGATAGCCCCTGGTGGCTCCGCACTCTCCCGATCTCGGGGTGCGTACATGCCTAGCCGGGAAACGGCCCTTCGTTAAGGCGGAGGAATTCTAACATTCCCATAGGTCATCGAGTGGCTGATCAGTCTCACGCTATATCATGACAGTCAGTTTTCGGCTTTCTCTACTGAGGTGCTTGTCCGGGTTAACCAGGGCACAATTGCAGTAGTTCTCCTGATGCTACCTTAACCGGCAAGGCGGAACGTAAGGCACCAAAACACAGGAGCCGGGCAAACCCAAAATTTGACCAAAGACAATGATTCGGAGCTGATGCATATAGGGCCAAACTCGCGACGCCGAACACTCCCTAAGGTATTCGGTCTTTGTGGTATAAACCGGGCCTAAATAGTGGCCTTTGTAAGAAGCCCCGTGTGTCCAGGTACGTGCGTTGTTCTGGCGTGGCCACATGCCAATACGTCAGCATCCTTCTCAACGGTGGATATCTATCAACAAGAGACAGTAAAAAAGGTTTACGCAGGGTCTTAATCTAAAAAGAATCCTTGGAGCGGGTCCCTGCTGCATGTCTGCGCCTGTGTCTCCATTGTGCCGTGTCCTGGACAGGTGTAGCACGATGATCGTCTGTGAAAGAGAGGAAGTTAAGTGAAAAAGTTGTCGTGCAAAAAGGATAGTTTTTAAAGAAACCATATATAATTCAAGATGATAAGAAATTGCCACTTGTCTCCGCGCGTTGAGCCCCTTGTATTGAAAAATAGGGGTGTGACCACTTATTTCCGTATAAATAGCGGCGCCGGACTTGATTAGTTGTATCTGAGGTCTTGACGACCTATTGGATGCTTTCGCTTGTCCGGGCGCCTTTAGTGTGCGGCGGCCAGGGCAGCCTCACTTTCTTCGGCGCGTAGAGATTGCTTGATATTTCTGTGCACTGTAATGATGCTATGTGGACCGGGCATCTTGAATGTGAGGGAGGCATAGTGTGGTATTGCGTTAAAGCGAGCGAAAGCTTCACGTCCGAGTAGTGCTTGATAGCCACTTTGAAACGGAGCGATGTGGAAAGTTAAATGCTCGCGACGAAAGTTATCGGGGGAGCCGAATGTAACTTGTAGTAGGAGGGAGCCCGTACAACGAGCCCCTGGGCCTGGCATTACTCCTTTAAAGGTAGTATTGCTATGGAGAATTTGTGTTGGGTCTAACCCCATCCCGCGGATTGTATCCTGATATATTAGGTTTAGGCTACTGCCGCCGTCCATCAAGACCCTTGTGAAGTGATATCCACCAATTACTGGGTCTAATACCAGGGCAGCCCGTCCTGCTTGTTGGATACTTGCTGAGTAATCGTGATGGTCGAAAGTGATCGGTTGAGATGACCAGTGGCAGGACTTCGTGGTGACGGGCACTTGGGTATACTTTCCTGGGAGTGCCGCCTTGTTTTTTACCTTGATTACGTGTAACGCATTTACTATTTTGACTTCTGGTGGAAATTGCTTTTGTTCCCCCGTGTCTTGCTTGGGGGGCTCGTCCTCGTCTTCACTTGGTGTATCCTCCCCCTTGTATACGGCGTTGAGCTTGCCGGACTGCTTGAAGACCCAACATTCTCTGTGGGTATGATTAGCAGGTTTACCAGGGGTACTATGAATCTGACATACTTGGTCCAGAATTTTGTTGAGGCTGGACAATTCATCATTGGTGCCTTTAGGGGCGGCTTTTGTCCTGGCTGAGAGCTTTTGAATCTGGCATTTACTGCCGTGCCCTTCGTGCTGTCTTCTTTATTCCGGCGTTTGTTATTGCTGTTGCGCCGTGATTTCCCGTTTCCATCTCTAACTTCAGATGTACTGGGGGCACTGGTGCTGCATCTGGCTAGCCAGCTGTCCTCTCCCGCGCAAAATCGGGTCATGAGGTTTGTTAATGCGGCCATCGTTCTCGGCTTATTTTGGCCGAGGTGTCTGGCGAGCCATTCGTCACGGACGCTATGCTTGAAAGCCGCTAAGGCTTTGGCGTCCGGACAGTCGACAATCTGGTTCTTTTTAGTAAGAAACCTGTTCCAAAGCTTTCGGGTGACTCTCCAGGCTGTTGAGTTATATGACTCAAATCGTCCGCATCCGGAGGTCAGACATAGGTCCCTTGAAAATTTGCCCGAAAGGCGTCTTCGAGCTCTTCCCAACTTCCAATGGAGCTTTCAGGGAGGCCTTTGAGCCAGTGATGAGCTGGCCCGTTGAGCTTGAGGGGTAGGTACTTGATGGCGTGGAGGTCATCTCCTCGAGCCATATGGATATGAAGGATGTAGTCCTCAATCCAGACCCCAGGGTCTGTTGTTCCGTCGTATGCCTCTATGTTTACGGGCTTGAATCCCTCTGGAAATTCGTGGTCCAGCACCTCATCGGTGAAACATAGGGGGTGTGCGGCACCCCTGTAGCTGGGTGTACCGCGTTGTTCGGATGTTTGTTGTGTTGCATTGTATGCTGGGGCGCTCTTGCGTCGTCCATAGATGGATCTTGTTGCACCGTTCTTCGGGTGCGAGCCCTTGCATTGGTTGTGTGTTGTATGGTGAGCGGCATTGTATGCCGCTCTGTGTTGGTAGAGGGGTCGTCCATCCGACCAGGTGGCTGCTTTGATATTTGGTTGTGGGCGGGTCTGAGGCCTCCTCATCGAATTCGGGTAGCAGCTTCCGCTTTGGGTAGCTTTTGTAGGGGCAATTATCGTCGTACCTTGCTGCTGTGTTGATTATTTCACTCCATCTGATTTGGAGTGTGTCTTGCGCGGCCTTGAGCCTTTGCTTCTGCTTTCTCAGACTCCTCGCGGTGGCAACAAGCCTTTTATGGGCAGTCTACTGCTCCGGGTGCGTGTCCCGCGTTATGTTGTCCGGACCATGATCCTTGATAGGATTTGTTTGTTCGGTTTGATTATCCGGATTGCCGTTGTCCGGCAGTGGTTCGCCCTGCTCCAACGCTGGGTCTGTGTGATCGCTATTTCTGTCGGGGCGGGATTTGGGGCGGCGCTTGCGTCGCTGCTTTGACTGCTTTTCGAGGGAACAAGCCTTTGATGCGTCCTTCCGCTCCTCGTCATCATCTTTTGGTGCGTCCACCATGTATACGTCATATGACGAGGTGGCGTTCCAGGGCCCAATAAGCGCTGGTTCTTCATCGTCTCCTTCATCAGCGTCCATACCGTCGATGTCTTCGGAGTCGAGGTCGAGCATGTCGGTTAAATCATCGACGGTGGCTACAAAGTGGGTGGTGGGTGGGCTTTGAATTTCTTCATCGTCTGTATCCCAATCTCGCTGACTGTAGTCCGGCCAGTGCTCTCCTGATAAAGAGAGAGACTTTAGTGATTTCATAATATCGCCGAAGGGCGGGTGCTGAAAGAAGTCCGCGGCAGTAAACTCCATGATCGGCGCCCAATCGGATTCGATTGGCAGAGGCGCGAATGGTTCAGAGTACGGAGAGGAGTCTGGCTCCTTGGAATCATGAGTTTCGCGGAGTGCGGGGCTGGCGTTCGGCTCAATCGCCGTTAAGATCGCAGCCCCCGAGGTGGCGTCCAACCGCCCATCCTCGATCGGCGTAGTTGGCTCCGAATTAAGGGTCGGAGCTAACGTGGGTGCGGCCTCCAGGGCACTGTTCGGCGGCAGAGCTAAATCATGCTCGTCGTGACAGAGCGGCGCGCTTGGCATTGGCTCGAATCCGTCGGAGATCAAGTCTCCGCAGATGTCAGCCGTGTAGTTTAAACTTCCAAATCTGACCTGACGGCCAGGGGCGTAGCTTTCGATCTGCTCCAGACGGCCAAGCGAATTGGCCCGCAGTGCGAAGCCGCCGAAGACGAAGATCTGTCCGGGGAGGAAGGAATCACCCTGGATTGCATCGCTATTGATGATCGTAGGAGCCATCGAGCCTGACGGCGGCGACACAGAGGAACTCTCAATGAAAGCACCAATGTCGGTGTCAAAACCGGCGGATCTCGGGTAGGGGGTCCCGAACTGTGCGTCTAGGCCGGATGGTAACAGGAGGCAAGGGACACGAAGTTTTACCCAGGTTCGGGCCCTCTCGATGGAGGTAAAACCCTACGTCCTGCTTGATTAATATTGATGATATGGGTAGTACAAGAGTAGATCTACCACGAGATCGAGGAGGCTAAACCCTAGAAGCTAGCCTATGGTATGATTGTTGATGTGTACGTTGTCCTACGGACTAAAACCCTCTGGTTTATATAGACACCGGATAGGGTTAGGGTTACATAGAATCAGTTACAATGGTAGGAGATCTACATATCCGTATCGCCAAGCTTGCCTTCCACGCCAAGGAAAGTCCCTTCCGGACACGAGACGAAGTCTTCAATCTTGTGTCTTCATAGTCCAGGGGTCCGGCTGAAGGTATAGTCCGGCCATCCGGACACCCCCTAATCCAGGACTCCCTCACAGAGCCCGTTGGGCGCCGATATACAACTATGCAACTAAAGTGTATACTGCCTTCAGCTTAATCAACGGGTCTTGGTGCAGATTCTTACTTCGCGGGCCTGCATATATTTTTAACAGGGTCAGTTGGCAGATTATACTCCGGTTTGGCAAAAAATATACGAAAGGTCAAATCAGGTAGCTTACCAAAGATAGCAGCGACCATCTGGGACACCCGGCCCGTTAAACCATTCAACTCTATTGAAATTTCTTTCGGAGCTGTTTCGGCTATCTCGGCTCATCGGGTCAGAAGTGTTTTCTCATTTTCCCAAGTCTTCTCTTTGGCAGCAAAGCTGGTCTTCAAATTTTCCGTTGCAGAAAGGCTTATTTGCAGTTTGGAGGTGGAAGATTTGATTTCAGACTCCTGACTCGCTAGCCGGGTCTTTGCGTCAGTCAATTGAGAGTTCAATTCAGACAATGCATTCTGTGAAACGTTCAGATAAGTCAAGACTTGGTTTCAAATTCCAGTATCCAAATTCAAGATTCAAGTCCCAAGTACTTTACAAATAAACCACTTGACACTTGGGGGCTAATGTATGCCAAATCAAATTTTTACGACTCTACAAACATATTTAAAGTCCCAAGTCCTTTACAAAGTAACAACACTTGGCACTTGGGGGCTAATGTACGCAGTTCGGCAAGTTTATCAAGGTTAAACCGGAGTGTTAAGTACTTTGAAGACAGTTTTAAATTCTAAAGTACCGACTCATTAATGATCAAAATAAACCGGTCCTTGGGGACTATGGGTGAAGTTTTGTTCTATCAATATCAGGCAAAGATTCAGAGGTAAAAGTCTCGGCCTATATTTTAAGTCTACAGGTTATTCCGTTTCTCTTATAATCTGAGGACTTGGGGGCTGAAGGAATATTGGTAAACCAGAAACAACGTACCTCATACTTCAACTGAAGCTGCTTGACCATCTCGATCTCAGACTCATGACTGGAGTGTACATGACTGAGATAGCCGGATAAGATATCACTGGCACTGTGACGGTCATAGTTGGCAACATCAAAGCGAACCTTCTGCCTCTCCAATGCTTCTTGCTTTGCTGTACACCGAGTCAGCACCGTTGGGTTCCCCGGCTCAACATAGCGGCTCCCACTAATTTGAACATCTTGAGCAGGTGGAGATGGCGGGTTGGTTGAGCTTGACAGTTCAGTTATAGAAGGATTCATAATGGCTTTGTCAAAAGTTGGCTCAGGAGGGTTTGCCTCATTGTCAATAAGCAGGTGTTCTGGAGCATTAGCCAATGGAGAAGGCAGCTTAGCCGGTTTAGATGCTAGCACTGGCGGGTTTTCCACCGGTTTAGCCACCTTCGTCTTCTTGGATTTAGCCTGACCACTAAGGAACAATATTGCAGAATTGTCAGCATAAAGATACAATTGAGCAACCTGGAAGAAAGGAGGATTTCTGATTACCCAGGAGCAGTCTTGAAAGACGGAAGTTGTGTTTGTGATGAATCACCTGAAGAACGAGACACCTCCTGAAAATATAAAGAAAAGAGTTAAAAGAAATACAAGGAGCAGGATTCATTAAAACGAGTTAAAGACAGTAATAAATAAACCTCGTTCGGGCATTTCCGAGGGGTCTGTTGAAGGACAACAGCCGGTTCATCTTCAATCCCAACTTCACGACGGCTTTCATGTTGCTATTTTTTCAAATGAAAGTTGGGATCCAAGTGAGCTAAGGGGTTAGAAAACCTTACTTTACGGATCACTCGTCGAACTTTGTGTCTTGGTAAGGGCTCTGAGTCGGAGGAAATGATAGTTACCTCTGCTTCCTCGGCCTGACTGGCCCCAGTGTCATCCTGGTAAAGATCAGTGTCAATAAGATTGTTAAAAAATTGGCCAAGGGAGTCAAGGGCTACCTCCGAGTCAGACGTGTCATCAAGTTTCATTAAATCTTCAGCAGTGGTCTTCTTCTTCTTCTTCGATCTCCGGGTCGATTTCTTGGCGTTCATGGCGGCGAGTTTCGCCTTCTTGGCAGCTTCGTGATCATATTTCACTTTCCAAAAGTCAGAGTTGGCCTACAAAGACAAGAGGAAGGATCGGTGATAAACAATGCGGCTGGACAAAATACAAAGGAAAAAAGATCAGAATATCCTTACTTCTGGTACCGGGTTAAGTTTATAAAAGGGATTTAACCCAACAACATTGCAGTCTTCATATTTCGCATCTACCAGAAGGTTTGACATTGAGACAATGTCCTCCTCGGTTAGCCGAGCTGGGGTATGACGGAGAGAATCATCCGATTCTCCACCATATTCATACATCAATTTTGAACGACGGCTTAATGGAATAATCCGCCATGAAATCCAGCAACGGGTTAGATCGACTTCGGTTAAACCGTTCCCAACAAACCGTTGATTCTTCTGATAGATGGAAGCAGCTTCTTGCGTTCAGCAACGGTAAGTTTGTCTGGCAGTGCGAATTTGGAGTCAAGACAATCGGGGCGGTAACCCGGCAGTGGCTTCTCGTTGGTGGGTGAGATGTCCTAACAGTAAAACCAAGTTTGATTCCAATCCTTTGGGTGACTTGGCAAAACTATGAGAGGGAAGACAGCACCCTGCCGGTGCTGAATTGAGATGCCTCCAAGCCCTAAACTAAGGTCGTTGGTGCACTCATTTTGCCGGTTTAGATAGAAGTATTCTCTAAATAGTCCCACAGTCGGCTCTTGCTGAAGATATACCTCATAGAGCACTTGGAAGTTACAAATATTGGATATGGAATTGGGCCCAATGTCCTAAGGGTGGAGTTTGAAAAAGTGAAGAACTTCTCTGAAAAACTTTGAACCGGGCGGTGAGAAGCCACGGTTCATATGGTCAGTAAAGATGATCACTTCGCCGTCTTTTGGATTGGGTCGTTCTTCTTCCGGGTCAGGAGCATGATAAGACATGATGTTTTTTGAGGGCAGAAACCCAATGAGGAAGAATTCTTTTAAACGATCCTTAGTTATGGTTGAGGGGACCCAATTGCAGATGGTGGGTGTCTTTGACGGCATGATGTGCAAGGGATTGAAAAAGAAAAAACAACATGCCGGTTCAGTTTACGGCAAAATTAACAGTTAAAGGTTGGAGATGAAAAACAAGTAACGGCGGCTTAACTAAGGGCTAATGACATATAAGGAAAAGGAAGCCGGAGTGGTAAGCCGCCATAACTACAGATTTTCTCAGAAAGCAGATTCAGCTAAGTGTTGGCATAAACAAGTTTCACCAAGCTATCATTATTATTTTGGATTAAATGGCTGTCCCAAAAATAAAATATTCTAGACCTAAAAATCCAGTACAGATGAGTTCGTCAGCTATAATGAAGCATCTATACAGAAAAAGGGATCTATTTGCATTTAAAATGGGTGCGAAACAGCCACCGCAGCAGTTCTACACTATCTGACGATCATGAAAGGGCATCGGAGGTGAAATCTATCAAGGGTCTGTAACGGGCGGCGACGAACACCAACGAACTCGAGAAGACGTAATGCAGATCTAAGGCAGAGAAGGAAAGGGACTTACAGATGCAGAGGTGCTGCAGAGGTTCGTCGCGTTTCTCTGGTCAAATCAGGTCGATGCAGCGGCCTGAGGTGGAGAAGACGAGGAGATCTGCGGTGGTGGCGGCGGCAGAGCTCAAGCGGCAGCGAAACAGTGAGAGGAGGAAGACGACCGAAGGGGGAGAATGAAAAAGACCTAGGTCGTGCTTATTTATAAGGAAAGGCTGACTAAAATGGCGCGAGAAATGAGGAGACCGAACATCATTATCCATCAACTCCGATGCCTCGGTTTTCAGGATGGCCAGTAAAGGCAAAGATCTGTTGAGGATATGACGGAGTAAAAATGAATTTAATGGAAGATGATGTCACGGTGGGTTACCACGGATCCAGAGGATGATGTCATGGCGGGTTATAACTTATGCACGGACAGGAGACAGAAGGCTTGTTTCTAAAGGTATTTTAAGATTGACATGAACCGGTTCAAATCAATCTGGGGCCTTATGTCGGGGATGTAACAATTTGTGTAAGCCGCCCTGAAGGGGCCGGGTTATGAAAAGAGGATTATCATACAAAGCCCAGGATCAATCATGAAGATGGCGGTTCAGTAAAGGGTCTAAAGCCCACGGGCGACTTATGGCCCATAGTGATAAACCGCCGTATTGGTGTGACTTGTATCATAAGGTAGAACTAACTAGTCACCGAGCCGGACACTGTTTATGAGCCGGCCGGGACCCTGTAGGCCACCAGGCGTCAACCCATGTATATAACGGGACGACCCGATGGCGGCTTAGGACAAGAAACAACAGATCGATAACCAAGCCGGCGAGTTGAGCTTCTTGGAGATCGAAACCTCAGCAATACCAATCCCAACTAGACGTAGGCTTTTACCTTCATCGTAAGGGCCCAACTAGTATAAAACTCTCTCGTGTCCCTTGTCCCGATTAACCCCTTTAAGCTTCCTACTGCGATGGCCCTACGACTAAGTCCTGGCTCTAGGACATCTACCGTGACTGTTCCACGACAGTTATGTTTTTGATAAAGAAGCTTCTTTAGCTATTTTAGCTTGCAAAGATAGATACGAACTTAAGAGGTTATTAGCTAAATGGAATAAGCAATCTCTAGCTGCTAGAATGAAACCTGACCCTGCTTTTGCTACTTCACCTATCTGTGTTACTGATAAGGATTATGAATTCTCTATTGATCCTGATATAATTACTTTGGTTGAATCTGATCCTTTTCATGGCTATGAATCTGAAACTGTTGTGGCACAACTTACTAAATTAAATGATATAGCTACCCTGTTCACTACTGATGAGAGAACTCGTTACTTTTATATCCTTAAAATATTTCCGTTCTCATTAAAGGGTGATGCTAAGATATGGTTTAATTCTCTTGATCCCGGTTGTGTGTGTAGTCCCCAGGATATGATTTATTACTTCTCTGCTAAATATTTCCCTGCTCATAAGAAACAAGGTACTTTAAGGGATATATATAATTTTGTGCAAATTGAAGAAGAGAGTCTCCCACAAGCTTGGGGGAGGCTTCTCCAATTACTTAATGCTTTGCCTGATCATCCTCTTAAGAAAAATGTAATACTTGATATCTTTTATAATGGACTAAGCGATGCCTCCAGAGATTACCTGGATAGTTGTGCTGGTTCTGTTTTTAGGGAAAGAACACCGGATGAAGCTGAAATTCTATTGAATACTATGTTGACAAATGAAAATAATTGGACACCTCCGGAGCCAATTCCTGAGCCAATTCCTAAACCAACTCCAAAGAAGAGGGGATTCTATTTCTCAGTCCTGAAGACATGCAAGAGGCAAAGAAATCTATGAAAGAAAAAGGTATTAAAGCTGAAGATGTTAAGAATTTACCTCCTATTGAAGAAATACATGGTCTTAATTTACCTCCTGTTGAAGAAAGATATGATCTTAATCCTTTACCTATTGAAGAAACTCATGGTCTTGATAACCCGACACAAGTAGTAAAGGTAAATTCTCTCTATAAATATGATAAAGCTGAAATCCCATTTACTAAGTTTGCTAGCCCATGCTTAGATGAGTTTGATAAATTTATGGCTAAGCAAGAAGATTTTAATGCTTATTTTGGTAAACAATTGAAATACAATTCAAATATGCTTGAACACTTGGGTGATTATATGGCTAATGTCAAAGGTGAACTTAAACTTATTAGTAAACATGCTTCTATGGTTACCACTCAAGTAGAACAAGTACTTAAAGCTCAAAATAATTTGCTCAATGACTTGAATAGTAAAGATAATGATAATGCTATTAGAGTTATGACTCGAGGTGGTAGAATGACTCAGGAACCTTTAGATCCTGAAGAACACCCTAAGAGAATTGAGCAAGATTCTCAGAGAAATAATATAGATGCACCTAGTCCTTCTAAAAGGAAGAAAAAGAAAAATGATAGGACCTTGCATGCTTCTAGTGAACCTATTACTGAATCACCTGAGAATCCAAATGATATTTCTATTTCTGATGCCGAAACTCAATCTGGTAATGAACCTGAAACTAGTGATAATGTTAATGATAATGTTCATGATGATGCTCAACCTAGCAATGATAATGATATAGAAATTGAACCGGGCTGTTGATCTTGATAACCCACAATCAAAGAATCAACGTTATGATAAGAAAGACTTTGTTGCTAGGAAGCACGGTAAAGAAAGAGAACCATGGGTTCAGAAACCCATGCATTTTCCTCCCAAACCATCCAAGAAAAAGGATGATGAGGATTTTGAGCGCTTTGCTGAAATGATTAGACCTATCTTTTTGCGTATGCGATTGACTGATATGATCAAAATGAATCCTTATGCTAAGTATATGAAAGATATTGTTACAAATAAAAGAAAGATACAGGAAGCTAAAATTTCCACCATGCTTGCTAATTATACTTTTAAGGGTGGAATACCAAAGAAACTTGGAGATCCCGGTGTACCAACTATACCATGCTCCATTAAAAGAAACTATGTTAAAACTTCTTTATGTGATCTTGGAGCCGGTGTTAGTGTTATGCCTCTCTCTTTATATCGTAGACTTGATTTGAATAAGTTGACACCTACTGAATTAGCTTTGCAAATGGCTGATATATCAAATGATATACCTGTCGGTATTTGTGAGGATGTGCTTGTAGTAGTTGCAAATGTTACTATTTTAACGGACTTTGTTATTCTTGATATTCCCGAGGACGATAGTATGTCTATTATTCTTGGAAGACCATTTTTGAATACTGCAGGGGCTGTTATTGATTGCACTAAAGGCAATGTCACTTTTCATGTTAATGGTAATGAGCATACGGTACACTTTCCGAGGAAACAACCTCAAGTTCATAGTATCAACTCCATTGTAAAAATTCCATCGATTATATTTGGAGGTTTTGAATTTCCTCTTCCTACTGTCAAGAAGAAATATGATATTCTTATTACCGGGGATGTGCATATCCCCGTTGAGGTAACATAGTGTTATTCGAAATTTCTCTGGTTCCATGTTATTCGGAATGAGTTCGTTAACAAGACTTGATCAACCTTGTTAGTGGATTCCTTTTGATGATCATGAGATGGATGAAACTAGAAGGCACAACCTTCTATGCCCCACTTTTACTTTCTGTTATTTATATTAAATAAAATAAAAATATTGTTTTTCTGTCTGTTATATGATTATCCGTGCAATATAAAAATACCCCGAAAATAAAAGTTCTCCAAATGCCCTAAAATTTAAATATGATTTTTCTGGAATATTTGAGAATATTTGGCACTGAGAACAAAGCAGGGGGTCAACCACCTGCCCACGAGGGTGGAGGGCGCTCCCTACCCCCTGGGCGCGCCCCCTTGCCTCATGGGCCCACGGTGGCCCTCCTCCACTTATTCCTGCACCCACACACTTCTTATTCCTCCCACAAACACGAATATCCAGCTCAAGCATGAGTTCTAGCTCATCTTGCTGCCATTTTTGATCTCCTTGCTCAAAGCACCTCTCACAAAACTGCTTGGGGAGATTGTTCCTTGGTATGTGACTCCTCCATTGGTCCAATTAGTTTTTGTACTAGTGCTTTATTCATTGCAAATTTTTGCTGCTTAGGTGACCCTGTTCTTGAGCTTGCATGTCAAATTTATATGGTCAAAAGTAGTTTTGATGCATGATATAGGCTCTAGGCACTTTTATGAGTAGTTGCTATCAATATTATTGAGTTTGGTTTACTTTTATTTTGAAGTTACTAAAAATTTCAGAATTTTTCAGAAATGATGAAGATACTTTTGAGGGGCTCATCGAGCCGAAGCTCGAAGGAAAAGGCATCGAAGCCTAAGTATAATCTGCCTCGCACCGTGGAGGTTCGGTCGTGTGAATGGCCTTCCGATGATTTCTTGATAGCAACTGCGATTTATGAAGATTTTCATGAATTGGCTAAGAATGCAGGCCTCACCGCTTTCCTCCACGACCAACGCGATCAGTGTCTCTTACTCACAAATATTTTTGTGTAAAACTTTCATTTCCATTCTAGGAGCTCACCACCTACGGTGGAGTTTCATTTATATGATGAGCATAAGGAGATGTCACTTTATGATTTTTGTCGGGTTTGTTTAGTCCCTTTCGAGGGCAAGACAGAGGAACCACATCACGAGGATGTGGATGGGTTTATTGATACTATCACTGTAGGGGAAACAAGGAAGGTTTCTAATGCACAAATCACTAGCATACATTTTCATGTTTTATGCTATTTTGCATTATTTGCTAGTCATTGTTTAATTGGTCACGGAAACTATGGAAACCTTAGTGTCCCTGATATTATTATTTTGCTCCACGGTTTATACGGTGATAACTCTGTTAGTATGGGCGGCATTATTTCTAAATGGTTAAGTCTGAACCGTACAAAGGGGGGCCATCTTTGGAGGCATCTATGCTTCACGCCTAGCTGCACATTTTAACATACCTATTAGGCATTATGAGAAGGAAGAAAAGGTGTTGCCTTGTGTTTATTTAGATTGTAAAAGTATGGTGGCACATGATTTTATTGTTAAGAATAGGGAAGGAGAGCTTAA
The DNA here is from genome assembly GCF_056163025.1 of Triticum urartu. Lineage (NCBI taxonomy): Eukaryota > Viridiplantae > Streptophyta > Magnoliopsida > Poales > Poaceae > Triticum > Triticum urartu. The sequence goes on along the minus strand of NC_141877.1, from coordinate 44,942,697 downwards.
ATACAAATTGGTCTTTGATAAACATCATCCTGAGACTATTACCCTGCCTGCTCCTTCTTTGTTTGATTTATCTATAGGCCAGTACCTTGTTCCATTAGAGGCTATTCATGCCTACCAGAACCCTGCACCAGCCATGGAGCCAGAGCCGGAACCACAAGTTGATCCTTCACGACAGTCTAATTACCAGTGGGATCCGGAGATGATTGCCAGCCAGTGGCAATCGAAGTCTTCTTCTTCATCTCAGTACGACCCCAGCTATTATTATGGATATCCGCCAGGCCAACCGTGGCCATAGACCAACTTAGGCCAAAAGCCTAAGCTTGGGGGAGTACGTATTTCCCACTGACATTACATTTATGGTCACACACTCATTGCTAGATGTCGGTGCTCATACTTTTTCATTGTATCATCCATGCTAGTTTAATTTCCTTTTTATGATTTCTCCTTGTGTGTTTGATAAACCTTAAGAAAAACCAAAAAAAAATTAGTTGTACCTTTTAATTAGTTTACTTTCCATGCTTGTAGTAATAATTAAAAAGAAAACCCAAAAAGATTTCCTGTTCTTCTTTTACTTGTTGGGAGCTCTCTCGTGTAAATAGTTTTATTTCTTTTCTTTTCTTTGGGGTTGATAGGAGAAGACCATAATTAAATTGTTGAAGTGGCTATTATATACATTATTGTTGATCTGACAAAAGAGCCCATATTGCCTTGTCTTCTCCTGTTTATTGAATGCTTGCAGATTCCATCTTAGTCCAATGCACGTGCACTATTATTATTATTCACATCGTTCGGTCGTGCAAGTGAAAGGCAATTATGAAGATATATGATGGACTGACTGAGATGAGAAAAGCTGGTATGAACTCAACCTCTTTTGTTTTTGTAAATATGATTAGCTCATCGTTCCTGATTCAGCCTATTATGAATAAAAATGTTTGCAATGACAACTAGAGATCATAGTTTCTTGTGCCATGCTTGATTAGTTATGAGTTATAATGGTTAACCTTGCGTGCCAATATGCTATTGAAATGGTTATGATGTGGTATGATAAGGTGGTATCCTCCTATGAGTGATTTAAGTGACTTAACTTGGCGCATATTCACGCATGTAGTTGAAAAAAATCAACATAGCCTTCACGATATTTATGTTCATGGTGGATTATATCCTACTCATGCTTGCATTCGGTGTTGATTAATTTTAATGCATGTTCATGACTGTTGTCGCTCTCTAGCTGGTTGCTTCCCAGTCTTTTGCTAGCCTTCACCTGTACTAAGCGGGAATACTGCTTGTGCATCCAATCCCTTAAACCCCAAAGTTATTCCACATGAGTCCACTATACCTACCTATATACGGTATCTACCTGCCGTTCCAAGTAAATTTGTATGTGCCAAACTCTAAACCTTCAAATAAATATCCTGTTTTGTATGCTCGAATAGCTCATGTATCAACTAGGGCTGTCCGTATCTACCATGTTAGGCGGGTTATTCTCAAGAGGAGTGGACTCCGCTCCTCACTCACGAGATAAATGGCTGGTCACCGGGATGCCCAGTCCCATGCTTTATGCAAACTAAATCAATATAATTGCAAACAAAACTCCCCCTGGGACTCTTGTTAGTTGGAGGCACTCGTTGTTTCGAGCAAGCAATGGATTGATGCTTGTTGGTGGAAGGGGGAGTATAAACTTTACCATTCTATTTGGGAACCGCCTATAATGTGTGTAGCATGGAAGATATTGCCATCTCTTGGTTGTTATGTTGACAATGAAAGTATACCGCTCAAAATATTATTCACCTCTATTTCAAAACCGAGCTCTGGCACCTCTAAAAATCCCTGCTTCCCTCTGAGAAGGGCCTATCTATTTACTTCTATGCTGAGTCATCATCCTCTTATTAAAAAGCACCAGTTGGAGAGCACCGCTGTCATTTGAATTCATTATTGTTAGTTTACATTGAGTATGACTTGACTGGATCTCTTTTACCATGAATTACAATGTCTAGTCAGTCCTTGGTCTTTAAAGGTGCTCTGCATTTATGTTTTGCGGTCTCAGAAAGGGCTAGCGAGATACCATCTTGTTATATCATATTATGATTGTTTTGAGAAAGTGTTGTCATCCGAGATTTATTATTATTGCTCGCTAGTTGATTATGCTATTGATATGAGTAAACTTGAGACCTAAGAGTTATTGCGAATGTGGTTAGTTATAATCTTTGCTGAAAACTTGAATGTTGGCTTTACATATTTACAACAACAAGAGCAAACAGAGTTTGTAAAAGTTTTTTCTTTATCACTTTCAGTTTGTCAACTGTATTGCTTGAGGACAAGCAAAGGTTTAAGCTTGGGGGAGTTGATACGTCTCCGTTGTATCTACTTTTCCAAACACTTTTGCCCTTGGTTTGGACTCTAACTTGCATGATTTGAATGGAACTAACCCGGATTGACGCTGTTTTCAGTAGAATTACCATGGTGTTATTTATGTGCAGAAACAAACATTCTCGGAATGACCTGAAACTTCACGGAGAAACTTTTTGGAAAATATAAAAAATACCTGCAAAAGATGAAGGCCAGGGGGCCCACCATCTGTCCACGAGGGTGGGGGCGCGCCCCCCTACCTCGTGGCCCCCCTGGAGCTCCTCCGACTCCAACTCCAACTCTATATATTGTGTTTCGGGGAGAGAAAAATCAGAGAGAAGAATTCATCGCGTTTTACGATACGGAGCCGCCGCCAAGCCCTAAAACCTCTCGGGAGGGCCGATATGGAGTCCGTTCGGGGCTCCGGAGAGGGGAATCCGTCGCCATCGTCATCATCAACCATCCTCCACCACCAATTTCATGATGCTCACCGCCGTGCGTGAGTAATTCCATCGTAGGCTTGCTAGACGGTGATGGGTTGGATGGGATCTATCATGTAATCAAGTTAGTTTTGTTAGGGTTTGATCCCTAATATCCACTATGTTCTGAGATTGATGTTGCTATGACTTTGCTATGCTTAATGCTTGTCACTAGGGCCCGAGTGCCATGATTTCAGATCTGAACCTATTATGTTTTCATCAATATATGAGTGTTCTTGATCCTATCTTGCAAGTCTATAGTCACCTATTATGTGTTATGATCCGTTAACCCTGAAGTGACAATAATCGGGACACTTACCGGTGATGACTGTAGTTTGAGGAGTTCATGTATTCACTATGTGTTAATGCTTTATTCTGGTACTCTATTAAAAGGAGGCCTTAATATCCCTTAGTTTCTGTAAGGACCCCGCTGCCATGGGAGGGTAGGACAAAAGATGTCATGCAAGTTCTTTTACATAAGCACGCATGACTATATTCGGAATACATGCCTACATCACATTGATGAACTGGAGCTAGTTCTATGTCACCCTAGGTTATGACTGTTACATCATGAACCGCACCCGGCATAATTCTCCATCACTGATCCATTGCCTACGAGCTTTCCATATATTGTTCTTCGCTTATTTACTTTTCCGTTGCTATTGCTATCATCACTACAAAATACCAAAAACATTACTTTTACTACTGTTACCTTTTGCTACCATTACCACTACTATCATATTACTTTGCTACTAAATACTTTGCTGCAGATATTAATTTTCCAGGTGTGGTTGAATTGACAACTCAGCTGCTAATACTTGAGAGCAAGGTTGTTAGAATCGCGATTCTGTTATACGATTCTACGACTTTACGATCCAAACTTACCCATCAGATTCTACGATTTTAGTTCATAAAATCTACGTTTCTACGATCCTGGTTGTGAAGATTCTATGCTTTACGATTCTACCATCAGAGCTCTGATCCGATTCAAAATCGCGATTCTGACAACCTTGCTTGAGAGTATTCTTTGGCTCCCCTTGTGTCGAATCAATAAATTTGGGTTGAATACTTTACGCTTGAAAACTGTTGCGATCCCCTATACTTGTGGGTTATCATATATGAAAGTGATATCATAGGAGACTCTCTATCATGAAGATCATGGTGCTACTTTGAAGCACAAGTGTGGTAAAAGGATAGTAGCATTGTCCCTTCTCTCTTTTTCTCTCTTTTTTTATTTGGGCCTTTTCTCTCTTTTTTTATGGCCTCTTTTTTTAGTCCGGAGTCTCATCCCGACTTGTGGGGGAATCATACTCTCCATCATCATTTCCTCACTTGGGACAATGCTCTAAAAATGATGATCATCACACTTTTATTTACTTACAACTCAACAATTACAACTCAATACTTAGAACAAAATATGACTCTATGTGAATGCCTCCGGCGGTGTACCGTGATATGCAATGAATCAAGAGTGACATGTATGAAAGAATTATGAACGGTGGCTTTGCCACAAATACAATGTCAACTACATGATCATGCAAAGCAATATGACAACAATGGAGCGTGTCGTAATAAACGGAAAGGTGGTAAGTTGCATGGCAATATATCTCGGAATGGCTATGGAAATGCCATGATAGGTAGGTATGGTGGCTGTTTTGAGGAAGGTAAATGGTGAGTGTATGATACCGGCGAAAGGTGCGCGGTATTAGAGAGGCTAGCAATGGTGGAAGGAAGAAAGTGCGTATAATCCATGGACTCAACATTAGTCATAAAGAACTCATATACTTATTGCAAAAATCTACAAGTTATCAAAGCAAAGTATTACGCGCATGCTCCTAGGGGGATAGATTGATAGGAAAAGACCATCGCTCGTCCCCGACCGCCACTCATAAGGAAGACAATCAATAAATAAATCATGCTCCGACTTCATCACATAACGGTTCACCATACGTGCATGCTACGAGAATCACAAATTAACACAAGTATTTCTCAAATTCGCAACTACTCAACAAGCATGACTCTAATATCACCATCTCCAAATCTCAAAACAATTATCAAGTATCAATCTTCTCATAGTATTCAACACACTCATAAGAATTTTTTTATTAATCTTGAATGCCTAACATAATTGAAGCAAATTACCACGCTGTTTTGTAGGACTCTCAAAATAGTCTAAGTGAAGCATGAGAGAACAATAGTTTCTGTAAAACAAATCCACCACCGTGCCCAAAAAGATATAAGTGAAGCACTAGAGCAAAAACTATATAACTCAGAAGATATAACTGAAGCACATAGAGTATTATAACAATTTCTGAATCATGTGTGTCTCTCTCAAAAGGTGTGTACAAGATGCTCCAAGCAAAACACATATCATGTGGTAAATAAAAATATAGCTCCAAGTAAAGTTACCGATGGAAGTAGACGAAAGAGGGGATGCCTTCCGGAGCATCCCCAAGCTTTGGCTTTTAGGTGTCCTTAGATTATCTTGGGGTGCCATGGGCATCCCCAATCTTAGGCTCTTGCCACTCCTTGTTCCATAATCTATCAAATCTTTTACCCAAAACTTTAAAACTTCACAGCGCAAAACATAAAGTAGAAAATCTCGTGAGCTCCGTTAGCGAAAGAAAACAAAACACCACTTCAAGGTACTGTAATGAAATCATTCTTTATTTATATTGGTGTTAAACCTACTGTATTCCAACTTCTCTATGGTTTATAGACTATTTTACTATCCATAGATTCATCAAAATAAGCAAACAACACACGAAAAACAGAATCTGTCAAAAACACAAGTTCTGGAACCCCAAAAATTATAAAATAAATTGCTGGACGTGCGTAATTTATCTATTAATCATATTCAAAAATAATTAACTAAATATAACATTCCAAATAAAAATGTCAGCAATTCTCGTGAGTGCTAAAGTTTCAGTTTTTTTACAGCAAGATTAAAAAGACTTTCCCCAAGTCTTCCCAACAGTTCTACTTGGCACAAACACTAATTAAACACAAAAAACACAACCAAAACAGAGGCTAGATAAATTATTTATTTAATAACAGAAAGGAAAAATATTGGGTTGTCTCCCAATAAGTGCTTTTCTTTAAAGCCTCTTAGCTAGGCATAAGATTTCAACGATGCTCACATGAAAGACAAGAATTGAAGCACAAAGAGAGCATCATAAAACACATGACAAACACATCTAAGTCTAACATACTTCCTATGCATAGGAATCTTATAGGCAAACAAATTATCAAGGCAAGCAAAAACTAGCATATGCAAGGAAGCGGAAAGAAACAATAGCAATCTCAACATAACGAGAGGTAATTTAGTAACATGAAAATTTCTACAACCATATTTTCCTCTCTCATAATAATTACATGTAGCATCATAAGAAAATTCAACAAAATAGATATCACATAAAATATTTTCAACACGATCCACATGCATGCAAAGTTGACACTCTTTCTAAATAGTGGGATTAACATTAACTAAAATCATGACCTCTTCAAACCCACTTTTATCAAAAACTTCATAAGATTGAACATTATCCAAATATGTGGGATCTAGAGTTGACACTCTTCCAAACCCACTTTCAATAATATTGCAAACACTATTATCAATCTCATATTCATCATGGGGCTTAAATAAATTTTCAAGATCATAAGAAGAATCACCCCAATCATGATCATTGCAACAAGTAGAAGACATAGCAAAACTAGCATCCCCAAGCTTAGGCCTTTGCATATTATTAGCACAATTCACATAAAATAGAATTTATAATAAAATCATTGCAATCATGCTTTTTATTCAAAGATGTATCGTGAATCGCTTCATAAAGTAATTCATCACACTTTTCAGATTCACGAATTTCAAGCAAAACCTTATAAAGATAATCTAGTGCACAAAACTCACTAGCAATTGGTTCATCATAATTGGATCTCTTAAAAAGATTAGCAAGCGGATGAGGATCCATAGATCTTAGGTTCTCTGTTTAGTAATAAATAAACAACTATTCCAATCAAATGAGCAAATGAGCCAAGTAAGACATTAAAGCAAACGGAAAAAAGGCGAACGGAAAAGAGGGCGAATAAAAACGACAAGGGTGAAGTGGGGGAGAGGAAAATGAGAGGCAAATGGCAAATAATGTAATGCGGGAGATAGGGGTTTGTGATGGGTACTTGGTATGTTGACTTTTGTGTAGACTCCCCGGCAACGGCGCCAGAAATCCTTCTTGCTACCTCTTGAGCATTGCGTTGGTTTTCCCTTGAAGAGGAAAGGGTGATGTAGTAAAGTAGCGTAAGTATTTCCCTCAGTTTTTGAGAACCAAGGTATCAATCGAGTAGGAGGCCACGCACGAGTCCCTCGCACCTACACAAACAAATAAAATCCTCGCAACCAATGCAATAAAGGGGTTGTCAATCCCTTCACGGTCACTTACGAAAGTGAGATCTGATAGATATGATAAGATAATATTTTTGGTATTTTTATGATAAAGATGCAAAGTAAAGAAAGCAAAATAAACGGAAAAGGAAATAGCTTGTTGACGGAAGATCAATATGATGGAAAATAGACCCGGGGGCCATAGGTTTCACTAGTGGCTTCTCTCAAGAGCATAAGTATTACAGTGGGTAAACAAATTACTATTGAGCAATTGAAAGAATTGAGCATAGTTATGAGAATATCTAGGTATGATCATGAATATAGGCATCACGTCCGAGACAAGTAGACCGACTCTTGCCTGCATCTACTACTATTACTCCACACATCGACCGCTATCCAGCATGCATCTAGAGTATTAAGTTCAAGAGAACAGAGTAACGCTTTAAGCAAGATGACATGATGTAGAGGGATAAACTCATGCAATATGATATAAACCCCATCTTGTTGTACTCGATGGCAACAATACAATATGTGCCTTGCTACCCCTACTATCACTAGGAAAGGACACCGCAAGATTGAACCCAAAGCTAAGCACTTCTCCCATTGCAAGAAAGATCAATCTAGTAGGCCAAACCAAACTGATAATTCGAAGAGACTTGCAAAGATAACCAATCATACATAAAAGAATTCAGAGAAGATTCAATATTGTTCATAGATAAACTTGATCATAGACCCACAATTCATCGGTCTCAACAAACAGACCGCAAAAGAAGATTACATCGAATAGATCCCCACGAGAGAGGGGGAGAACTTTGTATTGAGATCCAAAAGGAGAGAAGAAGCCATCTAGCTAATAACTATGGACCCGAAGGTCTGAAGTAAACTACTCACACTTCATCGGAGAGGCTATGGTGTTGATGTAGAATCCCTCCGTGATCGATTCCCCCTCCGGCGGAGCTCCGGAGAAGGCCCCAAGATGGGATCTCACGGGTACAGAAAGTTATGGCGGTGGAATTAGGGTTTTGGCTCCGTATCTGGTAGTTTGGGGTTACATAGGTATATATAGTAGGAAGAAGTACATCGGTGGAGCAATGTCGGCCCCACGAGGGTGGAGGGCGCGCCTGGGGGGGTAGGCGCACCCCCTACCTTGTGCCCTCCTGGTTGCTTTCTTGACATAGGGTCCAAGTCCTCTGGATCATGTTCGTTCCGAAAATCACGTTCCCGAAGGTTTCATTCAGTTTGGACTCCGTTTGATATTCTTTTTCTGTGAAACTCTGAAATAGGCAAAAAGCAACAATTCTGGGCTGGGCCTCCGATTAATAGGTTAGTCCCAAAAATAATATAAAAGTGTATAGTAAATCCCAATAATGTCCAAAACATGATATAATATAGCATGGAACAATAAAAAATTATAGATATGTGGAGACGTATCAGCGATGCATAACGTAAGCAGACACGGACGAGTGCGACCTCTCTTGCGGACCCGTGTAGTCCTCAAGGTCATCTTCTCAGTTGATGATGGTAATGCAGTTGTCGTTGCTGCCGGCGGCGGGGAAGAAGATTTGAGGCGGCGAAAGACAGTCTGGAGAGCGGATCCCTAGTGTGGTGTACCCTTCCGTCGTTGGAGCAGCTGAGCTGGGGGGGAACACAGCACCGCAGGAGCAGGCCAAACCACACAAGGTTTTCTTTGACACATATCTATAATAGAAGTAATTGTGTAAGGGCTTGTTTGAATTTGAGGATTCTAACAATGCAGGGATAGGAAATAGACAGGAATAGGATAGGAATGCACGTGCAAAACAGAGAATTTAAAAACACAGGATTTTTGCAATCTGGGTGTTTGGTTCACAAGAATTGGAAGATCACAGGATGCAAAGAAGCATGGTGAGATTAAGTCAAACCACAAGAAAATGTACGGTTATAATGCTATTATGCTACTATCTCTTAGTCTTGTGCTTCATGAATAAGAATTTGAAAAGGAGGGCAAGTGGAAATTAAAATTCCTACAGTTTTTCTTTCAAGGAGACACTAAAGGAACAAATCATATAGTTTTCCTTTCCTCCATTCCTTTGCACCAAATTCATGAAAAGTAGTACCAAAGGAAACTTTCCAATTCCTATGTTTTTCATTCACTTTTCCTTTCAAGCACTGGCGATTCTAGTAGGCAGGCTTGAGCAAGGAAAAGCCTACACTAAAAAAATGTTTTTCTGCTACTTCTATTACTTTGGACCCAGGCCACTACCCTACTAGCTCAACTCCCAGGGCCATCGACAAATGCACATCTCAAACGCGCAGAGATAAATAATGATGGCGTTCAAGAGAGTCTATCATGGATAGCTAAGTTGCCTGGTACCTCACTGCTTGTCATATAGTAGGATAAAATAATCGTATTTCTCGTTACTCCGTGTGCTTAGTGGACAATATATATAACATGTAGAGTAAAAAAGATATGCAATAAGTGTACAACCTCTTTGGCGAAGCCATGTCGATCTCAGCGTGATTGGGTTGGCCGGTGAGGATGCTCCGGCTGACTTGGCTGTCGGAGGGGAAGAAGATCTTAGGCATTTGGTGATGGAGCCCGAGGTACTACTCCACTGTGATGGATGGTTTCGTCGTTGGAGCAGCTCCGGTGAGTTCTATGACGCCGAGGCTGAAGCAGGACAAGAGAGACAACGTTAACCTGAGTGGAATTCTAATAGCATCTCCAATAGATGACGTAAAATACATAACCACAAAGTGCTAGATGTAAGATACATCAGCCGCTCATCTCTGAAATTAACTGTTGAAACTGAATTTAACTGTCGAAACTGAACTTGACTGTCGAAACTGAATTTTACTGTCAAAACTGAACGCACTAGAGGTGAGGCTACACGTCAGTCGACTGACTTTTTCATCTTTGGTCAGTCGATTTTGTAGCCGTTGGATATGAAATCAAGGGCCTGGAGTTCATCGTCAACCTCCACCCCCCTAAGCCGCCAGCCACCACCGGCCAAACAGCCGGCCGCGGCCGGCGGTGCGCCGCCCCGCCCGCCCCGAAAACACTCCCCACTGCCGGTCCGCCGCCGCCCCGGCCATCCCTCTAGCCCCCCCCCCCCCCCCGTCCCGAGCTTTTTATCCGGCGATCCCCACGCCATCGCCCCATCACCACCGGCGACCACCGCCCCCACACTTAACCCTAAGATAGATAGTGGGGTACCTCTCCGGCGAGCCCCCCTCCTTGCTGCGGCTGGTTCTTCCTTAACTCTGGCGAGCCCCCCACCCCCTGAAAATTGACTGACCCAAAAGTCGATTCAGTCGACTGAAGTGTAGCTAAATAGGAGAAGCATCGCAAGCAAGAGCAAGAGTGAGAGCAGCAGCGCGAGCAAGAGCAAGAGCAGACAAGGCAGGGGACCGAGAGCAAGAGCAAGAGCAGAGCAGCAGCGGGAGCGGCAGCTAAAGCAGCAGCAGCTCCTGCTGATGTGGACGTCGCCACCGAGGGAGCGACGCCGTGGAGGAAGTGGCCGGCGACGCCGCCGTGGATGGAGCCGCGCCGTGTCGGCTCGGGACCGATTGCCGGCAGCTCCGTGAGATCGAATCAAGAAGAAAATGCGGCGATCAGTGTACAACCTCTTTGGTGGCGCCGATTAGGCCGCAGCTTCATCCGAGAAAACGGTGATGATGATGCTCTTATGGTGGTGCAAGTGAAGACGGTAGTGTGGGAATGGAGGTGGCACGAAAGACGAGGGAAACGTCGGGGCAGCTCCTTGGAGGTGGAGGACGGGGTGGCTGAACCGGCGGGACGGCTAGATCAACGACGGATCCTCATCCAGTACGGTGGATGAGGGACGTCGAGGTGTTGTTGTGGACGACGTCGTCGGGGAAGAGGCTCCGGCTGGGTGGCGGACGGAGGAGGGTGTGGGGCTTCACAGGTTTTCCCGTCCTCGGTGTACGAATGGGTGGGCGGATGGGATGGGAGTGGGGAACCATGGCTTAGGGACGCGCTTGTCTGAAATGTGGGGTATGTTACGAAAGTACCCCCACCGATTTGAGGCGGTTCTTTTGGTTCAGGGGTATCACGGGCATTTCGTGTGTCGGGATTTCACAGGAGGTGGGAGTTTTCGCGCGTGTTGTAATTTTGGAATAGCAAGGCACGGGTTTAGATGGAGGGAGTTGTCGGAGCACAAAGATACAAAGATTTATCTTAAATATTTCGGGGTAACAAGGAGCGGGTTGAAGAGGCGGGAGTTTTGCAGCACGATAGACAGAGACGCTAGCTTCAAATTTCGGCATAACAAGGCGCGGCTTGAAACTTCAGGAGAACAAGCTTAACGTGTACCAAAAAAGACAATTTAGACTAGTATGATATACTACGTACAATGTGTTTAACACGCACAACACACACACAGACACCATTTAGACTAGTAAGGTACACGTGAATTGCACGCATGAGATTTGGCAACCAAATTATAAATAAATACCACATTATAGCATGTAAGCTTTGAGTCATATATGCATGATGTAGATATTTATTTAATCTTATATTTACTAATCGGAAGCACCAACAGAGGCTCCACGTTAATTTTCACAAAATACGCTTATTGTCCATCGGATCTCCATATTAACTATTGACAGCCGTTAGATGAACTATCACAGAGTCCTTGCCTTTTGTCCCACCATATGCCTCTTTTACAAAAAAACATGGGCCACCGCAAGAAACAGTCGTCTCCTCCCCATCATCCTCATCCCCCACGCCTCTCCAAACAACCACGACCAGCCTCTCCACAATTCCCTTCTCTCCAACCACGTTGCAATCCGTGTTTTTTGCGGGTAAGATTGGATCCGGAGCCTTCATCCTCTTGATCTTCTCCGGTTGATGATAGTAGTTGCTACCTCCCTTTTGCCAGGATCCTCCCCATCGTCCTGTTCACATATCCCCAGAAATTCCAAAACATTCTCACTACAAACCAGCCTCCCCCAGGTTCCCATCTCTCCAATCGTTCTGCCTCAACTACGCTGCAATCCATGTTTTTCTGCGGGTAAGATTGAATCAGAAACCATCATCATCTTGATCTTCTCCTGTTGATAGTAGTCGTTGCCCTCTGTGGCTAGGATCTCCTTTGAGACAAATCTGATGCTTTGTATCTGGAAAAGGCGTGGGAAGTAGTTTCATTCGTCCAGGAATGTATGGATACGATCCAGCCACTCGGGACAAACACAAAAGAATTAGTACGTGTAACTCCAGGGATCTCTTTAACATCACGGAGTGACATGGAGCTGCAGACATGTCCTTGGAGGACAGGTTGACTTGCACCTGCAGTCTACAATCTCTTAAACAAATGAGCAGCACCGTTCAGTTGTGGGCTTGCAGCAGGTTGGCGAGTGAATGGTCATAGAAGGAATACAACAGGCATGTCGACTGCTATGTATTCCATTCAAGCCGACAACCACCTTTGCAATAGGTGTGCTGTTTTCTTCGAGAAATTTTAGAGAAAATCATCGATTTATTTAGCATTAGATAAATCAGTTTGTCGAGCTGAGCTCTTTATTTGTTCTTACATAATCGGGTCATAATGTGAGAGATGGGAGAACACACCTCCACAAGTAGCATATTATAATTACTGAGATTAGTTGCAAGGATAACGGAGTGCAATTTTCTGATTCAGTGATCTGCAGGGTTAAAGAACTTATATTATGTAGCAATTGGCAATGGAATAGTGTTGACTTAATAAATTGGCTTTAAGGATAAATTCATTGGTGCATTTCTTACGAATACTAGCAATATGCTGGGAGCAATATGTAGCAAACAGTTAAAATTTAGAAACTTCTTTAGATTTCTGGAATAATCCACCTTCCGCAAAAAAGGAATAATCCATCTAAATATGTTTTTAATATACGTGGAGAACTTCTTAGTAGTTCGTATGTCCAGATATTAGGATACTAAAGTATGATGCTCTTTCTAATAATCAGGCAGAATGTAGCATTTCTGGAAGTGTATAGAGAAATTGTCCTTGAAAAGTTGAAATAACGTGAGAGATGCACATAAATCCAAGCACGTAGAGAGGACAATATAGCAGTGGAATGGCCATCACATCTTAGAGTAGGTTTGTGAAGAAGTAATCTCGGCACAGGGGCCAATTAACTAATAGTTATATTGGGAATACATGAGGTCAGACCGATATTATTTTTTGAGAAAACGTAGCAGCCTGATTAAGTGTTCCAACATGTGCGAAACATTGAGCTGCCCATCACAAAAATGTAATTTGGTTTTGATCCTTATCATTAAAATTCATCCCTATATTTTGCTGATTGGAACTGTCCTTAGTCTTTTTTAAATTTTGCCGGAACTGTCCTTTGTTTTCTTTGAATTTTACGGGAACTGTCGTACGTTGTCCAAGATGCTCTCTGATATTTGCATTTTCTCTTCAAAGATAGACATTTTAATGTGGTGTTAATATAGCTTTATTCTAATAGGTTCCAAACAAGTTTGTGGGCAGGAGTTATAACGGTCATGTTTGTGACTTCCAGTTCTAATGAACATCATTTATCAGAACGTGGTGAATGAAATTATTTTGGTGCGCAAACCGAAATGTATTAGATTGTGAGAAGTCAAATTTCTTAAACTGTGACTGCCATGTTGTATAAAACCATTTTGATCAGGAATGGAAAAATGAAAACTAATGGTGACATACAAATACATACCTTGGTACTAACATATATGTACAAAAGATAACTATAAACATACATCATGCCGATGCCAACTTCAACTAATTATTTAGCTCGGTTAATATGATGTGCGGTTTGATCCCTGCACAAGTGAAACATTTATGAAAAGACTTCTTTGTCTCAGAAGCTTAATTATTACATTTAGCAAAGATCAAATATCTCACTGATTTGTGGGTACCTCATTTGCATTTTGATGATTAGGATTTAAAATCCAAATTTTATTATCTACATTACTCCACATACATAGTCTACCAAATGTACTACCAAAAGAATGTAGACAAGCAGTATATTTGACTTTTTAAGTAAGGGCAACACATTATTTCAAGGATTGTACTTCGCTAGCCCGTGCAGATGCACGGGTTGATGACTAGTTCTTATAGTTCATTTCATTCAAAATCATCTAGTTTTTATAAGGAAGCTAATCTATTTTAAAATTTATGGAATTGTGCGTTGTAAGGCATAAAGTAAACACAAATCATGTAGAAAAACATTTGGGAAATTATGATACGGAAGATTCTAGAACAAAGAAGAAGTGCTTGTGTTTTGAGGTTTGTGCATTATGCTTAAGTTCAACCATAGAGTCTTCTAGATTGTACATGTGGCAAAATCTGGTGGAATCTAGATGATATGCAACGGCCAGTAGTGCACAAATTTGCCAGCTCTGCACCATCGAATTGGCCTCATCCAACGACCATCTTTCAAAGTTAAAGTTATCCGCACACTATATAAAAAAAATAAAATATAATATATATATATGGGTATAGATATAAATATGTGATGCGAAAGCCACCCATCATCTCTAATTAGAATAGTGTGTCCATGCACGGATGCAATGTGGCCAAACGATGTCTGCCATCAGTATCTCAAATTCAAACCAGTCTGACCTTGTTCAATGTGTATACATTACAGCATGCTCGTTTCCAGACCACACCGCGCAGATCTCCATTATATTCATGCATGCATGGGTTTCAAATATCATGATCTCTTATTCAAATATTTGAATTCAACTTTACATTGATTATGACCTCACCTAGTCTTTTACACCCACACATTAGTCCTTTAGATCGGTCTCCCATGAAGGCACACACACACACACACACATCCCCCTCTCCATCATATCGGGCATTCTTTATCTCTCACGTGCATGCACAACAATCGATGTTCCTCTATGTGTGTGTGTGTGTGTGTATAGCTAGGTCTTTCATAGTTTTTCACATAAACCGATCAATCTATATATCTAGTGAGGTCTCACCCTCTTTCCCACGTCAACATCGATCAATCTATACCTCTCTATATAGGATTACATATATAGCTAATACATCCACATTAATTATATATCCAACACCCCCCTCTCATCATCCATGCCTTCCGCATCATCTCTCAGACGCGCGCATAATGGCGAAGCCAGGGGGCAGCAAGCCCCCCCCCCTAACATCACTATACATCGAGGATAATATGAATGTGATCATTAGACAATTGCTGGTAAAAATGGTTTAAGTTGATGAATTGGCCCTCCTCGTAAAGGATTAGCAATGCTTGGCCCCCTAGCTCATGGGCCATTTTTCATGGCTCCGCCACTGCGCAACAGCGCACGTTCTCGCCCCCTCTCTCTAAATATCAATCTCACAGTTGTGCACTCCTTCATAGTCTCCCTCCACTCGTCTCCTCGCACCAGCTTCTAGCCCCCACCGGATTTTGCCTCATGTACAATCTAGCAGACTCCATGGTTGAACTTAAGCATAATGCACAAATCTCAAAACAACAGTGGTTCTCCTTTATTCTAGAATCTTCCATATCATAACATCCCAAACTTTTTTTCTAGTTGAATTGCCATTATTTTTTTTACTATATGCTTTACAACGCACTATTCCATGAATCATAAAATAGATTAAGGGCTTCTTTGATTCAAAGGATTCTCAAAGGAATTTTGGAGGATTCTAATCCTTAGGAATTTTTCCTATCTTGGTTGTTTGATTCGTAGGATTGTAAACCATAGGAATATTTCCATATGATTCATTTGCACTAGATTTCATAGGAAACATCCCATCCACTCAAAGCTCTTTGAAAGAATCCTACATTTTTTCTATGCATAATCAAACACCACTAGTAGAAAACAGGGCTATGGTCCAGGCCGGCTCAGCCCATTAGTCCCGGTTCAGTGTAGAACCGGGACCAATGTGGGCATTGGTCCCGGTTCGTGAGCCCAGGGGGCCGGCCGGGCCACGTGGGCCATTGGTCCCGGTTCGTCTGGACCTTTTGGTCCCGGTTGGTGGGATGAACCGGGACCAATGGGCCTCGCTCCTGGCCCATCACCATTGGTCCCGGTTGGTGGCTTGAACCGGGACCAAAGGCTCCCCTTTAGTCCCGGTTCATGCCACCAACCGGGACCAATGAGGTGCCTATATATACCCCCTCGTGCAAGAGCAGAGCACAGTGCTCTGTTTTGCTGGCCGAGGGGGAGAGGGCTTTGTGGTGCTCTAGCTCACCTCCTATGCACATGAGGTGTTCGATGGAATGTCCGAGCCACACTACTTAAGCTTTCTCCTCTCGAAGCTCGACCTCCAAGCTCCATTTTCCTCGAGATTTGTACACTTCTATTAATTTGGACACTTAATTATATATAATGCACGCAGATGAACCGGCAATGGATGTACGGTGACAGACACACCCGCGAGTACATTAAGGGCGTGCATGAGTTTCTCGATGCGGCTGAGGCAAACAAGCAGAATGGTTTTATGTGTTGTCCATGCACTGAATGTGGGAATACGAGGTCTTACTCTAACCGGAAAATCCTTCACTCCCACCTGCTTTACAAGGGTTTCATGCCACACTATAATGTTTGGATGAGGCACGGAGAAATAGGGGTTATGATGGAAGACGGCGAAGAAGAAGAGTACGATGACAACTATGTGCCCCCTGAATACGGTGATGCTGCAAAGGGGGGAGCTGGTGAAGATCAAGAGGAACCAGACGATGTGCCCAATGATGCTGCCACGGGTGAAGCTGCTGAAGATCAAGAGGAACCAGACGATGTGCCCGATGATGATGATCTCCGCCGGGTCATTGTCGATGCAAGGACGCAATGCATTAGTCAAAAGGAGAAGCTGAAGTTCGATCGCATGTTAGAGGATCACAAAAAAGGGTTATACCCCAATTGCGAAGATGGCAACACAAAGCTCAGTACCGTACTGGAATTGCTGCAGTGGAAGGCAGAGAATGCTGTGGCTGACAAAGGATTTGAGAAGCTACTGAAAATATTGAAGAAGAAGCTTCCAAAGGATAACGAATTGCCCGACAGTACATACGCAGCAAAGAAGGTCGTATGCACTCTAGGATTGGAGGTGGAGAAGATACATGCATGCCCTAATGACTGCATCCTCTACCGCGGTGCATACAAGGATCTGAACGCATGCCCGGTATGCGGTGCGTTGCGGTATAAGATCAGACGAGATGACCCTGGTGATGTTGACGGCGAGCCCCTCAGGAAGAGGGTTCCTGCGAACGTGATGTGGTATGCTCCTATAATACCATGGTTTAAACGTCTGTTCAGAAACGAAGAGCATGCCAAGTTGATGCGATGGCACAGTGAGAACCGAAAGAAAGATGGGAAGTTGAGAGCACCCGCTGACGGGTCGCAGTGGAGAAAAATCGAGAGAAAGTACTGGGATGAGTTTGCAAAGGACCCAAGGAATGTATGGTTTGCTTTAAGCGCGGATGGCATTAATCCTTTCGGGGAGCAGAGCAGCAATCACAGCACCTGGCACGTGAGTCTATGTATGTATAACCTTCCTCCTTGGATGTGCATGAAGCGGAAGTTCATTATGATGCCAGTTCTCATCCAAGGCCCTAAGCAACCCGGCAACGAAATTGATGTGTACCTAAGGCCATTAGTTGAAGAACTTTTACAGCTGTGGAATGGAAACGGTGTACGTACGTGGGATGAGCACAGACAGGAGGAATTTAACCTTAAGGCGTTGCTGTTCGTGACCATCAACGATTGGCCCGCTCTCAGTAACCTTTCAGGACAGACAAACAAAGGATACCACGCATGCACGCACTGTTTAGATGACACTGAAAGTATATACCTGGACAAATGCAGGAAGAATGTGTACATGGGCCATCGTCGATTTCTTCCGACCAACCATCAATGTCGAAAGAAAGGCAAGCATTTCAAAGGCGAGGCAGATCACCGGAAGAAGCCCGCCATGCGCACCGGTGATCACATGCTTGCTATGGTCAATGATTTACACTACGTAATCTTTGGAAAGGGTCCCGGTGGACTAGCTGTTCCGAATGACGCTGAGGGACACGCACCCATGTGGAAGAAGAAATCTATATTTTGGGACCTACCCTACTGGAAAGACCTAGAGGTCCGCTCCTCAATCGACGTGATGCACGTGACGAAGAACCTTTGCGTGAACCTGCTAGGCTTCTTGGGCGTGTATGGGAAGACAAAAGATACACCTGAGGCACGAGAGGACCTGCAACATTTGCACAAAAAAGACGGCATGCCTCCGAAGCAGTATAAAGGTCCTGCCAGCTACGCTCTTACAAAAGAAGAGAAAGAAATCTTCTTTGAATGCCTGCTCAGTATGAAGGTCACGACTGGCTTCTCGTCGAATATAAAGGGAATAATAAATATGCCAGAGAAAAAGTTTCAGAACCTAAAGTCTCATGACTGCCACGTGATTATGACGAAACTGCTTCTGGTTGCATTGAGGGGGCTTCTACCGGAAAACGTCCGATTAGCCATTGTGAAGCTATGTGCATTCCTCAATGCAATCTCTCAGAAGGTGATCGATCCAGAAATCGTACCAAGGCTAAGGAGTGATGTGGCGCAATGTCTTGTCAGTTTCGAGCTGGTGTTCCCACCATCCTTCTTCAATATCATGACGCACGTCCTAGTTCATCTAGTCGACGAGATTGTCATCCTGGGGCCCGTATTTCTACACAATATGTTCCCCTTTAAGAGGTTCATGGGAGTCCTAAAGAAATATGTCCGTAACCGCGCTAGGCCAGAAGGAAGCATCTCCATGGGCCATCAAACAGAGGATGTTATCGGGTTTTGTGTTGACTTCATTCCTGGCCTTAACAAGATAGGTCTCCCTAAATCGCGGTATGAGGGGAGACTGACTGGAAAAGGCACTCTTGGAAGAGACTCAATAATATGCAGGGACGGATATTCTTGGTCTCAAGCACACTACACAGTTCTACAGAACTCTACCTTGGTGACCTCGTATGTCGATGAACACAAGAACAGTCTGCGCTCCAAACACCCGGAGCAGTGCGACGACTGGATTACATGTGAACACATCAGGACTTTCAGCAGTTGGTTGGAAACACGTCTCAGAGGTGACAACACTGTTTGTGATGAGTTGTACTTGTTGTCCAGGGGACCATCTTTGACTGTATTGACTTACAAAGGATACGAGATAAATGGGAATACATTTTACACGATCACCCAAGATCAAAAGAGCACCAACCAAAACAGCGGTGTCCGCTTTGATGCAGCAACCGAGAGCGGAAAGGACACATATTATGGTTACATAGTGGACATATGGGAACTTGACTACGGACCTGATTTTAAGGTCCCTTTGTTTAAGTGCAAATGGGTCAATCTGTTAGGCGGCGGGGTACAGGTAGACCCACAGTACGGAATGACAACAGTGGATCTGAAAAATCTTGGGTACACTGACGAACCGTTCGTCCTAGCCAATGATGTGGCACAGGTTATCTATGTGAAGGACATGTCTACCAAACCGAGAAAAAGAAAAGATAAGGAAGCGAATACATCATACGATGAGCCAAAGCGCCACATAGTTCTTTCAGGAAAAAGGGACATCCTGGGAGTGGACGGCAAGACAGACATGTCTGAAGATTATGAAAAGTTTCATGAAATTCCTCCCTTCAATGTCAAGGCTGACCCAAGCATCCTGATAAATAATGAAGATTATCCATGGTTACGGCGCAATAAGCAAATCACACAAGCGAAGAAAAAGTGAAGACTTTCTCCCGCAATAAGCAAATGCTATGTGGGTGAAATTATGATACCATCCCAACTTTCAACTTTTTCAGAGTTCATTTGAAATGCTTTCATGTCTTATGGTTCGAAACTTTGATACTTCGAAAGTGATTGTCCATTTTGTACACGAAGTGCATCAAGTTTTTGTCGTAACCCTCTCTACCTTTTGGAACATGCTATGTGGGTGAAATGATGATACCATGCCAACTTTCAACCTTTTCAGAGTTAATTTTTGTGACCTAAAATCAAAAAGAATTCACTAAAAAACTATAAGTATTTAGTTGTAAGTATAAATAAAAAATAAATAGAAAAAAATTTCTATTTTTATAGTAAAGTTATTCATAAACTAGTGATTCACACAAATTTTTAAAAATTCAAATTTAAACTATTCAAAATTTAAAACTAATGGCACTAACAGAAAGTTTATAATTTTTGTGACCTAAAAGCAAAAAGAAATCACTAAAAAACTGTAAGTATTTAGTTTTAAGTAGAAATAAAAAAATAAAAAACCAAAAAATGTAGAAATAAAAAAGAAAAAACCAAAAAATGCCACCTACTGGGCCTCCACGGCCTGAATACGACTAGAAACCCTACATGGGCCAGGATTCAGGCCCACAGAGGCCCAATAGGCCCACAGGCAGTAGCAAGTTTAGGCCCGAAAGCCTGCATTAGAGAGGAGCTCGAATGGAGAGGCACAACAGGGCTTATAAACCAGTGCCGGCGCCCTTCCGCTAGCGATGTGGGACTAAACTTTTAGGCGCGGGCAGCACAAGGGCATTGGTCCCGGTTGGTGGCACCAACCGGGACTAAAGGGTGCATTGGTCACGGTTCGTGCCACCAACCGTGACCAATGCCCACCTTTAGTCCCGGTTGGTGCCACCAACCGGGACCAAAGGCCGCCGCTTCCCGCCCTTTGGGCTGCCGAAAATTGGCCTTTGGACCCGGTTGGTGGCACCAACCGGGACTAATGCCCACCTTTAGTCCCGGGTTGTGCCACGAACCGGGACTAAAGGCTTTGCTATATAAGTTCAGACTTTGGAAATTTTCACTCCCGTCTCTCGCAGTTGCCGCCCCGACGCCGACGCCGCCAGGCTGCCCCGCCATCGCCATCGCCTCGCCCGTGCCCGTCGTCGCCCGCGCCCTCGCCGTCGCCCGCCGTCGCCCGCGCCCTCGCCGTCGCCCGGGCCCCTGCCCCGGCCCGCCCCTGCCCCGACGCGGCCGCCCGGCCCGCCCCCGTCGCCGTCGCCCGTGTGCCGCCCCGGCCCTCCCTCGTTGTCGCCCGCGCCCCTGCCCCGACGCCATCCTCGCCGCCGACCTCTCCTTAGCTTGGTCCGGCCGCCGACGCCATCCCTTTGCAAATTTTTGTTCATAGATGATAGAGATCAAATGATGATTTTTTTGTTCATAGATGCATGATAGATGATCAAATGATGTTTTTTTTGTTCATAGATGATCATATGATTTTTTTAGGTTATTTTCATTTGTAGAATTTTTTTATGTATCTAGGAATATTTTTTTTATAGATGATAGATGATCAAATGATGAATATTTTTGTTCATAGATGATAGATGATCAAATGATGATTTTTTTGTTCATAGATGATAGATGATCAAATGATGTTTTTTTTGTTCATAGATGATCATATGATTTTTTTAGGTTATTTTCATTTGTAGAAATTTTTTATGTATCTAGGAATATTTTTGTTCATAGATGATAGATGGTATATATGATGATGTTTTTTTTCATATATGCATTTTTTCATATATATGATGATGTTAGTGGAGAGGAAAAAGGAAAATAATTAGAGAAAGAAGGAGAAGAAGAAGGAGAAGACGAGGAGAGGAAGAAAAGGAAGAGGAGAAGAAGAAAGGAATAGAGGAGAAGAAGAGAAAATTAGAATATATATTCTATTTTCTCTTTTCTCCTCTATTCCTTTCTTCTTCTCTTCTTTTTTTTCTTCTTTTTTTTCTTCGACACATGGGGGGGGGGGGTCGAGAACGTCGGACATTCATGAGAGAGGCGAGGAAGAAGGGGAAGAAGAGGGAGAAGAAGAGGAGAGGAAGAAGAGGAAGTCTTCTCCTCTATTCTTTCTTTTCTTCTTTTTTCTTCTTCTTCTTCCTCTTTATTTTATCGGGAACGAGGGTCGTCGAGAGGTCGAGGAGCGGTAGAGGAGAAACCCTAAATAGAAAGTATCGTCGGTGTGAGATACATGTACCGTCGGTCTCGGACACTACACCCACATCCCACAAGTGGCGCGGGCTTCGACGCCCACGTCACTTGTGGGACGTGGATGTAGTGTCCGACACCGAAGGCCACATGTATCTCACACCCACGATACTTGCTAGCTATTTAGGGTTTCCTCTACCGAAAAGAAGAGGAGAAATAAATAAGAAGAAGAAAAAAGAAGAAAAAGAAGAGGAGAAGAAGAAAGGAATAGTGGAGAAGAAGAGAAAATAGAATATATTCTATTTTCTCTTTTCTCCACTATTCCTTTCTTCTTCTCCTCTTTTTTTTCTTCTTTTCTTCTTCTTCTTCTTCTTCTTCTTCTTCTTCTTGTTATTAGCCGGAAGTAGAGAGAGGTTTCCTAGTGTCAAAGTATTGAAGAAATCCATGCCTTCATCATTAGCCGGAAGTAACCAGGGCATGTTGGTACGAAGTTCTGCAAAGTTATTCTGGAATGGAGTCCCGGATAGAATAATCCTCTTTTTGGTTCGAATTCAGCAAAGGCCTTCCAAATAGCGATATTCGGAAGGCTCTTGCTGAACTTTGTACCAAAAAGCGAATTATCCTATCTGGGACTCCGTTCCAGAACAACTTTGAAGAGCTTCGTACCATCATGCACATGTTACTTTCGCCTAATGATGAAGACATGGTTTTGTTGAATCCTTTGACACTAGGCAACCTCCCGACCCCTCGGCGATCCTCTCGAACATGAGAGGAAGAAGAGGGTCATCTAGGGGTCGAGGGTTCCAGGGTCATCGAGGGTTCGAGGGGTCGAGGATCGCCGAGGGGTCGAGAGAGGTTTCCTAGTGTCAAAGTATTGAAGAAATCCATGCCTTCATCATTAGCCGGAAGTAACCAGGGCATGTTGGTATGAAGTTCTGCAAAGTTGTTCTGGAATGGAGTCCCGGATAGAATAATCCGCCTTTTGGTACGAATTCAGCAAAGGCCTTCCAAATAGCGATATTCGGAAGGCTCTTTCTGAACTTTGTACCAAAAAGCGAATTATCCTATCTGGGACTCCGTTCCAGAACAACTTTGAAGAGCTTCGTACCATCATGCACATGTTACTTTCGCCTAATGATGAAGACATGGTTTTGTTGAATCCTTTGACACTAGGCAACCTTCCGACCCCTCGGCGATCCTCTCGAACATGAGAGGAAGAAGAGGGTCGTCTAGGGGTCGAGGGTTCTTCTCCTCTATTCTTTCTTCTCCTCTTATTTTTCTTCTTCTTCCTCTTTTTTTTATCGGGAACGAGGGTCGTCGAGGGACATAGATGTAGTGTCGTCGTTGTCGATATATACCCCCTCCCGATAGCTTACTATGATTAGATAGCTAGTTCTACGTTTGGCACTAATATATCCATCTTTCATGTTTGAATGATAATTGCCATGTTGTAAATATTTGTAGAAACTATGGACACCGCCCTAGACGAAGCAACAAAAGAAGCGTTGTTGAGGGACATAATCGCAGAAGGAAGTGATGCCATCTCGTTGTTTCTCAACGAAACCGATGGTCTGGAAGGAGAGGGTGAACAAGCTGGCTACGGTGACCCAATGCCGGTGCAAGAAGAAGAACATGAGGACGGCTCCGGTGACCCAATGCCGGTGCAACAAGGAGACCGTGATGACGGCTCCGGTGACCGAACCGAGTCCGGCCAGGTATATATATTAGTTAAGCCTATGCTGACAAGCTGATTGATGCATTCATTGTTTTGGTATGTACACATATTAATTAAGTCTTTGTTCTTTTTTCTAGCCCTCCGAATCGAGCACAACTTCGGTAAAGAGACGAGGCCCGAAGAAAAAGTTGAGCTCGGATGAAAAGTTTGAGATCATAGCAATCGCGCCCGACGGCCAACCTATTGAACCCCTCCGGACAAAGAGCGCATTTGTTGCTCTGTGCGGGGTTCTGGTTAGGGACAAGATCCCGATAAGCATCCAGCAATGGTTTAAGCCGGCTACAGAAGACCCTGAGGTGTCTTATGTCAATGATATGCAGAAAAATGATCTTTGGACTGAGCTGAAGTCAAATTTCACCCTACCGCCTGAGGATAATCCAGAGAACCCAGTTAAAGAGAAATTAATCAAGTCTTTTGCTCTGAAGAGGATGGCAGAATTATTCAGGAGGTGGAAGAAAGAGCTGAATAAGTTTGTCAAAAATAATGAGACACCAGAATTCAAGGGCAGATATGAGAAGATCAGAGATCACTGGCCCGCATTTGTGGGCCACAAGACATCAGAAAAGAGTAAGAAGATGTTGGCGATAAACAAGCAAAATGCTGCGAAGAAGAAGCTTCACCATCGCACGGGGTCAGGTGGCTACCTCGTAGCCCGGCCTAAGTGGTCCAAGACTGAGAATGATCTGGTTCATAAAGAGATCGAACCAGAGACAATTAACTGGCCAGACCGTTGCCGGACTTGGTTCTTCGGGGCTGGCGGAACACTGGACCCTGTAACAGGGAAGTGCATTTGGACGAACGATCAAATGGACATACCAGTCAGTAAGCTTAAGAAGTATATCGAAGCAGCGCAGGAAGGGACGTTCTTTCCAGACAGAGAGAACGACGAGCTCACAATGGCCCTCGGGAATCCTGAGCACACGGACGGACACGAGGCACGCCAGGCTCCATTCCGTGGAAGGTTGGGTTTCCGGACGCAGGCGGTTACAAATCCCATGAGAGGAGGAAAAAAGTGCAGCAGACCCAAATACAGGCGCTGCAAGCAAGGGTAGACGCGATAGAGGAACGAGAAGCAAATCGCAGCAAACGTACTGCCGAAGCCTCCCCCGAAGCTACCCCGCCATCTCAGCGCAGAAGCAGCGTGGCTTCCACCGAGCTGCTTCAGCTGGAGCATGCCTTGACGGCTCCTGCCAGCTATCCCATGGATGCTATAACGGAGTCTCAAAACTGCCACCTTATGACGCAATGGATGAATTTGAAGGTCAAGGCGGCAGTTGGCTCTGTTTATCCTACTGAACCCGGCGCAACTTTTCACTGCCGGCCGATTCCAGAAGGATATGCTAGAGTGATGGTGGATGAGATAACGGAGGGATTTGAGGACCTCCAGCTTGACCACCCTACCGGTGAAGGGGAGACTCGGCTGGGGTCTGCTCTGAAGACTCCATGCCTATGGCGGAAGGAGCTCATCAACCTTCCGAACTGGACGCCACCGCCTCCTCCTCCTCCTCCTCCGGCGAGTAAGGGCACTCCGCCTCCACCGCCTCCTCCTCCGGCGAGTGACGATCAGGGCCCTCGGCCGGCTCCTTCTCCGGCGCGTGGCGGCACTCCGCCTCCTTCTCCGCCTGCGCCGACGCGCCCGAGCAGCCAGCCTCCTCCTTCTCCGCCTTGTCAGCAAGGGCGGAAGAGACCTGCCGCCGCTCCAGCTGCTCCGGCGCGTCGTAGTCCTTCTCCTCCGCCGCTTAAGCAAGTAAAGAAGACAACCGCTCCGTCTGCTCGGTCGGCGTCTAGCAGTACAACCAGAGGCGGGAGGACATACAGATTCGGTCCTTCTCTGAAGACTCCAGAGAAGTTACCATATGAGAGGACCCTGGAGGAGAACGCCGAGATCGTGCGAGAAGAAGTGAGGAACTTCTTTGAAGGGGTGAAAGCAAAGAAACATCCACCTTCGGAGGAGAAGGTAGATCGGGTGAAAATGAAGCGCACTCTGGCTGCCCTGACAAAACCACCAAAGTCTGATCCGCCGAAAGGAAACTATGACCGCATTATTGGAAAGGAATTTGCCGAAGCGGAGCGGTCGGGAAGTACTGTCAGTGATCAAAGGCTGAAAGAACGACGAGCTGGGAAACAAATTGCCCAGCTCGGCGAACAAGCGAAGCAATCATGCCCCCCGCTCAAGGTGCCTAGCCACAACGTCGATAATGATCCGAGGATGGTGCCCGGTTATAGCAATCTTGCAGATTACCTGCCCGACGAAGTACATTATAAACCCATGGAGGTGCAGATACAAAGATACGAGTACGGGAAGCCTCTCGTCAAAGATGAAATATCTCTATCGACGATGATGCGAAGATTGCATGATTGGTACTTGAAAATCTGCAGAGACTCTGGGGGGAGGAGTACTTTGTATGCGAGAGTTAAACCGGAGCATGACCTCGTTGGAATTGATCTGTTGCCTGTTCCATTTGAGGAGTTCTATCAGTTTTTCAATCAATTGGCCCTCGATAAAACAACGGTCGCCTGCTACTGTCTGTAAGTAGTACTACTTCTGTCATTAAGTTTCTCTATATAGCTTAGCTCTTTCATTGCATGTATTTATAATCATCCTCACTATATTATGCAGACTGAAGATCGCAGAATTGAAGAAAAGACAAGTCGGTGATATTGGGTTCATTAACACATATCTCATAGATGCAACTCAGGTTAAACTTCATGCCGCAGCTACCAAGGCCAGCTTGCTACGATCGGTCGTAATAAATCAAAACAAAGATATAATACTCTTTCCTTACAACTTCAGGTGAGTGTTGCTGTCTTGTGCGTATTCGGTTTCCCTTATATATTAGTAAAGGTTATAGTAATGTAATTGATGAGTTATGCATGTGTGTGCAGTTACCACTATATTCTCCTAGAGATTAAGCTTGACCAGGGAGTAGTAACCGTCTTGGACTCTAAATGAAAAGATCCTAAGGAGTATGCGGACATGACTGAAATCCTCAAGAAGTAAGTTAAATCGATCATTATCCACCATATCAGCAACTTTGTTCATTTCCTGATATCAAGTAATTGTTTTCTTTGTCTCGGCAGGGTTTGGAGAAAATTCACCAAAACAGTTCCGGGACTGCCGAAGGAGCTGGAATTTAGACACCCGAAAGTAAGTACTATAGTAGCATGTTCCGCGCATCTCCTAGTGATTCAAGCGCTAGTTTCATCAATACCATTTACCATTCTTGCTTATCAGTTTGATTGACCTCTATTTCTTGTAAAGTGGTTGTGGCAGGAACAAGGGAATGATTTCTGTGGATACTACATCTGTGAGTCCATCCGCCACACGACCTGTGAGCAGGGCGGGTACTCTAACGAACAATATGAAGTACGTAAATAACAACATTCACAATTTTATTTTATTACCATCATTTGTGTTGAGTT
Organism: Triticum urartu; assembly: GCF_056163025.1. Classification (NCBI taxonomy): domain Eukaryota; kingdom Viridiplantae; phylum Streptophyta; class Magnoliopsida; order Poales; family Poaceae; genus Triticum; species Triticum urartu. Next base: position 44,915,446 of record NC_141877.1, on the reverse strand, counting down.
TCATTCATTTATATATATATATATATGTATTGACCCCCTTCTTCAAATTAGATGTTTCGGAAGAGGGATGAACTCCTAGCACCAGCTCGCATGCGAGCAATTCAAGAGGAATTGGCGGCATTCTTTCTTGACCCCGTGATCCCTGAAGACGGAGAATTCTATGTGGACCCTGAGTCCGTATGATTATATTTGTAAGAGATAATTATTGTATATATGTAGCCGGTAGTGTCAGATAGATATACGAGAACTTGTTGTTCGACCAATCTCTCGGAGAAGGAGAGGTGGTCGATATCACTTCTCTCTGTATATATGCATATATGTTCATGAGGATCTTCTGTTTCCTTCGTTTGCTTACTAGCTAGCTAGCGTGTCTAGTCCTCTCTATATACGTATGTATAGTACGTAGCGTCGACCAAGCACGGACATAAGAGAGGACACTTCTCTCTATTAATTATAACTAGCTAACACAATATATGAAACACCTAAATTAACCCCGCAAAACCCCCAACCCCCCCCCCCTTTAAAAAAAAACAAAAACCCCAGCCACAGAAGTGCTGATGCGTGGATGCCTATTGGTCCCGGTTGGTGCCACCAGCCGGGACCAAAGGGTCTCCTGACTGGGCTCTGCGCACTGCCCACGTGGAGGGCCTTTAGTCCCGGTTCTGGATTGAAGCGGGACTAAAGGGGGGAGGTATTAGTACCGACACTTTAGTCCGGGTTCCGGAACCGGGACTAAAGGCCCTTACGAACCGGGACTATAGGCCCTTTTTCTACCAGTGCACTCATACAATCCTGTAGGATTCAAGACGACATTCCACTCTAATCCCATGTTCTTCCTATTCCCGTGTTTTGGAAATCCTATGAATCAAAGAGGCCCTAGGTTTTTATAAAAACTAATTGATTTTGAATGAGATGAACTATAAGAATTAAACGAAGGTCTACATCAGGCATATATGACTTAGAGCTTACATGCTATAGTGTGGTATTTATTCATAATTTGGTTGCAAAATCTGACGCGTGCAATATGCACGTGTAACTTACTAGTACTTCGAGTATGTGCAAAACACAATGGCACGCTACACAGTGTCTCTCTTACAGTTCATGAAGCCACGTGGCACATGTGGAGGCGTTGTCACAACATCATTCTATGGATTGATCAAAGTGACGTGCTGCTGGTTCCAGAAGAATGTACTCGTCCTCCCTGAGCCACACTGGCGGTACATGCACGAAGAGAAGATGTGCACGCACGCCACGCACGCACTCATTCCCTCGCACGCACACGCGGGTACACGGTGGGACGTAATTTTGTACCAAGTACCACCCCATGTGATAATTTGACGTGTGTAAAGTCCTTCACTTCATTGATGGTCAATTAATACAGCGTATGCAAATTTAGTGGACGTGAGGGCGGAAGAAAGACATTACTACTCCACTGCGCGCTTGTGAGTAGTTAAATCATGGGTTGCTAGTAGTACTTCCATTCGTCTCCTTCGTATTTTGTGCCAATTTTTGACAGTAACATAATATTTACACATCTGAGCAGTGTAGTCTATTTGAAATTTATGTTCCACTAAACTCATCGGGAGACGTTTCGGGCCTCGAAACCAAAACCAATCAATTTATCTTTACCTTTTTCCCATCACATTCGAAAGTACTAGTGCTACAATTAAGTGTAAGCCTGCTCACACCTACTAGTATGTACCAAACCTGAACGTGTTCCCACTATGCAGGTATTAGTACTAGTGCTAGTAATTAGGTAATAAAAAGGGGAACTACCTGACCAAAAATTACTCTACCTTTCCTCCTCATAAGTGCTTCTTCTTCGTCCGTCCTTGCCATGTTCGGTGCGTAGAGCTCTAGGTCGAGAACTACTCGTAACAAGGGAGCGGCAACTAAGGCTACGGAAAAAAAGAGAGGGCTCGCCGCCACGCAGAGACATCGAAAGATCTCTCACGGGCTGGCGATGGCTCCCAGGAGCGCCCTAGCCGTGGAGGCAAACATGTCGAGCTAGCGGCGCTGGAGTCATTATCCCTCGACGGCATGCCCGATCAGCTCAATAAGCACCTCAATAAGAAGAAGGAGTTCATCCACGGCTTGGTGGAGCTGCTGAAGGAGGGCCTCGACGACATGGCCGCTGAGCTCAATAAGCAGGGGGAGTTGATCGCCGGCTTGGTGATGCTGCTGAAGAAGAGCATTGCCTCAGAGAAGAAGGTGACAGGCAAAATCCAGCAACTTCAGGAGGACAAGGCAAAGCTCTGCCACGAGCTCGACATACTGAAGGAGAAGAGCGCCGGCTGGAAGAAGCTGCATGAGAGTAGTAGTTCCTCGATGAAGATGCTGCAGGCCCTCGTCATGGAACAGAAGGAGGAGTTGGCGAAGCTCCGCATCAAGCACCCGGCTGCTGTCAAGGTACGTAATGCGGCCGTGGAACAGATGATGAAGGCTCGCATCGAGAAATCCCACGTCATGGATAGAATGAAGAAGATGGCGGAGGAGACGTGCAAGGAGATGGAGGTCATGGAGGCTATGAAGAAGCAGTTACGACTCCGCGGCGAATTAGATCATTTGGGGTGATAATATTCCTTCTTCTTTTGCTCTTGTGTTTCTTCTTTTGCTTTAGGTGTTTCGCTGCACGTGTCACGTTCTCTATGAGGCATGAATAGAACAATGCTAACAATGAGATGACTAGCAAATTAGATAATTTTTTATCGCCATATGGCACTGGGCCGCCGTGTTTCGTGCTCCTCCGTCGTACTAGTACTACTCTAGTGGAAAACTTGAGTATACCACACGGTTCTTTGCTCCTCCTCAGGTCATCGACACATTTATACGAGCAATCAAATCACAAGGCCCCACCTTCCAGCAGTAATGAGCCGTCAAATCACAAAGGCCCTCGCCTCTCGTGAAAAGGACCAAGCTAGACCGCCTTGCGCTCTAGCCTTTTAAAAAATGTATAAATTTTTACAGTAGTAGTATCGATGGATTGCGCCATGGAGAAAAATTAACAAGATGAAATTAAAGAAAAAAGGTGGTACATATAGAGAGCGCTCGTAGCCAAATTATGCATATACTATATGACACTACCCACTATGAAGGTACTAGTAACATAGACTAGTAACTAGTCTATGTTACTCTCCAGTATGAACAGCCAAAGCCGAGGCGCGGATACCAATGAGGGCCTGGTTGTGTCTATACTTGGACAACTCACCTGACTGCATGCACACCAGGCAAACGAAGGTCCTGTCGTGTTGGTGCCATGTGCGGCCCGCACATTAACCAAAACCCCGCGCCTCCATCTTAGCCTCCGCGTTTTAAACTTCTCAATCTCAAGGCCAAGGAGCAACGTGAAACCTATGATAGAGCCAATCGGATGGTTGAGAACACTACAATTTGTAGCTACATATGTGTGTGTGAGAGAGGACGTGTGCATGCGTGCACCTCTTCTTAGAGTACAAGTGTATATGGGTGGCATCGACCTAGGGAGCAGTGATGGTGCATGCAAGAAGTCCCGAGAGATAGGTGTAATGCGTCTGAAAAAAAGACTAGTCTATAGCTCGCCATGAGGCTATTCCTGTCGAACGCCAAGTGTAAGATATGTATCTGATGGTGCTAGTTTTTGCACGTACACTACAATAGAATAAGAACTAGTACCATGGCATATGCTACACCACGGCCGAGAAAACGTGGTGACGTTACGCCATCCGGGAATAGTGCCGCACTTCAAAACTAGATCCGTCAATAAATTTTGAGCGCGTCTCGTCACATTCCAAATTACTACTACTACCACGCTATATTTAATTGCAAACATGTTCAGACCGATCACAAGCTAAACGGTTTCCCGCTTAGGAGCGTATTAGTAGTACTTAGTTATAAATACTACTATGCTAAGATGACTACACATTCCTCCTCAACTCCTCATCCACAAAAAACAATCAAGTCAATCAAGCCATAGCCAGTGTGAGTTCTGGGTCGAGAGATTTCCACCAGGGAGAGGTGAGCATGGAAGAGGAAGCATGAGAGACGTCCTGCCTCGCCGCGAAAGCAGCTGACATGTCTAGTTGCGCAGCAGTAGCAGCACAGAGGTCCCGACGCGCCGTCGAAGCAGTACGGAGGTCCCGCCGCGCCGTCGATGTAGCAGACTGGTCCGGCCACGCCGCCGAAGCAGCAGAGATGTCCCGCCGCGCCGCTGAAGCAACACAGAGGTCCCGCCGTGCCGCGGCGGCCTGGGAAAATTTCTCGCGGGCAGGCGAGGACTCTTACAAGCTCATGCATGCGATGGTCCATAGCCAGATGGATTAGATCTCCGGCTGGGCGAGGTTGCAGGACGAGGCTACCGGGATCATCCGGCAACTAGGGGAGGGCAATGCGGCGCACCGGGGCGAGCGCGACCTGCTGAGGGCGAAGATCGCTGGAAGGGCGAAGCAGGAGGTGGAGACCGCTGCCTTGTTGCAGAGGACGGGTGTCATCATTAAGAAACTTATGGACGAGAATGCCATGCTCCGCATCGAGCGCAACAGGCTGGTGTTGGAATCCATGGATGCTACCAAGCAGCGTATTAAGGACAAGAAACTGATGAAAGAGATCATCGCCCACCGCGAGAACTAGTCTCCGTGACCTGCAGGTAAGTAGAGATCTGCGAGCCAGATCGTTGTATGCGTCTTCCTTCTTCTTTTTCCCTTGTGTATTTCGGGCGTAGCCGCATGTGCCTTTTTTTAGTTATCTTCATTATTATGTAAGACAATTATTACCCACTCTCGTTGTCCTTATATATATTCATCAGTCTTGCTATAAGTCGCAGTAGATGCTATATAGGTCTGTCAGATCTTACATCAAGATCCATGCAAAATTTTCTTTTCAGATTTTCTTTTTTCTCTCTTAAATCTCAGTCGAGTGAGACATTGCCACACCATTAAACAGAGGCTTGGGCGCCATTAATGGAGACATTGGGAGAGAGGTGGACGGCAGATGGAGGTCAAAGGGCTCGCACGCCTCTCGTACTCAAATAGCTACCCTACACGGCGCCTCCTAGCTAATAAGAAAAGGGGACGCGTGGCGGCATGTAAATGGTAAATAGAATGCCCACGGTTTCAATAATACTCACTACAAAAAAAAGAAACATCCGTGACATTTTGGGCCGTACGAATTTTTTTTCTGTCATACATATGACACTTCTATGACGATAACTGTGACAAAACCCAGTATCATCATAGATGTGGTGGGCTCCTACTTCTATGACAAAAAATCATGACAGAAAATGGGCTTTTCGTCCTGGGCGGGACGGAGACGCAGCTGCATGACATTCTTTGGGCCGTCCATGACAGAAAAAACCGTGGTAGAAGCGAGGGGGGGGGGGATTTCAGGGAGTTCCCGATTACGGTGGGAGGTCGGGGGCCGAGCGATGCGCGTTTCTCTCGTACACATACATGCGTGTGTGCGAGGTGTTGGCTCTAACTGAACCCGAGCGAGGCGTTGCGCTCTAACTGAACCTGAGCGATTGCACTGCAGGCTACGCGTTACTGAACCCGAGCGATCGATCGATGGCTTTTAACTGAACCCGATCAAGCGATTCCTTCACTACTACTGCTAACTGAAGCCGATCGATTGGATGAATAGTGAGCGTTGTGGGGGGGGGGTGTTGGATGAACAGTGAGCGGTGGCGTTGCCTCTGGATGAACAGGACCCCGTGGTGTGGAGGGCTGGATGAATGGATGAATAATAGACGGTGGAGGGGTGGTTGAACAGGACCCCGTGGTGTGGAGCGCTGGATGAACAGTAGACGGTGGAGGGGTGCCCGTGGAGGGGTGGTTGAACAGTAGCCGGTGGAGTAGCACGCGGTGGAGGCTGGATGAACAGGAGCCCGTGGAGGCTGGAGGTGATAGAGGCAAAGGAGGTCGACGATAGCCCGTGGAGGCTGGAGGAGGTCGATGGTGGAGATGAACAGTATCCCGTGGAGTCCCGTTTTGTGGTACGCCACACCCCTCCCGATGAACAGGACCCCCGTTTCGACTGTAGGAGGTCCGTTTCGTCCGTTTTGCGGTACGCCACACCCCTCCCGATCAACAGGAGCCCCGTTTTCGACTGTAGAAGGTCCGTTTCGTCCGTTTTGCGGTAGGCCACACCCCTCCCGATCAACAGGACCCTCGTTTCGACCGTAGGAGGTCTGTTTCCTTTGTTTTGCGGTACGCCACACCCCTCCCGATCAACAGGACCCCGTTCCGAATGTAGTTGGTCCGTTTCCTCCGTTTTGCGGTACGCCAGGCCTCATTTCCATCGCCTGTTCCGTCCAAGCCCTCCCGATGAACACGACCACGCATTCCGTTCCGACCCAGCCGGTTGGCTCCCACAGGTTCCATTGCCTCCCGATGAACACGACGCATTCTGTTGCCTCCCCATGAACACGACGCAACGCATTGCCTCCCCATGAACACAACGCATTCCGTTGCCTCCCCATGAACACGACGACGACGCTGTTTCTCCGTTCCGACCCAGCCATGTACATGTTCCTTGGCCGTACGTATGCGCGAGTAGGCGTTCGAGACCCCGCCTGTATGTACACATACGTGGCCGTATTTTCTTTCTTGCACCCTGGCCATTGTACGTACGTGTACATGCTACGTGCGTGCCTCTACTACGACACATACGCGCCTCTACTACGACACGTACGCACCTCTACTACGACACGTGTATATATGTACATACACGTTCGTGACCAGAATGACAACGCTACGTACGCTTCGACCAGGTGGTCCCGACTATCAGGAACTTCCTTGTGTGCGAAGATGTAGCTGGTGGGTCCCAGCAGTCAGGGGGCGAATCGTTTTTTTTGCCCGGACGCACTTCCTTGCGTGCGAAGATGTAACTGGTGGGTCCCAGCAGTCAGGGGGGCGAATCATTTTTTTTGCTCGGACGCACTTCCTTCGTGCGAGGGAATGAGTGTGTGTGTGTGGAGTACGTGTACATTCTTCTGGAACCAGCAGCACGTCACTGTGATCAATCCACGCAAGGAGGTCGCGACAATGCCTCCACATGTGCCACGTGGCTTCATGAACTGTAAGAGAGACACTATGTAGCATGCCATTGGTATTCTAATTTAAGTGTTTTGCACATACTCGAAGTACTAGTAAGGTACACATGCATTGCACGTATCAGATTTTGCAATCAAATTATGAATAAATACCACAGTATAGCATGTAAGCTCTGAGTCATATATGCCTGATGTAGCCCTTCGTTTAATTCTTATAGTTTATCTAGATTCCACCAAATTATGAGCCGAATCCGATGGTCCAAAGGTGACATATTTGAGCATTACTGGCCGTTGGATACCATCTAGATTCCACCAGATTTCGCCACATGTATAATCTAGAAGACTCCATGGTTGAACTTAAGCATAATGCACAAACATCAAAACACAAGCACTTCTTATTTGTTCTAGAATCTTTCGTATCAGAATTGCCCAAATGTTTTTCTACATGATTTGCCATTATTTGTTTTTACTTTATGTCTTACGACGCACAATTCCATGAATCTTAAAATAGATTAGCTTTCTTATAAAAACTAGAAGATTTTGAATGAAATGAACTATAAGAATTAAACGAACATCTGCATCATGCATATATGACTTAAATCTTGCATGCTATAATGTGGTATTTATTCATAATTTGGTTGCCAAATCTCATGTGTGCAATGCACGTGTACCTTACTCTAGTCTAAATGGTGTTTGTGTGTGTTGTGCGTGTTGAGATGCAAATTGTCTTTTTTTTGGGTACACGTTAAGCTTGTTCTTCCGAAATTTCAAACCGCTCCTTGTTATGCCGAAAATTCAAGCTAGCGCCTCTGTCTATCGTGCTGCGAAACTCCCGCCTCTTCAACCCGCGCCTTGTTAGCCCGAAATATTTAAGATATATCTTTGTCTCGTTGTGCTCCGACAACTCCCTCCATTTCAACCCGCGTCTTGCTATTCCGAAATTACAACGCGCGCCAAAACTCCCACCTCCTGTGAAATCCCGACACGCGAAATGCCCGTGGTACCCCTGAACTGAAAGAACCGCCTCAAATCGGTGGGGGTACTTTCGTAACTTACCCCACATTTCGGACAAGCGCGTCTCTAAGCCATGGTTCCCCACTGCCATCCCATCCACCCACCCATTCGTACACCGAGGCCGCGAAAACCCGCGACGAAACCCCACATCCTGCTCCGTCCGCCACCCAGCCGGAGCCTCTTCCCCGGCGACGTCATCCACAGCAACACCTCGACGTCCCTCATCCACCGTACTGGATGAGGATCCGTCGTGGATCTCATCGTCCTGCCTCCGACAGCCAAGTCAGCCGTCGTTCCACCTCCAAGGAGCTGCCCCGACGTTCCCCTCGTCTTTTGCACCACCTCCATTCCCACACCGCTGTCTTCACCTGCACCACCGGAAGAGCATCATCATCACCATTTCCTTGGATGAAGCTGCAGCCTAATCGGCGCCACCAAAGAGGTTGTACACTAACCACCACATTTTCTTCTTGATTCGATCTCATAGTGTTGTCGGTGCTCGGTCCCGAGCCGACACAGCGCGGCTCCATCCACGGCGGTGTCGTCGGCCACTTCCTCCACGGCATCGCTCCCTCGGTGGCGACGTCCACATCAGTAGGAGGTGCTGCTGCTTTAGCTCTCGCTCGCGCTGCTGCTCTGCTCTTGCTCTCGGTCCCCTGCCTGGTCTGCTCTTGCTATTGCTCTTGCTCGCGTTGCTCCTCTCGCTCTTGCTCTTGCTTGCGATGCTGCTCCGATTTAGCTACACTTCAGTCGACTGAATCGACTTTTGGGTCAGTCGATATTCAGGGGGTGGGGGGGCTCGCCGAGGTGAAGGAAGAACCAGCCGCAGCAGGGAGGGGGCTCGCTGGAGAGGTACCCCACTATCTATCTTAGGGTTCTGGATGGGGGCGATGGTCGCCGGCGGTGGCGGGGCGTTGGTGGGGCGGTGGCGTGGGGATCGCCGGAGAAAAAGCTCGGCACGGGGGGCCTAGAGGGATGGCCGGGGCGGCGGCAGACCGGCAGTGGGGAGTGTTTTCGGGGCGGGCGGGGCTGCGCGCCCCCGGCCGCGGGTGGCAGGGGGCTGCTGTTTCGCCGGTGGTGGCTGGCGGCTCAGGGGGTGGAGGTTCAAGATGAACCGCAGGCCCTTGATTTCATATCCAACCGCTGGAAAATCGACTGGCCAGAGATGAAAAAGTTAGTCGACCGATGTGTAGCCTCACCTTGCTAGTGTGTTCAGTTTTGACAGCAAAATTCAGTTTCGACAGCAAAATTCAGTTTCGACAGTTAAGTTCAGTTTCGACAATTAAGTTCAGTTTCGACAGTTAAGTTCAGAGATGAGCGGCTGATGTATTTTACATCTATCACTCTGTGGTTATGTATTTTACGTCATGTATTAGAGATGCTATTAGAATTCCACTCAGGTTAACGTTGTTCATTGTCTCTCTTGTCCTGCTTCAGCCTCGGCATCGTACAACTCACCTGAGCTGCTCCAACGACGAAACTCTCCATCACAGCGGAGCAGTACCTCGGGCTCCATCTCTAGATGCCTAAGATCTTCTTCCCCTCCTCCGACAGCCAAGTCAGCCGGAGCATCCTCACCGGCCAACCCAATCACGCTGAGATCGACATGGCTTCACCAAAGAGGTTGTACACTTGTTGCATCTCTTTTTTACTCTACATGTTATATATATTGTCCATTGAGCACTCGTACTAACGGGAAATATGATTATTTTATCCTACTATATGAAAAGCAGTGAGGTACCAAGCAACTTAGCTATCCGCGATGGACTCTCTTGAATGCCATCATTATTTATCTCTGCGCGTTTGAGCTGTGCATTTGTCGATGGGCCTGGGAGTTGAGCTAGTATGGCAGTGGCCTGGGTCCAAAGTAATAGAAGTAGCACAAAAACATTTTTAGTGTAGGATTTTCCTTGCTCAAGCCTGCCTACTAGAATCGCCAGTGCTTGAAAGGAAAAGTGAATGAAAAACATCGGAATTGGAAAGTTTCCTATGGTACGACTTTTCATGAATTTGGTGCAAAGGAATGGAGCAAAGGAAAACTGTAGGATTTGTTCCTTTAGTGTCTCCTTGAAAGAAAATCGTAGGAATTCTAATTTCCACTTCTTCTCCTTTTCATATTCCTATTCATCAAGCACAAGACTAAGAGATAGTAGCATAATAGCATTATAACCGTACATTTTCTTGTGGTTTGACTTAATCTCACCATGCTTTTTTGCATCGTGTGATCTTCCAATTGTTGTGAATCAAACACCCAGATTGGCAGAAATCCTGTGTTTTTAAATTCTCTGTTTTGCACGTGCATTCCTATCCTATTCCTGTCTATTTCCTATCCCTGCATTGTTAGAATCCTCAAATTCAAACAAGCCCTTACTCAATAACTTCTGTTACAGATATGTGTCAAAGAAAACCTTGTGTGGTTTGTCCTGCTCCCGCGGCGCTGCGTTCCACCCTAGCTCAGCTGCTCCAACGACGGAAGGGTTCACCACAGCAGGGATCCGCTCTCCAGACTGTCTTTCGCCGCCTCAGATCTTCTTCCCCGCTGCCGGCAGCCACGTTAACTGCATTACCATCATCAACTGAGCAGATGACCTTGAGGACTATACGGGTCCGTAAGAGAGGTCACACTCTTCCGTGTCTTCTTACGTTATGTGTCGCTTAATATGATGACATGCTACATTGTCGTCGTGTTCACCTATTAGACTCCGAGTCAGGTCCAAACTTATGCTGAAACTTGAGTTTTTAAATGGTTGTGGGGTACATATTGGGGCAGCAATCAGTACTATCTGTCTACTATCTGGTTAATCTCGGGTGTCTACTATGAGTTTCATGTTGGGTGAAAACAAATATTAAAGGAGCCATTATCTGTATTTTTTAACTAAAGCTATTATCTGCCTGCTATCATTGGTTTTGGGTCTATCCACATTTTGCTACGATCACTCTGGATTTGTGCATGCACTCCTTACATAATCTCACTATGTTTTATTCCTATGCATGCCAGTTATTGTACACAATGGAATTGATCATGTAGAGCAAAAGAGACGAGCCTTGCGTGGCAATAAAATTTCATGCAGATGTAGCTCCATGGTGGGCGCAAAGGCAGCCCCCCTCAACCCATTTTGGATCGTAATCAAGAGGAAGATAACTGTTCTGAGGGGGATTCAGGAGCAGAAGACCACTCCTATTTACCCCATGAGGTCTTCGCTCTAACTTGGCATGCTGATGTTGGTAATATCATGCATATGGTGCCTTGCATTTCTTACTGTATACATCAAAGATGTCATCTGCTCAGTTTAGACATGCTTTGTGTCAACGCCATCTGTTTAGTTTCTTTATTGTATATGTGAATCATGCAATGCCATCTTGTCTAGCCAGGCATCATATATGTGAATTTTGCAATGCCACCCTGGTTAGCTAGTCATCTTATATGTGAATTATATCATGCCATCATTTTTTATTATGTGTTAAATTTGTCAACAATTTTAGTACATTCAATTACTCTTCCTGTGCATCAGCCATTCGACACGGTCATGGAAAAATCTGGAGTGGAAACAAGGTCTTCAGAGCAGACAATGCCATCTGACGAAGCGCATGTCTTGCTGGTTACCGATAGCTCCTAAGAGGATGATTCAGAGACAAATGACCAGTCATATCCCCCCCCCCCCGAGGTGCATGCCCTAACTTGGCAGGGTTATGTTGCTCATATCGTGCGTAAGGTATCTTGCATTGCTATGTCATTTTCTTAGTTTAGACATGCTTTGTGTGAATGCCACCTGTTTAGTGTCTAATTACCATATATGTGAATTATGTAATGCCATCTTGTTGCAAGACATTATATATGTGAATTGTGCAATGTTATCTTGTTGCAAGGCATTATGTATGTGAATTATGCAATGCCATGCTGTGTAGGCAAGCGTCATATATGTGAATTATATCATGTTGTCCTTTTTTTGTATTTCTCATTGCTTTTGTCGACAATGTTTGTATATTCAACTGCTCTTCCTGTGCATCAGCCATTTGAATTGGTGATGGAGAAATCTGGAGTGAAAACAAGGTCTTCATAGCAGACAATGCTACCTGCTGAAGCAGATATCTTGCTGGTTACAAATAGCTCTTCAGAGGAGGATTCAGAGGCAGATGACCAGTCCTATTATCCCCCTAAGGTGTATGCTCAAACTTGGCAGGGTTATATTACTCATATAATGCATATGTTGTCTTGCAATGCTTAGTTTTTACATCATATACACAATATTGAATGCCATCTCCTTAGTTGACACATCATATATGCGATTGCCCTCTGCTCACTTCCTTCGTATATAAATCATATATTTGAATTATGTCATGCCATGATGTTTACATAGACAGCATGTATCTGAATTATGGCATGCCAACCCATTTTCTAAAGACATAATATAGTTATATCATCTCATCCTATTTACATAGTCATCATAGTTTAAATTATGTCATTCTATCATCTCATCCTGTTTACATAGCCATCATGTTTCCATCGACGACATGTTTGTGATTTATGGCATGCCAACCACTTTAATAGATACATCATATAGTTATATCATGTCATCCTGTTTACATATTCATCATATTTTGAAGTATGTCATTCTATCCTGTTTAGTTAGCCATCATACATGTGAAATTGTGTCATGCTATCCTATTTAATTAGCCATCATATATGTGAAATTATGTCCTGCTATTCTGTTTGCTTAGACAACATAAATTTGATTTATTTCATGCCCTGTTTTCTTCCCTACTATCCATTGCACCTGTCTATCTTACAATGTTTGTACATTCAATTACTTTTCTTGTTTATTAGCCATTTCCATTGGAGGGAGTGATGGCAGTATCTGTGGGAGTAAAAACACGGTCTTCAGAAAAGATCGTGCTACCTGTCGATACAAATAGAACCACGGTTGTACTTGGCCAAGAACCAGCCCCACCACACATAACCCACACTCATGCAGACTGTACCCCTACCCTGTTGGACAGAGAACGAGCTACACCCCTTCTAACCCCAACCCCAGCAGACAGACACCTAGTTCCCGTTGACACAACATCGTCTCCACCACAGAGCACCCAAACACGAGCAGTTAGTAAGGCAACTGTAGTGCCCAAATCACGAGTACCACGACTCCGAACCCGAAGTCAACGCTTAAAGCAGAAGAAGAATTGTTCTCAGGTCAGGTTCCGTAGCTATGGTTCATACTAGTTTGCTCTTGCATCACTGTATTTACTGATACCAACTAATTTCAAATTTGAAGGATGCAACTGAAACTCCAATGGCGCAACAGGTATGTTTTAAACCTGTTTCTTCAACGTGTTTGGCTGTTTGTTGTTGTAACTTGCTCTATGTTGATTTCAGTTTCAATTGAATAAACAGTTATGTTCTCATGCCATGCACATTACAAGTGTTTTTACTGGTGTGTAGTTTCCCACACTTATATTCTGTCTATGCTGCTTTGTCTTAAATAGATATGATTCGAACTGTATCTATCTTGATTTGGCAACATACACTAGAATGATATAGACCATACAGTGACCATACTACATAGATATATGTTTGTTTCATGTTGTTATCCTGTCCACCTTACTACTGAACTGGTTTACCAAAATGAGTTCCATATACTACATTGTAAACCTGAGATGTGTTTGTTTGTTTCTCTTTTAGAACGCAGATAAAATATTGGAGAAGAGTACCCTGTTATGCAATGGTAAAGGAAGTAATGCAGATAAGGTTCAATATAGTGAGACATCCCTGTTGGTCTCCAAGAAAGCTGATAAAAACTATATTAAAGACACTGAGACAACCCGAAAGTCCTGTCTTGATGTAGTGTTCAAGTTACTGGCTACCACTGCTGGCACCAGCTCTTCGAACTCATTGCCTGAATCAATTCGGCTTCTTGAGTCTCAACTTCAAGTTGAAAGACATCGATCAGATGTTATGCGACAAGAAGTCGAAGGACTGAGGAAGTCCCTGCAGAATTTAGATGCATACTTTCTGGTGCAACAGCAAGCACTGGAGGACTTAAACGCCAAAGAAGAGAAAGTTAATAAGCTTGCTAAGCATCTTGCCAGCATTATGGGTACACAGGATATTGTTTCTTGAGCTCTTCTGAAGTGGTTTTAGTTCTGGACTTGTTTTGCTGCGGCTTTTATATGCTGTTGTGTTCCCTATATTTGCACTGGTGGCGAACTTTGATGCCTAGTGGATGTAATATGTGTAATAGCCGTGATAGCCTAGTGTAACTTGCTTGCTTATTTATTTCCTTGTTGTCTTGTTTATTTGTTTGCTTGTAGTCAGTGCAGTTCTTTTTCTGTGGTTTGCTAGTGGCTGCAATAACCTATTTTTTAAAACTAGGCCACAATAACCATGGGCTCATATTTACTGTAGTGACACTTGGCCTCCTACGGGCCATAGAAACAGTGGGCCATCTATGGGCCATATAAACAGTGGGCCTTCTACGGGCCATAGAAACAGTGGGCCTTATACAGGCCGTAGAAACAATGGGCCTTCTACGGGCCGTATCATCAATGGGCCTTATACGGGCCGTATGATCGATTGGCCAAACATGGGCCAAACAGACCGCATTCTGGTCGTAAACGGGCTAGAGTTGGAATTGTCCGTTCATGGGCCAACCATAACGGGCCATCGTTAATAGTCTATATTTGATGACGCTATGAAAACGGCCCAACGTATTAACGGACCACAAACGGACCGACTGTAACCACGGGTTGAATTTGGCCCACAAGCAGAAAATGATAGTAACGGGCCGTAAGTAAACGAATGCTGGAAAATAGACCAAGAATAAATGGGCTCTGAGAAGGCCAAAAGATAACATGGGCTGGAAATGGCCCAATGGAATAACGGGCCGTTAATTGGTATAAAGTGATACACTGTTCTTTACGGGCCAGTTTCACCACGGGCCGTTAATGGGTGTAAAGTGATACACTGTTCATTACGGGCCAGTTTCACCACGGGCCGTTAATAGGGCAAGAGTTACATAGGGCCTCATATGGGCCGAAAGACGTCATGGGCCATACATGGGCCAGAAGTAAATGGGCTGGAATCATATTGGATGGCCCAGATGATGCTACAGGGCCTAATTCGAATAGGACGTAACGGGCCTTGGGTTAGTGGGCTGTAAATGGGCTATATGCAAACAGGCCGTTAACGGGCTTTCCAAGGGCCGGCCCGCCACCTTTTGACCAAGTCAAACAGGCCAACCTTTTCACAGGAATGGGCCTCTGTTGGGCCGTGCCACGTGTCAATGTATCATAGGCGCCCTCTGTCCAATGAGTGGATGACATTTGTCCCAGTGATGAGCTGACACGTGTTTCCTCCAGCCAATGATGATTTTACACGTGGAAAATCCCTATTGGTCGGGGCTGTTAACGGGTTATCGGATCCAAAACCCGACCTGATAGCTTAACAACGTTCCGTTATGATGGATGCCATGTGTCGGTCACCCTTGACGAAAGCACTTCTGTGACGCGCTATTTATCATCATGGAAGTGGACACTTCCGTGATGATAATTTTGGCAATGTCATGGAACACTTCTATGATAGCACAGGTATGACTATCTTGATTCTGTCATAAAATCATCATGGATGTACATGCATGACAGAAAATGCGTCCTACTGTGACAAACCGTATCATCACGGAAGTGTATTTTTTGTAGTGACTTGTGTTTCCGATTGTAACGTGACATCACTAGTTCCAAAATGACTCTATTGATCGTTAATGTGTGCGCCTTCGCAAATCGGACAGCAAAATTACCACAGCATGTTGGTGCCATGTCATGACACCAAGCCAAGTTTCATGATTTTCATGCGTGTTTTGGATTTACAGGAATTATAAAACCAAGTTTCTCAATGTTTCCAGCCGAGCCATGACGCCTAGATGGTTGAATTTCATTCCCATTTCTAGCATGGGACCTAGAAATTTACCCGAGGACACACATGTGATTTTTCAACCAGCTTTGGTGCACTGGAGCATGCGCTTGTATTTAAAATTTGAATTATGCACACAAAGGTGACACGTTCCCTCTCAGAACCACGAGCCTTCTTGAGAGAAGCTCCAGTTTGCAAGAAACTTATACCAAAACTTGTTCCTATTCTGCAAATTTTTTTACCACAACATGGTAGTACCATGACATGACACCATGCCAAGTTTCATGATTTTCAGGCGTGTTTTGGATTTACAAGAATTTTAAAACCAAGCTTCTCAATGTTCCCGGCCGAACCACGATGCCCAGATACTTGAATTTCATTCCCATTTCTTGCATGTGACCTAGATATTCACTCGAGGACACACATGTGCTTCTTCAATCAACTTTGGTGCACGGGAGCATGTGCTTGTAGTTCAAATTTGAATTATGCACATTAAATGACCAGAAACTCAATTAATGTATAAAAAAGCCAAACGAACCCGAAATAATTCCAAAATTTAACAGGGCACTCATATAGTTCTATGTTGCCTCTATAACAAAATCTGGGGGGAGGCAGCGTATATTATTGTGCATACAAAGGTATAAAGAAATAAAGAAATTAGCGTACCTATTTAATTCTTGGGTTCTTATTATTTATCCCACTGGTTGTGTATCACTACTTAGTTTTGCCATTAGAAGTTACAACTACTCAAGAAATGCCATCGATCCATGAGATGCCTGCTCAAAAATGCTAACCAGATGAGTGGCGGCTCTAAGCCGCTTTATCTCTCGCTTGGGAGAAAAGGCCCTACCCCTTTACCGCCTCCTTCGGCGCACCAAACACTTCAAATGGACGGACGCAGCCACGGCCGGACTCGACGAAATAAAAGCCATACTGGCAACAAACCCAGTCCTGGCCGCGCCAAACATTGGCGAACCAATGCTATTATACATTGCAGCAACACATCAGGTTGTAAGCGCAGTGCTCGTGGTCGAACGAGAAGCGGACGGACACAAATTCCCCCTTCAAAAGCCGGTCTATTATGTGTCCACTATCCTCACTCCCTACAAATCACGGTACCCGCATTATCAAAAGATTGGGTACGCGGTATTCATGGCATCCCGGAAGCTACGACACTACTTTCAAGAGTGTTCAATAACAGTAGCCTCAGAAGTACCACTTAACGATATTATAAACAACCGTGACGCAATGGGACGGATTGCGAAATGGGCCATCGAGCTCCTCCCGTTTGACATAACTTATAAGCCACGACGAGCCATCAAGTCACAAGTCTTGGCTGACTTCGTCGCAGAATGGACGGAGGCCGAACTCCCTAAAGAGTACGGCACATATTCAAATTGTATCATGCATTTCGACGGCTCCAAGATGTTGGCCGGACTAGGGGCTGGCGTCATTTTGACGTCCCCCACAGGAGACACAGTTCAATATGTACTATAGATTATGTACACGGACTCCAACAATGCAGCCGAATATGAGGCCATGTTACATGGTCTCCGGATGGAAGTATCCATGGGCATCCAACGCCTAGAGGTGCGCAGGGACTCGAACCTCGCAATATCCCAAATAAATGGAGACTTCGATGCCAAGGATCCAAAAATGGCAGCTTACCGCAACGCTGCCCTAAAAATTTCAGCTCGGTTCGAGGGGCTTGAATTTCACCATATAGCCCGGGAAAATAATCAGACAGCAGATGTCCTGGCACGCATCGGCGCAAAACGCGATGTAGTCCCCCCCAAGATCTTCTTGGAAAGGCTGTTCAAGCCATCCGTAGCATGGGAAGGGGAGCCGAACAATAACAGCCCGGACCCAACCGCACTGCCCGACACCGAACATTCTGACACAATCGGAGGCTCTGCCAATGAAATAACACCTTCAGCCCACGTAATAATGGCCATCATCGCCCCGTGGACAGAACCACTCCTCGCCTACCTTACTAGGCAGGAACTCCCCGAGGACCAAAATGAGGCACGTTGCATAGTGCGGCGATCCAAAGCCTACAGAGTCCATGAGGGAGAGCCTTATAAGAAAAGCACTACCGGAGTCCTTCAAAGGTGCATCTCCGAAGAGGAGGGGCGAAATCTCCTGGCTGAAATTCATGCCATACTCGGCGGTCATCACACTGCAGCCCGGTCCCTTGTAAGCAAGGCGTTCCGTACAGGCTTTTATTGGCCGACGGCCCGGGCAGACACTCAGGACTTAGTCCAACGATGCACCGGTTGCCAGCTCTTTGCAAACCAAAGCCATATGCCACCCACCGCCCTCCAAACCATCCCCATTACTTGGACCTTCACGGTCTGGGGGCTTGACATGGTTGGACCCCTTAAAGGCGGAACCCACAAGCAAAAATACTTACTGGTCATGGTGGATAAGTTCACCAAATGGATAGAAGCCAAGCTTGTTAAGACGGCCGAATCCGGACCGGTGATAGACTTTATATCCGGGGTTGTACACCGTTACGGCGTCCCCACAGCATCATCACTGATAATGGCACGAACTTCACGGCCGATGAGGTAAAACTCTGGTGCAAAAACATGGGCATCAAGCTCGATTATGCTTCCGTCTATCACCCACAAACTAACGGCCAGGTCGAACGTGCAGATGGTCTTATCATGAGCGGCATCAAACCCAGATTAGTGCGGTCCCTCAACTAATCTAACACGCACTAGGTAGAGGAGCTCGACTCCGTACTCTGGGGGCTGCGGACCACGCCGAATCACACCACCGGATACACACCATTCTTTATGGTGTACGGCGCAGAGGCAGTTTTGCCTTGCGACATAATTCATGACTCACCTCGAGTGCGCATGTACGAAGAAAGAGAAGCCGAGCTCGATCGGCAGGACAGCTTGGACGCATTGGAGGAGGAGCATGACGTGGCAAAAGCCCGTTCCGCATTCTATCAACAGCAGGCTCGGAGATACCAAAGCAGAGAAGTACGGGCCAAAAATTACAATGTTGGCGAATTAGTTCTACGACTACCGGACAAGAAAAAGGAAAAACTCAAGCCCAAGTGGGAAGGTCCCTTCAAAATTGACCAAGTCCTGACTGGTGGAGCGTACCGCCTGCGGGATCCATCGGATAACCGACTCGAGCCAAACCCATGGAACGCAGCCCGTCTCCGAAGATTCTATGCCTAGCGCTGGACTCCGTGTTCGTCTCCTTCCTCTGTCCATTTTTTATACTTTCTGTCTTACATTTCTCTTCTTCTCTCTCTCTCTCTCTCTTATAGCCTCTAAAGGCTCATAAAGTGACGCGCTATCCGCACTCATTAAACCTGGGGGCTTCTTTAAACAGAAGCTTATTCATGCGGGCTTCATGCCCAACACATGTGTCACACTTCCGCATGTACCTTTTATTCACCATTATATGCATAGATATGACTTAAGTTTTGGCCAAGCTGGGTTGCCTGGCTCCTGTTCTTACCCCTACGTTCCCGATTGTTCGGCTAGGTGGTAAAGGGAGCACCTCTGCGATTGTTACTGCTGGGTCAGCCGGACGTGTACCTCAGACTGGGTGAAGCCGAAAGCTAGCGTTCTTAAGGGAATATTCAGTCAGTGAACTAAAGATGATCTTTTTTTATTTTTATCCATACGCCCCCAGATGTTTTTCCTGTGTTCCTTTTCGCAGCATGGACACGCACCTTAGGGCATGCCTCCTAGGGAAAGGAACCCCTAATGGAACTATTCTCCCTGGAAGATGTTTCTTACTAACCATGTAATATAACATACCTAGTCGGGCACTTGTCTGTTCATGCCCTAATGACCCCTACGCCTGGTCTCCATGCATTCCCCGGTTCCTATATAACCGCATGGGAATTCGGACACACTCCGGACCGTCAGGTCCCGAGGCTGAAGCGAAAAGGTCGGCCATGACAAATGATCTACAATCCGGCTAGAAGGCATTATAAATGTCAATTAAATTACATAGTCATTTTGACTGGTTGTATTCCTCTTCAATACCATCTAACAGGCTGTCTAATTTATAGTCCTGCTGGGAATACTTTGCGGCCAACTCTACTTGGCCGTATGCTAAGCTTACAGGGATCTCCTTCCCATCGGGCCTACAAGACCGACCTCGGCCATGTGGTTGGGGTCAGCCTTTGCGTACCGCGTCTTCACCATGGCCCAGGCCTCCCTAGCGCCTTGACGGCAGGCTGATATCTTCCACAATCGGAAGCGCCGCCGTGCTCCCTTTAGCTTCTCTGCAAGCTCTCCAAGACCTTCGGGCATGGAGACGGATGGCCACAGGGCCTGGGCGACGCCCCGCATCGCCTGCCAAACTCGATCAAGCAGTTGCGAGAGCTCGGGAAGAAGGTCACCCGTAGAACCGGGCATCTCCTCTGCAGGACGACCTGTTAGCACACCTACAGACATTGCTCTGTTAGTCGACTTCCCCGCCGAACTTTATTTCAAAAGGTTCGTCCAAGCACTTACTAAATATGTCGCGCCGAATCCGCTGATTCTCCTTCACAGAGTCTGACAGCTGGGCACGAACATCTTTCAGCTCGACGCCCAGCTTGGTGTTGGCATCTTGGAGATTGTTCTTCTCCCCCATCACCTTTAGCAGCACCCTCTCACCAGCCTTTAGCTGGCGTAGGAGGTGTTGCCTTTCCGGATTCAATCCGGCTCCATCTATAATTTTATTTGTCAGATTCGCACCAAAGCCGTGCTTCGCAAAATACTTATCTTTCGAAGTGTATATTACCAGAGGGGGTCTCCTTAGGCTCCCCTGCTGCGGCTAGTGCGGCCTCCAGTTGGGCTTTGCACTCTTTCAGCTCCTTAGACAGTAGGGAATTCTTTTCTGTAAGAACCTGCATATCAAATGATCCTTAAATCAGTTATTTTAACTGTTTCAAGTCTCGGGGGCTACTGGTATATATATATATATATATAATTACCAAAAATTTCTTACCCGTATGTCTTTTACATATTGCTCTGTGGCTCTGGCTAGACTATCTTGAGCGGCACGGAGGTACGCATCTCCCAACTTGAAGGCATCTAACGCCCCTTGGGAGAAACAAGCATCGCGAAGAATTGTCCGGCGACGCCTGTGGTTCATTTCACTCTCCACCTCAGAGTTGGTAGCAGACAACCCGTCCATATCCTCCATCGGAGGAGCGTCCGGTGCGCGCCTTGTGTTCGGCCCCGCTTCTGGGCCAGGCTCTGGAGCCTGGCTGGTGGAGGCGCGATTGGCGGTCTCTCCGAATATAGTTCGGCGAGGTCTCTTTGTCCTGGAGAGAGCACAAGTGTTAATATGCCTTGAAGGTATAACACCGGGGATAAGGGGGTGCGCCATACCTTTGCGCTGAGGCCCCGGTCCGGACTGTACCTCTTTTCTTCCCACGGGGCCCTGCGGCCCCTCGTTGGCTTGTCGCCGTAGGTTCGACATCCCGTTTCTGGGAGGCCGGGATTAGCCCTGGATAATCAGCCGTAATGGCCACCAGGGCATTGTCCTTGCTCAATTGATGGAACACTCCATCAATTAGATCCACCGAAAGGTCCGGATCCTCTTGAGAGTCTGGGTCGAGGGACCATCCTGGGTCCTCGGGTTGTGGAGGAGGGCTGTTTATTTGTTTAACAGCGTGGCGCAGTTCCTGCGTCGAATTCACTAAGATTGAATATTTAACTATGGGGATATAAGACAGATGGGCAAGATGTGACCACTCACCCAGCTTGGAGGATTGTACATGGAAAATCCACCCTTTGGGTCGACGCGGAGAAAATCCTCCTCTTCTCCCTTGTACAAAGCGGACAAGGTCTTTATTAGAGCCGCAGCCGAATCCGGCCCCTTACGGCCGTAGCGGGTGGTGTCGTCCTCCCCGTTGAAATCCCGCATGGGGTGGCTTCTATACTATAGCGGCTGCACCCCTCGCATGATGCATGCGGCCATGACCCCGATCATGGTTAGTCTGGAATGTGCTAACAATCTTATCCGGCCCATCAGGTAAACAACGTCCCTGTCACTTTCCCTCTGAGGGCTCCATGGGCGCCAGCTTAGGCGCTTCTTTAAGGGAGCATTGTTGAATTCAGGGAGGCCGATCCGGACAGGATCCGGCAGCGGGACGTCTTCTATATAAAACCATTCTGAGGGCGAGTTTTCGGACGCCTTCTTTGGTGTTCCAGACAGATATCCGGTCCCGGCGATGCGCCATACTTCGGCTCCGCCCACTTGATACATAGACCCCTTCTTGGAACGGGGCACGAGGCAAAATAGCTCCTTCCACAGTCCGAAATGAGCTTCGACACCCAAGAACAGCTCGCAGAGAGCTATAAAGCCCGCGATATGCAATGCTGAGGCAGGCGTGAGATGATGTAGCTGGAGGCCGTAGAACTCCAGCAGCCCCTGGAGAAATGGATGGATTGGAAATACGAGCCCCCTTATTAAATAAGGGATGAGGCACACCCGCTCTCCTTTGGAGGGATTAGGGGTGCACTCCGCCATTATAGACGGCAAGACCGGCTCGAACCGGGATCATATAGGCCGGGGGGAGAAACCCCTTGGTCTGGAGCGTCACCAGCTCGCTATGCGGGATGGAGCATCTTTCCCAATATCCAGGCTTAGGGCTGGAAGGGCGGGAGGAGGAGTCGCGACGGCTGGCCATGGTGGAATGGACCTTTGTCGAATGCGCTGTGATGAACACTCGCAAAGGGGGGGAAGGTGTGGTTTGGATCTAAATCCTCGTCTCCTTAAATAGGTCAGCTCATTTACTTGGCTAGGGGTGTGAATGTAAAAACACTTAGGCCTTTCATATTCGTTTGACATGTGGGAAGAGGCCATTATTGGGCGCAGAAGCCAAGGAGCGCAACATCTGCAAGAAACCGGACTTTATTCAACAGGTACATGGAATTTGGAGGAGAACCCGCCTTGCAATGCCGAAAACAATCTGCACGCCAGACTCATCGTCATTGAAGCCTGGTTCGGGGGCTACTGAGGGAGTCCTAGATTAGGGGGTGTCCGGATGGCCGGACTATACCTTCAACCGGACTACTGGACTATGAAGATACAATATTGAAGACTCCGTCCCGTGTCCGGAAGGGACTTTCCTTGCCGTGGAAGGCAAGCTTGGCGATACGGATATGAAGATCTCCTACCATTGTAACCGACTCTATGTAACCCTAACCCTACCCGGTGTCTATATAAACCGCAGGGTTTTAGTCCGTAGGACAACACACACATCAACAATCATACCATAGGCTAGCTTCTAGGGTTTAGCCTCCTCGATCTCGTGGTAGATCTACTCTTGTACTACCCATATCATCAATATTAATCAAGCAAGACGTAGGGTTTTACCTCCATCGAGAGGGCCCGAACCTGGGTAAAACTTCGTGTCCATTGCCTCCTGTTACCATCCAGCCTAGACACACAGTTCGGGACCCCCAACCCGAGATCCGCCGGTTTTGACACCGACAGTCACTAATAGCGGAGAACAAACGAAGAGATTATTATAGGGTACGAAACCACCTCAAAGTTATGCTTTCTGATCGATCTATTCAAGAGTCCATAGTAAAATAACTCAAAGCTATTATTTCCGTTCGATCTATTATTGAGTTCGTACTAGAATAACACCTTAAGACGGGAATCAACCAAAACCCTAATTTCACCTAGATACTCCAATGTCACCTCAAGTATCCGTGGGTATGATTATACAATATGCATCACACAATCGCAGGTTCATCTATTCAACCAACACAAAGAACTTCAAAGAGTGCCCCAAAGTTTTGTGACACCCCGAGACCGATGTGCCAGGTGCCGTCCAGTTATTCGCTGTAGTTGCCTCGTCATTTGCTTGCGTGTCATGCATTTCATATCTTTGCATCATGTGCATTGCATCATGTCATAAATCTTTTGCATCTCAACTAAATAATTTGTGTGGATCTTGGATCCATTTAAATCAAGGGAAGAGTGACTTCTCTTTATAACTTTATCCTCCTAATATTTAGGGAGTTATTATAAATATTCCATTAATTTGGAATCATCGTAACACACGTGTAAAATAATTCCCATGTCTATTCCTCTTTGATTTTGACCTTCAAACCTTGCCAATATATCTCATCTCTTTTCTCGAGGCTCCTCCTAAAACCTCAACATATTTGGATACCTCTAATTCCTAGCCCGTGTTCAAACCATTTGAATTAAATTCAAATGATTTTGAATTAAATCCTTGCGATCATGCCTCTCCTATTTTTCTTGGAACCAGCACATTTTTGCAAGTCCGGGAATATATTTGCGTGCGCTAATTCTTTCCCTATCGCTCTCTTTCTTTTCGTCCCTCCAATTCTTTTTTGTTAAAGGAAATGTGAGGGAGAGAGAGAGAAGAGAGATAGCA
This sequence comes from Triticum urartu, assembly GCF_056163025.1. Taxonomy (NCBI): domain Eukaryota; kingdom Viridiplantae; phylum Streptophyta; class Magnoliopsida; order Poales; family Poaceae; genus Triticum; species Triticum urartu. The sequence goes on along the minus strand of NC_141877.1, from coordinate 44,891,122 downwards.
CAGGCCGGCCCAACCTCCAGCGCAGGCCCATTTGCCCCTCCAAGGCCCAGCGATCCCACCTACACCTAACCCTAGCCCACACCCTCTGGATGATCCTCTCTCCCCCCGTCGTTTCCTGCTTGCGCCGCCAGGAGAGGATCGCTCGCACCCGACTCCTTCTCCCTCTCCATTCGCTCGATCTCCCCACCTCTCGCTCCGTGTCTGAACCACCTGCGCCTCCCTCTCTCTCTCGCTCACGCCGAGCCCCTCCACTCCTTCTTCCAGCAAGGCCCCGCACCACTCGTCCCAATTTTGGCCGGAGCTCGCCGGAGCCACAACACCGGCCGTCACCGGACCTCCTCCTCGGCTCCACTGCCGCCAAGCGCCGCCTCCAGCAGCCTCCTACTCTCGCGTTCCTTTCTTGCCCCGCCATGGACGCCGCAAGACCTCGCCGCTGCCTCCCCGTCTCCGGCCATGGCGCCCGCGCCGACGACCCGACCTGCCAGTGCCGCCTCCCTCCTTCATCGCGCCCTCGCCTCCCTCTTCCTCCGTTCGGGCTAACGCCGCCGCCACCGGATCAGGCTGCGCTTCGCCGGGTCCTCCCCTGCCACCGGACCGGCCCTGCAGGAGCTTCTTGTCCATCGCCGTCCGATGCTTCTCCGCCCTGCCGCCTCTTGCCGAGCTACCTGTCACCTGCGTCGTCTACGTGCTGCTTCCCTGCTGCCTTTTTGTTGTCATTGCCAAGGCCACTGAATCCAGGGATGCAAGACCGCCTCCATGGAATTTCGCCAAGTACACCACCAACAAGACCAAAAGGATGCTCGAACTAGTACCAAACGAAACGCCAAGACCTACGAGAACGACTTCGTGGACCGACAAGTACCACGATGACCTTTGTTCGCCAAGTACACCTTCGGATGGCCAAGTTCATCTTCAAATGTACGACTACACGGTGTTGCGCCAAGTACCACGATGCTCGGAGCCCTCGGACCGTCAAGTTTCACTACCGCCGACTGGCATGACTACCGTCGCAAAAACGAGACCGTCAAGGCCCGACCGACAAGTACCCCGACGACCCTGAACATCTACGATTGTGTACGACTACCGCCGCCGTGGTTTTCGACAAGACGTCGTGAGCCTCTACTTCCACTACCGCTCCGATGATCGCCGATGAACGATAGGACGACTACTTCGACTACCGTCGCGTGATCCACTACTTCTCTCGAAGTCCCATGAACGACTACTTCCACTACGAACTCGTTCCGCCCGAAATGCATGCTTCGAAGGTATAACCCCGAGACGACCGCCCGTGGAACGAATGCTTGCGATGTATGAGTTGAACCGTGTGTTGCTCCGTGTCCGAGTTGTTCTTTGCGAGTTCCTCGTTGCCATGCCGTCCACCCGTGGGAACCCGGCAACCGGGATCACCCCATCATCTTGCATGACACACTCACTCCCACTTCCTTTTGCACTGGTATCCCTGTGAGCTACCGGAACCAATATGTTGTCATGGCATCATTTTTGGATTCATCACTGAGGGAGTCCTGGATTAGGGGGTGTTCGGGTAGCCGGACTATACCTTCGGCCGGACTCCAGGACTATGAAGATACAAGATTGAAGACTTCGTCCCGTGTCCGGATGGGACTTTCCTTGGCGTGGAAGGCAAGCTTGGCGATGCGGATATTCAAGATCTCCTACCATTGTAACCGACTTTGTGTAACCCTAACCCTCTCCGGTGTCTATATAAACCGGAGGGTTTTAGTCCGTAGGACAACTTCATCATACAACAATCATACCATAGGCTAGCTTCTAAGGTTTAGCCTCCTTGATCTCGTGGTAGATCTACTCTTGTACTACCCATATCATCAATATTAATCAAGCAGGACGTAGGGTTTTACCTCCATCAAGAGGGCCCGAACCTGGGTAAAACATCGTGTTCCTTGCCTCCTGTTACCATCCGGCCTAGACGCACAGTTCGGGACCCCCGACCCGAGATCCACCGGTTTTGACACCGACATTGGTGCTTTCATTGAGAGTTCCTCTGTGTCGTCGCTTTTAGGCCCGATGGCTCCTTCGATCATCAACAACTATGCAGTCCAGGGTGAGACTTTTCTCCCTGGACAGATCTTCGTCTTCAGCGGCTTCGCACTGCGGGCCAATTCGCGTGGCCACCTTGAGCAGATCGAAAGCTACGCCCCTGGCCATCAGGTCAGGTTTGGAAGCCTAAACTACACGGCTGACATCCGCGGGGACTTGATCTTCGACGGATTCGAGCCACAGCCAAGCGCGCCGCACTGTCTCGATGGGCATGATATAGCTCTGCCGCCGAACAGCGCCTTGGAGGCCGCACACGCATCGGTTCCGACCATTGATTCGGAGCCTACTGCACCGATTGAGGATCAGCGGTTGGACGCTGCCTCAGGGGCTGTGATCTCAGAGGTGATCGAGCCGAACTCCAGCCCCGCACTCCGCATGGCCCGTGACTCCGAGGAGCCAGATTCCTCTCCGAACTCCGAGCCCCCCGCGCCCCTGCCGATCGAATCCGATTGGACGCTGATAATGGAGTTCACTACCGCGGACATCTTTCAGCACTCGCCCTTCGGCGACATCTTGAATTCTCTAAAGTCTCTCTCTTTATCAGGAGAGCCCTGGCCGGACTACGGTCAGCAAGGTTGGGATACAGACGATGAGGAAATTCAAAACCCACCCACCACCCACTTCGTAGCCACTGTCGACGAATTAACCGACATGCTTGACTTTGACTCCGAAGACATCGACGGCATGGACGACGATGCAGGAGACGAACAAGAACCAGCACCTGTAGGGCGCTGGAAGGCCACCTCGTCATATGACATATGGTGGACACTCCAAATGATGGAGATGGCGATGGAACTACAGGGGACGATACCTCTAAGAAACAGCCCAAGTGCCGGCATCAGCGGCGCCGCTCTAAATCCCACCAAAGCAAAAACGGTGATTCCGGCATGGGAGATAATACTACTCTGGATAGCGCCGAAGAACACCCCCTCCAGCAAGATTCAGCACAGGAGGACAGAGAAGCCAGCCCTCACGAGAGGGCAGCGGACCAAGGGGTTGTGGACGATAATTATACGCCTCCCTCCGAAGACGAAGCAAGCCTCGACGACGACGAGTTCGTCGTGCTAGAGGATCTCACCGAACAAGAGCGTTTTAAACGCAGGCTTATGGCCACGGCAAGCAGCCTCAAGAAAAAGCAGCAACAACTTAGAGCTTATCAAGATTTGCTAGCTGACAGATGGACTGAAGTCCTTGTGGCCGAAGAGTATGAACTCGAACGCCCCTCCAAGAGTAACCCAAAGCGCAGGCTGCTACCCCGACTAGAGGAGGAAGCACCTACATCACCAGCGCATGACATGGCCGACCGGCCACCTCGTGGCTGCGACAGAGAGGCCTCTTGGCCCTCCACTCAAGCCATGCCCCGACGCTGCGTCAAGCATACTAAGGCACGGGAAAATGCGCCCGACCTGCGTGACATACTGGAGGACAAGGCAAGGCAAACAAGATCGATCTACGGATCACGCAGGCGCCCCACGGCACGTGATGGTGATCGTCACTCCGGATGCAATAAATCCGGCCGGGCCGAACTCAACAGACAAAGCTCCTTCGAGCTGCGTCGTGATATAGCCCAATACAGAGGCGCCGCACACCCACTATGCTTCACAAATGAAGTAATGGATCATAAAATCCCTGAGGGCTTCAAACCCGTAAACATCGAATCATACGATGGCACAACAGATCCTGTGGTATGGATCGAGGATTATCTCCTTCATATCCACATGGCCCGCGGTGATGATCTACACGCCATCAAATACCTCCCACTCAAACTTAAGGGACCGGCCCAGCATTGGCTTAACAGCTTGCCAGCAGACTCAATTGGTTCTTGGGAGGACCTAGAAGCCGCATTCCTTGATAACTTCCAGGGCACTTATGTGCGACCACCGGACGCCGATGACCTAAGCCACATAATTCAGCAGCCGGTGGAATCGGCCAGGCAATTCTGGACATGGCTCCTAACAAAGAAAATCTAGATAGTCGACTGTCCAGACGCAGAGGCCTTAGCGGCCTTCAAGCATAATATCCGTGACGAGTGGCTTGCCCGGCACCTGGGACAGGAAAAGCCGAAATCTATGGCAGCCCTCACGACACTCATGACCCGCTTTTGCGCGGGAGAAGACAGCTGGCTAGCTCGCAGCAACAATTTAACCAAGAACCCTGGTAATTTGAATACCAGGACAAAAGCGACAGGTCGCGTCGGAACAAACAAAAGCGCCGCATTAACAGCGACAACAACGAGGATACGGCAGTTAATGCCGGATTCCGAGGCTACAAATCCGGTCAACGGAAAAAGCCATTCAAAAGAAATACTCAGGGCCCATCCAGTTTGGACCGAATACTCGACCGCTTGTGCCAGATACATGGCACCCCCGAAAAGCCAGCCAATCACACCAACAGGGATTGTTGGGTGTTCAAGCAGGCAGGCAAGTTGACAGCCGAAAACAAAGACAAGGGGCTGCATAGCGACAACGAGGAGGAGCCTAGGCCGCCGAACAATAGTGGACAGAAGGGATTTCCCCCGCAAGTGCGGACGGTGAACATGATATACGCAACCCACATCCCCAAGAGGGAGCGGAAGCGTGCGTTACGGGACGTATATGCGATGGAGCCAGTTGCCCCAAAGTTCAACCCATGGTCCTCCTGCCCGATCACCTTTGATCGAAGGGACCACCCCACTAGCATCCGTCACGGCGGCTTCGCCGCATTGGTTCTAGACCCAATCATTGACAGATTTCATCTCACAAGACTCCTCATGGACGGCGGCAGCAGCCTGAACCTGCTTTACCAGGATACAGTGTGAAAAATGGGCATAGATCCCTCGAGGATCAAGCCCACCAAAACGACCTTTAAAGGCGTCATACCAAGTGTAGAAGCCAACTGTATAGGCTCAGTCACACTGGAAGTGGTCTTCGGATCTCCGGATAACTTCCGAAGCGAGGAGTTAATCTTTGACATAGTCCCGTTCTGTAGTGGCTATCACGCACTGCTCGGGCGAACTGCATTCGCAAAATTCAACGCGGTACCGCATTATGCATACCTGAAGCTCAAGATGCCAGGCCCTAGAGGAGTAATCACGGTTAATGGGAACACTGAACGCTCCCTCCGAGCGGAGGAGCACACGGCAGCGCTCGCAGCAGAAGTACAAAGCGGCCTCTCTAGGCAGTTCTCTAGTTCGGGCTTCAAAAAGCCGGACACTGTCAAGCGCGCTCGGAGTACCCTACCACAAGACCGCCTGTCACGTTCTGAGCTAGCGTAGCAATGCGGCCCCAACCCTAGCCCTCGCGATATACCAAAACCAGTGCTTCGCGTACATAACTACGCTCTTGAAATACCATGGGCACAGGGGAAGGGGCACTATCACGGCACGCCCGAAATGCGGCTTAAACCGCACCAGGGGCTGCCGGATTCCTTTTTTTCTCTTACTCTCAGGACTCCATACTTTGGATGACCCGTTCGGCAATTCAACTGCCGCACAAACGATGCAAGATCCAGGAAATCAGACAAGCCACGCCGCATTATGGAACTCCCAGGTGGTCTCTATTGCGAGCAGTATACCTGTTTTTTAATACAATTCCGCGGCCTGCCCCTGGCCAGGACATGTTAAATAGTCCAATTTCTTTTGCTTATCGCACTATTTGTATCGTTCCGCTTTCATAGCAGCCTTTCTATAAACAATGCATAGCTTTTTGTCTATTTTTTGCATTATCCTCTTTTTTATATATATGTTTATTAATAACATGTTGCATCCGTACACTGTGGTACGGCAAAAATACGCCAGGGGCTTCAGTACCCATCAATATGGCGTGAGAAGTCCGTACACTTTCACAAGTGCGGCACCCCAAACTTATAGCACTATATGCATCGGCTCCGAATCATGATTTGGGTCAATAGTTGGGTTTGCCCGGCTCCTATGTTTTGGTGCCTTACATTCCGCTATATTGGCTAAGGTAGCACTAGGAGAACTACTGCGATTGTGCCCCAATTGAGCTGGGCTGAGCACCTCAGTAGAGAAAGCTAAAACTGACTGTCATGATGTGGCGAGAGACCGGTCGTTGTTCGAGAGGTTTTTCGAGTCCTTAAAGACTTATGCCGCTTCGAGCGAGGAACCGGCTTTGTCCGACCAAGGCGTGGATAGCGCCCCGAACTCGGTCCTCTAAATACTAGGGGCTTCACCAAAATTTAAAATTATAGAGTTCTATGGCTAAGTGAGAATGTTCAAGCATTATAGTCCGATTGCCTTGTTCATTGTGCTGAGCGCCTCCCTCGACGGACCCAATCATGGGAAAAAGAGTGCTCAGGTTTATCCCGAACACCCCAGCACTAGTGGCATGGAGGCAGAAGCCGACGACTGGCCATCTCTCAATTTTTCGATAAACGGCCGCACAGAAAGTAATATTTTAAATTCAACAAGCATTGCTTAGCGCGTATGAACAAGTTTTCAGCGCACAGGATAACACGAGCGAGTTCATTCAAAAATTACATCCTTGGTACATTCATCCGCCATAAGGCGGGCACCAGCCAGAACATCCTTGTAATAGTTCTCGGGCTTGCGATGCTCCTTCCCCGGCGGCGGCCCGTCCCTCACAAGCTTCTCACCGTCCAGCTTACCCCAGTGCACCTTTGCATGGGCAAGGGCCCTACGGGCACCTTCGATGCAGACGGAGCACTTGATGACCTCGAGCCTTGGACAAGCCTCCACCAGTCGCCGCACCAGTCCGAAGTAGCTCCCAGGCAGGGCCTCTCCAGGCCACAGCCGAACTATGAAGCCCTTCAGGGCTTGTTCGGCCGCCTGGTGGAGCTCGACCAGCTGCTTCAGCTGGTCGCTCAAGGGCACAGGGTGTCCGGCCTCAACGTACTGAGACCAGAACACCTTCTCCGTCGAGCTGCCTTCCTCGGCTCGGTAGAATGCGGCAGCATCGGATACGCTACGGGGAAGATCTGCGAATGCCCATGGAGAGCTCCGGATTCGGTTAAGTAACAAGTAGTTTACTTTTATATGTCTGCTTTGCATAGAGAATGCCTTACCCGCCGCTATCTTTTTCACCGCATCCAATTCCTGGAGGGCCTTCTGGGCTACGGCCTTGGTAGATTGGGCAGTTTTAAGGGCCGCAGCAAGCTCGGACGCTCGTGTCTTCGAGTCGAGCTCAAAACTCTCATGTTTTTTCATGAGAGCCTGAAGCTCTTGCTGCACCTCGCCGACCTGCGCCTCAAATTTCTCCCGCTCGGTGCGCTCCGTGGCCGTTTTCTTCTCGGCCTCAGATAGCGCCTGCTTGAGGGTCGCCACCTTAGTTGTGGCCCCTACAATAAGCAGTGTACTCCTGTCATTTTTTGCAATTGCGTCTTCTTATAGGCATTTTTTCTATAAGGTATCTCTTACCTTCTTTCTCCTCGAGCTGCTGTTTGGCAAGGCCGAGCTCTTGCTCGGACCGCTCGAGGCCCTGCTTCAGGGCACCCACCTCCGCAGTCAGTGCGGCGATGGCCAGCAGTGAAGCCTGCATACATATATTGACTCCTTTTTAGTTAGACTCCTGCGATATTTAATAGATCCTCTATTCGGCTTTTCTTTTCGAACGCCAAACTGAGCATCAGGGGCTACTGTCTATGCGGTAATATTTTTACATATTTTTTTATTTACCTCGAAGCCTGTTAGAAGGCTAGCACAAGCTTCAGTCAGTCCGCTTTTGGCAGACCGAACCTTCTGGACCACCATACTCATGTTGGTACGGTGCTCCTCGTCGATGGAGGCGCCCTTAAGCACCTCCAGCAGATTGTCCGGGACCTCCGGTTGGACGGAGGACGCCGGCTCAATAGGCTTGCTCCTCTTGGCAGGAGTTCGCCTGCCGCGGTCCGGAACCGTTGATGATTCCGGCGCGGTGTCCGGCTTAAAGCCGGACTTGGAGCCCTGGGGGGTCTGGTCCCCTTTACTCCTGGAGTCCGGGAGGTCGCCTCACGGTTCCTCCTGGACCACCTCCTCTTGCCCCGGAGCTTGTCGCGACGCCACTTCGGCATCATCCGCAGCACAGGGGGAGGCAGTGGGCAGAACTGAATTCACGTCCGATAAATCCAGGGAGCCGCTCGATGACTCGTCGAGCCCGTCCTTGGGCGGGCTGCATGATTATATTCGACATTAGGGAAAGCTGCGCAACAAAAGGAATATCATGAGTTACTCTGGTATCCGAACACTTACGATTTCGCCGGACGCTTGGCCCTGTCCGGCCACTCCTCTTCGTCCTCATCGGCGTCGGGGGCGTAGTCCGGCGGAGGGGTTTTCCTCTTCTTGGACCCTTCGGCCTCCCCTACTGGGGCGGCCTTCCTCTTCTTTCCTCCCCCCACTGGAGGGGGAGAGGTCTCTTCTTCCTCCTCCTCGTCTTCACGGGAGGAGTGCGTCTCAGACTCGTCGGACGACGAGTCCGACACCACCATATGCCGGGAACTCTTTCGAGTCCCCGTGGCCTTCTTCTTCTTGGCCTTCTTCTCCGGCACCACATAAGGTGCCGGAACTAGCAGCTTCACTAGGAGAGCAGGGGCTGGGTCTTCGGGCAAGGGAGCCGGACAGTTAATCAGTCCGGACTTCGCCCGCCAATCCTGTCAAAGGTGAGGGAGTTTAGATCCCGCATAGAGCCAAACTATGAAGAAAACTTAACATCCTGTAAAAGATGAAAATATTTTACCTCGCCAGCAGGACGCTGCGAGCTGAATCCGTGGTCTTCAGAGGCGGATGTGGGAGCCTCGGCGCCTTTGGTTAGCCCCCTCTAGACATCTTCGTAAGTCGTGTCAAAGAGCCTGCTCAGAGTTCGGTGCTGTGCCGGGTTGAACTCCCACAAATTGAAGTCTCGTTCTTGACACGAAAGGATCCGACGGACGAGCATGACCTGGACTACGTTGACAAGCTTGAGCTGCTTGTTCACCAGGGACTGGATGCATTTTTGCAGTCCGGTCACCTCTTCTTCGTCGCCCCACGACAAGCCCGTCTCCTTCCAGGATGTGAGCCGCGTAGGGGGTCCGGATTGGAATTCAGGGGCTGCGATCCGCTTCGGATCGCGTGGCTCGGTGATGTAAAACCACCCTGACTGCCACCCCTTCAAGGTCTCCACAAAGGAGCCCTCGAGCCATAGGACGTTGGCTATTTTGCCCGCCATGGCGCCTCCGCACTCCGCCTGGTGTCCGTGCACCACCTTTGGCTTGACGTTGAAGGTCTTGAGCCAGAGGCCGAAATGGGGACGGATGCAGAGGAAAGCCTCGCACATGACGATAAACGCCGAGATATTGAGGATGAAGTTCGGGGCCAGATCATGGAAATCTAGGCCATAGTAGAACATGAGCCCGCGGACAAATGGGTGGAGAGGAAAACCCAGTCCGCGGAGGATGTGGGGAAGAAATACTACCCTCTCATGGGGCCTTGGGGTGTGGAGAAGCTGCCCCTCCTCAGGAAGCCGTTGCGCGATGTCTTTGGACAGGTATCCGGCCTTCCTTAGCTTTTTGACATGGCCCTCCGTGACGGAGGAGACCATCCACTTGCCCCCCGCTCCGCACATTGTTGGAGAAGGTTGAGGTAGGAAGTGCGGGCTTGGGCGCTGGAGCTCGGGCGCACAGAAGATGGATAGGCAAAGGAGGAAGAAGGTGTAGGTAAAAAGGTGGATCCTTATCCACTTATATGGGCGGATGCGACTATGCGTCCACACCAGCCTAGTAAAACTCGCTTGCCTCCCAAGCGCCGTGATAAATGGCGCGGTTGGGTTACCCACGTCCGTATTGATGAGAATCCCATAAATGGGGGACACGATCTCTGCTTTGACAAGACGTGCCAAGGAAACCGGCTCGCAAAACACGCTGAGGTGGAAAAGTGAAAACGATTCGAATAAAGGCTTGGCCGTAGTGTGATGTCACGCTGCGGAATACGTCAGCAGATTAGATTTGTGTTAATATTATTCTCTCTGTGGCAATTCGTGGAAACTTATTTTGCAGAGCCGAACACTACTCTTGGTGTTTACAAACTTTTATGAAGAATTTGGAGGAGGAACCCGCCTTGCAATGTCGAGGACAATCTACGCGCCGGACTCGTCGTCATTAAAGCCTGGTTCAGGGGCTACTAAGGGAGTCCTGGATTAGGGGGTGTTCGGGTAGCCGGACTATACCTTCGGCCGGACTCCAGGACTATGAAGATACAAGATTGAAGACTTCGTCCCGTGTTCGGATGGGACTTTCCTTGGCGTGGAAGGCAAGCTTGGTGATGCGGATATTCAAGATTTCCTACCATTGTAACCGACTTTGTGTAACCCTAACCCTCTCTGGTGTCTATATAAACCGGAGGGTTTTAGTCCGTAGGACAACTTCATCATACAACAATCATACCATAGGCTAGCTTCTAGGGTTTAGCCTCCTTGATCTCATGGTAGATCTACTCTTGTACTACCCATATCATCAACATTAATCAAACAGGACGTAGGGTTTTACCTCCATCAAGAGGGCCCGAACCTGGGTAAAACATCGTGTTCCTTGCCTCCTATTACCATCTGGCCTAGACGCACAGTTCGGGACCCCCTACCCGAGATCCGCCGGTTCTGACACCGACAATCATCGTGGCACCCTTTATTTCCACCACGATGACAAAATGCCCCATATATTCTAACATGCCAACATTTTCATAAATTCTGCATAAAACTTGCTCATGTCATTCGCATCATGATAATAACATCGAAAATGTTTAAAATTGTTGTTGCACCAAATTGCTAAATGCATATGGGGATTTACCGGATTCGTTATTTGTTATATCCGGCCCCATTTAAATTGTTTAGATGGTGTAGTTTTGTTATGCCTCATCTCTTGCCATGTTCAACAACATTTAATATTGTTGGGTACCTAAACGAGAGAGAACTAAATAATTGATGTGGTGTTCCGTCAATATGCAACTCGTTGCATATTGAGCTCCACCTAATTTGTAGGATTGCTTGTGCACTTTGACATGTCATGCTTCATTAAACGGGACATGCATCATACTTGTTTGCGCATCGTGCCATGCTTATGTGATGTTTGTTCACTATGTTGTTTGCTTCTTTCCGGTGTTGCTTCTTCGGGTTAGTTCCGATAACGTCGTGTTGTGAGGATCTGTTCGACTACGTCCGTTTGTCTTCTTCATGGACTCGTTCTTCTTCCTTGTGGGATCTCAGGCAAGATGACCATACCCTCGAAATCACTTCTATCTTTGCTTGCTAGTTGCTCGCTCTTTTGCTATGCCTATGCTGCGATACCTACCACTTGCTTATCATGCCTCCCATATTGTTGAACCAAGCCTCTAACCTACCTGGTCCTAGCAAACCATTGATTGGCTATGTTACCGCTTTGCTCAACCCCTCTTATAGCGTTGTTAGTTGTAGGTGAAGATGAAGTTTGTTCCTTGTTGGAACATGGATATGTTGTTCCTTGTTGGAACATGTTTACTTGTTGGGATATCACAATGTCTCTTATTTAATTAATGCATCTATATACTTGGTAAAGGGTGGAAGGCTCGGCCTCTCGCCTAGTGTTTTGTTCCACTCTTGCCGCCCTAGTTTCCATCATATCGGTGTTATGTTCCCGGATTTTGCGTTCCTTACGCGGTTGGGTGATAATGGGAACCCCTTGACAGTTCGCCTTGAATAAAACTCCTCCAGCAATGCCCAACATTGGTTTTACCATTTGCCACCTAGCCTTTTTTCCCTTGGGTTTCGTGGACTGAAGGGTCATCTTTATTTTAACCCCCCCGGGCCAGTGCTCCTCTGAGTGTTTTTCCAACCGAGCGATGTCTGGGGCTACTAGCGGCAACTCTGGGCTGGCCTACCCGACGTCTTGCTCATCCGGTGTGCCCTGAGAATGAGATATGTGCAGCTCCTATCGGGATTTGTCGGCACATCTGGGTGGTGTTACTGGATTTGTTTTAACTTGTCGAAATGTCTTGTAGAACTGGGATACCGAGTCTGATCAGAATGTCTCAGGAGAAGGTATGTCCTTCGTTGATCGTGAGAGCTTGTCATGGGCTAAGTTGGGACTCCCCTGCAGGGATTTGAACTTTCGAAAGCCGTGCCCGCGGTTATGGGCAGATGGGAATTTGTTAACGTCCGGTTGTAGAAAACCTGAAGTTGACCTTAATTAAAATACATCTACCGCGTGTGTAACCGTGATGGTCTCTTTTCGGCGGAGTCCGAGAAGTGAACACGGTGTTGGAGTTATGTTTGACGTAGGTTGTTCTAGGATCACTTCTTGATCATATATTCTCGACCATGCTTTTGCCTTCTCTTCTCGCTCTCATTTGCGTTGTTAGCCACCAAATATGCTAGTCGCTTGCAGCAGCTCCACCTCATACCTTTACCTTACCCATAAGCTTAAATAGTCTTGATCGCGAGGGTGTGAGATTGCTGAATCCCCGTGACTCACAGATACTTCCAAAACCAGCTTGCAGGTGCCGATGAGTCCGTGCAGATGACTCAACCAAGCTTGGGAGGAGCTCAATGAAGATCTTGTCCTTTGTGTTGTTCCGTTTCCAGTTGATCAGTAGTGGAGCCCAGTCGGGACGATCGGGGATCTGTGTAGCATTTGGGGTAGTCTTCTTTTATTTTGGTTCCGTAGTCGGACCTTGAGTGTATTTGGTTGATGTAATGCTTTAATCATGTAATTGTGTGAAGTGGCAATTGTAAGCCAACTATGTATCTCTTTCCCTTATGTATTACAAGGGCTGTGTGAAGATTACCTCACTTGCGACATTGCTTTCAATGCGGTTATGCCTCTAAGTTGTGCTTCGACACGTGGGAGATATAGCCGCATCGAGGGCGTTACAAGTTGGTATTCAGAGCCTTCCCCGACCTTAGGAGCCCCCACTGCTTGATCGTTTTTAGCAGCCGTTGTTGAGTCTAGAAAAATGTTTTGAGTCATGTAGGAATTATATATCGGAGAGTTTAGGAATTCTTTTTACTCCCCAGTCCCTTCATCGCTTTGGTAAGGCATCCTGATGTAGAGTTTTGACTCTTCTCTTCTCAAATTTCACTAAATTTTTTTAGGATCACGCGGGTATCTTGGAATCGTTCCGATCGATTTGTGACGAGAACATTGTTCTTGGTGCCTCCTGTCATTTAGGGGTTGTGGCAGTGTCCCGGGGAGTTGAGCTCCGAGGTGTTGTCGTCACAATTTTATCGTTGCAGTTCTGGAATACCTGAGTTTAGTTTCGCCGACATCGAAAATCTCTTTTATGCAGTTGTTGGTGAGATAACCTCGACGCCACCCAGTACTGGGGCGGGAGTTCGGGAGTATTGCCATAACTTGTATAACGGATGCTTTTCGAAGGTTGAGGTAGATGGTTTCCGAAGTTTTTCTCGGTTATGTGCTGAAGGATGGATACAGCTGGATGTAGGATTTGCTAGATTTGGGTGAGATATTATGCTTCCCCTGTATCCCCAACACCTGATTGCATAACCGGAAAGGTTCAGGAGTTTCATAAGTGGGAATTCAAGTAGCTCTTAGGATATCTTTCCGACAGATGCATGATATGAAATTGGGGTTCGACGTCTAGTGGTCCTCCTATTCACGGTTGGTTTTACAGTGGTCTCATTGTGTCTTAAAGAGTCCTTGGCTATGCCGACTCGGGGACGCTTCGTATGTCATGTGCACTGCCTTGTACATGATGGTGCTGTACGATTGAGCCCGTGTAGGCCCCACCACGAAAACTTCAGACGAAATCTCTATCATATGGTTGTTCCGGTTTATTCTGCAAGCCAATTCTTGTTTTGTTTTGAGTGTGGTATTCGAGTTGCTTCGAAGTCAAATGTTGATTCCATACCTTCTCTAAATGGTGTTCTCATGTTCTTATGTGAATACAAATCCTTCGTGATCATTGAGATTGTCATCTAAATTTCTTCTCTACCGGCAAGTGGATCCGCTCATTTTCAACATCCGCAAGATTCAATCTCAGCTTTCTCAACGGTGTTCATTTCATCCGTTCTATTTCGTCTTTGTTTTCCCACCCACCCACCCTTTTTCTTCAAGGACTAAGATTTCCCAATCAAGTATGATTTTATTGATGGAAGTCTCTCCATTCTTTTCCTTCATGTTCTTACCCGGCGATTCTCATGAAGATTCTAACGGAGCTTCAAGTTCATCATTATTCATTCTTTTTCTTCTCCGGTGGAACCAAGTCTAGCTTTGTTGACCATATATTTTTCCTCGTTTCAAATGTTTCTCCATACCGGTGCACCTCATAATAATTCATTTCTCGCTATTCTATTGTTCTGGAGAGCTAAAGATATCTCGAAGACTCATGTTTCCACTCTGCATTCGTTCAAGATCTTTCGAGGATGTTCTCTCATTCAAGTCTTTTAATTCAACCGGTGCAATCTATCTTCGAATCGACCTTTTCAACGGTGTTTCTTTCAGTGGGCCCTAACCCACAGGTCTTTTTCCAGGATCTTACCTGACTCTTCTCATTTTTCCCGGAGTATTCTCCAAGTTTGACGTAAGAATGACTCATCATCAGTCATATGTATTTCTCCAAGATCTTTCAAATTCTTTTCATTGCTGGTTCAACTTTTCTATTCTTCTTATTCCGGAGTATCTCAAAGATTCATCGTGTTGTTTCTCATCATCATTCTCGGATTTTAAGACCGAAGAAGAGTTTTCCTCCATACCTTGCTCCATTTCTCTTCAAGATTCGTGATTCTAGCTTGTTGCCATCCTCTCGTAATTGTTTTCGATGTGAGAATTCTTTTCACCCATCCGGAGCATTTCACGAGTTGTTTTTTTTCATTTCTTTTCCCCGAAGGCCATCATTTCAAATATTATTCATTTCTCAGCTTTCAGCTCTCTTTCTCTAAATTTTACCGGTGCATCGATCAAATATCCTCTAATTAGTGCATGATCTCTTCGTTCTCTCATATATAATTTCTCTCAAGCATCTTCATTCATTTGCTAATTTTTCCCGGTGTTTCTTAATCTTCTCTTCGTTCATTTTCAATTCTTAAGATGGTTTGTTCAAGAGTTCCTCTTCCTTCGTTTATCATATTAATTCATTCGTCGTTTCAATCCTACCGGTGGTTCGTTGAAGACTTTCTCAAGTTGACACTATATCTATCTTAATCCTTTTCAAAGAGAATAAGTAGTATGCCAAACCCGTTGTTTGTCATCAATTTAATTGGTGAAGGATAAGCATAATGTAATTCTTATTCTTTGTTTCATCATGTAAATTCAATTCGTTATTCGGGAGGTGCATCAAATTCTCGGTTTCACTTGTTTCATCTTTTCTTTTCCGGAGTTCCAAGATCTCTCAATTTATTTCATCGTGAGGGTCCATCTAATCATTACAAGGTTTCACCTTGTGTTTTTCAATTTCTCTTTCCTTTTGTTTGATCATCCTTTTATTACCGGAGGTTCTACATGATGGTTTCATCAAGGATTTAATTTCCTTCTCGAAGTGTTCATCAACATTCTTTTCTAAGGAACTCAAGTATTCTTCTTCGTGTAATCCGGAGTGCAATTCTTTCTACCATATTATTGGAGGTGATATTATGTCATTCTTGATAACATGAGCTCATGTTTCATGATTCACATGTTGTTAAGAATGAGGTATTTTAAATCCATCAACCTTTTCGTTGGAGTTATCTTGTGTCATGTTTCACCTAAAGCCTTTCCTAAGGACTGTTGCTATTTATGGTGCTCATAAATGACCCAGGTTCTTCATCTATCCTTCCGATGTAATAGCTTTCTCATCTCCTTGTTCATACCAATCCAATTCTTTTCCCGTGAGTGGCGGGTTGTCACCTCATAATTTGAGATGTATTCCATAAGACCATATCAAGCTTATTCTTTTCGTTGTTGATTTTTTAACAACTCCGTTCAAGCCTTATTCGTAAGGATGTTTTCTTTCAAATTCATCTGTGGGAAGAATTATCAGTTTATTCTCCATAATTTAATTCCAATGATCTACCTTCGATTCCTTCATCCGGAGGCATTGTGATGTTTCTCTTTTCTCTCATCATCTCGAATTGTGAGAATCGTGTTCTTTCGTGCTTATCCATTTAACCGGAGTGTCGTGCCCTCTTTCCAAGTTCTTATTCAATTCCTTTTCTTTTCAATCGGAGTGCTGCCCGAAGTTGTTCTCCCTTGTTCCTCTTTTCTAACGGAGTGTTTTCAGCTTCGTCATCTCCGTTGTATTCTTTTCTTGAAATGGCTTAACCTTTTCAAGGTTCTTTGGTCTCACTCGTTTGTCAAAGAAGCAACTTAGTTTTACCTTTTCTCTTCCTCTTCTGTTTTTCTCCGGTGCCATCCTAGATCTCGGGACGAGATCCTCTCGTAGTGGTGGAGTGTTGTGACACCCCGAGACCGATGTGCCAGGTGTCGTCCAGTTATTCACTGTTGTTGCCCCGTCATTTGCTTGCGTGTCATGCATTTCATATCTTTGCATCATGTGCATTGCATCATGTCATAAATCTTTTGCATCTCAACTAAATAATTTGTGTGGATCTTTGATCCATTTAAATCGAGGGAAGAGTGACTTCTCTTTATAACTTTATCCTCCTAATATATAGGGAGTTATTATAAATATTCCATTAATTTGGAATCATCCTAAAACACGTGCAAAATAATTCCCATGTCTATTCCTCTTCGATTTTGACCTTCAAACCTTGCTAATATATCTCATCTCTTTTCTCGAGGCTCCTCCTAAAACCTCAACATTTTTGGATACCTCTAATTCCTAGCCCGTGTTCAAACCATTTGAATTAAATTCAAATGATTTTGAATTAAATCCTTGCGATCATGCCTCTCCTATTTTTCTTGGAACCAGCGCATTTTTGCGAGTCCGGGAATATTATTTGCGTGCGCTAATTCTTTCCCTATCCCTCTCTTTCTTTTCGTCTCTTCAATTCTTTTCTGTTAAAGGAAATATGAGGGAGAGAGAGAAGAGAGATAGCACAGGCCGGCCCAACCTCCAGCGCAGGCCCATTTGCCCCTCCAAGGCCCAGCCATCCCACCTACGCCTAACCCTAGCCCACACCCTCTGGACGATCCTCTCTCCCCCCTTCGTTTCCTGCTTGCGCCGCCAGGAGAGGATCGCTCGCACCCGACTCCATCTCCCTCTCCATTCGCTCGATCTCCCCACCTCTCGCTCCCGTGTCCGAACCACCTGCGCCTCCCTCTCTCTCGCTCACGCCGAGCCCCTCCACTCCTTCTTCTAGCAAGGCCCCGCACCACTCGTCCCAATTTTGGCCGGAGCTCGCCGGAGCCACAACACCGGCCGTCACCGGACCTCCTCCTCGGCTCCACCGCCGCCAAGCGCCGCCTCCAGCAGCCTCCTACTCTCGCGTTCCTGCCTTGCCCCGCCATGGACGCCGCAAGACCTCGCCGCTGCCTCCCCATCTCCGGCCATGGCGCCCGCGCCGGCGACCCGACCTGCCAGTGCCGCCGCCCTCCTTCATCGCGCCCTCGCCTCCCTCTTCCTCCGTTCGGGCCAAAGCCGCCGCCACCGGATCAGGCTGCGCTTCGTCGGGTCCTCCCCTGCCGCCGGACCGGCCCTGCAGGAGCTTCTTGTCCCTCGCCGTCCGATGCTTCTCCGCCCTGCCGCCTCTTGCCGAGCTACCTGTCACCTGCGTCGTCTATGTGCTGCTTCCCTGCTGCCTTTTTGTTGTCATTGCGAAGGCCACTGAATCCAGGGATGCAAGACCGGCTCCGTGGAATTTCGCCTACCGTCGCGTGATCCACTACTTCCCTCGAAGACCCATGAACGACTACTTCCACTACGAACTCATTCCGCCCGAAACGCATGCTTCGAAGGTATAACCCCGAGACGACCGCCCATGGACCGAATGCTTGCGATGTATGAGTGGAACCGTGTGATGCTCCGTGTCCGAGTTGTTCTTTGCGAGTTCCTCGTTGCCATGCTGTGTCCACCCGTGGGAACCCGGCAACCGGGATCACCCCATCATCTTGCATGACACACTCACTCCCACTTCCTTTTGCACCGGTATCCCTGTGAGCTACCGGAACCGATATGTTGTCATGGCATCATTTTCGGATTCATCACCATGGCACCCTTTCTTTCCACCACGATGACAAAATGCCCCATATATTATAACATGCCAACATTTTCATTAATTCTGCATAAAACTTGCTCATGTCATTCGCATCATGATAATAACATCGAAAATGTTTAAAATTGTTGTTGCACCAAATTGCTAAATGCATATGGGGATTTGATTCATTATTTGTTATATCCGGCCCCATTTAAATTGTTTAGATGGTGTAGTTTTATTATGCCTCATCTCTTGCCATGTTTAACAACATTTAATATTGTTGGGTACCTAAATGAGAGAGAACTAAATAATTGATGTGGTGTTCCGTCAATATGCAACTCGTTGCATATTGAGCTCCACTTAATTTGTAGGATTGCTTGTGCACTTTGACATGTCATGCTTCATTAAACCGGACATGCATCATACTTGTTTGCGCATCGTGCCATGCTTATGTGATGTTTGTTCACTATGTTGTTTGCTTCTTTCCGGTGTTGCTTCTTCGGGTTAGTTCCGATAACGTCGTGTTGTGAGGATCTGTTCGACTACGTCCGTTTGTCTTCTTCATGGACTCGTTCTTCTTCCTTGCGGGATCTCAGGCAAGATGACCATACCCTCGAAATCACTTCTATCTTTGCTTGCTAGTTGCTCGCTCTTTTGCTATGCCTATGATGCGATACCTACCACTTGCTTATCATGCCTCCCATATTGTTGAACCAAGCCTCTAACCCACCTGGTCCTAGCAAACCATTGATTGGCTATGTTACCGCTTTGCTCAACCCCTCTTATAGAGTTGTTAGTTGTAGGTGAAGATGAAGTTTGTTCCTTGTTGGAACATGGAGATGTTGTTCCTTGTTGGAACATGTTTACTTGTTGGGATATCACAATATCTCTTATTTAATTAATGCATCTATATACTTGGTAAAGGGTGGAAGGCTCGGCCTCTCGCCTAGTGTTTTGTTCCACTCTTGCCGCCCTAGTTTCCGTCATATCGGTGTTATGTTCCCGGATTTTGCGTTCCTTACGTGGTTGGGGGATAATGGGAACCCCTTGACAGTTTGCCTTGAATAAAACTCCTCCAGCAATGCCCAACATTGGTTTTACCATTTGCCACCTAGCCTTTTTTCCCTTGGGTTTCGCAGACTCAAGGGTCATCTTTATTTTAACCCCCCCGGGCCAGTGCTCCTCTGAGTGTTGGTCCAACCGAGCAATGTCCGGGGCTACCAGGGGCAACTCTGGGCTGGCCTACCCGACATCTTGCTCATCTGGTGTGCCCTGAGAACGAGATATGTGCAGCTCCTATCGGGATTTGTCGGCACATCTGGGTGGTGTTGCTGGATTTGTTTTAACTTGTCGAAATGTCTTGTAGAACCGGGATACCGAGTCTGATCGAAATGTCTCGGGAGAAGGTATATCCTTCTTTGACCGTGAGAGCTTGTCATGGGCTAAGTTGGGACTCCCCTGCAAGGATTTGAACTTTCGAAAGCCGTGCCCGCGGTTATGGGAAGATGGGAATTTGTTAACGTCCGGTTGTAGAAAACCTGAAGTTGACCTTAATTAAAATACATCTATCGCGTGTGTAACTGTGATGGTCTCTTTCCGGCGGAGTCCGGGAAGTGAACACGGTGTTGGAGTTATGTTTGACGTAGGTTGTTCTAGGATCACTTCTTGATCATAGATTCTCGACCGTGCTTTTGCCTTCTCTTCTCGCTCTCATTTGCGTTGTTAGCCACCAAATATGCTAGTCGCTTGCAGCAGCTCCACCTCATACCTTTACCTTACCCATAAGCTTAAATAGTCTTGATCGCGAGGGTGTGAGATTGCTGAGTCCCCGTGACTCACAGATACTTCCAAAACCAGCTTGCAGGTGCCGATGAGTCCGTGCAGATGACGCAACCAAGCTCAGGAGGAGCTCGATGAAGATCTTGTCCTTTGTGTTGTTCCGTTTCCAGTTGATCAGTAGTGGAGCCTAGTCGGGACGATCGGGGATCTGTGTAGCATTTGGGGTCATCTTCTTTTATTTTGGTTCCGTAGTCGGACCTTGAGTGTATTTGGTTGATGTATTGCTTTAATCATGTAATTGTGTGAAGTGGCGATTGTAAGCCAACTATGTATCTCTTTCCCTTATGTATTACATGGGTTGTGTGAAGATTACCTCACTTGCGACATTGCTTTCAATGCGGTTATGCCTCTAAGTCGTGCTTCGACACGTGGGAAATATAGCCGAATCGAGGGCGTTACAAGTAACATAACACCGATATGACAGAAACTAGGGCGGCAAGAGTGGAACAAAACACCAGGCATAAGGCCGAGCCTTCCACCCTTTACCAAGTATATAGATGCATTAATTAAATAAGAGATATTGTGATATCCCAAAAAGTAAACATGTTCCAACAAGGAACAACATCTCCATGTTCCAACAAGGAACAAACTTCAATCTTCACCTGCAACTAGCAACGCTATAAGAGGGGCTGAGCAACACGATAACATAGCCAAACAACGGTTTGCTAGGACAAGGTGGGTTAGAGGCTTGGTTCAACAATATGGGAGGCATGATAAGCAAGTGGTAGGTATCGCAGCATAGGCATAGCAAAAGAACGAGCAACTAAGCAAGCAAAGATAGAAGTGATTTCGAGGGTATGGTCATCTTGCCTGAGATCCCGCAAGGAAGAAGAACGATTCCATGAAGAAGACAAACGGACATGGACGAACGAATCCTCACAAACGCGACATTATCGGAACCAACCCGAAGAAGCAACACCGGAAAGGAGCAAACAACATAGTAAAACAACCATCACATAAGCATGGCACGATGCGCAAACAAGTATGATGCATGTCCGGTTTAAATATGCATGGCATGGCAAAGGGCACAAACAAAACTACAAGTTAAGTGGAGCTCAATATGCAATGAGTTGCATATTGACGGAACACCACATCAATTATTTAGTTCTCTCTCGTTTACGTACCCAACAATATTAAATGTTGATTAACATGGAAAGAGGTGAAGAAAATGAAAACTACCTATCTAGGCAAGTTTAAATGAGGCCTGAACAACAAACAACAAATTCCGGTAAATCCCCATATGCATATTTTAGATTTGCTGCTGTTCTGCCCTAAACATAATTTTAGAGTTATTAAACATGCAAAGTAAAGCCACCATGTTAAACTAGGCAAAATTCTACCCCATTTACATATAAAGTTTATTAAATTTGGAGCTACGGTTATTTAGTTATGAAATAAATTATTTTAGCATGGCATAGGGGTAAATTTAATCAAACAGCATTTAAACATTTTAAACATAGATGAAAGTGTCATATTAAGAAACTAGATGAAAAACTAAGCATATTTCATATATAAATTGTTTTAATCCGATGCACGGTTAATTAGTTATTAAATGCATGAACTCTAGGGACTAAACTGCAAAACTGTCGTTCTCTGGAATAATAACTAAATCGCAGAACTAAAAAAAATAGATATCGGGCCGAATCCGGCTAGCCCAATAGAGGAAAAGCCAGGGTGCTGCTCACATTGGGCCTTGAGGCTTGTGCGTGGCTGGGGCGAAGAGGGAGCTGGGCCTTGGCCTGCCCTAGCGGCGCACTGGGCCGGAGCAGAGGAGGTCCAAGCGACGATGCAGGGGCGTGCGTGGTCAACGTGCAGGAACGCAGCAGCAGGACCGGTCAATAGGCACGACGACGTGTAGGACTCCGGTGATGAGGCCTTGGCAGCGATGCGGGGAAGGGAAAACGGCGGGACTCCGACGCGGCAGGGAGCTCGGCGGGGCGCAGAATCTTGGCGGACGACGGCGAGCGGCGCTGGGCGTTCGGATCCACGTGATCGAGAAGGGGCAAGGGGCTCCTCCTCGTCCTCGAGTTCTCGCCAAAACAAGGGAGGCGGAGGCGGGATGCAGGGGAGCGGCAGCGGCGGCGAACTTGGCTCGGGGCGGCGGGTCTGGTCGTGGTCTTTGCGAGCGGCCGGCACGAAACGACGTTGACGGAGCTTGAGGCTGCGGCCATGGTGGTCTCCTGTTCGAGCACACAGAGAGGGAGAGATGTGAGGTGAGGGTGAAAGACAGGGAAGGGAGAGGAAGGAAGTGGGGTGCGGAAGCAGCCTGGTTCGCGGATCGCCAGTGGAGGAGCGCTCGGGCGCTGCTGCTGCTCCAGGCGGTAGCCATGGTTCCCTGCGAGGAACAACGGGACGGGGAGGCACGGTCAGAGAGGAACGGCGTGAGGAGGGAGGAGCTCGCGCGCGAGGGTGCAGCTGCTGCTGCCGGCAGCCTCACGGATTGGATCGCTAGAGGTGAATTGCAAGGAGAGGTGGAGGCTGCCAGTTGGGTGGATGGGCAAAACGAGGTGGATCTGGGAAGATCCTGAGGGGGATGGTGAGTGGGTGGCGGCGGCGCGATGGGACAAGGGGGAGGATTTTTAGGGTTAGGCTAGAGTTTGATCTATATATAGCAAAAAGGCTAAGTTTAGGGGCATTTGGTGAAGGAAATATGCCCTAGAGGCAATAATAAAGTTATTATTTATTTCCTTATTTCGTGATAAATGTTTATTATTCATGCTAGAATTGTATTAACCAGAAACATAATACATGTGTGAATACATAGACAAATAGAGTGTCACTAGTATGCCTCTACTTGACTAGCTCGTTAATCAAAGATGGTTATGTTTCCTAACCATAGACAAAGAGTTGTTATTTGATTAACGGGATCACATCATTAGGAGAATGATGTGATTGACTTGACCCATTCCTTTAGCTTAGCACTCGATCGTTTAGTATGTTGCTATTGCTTTCTTCATGACTTATACATATTCCTATGACTATGAGATTATGCAACTCCCGTTTGCCGGAGGAACTCTTTGTGTGCTACCAAACGTCACAACGTAACTGGGTGATTATAAAGGAGCTCTACAGGTGTCTCCAAAGGTACATGTTGGGTTGGCGTATTTCGAGATTACGATTTGTCACTCCGTTTGTCGGAGAGGTTATCTCTGGGCCCTCTCGGTAATGCACATCACATAAGCCTTGCAAGCATTGCAACTAATGAGTTAGTTGCGAGATGATGTATTAAGAAACGAGTAAAGAGACTTGCCGGTAACGAGATTGAACTAGGTATTGAGATACCGACGATCGAATCTCGGGCAAGTAACATACCGATGACAAAGGGAACAACGTATGTTGTTATGCGGTCTGACCGATAAAGATCTTCGTAGAATATGTGGGAGCCAATATGAGCATCCAGGTTCCGCTATTGGTTATTGACCGGAGACGTGTCTCGGTCATGTCTACATTGTTCTCGAACCCGTAGGGTCCGCACGCTTAAGGTTTCGATGACAGTTATATTATGAGTTTATGAGTTTTGATGTACTGAAGGAGTTCGGAGTCCTGGATGAGATCGGGGACATGACGAGGAGTCTCAAAATGGTCGAGACGTAAAGATCGATATATTGGACGACTATATTCGGACATCGGAAAGGTTCCGAGTGATTCGGGTATTTTCGGAGGTACCGGGGAGTTACGGGAATACGAGGAAGAAGCAATGGGCCTTAATGGGCCTTAGTGGAAAGGACGAGGAGGTGGCGCGCGCCCCTCCCAAGCCCAGTCCGAATTGGACAAGGGGTTTGGGGCGCGGCCCCTCTCTCCCTTCCTTCCCCTCTTCCCCCCTTTTCCCCCTTCTCCTAGTTGGACTAGGAAAGGAGGAAACCTACTCCAACTAGGAGTAGGAATCCTACTCCCTGGCGCGCCCCTCCTAGGGCCAGCCTCCTCCCCCTTGCTCCTTTATATACGGGGGCAGGGGGCACCTCTTGACACACAAGTTGATCTTCGTGATCGTTCTCTTAGCCGTGTGCGGTGCCCCCCCTCTACCATAATCCTCGATAATATTGTAGCGGTGCTTAGGCGAAGCCCTGCGATGGTAGAACATCAAGATCGTCACCATGCCGTCGTGCTGACGGAACTCTTCCCTGACACTTTGCTGGATCGGAGTCCGGGCATCGTCATCGAGCTGAACGTGTGCTAGAACTCGGAGGTGCCGTAGTTTCGGTGCTTGATCGGTCGGGCCGTGAAGACGTACGACTACATCAACCGCGTTGTCATAACGCTTCCGCTGTCGGTCTACAGGGGTACATAGACAACACTCTCCCCTCTCGTTGCTATGCATCACCATGATCTTGCGTGTGCGTAGGAATTTTTTTGAAATTACTACGTTCCCCAACAGTGGCATCCGAGCCTAGGTTTTATGTGTTGATGTTATATGCACGAGTAGAACACAAGTGAGTTGTGGGCGATATAAGTCATACTGCTTACCAGCATGTTATACTTTGGTTCGGCGGTATTGTTGGATGAAGCGGCCCGGACTGACATTATGCGTATGCTTACGCGAGACCGGTTCTCCCGACGTACTTTGCACAAAGGTGGCTAGCGGGTGACAGTTTCTCCAACTTTAGTTGAACCGAGTGTGGCTACGCCCGGTCCTTGCGAAGGTTAAAACAGCACCAACTTGACAAACTATCGTTGTGGTTTTGATGCGTAGGTAAGATTGGTTCTTGCTTAAGCTCGTAGCAGCCACGTAAAACTTGCAACAACAAAGTAGAGGACGTCTAACTTGTTTTTGCAGGGCATGTTGTGATGTGATATGGTCAAGACATGATGCTAAATTTTATTGTATGAGATGATCATGTTTTGTAACCAACTTGACAAACTATCGTTGTGGTTTTGATGCGTAGGTAAGATTGGTTCTTGCTTAAGCCCGTAGCAGCCACGTAAAACTTGCAACAACAAAGTAGAGGACGTCTAACTTGTTTTTGCAGGGCATGTTGTGATGTGATATGGTCAAGACATGATGCTAAATTTTATTGTATGAGATGATCATGTTTTGTAACCAAGTTATCGGCAACTGGCAGGAGCCATATGGTTGTCGCTTTATTGTATGCAATGCAATTGCGCTGTAATGCTTTACTTTATCACTAAGCGGTAGCGATAGTCGTGGAAGCATAAGATTGGAAAGACGACAACGATGCTACGATGGTGATCAAGGTGTCGTGCCGGTGACGATGGTGATCACGACGGTGCATCGAAGATGGAGATCACAAGCACAAGATGATGATGGCCATATCATATCACTTATATTGATTGCATGTGATGTTTATCTTTTATGCATCTTATCTTGCTTTGATTGACGGTAGCATTTTAAGATGATCTCTCACTAATTATCAAGAAGTGTTCTCCGTGAGTATGCACCGTTGCGAAAGTTCTTCGTGCTGAGACACCATGTGATGATCGGGTGTGATAGGCTCTACGTTCAAATACAACGGGTGCAAAACAGTTGCACACGCGGAATACTCAGGTTATACTTGACGAGCCAAGCATATATAGATATGGCCTCGGAACACGGAGACCGAAAGGTCGAGTGTGAATCATATAGTAGATATGATCAACATAGTGATGTTCACCAATGAAACTACTCCATCTCACGTGATGATCGGACATGGTTTAGTTGATTTGGATCACGTAATCACTTAGAGGATTAGAGGGATGTCTATCTAAGTGGGAGTTCTGACGTAATATGATTAATTGAACTTAAATTTATCATGAACTTAGTCCTGGTAGTATTTTGCAAATTATGTTGTAGATCAATAGCTCGCGTTGTTGCTTCCCTGTGTTTATTTTGATATGTTCCTAGAGAAAATTGTGTTGAAAGATGTTAGTAGCAATGATGTGGATTGGATCCGTGATCTGAGGTTTATCCTCATTGCTGCACAGAAGAATTATGTCCTTGACGCACCGCTAGGTGACAGACCTATTGCAGGAGCAGATGCAGACGTTATGAACGTTTTGCTAGCTCAATATGATGACTACTTGATAGTTTAGTACACCATGCTTAATGGCTTAGAATCGAGACTTCAAAGACGTTTTGAACGTCATGGACCATATGAGATGTTCCAGGAGTTGAATTTAATATTTCAAGCAAATACCCGAGTTGAGAGATATGAAGTCTCCAACAAGTTCTATAGCTAAAAGATGGAGGAGAATCGCTCAACTAGTGAGCATGTGCTCAGATTGTCTGGGTACTACAATCGCTTGAATCAAGTGGGAGTTAATCTTCCAGATAAGATAGTGATTGACAGAATTCTCTAGTCACCATCACCAAGTTAGTAGAACTTCGTGATGAACTATAATATGCAAGGGATAACGGAAACAACTCCCAAGCTCTTCGTGATGCTGAAATCAACGAAGGTAGAAATCAAGAAAAACATCAAGTGTTGATGGTTGACAAGACCACTAGTTTCAAGAAAAGGGCAAAGGGAAGAAGGGGAACTTCAAGAAGAACGGCAAGCAAGTTGCTGCTCAAGTGAAAAAGCCCAAGTCTGATCCTAAGCCTGAGACTAAGTGCTTCTACTGCAAAGGGACTGGTCACTGGAAGTGGAACTGCCCCAAGTATTTGGCGGATAAGAAGGATGGCAAGGTAAACAAAGGTATATTGGATATACATGTTATTGATGTGTACTTTACTAGTGTTTATAGCAACCCCTCGGCATTTGATACTGGTTCAGTTGCTAAAGAGTAGTAACTCAAAACGGGAGTTGCAGAATAAACAGAAACTAGTAAAGGGTGAGGTGACGATGTGTGTTGGAAGTAGTTCCAAGATTGATATGATCATCATCGCACACTCCCTATACTTTCGGGATTAGTGTTGAAACTAAATAAGTGTTATTTGGTGTTTGCGTTGAGCATGAATATGATTTGATCATGTTTATTGCAATACGGTTATTCATTAAAGTCAGAGAATAATTGTTGTTCTGTTTACATGAATAAAACCTTCGATGGTCATACACCCAATGAAAATAGTTCGTTGGATCTCGATCATAGTGTTACACATATTCATAATATTGAAGCCAAAAGATGCAAAGTTAATAATGATAGTGCAACTTATTTGTGGCACTACCGTTTAGGTCATATCGCTGTAAAGCGCATGAAGAAACTCCATACTGATGGACTTTTGGAACCACTTGATTATGAATCACTTGGTACTTGCGAACCATGCCTCATGGGCAAGATGACTAAGACTCCGTTCTCCAGAACAATGGAGCGAGCAACTGACTTATTGGAAATAATACATACTGATGTATGCAATCCGATGAGTGTTGAAGCTCGCGGCGGGTATCGTTATTTTCTGACCTTCACATATGATTTGAGCAGATATGGGTATATCTACTTGATGAAACATAAGTCTGAAACATTTGAAAAGTTCAAAGAATTTCAAAGTGAAGTGGAAAATCATCGTAACAAGAAAAATAAGGTTTCTACAATCTGACCACGGAGACAAATATTTGAGTTACGAGTTTGGTCTTCAATTAAAACATTGTGGAATAGTTTCACAAACTCATGCCACCTGGAACACCATAGCATAATGGTGTGTCCGGACGTCATAACCGTACTTTATTGAATATAGTACAATCTATGATGTTTCTTACCGATCTACCACTATCGTTTTGGGGTTATGCATTAGAGACAGCTGCATTCACATTAAAAAGGGCACCATCTAAATCCGTTGAGATGACACAATCTGAATTATGGTTTGGCAAGAAACCAAAGTTGTCGTTTCTTAAAGTTTTGGGTTGTGATGCTTATGTGAAAAAGTTTCATCCTGATAAGCTCAAACCCAAATCGGAGAAATATGTCTTCATAGGATACCCAAAGGAGACTGTTGGGTACACCTTCTATCACAGATCCGAAGGCAAGACATTCGTTGCTAAGAATGGATCCTTTCTAGAGAAGGAGTTTCTCTCGAAAGAAGTGAGTGGGAGGAAAGTAGAAAACTTGATAAGGTAATTGTACCTTCTTCCTTATTGGAAAGTAGTTCATCATAGATATTTGTTCTTGTGACTACTACACCAATTAGTGAGGAAGCTAATGATGATGATCATGTAACTTCAGATCAAGTTACTACCGAATCTCGTAGGTAAACCAGAGTGAGATCCGCACTAGAGTGGTACGGTAATCCTGTTCTGGAGGTCATGTTACTTGACCATGACGAACCTACAAACTATGAGGAAGCGATGATGAGCCCAGATTCCGCAAAATGGCTTGAGGCCATGAAATCTGAGATGGGATCCATGTATGAGAACAAAGTATGGACTTTGGTTGACTTGCCCTATGATCGGCAAGCCATTGAGATTAAATGGATCTTCAAGAGGAAGACGGACGCTGATGGTAGTGTTACTATCTACAAAGCTAGACTTGTCGAAAAAGGTTTTTGACGAAGTTCAAGGTGTTGACTACGATGAAATTTTCTCACTCGTAGCAATGCTTAAGTCTGTCCAAATCATGTTAGCAATTGCCGCATTTTTATGAAATCTGGCAAATGGATAAACAAAATTACATTCCTTAATGGATTTAAAGAAGAGTTGTATATGATGCAACCAGAAGGTTTTGTGAATCCTAAAGGTGCTAACAAAATATGCAAGCTCCAGGGATCCATCTATGGACTGGTGCAAGCATCTCGGAGTTGGAATATACGCTTTGATAAGTTGATCAAAGCATATAGTTTTATACAGACTTGCGATGATGCCTGTATTTACAAGAAAGTGAGTGGGAGCACTACAGCTTTTCTGATAAGTGTATGTGTATGACATATTGTTGATCGGAAATAATGTAGAATTATTCTGCAAGGCATAAAGGAGTGTTTGAAAGGATTTTTTCAAAGAAAACCTCGGTGAAGCTGCTTACATATTGAGCATCAAGATCTATAGAGATAGATCAAGACGCTTGATAAGTTTTTTTTCAATGAGTACATACCTTGACAAGATTTTGAAGTAGTTCAAAATGGAACAGTCAAAGAAAGAATTCTTGCCTGTGTTACAAGGTGTGAAATTAAGTAAGATTCAAAACCCGACCACGGCAGAAAATAGAATGAGAATGAAAGTCATTCCCTATGCCTTGGTCATAGGTTCTATAAAGTATGCCATGCTGTGTACCAGACCTATTGTATACCCTACACTAATTTTGTCAAGGGAGTACAATAGTGATCTAGAAGTAGATCACTGGACAGCGGTCAAAATTATCCTTAGTGGAATAAGGATATGTTTCTCGATTATGGAGGTGACAAAAGGTTCGTCGTAAAAGGGTTACGTCGATAAAAGTTTTGGCACTGATCCGGATGACTCTTAGTCTTCATCTGGATACATATTGAAAGTGGGAGCAATTAGCTAAAGTAGCTCCGTGCAAAGCATTGTAGACATAGAAAATTGCAAAATACTTACGGATCTGAATATGGCAGACCCATTGACTAAACTTCTCTCATAGGCAAAACATGATCACACCTTAGTACTCTTTGGGTGTTAATCACATAGCAATGTGAACTAGATTACTGACTCTAGTAAACCCTTTGGGTGTTTGTCACATATCGAATTGAACTATGGGTGTTAACCACATAAAGTTGTGAACTATTGATGTTAGATCACATGGCGATGCGAACTAGATTATTGACTCTAGTGCAAGTGGGAGACGGAAGGAAATATGCCCTAGAGGCAATAATAAAGTTATTATTTATTTCCTTATTTCATGATAAATGTTTATTATTCATGCTAGAATTGTATTAACCGGAAACATAATACATGTGTGAATACATAGACAAACAGAGTGTCACTAGTATGCCTCTACTTGACTAGCTCGTTAATCAAAGATGGTTATGTTTCCTAACCATAGACAAAGAGTTGTTATTTGATTAACGGGATCACATCATTAGGAGAATGATGTGATTGACTTGACCCATTCCGTTAGCTTAGCACTCGATCGTTTAGTATGTTGCTATTGCTTTCTTCATGACTTATACATGTCCCTATGACTATGAGATTATGCAACTCCCGTTTGCCAGAGGAACACTTTGTGTGCTACCAAACGTCACAACGTAACTGGGTGATTATAAAGGAGCTCTACAGGTGTCTCCAAAGGTACATGTTGGGTTGGCGTATTTCGAGATTAGGATTTGTCACTCCGTTTGTCGGAGAGGCTATCTCTGGGCCCTCTCGGTAATGCACATCACATAAGCCTTGCAAGCATTGCAACTAATGAGTTAGTTGCGATATGATATATTACGAAACAAGTAAAGAGACTTGCCAGTAACGAGATTGAACTAGGTATTGAGATACCGACGATCGAATCTCGGGCAAGTAACATACCGATGACAAAGGGAACAACGTATGTTGTTATGCGGTCTGACCGATAAAGATCTTCATAGAATATGTGGGAGCCAATATGAGCATCCAGGTTCCGCTATTGGTTATTGACCGGAGACGTGTCTCGGTCATGTCTACATTGTTCTCGAACCCGTAGGGTCCGCACGCTTAAGGTTTCGATGACAGTTATATTATGAGTTTATGAGTTTTGATGTACCTAAGGAGTTCGGCGTCCCGGATTAGATCGGGGACATGACGAGGAGTCTCCAAATGGTCGAGACGTAAAGATAGATATATTGGACAACTATATTCGGACATCGGAAAGGTTCCGAGTGATTCGGGTATTTCGGAGGTACCGGGGGAGTTACGGGAATACGAGGAAGAAGCAATGGGCCTTAGTGGAAAGGACGAGGAGGTGGCGCGCGCCCCTCCCAAGCCCAGTCCGAATTGGACAAGGGGTTTGGGGCGCGGCCCCTCTCTCCCTTCCTTCCCCTCTTCCCCCCTTTCCCCCTTCTCCTAGTTGGACTAGGAAAGGAGGAAACCTACTCCAACTAGGAGTAGGAATCCTACTCCCTGGCGCGCCCCTCCTAGGGCCGGCCTCGTCCCCCTTGCTCCTTTATATACGGGGGCAGGGGGGCACCTCTAGACACACAAGTTGATCTTCGTGATCGTTCTCTTAGCCATGTGCGGTGCCCCCCTCCACCATAATCCTTGATCTTCGTGATTGTAGCGGTGCTTAGGCGAAACCCTGCGACGGTAGAACATCAAGATCGTCACCACGCCGTCGTGCTGACGGAACTCATCCCCGACACTTTGCTGGATCGGAGTCCGGGCATCGTCATCGAGCTGAATGTGTGCTAGAACTCGGAGGTGTCGTAGTTTCGGTGCTTGATTGGTCGGGCCATGAAGACGTACGACTACATCAACCGCATTGTCATAACGCTTCCGCTGTCGGTCTACGAGGGTACGTAGACAACACTCTCCCCTCTCGTTGCTATGCATCACCATGATCTTGCGTGTGCGTAGGAATTTTTTTGAAATTACTACGTTCCCCAACATTTGGACCCTCCGATCTTAATCGGACGGTCTCGGATGAATAGGCTAGGGAGATCAAATAAGAAAACGGAGACGTTTTGTAGATGTTTGGGGATGTTCCGGATCCAACGGTGACGACTGTCCGGGTCGAGTCCGGGACAACTTTCGGACGCGCGCGCGAGGAGGGGCTGCGGGCTAACGAGAGAGGTTAGGTTGGACCTGGTGGTACGTAGTGAGCTGTGTAGACGGTCTCCAGCTAAGAGAAGAGAAGAGAGGGAGGCCTGGCCGCTATTTTCAGAGACCGAAAACGTCCGATGTTAGACCGGCTATATTGCCGCTATAGTTATCCGTTGGGGCGTCAAACGGACTCCGAACGTGATGAAACTTGGCAGGCGGTCTACTAACAACAAAACAACACCGCACGCCAACTTTCATCCCATTCCCAGAACATTTTCTTGCCACTTATAAAATAATATTTCGGACGTGCCGCGGGCGCGTGCAAGTGTGTCTGGGCTCAGAATGGACAGCGGAGAGAACGGGGGAACCCGGACGAATGCAAGTTTTGAAAACATGATGATGCAATGCACATGATGACATGACAAGATGCAACACGCAAGCAAATGACATGGCAACACAGCGAATAACTAGAAGACACCTGGCACATCGGTCTCGGGGCGTTACAACACTCCACCACTACGAGAGGCATAACCGCATTGAAAGCAATGTCGCAAGTGAGGTAATCTTCACACAACCCATGTAATATATAAGGGAAAGAGATACATAGTTGGCTTACAATCGCCACTTCACACAATTACATGATTAAAGCATTACATCAACCAAATACACTCAAGGTCCGACTACGGAACCAAAATAAAAGAAGACTACCCCAAATGCTACACAGATCCCCGATCGTCCCGACTGGGCTCCACTACTGATCAACTGGAAACGGAACAACACAAAGGACAAGATCTTCATCGAGCTCCTCCTGAGCTTGGTTGCATCATCTGCATGGACTCATCGGCACCTGCAAGCTGGTTTTGGAAGTATATGTGAGTCACGGGGACTCAGCAATCTCACACCCTTGCGATCAAGACTATTTAAGCTTATGGGTAAGATAAAGGTATGAGGTGGAGCTGCAGCAAGCGACTAGCATATTTGGTGGCTAACGCAAATGAGAGCGAGAAGAGAAGGCAAAAGCACGGTTGAGAATCTATGATCAAGAAGTGATCCTAGAACAACCTACGTCAAACATAACTCCAACACCGTGTTCACTTCCTGGACTCCGCCGAAAGAGACCATCACGGTTACACACGCGGTAGAAGTATTTTAATTAAGGTCGAATTCAGGTATTCTACAACCGGACGTTAACAAATTCCCATCTGCCCATAACCGCGGGCACGGCTTTCTAAAGTTCAAATCCCTGCAGGGGAGTCCCAACTAAGCCCATGACAAGCTCTCATGGTCAACGAAGGATATACCTTCTCCCGAGACATTCCGATCAGACTCGGTATCCCGGTTCTACAAGACATTTCGACAAGTTAAAACAAATCCAGCAACACCACCCAGATGTGCCGACAAATCCCGATAGGAGCTGCACATATCTTGTTCTCAGGGCACACCGGATGAGCAAGACGTCGGGTAGGCCAGCCCAGAGTTGCCCCTGGTAGCCCCGGACATCGCTCGGTTGGACCAACACTCAGAGGAGCACTGGCCCGGGGGGGTTAAAATAAAGATGACCCTTGAGTCCGCGAAACCCAAGGGAAAAAAGGCTAGGTGGCAAGTGGTAAAACCAATGTTGGGCATTGCTGGAGGAGTTTTATTCAAGGAGAACTGTCAAGGGGTTCCCATTATCACCCAACCGCATAAGGAACGCAAAATCCGGGAACATAACACCGATATGGCGGAAACTAGGGCGGCAAGAGTGGAACAAAACACTAGGCGAGAGGCCGAGCCTTCCACCCTTTACCAAGTATATAGATGCATTAATTAAATAAGAGATATTGTGATATCCCAACAAGTAAACATGTTCCAATAAGGAACAACATCTCCATGTTCCAACAAGGAACAAACTTCATCTTCACCTGCAACTAACAACACTATAAGAGGGGTTGAGCAAAGCGGTAACATAGCCAATCAACGGTTTGCTAGGACCAGGTGGGTTAGAGGCTTTGTTCAACAATATGGGAGGCATGATAAGCAAGTGGTAGGTATCGCAACATAGGCATAGCAAAAGAGCGAGCAACTAGCAAGCAAAGATAGAAGTAATTTCGAGGGTATGGTCATCTTGCCTGAGATCCCGCAAGGAAGAAGAACGAGTCCATGAAGAAGACAAACGGACGTAGTCGAACAGATCCTCACAACACGACGTTATCGGAACTAACCCGAAGAAACAACACCGAAAAGAAGCAAACAACATAGTGAACAAACATCACATAAGCATGGCACGATGCGCAAACAAGTATGATGCATGTCCGGTTTAATGAAGCATGACATGTCAAAGTGCACAAGCAATCCTACAAATTAAGTGGAGCTGAATATGCAACGAGTTGCATATTGACGGAACACCACATCAATTATTTAGTTCTCTCTCATTTAGGTACCCAACAATATTAAATGTTGTTAAACATGGCAAGAGATGAGGCATAACAAAACTACACCATCTAAACAATTTAAATGGGGCCGGATATAACAAATAACGAATCTGGTAAATCCCCATATGCATTTAGTAATTTGGTGCAACAACAATTTTAAACATTTTCGATGTTATTCTCATGATGCGAATGACATGAGCAAGTTTTATGCAGAATTTATGAAAATGTTGGCATGTTATAATATATGGGGCATTTTGTCATCATGGTGGAAAGAAAGGGTGCCACGGTGATGAATCCGAAAATGATGCCATGACAACATATCGGTTCCGGTAGCTCACAGGGATACTGGTGCAAAAGGAAGTGGGAGTGAGTGTGTCATGCAAGATGATGGCGTGATCCCGGTTGCCGGGTTCCCACGGGTGGACGGCATGGCAACGAGGAACTCGCAAAGAACAACTCAGACACGGAGCAACACACGGTTCAACTCATACATCGCAAGCATTCGGTCCACGGGCGGTCGTCTCAGGGTTATACCTTTGAAGCATGCATTTCGGGCGGAACGAGTTCGTAGTGGAAGTAGTCGTTCATGGGTTTTCGAGGGAAGTAGTGGATCACGCGACGGTAGTCGAAGTAGTCGTCCTATCGTTCATCGGCGATCATCGGAGCGGTAGTGGAAGTAGAGGCTCACGACGTCTTGTCGAAAACCACGGCGGCGGTAGTCGTACACAATCGTAGATGTTCAGGGTCGTCGGGGTACTTGTCGGTCGGGCCTTGACGGTCTCGTTTTTGCGACGGTAGTCATACTAGTCGGCGGTAGTGAAACTTGACGGTCCGAGGGCTCCGGGCATCGTGGTACTTGGCGCAACACCGTGTAGTCGTACATTTGAAGAGGAACGTGTACTTGGTGAACAACGGTCGTCCTGGTACTCGTCGGTCCACGAAGTCGTTCTCGTAGGTCTTGGCGTTTCGTTCGGTACTCGTTCGAGCATCCGTTTGGTCTTGTCGGTGGTGTACTTGGAGAAATTCCACAGAGGCGGTCTTGCATCCCTGGGTTCAGTGGCCTTGGCAATGACAACAAAAAGGCAGCAGGGAAGCAGCACGTAGACGACGCAGGTGACAGGTAGCTCGGCAAGAGGCGGAAGGGCGGAGCAGCATCGGACGGCGAGGGACAAGAAGCTCTTGCAGGGCCAGTCCGGCGGCAGGGGAGGACCCGGCGAAGCGCAGCCTGATCCGGTGGCGGCAGCGTTGGCCCGAATGGAGGAAGAGGGAGGCGAGGGCGCGATGAAGGAGGGCGGCGGCACTGGCAGGTCGGGTCGCCGGCGCGGGCGCCATGGCCGGAGACGGGGAGGCAGCGGCGAGGTCTTGCGGCATCCATGGCGGGGCAAGGCAAGAACGCGAGGGGAGGAGGCTGCTGGAGGCGGCGCTTGGCGGCGGTGGAGCCGAGGAGGAGGTCCGGTGACGGCCGGTGTTGTGGCTCCGGCGAGCTCCGGCCAAAATTGGGACGAGTGGTGCGGGGCCTTGCTGGAAGAAGGAGTGGAGGGGCTCGGCGTGAGCGAGAGAGAAGGAGGCGCAGGTGGTTCGGACACGGGAGCGAGAGGTGGGGAGATCGAGCGAATGGAGAGGGAGAAGGAGTCGGGTGCGAGCGATCCTCTCCTGGCGGCGCAAGCAGGAAACGAAGGGGGGGGGAGAGGATCGTCCAGAGGGTGTGGGCTAGGGTTAGGTGTAGGTGGGATGGCTGGGCCTTGGAGGGGCAAATGGGCCTGCGCTGGAGGTTGGGCCGGCCTATGCTATCTCTCTTATCTCTCTCTCCCTCATATTTCCTTTAATAGAAAAGAATTGGAGAGACAAAAAGAAAGAGAGGGTTAGGGAAAGAATTAGCGCACGCAAATAATATTCCCGAACTCGCAAAAATGCGCTGGTTCCAAGAAAAATAGGAGAGGCATGATCACAAGGATTTAATTCAAAATCATTTGAATTTAATTCAAATGGTTTGAACACGGGCTAGGAATTAGAGGTATCCAAAAATGTTGAGGTTTTAGGAGGAGCCTCGAGAAAAGAGATGAGATATATTGGCAAGGTTTGAAGGTCAAAATTGAAGAGGAATAGACATGGGAATTATTTTGCACGTGTGTTACGATGATTCCAAATTAATGGAATATTTATAATAACTCCCTAAATATTAGGAGGATAAAGTTATAAAGAGAAGTCACTCTTCCCTTGATTTAAATGGATCAAAGATCCACACAAATTATTTAGTTGAGATGCAAAAGATTTATGACATGATGCAAAGATATGAAATGCATGACACTCAAGCAAATGGCGAGGCAACAACAGCGAATAACTGGACGACACCTGGCACATCGGTCTTGGGGTGTCACAAGTTTCTACCGGAGAGTCAAGACGAAAACGTGTGCCAACCCCTATGCATAAGTTCACAAGGTCACGGAACTCGCAAGTTGATCACGAAACAATACATCAAGTGGATCACGTGAATATCCCACTGTCACCATAGATAAGCACATGCAAGACATACATCAAGTGTTCTCAAATCCTTAAAGACTGAATCCGATAAGATAACTTCAAAGGGAAAACTCAATCCATTACGAGAGATTAGAGGGGGAGAAACATCATAAGATCCAACTATAATAGCAAAGCTCACGATACATCAAGATCGTGCCATGTCAAGAACACGAGAGAGAGAGAGAGATCAAACACATAGCTACTGGTACATACCCTCAGCCCCGAGGGTGAAATACTCCCTCCTCGTCATGAGAGCGTCGGGACGATGAAGATGGCCACCGGTGATGGATCCCCCCTCTGGCAGGGTGCCGGAACAGGGTCTTGATTGGTTTTTGGTGGCTACAGAGGCTTGGGGCGGCGGAACTCCTGATCTAGGTTTCTTTTCGGGGTTTCTGTATTTATAGGAATTTTTGGCGTCGGTCTCACATCAGGGGGGGGGGTCTCAGAGTCATCCACGAGATAGGGGCGAGCCCAAGGGGTAGGGCGCACCCTCCACCCTCATGGATGGCTCGGCACTCTTTTGGCCCAACTCTTTTACTTCGGGGGATTCTGTTGGTCCATAAAAAATCATCAAAAATTGGCACGTCAATTGGACTCTGTTTCGTATTCCTTTTCTGTAAAACTCAAAAACAAGGAAAATACAGAAACTGGCACTGGGCTCTAGGTTAATAGGTTAGTCCCAAAAATCATATAAAATAGAATATAAATGCATATAAAACATCCTAGATGGATAATATAATAGCATGGAACAATCAAAATGTAACATCCCAAATTTTCAATTTGGAATGTTATACACTAGATCATCATGGATATCATATTTTCTTGCATTTTGGTTGATCCTAGAAATTTCACGCAACTCAAGGACCCTCGGAGAGAGTTGGAGATTTCGTTATTTCCATATTTGAGTTTTCTCAAATTTTGAAAAGAGGATCATTTGATTTATTTATTTTATCTTCAATAATTTTCCGGTGTCAAAATATATGAGAGAGGGAATAATATGACTTTCCCAAATTTAGGAAAAATGAAGATTTAATAAATAGATCAATTTTGGTTTTTGCCGGAGTTTTATTTGCGTTTTATTTAGATAGGGAGAAATGCGCGTTTTCAAAATTGCATTTTAGGCCCGGAGAAAAGTTCATTTTGTTCGGATCATTTTTAGGAGTCGGGGAAAATTTACTTTAGATTTTTCAGAGTTCGTTTAGATTTCTTTTTGTTTTCTGCGCGGAACCGATTTTAAAAAAAAGGAGCCTCCCGCCAGGCCAGCCGGGCCAAAGGCCCAGCCAGCCGGCCCCTCCCCTCGTGCGCAGCGCAGGCGCCAGGCGCCAGGCGCCCAGGCAGCCGCCGCCGCTCCCTGGCCGAGTCCCAGCGGGACTTAGGTCGGTTAGCCCCTCCCCTTTCCTTTGTTTTGTTTTCCTATTCCTAGTCTATTTCTTGTCCCCTACCCCAAGTCTCCTCTCCCCTCACCTATATAAATACCCCCACCCCCCCCCCTCTAAAACATCAAATCAAAAGCCCTCTCCTCCCCAAGCCCCACACCACCCCGCGCCTCCCCAAGCCCCGCACCACCCCGCGCCCCTCACCACCGCCGCCGCCGCACCTTGCCCACGCCGCCCCTCACCACCGCCGCCGCCGCACCTTGCCCACGCCGCCGCCGCCCTACGCCGCCGTTCGCCGGAGCCCCTCGCCAAGGTTGCCCCGCGCCGCGTCTCTTTTTCTTCCTCGGTTCGGTTTTTCTTATAAACCATTCCGATTCTTTTCTTCTCTTCCGATTCATTTTCTTTCCGGTTCTTTTCTAAACCGTTCCGGTTTCTAGATCGGTTTTTCGTTTCGGTCTTTTTCTCCGAAAACCCTAGATCAGTTTTCGTTCTTCTTTCGGACCGTTCGTCTCAACGAACGTGATCACCGATTTTTCCCCGGTTAACGACGCCCGTTTGTTTAATTGTTCTTCTTTTTCTTTTCGTCAGATTTATTCCGCGATCGTGATCTCAGATCCGATCTTCGTTCTAGTCTTTCTTCTCGCTTGTTTATCGGAATCAGGTGATTCAAGCGCCTGAGTTTCGTTGCGAAACCGCCGTTCCGTCTAATCAACTTGAACAAGTTTTTGCCCCGGTAAAAAAAATTGACCTAGTTTCAACTTGCTAGAACCGAGTTGTTTTCTTCCGCCGTTTGATTTTCCATCGTTTGTTCGGTTCTTTCTTTCTTTGCAACCGGAGTTCTTAAATTGAACTTTCTGGTTCGTTCTCTTGTTCGAGTTTTACCTGTGCATTAGATGAGTACTTATTGTATGCTTGTTGTTTGTCTGCGATAGATCACCCGGATTGCGCCGCTTGTTACTTCGAAACCCTAGGTCTCGCGGATCATCAGCAAGGCAAGTAACACTTTGATCATACCTTTTCTACAACCCAGTTTTATTGCATTAGATCAATCCTTTCACATTGCATGATTAGGATCTAATTAAATTGTGGGATGGGAAGTAGATGAGGTAGTACCTATTACCTGTTTATTATCAAACCTTTGGGAGTTACTTCTGCGTTTGCTTATTATGCCATGCTATGCTAGTAGACGTGGATTGGGTGAGTGAAATCCATGACAGATGTGAGTTGATAATTTTAATGGTTTATCTAAGGTGGCAACTTAAACACACATCTGGGTGGATTGAGGCACCTGATGTCTATCAGGACTTGCCTGTTTTTTTCGGACCGCCACCCAGGGTCAAAGGGATCATAAGATAATTCATGCTAGAAACTTCCGTGTGCAGCCACATGCTACTATGGGCTCTGGCATAGTTGACTAAGTTGTGCGAACTCTTACGAGGTGGACTAGCAGATGTAGGGGTTGTAGGTGGTACGGTCTACCCCACATGTAAGGTGCTAGCACTTCTGAAAGACTATGTCTTGGTCATCCGTTTCTCAAACACCATGTAGTGCGAGAAAACAAACGGAGGCGATCGAGTCATGTGGGGAAAAGTGCGCAAACCTCTGCAGAGTGTACAAACTAATCATGATTAGCCGTGTCCCCAGTTATGGACAACTTGAGTATCTAGTACTTGAATATCATTGTGCATGTTACTTCTAATTAATGTTGTTGTGTTTTAATTACTTTTAATTGGGATTGAGAATGCTGTCAACCATTCTCAATGTTTCACAACCACCATGATAGTTAAATAAATTTATTCCTTTGCAGTAGGGAAAAACTGGCTTTATGCAAAAACTGTAACCATAGAGCTTTCCACCAGCCATATATGCATATAGTATAGCTGTTTCATTCCATTACTCTCTATGTGTTACTTTGCCAGCATATTCCATGTGCTGACCCGTATTCGGGCTGCAACTTCTTATGTTGCAGACTTTTCAGACGACGAGTAAAGTGCTGTTAGGTCGTGGCCCTATACTCAGTGATGCTGTTGGAGTTGATGGTCCCATTTACCTTCCAAGTCTTCCGCTGTTTTCGACACTATATGGCCTTAAGCCATATTTATTGTAATAAGTCTCTTTGAGACAATGATGTAATAAGTGTGTGATTGCCACTCTGCTATAAATCCTTCGATGTACTGTGTGGTGTCAGCATTACTGATCCAGGGATGACACCTGAGCACAGAGATCAGACTGTTTGAGGTCTGGTCGCTACAGAGATGGTATCAGAGCACACGCTGACTGTAGGACACGACCACTAAGTTAAAGCCATAGAACATCACTCTCTTCTCATTTTCTAACTCCTCATCTTTTCTACTCTATTAGGATGACGAACGCGAAGATTAAGTACGCCCAACCGGATGAAGGCACACCTTTTAGACTTCCTTCAAGTGAATTCCAGAAGTCACCAAGTACCTGAATATTGGATTACCAAGTTTCACGGGAACCTTCAACGCCACTCTGCCTGAAGAGGAGCGCTGGAAGATTCAAGCTCACGTTCCGGGAAGAACATTCGCGCCAATCACGAAGCCCATAGATAGTGTTTTCAATGCACCAACCTGGAGTCTAGGAAGGAGCATGGCAGCTCATATCACCATAGGACGCATTGGAGAAGTTTATCAAGAAGACCTCAAGGACACTATCTACCAGATTTGCGGACGCCGAGATGAACAATGGGAGTTAGTCAGCACCAAGAAGGATAGATCCATTGCATCTTTCATCCAGGAGTTAAACCAGCACATCCGACGCCACGAGAACCAGATGTGCAATGACATGATAGAGTTGAAGAATGCAAAGGCAAGGATCATCGAGCTAGAAGGAGAACTGAAGTCAACGCGCAAGGACTACATGGACGAGATCGTAGCTCTAGCAAGACACAATGTCGATCTTAAGCAGGAGATTGAAGAATCTCAAGAGGAAGTTAGGATCCAAGGAGGAAGACGAGTACGTCGCATGTCCGGACGACTACATCATCATCGACGACACCGATTCGGATCCAAGTGAACCCGACTTTGAAGACGAAGCTGGAGCGGATATCATGGAGTCTTCCACCGGTTCAAATTTCTAGAAGACCACCAGATAGTAGTAGTATTCCCCCTGTAAACACAATAGTTCGAGCACTTTTGCGATAGTTAGACCGTTGTAAGCCCTTGTTTGATTGAATGAAGTGATTTTTGTGTGCATTTGCTCATGTGCATTGGGGTAGTGTTTTCCCTTTAGACCTCTCTCTATTCTTAATTCTCGTCTCTTCTAAACCCTCAGATGCCTCCGAGACGTGACAATGGATTCCCACCTGAGCTCACTCAGTTGATCCAGCAGCAGAATCAATTGATGCAGATGTTAGTTCAGAACCAGCAGAACAACGACAACAACCCACCACCACCACCACCTGTTGACCACTTAGCCCGTTTCCTTAGGCTGAATCCGCCGGTGTTTTCTAGTAGCACCGAGCCGATTGTAGCAGATGATTGGCTCCGTAAGATAGGAAGGGAGTTGACCACTGCAGGATGCACGGATGGTGAGAAAGTGAAGTTTGCCGCTCACCAGCTTGACGGACCCGCGGCAGCATGGTGGGAGAATTTCACAGCCACCTACCCAGTAGACACTGTCACATGGGATCAGTTTCAGCAAGCTTTCCGCACTGCCCATGTTTCAGCAGGAGCTATGGCCATAAAAAGCGTGAGTTCCGCAACTTACGCCAAGGAGGAAGGACAGTTGGCCAGTACGTTGACGACTTCAGCAAGTTAGCACGTTATGTCCCAGATGACGTTGCTACGGATGCATCTAAGCAGGAGAAGTTTCTGGAAGGATTGAATGATGAGCTAAGCATGCAGTTGATGGTAGCGAGTTTCAACAACTACCAGGAGTTGGTAGATCGTGCCATCATGATTGAAGGGAAGCAACAGCAGATTGAAAACCGTAAGAGGAAGTATGGACAGGGGAAGTATAACTCTGGAGCCCAGCAGAAGCCCCGTTTTACCCCTAAACCGGGATTTAAGTTTCAGCACACCCATGGAGGAGGTAGCTCGCACAACCATAATGGCCACAAGAATGGTAATGGGAATGGAGGAAGCAACGGCCAGAACCGGACCACCCCATCGACCCCGACCAAGAGAGACCTGAGTCAAGTCACTTGTTTCAAGTGTTCCAAGACCGGACATTATGCCAATGAATGTCCCGAAGGCCAGAATGGAAATGGCAATGGAAGCTCTGGGAAGAAGCCGAACCCTTTCAATAGGGGACAGGTGAACCACATTAATGTGGAGGAGGTTGAAGATCAGCCCGATGCAGTAATAGGTAAGTTTTTGGTTAAGTCATTTACTGCACTCGTTCTTTGTGATACTGGAGCATCGCATTCGTACATATCAAGGGGATTTGTGGATAAATATAACCTGCCTACCCAAGCCCTTAGGTCACCCATGTTAGTAAGCTCACCAGGAGCGGAGTATACGGCTAGACGATGGTGTGATCGGTTACCATTAAGGATTGGTAACTATGTGTTCCCCTCAGACCTAATAGTATTGGAAACTCAACGATTGGATGTGATATTAGGCATGGATTGGTTATCAAAGTATAAAGGGAATATTGAATGTGCTAGTAAGTCAATTTTGCTTACCACACCAGAAGGAAGAAGGATCAAGTATGTATCCCGGCATGTGCCAAACAGGACACAAGTAAACTGCCTAACGGGAGTTGTCCAAGAAGAAGTACCAGTGGTAAAGGATTTTCCTGATGTATTTCCTGAGGAATTACCAGGCATGCCACCGGATAGAGACATTGAGTTTTTGATTGAGTTATTGCCAGGTACAGGCCCAATATCGAAGCGACCATATAGGATGCCAGCAAAGGATTTGGTGGAAATTAAGAATCAGATTAACGAGTTATTGGATAAAGGTTACATTCGCCCAAGTTCTTCGCCTTGGGGATCACCCGTGCTTCTAGTGGAAAAGAAGGATGGATCATTAAGGATGGTTGTAGATTATCGGGGATTGAATGAAGTAACCATCAAGAACAAGTACCCACTGCCAATGATCAACGATCTGTTTGATCGGTTGCAAGGAGCTAAAGTGTTTTCCAAGATCGATTTGCGATCAGGGTACCATCAATTGAAGATTCGAGAGCAGGACATACCTAAGACAGCGTTCACCACAAGATATGGACTATATGAGTATACCGTTATGTCATTTGGATTGACTAACGCACCTGCCTATTTCATGAACCTGATGAACAAAGTGTTTATGGAGTTTTTGGATAAGTTCATCGTAGTGTTCATTGATGACATCCTGGTTTATTCAAAGAATGAAGAGGAGCATAAGGAACATTTG
Organism: Triticum urartu; assembly: GCF_056163025.1. Taxonomy (NCBI): domain Eukaryota; kingdom Viridiplantae; phylum Streptophyta; class Magnoliopsida; order Poales; family Poaceae; genus Triticum; species Triticum urartu. The sequence continues at coordinate 44,847,966 of NC_141877.1, read as the reverse complement.
CATTTGGTTTTGGAGAAACTAAGGGAACATCAGTTATACGCCAAATTTAGCAAATGTGAGTTTTGGTTAAAGGAAGTTGGATTCCTCGGACACGTTATATCTGGAGAAGGTATAGCAGTTGACCCCACAAAGGTTGAGACTGTAACCGAATGGGAAGCACCAACAACAGTTGGAGAGATCCGGAGTTTTCTTGGACTCGCAGGATACTACCGGAGATTTATTGAGAATTTCTCAAAGATTGCAAAGCCTATGACGGAGTTGTTGAAGAAGGATACTAAGTTCAAATGGACTGAGGAGTGTGAGGCTAGTTTCCAGGAGTTGAAGAAACGTTTGGTCACCTCACCAGTATTAATCTTGCCAGATTAGACCAAGGATTATGAGGTGTATTGCGACGCTTCACGTCGAGGACTTGGAGCAGTGCTTATGCAGGAAGGAAGAGTTGTTTCATATGCTTCACGGCAACTGAAGCCTCATGAGTTGAATTATGCCACGCATGATTTAGAGTTAGCAGCCGTAGTGCATGCATTGAAGACGTGGAGACATTTCCTTATTGGAAATCATTGTGAAGTGTATACGGATCACAAGAGTTTGAAGTACATTTTCACTCAGAAGGAGTTGAACCTCCGACAAAGGAGATGGTTGGAGCTCATCAAGGATTATGACATGAGATTGCATTACCATCCCGGAAAAGCTAATGTAGTAGCTGACGCATTGAGCCGTAAGAGCCATGTCAATACTCTAATGACGGGGAAAATACCAAAGGAGTTAGCAGAAAACCTTCGTGAGCTATGTTTGGAAATAGTTCCGAGAGGCTATGTAGCAGCATTGGAGATTCAGTCAACATTGATGGATAAGATCAGAGAAGCTCAGAAATCTGACAAGGAGATTGCTGCTATAAAAGAAAAAATGAGCAAAGGAAAAACAAAGGGATTTCGTGAGGATGAGCACGATACCCTATGGTTTGAGGACCGTGTTTATGTGCCAAAAGACCCGGAGATCAGGAAGTTGATTTTGCAAGAGGCACATGATTCACCGTATTCGATTCACCTAGGGAATACCAAGATGTATTTGGATTTGAAGGAAACATTCTGGTGGACCGGAATGAAGAAGGATATTGCAGCATATGTAGCAGTTTGTGACGTATGTCAGAGAGTAAAGGCAGAGCATCAGAAGCCAGCAGGATTGTTACAACCATTGCCGATACCCGAATGGAAGTGGGATAAGATAGGCATGGATTTTATCACAGGACTACCCAGGACGAAAGCAGGCCATGACTCGATATGGGTAGTAGTTGATCGTTTGACAAAGGTAGCACATTTTATCCCAGTTAAGACCACTTACACCAGTGCTAAGTTGGCAAAGATCTACATGACTAGGATCATTTGTTTGCATGGAGTTCCGAGGAGTATCGTATCAGATAGAGGAACCCAATTTACCTCGAAGTTTTGGAATCAGTTGCATGAAACTTTAGGAACCAGACTAGAGTTCAGCACAGCTTTTCATCCGCAGACAGATGGACAGACCGAGAGAGTCAATCAGATTTTGGAAGATATGCTGAGAGCTTGTGCACTAGATTATGGATCTAGTTGGGACGATAACTTGCCGTATGCAGAGTTTTCTTATAACAACAGTTACCAAACCAGTTTGAAGATGGCACCTTTCGAAGCTTTATACGGAAGGAGGTGCAGGACACCTTTGTCATGCGACGAAGTTGGAGACCGTCAATTCTTTGGACCAGATTTGATTAAGGAGTCTGAACGGAAAGTTAAGTTGATTCGCTATAGGCTCAAGGTAGCCAGTCCAGGCAGAAGAGCTACGCAGATTCTAAACGCAAGGAGACAGTTTACGAAACCGGAGACAAAGTTTATCTTCGAGTATCCCCACTTCGAGGAGTTAAGCACTTTGGAGTTAAGGGAAAATTAGCACCGTGTTTCGTTGGACCGTATAAGATCTTGCAACGTATGGGAGAAGTCGCTTATAAGTTGGAATTACCAGAGGGACTGTCAGGAGTTCATGATGTATTCCATGTTTCTCAGCTGAAGAAATGTCATGCCGAAATGGCGGAAGTACCGCTAAGAATACAGTGCCACTCGAAGCGATTCAGTTGGATAACGACTTAACGTATGAGGAGAAGCCAGTAAAGATTCTCGATTATGCCAGCAGAGTTACTCGCAGCAAGGTTATCAAGTTTTGCAAAGTTCAGTGGAACCACCACTCAGAGGATGAAGCCACCTGGGAGAGAGAAGAAGATTTGCTCAAGGACCACCCTCACCTATTTTCTAGCCAACCCGAATCTCGAGGGCGAGATTCATCTTAAGGGGGGTAGGTTTGTAACATCCCAAATTTTCAATTTGGAATGTTATACACTAGATCATCATGCATATCATATTTTCTTGCATTTTGGTTGATCCTAGAAATTTCACGCAACTCAAGGACCCTCGGAGAGAGTTGGAGATTTCGTTATTTTCATATTTGAGTTTTCTCAAATTTTGAAAAGAGGATCATTCGATTTATTTATTTTATCTTCAATAATTTTCCGGTGTCAAAATATATGAGAGAGGGAATAATATGACTTTCCCAAATTTAGGAAAAATGAAGATTTAATAAATAGATCAATTTTGGTTTTTGCCGGAGTTTTATTTGCGTTTTATTTGGATAGGGAAAAATGCGCGTTTTCAAAATTGCATTTTAGGCCCGGAGAAAAGTTCATTTTGTTCGGCTCATTTTTAGGGTTGGGGAAAATTTACTTTAGATTTTTCAGAGTTCGTTTAGATTTTCTTTTTGTTTTCTGCGCGGAACCGATTTAAAAAAAAAGGAGCCTCCCGCCAGGCCAGCCGGGCCAAAGGCCCAGCCAGCCGGCCCCTCTCCTCGCGCGCAGCGCAGGCGCCAGGCGCCAGGCGCCCAGGCAGCCGCCGCCGCTCCCTGGCCGAGTCCCAGCGGGACTTAGGTCGGTTAGCCCCTCCCCTTTCCTTTGTTTTGTTTTCCTATTCCTAGTCTATTTCTTGTCCCCTACCCCAAGTCTCCTCTCCCCTCACCTATATAAATACCCCCACACACCCCCCCTCTAAAACATCAAATCAAAAGCCCTCTCCTCCCCAAGCCCCACACCACCCCGCGCCTCCCCAAGCCTCGCACCACCCCGCGCCCCTCACCACCGCCGCCGCCGCCTTAGCCACGCCGCCCCTCACCACCGCCGCCGCCGCACCCCTTGCCCACGCCGCCCCTCACCACCGCCGCCGCCGCACCTTGCCCACGCCGCCGCCGCCCTACGCCGCCGTTCGCCGGAGCCCCTCGCCAAGGTTGCCCCGCGCCGCGTCTCTTTTTCTTCCTCGGTTCGGTTTTTCTTATAAACCATTCCGATTCTTTTCTTTTCTTCTCTTCCGATTCGTTTTCTTTCCGGTTCTTTTCTAAACCGTTCCGGTTTCTAGATCGGTTTTTCGTTTCGGTCTTTTTCTCTGAAAACCCTAGATCGGTTTTCGTTCTTCTTTCGGACCGTTCGTCTCAACGAACGTGATCACCGATTTTTCCCTGGTTAACGACGCCCGTTCGTTTAATCGTTCTTCTTTTTCTTTTCGTCGGATTTATTCCGCGATCGTGATCTCAGATCCGATCTTCGTTCTAGTCTATCTTCTCGCTCGTTTATCGGAATCAGGTGATTCAAGCGCCTGGAGTTTCGTTGCGAAACCGTCGTTCCGTCTAATCAACTTGAACAAGTTTTTGCCCCGCGAAAAAAATTGACCTAGTTTCAACTTGCTAGAACCGAGTTGTTTTCTTCCGCCGTTTGATTTTCCGTCGTCTATTCGGTTCTTTCTTTCTTTGCAACCGGAGTTCTTAAATTGAACTTTCTGGTTCGTTCTCTTGTTCGAGTTTTACCTGTGCATTAGATGAGTACTTATTGTATGCCTGTTGTTTGTCTGCGATAGATCACCCGGATTGCGCCGCTTGTTACTTTGAAACCCTAGGTCTCACGGATCATCAGCAAGGCAAGTAACACTTTGATCATACCTTTTCTACAACCCAGTTTTATTGCATTAGATCAATCCTTTCACATTGCATGATTAGGATCTAATTAAATTGTGGGATGGGAAGTAGATGAGGTAGTACCTATTACCTGTTTATTATCAAACCTTTGGGAGTTACTTCTGCGTTTGCTTATTATGCCATGCTATGCTAGTAGACGTGGATTGGGTGAGTGAAATCCATGACAGATGTGAGTTGATAATTTTAATGGTTTATCTAAGGTGGCAACTTAAACACACATCTGGGTGGATTGAGGCACCTGATGTCTATCAGGACTTGCCTGTTTTTTTTCAGACCGCCACCCAGGCTCAAAGGGATCATAAGATAATTCATGCTAGAAACTTCCGTGTGCAGCCACATGCTACTATGGGCTCTGGCATAGTTGACTAAGTTGTGCGAACTCTTACGGGGTGGACTAGCAGATGTAGGGGTTGTAGGTGGTACGGTCTACCCCACATGTAAGGTGCTAGCACTTCTGAAAGACTATGTCTCGGTCATCCGTTTCTCAAACACCATGTAGTGTGAGAAAACAAACGGAGGCGATCAAGTCATGTGGGGAAAAGTGCGCAAACCTCTGCAGAGTGTACAAACTAATCATGATTAGCCGTGTCCCCAGTTATGGACAACTTGAGTATCTAGTACTTGAATATCATTGTGAATCTCAACATGTTACTTCTAATTAATGTTGTTGGGTTTTAATTACTTTTAATTGGGATTGAGAATGCTGTCAACCATTCTCAATGTTTCACAACCACCATGATAGTTAAATAAATTTATTCCTTTGCAGTAGGGAAAAACTGGCTTTACGCAAAAACTGTAACCATAGAGCTTTCCACCAGCCATATATGCATATAGTATAGCTGTTTCATTCCATTACTCTCTATGTGTTACTTTGCCAGCATATTCCATGTGCTGACCCGTATTCGGGCTGCAACTTCTTATGTTGCAGACTTTTCAGACGACGAGTAAAGTGCTGTTAGGTCGTGGCCCTATACTCAGTGATGCCGTTGGAGTTGATGGTCCCATTTACCTTCCAAGTCTTCCGCTGTTTTGGACACTATATGGCCTTAAGCCATATTTATTGTAATAAGTCTCTTTGAGACAACGATGTAATAAGTGTGTGATTGCCACTCTGCTATAAATCCTTCGATGTACTGTGTGGTGTCAGCATTACTGATCCAGGGATGACACCTGAGCACAGAGATCAGACTGTTTGCGGTCTGGTCGCTACACAAAAATTATAGATACGTTGGAGACTGTGGCACCCCAGCTCAGAGAAAATCGGAACGCCCCGTATTCCAGCCTAGAGATCGAGGTAAAGTCTTCTGGAATACGGCACTGGTTAGCATAGAACAAACCAACTCTCTATTACAACATGAATATGATTACAAGGGTTCCGATATTACAATGAATAACATCAGCACGACGACACTACGCCAACCACGGTTGCTCTGTACAAGCAGCATAATACTTGAAGCAGCGGAACAACGAATGGCGATGATGAATTCCAATCCGCAGGGACTCTGGCTGGAACGTTTATCCTAGCTCGCGAACACAGGAACAACACTAAACAAACAAGCAATCCAGGCACGACCTGCAAGCTGGCATGACACGCCAGGTCAGTAGCTTGAATGTACTTGCAAGCTCACAATAACCAGAAGCATTCAAGACAAACAACAGCATGGCAATTACAGGTTAAGCAGGAATTAACATGAGATCATTATAACCATATGACATGAGCACATGATATCCAAAGTAATACTCCAAATAATACCAGATACCATCATGAAAATAATCATACCGCTAGAACAATATAAGCATAGCATGAACATATAAATCTGACGATACTAGCATGCAACATGATGACACTATATGCACCAATTATTCTGCTCGGGTCATCTCGTAACCATCACGCGCATCACTTACCCACTTGGGACATTACATGATCATCTCAGGATCAAATCAAGCTTGGTATAAACAATATCGTAGTAATCATTAAATGACCACAAGGAGCTTGATCTTTACCCATGATTTCTGGCACAACATCACGAATATCCAACAACTCGATATCCTCGATACCAAGGTGATCATTACGGCGATCACAACCAAAGTAACTCATGATCCTTACGGCGATCATCACCAAAGTAACTCGTGATCCTTACGGCGATCACCACCAAAGTAACTCGTGATCCTTACGGCGATCACCACCAACTTATTTCATTACCGAACCGGGGTTGTCATTAATCAAGTTATTATTAATACTGTTGACTCATCGTGGGACCGACACGAACTGGTCCCTTATCTGTGGCGCGGCTATCGATAGATTTAATATACACTCTGCAGAGGTAGCACACTGTACCCACACCACGGAACCCATGGCCTCACACTCCCATTCGGGTGGACCAACGGCGTTCCGACAAAACCGATCTACTGCCATGACACTCCCCTGGCCACTCCGACCCACTCCCAACTGGGCTAGTCCTGGGTGGCCCCGTGTCTACCAAAGACACCCCGACCACCATCATGGTCAAAACTCCCTCACGGGGACCGGATCCATAAAAATAAAAACAACAGGCACACAAGGTTATGTCTGCTTACCGGGCCAGGGTACCGCACGCCCATAACCTTCCCTAGTTGGAGGCACCGGCGAGATGCACGACAATAGACCCAGTTAGGACCTTACCCAAACGGTAACTGTGGTTGCACTGGTCAGTTTCAATCTGGCGGCACCATGACTCAGCCAACAGTTGTTCAAGTTCAATTAAATCCGGTTAAACTTGAATGCAAAATGCTGAGCCATGATAAAATAACATGATGCAATTACAATGCATGAGCATGATATCAACATAATCACAGGATGCAACATAACTATCCACCACATCAACTATGAAATAATCTCCAACTAAACATGGCATAATGACGAGCATAAATATTACAAGTGCAACACTACTCATAGTATAACATAACATGACCACTAGCATCAACCATAAATAACACGCAAGAACTTATCAATAACATCACTGAGTAACACTTAACCAACTAACAGCAACGGAACAATGCCTATTAACAGTACTCGGTAACCGACGTTAGTCATGGACCGAAGAGCATGACCAACCCAACATGTACTACTATCAAGCATGGCAATATGAAAGCAATACTAGCAACTAGCAGGGCAAGATAACCAGGTGCATAACAACATAACAAACAAGTAAGCAAAATCCCAGAAGCATTTCCGAAACAACGATAACCATATTTTAAACAAGCAATCACTTAATAAATATTCAAGTTGAAAACCATGGCTACTGCATGACTATCATGCAAGTGGGTATTGTGGCTTGCCTGGGGTGACGGAGACTCTAGGAAGAAGTGCGGTGAAGCCCCGGAACGAAACGTCGGACGGTTTTCTCTCAGAGGAGGCTGATTAGAGGCAAGGGCAAAATGGTCATTTTCACTATGAAACCACCTCGTGAAAATGTTACCAAACTATAGAGCTCAACGAGACGAAGAAGTGAGCGCTGGTTTCACCTCAATCGGAGTTACGGTTGCGGAGTTATGAGGTGTAGAAGATCAGGGACCAATCTGTGAATAAACTTCAGCAAACAGGCCCCTGGGAGAAAACTGAAAACGCCTTCCAGCAGTTAACGTTTTCTGGAAAAGAAAACGCATTACGAGCCGCAGTAGAGAGAAATACGTTTCCCTTAGGGAAAACGCACTTTAGGCAAAGAAGGAAAGAAATACGCTTTCGAGAACTGAACACGCACTAACCTTAATACGTGTCCACTTGACACGTCAGCGTGGGCGCCTGGTCCACTGACGGGCCGGGCCCAGGGGCAAGGGAGGGAGGCACGGGCGCACGTCGTCTTCCTCCTCTCGCTCCTGTTCTCACATGAACAGAGGAGAGGAGCAGGGGAGGGAGCGGCGGCGGCCTGGCCGGCTCCGGCCGTCCCTGGCCAGGGCGAGGCCACCGGCGGGTGCGGCCCGGCGTGGCGCGTCCGTTCAGGGGGTCGGCCGGCCCCGGGGAGGAGAGGAGGACGCGGGGGCGGAGGAGGACCGAGGGGAGACAGAGGCGGCCGGTGGTGGAGGGGCTCGGCGCTGCGGCCACTACGGTGAGGGGGCAAGGGGGTGGGGCGGCTGAGTGGAACGAGGGGAAGTCGGTGGACAGGTCAGGGAGGCGAGAGGGATCTTAGGTTGGCCAGAATCATGCCGCGGCCATGGAGGACGGAGGTGATCCGAGGCGAGGTGGGGCGATTCCAGAGAGCAAATGAGGTGAGGGAGGGAGCGATGAGGAGCGGGGGACCTCGGGCATGCCTTATATAGCTGAGGGGAGGCTTCTCGAGCTCACAACCGAGCTGGAGCAGTGCACTAATGGAGGTCAGAGGAGGGGCACTGCTCTAGCGGCGCATTAATGGCGAACCACGACGAGGCTCCGATGCAGAGAGATGAAGTCGATCACGGGGAAGCTCCAGGACACGAATTGAGGTCGATACGAGGAGGGAGGAGACGAGCATAGTAGCCGGAACAAGCCACAGCATGCGTGCAGCCATGACGCCAGCGTGATCACCACGCGCACTGGCGGAAGCGGCGCTCTTTGGCGTGGCCAACCATGTCCAGTGGATGGACCCTGGTGCCCTTAGTCCAAAGGAAGAAATAAATCAGTCCAGGGGCAAAGAAGTGATTTTCACTTAGCTCCAAAAGTAATTCAGTAACAAGGTGTTTGTAACTTGCTGTGGTTAAACCAGCAGGGTAACAAGGTAAATAGTTTGTCTGGCGATGATCACACACTAAGGTTATGTTGATCACCAAAAATCAGACTAATAGGAGGAGTTTAGATGGTGGTTGCAGTAGAAAGTGCAACACTGGCCATAATTGGGGATTTGGATGATGCACTCACATACTTGATCTCTGTGAGCTGCAATTTCGCAGAGAGGGGTTTTATGATGATATTAAGATTTTGTAGAAATTTCATGCCATTTGGAAATACCAAAATGGCACTTGCTTCACAAAGCTTAATTCTGGACAAAAACTTGGAAAAATTATACAGGGTAATTGGATCAACCACTTGAGGTAAAACTTGTTGGGAGTAGTTTATATAGGTAGAAGCTTGTCCTGGTAATGTTTCAGCTCAATTGAAGCAATATAAAATATGGTTGCTTCACAAACTGAAAATATGACGAGAAACTAAGATTTGGAGCTGGGCTCACATATTGAGTTACATGAGCTCATATTTGGTGGAGAGTCATTATTTGACACTAGGAAACACCCTGCAAAATTACAACTCATTTGGATATGCCTAGAATATAGCTCCTTCACAAAGTTCCTTCCTGGACAGAAACTTTGGAAAATTGCTGAAAATATTTACTAGGCAAGTTGAGCTTAATTTTGGCATGAGCCAATGATATGGACAGGAGAAGATGTCCAAAAAGTTTGGGGTCAATCAAGAAAATATAAATATCACTTCCTTTGCAAAGTGCCATTTAGGGCAGAATAGGAAAAGAATTATTGGAGGATTATTTTTTAACATGGCAATGAAATATTTTGCCATATTTGAGGAAGATGTGACCCAAAAAATTTATGAGAATTATAATTTTAGGAGTGACAGAAATATAGGTTGCTTCACAACCTAGGGTTTTAAGGGTTATTCCTTTATCAGAAAAGGAATATTACCAACAAAAGAATTTTGGGTTAGGTCAAGGATGGAAATGAGATGATCTTGAGATGATGATGATGATGATGAGGGTGAGAAGCCACTAGAAAACCTAGGAAGACATGGTCTTCCCAAGTTTCAGACCCTCATAGCCATGGAAAAGCAAATCAAAACAGGAAATCCCAGAAAATCACAGGAAAAAGAAAAAGGGCAAAAAAATCCAGGCTGTTACAGAGACATATCACCTTACATTCCGCTTGATCGGCTAATGTAGTAAAGGGAGAACTGCCGTGATTGTGTTTCTAGTTCATCCGGACAAACACGTCAGTAGAGAAAGTCAAAAACTGACTGTCATGATGCGGCGAGAGCTGGTCAGTTATTCGGTGACTAAGTATAAATCTCTCGTGATTTCTCCGCATTATGCGATAGGCCGGTCTTCACTCGGCCGGGCCTTTACAGCACCCAAGTACGAATAATCGAACAATACTAGGGGTTGCGCTCACACTCCTATTGTAAAACTCCTATGGCTAAGTGAGGGCGATAAAGGCAGATAGTCCGATTGCCTGGTTCGCCGCACTAACACCTCCTTCACGGACCAATACGTTGGGTCAAGCGTGTTTAAGTGTCATACCGAACACCCTCGTACTACCTACGAGGGGGCTGAAGCCGACGACTAGTGATACGTCTCCAACGTATCTATAATTTTTGATGGCTCCATGCCATATTATCTACTATTTTGGGCATTATTGGGCTTTATTATCCACTTTTATATTACTTTTGGGACTAACCTATTAACCGGAGGCCCAGCCCAGATTTGCTGTTTTTTTACCTATTTCAGTGTTTCGAAGAAAAGGAATATCAAACAGAGTCGAAACGGAACAAAATCAACTGGAGAAGTTATTTTTGGAAGGAAACCTACCGGATAGACTTGGACCCTACGTCAGAAGATGAAGGAGGAGCTCACGAGGGTAGGGGGCGCGCCCACCCCCCTAGGGCGCGCCCCCTGCCTCACGGCCCCCCCTTCGGTCCACCGACGTACCTCCTGCACCCATATATACCTACGTAACCTAAAACTTCCAGAACGGGGATTAGATCGGGAGTTCCACCGCCGCAAGCCTCTGTAGCCACCAAAAGTCAATCGGGACCCTGTTCCGGCACCCTGCCGGAGGGGGAATCCTTCTCCGGTGGCCATCTTCATCATCCCGGCGCTCTCGATGACGAGGAGGGAGTAGTTCTCCCTCGGGGCTGAGGGTATGTACCAGTAGCTATGTGTTTGATCTCTCTCTCGTGTTGTTGATTTGGCACGATCTTGATGTATTGCGAGCTTTGCTATTATAGTTGGATCTTATGTTTCTCCTCCCCCTCTACTCTCTTGCAATGAACTGAGTTTCCCCTTTGAAGTAATCTTATCGGATTGAGTCTTTAAAGATTTGAGAACACTTGATGTATGTCTTGGTGATCAACTTGCGGGTTTCGTGACATTGGGAACCTATGCATAGGGGTTGGCACACGTTTTCGTCGTGATTCTCCGGTAGAAACTTTGGGCACTCTTTGAGGTCCTTTGTGTTGGTTGAATAGATGAATCTGAGATTGTGTGACGCATATCGTACAATCATACCCACGGATACTTGAGGTGACATTGGAGTATCTAGGTGACATTAGAGTTTTGGTTGATTTGTGTCTTAAGGTGTTATTCTAGTACGAACTCTAGGGTTGTTTGTGACACTTATAGGAATAGCCCAACGGATTGATTGGAAAGAATAACTTTGAGGTGGTTTCGTACCCTACCATAATCTCTTCGTTCGTTCTCCGCTATTAGTGACTTTGGAGTGACTCTTTGTTGCATGTTGAGGGATAGTTATGTGATCCAATTATGTTAGTATTATTGAGGGAACTTACACTAGCGAAAGTATGAACCCTAAGCCTTGTTTCCTATCATTGCAATATCGTTTACGCTCACTTTTACCATTATTTACCTTGCTGTTTTTATAATTTCAGATTACAAATACCTTTATCTACCATCCATATTGCACTTGTATCACCATCTCTCCTCCGAACTAGTGCACCTATACAATTTACCATTGTATTAGGTGTGTTGGGGACACAAGAGACTCTTTATTATTTGGTTGTATGGTTGTTTGAGAGAGACCATCTTCATCCTACGCCTCCTATGTATTGATAAACCTTAGGTCTTCCACTTGAGGGAAATTTGCTACTGTCCTACAAACCTCTGCACTTGGAGGCCCAACAACGTCTACAAGAAGAAGGTTGTGTAGTAGACATCAAGCTCTTTTCTGGCGCCGTTGCCGGGGAGGTTAGCGCTTGAAGGTATATCTTTAGATCTTGCAACCGAGTCTTTTAGTTTCTTGGTGTATCACTAGTTTAGTTTATAAAAGAAAACTATAAAAAATGGAATTAAGTTTGTCTCATACGCTTCACCTTTTTAATATCTTTCGTGAGGATGATGGAAAGGATAATTGTGCTCAAGTGCTAGAAGAAGAAATCTATAAAATGTTTGGCACTAAATATTTGAATGATGAGCATGATTGCAATGTTGTTAGTATGAATTACTTGAATATCCATGATGCTAATGATATGCAAAGCCACAAGCTTGGGGAAGCTACGTCTGATGAAGATGATATTTTTTGTCCCCCAAGTTTTGATGTGCAAATTTATTATGATGAAAGCATGCCTCCTATCTATGATGATTATTGTGATGACACGTATGCTTTAAAGAATAATGATAACCATGAAACTTGTCATCTTGATCTTAATTTTCAATCACATGATAGTTATTTTGTTGAGTTTGTTCCCACTATTATTCATGAGAAGAATTTTGCTTGTGTGGAGAGTAATAAATTTTCTATGCTTGTAGATCATGAAAAGAATGCTTTAGGTTCTGGTTATATTGTTGAATTCATTCATGATGCTACTGAAAATTATTATGAGGGGGGAATATATGCTTGTAGGAATTGCAATAATATCAAGTTTCCTCTCTTTGTGCTTAAAATTTTGAAGTTATGCTTGTTTTACCTTCCTATGCAAGTTGATTCTTGTTCCCACAAGTTGTTTGCTCACAAAATCCCTATGCATAGGAAGTATGTTAGACTTAAATGTTCTAGTCATATTCCTCATGATGCTCTCTTTATGTTACAATTCTTATCTCTTATGTGAGCATCATTGAAATCATCATGCCTAGTTAGGGGCATTAAACGATAGCGCTTGTTGGGAGGCAACCCAATTTTATTTTTGTTCCTTACTTTTTGTTCCTGTTTAGTAATAAATAATTCATATAGCCTCTGCTTAGATGTGGTTTTATGCTTTTAATTAGTGTTTGTGCCAAGTAGAACCTTTGGGAAGACTTGGGGAAAGTCTTTGTGATCATGCTGTAAAAATCAGAAACTTTAGCGCTCACGAGAATTGCTGCCATTTTTATTTGGAGAGTGATATTTAGTTAATTATTTTTGCAGATGATTAATAGATAAATTCCTCAGGTACAGTATTTATTTGAGAATTTCATGAGTTCCAGAAGTATACGTTTGATCAAGATTACTACAGGCTGTTCTGTTTTTGACAGATTCTGCTTTTCGTGTGTTGTTTGCTTATTTTGATGAATCTATGGCTAGTAAAATAGTTTATAAACCATAGAGAAGTTGGAATACAGTAGGTTTAACACCACTATAAATAAATAATGAGTTCATTACAGTACCTTGAAGTAGTGTTTTGTTTTATTTCGCTAACGGAGCTTACGAGTTTTCTACTTTAAGTTTTGTGTGGTGAAGTTTTCAAGTTTTGGGTAAAAATTCGATGGACTATGGAACAAGGAGTGGAAATAGCCTAAGCTTGGGGATGCCCAAGGCACCCCACCCTCTTTCGTCTTCGTTCATCGGTAACTTTACTTGGAGCTATATTTTTATTCGCCACATGATATGTGTTTTGCTTGGAGCGTCAATTTATTTTGTTAAGATTTGCTTTCTGTTATTTAGAACAATGTTTTGCATCTTTTATTTCAATAAAAGTGGCATTGATAGCCTTTACTATGCCTATGTTACAAGGATACATGTTGCTGTTTGAAAACAGAAAGTTTACCGCTGTTGCAATAATTCCCTAGAAAAGTCAGAATGTGATAAAATGTTGAAACCTTTTGCATATTAAGATCTGATAAATTTACTACAGTGGGAATTTTCTTTCATAATTTTTGGAGCTAGGGAAGTATGGATGTTGCAGCATTCTTTACAGACTATCCTGTTTAGGCAGATTGCTGTTATGTTTGCATTGTTTGCATATGTTTGGTTCTTTAATGATTCTATTTGAGGATAGGACTATTAAATATGCAGAGACATTTAGTATGCAATGTTGAATAATAATTTTAGTGATTTGCTACAGTAGAGTATGATAAGGTTTTGGCAATGGTTTATACTAAATTATCTCACGAGTCCTTGTTGAGTTTTGTGTGGATGAAGCTTTTGAGATTTAGGGAGACCTTGATATGAGAGGAATTAAGGAGACACAAAAGCTCAAGCTTGGGGATGCCCAAGGCATCCCAAGATAATATTTTAAGAAGTCTCAAGCATCTAAGCTTGGGGATGCCCCGGTTGGCATCCCACCTTTCTTCTTCAACAACTATCAGTTAGTATCGGTTGATCCTAAGTTTTTGCTTCTTCACATGATGTTTGCTATTCTTAGATGTCATTTTATTTTGCTTTGCTTGCTGTTTGAATAAAATACCAAGATCTGAAATTATTAAATGTTAGAGAGTCTTCACATAGTTGCATAATTATTCAACTACTCATTGATCTTCACTTATATCTTTCGGAGTACTTTGTCATTTGCTCTAGTGCTTCACTTATATCTTTTAGAGCATGGTGGTAGCTTTATTTTGAAGAAATAGATGAACTCTCATGCTTCACTTAGATTACTTTGAGAGTCTTAAATAGCATGGTAATTTTCTTAAAATCCTAATATGCTAGGTATTCAAGAATAATAAAATTCTCTTATGAGTGTGTTGAATACTAAGAGAAGTTTGATACTTGATGATTGTTTTGAGATATGGAGGTAATAATATCAAAGTCGTGCTAGTTGAGTAGTTGTGAAATTGAGAAATGCTTGTGTTGAAGTTTGCAAATCCCGTAGCATGCACGTATGGTAAACGTTGTGTAACAAATTTGAAACATGAGGTGTTATTTGATTGTCCTCCTTATGAGTGGCGGTCGGGGACGAGTGATGGTCTTTTCCTACCAATCTATCCCCCTAGGAGCATGCGCGTAGTACCGAGGTTTTTGATGACTTGTAGATTTTTGCAATAAGTATGTGAGTTCTTTATGACTAATGTTGAGTCCATGGATTATACTCACTCTCACCCTTCCATCATTGCTAGCCTCTTCGGTACCGTGCATTGCCCTTTCTCACATTGAGAGTTGGTGCAAACTTCGCCGGTGCATCCAAACCCCGTGATACAATACAATCTGTCACACATAAACCTCCTTATATCTTCCTCAAAACAGCCACCATACCTACCTATTATGGCATTTCCATAGCCATTCCAAGATATATTGCCATGCAACTTTCCACCATTCCGTTTATCATGACACATTCATCATTGTCATATTGCTTTGCATGATCATGTAGTTGACATCGTATTTGTGGCAAAGCCACCGTTCATAATTTTTCATACATGTCACACTTGATTCATCGCAATCCTGGTACACCGCCGGAGGCATTCATATAGAGTCATATTTTGTTCTAATATCGAGTTGTAATCATTGAGTTGTAAATAAATAGAAGTGTGATGATCATCATTAATAGAGCATTGTCCCAAAAAAGGGGCCAAAAAAAAGAAAGGCCAAATAAAAAAAGGCCAAATAAAAAAAAGAAAGGCCAAATAAAAAAAGGGACAATACTACTATCCTTTTTCCACACTTGTGCTTCAAAGTAGCACCATGATCTTTATGATAGAGAGTCTCTTGTTTTGTCACTTTCATGTACTAGTGGGAATTTTTCATTATAGAACTTGGCTTGTATATTCCAACAATGGGCCTCCTCAAATGCCCTAGGTATTCGTGAGCAAGCAAGTTGGATGCACACCCACTTAGTTTCTTTTGATGAGCTTTCATACATTTATAGCTCTAGTGCATCCATTGTGTGGCAATCCCTACTCCTCGCATTAACATCAATCGATGGGCATCTCCATAGCCCATTGATTAGCCTCGTTGATGTGAGACTTTCTCCTTTTTTGTCTTCTCCACATAACCCCCTCATTATTTTATTCCTCCCATAGTGCTATATCCATGGCTCGCGCTCATGTATTGCGTGAAAGTTTATGAGTTTGAGATTACTAAAGTATGAAACAATTGTTTGGCTTGTCATCGGGTTTGTGCATGATGAGAGCATTCTTGTGTGACGAAAATGGAGCATGACTAAACTATATGATTTTGTAGGGATGAACTTTCCTTGGCCATGTTATTTTGAGAAGACATAATTGCTTAGTTAGTATGCTTGAAGTATTATTATTTTTATGTCAATATGAACTTTTGTCTTGAATCTTTCGGAACTGAATATTTATATCACAAGTAAGAAGAATTACATTGAAATTATGCCAACTAGCATTCCACATCAAAAATTATCTTTTTTATCATTTACCTACTCGAGGACGAGTAGGAATTAAGCTTGGGGATGCTTCATACGTCTCCAACGTATTTATAATTTTTTATTGCTCCATGCTATATTATCTACTGTTTTGGGCATTATTGGGCTTTATTATCCACTTTGATATTACTTTTGGGACTAACCTATTAACCGGAGGCCCAGCCCAGATTTGCTGTTTTTTTGCCTATTTCAGTGTTTCGAAGAAAAGGAATATCAAACGGAGTCGAAACGGAACGAAATCAACTGGAGAAGTTATTTTTGGAAGGAAACCTACCGGATAGACTTGTACCCTACGTCAGAATATGAAGGAGGAGCTCACGAGGGTAGGGGGCGCGCCCCCTGCCTCGTGCCCCCCCTTCGGTCCACCGACGTACCTCCTGCACCCATATATACCTACATAACCTAAAACTTCCAGAACGGAGATTAGATCGGGAGTTCCACCGTCGCAAGCCTCTGTAGCCACCAAAAGTCAATCGGGACCCTGTTCCGGCACCCTGCCGGAGGGGGAATCCTTCTCCGGTGGCCATCTTCATCATCCTGACACTCTCCATGACGAGGAGGGAGTAGTTCTCCCTCGGGGCTGAGGGTATGTACCAGTAGCTATGTGTTTGATCTCTCTCTCTCTCTCTCTCTCGTGTTCTTGATTTGGCATGATCTTTATGTATCGCGAGCTTTGCTATTATAGTTGGATCTTATGTTTCTCCTCCCCCTCTACTCTCTTGTAATGAATTGAGTTTCCCCTTTGAAGTAATCTTATCAGATTGAGTCTTTAAAGATTTGAGAACACTTGATGTATGTCTTGGTGATCAACTTGCGGGTTTCGTGACATTGGGAACCTATGCATAGGGGTTGGCACACGTTTTCATCATGATTCTCCGGTAGAAACTTTGGGCACTCTTTGAGGTCCTTTGTGTTGGTTGAATAGATGTATCTGAGATTGTGTGACGCATATCATATAATCATACCCACGGATACTTGAGGTGACATTGGAGTATCTAGGTGACATTAGGGTTTTGGTTGATTTGTGTCTTAAGGTGTTATTCTAGTACGAACTCTAGGGTTGTTTGTGACACTTATAGGAACAGCCCAACGGATTGATTGGAAAGAATAACTTTGAGGTGGTTTCGTACCCTACCATAATCTCTTCGTTCGTTCTACGCTATTAGTGACTTTGGAGTGACTCTTTGTTGCATGTTGAGGGATAGTTATGTGATCCAATTATGTTAGTATTGTTGAGGGAACTTACACTAGCGAAAGTATGAACCCTAAGCCTTGTTTCCTATCATTGCAATACCGTTTACGCTCACTTTTACCATTTTTCACCTTGCTGTTTTTATAATTTCAGATTACAAATACCTTTATCTACCATCCATATTGCACTTGTATCACCATCTCTTCGCCGAACTAGTGCACCTATACAATTTACCATTGTATTGGGTGTGTTGGGGACACAAGAGACTCTTTGTTATTTGGTTGCAGGGTAGCTTGAGAGAGACCATCTTCATCCTACGCCTCCTATGGATTGATAAACCTTAGGTCATCCACTTGAGGGAAATTTGCTATTGTCCTACAAACCTCTACACTTGGAGGCCCAACAACGTCTACAAGAAGAAGGTTGTGTAGTAGACATCAACTAGCCAACTCTTAGATGTCATAAACAGCCGCACAAGAGGAGATATCTTAAAATAAAACAAGCAAGATATCATACATAAGCCTTGATTCATGATACAGGATTGAACAACATAGACACATTTATTCAAAAATGATGTTCTTCGAACATTGACCCTCTACAATGTGGGATCCTTTCAGGACATCGAAGTACCGCTCCAGCGTGCGGTGCTCTTTGCCTGCGGGCGGTCCCTCGGTTGCAAGTTTGACGGCGTCCATCTTCACCCACTGCACCTTGACACGGGCGAAGGCCATCCGCGCACCTTCGATGTAGACCGACCACTTCACGGCATCAAGCCAAGGGCAGGCATTAACCAGCCACTTCACGAGACCTAAGTAGCTATTGGGCATGGGTTTGGCGGGCCAAAGACGGATTATCAAACCCCGCATGGCCAATTCGGCTACCCTATGCAGTTCGCTCGACTACTTCAGCGGATCGCTGAGGGGCATGTGATGCTCTGGCGCAAGGTACTGCGACCAGAACAGCTTCTCTATTGAGCTCCCCTCGTCGGCCTGGAAGAACTCCGAGGCATCGGCAACACTCCGGGGTAGGTCCGCAAACACTCCTGGAGAACTCCAAATCCGGGTTAGCAAAATATACCTTTTCCTCACAAATTTGCTCTGCCTGTTAAAGGCCTTACCCGCCGCAATGTGCTTTGCCTCTAGGATTTCCCGAACAGCACTTTGGGCTTCAGCCCGGCTTCCTGTGCGCTTTGGAGTGCCTTATCAAGTTCGCAATTTTGCTCCAAACTCTTGCGCTCTAAGGACTCGCATTTGCCTATGGCATCCTTGAGCTCTTGCTGGACTTCCTCCACCCGCGATTCATGTTTAAGGCGGGAGGCTCGTTCCTCCTCCACCTCCTTCTTGGCCTCGGCCAGCACACTCTTGAGGGCCTCAACCTCAGACATGTCAGCTGCAAACATAATTATGAAGCTCATTGAGATACCACATCATCGCTGACATCATTTCAGACGTGTTTCGGTATTACATACCTTGCTTTTCTTCTAACCTCCGCCTTAGCTCGGACGATTCGGCGGCATGGGCAGCTGACACCTGTTTCGCCGCCTGGTTGTTCAAACGGATATGTACATTAACCTCCTACGTGAGTTATTAGATCCTCTGTTCGGTTTTTCTTTCCGAACACCGAACAGAGTCTCAAGGGCTACTATCTATACACAGGCATTCTTTTTATACAGCTAAAAGACACTGTAAAGCACATACCTCAAAGCCTCTTAAAAGGCTAGTGTAGGCTTCGCTCCATCCGCTTTTTGCAAACTGAACCTTTTCAATCACCGTACCCATAAGGGTACGATGTTCTTCCACAATGGTGGCACTCTGAAGCGCTCTCACCAGAGTGTTCGGTGCCTCCGCATTGACAGAGGTCGCCGGTGTAGTAGGTGTGCCCCCTTCTTGCAAAGAGGGTTGCTCATCTATTTCCAGAACCGTGTGGGTTTCTGGAGTGACATTTGGTTGGGGGCCAAACTAGACATGGCCCGCATCTCCAGTCTCCATGGGGGTTGGTTACCCCATGTTCTCGGTAGTCGAGGTGTCACCCTTCGGCATCGCCTTGGCAGCCTCCGGCACCTCTCCCTGTTCCATAAGGGTCCTTTGGGACGACACCTCGGTGTTGTCCGATGCAGTGGGGGAGGAAGCCGGTGGAGGCAACTCGCTCTTCATCATGTTTGGACCTAGCGAATTCCCAGAAGAGGAAGATCATTGGGGGAGGACATGAACCAGACTATAGCATGCAATTTAAGCATATTATAACTATAAGCCAGAAAAGCTGGACATATATATACCTTTGAGTACTTATGATCTAGCCTAGGGCTTCGGCCTGGGGCGCCACTCGTCAGCGTCCGACTCGGAGTCATCCATAAGGGAGGTTCTCTCTTTCTTGGACTCCTCTGCCTCTAGATCAGCAGAGGCTGCCCTTTTCTTCTTCTCCCCTTAGGGGGGAGTTGCTCTCTTCCTCCTCCTCTTCCTCTTCATCATGGGAGGAGAGGGTTCCGGTGTCATCGGACGCTATGTCCGAAGCACCCTTACGGCGGAGGCCACTCTTGGCCTACTTTCCCTTCTCCTTGGCTTTCTTTTTCGGTGCCTAGTACGGCGCCGGGACCAGCATCCTCGTCAATAGAGGAATAGCCGAGTCTTCGGGCAGCAGAGCCGGACAGTGAATCCGTTCCACTTTCTTCGTCCAGCCCTGCAAAAGAAAATGGAGAGTTTAGTGTGCTCCTTCGACTCGCAAAGTAAGGTTATCAAAGAACTTACGGGGGTCGCAGCGTGGGTGCTGTCGTAGCCGAGGTCTTCGGTTGTCTCCGGCCATGACTTCTGGATCTTGAAGAGTAGCTTCCACATGTCTTCGGGCTTCATGCCGAAGAACCGCTGCAGGGCCCAAGGACCAGCCGGGTTGAACTCCCACATAAACTCTTGACGCGCCTGACAGGGGAGAATCCGGTGGAAGAGCATCACCTGGATCACGCTGGCGAGGTTGGTATCCTTATCTACCATGCTCTTGATACGTTTCTGTAGCATCATCACCTCGTCAGACGACGCCCAGTCCAGGGCCTTGTTGAGCTAGGATGCCAGCCACATTGGGGGTCTGGACTTGAACTCCGTAGGAGCAGCCCATGTGGAGTTGCGGGGCTCTATGACATAGAACCACCCCTGTTGCCATCCCTTCACGGTCTGCACGAAGGTGCCCTTGGGCCAAGTGACGTTGGGAAGTTTTCTCACCATAGTGCCACCACAATCCGCGTGCTGGCCATCCACCACTTTCGGCTTCACGTTGAAGACCTTGAGCCATAGGCCGAAGTGGGGGGAATACGAAGGAATGCCTCTCATACGACGATAAATGCCGAAATGATGAGGAAAGAATTTGGGGCTAGATCATGGAAATCTAGCCCATAGTAAAACATGAGGCCGCGAACGAAAGGATGAAGGGGAAACCCCAGTCCATGAAGGAAATGAGGGATAAACACTACCCTCTCGCCGGGCTTTGGTGTGGGGATGATCTGCTTTTTGGCTGGGAGCCGATGGGCGATCTCCTTGGCCAGGTACCCCGCTTCCCGGAGTTCCGTGATGTTTTTCTCCATGACGGAGGAAGCCATCCACTTGCCCTGTGCTCCGGATCCGGACATGGCTGGAGTACTTTCTGGGAACGGAGAGGATTGAAGCTTGGGCACTGGAGCTTGAGGGCGGATGGGCCGAGGAAGGGGAAGGCATGGGGTAAAAAGGGGGAATCTTATCTCCTTATAAAGGCAGGGAATATTATGCGTCCCCCACGAGCCTTAAAGTTCGCCTATTTCCAAGGGGGAGTGCGAAACGGCATGGTTGGGTTTCCCAAACCCGTATTGATGAGAATCCCGTAATAAGGGGGCACGATCTCTGCTTTGACAAGATGTGTCGTCGGTGGTTGCGTCTCGAAACATGAAACCGGAGGCCGAAAAATGGTTTGAAATAATAAAATGGTCGGACATAACGTCTCACCAGTAAAATCTTCAGAGGATAGAACTTATCTGTATTCTGCCCTTGTGATTATTCAGAGGTATGACTATTGTACAGAGCCAGATATAGTACTGACGATCAATTACTTTGAAGCATTCAGAGGAGGAACCCACCTTGCAATGCCGAAGATAATCTGCGCGAGGCGGACACATCGTCATTGAAGACTGGTTCAGGGGCTACTGAGGGAGTCCGGGATTATGGGGTCCTCGGGCGTCTGGGCTATGTGATATGGGCTGGACTAATGGGCCATGGAGGTACAAGACGGAAGACTTTCCCTGTGTCCGGATGGGACTCTCCTTGGCATGGAAGGCAAGCTTAGCGTGCGGATATGAAGATTCCTTTCTCTGTAACCCGACTCTGTACAACCCTAGCCCCCTCCGGTGTCTATATAAACCAGAGAGTTTAGTCCGTAGAGGAAATGATAATCATATAGGCTAGACATCTAGGGTTTAGGCATTACGGTCTTGTGGTAGATCAACTCTTGTAACCCATATACTCATCAAAGTCAATCAATCAGGAAGTAGGGTATTACCTCCATCAAGAGGGCCCGAACCTGGGTAAACACCGTGTCCCCTGCCTCCTGTTACCTTCGATTCTTAGAAGCAAATTTCAGGACCCTCTACCCGAGATCTGCCCGTTTTGACACCAACACTCGTCGTTGCTTTGCTACTTCTTTTTCCCTTTTTCCCGGTTTTTGCAATCATATGATGGATTCCAGGAATCAGAGGATCCCGAGGATGTTTCTACGTGGAGTCCGGCTTCGATCGTTGCTACTATTGTGGAGTTAGGAGGTCCCAGGCAGGAGGCCTTGCCTTTTCGATCGTTGCTACTATTTTGCTAGCCATCTTATGGCAACCTGTTTAACTTATGTTTGTACTCAGATATTGTTGCTTCCGCTGACTCGTCTATGATCGAGCACTTGTGTTCGAGCCCTCGAGGCCCCTGGCTTGTATTATGATGCTTGTATGACTTATTCATTTTTAGAGTTGTGTGGTGATATATTCTCATGAGTCCCAGATCTTGATCATACACGTTTGTGTGTATGATTAGTGGACAGTCAAATAGATGGCGTCCCAGGTGCTTCTAGTGCTTCCATCTATCATGAAGAATTCTTTTGTTGCACAAAAACATGTTTCCATTGTGAAAATAGATCTTAGATAATAAATCATAATTGATTTTAAAGATTATTAGGTAGGAAAGATCACAATTTACCAAAAATATTTCCAAAACTTCCAGATTTGTTCGCATAGAGGAGATCAGGCGTGATTCTAGGAAGCAATTATTAGGGAGCAAATCAAATTTACGTTGGTAATAAGGGATTCGGAAGCAGAAATATTCATCGGAGTAGTTACCACAAATCACGCATTTAATAAAGAAATCTAACCTACCAAATACAGCTTCCGTCACAGATCGAATGTTCAGAATGCTTCTAATCGTACGTCCCTCAACTAGTCTGATAGGATGCATTCATCAGTAGTCTGATGTCTACCGGTGCCCTTTAGTACTAGTACTAGTAGGTTATAAAAAGGGGAGCTACGTAGCCGAAAAGTACTCTAACTTCCTCCTCATAAGTATTTCTTGTTCGTCCTTCCTTGGCATGGCCGGTGTGCAGAGCTCTAGGTCGAGAACTACTAGTAACAAGAGAGCGGCGACCAAGGCCGCGGAAAAAAAAGAGAGGGCTCGCCGCCTCGCGGAGTCCTCGAAAGATCTCTCACGGGCAGGCGAGGGATCCCAGGAGCGCACTAGCCATGGAGGCAAACATGCCGAGCTGGCGGTGCTGGAGTCGTTATCCCTCGATGACATGTCCGCTCAACTCAATAAGCAGAATGAGTTGACCGCCAGCTTGGTGAAGCTGCTGAAGGAGAGCATTGCCTTGGGTAAGAAGGCGACCGGTGAAATCTTGCAACTTGAGGAGGACAAGGCGAAGCTCCGCCACGAGCTCGACCTACTAGAGGAGGAGATCGCCGGCTGGAAGAAGCTGCATGAGAAGAGGAGTTCCTCAATGAAGATGCTGAACACCCTCATCATGGAACAAAAGCAGGACTTGGCGAAGCTTCGCATCGAGCACCTGGCTGCTCTCAAGCAACGTAATGCAGTTGTGGAAGAGATGATGCATGTTCGCCTCGAGAAATCCCGCGTCATGGACACAATGAAGAAGATGGAGGAGGAGAGGTGCGAGGAGATGAAGGTCATGGAGGCGATGAAGAAGCAGTTAGGACTCCGCGGCCAACAACCTTCATGAAGTAGAGAGCCGCGACCCAAACTTATGTCTGTGTCTTACTTCTTTTTTTTGGGAGGAGGGGGGTAATCTTCCTTCTTCTTTTTCTCATATGTTTCTTCTTTTGCTTCGGGTGTTTCACCGCATGTGTCATGTTCTCCGCGAGGCACGAATAGAAAAATACTAACGATGAGCGGTGCCGTGGGATCAATCACAAGCAAATTAGATCATTTTTATCACCATATCGTACTGGGCTGCCATGTTTCGCACTCCTCCGTCATAGTAGTACGCCAGTGAAAAACTAGAGTATACCGCACAATTCTTTGCTCCTCCTTAGGTCGTCGGCAACAATTTTATGAGCAGTCAAATCTCAAGTCCCCACCTTCCAGCAGTAATGAGTCGTCAAATCACAAAGGCCCTCGCCTCTTTGTCAAACTGACCAGGCGAGGCTGCCCCGCCCTCACCTTTTACATGTACTTTTGTATAGTAGTATTATCAATGGATTGTGCCATGGAGCAAAACTAACAAGATGAAATTAAGGAAAAAAGGTGGTACATATAGAGAGCGCTCGTCACCAAATTATGTTTAATACTACTAAAAAAGCTAGTACATGCTTAGATGGGATGCTAAAGTCTATTAAAGATATTAGCATATCTATTTAATTCTTTAACAACTAAACTTCTTCATGCTTTGGGTAAAGTTCTCTCATTTATGTTTTTTTAGAATTACTTATCTCATTTAAGTATTTTGCATATGTGGCATGCTTAGAGCGTGGTTAACAGTATAGCCAACTACTGGCTATATGATGTTGGCCATATCATATATAGTCATCCCTTGTCGTCACTCATACATAGTACGTATATAATGTGAAGAAATGAGTGGTAGTACTACCAACTACAAGATGAACGGTAAGAAATACTAGTACGCACGTACTAAATAATTCAAGTAACAAGAAAGAACATAACATAGTTCTGCTGGGGGCTAAACACAACACACCCCTGAAATAAAACTAAGCACCCTGAAATTAAACTAAGGAACTAATCTGGTAGACACTGCATTAGAACCAGCATGAGCAATGACTCTGCCACCTTACGTGGACTCATCGTCCATGTCCTCGACTTCGTCCTTGTCCCTCTTCCTCTTCGCTGATACTTCTTTGCTTGAACCGCACACTAGGCTCTCGCTCTTCATCCAACCCTTGTATATATTCAAACAAAGGTAGGCATCCATTGCAGCGTTCTGGATGTGGTCTTTATCTATTTCATTCCACTCCCATGTACAATGAAACGTGTAGTGTGGTTTCGCCAGTTTACCATACGAAGGATCAACCATGGCTCCTACTAGGGTCAGCATTGAAGGCTGACGCGAGGACACCAACCAAATCTTCTGGAGGTCAAAGGACTGGCCTACAACGAGGCATATCCTACCTAGGACTTCCTTGTTGTTCTTGAAGTCTACAGTAACGAATTTGACTCTATCATCCTTGAGGAAATCCTCCAAATTCTGGCACCTTGAGCGAACTTTTGTAATGTTAAAGGACGGTTGAGGACGAGTAGGAACGAACTACTAGTAGTTTTCCGATTGTAAAAATAATGATTGGGGCGTGCAAACGACAGGGTAGTGGCTTGCCTAGTGGATAAATGTCTGCATGCACAATACTATGGGGGCCCAATTAGATGTCATGTCTACCAGACTCACTTCGTAGGCCTCACAGTATAGCATCTGCGTGCTCACATGTCAAGCATCGGGTAAAATTTAGGTGATATGAAGCTTTCCATGCTCCCATGAGACGGGCTTCTGAGAGCCCTTGGATCTGAGATCAAATGGTTGCATGGTGTGATTCTAGACCTATGGGTGAATATCATATCCTAGAGGGTTTTCTGCAAATTTTCATCAACATAGCATGCGACCGTTCGATCTCAGCTCCAAGGGCTCTCAGCAGCTCGTGGTCGCGCCTACCATGACCGCCGCCTCGCTCGCACAGTCGCGCCCTTGGAGATTTAAAGCAGCTATAAATGAGTGGTTTTTTTGCCTACTTCGCATGCATGAAACTACTTCCTCCATCCAGGTGTGTCAGGCTATGTGATATTGGCATGTCATTCATAGTCATTGATACATCTCCAACGTATAATGTTTTTATTGTTCCATGCTATTATATTATCAATCTTGGATGTTTTACATGCATTATTATGTTATTTTATATCATTTCTTGGCACTAACTTATTAATCTAGTGCCCAGTGCCAGTTGTTTTTTTCTTCTTTTTTTTGTCTTTACAGAAAATCAATAACAAATGGAGTCCAAATGGAATGAAATTTTTGACGATTTTTCTTGGACCACAAGACACATTGGAAGCTTTGGGAGGAGGCCAGAAGAGCCACGA
Organism: Triticum urartu; assembly: GCF_056163025.1. Taxonomy (NCBI): domain Eukaryota; kingdom Viridiplantae; phylum Streptophyta; class Magnoliopsida; order Poales; family Poaceae; genus Triticum; species Triticum urartu. Next base: position 44,821,886 of record NC_141877.1, on the reverse strand, counting down.
GGCGGCACAAGCTGAGGGGGAGCGCCCTGGGGGGCGCGCCCCCAAGCTTGTGGGCCCCCTCGTGGCACTTCCAACCCTAATCTTTCTTCCATAGATAACCAAATATTCCCCATAGACGAGAGGACACACCAAAAATACTTTTCTGCCACGCAAGTTTCTGTCTTCGTGCGATCCCATCTGGGGACCTTTTCCGGTATTCTGTCGGAGGGGATTCGACCATGGAGGGCTTGTACATCCACCTTGTTGCCCTTCCGGTGATGTGTGAGTGGTTTACCATAGACCTATGGGTCCATAGCTAGTAGCTAGATGGTTTCTTCTCCCTCTTTGATCTTCAATACAATGTTCGTGTTAATGTTCTTGGAGATCTATTTGATGTAATCTTCTTTTGCGGTGTGTTTATTGAGATCTGATGAATTGTGGGTTTATGATCGGATTATCTATGAATGTTATTTGAGTCTTCTCTAAACTTTTTTATGCATGATTTATATAGCTTTGTATTTCTCTCTGATCTATTGATTTGGTTTGGCTAACTAGATTGATTTTTCTTGCAATGGGAGAGGTGCTTTGTAATGGATTCAATCTTGCGGTGCTCAATCCTAGTGACAGAAGGGGATATGACACGTTTTGTATTGTTACCATTAAGGATAAAAAGATGGGGTTTGTTCATATTGATTGGATCTATCCCTCTACATTATGTCATCTTGCTTAAGGCATTACTCTGTTCTTCTTAACTTAATACACAAGATGCATGCTGGAGAGTGGTCGATGTGTGGAGTAATAGTAGTGGATGCATGAAGGAGTCGGTCTACTTGTCTCGAACGTGATGCCTATCATTTCCTTGGATATCTTCATAACTATGTGCTTTTCTACCAATTGCTCAACAGTAATTTTTTTACCCACCATATGCTTTCTTTCAAGAGAGAAGCCTCCAGTGAAAACTATGGCCCACGGATCTATCTTTTATCATATTATTTTCAGATCTACACAATGAAATACCCAAAAATATGTTGCTGCAATTTATTTACTTTTTACTTTGTTTGCACTTTTAATTATCTTTTATATCCATCTCTACCAGATCTCATCCTTGCAAGTAACCGTGAAGGGATTGACAACCCCTTTATCGCGTTGGATGCAAGTATTTGTTTAATTGTGTAGGTACAACTACTGGAGACTTGTATATTCCTCCTACTGGATTGATACCTTGGTTCTTAACTGAGGTAAACACTAATATGTACTTTGTTGCATCACCCTTTCCTCTTCATGGGAAAAACCAACGCAAGCTCAATAAGCAGCAGGAATAATTTATAGCGTTATTGCCAGGGAGGATCTACATCAAGCCTACCAAGTACCTCTCATAAACTCTCATCTCTTGCATTTACATTGTTTGCTCTTTGACTCTCATTTTCATCTCCCCCCACTTCTAGAAAGTTTTCAGAAAAATACAAAAATATTTGCCTTCTTTCCGTTTGCCTTTTCATTTGCTTTTTGTTTGCTTGTGTGCTAGATTGGTTGATTTGTCATGATGTCTCAAGAAAATACTAAGTTGTGTGATTTTTCCAACAATAATAATAATTATTTTATTAGTACTCTAATTGCTCCCGCCACTAGTGCGGACTCTTATGAAATTAATGTCGCTTTGTTGAATCTTGTTATGAAAGAAGAATTTTCCGGTAGTCCTAATGAATATGCTCCATCCCATATTAATAATTTCTTTGAACTGTGTGATATGCAAAAGAAAAAAGATGTGGATAATGATATTTTTGAATTGAAGCTATTTCCATTCTGACTACGAGATCATGCTCAAATTTGGTTTTCATCCTTGCCTAAAATTGTATTGGTTGATGGAATAAGTGTAAGGATGCTTTTAGTTCCAAGTAATTTCCTCCCGCTAAGATCTTCTCTCTTTGGAACCACACAATGAATTTTAAGCAACTTGATCATGAACGTGTTGCACAATCATGGGAGAGGAAGAAGTTAATGATAAGAAATTGCTCTACGCATGGTTTAAGTTTACGGATGACCATACAATTTTTTTGCTGGAGTGAATTTTGCATCTAGAAATCTTTTAGATTCCGCCGTAGGTGGTAATTTTATGGAAATAGAATTAGGAGAAGCTACTAAACTCTTAGATAATATTATGGCAAATTACTGTCAATGGCATACCGAAAGATCTTCTACTAATAAGAAAGTGCATGCTATTGAAGAAATTAATACTTTGAGTGGAAAGATGGATGAACTTATGAAATTGATTGCTATCAAGAGTGCTCCTATTGATCCTAATGATATGGCTTTGTCTACTTTGATTGAAAATGATAATGAATCTATGGATGTTAATTTTGTTGGTAGGAACAATTTTGGTAATAATGTGTATAGATATAATTTTAATCCTAGGCCGTTTCCTAGTAATTCCTCTAATAATTATGGTAATTCCTACAAAAATTCTTATGGAAATTATAATAATATACCTTCTGGTCTTGAGAATAACATCAAAGATTTTATTAACTCCCAAAAGATTTTCAATGCCATGATAGAGGAAAGTTTTCTTAAGTTTGATGATGTGGCTAGAAACATTGATAGAATTTCTCATGAGATCGATGCCCTTAAGATTAGATCTATGCCACCCAAGCTTGATATTAATGAGTCTCTTAAATCTATTCAAAATTCTATTAATGAAAGTAGGGAGAGAACCGCTACAATGCGAGCTAAGAGAGATTGGCTAGAAAAAGCATGTTCTTATTTTTACGATAATCTTGATGAAGATATTAAAGTGATTGGTGTGACTCCTATTTAATCTTTGTTTGCTAATATAAAACTTGACAAAGAAGGGACTAGAGATGAGTCAACTTTAGCTAGAAGGCATCCCAATGATTTGGAGGGTGATGATCTTAATGAAAAAAGTTATAAAAGTGGGTTTGGCGAGGTCAAAACTTTAACTAGTGATGTGCCCACTCTTTTGGATTACAAGGAATTTAATTATGATAGTTGTTCTTTGATTGAGTATATTTTCTTGTTACAATCCATGCTCAATTCATCTAATGCTTATGATCAAAATAAGGCTTTTACTAAAAATGTTGTTGATGCTATGATGAAATCTTTTGAAGAAAAACTTGAGTTGGAAGTTTCAATCCCTAGAAAGCTATATGATGAATGGGAACCTACTATTAAAATTAATATTAAAGATTATGAGTGCAATGCTTTATGTGATTTGGGTGCTAGCAATTTCACTATTCCAAACTCTTTGTGTGATGTGCTTGGCTTCCATAAACTTGATGATTGTTCTTTAAATTTGCACTTAGCGGATTCAACTATTAAGAAGCCTATGAGAAGAATTAATGATGTTCCTATTATTACAAATAGGAATTATGTGCCCCTAGATTTCATTGTGCTTGATATTGATTGCAATCCTACATGCCCCATAATTCTTGGTAGACACTGGGACACCAAGGTGCTATACAAAAGGTTTTTAACTCCTTCCCGCGACGGCATTTTAAACCATCGCCTAGTGAGTGTGGGTGATAGGGGCGTCCTTCCCACACGACCCAGAAACTGTCAGGGATAGGCCCTCCGGTCACACACGCTGTGCAAAATGAGCTTGTGCGTGATCAGTCTAGCCATCGTTTCCGTTTGTAGGTACATCCCACATAGTGATTCCTAGAGAAACGTTTCCCTTCGTCTGCCCAACCCACACAGTCAATCGACGAGTACGGGAGGGCATGGCCCAAGCTTCGAACCTAGAATCGGACAGCGGGCCAGGACTATTGGGCAACACCCCAGAGCCCGAACTGCCAAGCTCGGAAACTCCTCTGCCCCTGGGTCTCAAATCGGGTCAGGGTTTGGATCTAAATCTACCCACCCACCATCACATAAGTGATCTTTCCCACTTTAGGCAAGAGCCCCAAGAGACAGTACATCACTATTGGGCCATATTCCTCCTTGTAATGAGCAAGGTCAAGGACTGTCGCGAGGAAGACGCAATTTCATTCTTTTGCAAAAATTGCAAGGACAAGAGAATCCTCAACGCCACAAGTCACCGTGACATAGCACACTTCGCTGACTTGGCGGCCATAGTACAGAAGTACTGTGCGATGGAAAGCACCTGGAAAACCCAAACAAAATTCTGGGATCCTCTGGCTCTCACTAAACCCTCCGTCCGAACTAAAAGGGTGTACTCTCGTAAGTCACCCGATCCAATTACAAAGAAACCAAAGCCCCCTATAGGGCGTGGGACCGTATTGGAGGGATGTATCAATGGGCCATGCAAAATTCACAGTACACCGGATACCATGCCAACACATAGCCTTAGAGCATGTTGGATACTCCGGCGGGTGGCCAAGAGCGGCGAGGATCTCCTCATCAACAATACCATAGAGCACCATCCCGTGGAAAATAACAATATAGTACTGACAGTCTTCGAGACTTTCGCCTCAAATAATAGGCGCAAGCGAGCACTCCGCAGCCTCGCCGAAGTCTGCCACGTTGCAACAATAAATCCATGGAACGATACGGCTATAACCTTCAATGCCAGTGACAAACCTCAATTCCAAACATCCCGAGCACCAGCCACTTTGGTCCTTAGTCCAATTGTGGACGGCTTCCGGCTTACTAAAGTGCTCATGGACGGTGGCAGCGGATTAAACCTCATCTACGAGGAGACTCTTAGCAAAATGGAAATAGACAAGAGCCGCATTGAGGAAAGCAGCATGACCTTCAGAGGAATCATCCCTAGTCGGGAGGCACGATGTGCGGGAAAAATCACACTAGATGTGGTATTCGGCACGCCGGAGAATTATAGGTCCGAAGAAATCACATTCCAAGTGGCCCCGTTTAGTAGCGGATACCATGCCCTTTTAGGGCGGGAGACATTCACGATCTTCCAAGCTATACCCCATTACGGGTACATGAAGCTCAAGATCCCCAGGCCCAATGGAATCATCACTCTAGCTAGTGATCCGGACATAGCACTCCGCGCCGAAAATAAAACCGCTGCACTGGCCCTCGAGGCGTTATCCGAAGACCTCGCGGCCGAAGAACTAACTGCGCTACGCTCCACAGCGGACATGGACGACGTGATACTCGACAAAAGACCCAAGTCCACCTCTTTTAAACTAGCGGACGAAATAGTCAAATTCCAGGTCCACCCAACGGAGCCTACAAAAACAGCATCCATCGGGGTACAGCTGAACCCCACAATAGACGCCGCACTACGGGAGTTCTTACGCAAGAATTGGGACATCTTCGCCTGGCATCCTTCATACATGCCAGGAATCCCATGCAGGCTGGCCGAGCATAGCCTAAACATTCTAAAGGGATACAAGCCGGTCAAGCAGACTCTTCGGCGTTTCTCAGAGCCTAAGCGACAAGCCATGGGAGAAGATTTAGCCAAGTTACTCGAGGCCGGATTCATTAGAGAGATAAAACATCCGGACTAGCTAGCAAACCTGGTGATGGTACCAAAGAAGGACAAATCTTGGTGCCTATGTGTCGATTTCAAGGACCTTAACAAGGCTTGCCCCAAGGATCCCTTCCCCCTCCCCCACATCGATCAAATTATCGACGCTACCGCAGGACACGACTCATTGTGTTTCCTCAACGCATACTCCGGATACCATCAAATAAAGATGGCGGAGTCCGATCAAGCCGCAACGGCATTCATCACTCCATACGGCCCCTTCTGTTTTAACACCATGCCTTTCGGGCTCAAAAACGCCGGTGCAACCTATCAACGCATGATTCAGACATGCCTGGATACACAAATCGGCAAAACAGTGGAGGCACACGTAGACGATGGGGTCATTAAAACCAGACACATCGAATCTTTAATAGACGACTTGAGGCTTACGTTCGACAATCTCCAAACATATGACATCAAGCTCAATTAGAAAATGTGTTTTCGGCGTGCCCGCGGGAAAGCTCTTGGCTCCATCATTTCCAATAGAGGAATTGAAGCAAATCCACCTAAAATCCGAGCTCTGTCACAGTTGGCTATCCCAACATACCTCAAGCAAATCCAGAAATTAGCTGGATGCGTGGCTGCCTTAAGCCGCTTTATATCCCGATTGGGAGAAAAGGCATTACCTCTTTATCGCCTTCTTCAACGCACCGAACACTTTGAGTGGACGGATGCGGCCACGGCCGGATTGGAAGAAATAAAAGCCCTCTTGGCCAGCAACCCAATCTTGGCCGCGCCAAATATCGGCGAACCAATGCTGTTATATATAGCAGCAACACACAAGGTTGTAAGCGCAGTGCTCGTCGTCGAACGAGAGACGGACGAACATAAGTTCCCACTTCAAAAGCCGGTATACTACGTATCCATTGTCCTCACTCCATGCAAATCACGGTACCCACATTATCAAAAAATAGCGTACGCGGTCTTCATGGCATCCCGGAAACTACGACACTACGTTCAAGAATGTTCAATTACGGTGGCCTCTGAAGTACCACTCAACGACATAATATATAACCGCGATGCCATGGGCAGGAATGCTAAATGGGCTATTGAGCTCCTCCCGTTCGACATAACATACAAACCACGGCAAGCCATTTAGTCGCAAGTACTGGCTGATTTCGTTGCCGAATGGACAGAAGACGAACTCCCTAAAGAGTATGACGCGTACTCCCATTGGATCATGCACTTTGACGGCTCTAAGATGCTGGCTGGTATGGGGGCAGGTGTCGTCCTGACATCCCCCACTAGAGATACAGTCCAATACGTACTCCAAGTATTATACACAGACTCCAACATTGCAGCATAATATGAGGCCCTGATGCATGGTCTCCGGATGGCAGTCTCCATGGGGATTCAACGCCTAGAGGTGCGTGGGGATTTGAACCTTGCAATATCTCAAATAAATGGAGACTTTGATGCCAAGGACCCAAAAATGGCGGCTTACCGCAATGTCGTCCTCAAAATGTCAGCTCGGTTCGAGGGGCTCGAATTCCACCATGTGGTTCGAGAAAACAATCAAGCAGCGGATATCCTCGCCCGCATCGGCGCTAAGAGCGACCCTGTCCCACCTAATATCTTCTTGGAAAGGCTGTTTAAGCCATCCGTGGTGTGGGAAGGGGAGACCGGCAACAACAGTCCGGATCCGGCCACAACACCAGATCCCGAACACTTTGACGTAATCGGCGGCTCCGCCACCGAAATAACACCTTCGGCCCACGTGATTATGGCTTTCATCGCCCCGTGGACAGAACCCTTCTTGGCTTACCTAAATAGGCAAGAACTCCCTGAGGACGCAAATGAGGCACGTTGCATTGTGTGGCGGTCTAAAGCCTACAAGGTCCACGAGGGAGAGCTTTATAAGAAAAGCGCTACCGGAGTACTTCAAAGGTGCATCTCCGAAGAGGAAGGACGACAACTTTTGGCAGAAATTCATGCTGGACTCGGCGGCCATCACGCCGCAGCTCGGGTCCTTGTAAGCAAGGCCTTCCGTACAGGTTTTTACTGGCTGACAGCCCGAGCAGACGCATAGGACCTCGTCCAACATTGTGTCGGTTGCCAGCTTTTTGCAAACCAAAGCCATATGCCGCCTACCGCTCTCCAAACAGTCCCCATTACTTGGCCCTTTGCGGTCTGGGGGCTTGATATGGTCGGACCCCTTAAAGGAGGAAGCCTTAAGAAAAAGTACCTATTGGTCATGGTGGATAAATTCACCAAATGGATAGAAGCCAAACCAGTTAAAATGGCCGAGTCCGGACCACTGATAGACTTCATATCCGGGGATGTACACCGTTATGGTGTCGCCCGCAGCATCATCACCGATAACAGCTCGAACTTTACAGCTGACGATGTAAAAACTTGGTGCGACAACATGGGCATTAAGCTCGAATATGCCTCCGTCTATCACCCCCAAACAACCGGTCAAGTCGAACGAGCAAATGGTCTTATTATGAGCGGCATTAAACCCAGATTAGTGCGATCCTTGAAGGAATCAGATACGCACTGGGTTGAGGAGCTCGACTCCGTACTATGGGGGCTGCGGACCACACCGAATCGCACTACCGGATACACATCATTTTTTATGGTGTACGACACAGAGGCGGTACTGCCCTGCGACATCATTCATGACTCACCTCGAGTGCGCATGTACGAAGAGAAAGAAGTTGAGCTTGATTGGCAGGAAAGTTTAGACGCCCTGGAGGAGGAGCGTGACGTTGCAAAAGCCCGCTCCGCATTCTGTCAGCAACAGGCTCGACGGTATCAAAGCAGAGAAGTATGGGCCAAAACTTATAACGTTGGCGAACTCGTTCTACGCCTACCCGAGAAGAAAAAGGACAAGCTCAAGCCCAAATGGGAAGGTCCCTTCATCATTGACAAAGTTCTAATCGGTGGAGCGTACCGCCTGCGTGATGCATTGGAAAATCGACTCGAGCCAAACCCATGGAACGAGGCTAGACTCCGAAGGTTCTACGCCTAGTTCCGGACTCTATGTTCGTCTCCTTACCTCTGCCTTGTTTTTATATATATCCGCTATCTGTCTTTCTTTCTTTCTTCCCTTTTTCTTCACGGCCGTAAAAGGTTAAAATGTGTCTTGACTACACAATCTTGACGTGCCATGCGTGCTCATTATACCTGGGGGCTTCTTATACAGAAGCTTAATATAATTATGTTACGGGCTCGATGCCCCCTGCACATGTGTTACTTTCCACATGTACCTTTTCTTCGCCATTATATGCATCGATATGACTTAAGTTTTGGCCAAGCTGGGTTGCCTGGCTCTTGTATTTATGCCCTACGTTCCCGTTAATTCGGCTAGGGCATAAGGGGAGCACCTCTGTGATTGTTACTGCCGGATCAGCCAGATGTGTACCTCAGACTGGGTGAAGCCGAAAGCTAGCGTTCTTAAGGGAATATTCGGTTAGTGAACAAAATATGCCTTTTACTTATTGCAATACATGCCCCCAGATGTTTATATCCTGCGTCTCCTTTCGCAGTTCGGACATGCACATTAATGCATGCGTACCCAGGGAAAGGAACCCTTAACGGAACTATTCTCCCAGGAAGATGTTTCTTACTATCCATGTAATATAACATAGCTAGTTGGGTACTTGTCTGTTCAAGCACTTATGACCCCTACGCCTGGTTTCAACGCGTACCCCAGTTTTTACATAACTGAGCGGGTATTCGGTTACACTCCGAACTGTCAGGTCTGGAGGTCGAAGCGAAAAGGTCCGCCATGACAAATGATTTACAATCTGGCTAGGGACAAAATATGTCACTTGAAGTACACAATCACTTAGACTGACTAAATTCTTCTTCTATACCATCCAACATGCTGTCTAGCCTACAATCCTGTTGGGAATACTTTGCGGCTAATTTTACTTGGTCATATACCGGACTAACGGGGATCTCTTTCCCATCAGACCCTACAGGTCTGACCTCGGCCATGTGGTTCGGGTCAGCCATGGTATATCGCGTCTTGACCATGGCCTAGGCTTCCCTTGCACCTTGTCGGTAGGCAGATATCTTCCATAATTGGAAGCGCCATCGCGCTCCCTTGAGCATCTCTACAAGCTCTCCCATGCCTCCTGGCAGGGAGGCAGATGGCCACAAGGCCTGGGCAATGCCTTGCATCACCTGCCGAACTTGTTCGTGCAGTTGTGAGAGCTCTGGTAGAAGATCGCCCGCAGATCCGGGCATCTCCTCTTCGGGACGACCCATCAGCATACCTACAGATATAACTCTATTAGCCGGTTTCTTGCCGAACTTTATAAAAGTTCGTTCAAGCACTTACTAAAAATGCCGCGTCGAAGCCTCCTATTATCCTTTACGGAGTCAGCTAGCTGGGTCCGAACATCTTTCAGTTCAATGCCCAGCCGGGTATTGGCATCTTGGAGATCGTTTTTCTCCTGCCTAACCCGCGTAAGCACGCGCTCGCCAGCCTCTAGCTGTCGTTGAGCATGTTTCTCATCCCCTCGCACGATCTTCGGATTCACTCCGGGATCATCTACAGAATCTATTGTTAGATTTGCACACATGCCGAATACTAACTGGTACATGTCATTTCATTCTTTTCGATTAGGACAAGTATTACTAGATGGGGCCTTCTTGGACTCCTCCATTCCGGCAACTGCGGCCCGTAGCCGGGCTTTGCACTCCTCCAGCTCTTGAGACAATTGGGTATTCTTCTCCGTAAGAACCTACACATATAATGATCCTTAAATTAGTTGTGCCAACTATTTAAAGTCTCAGGGGCTACTGATATACATAATTATCAGACTTTCTTACCCGTATATCCTTTACATACTAGTCCGTGGCTCTGGCAAGGCCATTTTGAGCAGCTCCGATGTACGCGTCTCCTGAGTTGAAGGCATCAAACGCCTCTTCGAAGAAACCAAGGTCATGGAGTACGGCCTGACGACGCCTGTGATTCATGGCACTCTCCACTTCGGAATTTGTAGCGGACAACCTATCCGCATCCTCTGTAGGAGGAAACATCCGGTGTTGTCCCCATGTTAGCATCTGCCCCTAAGTCCGGCTCTAGAGTCCGGCTAGTGGAGGCATGGCCGGCAGGCTCTCCGGACATGGTCCGGCGAGCGTTTTTTCTACCAGGAACCATGGACGTTATTATATTTTAAAGACGACAACCACGGAGCAGGGTTTTTTTTCATACCTCTGCGACGGCATCTCAGTCATGACCGCCTTCCTTTTAAGCCTACCCGGTTTCGGTGCCCCTTGTTGACGAGTCACCACGGGTTTGACATGGCGCCTCGAGGGCCTTCCCTGTAAGACGCAATACATGTGCGGTGGGTAAGGTGCAAAAAAGGGATCCTTCTCGGAAGTTGGGACTCCAGTTTTACTTACATGCGATGCAGGGAGCATGCCAAGATAATTGGCTATGATGGCCACCAAGCACCGTCGCAGCTTAACTGATAGAACGTCCTGTCAACGAGCTCCACAAATATGTCCGGATCTTCTTCGAGTCTGGGGTCGAGGGCCCGGTCAGGGTCCTCTGGATGTAGAGACGGGTTGTGGACATCCCTCACAGCTTTTCGCAGTTCCTGCTATGAAATAGCAATGTAAAAATTTACGATGAAGAATGCGGGAAGGTCTGGTGTAAAAGTTAGCAGCTCACCTAGTTTGGGGGGTTGTACATGGAGAATCCATCCCGTGGCGTAATGCGGATGAACTCCTCTTCCTCTCTTTTGTACAAATCGGACAGTATTTTCGCTAGAGCAGCGGCGGAGTCCGGACCTTTACGACCGCAACGGGTGGCATCGTCCTCTCCATTGAAGTGCCACATGGGTTTTCCCCGATACTGAAGTGGCTGCACCCCCCTCATTATACATATTGACATAACCTCGATTATTGTCAGTCCTGATTTGGCCAGTGTTTTTATCCTGCCCATCAGGTAAAGGACCTCTTTGTTATCTTCCTCCTGGGGGCTCCGAGGGTGCCAGCTGCGGCGTTTCTTCAAAGGGGCATTATTAAACTCAGGAAGGCTCATCTGAATAGGGTCCGGAAGGGGGACGTCCTCCATATAAAACCACTCCGAAGGCCAGTCTTCGGATGTCTTCTTCGGAGTACCGGACAGGTATCCGGTCTCGGCGATGCGCCATATTTCGGCTCCGCACACTTGATATATTGAACCCTCCTGTGTACGGGGTACGAGGCAGAATAGCCTCTTCCATAGCTCGAAATGAGCTTCGCAGCCCAGAAACAGCTCGCAAAAGGCGACGTAGTCGGCGATGTGTAATATGGAGGCCGGAGTAAAGTTATGCACCTGGAGGCCATAGAACTCCAGGAGACCGTGGAGGAACGGATGGATTGGAAATTTGAGTCCCCTCAATAAGTAAGGGACAAGGCATACCCGCTTCCCCTGGATGGGTTGGGAAATCTCTCCGCTTGCTCCCCGCCATTATAAGTGGCTAGTCCGGCTCGGACGGGGACCATATACGCAGGAGGGAGAAACCCCTGGGTCTGCAACTCTACTAATTGGCTGTGGGGGACGGAGCACTTCTCCCAATTGCCTGGCTTACTGCTATGGGAGCGAAAGGAGGAGCTGCGATGGACGGCCATGATGGGATGGACTTTTCCGGGCACGCTCTGATGGATACTCGCTGTGGGAGGATGGTGTGATTTGGATCTGAGGATCCCCGACTCTTTAAATAGACGATTTACTTACATGGTTAGGGTGGCAAATGTAAAAATGCCCCGACTTCTCGCATTCGCTCGACACGTGGAAGATAGCATTATTAAAGCACAGCAGCCGAGGAGTGCAACATTCATGGGAAGCCGGACACTACTCGTTATGATAGGTACTCGGGATTTGGAGAAGAACCCGTATTGCAATGCCGAAGACAATCTGCGCACTGGACTCATCGTCATTGAAGCCTGGTTCAGGGGCTACCGAGGGAGTCCTGGATTAGGGGGTCCTCGGATAGACGGACTATATACTTTTGCTGGACTGTTGTACTATGAAGATACAAGATTGAAGACTTCATCCCGTGTCCGGGTGGGACTCTCCTTTGCGTGGAAGGCAAGCTTGGTGAGGGAGTGCTGGATTAGGGGGTGTTCGGATAGCCAAACTATACCTTCAACCGGACTCCTGGACTATGAAGATACAAGATTGAAGACTCCGTCCCGTGTCCGGAAGGGACTTTCCTTGGCGTGGAAGGCAAGCTTGGTGATACGGATGTTCAGATCTCCTACCATTGTAACCGACTCTATGTAACCCTAACCCTCTCCGGTGTCTATATAAACCGGAGGGTTTTAGTCTGTAGGACAACATACACACCAACAATCATACCATATGCTAGCTTCTAGGGTTTAGCCTCTCTGATCTCGTGGTAGATCTACTCTTGTACTACCCATATCATCAATATTAATCAAGCAGGACGTAGGGTTTTACCTCCATCAAGAGGGCCCGAACCTAGGTAAAACTTCGTGTCCCTTGCCTCCTGTTACCATCCGGCCTAGACGCATAGTTCGGGACCCCCTACCCAAGATCCGCCGGTTTTGACACCGACATTGGTGCTTTCATTGAGAGTTCCTCTGTGCCGTCGCCGTCGGGCCCGATGGCTCCTACGATCATCAATGGCGATGCAGTCCAGGGTGAGACCTTCCTCCCCGGACAGATCTTCGTCTTTGGCAGCTTCACACCGCGGGACGATTCACTTGGCCATCTAGAGCAGATCGAAAGCTATGCTCCTGGCCGTCAGGTCAGATTCGGAAGTTTAAACTACACGGCTGACATCCGCGGGGACTTGATCTTCGACGGACTCGAACCACTGCCGTGCGCGCCGCACTGTCATGACGAGCATGATCTAGCTCTGCCGCCGAACAGTGCCCTGGAGGCCGCACCCGCATCGGCTCCGACCCTTAGTTCAGAGCCAACCGCACCGATCGAGGATGGGCGGTTGGACGCCACCTCGGGGGCTGTGATCCCAACGGCGGTTGAGCCGAACACCAGCCCCATACTCTGCGAGGCTCGTGACTCCAAGGAGCCGGACAACTCTCCGGACTCCGAACCCTCTGCGCCCCTGCCAGTCGAATCCGATTGGGCGCCGATCATGGAGTTCACTGCCGTAGACATCTTTCAGCACTCGCCTTTCGGCGATATCCTGAAGTCACTAAAGTCTCTCTCTTTATGAGGAGAGCCCTGGCCGGACTACGGTCAGCAAGGTTGGAGTACGGACGATGAAGAAATTCAAAGCCCACCCACCAACCACTTTGTAACCACTGTCGACGATTTAACCGACATGCTCGACTTTGACTCCGAAGACATCGACGGTATGGACGCCGATGAAGCGGATAATGAAGAACTAGCGCCTGTTGGGCCCTGGAATGCCACCGCGTCATGTGACGTATACACGGTGGACGCACCAAAAGATGACGACGAGGAGCGGACGGACGCACCGAAGGCCTGTTCCCTCGAAAAGCAGTCAAAACGGCGACGCAAGTGCCGCCCCAAATCCCGCCTCGATAGAAATAGCGATCACACAGACCCAGCGCTGGAGCAGGGCGAATCGCTGCCGGACAACGGCAGTCTAGATATTCAAACCGAAAAAACAAATCCCATTAGGGATAATGGTCCGGACGACATAACGCCGGACAGGCACCCGGAGCATCAGAATGCCCGCGAAAGGCTCATTGCCACCGCAAGGAGCCTTAAAAAGCAGAAGCGAAGGCTCAAGGCCGCGCAAAACAAACTCCAATTCAGATGGAGTAAAATACTTAATACAGAAGCAATGTACGGCGACGATCGCCCCTCAAAGAGCTACCCAAAGCGGAAGGTGCTACCCGAATTCGATGAGGAGTCCTCTGACCCCCCACAAACAAATATCAAAGCAACCACCTGGTCGGATAGAAGACCCCTCTATCAACACAGAACGGCATACAATGCCGCTCACAATACAACACGCGGCCCATGCGAGGGCTCGCACCCAAAGGACGGCGCAAAAAGATCCATCTATGGACCACACAAGCGCGCCCCAGCATACAATGCAACACAATAAGCATCAGAGCAACACGGTACACCCAGTTACAGGGGTGCCGCACACCCCCTATGTTTCACCGACGAGGTGCTGGACCATGAATTTCCAGAGGGATTCAAGCCCGTAAACATAGAGGCATACGATGGGACAACAGACCCTGGGGTTTGGATTGAGGACTATATCCTTCATATCCATATGGCTCGAGGAGATGATCTCCACGCAATCAAATACTTACCCCTCAAGCTCAAAGGGCCAGCTCGTCACTGGCTCAAAGGCCTCGTCGAAAGCTCCATTGGAAGTTGGGAAGAGCTCGAAGACGCCTTTCGGGCAAATTTTCAAGGAACTTATGTCCGACCTCCGGATGTGGACGATTTGAGTCATATAACTCAACAGCGCGGAGAGTCAGCCCGAAAGCTTTGGAACAGGTTTCTCACTAAAAAGAACCAGATTGTCGACTGTCCGGACGCCGAAGCCTTGGCAGCTTTCAAGCATAGCATCCATGACGAATGGCTCGCCAGACACCTCGGCCAAAATAAGCCGAGAACGATGGCCACATTAACAAACCTCATGACCCGCTTTTGCGCGGGTGAGGACAGCTGGCTAGCCAGATGCAGCACCAGCGACCCCAGTACATCTGAAGTTAGAGATGGAAACGGGAAATCACGGCACAACAGCAATAGCAAATGCCGGAATAAAGAAGACAGCACGAAGGGCACGACAGTAAATGTCGGATTCAAAAGCTCCCGGCCAGGACAAAAGCCGCCCACTAAAGGCACCAGGGATGAACCGTCTAGTCTCAACAAAATTCTGGACCAGGTATGTCAGATACATAGTACCCCTAGCAAGCCCGCTAATCATACCCATAGAGAATGTTGGGTCTTTAAGCAGTCCGGCAAACTCAACGCCGTACACAAGGGGGAGGACACACCAAGCGAAGACGAGGACGAGCCTCCCAAGCAAGACACTGGGGAACAAAAGAAATTTCCACCAGAAGTCAAAACAGTAAACGCACTACACATGATCAAGGGAAAAAACAATGCGGCACCCCCAGTAAAATATACCCAAGTGCCTGTCACCGCGGAGTCCTGCCAATGGTCGTCTCAACCGATCATTTTCGACCATCGCGATTACTCAGCAAGTATCCGACACGCAGGATGGGATGCCCTGGTATTAGACCCAGTAGTTGGCGGATATCACTTCACACGAGTCTTGATGGACGGCGGCAGCAGCCTAAACCTAATATACCAGGATACAATCCGCAGGATGGGGTATGACCCAACACGAATTCGCCATAGCAATACTACCTTTAAAGGAGTAACGCCAGGCCCAGGGGCTCGTTGTACGGGCTCCCTCCTACTACAAGTTATATTCGGCTCCCCCGATAACTTCCGTGGCGAGCATTTAACCTTCCACATCGCTCCGTTTCAAAGTGGCTATCAAGCACTGCTCGGGCGCGAAGCTTTCGCTCGCTTTAATGCAATACCACACTACGCCTCCCTCACACTCAAGATGCCCGGTCCACGCGGCATCATTTCAGTGCACGGAAATATCAAGCGATCTCTGCGCCGAAGAAAGTGAGGCTGCCTTGGCAGCCACACACTAAAGGCGCCCGGACTAGCCAAAATGCCCCACAGGTCGTCAAGACCTCAGACACAACTAATCGAGTCCGGCGCCGCTACTTATACCGAATAAATGGTCACACCCCTAGTCATCAATACAAGGGGCTCAACACGCGCAGACATGTGGCCATTCCTCCTCATCTTGAATTATGCATAGTTTCTTTAACTATCTTTTTGCACGACAACCTTTTCCACCTAAATTCCTCTCTTTTACAGACGATCATCGTGCCACACCAGTCCAGGATACGGCACAATGGAGATACAGGCGCAGACGTGCAGCAGGGACCCGCTCCAAGGATTCTTTTTAGATTAAGACCCTGTGTAAACCTTTTTTATTGTCTCTTGTTGATACATATCCACCGTTGAGAAGGATGCTGACGTCTTGGCATGTGGCCACGCTAGACCAATGCACGTACCTGGACGTAAGGGGCTTCTTACGAAGGCCATTATTTAGGCCCGGTTTATACCACAAAGAGCAAATACCTTAGGGAGTGTTCGGTGTCGCGAGTTTGGCCCTATATGCATCAACTCCGAATCATTGTCTTTGGTCAAATGTTGGGTTTGCCCGGCTCCTGTGTTTTGGTGCCTTACGTTCCGCTTTACTGGAGAAGGTAGCACCAGGAGAACTACTGCGATTGTTCCCTAGTTCATCCGGACGAGCACCTCAGTAGAGAAAGCCGAAAACTGACTGTCATGATCTAGCGCGAGACAGGTCAACCACTCGATGACCCATGGGAATGTTAGAATTCCCCTGCCTTAATGAAGGGCCGCTTTTCGGCCAGGCATATACGCACGCCGGGATCGGGAGAGTGCGGAGCCACCAGGGGCTATCTAGTAGCCCCACTGTCAAACTCCTATGGCTAAGTGAAAGTGTTAAAGCATTATAGTCCGGTTGCCTCGCTCGCTCCGCTATCACCTCCTTAATAGGACTAAGACATTGGGTCAAGTGTGAACGTGTGTTTCTGCGAACACCTCCGTATTATATGCGTGGGGGTTGAAGCCGACGACTGCAATCTTTCAGGTTATACACATGTATACATAAACGGCCGCCCAGGAGGCATCACAATACTTTCAGGCAAAAGTATAAAAGTAGCCTTATGAAAATTTATAAAAGCATTTGCTTACAATGAGATTACATGTCACTCAAACATAATATTTTTTGAGCACTGGGTCTCTATCAAACGAGCACCCTCAAGAACTTCCTCAAAGTAGTGCTCAGCAGCCCTTCGACCTATGGCCGAATCCTGCGCTGCAACAGTGGTAGCATCCATCTCTACCCAGTATGCTTTAGCACGGGCAAAGGCCATTCATGCGCCTTCTATGCACGCCGACCTCTTCATCGCATTTATGCGCGGCACCACGTCAAGGAACTGCTGCACCAAGCTGAAATAGCTGCTCGTTTTTGACCTTTCCGGCCATAGCTGATCCACAACAGACCTCATGGAGAGTCTGGACAACCTATTTAGTTCGGCCCATTCGGCTAATTGGTCCGTCAATGAAAGCGGACGCTCGGGAGAAAGGAATTGTTTCCAAAACAGCTGGTCTACTTCACAGTCCGTCTGACTCTGGAAGTACTTGGCCGCATCGGTAGCGCTCGCCGCCAAATCCATATACACATCTTCCGAACTCCACAGCCGATCCAGAGGGGCATACCGCGGATCTCCGAACTTCCTCTGCAGCATAAAGGATTTCCCAGCTACAATATCCCTGGCTTCCCGCAGCTCCTCCTTCTTTGCCCTCATTGCAGAGCGGAGGTCTTTTCCCGTTGCAGCAGCCTTCTCAAAGTCTGATACCTTCGCCTGGTTTTCCTTTTCAATAACCTAGCAACGGTCGGTGGCGGCTTTTAATTCTATGGCCATCTTGGCCATCTTATCTCGGCTCTCGCCATGCGCGGCCTTCTTGGCTTGCAACTCTTCGGCCGCCTTCAAAGGAGCCACATTACCCAACCTCGCTTGTTCCTTGGCTCGGGCAAGTTCTGCCCGCAAGGCTTCAACAGTGGCAGCTCCATCTGCAGTCACAGCACATTAAAGATACTGGCATCATGCTGCTCTTCCTATGTGGCGTTTACCAGATAATGACACTTACCTTGGGCCTCGTCAAGCCTTTTGTTAACAAGCTCGATGCGGCGTCTGCCGCATCCAACTGCCGTTCTAAATGGGCAAACTCGCGAGCCCGGCTAGCCACCGGAGCTTCCATCACCTGCACATAAAGGCAGTATGGTTATTACCTGGGAATATGATCCTCTGTTCGTCGTCATTTCCGACGACAACCAGAGTCTCAGGGGCTACTATCTACACAGGGCACACCTAGTATGTGCAGGTCTATCACACATTATTTTAAGTACCTCAAAGCCTGTAAGTAGACTCATAAAAGCTTTATGCAATCCACTTTCGGTGGACGAGATTCTCTCCATCACCGTATTCATCAGCACACGGTGTTCATCTGAGATGGCCGCTCGCCCCACCAACTCCCTCAAAACATCTGACCGCACACTAGACGGTGCCGGACTCGTTTGTCTGCTCTCTTCGGGAGCCGGACACTGGGAACTTCGGGGGTTGACGGGATTATCTTCTAGCCTTGCTGGACTCAGAGAGGCCCTCCGCGACAACACTTCAGGGTCGCCCGCTTCCGAAGCGGAGGAGTCCGGAGGAGGCGTTTCTCTCTCCATCATCTCTGGAAGAAGATCCCCCGAAGACGAGCTCATTTGAGAGGGGCTAAGGCCCGAACTGCAAAGATACATGCAGTGGTTATCTTCTTAGAAGAAAAGACGACATATCTGTACTATTAAGGTATTTTGGATCACTTACGACTCGTGGGAGAATTGATCCCCCCGTGGACTTTGTACGGCAACCGCACCCCTCGGGGTAGGACCCTCTGTGGGAGACTTCTTCTCCCGTTTGGAAGCTTCGGCTTCCGAATCTCCAGACGCAATCCTTTTCCTCTTCTGGTCATCTTCCTTCATGGAGACGCTCGCTCCCTCGGCTAGAGCGGCCAGTGTTTGGGGCCCGCGACCGCCCGCATTTTCCTTCAAGGGCTCCGGGCAAGGTGCGGTCTGGAGCATCTTTTCCAATATCGGATTTTCCAAACCCTCAGGGAGGGGGGCCGAGCACCGAATCAACTTTGCCTTGGTTAGCCAGTCCTGGTCAAAAAGCGAACTCTCAGAAATAACTTCGCATCAAAGGACAGGTAGTACGCTCGGTCGGAAGATGCTTACCTGTTCGGCGGCACGGTTGCTACTCAGGCCCACGTCCTCGGTAATTTCCAGACACTCCACTTGAGGTCCGAAGAACAACTTGTACATCTCCTCATGCGTCAGGCCAAGGAAATTTCGAATGGCGTGCGGTCCCTCGGGATTGAACTCCCACAAGCGAAGAGGCCGGCGTTTGCAAGGCTAGACTTGATGAACTAGCATAACTTGTGTTACCGCGACCAAATTGAAATCTCCATTAAAGAGATCTTGGATGCGGCTTTGCAGTATAGGCACGTCCTTGGCCGGACCCCAGCTCAATCCTCTGCTAATCCATGACATCAGTTGTGGAGGAGGGCCCGGGCGGAAAACGGGGGCGGCCGCCCACTTGGCACTTCTAGGAGCCGTGATGTAGAACCACTCCTGTTGCCACAATTCAGACACCTCTAGAATGGAACCTTTTGGCCATGCAGCTCCCATCATCCTGCGTATTGAGGCACCTCCACACGCCGCATGTTGCCCCTCGATCATCTTCGGCTCTACTTAAAAAGTCTTGAGCCATAGGCCAAAGTGAGGGGTAACCCGGAGGAAGGCCTCGCACACAACAATAAACGTTGTGATATGAAGAAAGGAGTCCGGAGCTAGATCATGGAAATCTAGCCCATAGTAAAACATCAAACCCCTGACAAAAGGATCCAATGCAAGGCCTAGACCTCGGAGGAAGTGGGAGACGAACATGACGCTCTCGTGGGTTCGGGGGAGGGGACAGCCTGCCCCCGGGGAGGCAGCCGATGCAGAATCTCGGCGGTCAGATATCTGGCCTCCCTCAACTTTTTGACGTCTTCTTCCGTAACGGAGGAAGGTACCCATTGGCCTTGAAGGCTAGATCTAGACATGACTGATGGTTCGGAGCTCCCGACCTGAACTTTAGGCGTTTGAGCTTGAGGTGGGGGAAAGATTTGATTGAGCACGGGAGGGAAAAATAAAAAGCCTTGTCCCTTTATAAAGAGGCGAACATTAAGTGTCCTCTCCGTGTCCGTTTGGACTTGCCTATAACCTAGGAGTCCTAGGAACGGTTGGGTTACCCACGCCCGTATTGATGAGAATCCCGGAATAAGGGGGCACGATCTCTGCTTTGACAAGACGTGCCAAGGAAGCCGCCTCGCATGACGCGCTGAGGTGGGATAATTAAATGACTCGGATAAAGGCTTGGCCGTGGTGTGTCGCACCACGGAATACGTCAGCAGATTAGATTTGTGTAAATATTATTCTCTCCATGGCAATATGTGGAAAACTTATTTTGCAGAACCGGACACTATCTTTGTGTTTAAAATCTTCTATGAAATACTTGGAGGAGGAACCCGCCTTGCAATGCCGAAGACAATTTGCGTGCCGGACTCGTCATCATTGAAGCCTGGTTCAGGGGCTACTGAGGGAGTCCTGGATTAGGGGGTGTTCGAATAGCCGAACTATACCTTCAGCCGGACTCCTGGACTATGAAGATACAAGATTGAAGACTCCGTCCCATGTCCGGAAGGGACTTTCCTTGGCGTGGAAGGCAAGCTTGGCGATACGGATGTTCAGATCTCCTACCATTGTAACCGACTCTATGTAACCCTAACTCTCTCCGGTGTCTATATAAACCGGAGGGTTTTAGTCCGTAGGACAACATACACATCAACAATCATACCATAGGCTAGCTTCTAGGGTTTAGCCTCTCTAATCTCGTGGTAGATCTACTCTTGTACTACCCATATCATCAATATTAATCAAGCAGGACGTAGGGTTTTACCTCCATCAAGAGGGCCCAAACCTGGGTAAAACTTCGTGTCCCTTGCCTCCTGTTACCATTCGGCCTAGACGCACAGTTCGGGACCCCCTACCCGAGATCCACCGGTTTTGACACAGACACTTGTCAATTCGGATATGTAGATCTCCTTCCCTGCAACTGACTTTGTGTAACCCTAGCCCCCTCTGGTGTCTATATAAACCGGAGGGTTTAGTCCGTACGACAACAACAATCATAATCATAGGCTAGCTTCTAGGGTTTAGAGTCTATGATCTCGTGGTAGATCAACTCTTGTAATACTCATATCATCAAGATCAATCAAGCAGGAAGTAGGGTATTACCTCCATCGAGCGGGCCCGAACCTGGGTAAACATTGTGTCCCCCGCCTCCTGTTACCATCAGCCTTAGACGCACAGTTCGGGACCCCCTACCCGAGATCCACCGGTTTTGACACCGACAAAGACCATGATTAAAATGTTGAGCGGCTCTCATATGCATTATTGTTGATATAACAAAGAGCCCATATTACCTTGTCTTCTCTCTTGAATTGAATTCTTGCAGATTCCAGCTTAGTCCAATGCACGTGCACTATTATTATTTTCCACACTATTCGGTCGTACAAGTGAAAGTCAATAATGATGATTATATGATGAACTTATTGAGAAGAGAAAAGCTGGTATGAACTCAACCTCTCTTGTTTTTGTAAATATGATTAGTTCATCGTTCCTGATTCAGCCTATTATGAATAAACATGTTTGCAATGACAATTAGATATTATAGTTGCTTATTCCATGCTTTATTAGCTAGGAGCTTATAATGGTTTACCTTGCATGCTAACATGCTATTAAAATGGTTGTGATGTGGTATGATAGGGTGGTATCCTCTTTTGAATGATTTGAGTGGCTTGATTTGGCACATGTTCACGCATGTAGTTGAAACAAAATCAACATAGGCTCTATGATATTTATGTTCATGGTGCATTATATCCAACTCATGCTTGCATTCGGTGTTGATTAATTTTAATGCATGCTCATGACTGTTGTCACTCTCTAGCTGTTCGCTTCCCAGTCTTTTTCTATCATTCACCTGTACTAAGCGGGAATACTGTTGGTGCATACAATTCCCTAAACCCCAAAGTTATTCCATTGGAGTCCACCATACCTACCTATATAGGGTATCTACATGCCGTTCCAAGTAAATTTGTATGTGCCAAACTCTAAAACTTCAAATAAACATTCTGTTTTGTATGCTCGTATAGCTCATGTATCAACTAGGGCTGTCTGTATCTTCCATGCTAGGTGGGTTATTCTCAAGAGGAGTGGACTCCGCTCCTCACTCACGAGAACATGGCTGGTCACCGGGATGCCCAGTCCCATGCTTTATGCAACTCAAATCAAAAGAACCGCAAACAAAACTCCCCCAGGATTGTTGTTAGTTGGAGGCACTCGTTGTTTCGAGCAAGCCATGCATTGATGCTTGTTGGTGGAGGGGGAGTATAAACTTTACCATTCTGTTTAGGAACCACCTATAATGTGTGTAGCATGGAAGATATCAAGATCTCTCAGTTGTTATGTTGACAATGAAAGTATACCGCTAAAAATATTATTCATATCTATTTCAAAACCGAGCTCTGGCACCTCTACAAATCCCTGCTTCCCTCTATGAAGGGCCTATCTATTTACTTTTATGTTGAGTCATCGTCCTCTTATTAAAAAGCACTAGTTGGAGAGCACCGCTGTCATTTGCATCCATTACTATTAGTTTACATTGAGTGTGACTTGACTGGATCTCTTTTACCATGAATTACAATGTCTACTCAGTCCTTGATCTTTAAAGGTGCTCTGCATTTATGTTTTGTGGTCTCAGAAAGGGCTAGCGAGATACCATCTTCTTATATCATATCATGATTGTTTTGAGAAAGTGTTGTCATCCGAGATTTATTATTATTGCTCGCTAGTTGATTATGCCATTGATATGAGTAAACATGGGACCTAAATGTTATTGTGAATATGGTTAGTTCATAATCTTTGCTGAAAACTTGAATGTTGGCTTTACATATTTGCAACAACAAGAGAAAACAGAGTTTGTAAAAGTTTTTCTTTATCACTTTCAGTTTACCAACTAAATTGCTTGAGGACAAGCAAAGGTTAAAGCTTGGGGGACTTGATACGTCTCCGTCGTATCTACTTTTCCAAACACTTTTGCCCTTGTTTTGGACTCTAACTTGCATGATTTGAATGGAACAAACCCGGACTGACGCTATTTTCAGCAGAATTGCCATGGTGTTATTTTTGTGCAGAAATAAAAGTTATCGGAATGACCTGAAAATCAATGGAGAATTATTTTGGAATATATAAAAGATATGGGAAGAAGAATCCACTTCAGGGGGGCCTCCACCTATCCACGAGGGTGGGGGGCACGCCTGCCCCCTTGGGCGCGCCCCCTGCCTCGTGGGCCCCCTGACGGTCCACTGACCTCAACTCCAACTCCATATATTCGTGTTCGGGGAGAAAAAAATCAGAGAGAAGGATTCATCGCGTTTTACGATACGGAGCCGCTGTCAAGCCTAAACTCTCTCGGGAGGGCTGATCTGGAGTCTGTTCGGGGCTCCAGAGAGGGGAATCCGTCGCCATCGTCATCATCAACCTTCCTCCATCACCAATTTCATGATGCTCACCGCCGTGCGTGAGTAATTCCATCGTAGGCTTGCTGGACGGTGATGGGTTGGATGAGATTTATCATGTAATCGTGTTAGTTTTGTTAGGGTTTGATCCCTAGTATCCACTATGTTCTGAGATTGATGTTGCTATGACTTTGCTATGCTTAATGCTTGTCACTAGGGCCCGAGTGCCATGATTTCAGATCTGAACCTATTATGTTTTCATCAATATATGAGAGTTCTTGATCCTATCTTGCAAGTCTATAGTCACCTATTATGTGTTATGATCCGTTAACCCTGAAGTGACAATAATCAGGACCACTACCGGTGATGACCGTAGTTTGAGGAGTTCATGTATTTACTATGTGTTAATGCTTTGGTCTGGTACTCTATTAAAAGGAGACCTTAATATCCCTTAGTTTCCACTAGGACCCCGCTGCCACGGGAGGGTAGGACAAAAGATGTCATGCAAGTTCTTTTCCATAAGCACATATGACTATCGGAATACATGCCTACATTACATTGATGAACTGGAGCTAGTTTTGTGTCACCCTAGGTTATGACTGGTACATGATCGATTGCATTCGGGATAATTCTCCAACGCCGATCCAATGCCTACGAGCTTTCCATATATTGTTCTTCCCTTATTTACTTTTTCGTTGCTATTGTTACAATCACTACAAAACCCAAAAATATTACTTTTGCTACCGTTACCACTACTATCATATTACTTTGCTACTAAACACTTTGCTGCAGATATTAAGTTTCCAGGTTTGGTTCAATTGACAACTCAACTGCTAATACTTGAGAATATTATTTGGCTCCCCTTGTGTCGAATCTATAAATTTGGGTTGAATACTCTACCCTCGAGAACTGTTGCGATCCCCTATACTTGTGGGATATCATCCAGCTCGTCAGGTGCTCGATTAGCAATTCGGCCTCCATCTCAGCCCCCACCAAATTTTGGCATATGTACCACGCGTACATAATTACGCACTAAAAATACCATGGGAAAGGATGGAGGCGTAATAAGGACAAGGTCTACAATACGGCTAGAACCTATCATGACACTCAGATTTCCTTTTTTTCTTCTCTTTTTATTTTTCCAGGTTCCTTACAACCCACACATGTCGGGTGGTAGGTGCGACATATGCCAACGGGTGGCTTATCATTGTGGGAGCCAGTAAGACATCGCCGGTGCCTGGAAACGGGATGAGGCGAAGACATGCACGCCGGCGAATCTTACCCAGCTTCGGGGCTCTCCGAGGAGATAACACCCCTACTGCTGCTCTGCGGGGTCTCCGCATGATCACTAGATGAACAAGTAGCTACACGATGCTCCTAGAGCTGTTTGGTGAGAGGAGGAAGAAGGGGACGGCTCGCTCTCTTCTTCTCCTTGTGTGGTGTCTAGAACTAGCAGGGATCAACCCTTTGCATGGGTGTCCCGGGGGGTTTATATAGGCCTACCCCCCGGGGGTACAATGGTAATCCGGCTGGGCGCGGGGCCTAGCCGTCTGTGACTATGCTCGCCGGCTTCTGCGCCCACTGCTGGGGCCCGCTGGCTGGTGGGTCCTGCCGGCTGCCGGTTACTATTGCTCAATATTGGTGACGAGGGCTTCGTCAAGGTAGGTGTGGCTACAGTGCCGCCGTCCGGCGGGCGATCACTGTAGCCTCACCGCGTCTTGTCTCCTTAATGGGGCGTCTCCTTCGAAGGAGTCGGCATGCCGGCTATGGAGAGCCGGCTTTGCCTCGGGCCGACTGGGGGATGCACGGCCGCCTTCAGGTGTCTCTCTGCCCGAAGGGGCCCACCGCCCGTGGGCCGTACTAGTAGCCCATCGTGGATGACATCAGGATCAATGTGGCAACAATGCCGCGCCGGACGGGTCATGGCCACCCGTACAGCGCACTGTGCCAGTCGTGCCCCGGGATTCGGGGGTGGCAGGCTTCACTGTAGCCACACCCCGTCACATCGCCGTTAAGTGGATGCAAACTTTGAGGGTACGGTCTTGACCACTTTGTGGGAGCCGGCTTCTTGGAGTCGGCCTTCTCGCGGCCGGCTTCTCGAAGCCGGCCCTCCCGTGGCTTTCTTCACGAGGGCTAAAGTCGGACCGCCTTCCGATAGCCGGCCTGGGAGACAGCCGGCAAGGGGAAGGCGGCCCCATGTCTTGGATTCTTGAGAGCCGGAAGGGCTCGTAATTTTTCCAGAAGGGCCAGGGGAAGCCGGCTAGGCTACCCATGGCTATTTACTCTGACAGTAGTCCCCGAAGCTGATCGAGCTTCGAGGCTGACAAAGGGACGAGAAGCTTGGTCAGCTTCCTATCCTGAGGGGCCGGCTTTCTGGTGCGCGCCGACTTCGGAGAACTCCGTTTCTTGTAGGCGGGAACGCGGTCGACCCGCGAGCTGACCGCAGGCCTTCCCGCGGGCCACGTGGCAGTGA
Organism: Triticum urartu; assembly: GCF_056163025.1. Classification (NCBI taxonomy): domain Eukaryota; kingdom Viridiplantae; phylum Streptophyta; class Magnoliopsida; order Poales; family Poaceae; genus Triticum; species Triticum urartu. The sequence goes on along the minus strand of NC_141877.1, from coordinate 44,795,753 downwards.
AACCCTGCTAGTGCACGCGCGCGACGAGACGCTGCTGCAGGCCCGGGCCCGCCACTCCTAGGCCTCGGCCCGAGCGCTGATCTTCTGCGGCCCACGCAGACCACTCGCCTTCCCGTGGCGATTCTATTACGCCATTAGGGCGCAATAATCGCGGGACATGGGGGAGTGGGCACAGTTGATCCCCAGGTTCCCCCACGCCGCGCCTCCTCGGCTCCGCCGTGCGGTCTATAAGTAGGGGGAGGAGGGGGAGCGGCAGAGGCTTCGCACACTCTCCCTCGCTCCGCCCCCTTTCACCTTCATTCTTCTTCTTCTCGTCACCGTAGCCACCCACCGTCACTCCGTTCCGCCGTCGTATCATCTCGCTTCCATGGCGCTGTCGAGCTCATGGGATGGCTCCAACGTCCATGAGGACCACGTCGAGTTCCTCCACCAGACGCGACGCCTGCCGGCGAGAGCTTCGTGCGGGTCCGTCAAGCGCCGGAGAGCGAGGTTTCGCCGGCACCGGAGGAGGGCGAGCGGGTTATCTTCCGCTCGCACTGCCTGCGCGGCTTCGGCCTTCCGGCGAGCGGGTTCCTTCGTTCCTTCCTCGAGTTCTACAACCTTCAGCCGCATCACCTCACGCCCAACGCGGTGATGCTGCTGTCGGCCTTCGTCTCCCTCTGCGAAGGTTTCCTTGGGGTCCTCCCCACGCTTGAGCTCTGGGGGGAATTCTTCCAGAGCAAACTCGGCACCGTCGTCGCGGGCGTGCCCGCCCCCTGCGGGGCCTATATCGCCATGAGGCGGTCGGGTGAGAACAGCCCGTTCCCGCCCATCCCGCTGATCCAGTCGGTGAAGCTCTGGCAGAAGTCGTACTTCTATGTGAAGAACGTCGCCCAGCAAGGCGACTACGTCAACCTGCCGGCTTACGTAGCTAGCCCGCCGGCTGGGAGGCAACCCTCGTGGAGCTACCGGGCCAGGTCATTGTCTCAGGCCGGGAACGCAGCCGTCTCCCGGCTTCGGGTGATGATCCAGGCGGAAGGCCTGACCGGAGCCGACTTGGTGGCCGCCTTCGTGGAGCGCTGTGGCGACCGGGTTTTCCGGGTATTAAATTTCTAGAAAATGGCCGTCGTGCTCACCAGCCCCAGGATTACTGTTAGCTGATGAGGCACCAACTTGATACAGAAATTCCAAGCAAAAATAAAAAAATGTAGTACAAGACCATTCTGGCCTGTGAGTACAACAATTGGTTTCTAGTGGTCGATGGCGGAAGCGGTTTGTGAGTCATCAGTGTCTATGGGACTCCATTTCCCACGGGAACAGCTGACCAGGTTAACTCCTATCTTCGCGAGGCTGCTATCACCGTTGCTTAGTTTCCAGGGCTGTCATCGCAATGCTCCTCTCCAAGCAGATATCTGGCCAAGACAATAGCCAGGGACAAGCCAGTGAGTACTTTGAATGTACTCACAAACATTATGAACACTGGGATAATATAATTGATAATCATGCACTGAAGTATTCTATGATCACATTGTCAGTCATAAATAAAACATCTATTATGCATGCAAGCATGTTATTTATATGCAACATGAATAAGCAATAATGGAGTGGGAATAAAATGCCGCAGTCGGGCGTCTGTGCGACACCACATAAAGGGCTTATAAAGTAAATAAATAACAAGCAATGCCATAGTCGGGCGTCTCAGCGACACCACATAAAGGGCTTATAAAGTAAATAAATAACAAGCAATGCCACAGTCGGGCGTCTCAGCGACACCACATAAAGGGCTTATAAAGTAAATAAATAACAAGCAATGCCACAGTCGGGTGTCTCAGCGACACCACATAAAGGGCTTATAAAATAAATAATCACAATGAATATCCAGGAGGTAGAACCATCCCAGGGATACTCAATAATACAAATAATGCAACGGGTTAGTCCATCACAAAATAATAATCATGGTCCTCACAAGTCACCAGTCGGTATCCAAGTTTGGTTTAACAATTTCTCCTCCGAAGACCGACACTAAGACCAACACTTGACCCATCCCAGACTGTAATCCTTAACCATGGACACGGCTATTTGAATAGGTTTAATATCTGCAGAGGGTGTACTCTTTACCCACGAGTAACAGATTCCTTTAGTCCATCGGGACTAATTCCGTCTACGGTCTTTTAGTTGAAAACACACCTAACTTGCACACACCAGCTTAACTCACCGGTGCCTGGAATCACCCACGACACTTGTTAAGCAAAACTCTAAGTGGGGAGGCTACAACCTCGCGTAGCATGGGATCAAATTGATATCGCGCGCTCTAAGGGGTGGCCTCCCCTCTCGGTCCCAACCGGAAACACCCATGCCCCCGGAACAGGTGGCCTGCCTACCTGCTACAACCGGTATCTTCCACCATGGCCTCTCTGTACAGTGTGTGCTTGAAAGGGGTTGACGACTTACTGAACCGTACCCTACCTGCGGCAGGGACGAGTGGTAGTACGAGGCAAGTATGGGGGTTACTGGAACAAGACTCGATCTGCGGTCGACTCAGGAGGTTTATAAGTTCCCTACATGACATGTATAATAAATATATTTCAACCAACAAAGTCACCACTCAATATACCTTACCATGCCATACCGGACATAACTGTCCTGACGGAGACCGGCGATAAGCTCACGCCTACCCAAGGCAGAGGCTTTCCCGGATTCCTTTCCGGCATGCATGCAAGGCACATGAGGATGATTACCATCACAAGTATATTCATTTCCAACAACAAGGAAATCACTAATATGCCTTCATGCAAATGATCACATCGCCACATAAAATAACGAGTTCTCCGAAATGAGATGGTGTTATAAACGAGTCAACTAACACACCAAAAATATTATTCCGGGGTTCAGAATGCTTGCCTTTATGGTGTGGAAAGGCAGGGTGCACTCCAAAGCTTTTGAAAGCTTTCCTTCCTCTCTCCAAAATCCTATTTTCAATAAATTTGAATTAACACACAAATTCAAAACAGCACAAAAAGTTGTTTGAATTTTTTTGAAATAAATCTTAAAATAAACTAGACAAAATTTGAGGAAGGTAGGAAAAAGAATCAACTCATTTGGAGTTGTATTTAAAAAGTTATAGGCGGTCAAAGTTGTGGTCAAAATCTGTTTTTTAAATAAAACAGAAAAGAAAACATTTCAGGAGGAAATACGCTTTCTAAGTAGGAGATACACACTGGGGATTTGGCGCTTTCACTTAACCCACGTGGACAGGTGCGGGGTCACTGACAGTGGGTCCAGGGGGCCCACTGGTCAGGTTTGACTAGTCCTCTCCCTCCTCTTCCTCTGTCCCGAGCGGAGGCGAAACTCCGGCGATGCTCGCCGGCGAACGGCGGCACCGTTCGAGACACCGAGGGTGGGGATGGATCCGAGGTTCGACGGCGGTCCTTCCGGTGGTTGTCAGTCAGTTGGGGATGAAGGGAGTCGCCGGCGGCGAGCTTCGCGGAGGCCGGTGGCTTCGGGTGTTTTGGGCGCTTGAACTGCGGTGGCTCCCGGTCGGGTTTGAGTAGCTGGGCGGCTCTGCAAGTCGAAGTGGAGTCATTTGGTGGCGTTGGACGGACGGGAGGGGCTCTGGTTGCGGTGAATGGAGCTGGGACGTGGCGGCGGCCGAACCGGCCGGAGTTGGGGAAGACGGCTTTCCCCCGACGATTGCTGGCTGTGGGGGTGCCATGGGGGTGGCCTGAGGTCGCCTGAGTGCTCGGATGAGCTCGGGGGCCTCCTTTTATAGGCGAGTCAAGGCGGTTCCGCGGCGGCCGTGGATAAGGTCGCCGGCGACCGCCATTCTGTAGCTAGGGCGTCGTGGCGGCGACGAGCGCTAGTGGACACGCTTGTGGATGAGCTCGCGCTGTTCCAGGAGCCAGGTGGCGAGCGGGAGAGGCTTGGGCGGCGCTGAACGGAGCAGGGGCTGTCGACGGCCGTGGCGGCTAGCTCCTGGCCTGTCGGGGACGTGGCGAGGGCTCTTGGCGCGTTGCGGTGAGAAGGGGAGTGAGTGGCGTGGCTCTGCAGGGCGGGCAGAGCCCAGGGGTGCGACGCATCGGCTCGGGCGCGGCACGTGCAAAACGCGTGCTCTGCTCGCGCCCAGAGCACGCACGGAACATGCTCGATGAAATGCCAGTGCATGCCATCGGGCTTGGGTGAGGCTGGCACTTAGCAGACCTAGGTTAGGAGCACCTGGGAGTCTAGTGGACATGTTAGTTTGATCAGAGGTGCAAACTCATAGTGCAATGACAAAAGTCATGGCAAAACAGATCATGCCCATAAGGTGTATGACAAAATGCCAAGGGCACTTAGGCATTTCTTGGAGTGGCCAAATTCTCCAGATCAGGGTCTCCTTAGATGCAAAAGAGAGTGGTGAGGTCATTTGGAAAAAAGGAGAAACTTGCTAGTGCAAGTTTTGCTGAACTTCAATTCTGGTCAGGAGATAAATGACATTATTTCATGAACCAAAAATGATCCAAAGGGTGCATGCTCCTGGGCTTAGGGGTTTTGCAGGGAGGACTATAAGTAGGAAAAGGAATCAAGAGCCAAAGAGCAAGCAAAAATATGGTTGCTGTACAAACCATCAAGTTGGTCCAGAATGAAAATGAGGTTGATACACTCATATTTTTCAAATAACATCATTGGGTTTTTGCATAAAGTTGAATCATATGCTACTACCAACATCCCATAATTTTGGTGGAGGCTAGAAAGAAATATATAAAAGGGTTGTAGTGCAAAATTGCACTCTGGACCAAAGAAGAAAATTGGATGTAGAGCTCCAAATATTTCATGAATAAAGGATATTTTTGCATAAAGGTGATTTAAAAACATCAGATGACATCTCCAAATTTTGGTTGGAATTTTAAGTGAATTTATCAAATGGTTGTAGTTCAAATATGGCCATATAACCTTGAAAAACCATTTTTCAAGAAAAATAAAGATCAAGCAAATTAATTATTTAATTAGTTCTACTAATAAAAGAAGAGTTTTTCTTGAGAGGTTAAACAATTCCAATAACATATTTGAAAGGTTTTCACTTTAGGGAACAACTCCATGATAATAAGAAAGGAAATGTTTCAAAAAATCAAAAGGGAGCCCAGAGAATAAAAGTTTTAATTCCTGGCAAAAATTTTAATCCATTAAAACAAGGTAAAAAATTTTGGGGTGTCACAAGCGCCGGGTACTTCCTCTCCAGAGCCGGCCTCACATGATGTGTCAGATGAGCGGCCGCTTTGACCCAAGCCGGCTGAGCACCAGGGAGATGCCTCATGCAGAGGTGTCGTACATGGTGAATTACATCTCCAACTGCAAGCTCGCCGAGGACTGGCGATACGGCAAGGCGCCGTACTCTCGCGCCAACCCTCCGCCCGTGGTAAGTTTTTCCTTCTTTTCTCCTGTTGGTAGCCGGCCTTATGATAGCCGGCTTCTGATTAGTCGGTTCCCCCCTAGCAGAACCCTCTCCTTCCGCCGACGACCGGGGCCGCAGGGGTAGAGCGCCAGCTCGTCCCCGACCGCACGGTGGACGACACCGACGACCCGGACTTGGGAGCGGCCGCCATGGAAGACGCCATCGTGGGGGAAAGCGACGAGCCTGGAGGCGCGGGGCTCACGGCCGGCTTCGAGGACTAGCCGGATGATGCCGAGGTCGAAGTCACCCCGCGCCGCCAGCTGGCGCCTGGTCATTAAGGCGCGAGTCTTCCGCCGCGCCGGCTACTGGCGGCGGCGCCCAGAAGCGCCGGGCCGCGTTGACCCTCTTCGGCAGCCGGCCGAAGAAGTCCAAGGCTTCCATAGCAGCGACCAAGCGAGATGAGGCGGCCGCGAAGGCGGCCCGCTTCCGCAACGTGGTGAAGCAGCCGTAGGCGATCTCAGCGTAAGTCGTCGAATGCTTGGACACATATTTTTTGGTTGTTCTCTTTGATTGAAAACTCTTCTAAACCTTTCTTTGCTCGCCGGACAGGGCGCCGCTTTCCCTTGAGCGGGGTCCGGGCGGCTGCGTAGTCGGGCCGACTGGAGGGTCTTCAGGCTCCCGCCGCGTGGACCCCCGCGCTGACCTCAGGGAGGCCATAGAGCGGAACGCACGTGAAGCGCGGGAGGAGCGGGAGGCGGCGGAGCGAACGGCCACCCAGGCGGCGAAGGAGCAGGCCGATGCGGCAGCCAAGGCCCGAGTGGAGGCGGCAGCCGCGGAGACGGAGGCGGAGGCTTCGCACAACCAGCCTCCGCTGCTCGCCATTCCCCTCCGCGCCATGGCCCCCAACATCCTAGTGCCCCCGTCGGAGGAAGTCGACCAAGAGCCGCCGGCGATGGAGAGCATGGAGGTCCAAGTGGCCTCCGTGGAAGGAACGCCGCAGACGGCGCCGACCGGAGCGGGCCAAGGCGGCCAATCTGCCGCGGCGCCAGAGCAGCCGGCCGGGGGTGAGCCGGCAGCAGGAGCCGGCCTCGAGGTGCAGCCAGCAACGCGCCGGCATGCGGGGGGAGGCACCGCCGTGTCGGAGCCGTACAGAGTTACGGGTGCCGGCCAGACGGCGGAGGCCTTGGAGGCGGCCAGCACCGCCACGTCCGAGTGGACTCCCAGCGGGGGGACGGGCGAGCTGAACGTGGCGGCCCAAGAGGTTCAGAACCGGCTTCAGGCCTAGGCCGCCTCGCTGCAGCAGTACACCCAAGAATTCCTGGCGACGCGGGCCGTCATCCGGGTGAGTCTCGTAGCCTTGCTTGTTTTGTTTTCTTGATTTCTTCCGTGGGGGCGCGTCAGTGCACCCACTGGGTGTAGTCCCCGAGTTCCGAGTCGGCTGCTATGTAGGCGGCTCGGAACTTACTAGGTCCTGACTACCATCTTATACCCGCCTCCTGTATGTCCTTTCAGGAGTATCATAACCTTCGTGCTGCCGCCTTCAACTCCCAGGCTCAGGAGCTGGGCCGGAGAACCGAAGACCTGGTCAACAGCTGGAGTGCGTCCTTGTTTTCGTTCATCTCCTGTGGGGGCGCGTCAGCGCACCCACTGGGTGTAGTCCCCGAGATTCGGGCCGACTGCTGAGCAGTCAGGTCGGATCTTCCCTGACGACTTCTTCCTCATTGGTTTTTATTTTGTCTTTCATGCTTGCAGGGTCCAATGCCGACTTGAGGGGGCAGCTCAGCGAGGCGCAGGCCGCCCTTCGCATCAAGGAAACCGAGCACGCCGCCTTGGTCCTGGAGCGTGACCGCCTGGCCAAGAAGCTGGCTGACCAGGAGGAGAGCCACAAGGCGGCCCTGAAGGAAGCACGGGACAGCGAAGCCGCCCTGAAGGCCGAGTTTGAAACTGAGGCGGCGGGCTGGGCTGAGACCAGGCAAGCGCTGGATGAAGGCTTCAGCCGTATTGAGGACTTGATCGATGGTAAGCCGCCTTCCTCGCTCCTTGCCTGCCCCTTGCCGCCTGATTTTTGTTCTGACTTGCGCTGCTTTTTATTCTCTGTGCAGACTACTTTCCCGGCTACTCCGTCTTCGCCGCCCAAACTATCGAGGCCCATCACGAAGCGCGCCGTCAGGCGGGGGCCGACATCGCGCCGGACGTGAATCGGACGCTTGAGGAGCAGCTCTTGGCGGTCCAAGCGCGGTTGCCACCTTCCCCTTTTGGGGAGGCAAGTACTCGAGCTTTCTTGGATTGAAGTGAAGTGAATGGAAGCCGGCCGGCCGGCTACTCTGGTAGTCGGTCGATGGTAGGAGGCAAACCGTCTTTCGTTATATTAGTCCATTAGTCCCTAGCCATTTTTCGTGTGGGCATCCTTTCCTGTCTTTAACTCTTGCCAGCCGGATAGCCGGTTCTTCGAACTGCGACTTTTGGCAAGAGTCAAGCCTGGGTGTCGGCACACTACTTGTCTGACCGCGGGTAGGACTTCTAATATAACTCCAGTCGGCCAGTCCCCGGGCCGACTAGTCGAACCCGGTGCCGGACGGAACAAGTAAATGAAATGACAAGGTCATACGCATGATACTCTTCATTCATAGATAAAAGATGGCAGTCCCCGAGCTCTCCTCGGGGGGCCTATTGTCTCGTACTTAGTACAAAAGTTAGCGTGATACATACTGCATTTCAGCTGTAAAATCTTCGGAGGAGGTTGGCGTTCCATGGTTGTTCCGACTCCTTGCCGGAGTCGTCTCTCTTGCGTGCCTTGGTCTTCTGTGCGTCGATTAGGTAGTAGGAGTCGTTGCCTAAAGCTCTGCTGATGATGAAAGGGCCTTCCCAAGGGGCCGAGAGCTTGTGCTGGACGGCTGTTCGCTGGATTAGCCGGAGCACAAGGTCGCCCTCTTGGAAGGATGTTGGCCTGACCTTCTGACTGTGGTAGTGGTGCAAACCCTGCTGGTAGATGGCAGATCGGCTGAGGGCTAACAGCCGGCCTTCTTCCAGTAGGTCGACGCCGTCTTCTCGTGCTTCCTTGGCCTCCGCCTCCATGTACATGGTTACCCGAGGCGAGTCGAACTCGATGTCGGTTGGGATGACCGCCTCGGCACCATACACGAGGAAGAAAGGAGTGAAGCCGGTTGACTTGTTTGGAGTAGTGCGCAGACTCCAGAGGACAGCCGGCAGCTCATCGAGCCAACAGCCGGCTGAACGCTCAAGTGGTATGACCAGTCGGGGCTTGATGCCAGAAAGGATGAGGCCATTGGCTCGCTCAACCTAGCCATTTGACTGCGGGTGGGCAACGGACGCTAAGTCCAGCCGGATACCTTGCGTTGCGCAGAAACGTGCCAAGGCTCCCTTGGCAAAATTCGTGCCATTGTCGGTGATGATGCTGTGTGGCACGCCGTACCGAGTTGTTATATCTGCGATGAATGTCACGGCAGTCGGCCCATTCAGCTTCTTGATCGGCTTTGCCTCAATCCACTTGGTGAATTTGTCCACGGCGACGAGCAAATGTGTCATGCCGCCGCGCGCCGTCTTGAATGGGCCCACCATGTCCAGTCCCCAAACGGCGAAGGGCCAAGTGAGGGGAATGGTCTTGAGTGCTGAAGCCAACATGTGTTGCTTGGAGCTGAAGAGTTGGCACCCTTTGCAATGTTTAACCAACTCTTTGGCGTCATCCAAACCAGTCGGCCAAAAGAAACCATGGCGGAAGGCTTTGGCGATGAGTGATCTTGAGGCCGCATGGTGGCCGCATTCTCCTTGGTGGATGTCTCTGAGGATTGCTATGCCCTTCTCTTGCTCGACGCATCGCTGGAGGACTCAAGTGACACTACGCTTGACGAGCTCTCTGTTGACGATTGTGTATGCTCCGGCTCGGCGTTGGACTTGTCTTGCCTCTGTTTCGTCAGCCGGTAGATCTTGGTTTATTAGGAAGTTGAGGATGGACTGAGCCCATGATGGAGCTGCAACTTCTTCTATTGCCAATGTGGCTATTGTGACCAGGGCGGGCGGGCTGGGTGGTGAAATGCTGGAGTCGGCCGCCGGCTGTTGTGTTGGTGCAGTCCTCGGGCCGACTACCGCAGTCCCCGAGCTGGGTGTGGCAGTCCCCGGGTCGGGCGTAACCCCGGGAGTCCCCGAGCCGGCTACTGAAGTCCCCGGGTCACCTGCTTGGTTCTTCAAGCCGGACCCGGCCGCGTCGGGGTTAGGCGGCACGAAGATGGAATCAGACTCTGGAGACAGCTTGATGGACGGCTTGAGGAGGCGTTGTAGAGAGACACCGGTTAGTATTGCTTGCCGAGTGGAGCCTATCCGAGCCAGGGCATCGGCCGGCTCATTGTCGGCTCATGGTACGTGGAGGAACTCGCATCCTTCAAAGTACCCACTGATTTGCTGAACAAGGAAGCGGTAGCTTGCCATATTTGCGTCCTTGGCGTCCCAGTCGCCGGATGATTGCTGGACCACCAAGTCCGAGTCGCCATAACATAGGATCCGACGAATGCCGAGTTCTTTGGCAAGCCGGAGCCCGTGTATGAGCGCCTCGTACTCGGCTACATTGTTGGAGGCGGCAAAGTGAATCTGCAGCGTGTATCTGAGCTTGTCGCCTTTGGGAGAGGTAAGGACGACGCCGGCTCCCAAGCCGGTGTGCATCTTGGACCCGTCAAAGTTCATGCGCCAATGAGTGGAGTCGGGAGCCGGCGGCAGGTACTGGGTCTCGGCCCAGTCGATGAGGAAGTCGGCCAGTGCTTGGGACTTGATGGCGGTGCGGGGCTGGTAGAAGATCGTGTAAGGGGCCAGCTCGATGGCCCATTTCGCCACCCGGCCGGATGCATCCCGGCTGCCTATGATCTCGGCCAGCGGGGCGGTGCAAACGACCGTGATGGGATGCTCTTGAAAGTAGGGCTTCAGCTTCTTGGCGGTGAAGTACACGCCATAACACATCTTTTGGTAGTGCAGGTAGTTCTGCTTCGAGGCGGACAGTACCTCGCTCAAATAGTACACCAACCTCTGGACCGGCTGGGCTCGGCCCTCTTCTGGGCGTTGGACTATGATGACGATGCTGACCACCTGGCTGGTTGCGGCAATGTAGAGGAACATGGGCTCTTTCTCAGTCGGCGCCGCCAGGACAGGCGGTGTGGCCAGCATCCTCTTCAGCTCGTGAAAAGCTTGGTCGGCTTGGTCATTCCACTCGAAGTGCGTGGTCTTCTTCATGAGGCGGTAGAGGGGGAGAGCTTTCTCTCCGAGCCGGCTGATGAAGCAGCTCAGGGAGGCCAAGCATCCGGTGAACTTCTGGATGTCTCGAAGCTTGGTGGGAATCGCCATTCTCTCAATGGCCTTGATCTTCACCGGGTTGCATTTGATGCCGCGTTCGGAGACCAGGAAGCCTAGGAGCTGGCCGGCTGGCACTCCGAACACGCATTTCTCGGGGTTGAGCTTGATTTGGAACCGGCGTAGGTTCTCAAATGTTTCCTTGAGGTCTTCCAGCAAGGTGCCGCGCTTCTCCGTCTTCACCACAATGTCGTCTACGTAGACGTGAGCATTTCTGCCGAGTTGCTTGAGGAGGCACTTCTGCATGCAACGCTGAAAAGTGGCACCGGCATTTCTCAAGCCGAATGTCATAGTCAGGTAGCAGAAGGCTCCGAATGGCGTGATGAAGGCGGTCTTCAGGTGGTCAGCCGGATCCAACTTTATCTGGTGGTATCCTGAGTAAGCATCCAAGAAACTCAACAGCTCGCATCCGGCCGTGGAGTCTATCACTTGGTCAATCCTTGGCAAGGCAAAGGGATCTTTAGGGTAGGCCTTGTTGAGGCTCGTGTAGTCTATGCACATGCGCCACTTGTTGTTCTTCTCTAACACGAGGACCGGGTTGGCGAGCCACTCTGGAAAGAAAACTTCCATAATGAAGCCGGCTGCCAGAAGCCGGGCTATCTCTTCTCCCACAATCCTTCTCTTTTCCTCCGACAGTCGGCGGAGGGGTTGTTTGACTGGTTTTGCGTCTTCTCGGACGTGTAGTTTGTGCTCAGCAAATTCCTTCGGAACACCCGGCATGTCCTTGGGGGACCATGCAAAGATGTCCCGATTCTCACGGAGGAAATCGGCGAGCTCGCCTTCCTATTTGCTGTTTAGGCTTGCCCCGATGACGGCAAACCTCTCGGGGTGCTCGGGGTCAAGAGGTATCTTCTTCGTCTCTTTGGCCGGCTGGAAAGATCCGTGGGCATCATACTCCTTGGGATCGGGGGACAGGACCGACTGCTTGCCGGCCATGGCCACGACCCGGTCCAACATCTTCTTCTCTTTGGCAATCACAAGGGACTCGGCCAGCTGGCTGCTGGCGGCAGCGCACTCGAAGGACTTCTTGTAATCGCCGGCTATGGTGATGACGCCCTTGGTGCTTGTCATCTTCATCTTGAGGTATGCATAGTGGGGAACCGCCATGAACCTAGCCAAGGCAGGTCGGCCAAGCAACACATGGTAGGGGCTCTCCAGGTCCACCACTTCAAACCAGATCGCTTCCCGGCGCAAATGCTCCTTGTCCCCAAAGAGTACATCAATCTTGATCTTGCCAATGGGGGTGCAGGACAAGCCGGGTATGATGCCATGGAATACTGTCCGAGTAGGCATGAGTTGCTTCGTCTTGACATTTAGCTTCTCCAGGGTGTCACGGTACACGATGTTGATGCTGTTCCCGCCGTCTATCAACACACGGGAGAAACGGGCGGCGCGTCTGTCCGTTGCAAGGGTGGCATCCAGAACCAACGCATAAGAGCCGGGAGACGGCATCACCTCTGGGTGGTCGGCCCGGCTCCAGCTGATAGGTTTTTCTGACCAATGCATGTGCTCGGCGGGGTTGGCAGCGACCATGCTGACTTCCTGGTGCTCTCGGCATTTGCCACGCCGGTCTTTTGGCTGGCTTGTAAAGACGATGTAGGTTGCATGCTCGTCGGGGAACTCATCATGCACGGCTCTGACTGCGGGCCGAGCGGCCGGCGGCGGCGGAGCCGGAGGCAGCGCGAGCCCTTTGCCTTTGGAGATTCGGGTGAGCCAATGGCACTTCCAGGTTGTGTGGTTGGACGGCTTCGCGCCGCTGTGGAATTTGCACGGGGCGTCGAGAGTTTGCTCGTAGAAGGCCGGCTGCCAAGCCGGCCGGCCGCCCTTGGGTTTCTTGGGCGCGGTCCTCCCTTCGGGCGGCACGTCTTCGACTGTGGCCACCTACCGACTGGCGGGAGGCGGCGCGGGGCCCTTGTGCTTGTGATCGTTCGGGTGTGGGCGTCGGCCGGAGTCCCCAGCCGGCGTCTTGGGTGCCGGGTTGAGTACTTTCCCGGATGCGTCTACCTGGAGCTCAGTCTTCATCGAGGAGTCGGCGGTGGCGTACTTGTCTGCTATGTCCAGAAGCTCGTCGAGGGTAGTCGGCTCGTCGCAGAGAAGCTTGTGCTTGAGGAGGGTGCCCTCTCGGCACCCGGCGGTGAAGTATTCTATGGCTTGCACCTCGTGCACCCCCTCGCAAGAGTTGCGGAGCTCGGCCCAACGCGTGAGGTAGTCGCGAGTAGACTCGGCGGGGCCTTGTACGCACAAGGAGAGCTGTCTGGGCTTGGGAGCCCGCTTGTAGGTGCTGGTGAAGTTGCGGACGAAAGCTTCTGTGAAATCCAGCCAGCTGTTGATGCTGGAGGGCTTGAGGCTGTTGAGCCAGGTCCGCGCCGTGCCTTGCAGCATGAGGGGCACGTACTTGACGGCAACGCGCCAGTTGCCGTTGGCTATGCTAACCGCCGTGGAGTAGTCGATCAACCAATCTTCCGGCTTCAAGGAGCCGTTGTACTTGGGCGTGTCTCTTGGGAGCGAGAACCCTTTGGGAAAAGGCTCGTCGCGGATGCGGGGGCCGAAACAAGGTGGACCGACATCGTCTTCTTCTTCCAACGCCAGGAATCGTGCCAGGCGGTCGATCCGATGGCGGGCGTTGTTCTCGCCGACTCCTTCGCGGCGACCTAGTCGGCCGCTGAGAGTCGGATGCGCCACAGGCGGCAGGGTGGGATATCTCTCTCCACGGGGCCGAGGCGGAGGCGGGTTGCCCCGCCATTCCACGGCCCGGGGATGGCCTTCCGCGTCTCGCTCGATGGAGATTCGGGTCCGGCTTCGGCTAGCAGCCGGCTCTTTCTCGCGCCGTGCGCGTGTGTTGCCCGTAGTCGGCGTCCGGGACGTCGCGCCGTGATCTCGGCGCGGGGGAGGGCTTTCCGCGCGGGCATCGGCTTTGTGCCGCTGCGCGGCCGCATCAATTAGCTGCTGGATGCGTCTGGTCATGTGGGGGAGTTCTTCGGCCCCTAATCCGTCTAGCTCGTCTACGGCCGCCTGGGCGGCTCGCAGGTTCTCGAGTGGAGTGGCATAGACTGGGCGGTCGACCCCCAGTGTGTCAGCGATGACAGCGCCGCGCTGCCTGACAACACCGGCCCGGCTTGGCCCGCCCTTAGCCGGCGTGCCAAAGGCGACGCGGTCGGCTTCGCGCTGGTGGGCCTCAGTGAGGCGTCTTATGGATGCCAGCCTCCGGCCCTCCGCGAGGAGAGCGAGGCGGCGCGCCTCCAGTGCTTCGTCGTCGGCATCAGCCGGGAGCGGGATGGACAAGTCGTGGACCGCCGCATGCGGGGCGTCGTGGGCGCTCTCGTCAGCAGCGCCGCCGTGGCCGATGACCATCACCTCGGTGGTGATAGCGTCGCAGCCATCGGTCCAGGGAAGCGGGTCGTTGTAGATCGTGACGTTGGTGGGGAAGGTGTCGACTGAGGCCGTGTCGGAGTCGACAAGCATCGGATCGGTGGAGCCAACCGACTCCAAGTCCACAGCAGGCTCACCGGAGACATGGAGCTGGCCGAGGAGGTTGGCGAGGTGGTCGGTGCCCGCATCGGAGGCGAGCTCGTCGGAGATGAGGGTTTTGTCGAGGAGATCGGCGAGGCTGCTCGCCGCGCAGATGCTGGTGACGCCTCGCAGCGCGTCGTGGCAAGCGCCATCGGGCGTGCCGGGCTGGCTACGCTCGCTGGGGAGGAAGAGGGTTCCCGTCCAGAACAGGTCTCCCGACGACGGTGCACCCGGCCCCACGGTGGGCGCCAAATGTTGGGTGGTAGGTGCGACATATGCCAACGGGTGGCTTATCATTGTGGGATCCAGTAAGACATCGCCGGTGCTGGAAACGGGATGAGGCGAAGACATGCACGCCAGCGAATCTTACCCAGCTTCGGGGCTCTCCGAGGAGATAACACCCCTACTGCTGCTCTGCGGGGTCTCCGCATGATCACTAGATGAACAAGTAGCTACACGATGCTCCAAGAGCTGTTTGGTGAGAGGAGGAAGAAGGGCACGGCTCGCTCTCTTCTTCTCCTTGTGTGGTGTCTAGAACTAGCAGGGATCAACCCTTTGCATGGGTGTCCCGGGGGGTTTATATAGGCCTACCCCCCGGGGGTACAATGGTAATCCGGCTGGGCGCGGGGCCCATCCGTCTGTGACTACGCTCGCCGGCTTCTGCGCCGACTGCTGGGGCCCGCCGGCTGGTGGGTCCCGCCGGCTGCCGGTTACTGTTGCTCAATCTTGGTGACGAGGGCTTCGTCAAGGTAGGCGTGGCTACAGTGCCGCCGTCCGGCGGGCGATCACTATAGCCTCACCGCGTCTTGTCTCCTTAATGGGGCATCTCCTTCGAAGGAGGCGGCATGCCCGCTATGGAGAGCCAGCTTTGCCTCGGGCCGACTGGGGGATGCACGGCCGCCTTCTGGTGTCTCTCTTCCCGAAGGGGCCCACCGCCCGTGGGCCGTACTAGTAGCCCATCGTGGATGACATCAGGGTCAACGTGGCAATAGTGCCGCGCCGGACGGGTCATGGCCACCCGCACGGCGCACTGTGCCAGTCGTGCCCCGGGATTCGGGGGTGGCAGGCTTCACTGTAGCCACACCCCGTCACATCACCGTTAAGTGGATGCAAACTTTGAGGGTACGGTCTTGACCACTTTGTGGGAGCCGGCTTCTTGGAGTCGGCCTTCTCGCGGCTGGCTTCTCGAAGCCGGCCCTCCCGTGGCTTTCTTCACGAGGGTTAAAGTCGGACCGCCTTCCGATAGCCGGCCTGGGAGACAGCCGGCAAGGGGAAGGCGGCCCCACGTCTTGGATTCTTGAGAGCCGGAAGGGCTCGTAATTTTTTCAGAAGGGCCAGGGGAAGCCGGCTAGGCTACCCATGGCTATTTACTCCGACACCACATCACCCTTTCGATGCTACCAAGGCCTCTTTGCATGGCCTATTATGAAAACACCGGTCAATGATCCTCTCGAAGGACAATATACCAAGGAGAAAAGCAGCATATACGCGTGCCAGAGCACCTAAAGGATCCTTAAAGATCACCTCGTCCTCTTTTAGGATGCATGCACAGTTTCCCCTTGTGTTCAGCATGTAAAATAGCCTTGTTGCTTATGGCACTATTTGTATAAATACGTTTTGACGTATCAATCAGACTACAATGGAAACAATTTTTAGCTCAAACCTACATGGCGTTGGCTTATTTCTTAACATATGTTTCCCTATTTTTGTCGATTGTCATGTAGACCTTGGTATGACCTAAATTGCCAGGGGCTCTATTAAGCCGCGTACATCTTTTAAATACTAAAACAAAGTCCAAACACTTTCACAGTGCAATTTGGCATCCCGAATATAGCATTATATGCATTAGCTCCGAATCATGTCTTTGGTCAATAGTTGGGTTGCCCGGCTCCTGTGATTATTACCTTATGATGTCTACTACACAACCTTCTTCTTGTAGATGTTGTTGGGCTTCCATGTGCAGAGGTTTGTAGGACAGTAGCAAATTTCCCTCAAGTGGATGACCTAAGGTTTATCAATCAGTGGGAGGCGTAGGATGAAGATGGTCTCTCTCAAACAACCCTGCAACCAAATAACAAAGAGTCTCTTGTGTCCCCAACACACCTAATACAATGGTAAACTGTATAGGCGCACTAGTTCGGTGAAGAGATGGTAATACAAGTGCAATATGGATGGTAGATATAGGTTTTTGTAATCTGAAAATATAAAAACAGCAAGGTAACTAATGATAAAAGTGAGCAAAAAAGGTATTGCAATGCGTTGAAACAAGGCTTAGGGTTCATACTTTCACTAGTGCAAGTTCTCTCAACAATAATAACATAATTGTATCATATAACTATCCCTCAATATGCAACAAAGAATCACTCCAAAGTCACTAATAGCGGAGAACAAATGAAGAGATTATTGTATGGTACGAAACCACCTCAAAGTTATCCTTTCTGATCGATCTATTCAAGAGTCCGTAGTAAAATAACAAGAAGTTATTCTTTCCGTTTGATATATCCTAGAGTTCGTACTAGAATAACACCTTAAGACGCAAATCAACCAAAACCCTAATGTCACCTAGATACTCCAATGTCACCTCAAGTATCTGTGGGTATGATTATATGATATGCATCACACAATCTCAGATTCATCTATTCAACCAACACAAAGAACTTCAAAAAGTGCCCCAAAGTTTCTACTGAAGAGTAAAGACGAAAACGTGTGCCAACGCCTATGCATAAGTTCACAAGGTCACATAACTCGCAAGTTGATCACTGTCGGTGTCAAAACTGGCGGATCTCAGGTAGGGGCCCCGAACTGTGCATCTAAGGTTGATGGTAAGAGGAGACGGGGGACACAATGTTTACCTAGGTTCGGGCCCTCTTGATGGAGGTAATACCCTACTTCCTGCTTGATTGATCTTGATGAATATGAGGATTACAGGAGTTGATCTACCACGAGGTCGTAATGGCCAAAACCCTAGATGTCTAGCCTGTATGATTGTGATTGCTTCTACGGACTAAACCCTCCGGTTTATATAGACACCGGAGGAGCCTAGGGTTGTATAAAGTCGGTTTACAGAGGAAGGAATCTTCATATCCGAACGCCAAGCTTGCCTTCCATGCAAAAGAGAGTCCCATCCAGGCACGGGAGGAAGTCTTCTATCTTGTATCTTCGTGGCCCATCAGTCCGGCCCACGTCACATAGCCCGGACCCCCGAGGACCCCTTAATCCAGGACTCCCTCAGTAGCCCCTGAATCAGGCTTCAATGACGATGTGTCCGGAGCGAAGATTGTCTTCGGCATTGCAAGCCAGGTTCCTCCTCCAAATACTCCAAGGTAGTCCTCGAACACAGAAAACGTGTCTGGCTCTGCAAAACAAGCACCACGCAAAACCATAGAGAGTATAATATTTCACGGGTCCCATCTACTGACAACTTTTGTAGCAAGACGCCACGTCTCTGCCCGGTCATTATTTCGAACCATTTTTAGCCTTCCGCTCCATGTTTCGAGATTCGGTTTTCATTGGCACGTCTTGTCGAAGTAGAGATTATGTCCCCTTATTGCGGGATTCTCATCAATACAGGCGTGAGTAATCCAACCGTGTCGTCTGCACGACCCTTGGGGAATAGGAAAGTTTTAAGGCGAGTGGGAAGGCGCTTGATATTCGCTGCCTTTATAAGAGGATAAAGATCCATTCTTTCACCCACGCCTTCTTCCTATCTGCCCATCCATTCTCAAGCTCCAGCGCCCAAGCTTCCATACTTTCCGCCTCCAAAAAGCACTCCGACCATGTCCAGATCTAGAGCGCAGGGCAAGTGGATGGCCTCCTCCATCAATGAGAAGGACATCACGAAGCTCCGGGAAGCGGGGTACTTGGCCCAGGAAATCGCCCATCGGCTTACGGCCAAGGTATAGATCGTCCCCACACCGGAGCCTCATGAGAGGGTGGTATTCATCCCGCACTTCATCCGCGGTGTGGGATTTCCTCTCCACCCATTCGTCCGCGGACTCATGTTCTACTATGGGCTAGATTTCCATGATCTGGCCCCAAACTCCTTCCTCAATATCTCGGCATTCATTGTCGTGTGCGAGGCCTTCCTCCGCATCCTACCCCACTTCGTATTGAGGCTAAAGACCTTCAATGTGAAGCCGAAGATGGTGGGCGGTCAACACGCAGATTGCAGAGGCTCTATGGTGAGCAAGATGTCCAACGTCTCATGGCCCAAAGGCACCTTTGTGGAGACCGTCAAAGGGTGGCAAAAGCAGTGGTTCTACGTCACAGAGCCCCGCGACACCACCTGGTCCGCGGTTCTCGAATTCAAGTCCGGGGCCCCAATGCGGCTTACCTCCTGGGTAGAGAAGGGCCTAGACTGGGCATCGTTGGACGAGGTGTCCGCGCTGCAGACGCGCATCAAGAGCATGGTGGACAAGAACATCAAGCTTCTCAACATGATCCAGGTGATGCTTTTTCGCTGGATCCTTCCTTGCCAAAGCCGGACTTGCAATTTGTGGGAGTTTGATCCGACCAAGCACCAGACCTTGCAACAGTTCTTCGGTGTTACATACGAAGGCATCTGGAAGGTGCTTTTTAAGGCCAATGAGACGTGGCTGAAGACGACCGTGGACCGTGGGTACAACCTGACCCATCCCGCCAGTCCAGTAAGTTTTTCATATTTCAAGGTGTATCCTTCACCTGTACATTCAAGGAAGATGTCTAAGCTTCCCATGTATCTTTCCAGGGCTGGACAAGGAAGGCGGAGCAGATCCAGTGTTCGACTCCGTTGCCGTAAAACCCAGCAATCCTTCTTCTGATGAAGATGCTGGTTCCGGCGCCCTACCAGGCGCCGGAGAAGAAGGCCCAGAAGAAGGGCCCGGCAGGAAGAAGTGGCATCCGCTGTAAAGGCACTTCGGACGTGATGTCCGAAGACGCTGAAACCCACTCCTCCCCCGCCACCAAGGACGACGAGGAGGAGGAATAAAGCATCTCTCCCCCTGAGGGGGGAAGGAAGAAGAGGACGACTTCCATAGATCTAGAGGCAAAGACGTCCAAGAAGGGGAAGGTCTCCCTCGTGGATAACTCCGCGTTGGACACTGATAGCAGCTCCGAGTGCCGCCCCAGGGAAAAGCCCCTGGCCGAATCATAAGTACTCAAAGGCACTCACACACACATATGTCCCACTTCTTTACTTCGTGGTTTTAATATGTCGAATCATGCGCTGCAGTCCGGCCCACGCCCGCCCCTAGTGATCCTCATCTTCGGGGAATTCGCTGGATCCAAAGGTGATGGACAGCGGGTCACTTCCAGCGGCCTCCTCTCCCAAGGCCACGGACGACGCTGAGGTGCTGTCCCGAAGGACCTTCCCAGGCCAGGGCGAGGTACAAGAGGCCGTCAGGGTGGCGCTAGAGGGTGATACCTCGACCACCGGACACATGGGGAAGCAAAACCCCCCGGAGACTGGCGACGGGGGCCATATCCAATTCGGCCCCCAGCCGAATACTATTCTAGAGGCCCATACGGCTCCGGAATCAGGCAAGCAGCCTCCTTTGAAAGAAGGAGGTGCACCTATTCCACCGGTGACCTATGTCCATCCAGAGGCACCGGATACTTCTACTGGAAGCGCTGAAAAGTGCTTCCATTGTTGAGGAACACTATATCCTCATGGGTACGGTAGTTGAGAGGGTTCGTTCCGCTAAGAGCGGACTGACCGAAGCCTACGCCAGCCTTCTAACAGGCTTTGAGGTATGTGACATAATTATGTAAAAAGAATGTCATAGTATAGACAGTAGCCCCTGAGACATTGTCCGGTGCTCGAAAAGAGAAACCGGATAGAGGATCAAATTATTTTCGCAGGAGACTAACCATACATGTCTATGTGAATAAGCAAGCGTCAATGCTGGCTATGACCTCCCATTCTGCTGAAGTCTCCAAACTAAAGCAGAATCTGGAGCAGGCCGAGGAAGAGCTCAGCCGTATGAAAAAACAACTAGAGGACTAGCAAGGTATGCAATGGCTAATTCAGATGTAGGAAGATATGAATTGCTTGTGTTGATCATGCTATCATGATATTTCGAAGGAGCTGCGACCGAGGTGGAGATCGTCAAGAAGGCGCTGGACGAGGCCCAGGATAGAGCGGCGAAGGAACAGGCCGCCCGCAAAAAACATGAGGCAAGGGTCGGGGAGGTCCAACAGGAGCTCCAGGACGCCATAAAGAAGTGTGAGTCCTTGGAGCACAAGAGTGCGGGCCAAGAGTCCGAACATGCCAAGGCCCGCCAAAGTGCACAAGAGGCCCGGGTTGAGGCCCAGGGCGCCCTCCAGGAAATCCAGGAGGCCAGGAAAATCGCGGTGGCTAAGGCCTTTATTATGCAAATAAAATATGTGAAGAGAAGGTACCTCTTATCACCCGGATTCGGAGTTCTCTAGGGGCGTTTGCGGACCTGTCGCGCAGTGTTGCCGATGCTATGGAGTTCTTTTAAGCCGAAGAGGGGAGCTCAACGGATAAGCTCTTCTGGTCGCAATACCTTGTGCCAGAGCATCTGGTGCCCTTTAGTGATCAGCTGAAATAGCTGACCGAACTGCATAGGGTGGCCGAACTGGCGATGAAGGATTTGATAATCTGTCTATGGCCTGCTGACGCCATACCCAGCAGCTACTTCGGACTCGTGAAGCGGCTAGTCGATGCCTGCCCTTGGCTTGATACCATCAAGCTATCGTTCTACATCGAAGGTGCGCGGATGGCCTTTGCTCGTGTCAAGGTTCAGTGGGCGAAGATGGACGCTGTCAAGCTCGTGACCGAGGGATTGCCCGCATGCAAGGAGCACCGCACGCCCGAGCGGTATTTTGATGATGTCCTGAAGGGATCCCTCATTGTAGAGGGCCAACGTGCAAAAGACATTATCTTTGAATGAAGACATTCATTTTATCCCGCCCTGTATTATGAAACAAAGTCAATATGTAATATAATGCTTGTTTGTTTAAAATTTTGCCTCCTATGCGGCCGTTTTATTAAATTTGAGAGTTGGCCAGTCGTCGGCTTCAGCCCCCACGTAGGCAGTACGGGGGTGTTTAGGTTGAAATCTAAACACTCTTGATCAAAGAGTTTGGTCCTTGAAGGAGGTGTTTAGCGTAGCGAACGAGGCAATTGGACTATGTGGCTTTATCACCCTCACTTAGCCATAGGAGTTTGATAATAGAAATATAGGCGCAACCCCTAGTTAGTATTTGTTAATCTGGACTAGGGTGTTGTAGACACCTGATCGGGTGAAGGCCGATCCATCGCATAATGCGGAAAAAATTGCAAAAGCTTTTGACCTCCGAATAGCTGACCAGCTCTCGCCGCATCATGACAGTTAGTTTTCGGCTTTCTCTACTAAGGTGCTTCCGGCTAAAACAAGAAACACAATCGCAGTAGTTCTCCCTTTACTGGCCTAGCCGATAGGACGAAACGCAAGGTAGCGAGCACAGGAGCCGGGCAACCCAACTATTGACCAAAGGCATGATTCGGAGACGATGCATATAATACTAAATTCGGGGTGCCGAACTATACTGTAAAAGTGTTCGGACTTTGTTGCCATAGTATGGGGTGCAATGAAGCCCCTAGCGAATTAAAGCGTACCACAGTGTATGGGTGCAATCGACAAGAATAGCAAAATAGAATGAAATAGTAAGTGCTACCTCTTTTAGCACTGCGTTGGTTTTCCCAGAAGAGGAAGGGATGATGCAGCAAAGTAGCATAAGTATTTCCCTCAGATTTTGAGAACCAAGGTATCAATCCAGTAGGAGGCTACGCGCGAGTCCCTCGTACCTGCACAAAACAAATAAATCCTTGCAACCAATGCGAATAGGGGTTGTAAATCCCTATAGGGCCACTTACGAGAGTGACATCTGATAGATATGATAAGATAATATTTTTGGTATTTTTATGATGATAAATATGCAAAGTAAAATAAAGGCAAAGTAAATAGCAGAGTAAATAACTAAGTAGTAGGAGATTAATATGATAAGGATAGACCCGGGGCCATAGGTTTCACTAGTGGCTTCTCTCGAGAGCATAAGTATTCTATGGTGGGTGAACAAATTACTGTTGAGCAATTGACAGAATTGAGCATAGTTACGAGAATATCTAGGTATGATCATGTATATAGACATCACGTCCGAGACAAGTGGACCGACTCCTGCCTGCATCTACTACTATTACTCCACTCATCGACCGCTATCCAGCATGCATCTAGAGTATTAAGTTAAAAACAGAGTAACGCCTTAAGAAAGATGACATGATGTAGAGGGATAGACTCATGCAATATGAAGAAAACCCCATCTTGTTATCCTCGATGGCAACAATACAATACGTGCCTTGCTGCCCTTACTATCACCGGGAAATGACACCGCAAGATTGAACCCAAAGCTAAGCACTTCTCCCATTGCAAGAAAGATCAATCTAGTAGGCCAAACCAAACTGATAATTCGAAGAGACTTGCAAAGCTAACCAATCATAGATAAAAGAATTCAGAGAAGATTCAAATATTATTCATAGATAGACTTGACCATAAACCCACAATTCATCGGTCTCAACAAACACACCGCAAAAAGAAGATTACATCGAATAGATCTCCACAAGAGAGGGGGAGAACATTGTATTGAGTTCCAAAAAGAGAGAAGAAGCCATCTAGCTACTAACTATGGACCCGTAGGTCTGAGGTAAACTACTCACACTTCATCGGAGAGGCTATGGTGTTGATGTAGAAGCCCTCCGTGATGGATGCCCCCTCCGGCGGAGCTCCGGAACAGGCCCCAAGATGGGATCTCGTGGATACAGAAAGTTACGGCGGTGGAATTAGGGTTTTGGCTCCTGTTCTGATTGTTTGGGGGTACGTGGGTATATATGGTATATATAGGAGGAATAAGTGCGTCGGTGGAGCAACAGGGCCCCCACGAGGGTGGAGGGCGCGCCTGGGGGGGGGGGGGTAGGCGCGCCCCCTACCTCATGGGATCCTGTTACGTGGCTTGACGTAGGGTCCAAGTCTCATGAGTTGTATTCGGTGAGAAAATCACGTTCCCGAAGGTTTCATTCCGTTTGGACACCGTTTGATATTCCTTTTCTTCGAAACCCTAAAACAGGCAAAAAAACAGCAATTCTTGGCTGGGCCTCCGGTTAATAGGTTAGTCCCAAAATAATATAAAAGTGGACAATAAAGCCCAATAATGTCCAAAACAGTAGATAATATAGCATGGAGCAATCAAAAATTATAGATACATTGGAGACATATGAAGCATCCCCAAGCTTAATTCCTGCTCATCCTCGAGTAGGTAAATGATAAAAACAGAATTTTTGATGCGGAGTGCTACTTGGCATAATTTTAATGTAATTCTTCTTAATTGTGGTATGAATATTCAGATCCAAAAGATTCAAGACAAAAGTTCATATTGACATAAAAATGATAGTACTTCAAGCATACTAACTAAGCAATTATGTCTTCTCAAAATAACATGGCCAAAGAAAGTTCATCCCTACAAAATCATATGGTTTAGTCATGTTTCATTTTCGTCACACAAGAATGCTATCATCATGCACAACCCCGATGACAAGCCAAGCAATTGTTTCATACTTTAGTAATCTCAAACCTATAAACTTTCACGCAATATATGAGCGCGAGCCATGGACATAGCACTATAGGTGGAATAGAATATAATGAGGGGGGTTATGTGGAGAAGACAAAAAGGAGGAAGTCTCACATCAACGAGGCTAATCAATGGGCTATGGAGATGCCCACTGATTGATGTTAATGCAAGGAGTAGGGATTGCCATGCAACGGATGCACTAGAGCTATACATGTATGAAATCTCAACAAAAGAAACTAGTGGGTGTGCATCCAACTTGCTTGCTCACGAAGACCTAGGGCACTTGAGGAGGCCCATTGTTGGAATATATATACAAGCCAAGTTCTATAATGAAAATTTCCCACTAGTATATGAAAGTGATAACATGAGAGACTCTCTACTATTAAGATCATGGTGCTACTTTGAAGCACAAGTGTGGCAAAGGATAGTAACATTGTCCCTTCTCTCTTTTTCTCTCATTTTTGGCCTTTTTTATGGCCTTTCTCTTTTTTGGGCCTTTTTTATGGCCTTTCCACTTTTTTTATATTCCTCACTTGGGACAATGCTCTAGAAAATGATGATCATCACACTTCTATTTATTTACAAGTCAATGATTACAACTCGATACTAGAACAAATATGACTCTATATGAATGCCTCCGGCGGTGTACCGGGATATGCAATGAACCAAGAGTGACATGTATGAAAGAATTATGAACGGTGGCTTTGCCACAAATACTATGTCAACTACATGATCATGCTAAGCAATATGACAATGATGAATGTGTCATGATGAACGGAATGATGGAAAGTTGCATGACAATATATCTCGGAATGGCTATGGAAATGCCATAATAGGTAGGTATGGTGGCTGTTTTGAGGAAGATATAAGGAGGTTTATGTGTGAAAGAGCGTATCATATCACGGGGTTTGGATGCACTGGCGAAGTTTGCGTCAAGTCTCAATGTGAGAAAGGGCAATGCACGGTACGGAAGAGGCTAGCGAGGATGGAAGGGTGAGAGTGCGTATAATCCATGGACTCAACATTAGTCATAAAGAACTCACATACTTATTGCAAAAATCTACAAGTCATCAGAAACCTCGGTACTACGAGCATGCTCCTAGGGAGATAGATTGGTAGGAAAAGACCATCGCTCGTCCCCGACCGCTACTCATAAGGAAGACAATCAAATAACACCTCATGTTTCAAATTTGTTGCATAACATTTACCATACGTGCATGCTACGGGAATTGCAAACCTCAACACAAGTATTTCTCAATTTCACAACTACTCAACTAGCACGACTTTGATATTGTTACCTCCATGTCTCAAAACAATCATCAAGCATCAAACTTCTCTTAGTATTCAACACACTCATAGGAAAGTTTTATTATTAATCTTGCATACCAAGCATATTAGGATTTTAAGCAAATTACCATGCTATTAAGACTCTCAAAATAATCTAAGTGAAGCATGAGAGGTCACTAGTTTCTATAAAATAAATCCACCACAGTGCTCCAAAAGATATAAGTGAAGCACTAGAGCAAAATTATATAACTCAAAAGATATAAGCGAAGCACATAGAGTATTCTAACAAATTCCAAATCATGTATGGCTCTCTCAAAAGATGTGTACAGTAAGGACGATTGTGGTAGACTAACAAGCAAAGAATCAAATAATACAAGACGCTCCAAGCAAAACACATATCATGTGACGAATAAAAATATAGCTCCAAGTAAAGTTACCGATAGAAGTAGACGAAAGAGGGGATGCCTTCCGGGGCATCCCCAAGCTTTGGCTTTCAGGTGTCCTTAGATTATATTGGGGGTGCCATGGGCATCCCCAAGCTTAGGCTATTGCCACTCCTTGTTCCATAATCCATCAAATCTTTACCCAAAACTTGAAAACTTCACAACACAAAACTTAAGGTAGAAAATCTCGTGAGCTCCGTTAGCGAAAGAAAACAAAAGACCACTTCAAGGTACTGTAATGAACTCATTCTTTATTTATATGGGTGTTATACCTACTGTATTGCAACTTATCTATGGTTCATAAACTAATTTACTAGCCATAGATTCATCAAAATAAACAAACAACACACGCAAAACAGAATCTGTCAAAAACAGAACAGTCTGTAGTAATCTATAGCTACCGCAACATATGGAACCCCAAAAATTCTAAAATAAATTGCCGTACGTGAGGAATTTATCTATTAATCATCTGCAAAAAGAATTAACTAAATAGCGCTTTCCAAATAAAAATGACAGCAGTTCTCGTGAGCGCTAAAGTTTCTGTTTTTTACAGCAAGTTCAACAAGACTTTCCCCAAGTCTTCCCAGTGGTTCTACTTGGTAAAAACACTAATTAAACACAAAAAACACAAACAAAACACAGGCTAAATAATTTATTTATTACTAAGCAGGATCAAAAAGCAAGGAATAAAAATAAAATTGGGTTGCCTCCCAACAAGCGCTATCGTTTAACGCCCCTAGCTAGGCATAACAAGCAAGAATAGATCTAGGTATTGCCATCTTTGGTAGGCAATCCATAAGTGGCTCTCATAATAGATTCATAAGGTAATTTAATTTTATTTCTAGGAAAGTTTTCCATGCCTTTCCTTAACGGAAATTGGAATCTAATATCTCCTTCCTTCATATCAATAATTGCACCAATCGTTCTAAGGAAAGGTCTACCAAGAATAATAGGACATGAAGGATTGCAATCTATGTCAAGAACAATAAAATCTACGGGCACATAATTCCTATTTGCAACAATAAGAACATCATTAATTCTTCCCATAGGTTTCTTAATAGTGGAATCCGCAAGGTGCAAGTTTAGAGAGCAATCATCAAAATCACGGAAACCTAACAAATCACACAAAGTCTTTGGAATCGTGGAAACACTAGCACCAAAATCACATAAAGCATATCATTCATGATATTTAATTTTAATTTTAATAGTTGTTTCCCACTCATCATAAATTTTTCTAGGGATAGAAACTTCCAATTCAAGTTTTTCTTCATAAGATTGCATCAAGGCATCAACGATATGTTTAGTAAACGCTTTATTTTGACTATAAGCGTGAGGAGAATTTAGTACGGGTTGCAACAAGGAAATACAATCAAACAAAGAGCAATTTTCATAGTTAAATTCCTTGAAATCCATAATAGTGGGTTTAGCAACATCTAGGGTTTTAATTTCTTCAATCCCACTTTTATCAAATTTAGCATCAAGATCAAAAGATTCAGAATTCTTGGAACGCCTTCTAGGTAAAGGTGGATCATATTCAGTCCCATCATTATCAAGATTCATATTGCAAAACAAAGATTTAATAGGGGACACATCAATAACTTTTAGATCTTCATCATTATTTTCATAGCAACTAGAAGAACACACTTTTATAAAGGCATCTTTCTTAGCACGCATCCTAGCGGTTCTTTCTTTGCACTCGTCAATGGAAATTCTCATGGCTTTGAGAGACTCATTGATATCATGCTTAGGTGGAATAGATCTAAGTTTTAAAGAATCAACATCAAGAGCAATTCTATCAACATTCCTAGCCAAATCATCAATCTTAAGCAATTTTTCTTCAATCATAGCATTAAAATTCTTTTGCAAAGTAATAAATTCTTTAATATTAGAATCAAAATCAGAGGGCATCTTATTATAATTTCCATAGGAATTGTTGTAGGAATTACCATAATTATTAGAGGGATTACGAGGATAAGGCCTAGGATTGAAATTTCCTCTATACGCGTTATTACCAAAATTGTTCCTACCAACAAAATTCACATCCATAGATTCATTATTATTCTCAATCAAAGTAGACAAGGCCATATCATTAGGATCAAAATAAACACTCTTATTAGCAAATAATTTCATAAGTTCATCCATCTTTCCACTCAAAACATTAATTTATTCTATCACATGCACCTTTTTATTAGTAGATCTTTCAGTTTGCCATTGAGAATAATTAACCATAATATTTTCTAGGAGTTTAGTAGCTTCTCCTAAAGTGATTTCCATAAAAGTGCCTCCCGCGGCCGAATCTAAAAGATTTCTAGAAGCAAAATTCAATCCGGCATAAAAAATTTGTATAATCATCCACAAATTTAAACCATGAGTAGGGCAATTACGTATCATTAATTTCATTCTCTCCCAATCTTGTGCAACATGTTCATGATCAAGTTGCTTAAAGTTCATAATATCGTTTCTAAGAGAGATGATCTTAGCAGGAGGAAAATACTTAGAGATAAAAGCATCTTTGCACTTGTTCCATGAATCAATACTATTTTTAGGCAAAGACGAAAACCAAGCTTTAGCACGATCTCTAAGCGAAAAAGGAAATAGCTTCAATTTAACAATATCATTATCCAAATCTTTCTTCTTTTGCATGTCACACAAATCAACGAAGCTATTTAGATGGGTAGCGGCATCTTCACTAGGAAGGCTGGAAAACGGATCTTTCATCACAAGATTCAGCAAAGCAGTATTAATTTCACAAGATTCAGCATCGGTAAGAGGAGCAATCGGAGTGCTAATAAAATCATTATTGTTGGTATTGGTGAAGTCACACAATTTAGTATTATCTTGAGCCATCGCGACAAACAAGCAAACTAACACACAAGCAAATAAAAAGGCAAGCGGACAAAAAGGGGCAAATAGAGAAAGAGAGGGAGGATAGAGAGAGAGGGCGAATAAAACGGCAAGGGTGAATTGGGGGGGGGGGAGGAAAATGAGAGGCAAATGGAAAATAATGTAATGCGGGAGATAAAGGTATGTGATGGGTACTTGGTATGTTGACTTTTGCGTAGACCTCCCCGGCAACGGCGCCATAAATCCTTCTTGCTACCTCTTTTAGCACTGCGTTGGTTTTCCCCGAAGAGGAAGGGATGATGCAGCAAAGTAGCGTAAGTATTTCCCTCAGTTTTTGAGAACCAAGGTATCAATCCAGTAGGAGGCTACACACGAGTCCCTCGTACCTGCACAAAACAAATAAATCCTCGCAACCAATGCAAATAGGGGTTGTCAATCCCTATAGGGCCACTTACGAGAGTGAGATCTGATAGATATGATAAGATAATATTTTTGGTATTTTTATGATAAAGATGCAAAGTAAAATAAAGGCAAAGTAAATAGCAAAGTAAATAACTAAGTAGTAGGAGATTAATATGATAAAGATAGACCCGGGGCCATAGGTTTCACTAGTGGCTTCTCTCGAGAGCATAAGTATTCTACGGTGGGTGAACAAATTACTGTTGAGCAATTGACAGAATTGAGCATAGTTATGAGAATATCTAGGTATGATCATGTATATAGGCATCACTCCGAGACAAGTAGACCGACTCCTGCCTGCATCTACTACTATTACTCCACTCATCGACCGCTATCCAACATGCATCTAGAGTATTAAGTTAAAAACAGAGTAACGCCTTAAGCAAGATGACATGATGTAGAGGGATAGACTCATGCAATATGAAGAAAACCCCATCTTGTTATCCTCGATGGCAACAATACAATACGTGCCTTGCTGCCCTTACTGTCACCCGGAAAGGACACCGCAAGATTGAACCCAAAGCTAAGCACTTTTCCCATTGCAAGAAAGATCAATCTAGTAGGCCAAACCAAACTGATAATTCGAAGAGACTTGCAAAGATAACCAATCATACATAAAAGAATTCAGAGAAGATTTAAATATTATTCATAGATAGACTTGATCATAAACCCATAATTCATCGTTCTCAACAAACACACCGCAAAAAGAAGATTACATCGAATAGATCTCCACAAGAGAGGGGGCGAACATTGTATTGAGATCCAAAAAGAGAGAAGAAGCCATCTAGCTACTAACTATGGACCCGTAGGTCTAAATTAAACTACTCACACTTCATCGGAGAGTCTACGGTGTTGATGTAGAAGCCCTCCGTGATCGATGCCCCCTCCGACGGAGCTCCGGAACAGGCCCCAAGATGGGATCTCGTGGATACAGAAAGTTACGGCGGTGGAATTAGGTTTTGGCTCCTGTTTTGATCGTTTGGGAGTACGTGGGTATAAATAGGAGGAAGAAGTACGTCGGTGGAGCAACAGGGGCCCCACGAGGGTGGAGGGTGCGCCTGGGGGGGGGGGGGTAGGCGCGCCCCCCTACCTCGTGGGCTCCTGTTACGTGGCTTAACGTAGGGTCCAAGTCTCCTGAGTTGTATCCGGTGAGAAAATCACGTTCCCGAAGGTTTCATTCCGTTTGGACTCCATTTGATATTCCTTTTCTTCGAAACCCTAAAACAGGCAAAAACATCAATTCTGGGCTGGGCCTCCGGTTAATAGGTTAGTCCCAAAAATAATATAAAAGTGGATAATAAAGCCCAATAATGTCCAAAATAGTAGATAATATAGCATGGAGCAATAAAAAATTATATATACGATGGAGACGTATCAGTAAGCCAATGCCACATAAGTTGGGCCGCAAACTGTTTCCATTATAATTTGATTAATATGTTGAAGCGTATTTGTACAAATAGTGCGATAAGCAACAGGGCGATTTAACATGCCAAGACCAAGGGGGGAGCCGTGTGGGTCCTGAAAACAGGTAGAGTGATCGTCAAGAAGACCACCTAGAGATTCCACCACACGTCTATGCTGCTTGCCACCTTGGTATATCCATCCTTCGAAAGCATCGGTGATCGGGCCGTCGTGAGGGGCCTGTGGAAAAGAAAAGGAAAAAAAAGAAAAGGTAAAGTATGTGTGTCCGGGGAAGGTCGAGCCGTATTATGGACCACAATTGAGTTATGCCTCCGTGTGTGCCCATGGTATTTTGAGTGCGTAGTTATGTACACGCGGTACGTACGCCGCCATTTGGTCAGGACTGAGGTGGAGGCCGAATTGCTAGTCGAACTCCTGATGAGCTGGAATGTCAAGCTGCGGAGTAGTCCTGACTCGTTTGACAGTGTCCGGGAGCTTGGCCGCTGAATTAATGTTCTTCTTGATAAGGCCGCTCTGTACTTCCACTGCCAGGGCCACGGTGTGTTCCTCGGTGCGGACGGAGCATTTAGTGTTTCCATGACTGTTATGACACCACGTGGTCCGGACATCTTGAGTTTGAGGTAGGCATAGTGTGGCACCGCATTGAATCGAGCAAATGCAGTTCTTCCGAGCAGTGCGTGATAGCCACTGCGGAAAGGGACGATATTGAAGATCAAGTCCATGCTTCGGAAGTTGTCCGGGGATCCGAAGACGACTTCCAATGGGATTGAGCCTGTGCAGCGGGCCTCTACACCTGCTATTACTCCTTTAAAGTTAGTTTTTGTGGGCTTGATTCTTGATGGATCGATGTCCATCTTGCGGACTGTATCCTGATAGAGCAGGTTGAGACTGCTGCCGCCATCCATGAGGACTTGCGTGAGGTGGAATCCATCAATGACTCTGTCGAGGACCAGTGTGGCTGAACCGCCATGACGGATACTGGTCGGATGGTCCCTGCGATCGAAGGTGATCGGACAGGACGACCATGGGTTGAATTTTGGGGCGACTGGCTCTATCACGTAGAGGTCCCTGAGTGTGTGTTTGCGCTCCCTCTTGGGGATATGGGTAACATATATCATGCTCACTGTTTTCACTTGGGGGGAAACTTCTTCTGTCCCCTTGTATTTAGCGGGCAGGGCTCCTCATCGTCGTCCTCACTTTGCGAACCCTTCTCCTTGTTCTCGGTATTTAACTTACCGGCATGTTTAAAGACCCAACGACTTCTGTTGGTATGATTGGCTGGTTTATCGGGCTGCCGTGGATCTGACATGGACGATCGAGTATGCGGTCCAAGATGGATGGGCTCGGATTGTTTCTTTTAAATGGCTTCTTCCACTGGCTGGACTTGGAGCCACTGAATCCGGGGTTGACCGCCGTGTCATCGGTATTGTCACCATTGTTTTGACGCTTGTGTCTATTGCGTCGGGGCTTGCTGTTGCTATTTCTGGCGTTGGAGGTGCCAGGTTCACTTGCATTATTATTGCTACGGGCTAGCCAGCTATCTTCGCCCGCACAAAAGCAGGACATGAGTGCCGTGAGGGCTGCCATGGACTTCGGTTTTTCTTGGCCGAGGTGTCAGGCGATCCATTCATCGCGGATACCATGCTTAAAGGCCGCTAGGGCTTCGGCATCCACACAGTTGACGATCTGGTTCTTTTTAGTTAGGAACCTTGTCCCGAATTTCCTGGCTGACTCTCCGAGCTATTGAACTATGTGACTTAAGTCATCGGCATCCGGAGGTCGGACGTATGTACCTTGGAAGTTGTCGCGGAAGGCGTCTTCCAAGTCCTCCCAGCTGCCAATGGAGTTTTCAGGCAGGCTCTTCAACTAGTGCCGAGCTGGTCCTTTGAGTTTTAGTGGGAGGTATTTGATGGCATGAAGATCATCACCGCGGGCCATATGAATATGGAGAAGAAAGTCCTCAATCCATACCGCGGGATCTGTTGTTCCATCGTATGATTCGATATTCGACGGTTTAATCCCTTCTGGGAATTCGTGCTCCATTACTTCATTAGTGAAGCAGAGGGGGTGTGCAGCCCCTCTATATCAGGCCAAGTTGCGACGTAGCTCGGATGGAGTCCTTCTGCGGTTTTTGGCCCGGACGTGGTTATGCTTGTCACGTCCGGGTAGATAGCCATCGTCACGCGTCGGGGCACGCCCCCGTGATCCATAGATCGATCTAGTATGACATGCTCTATTTTTCAGGTCCTGCCATAGGTCATATGTATATCCCCGAGCTGTTGCGTCCCTACCTTTACGGCGAGGTGGTATAGGTTGGTGTTCGGCTTGAGTTGCCGTTTTGTCCCGGCCACGAGGTTGTCAGTCAGCCGCATTATGAGCTGATGGTACGGGCCCAAGTGCCTCGTCGTCGAATTGAGGTAGGAGTTTATGCTTCGGGTAACTTTTGGTTGGGAGCTCGAGGCCTTATTCCTCGTCCTCCAGGACATTAGTCCACCTATCGTTAAGTAGGTCTTGATCAGCTTGAAGCTGCTGCCGTTTCTTTTTTAGGCTCCTTGTAGTGGCAATTAGCCGGCGCTTAAAGTGCTCCTGCTCGAGGGGTTCCTCAGGCACGATAAATTCTTCTCCGCCGAGGCTCACCTCCTCCTCGGATAATGGAAGGTAATTACTGTCCTTCGAGTCTTCATTTACGACCTGGTCATCAGGGCTTACTTGCCCATCTTCCCGATCGTCCTGTGTAGAGGTTGGCTCAACGGGGTCTTCTTGGTCTTCGGCATCGTCTGGAGTATTGTTCTCTCTCGTATATAATTATCAATGTAATTTTCTTTATTGTGGCATGAATGTTCAAATCCAAAAGATTCAAGACAAAAGTATAACATTGACATAAAAATAATAATACTTCAAGCATACTAACAAAGTAATCATGTCTTCTCAAAATAACATGGCCAAAGAAAGTTCATCCCTACAAAACCATATAGTCTGGCTATGCTCCATCTTCATCACACAAAATATTCAAATCATACACAACCCCAGTGACAAGCCAAGCAATTGTTTCATACTTTTGATGTTCTCGAACCTTTTCAACTTTCATGCAATACATGAGCGTGAGCCAGGGACATAGCACTATAGGTAGAATAGAATGGTGGTTGTGGAGAAGAAAAACAGGAGAAGATAGTCTCACATCAACTAGGCATATCAATGGGCTATGGAGATGTCCATCAATAGATATCAATGTGAGTGAGTAGGGATTACCATGCAACGGATGCACTAGAGCTATAAGTGTATGAAAGCTCAACAAAAGAAACTAAGTGGGTGTGCATCCAACTTTCTTGCTCATGAAGACCTAGGGCATATGAGGAAGCCCATCGTTGGAATATACAAGCCAAGTTCTATAATGAAAAATTCCCTCTAGTATATGAAAGTGATAACATAGGAGACTCTCTATAATGAAGATCATTGTGCTACTTTGAAGCACAAGTGTGGTAAAAAGGATTGTAGCATTGCCCCTTCTCTCTTTTTCTCTTTTTTTGGGCCTTCTCTTTTTTGGCCTTTCTCTTTTTTTATTTCCTCACACAATGCTCTAATAATGAAGATCATCACACTTTTATTTACTTACAACTAAATAATTACAAATCAATATTTAGAACAAAATATGACTCTATATGAATGCCTCCGATGGTGTACCGGGATGTGCAATGAATCAAGAGTGACATGTATGAAAGAATTATGATCAGTGGCTTTGCCACAAATACAATGTCAACTACATGATCATGCAAACCAATATGGCAATGATGAAGTGTGTCATAATAAACGAAACGATGGAAAGTTGCATGGCAATATATCTCGGAATGGCTATGGAAACACCATAATAGGTAGGTATGGTGGCTGTTTTGAGGAAGGTATATGGGGGGTTTATGGTACCGGCAAAAGTTGCGCGGTACTAGAGAGGCTAGCAATGGTGGAAGGATGAGAGTGCGTATAATCCATGGACTCAACATTAGTCATAAAGAACTCACATACTTATTGTAAAAGTCTATTAGCTATCGAAAAAAAGTACTACAGGCATGCTCCTAGGGGGATAGATTGGTAGGAAAAGACCATCGCTCATCCCCGACTGCTACTCATAAGGAAGACAATCAAAAAGTATCTCATGCTCCAACTTCGTTACATAACGGTTCACCATTCGTGCATGCTACGGGTCTCACAAACCTTAACACAAGTATTTCTCAAATTCACAACTACTCACTAGCATGACTATAATATCACCATCTTCATATCTCAAAACAATCATAAGGAATCAAACTTCTCATAGTATTCAATGCACTTTATATGAAAGTTTTTATTATATCCCTCTTGGATGCCTATCATATTAGGACTAAATTCGTAACCAAAGCAAACTACCATGTTGTTTAGAGACTCTGAAAATGATATAAGTGAAGCATGAGCGTTCAACAATTTCTTCAAAATAAAACTACCGCCATGCTCTAAGAAGATATAAGTGAAGCACTAGAGCAAACAACAAACTACTCCAAAAGATATAAGCGAAGCACAATGAGTAGTTGAATAATTATGTAACTCTGTGAAGACTCCTTCTCATAAATAAAATTTCAGATCTTAAGTAATTTATTCAAACAACAAGCAAAACAAAATAAAATGACATTGCAAGGATAGCACATATCATCTAAAGAAGCAAAAACTTAGGCTCAACCAAAACTGACCGATAGTTGTTGAAGAAGAAAGGTGGGATGCCAACCAGGGCATCCCCAAGATTAGATGTTTGAGACTTCTTGAAATATTAATTAGGGACGTCTTGGGCATCCCCAAGCTTGAGCTTTTGTGTCTCCTTAATTACTGTCATATCGTGGTTTTCCTAAATCTTAAAAACTTCATCCACACAAAACTCAACAAGAACTCATGAGATAAGTTAGTATAAATCCATGGTAAACCTTATCATTATCTACTGTAGAAAATCACTAAAATTATAATTTGAAATTTCATACTAAATGCCTCTGCATATTTAATACTCCTATCAGCAAATAGAATCATTAAACAAGCAAACATATGCAAACAATGCAATCATAACAGCAATTTGTCTAAACAGGATAGTTTGTAAAGAATGCAAGAAGAATCATACTTCTTTAACTCCAAATATAATGAAAAATTACCACACTCTATATAATTTGTTGTTACTCATTGTGTAAAAATTTCAAGATTTTATCATGTTCTGACAATTCACATGTCGGTGGAAACGACACCTATGGGGTCATTGGGATCCCTTCTACGTTTGGCGAGCGCGAGGTTGTGCAAAGAGTGGGTCGGACAGGAAGCACACAGATCGTTTACCCAGGTTCGGGCCGCGAAGATGTGTAATACCCTAGTCCTGCTTTGGTGGATGTATTTGAGTGTTCTTGTGTTCTTGAGCTAGCTACGGGGTGCAAATTGGCCAAAAGTGCTGAATGCCTCCCCTGGTCGCCTCGGGCCTCCTTTTATAGGAAAAAGGGGTTGCCACAGTGGCACACAAGAGGTGCAAAGGTCTATAGTCGATAAGCTTATCCTCCGGGACCATCGGACAAACACATTTAATGCGCTGCCGACGTGCCCCCTTGCTTTATCGGGGACACAAGGGAAGCACGTCCCAACCGTCGCCGCCTCGCCTGGCCTCGACACGCGTCCGAGTTGATGAGGCATCGCGGAACCACGTTGGCTGGCTGCTGGGCTGGCGTGGTGCTGGAGCCTTCATGATGGGTCGCATGCCGCCACGCAGGTGCTTGCTGAGTCGGTGTAGAGGCCGCCTGTCGCCACGCAGGTTCCTGCCCAGCTGGTTGAGCTAGCAGCTGCTTGGGGAAGGTGGTGGAGTCTTGGCTGGCACGGGCCTAGCAGTGGCCCTGCTGATGCCCTCATCAAGGGTCTTGCCGGGGGCCCCGTAAGGGTCTTGCCGTGGCGTTGCAGTCGTTCCCGGCAAGGGTCTTGCGGGGGGTCTTGTGTATTTTCTCGGCTAGGATCCTACCGAGGGTCGCCATCTTCTGGTCCTCATCTGATCTCACATGTTTATGATCTTGATGAAGATTTGCATGCCAACATAGAGGCGCCTCCCGAGCCTTGTTTCCAATGTAGTTGGTTGGGTTGGAGCCTGTGGTCCTCAAGGGTGGCATGCTCCGCTGGCATTGGGCAAGTCGCCCCGGCAAGGTTCTTGCCGGGGATGCGGAGGTGTTCGCACACGAACACGTCACCGTGTACCTCCAACGCCGAGGGTGATGCACCGCAGCTCACGTCGAAGGAGACCCGGCCGGAAGCGCGGTACGCAAGACAATCCGGCAGGCGCTTTTGTAGACCCGAAACCCCACGCGCCCGGGAGGGACCCGTTCTGGACACGCGGCGGCTATGGGCTGCCCTAGGTCGACCTGATCGCCCCTAGGGCCTCGAGGTTCGTCGCTCTGCAACAAGAAGAACGAACGAAGAACGAGGAAGAAGAAGAACAAGGGAGAAGGAAAAGTAAAGGTAAAAGATGTAGATAGATTTGTTCGATTGTGTGTTGTTCAATCGGCCGTCACCCCTAACATATATAAGAGGCGGCTGGACTTCCCGTACAAGCAAAGGATTTATCTAGGCTTTCCTTACAAGAAAATCACATCAATTCACGTCCTAGAATCCTAGTTCTGGTCCCACTCGGATTCAGCCCGAATTTGGCTCAATCTTCTGTCTTGCTCCTTGCGTGGGCTGTGGAATCTGCATATGACTTCCGATGGAGATGGTTCAAATATCAATTATGGATTCACGGCGGCAAGCCTTCCCCGGCAGGTTACTTTTCACGGCGGCAAGCTCTCCCCCGGCAAGGTTACTGTTCACGGCGGCAACCTTTCCCCGGCAAGGTTACTGTTCACGGCGGCAAGCTTTCCCGGCAAGGTTACTGTTCACGGCGGCAAGTTTTCACACCGGCAAGCTTCTCCGCCGGCAAGCTTTCCATGCCGGCATGCTTCTCCGCTGGCAAGGTTTTACCCCGGCAAGGTTTCATTCAGCCGACAAAGGCCGAATACTTTCTCACTCAGGGCCGGCCCGCGAAGTGTTGCCTCTAACTTTTGCATATGAATCTGGATTCGTGACCATGCCAAAATCTGGTGTCAACACATGCCCCCCTGTTTTTCGGCAAAGCTTGCGTGCCGAAAAATAACTTGTACCATGTTGGCTCTAAGGACGATGTCAACACTCCATCGTCCATTCTGCATCTTCTTAGGACGGTAAGTATATATCGTCCATTACTATGTAAACTTCATTCAAAGCACATATAGCCGAAATAAACAAATGAAATGACAAATCAAGTATTTCGGCCCTTTGGATCAGCAGCAAACTTTTAGCTAATCAAATGTATAGTGATTTGGCAATACCCTTTCATGATGTAAGAAATTATATTGCATCCATGGATTATAATAAGTCCATTGAGGGTAACCAATCATACCTGATGACGAATTCCATGGCATAGGCATCAATGACATAGTTGAAGAATATGGATAATGTGTGGAACGAAGATGTTGAAACCTTCGTCTTGGTCCTTCATAGTTTTCACTCTTTTCCTTCTTCATCTTTGCCGCACGTCGTGTAATGGATGCTTTCACATAATTCTTATTTTGAGCACTTCCTTCGGGAACCCATGCCATGTTCCTTTCTTCAAGTTCATGTGCACTAAGTTTTTGTAGTTCCCTCTTCTGCCAATAGGATAAGACGAGTGGGCATCTCGGCTGTGATTCTGTTTTGACCAATGGCAATTTCTTTTTGGCCTTGTGCACTCTCAACTTCTTTTCTTCAGATTTGGCACTTCGACTCTCAATAATGGGTTGCTTTGTCTCATTATCTTTAGTAGCCAATGTCAACACATTAATTGGCTCTTTTTCATTTGAGATCAAATCTGAAGTTGCACTCGTACGACCATCTCTTTTAACACGGTAAACTTGCTTGACCACCTCTTTTTTCATCCATGGTGTCCGGACCAATTCCTTATAATTGAAACGGTCTTTAACATGTGACTGTTCAAATGTTGATCTTCTCGGAGCTGCATAATATTGGTGAGATGGTCTAAAATAAGATGGAGAATGTGCCCTTGTATCATACCTGTCCCACGATGAACATGGATCTACATGAGCATAGGGAGGCATCCACGGCATTGGCATTGGCGGCCCAAAATAAGGATATGAATATGTTGCATTAAAATTCTCACTTTTCCAATACCAGTCCTCATATTTGTGCCTTGGGGGTGATCTTGGTTTCTTTGCATGATTGGGCCGATAAGCATTCTTCTCTTCACTCTTCTTTTGATATTTATCCAATAGTTCAGCGAAGGTGATTTTTGATCTCTTACACTTGTGCTTATTTCGGCCTTTGTTTCCTTTTGGTTTGCTTTCATCGATCATAGGATTTGCTTGCTGCCCCCCAGTCCTTGGCGTCTCCATTGTAGCTTCGATGGAATTCTTGCCCTCAAGATTATGTTCATTATGCTCTTCAACAATTTCCTTACTTGAAAGCTTGATCCCATCACCTGCAGTTTTTACCTTCTCTTTAAATGGATTGGCTTGAAGCAGCCGACGCAATATTTTTTTGCCATTGGGACCAATCGGAATAGACTGGTCATCTCTTGGTGTTTCAACAAACTTCAATCGTCCTTTTTCAATGGCCGATTTAACTATTTGATGAAACATGTTGCAATCCTCAAAATTATGCTTGGACGAATCATGCAACTTACAATACATTCGTCCTTGGATTGATGGCTTAACATGGTGATCAAGAATTTTAATGTAATTATTTTTCATCAACAAATCAAATATTTGATCACACATGCTTGAATTGAAGGTATACTTCTTGTTTTCTAGCCGATCTTGCTGTGAGAACGGCTTTGGAATTAAGCAACCGAATGGTTCAGATTTTGCATCACACCATTCGGCTATGCATTATGTTTTGCACTCTATCTCCGATGTCTTTGGGTAAGATATTATACTAGCATCGGTTTTCTCAACATAATTTAACCTTGGCTTTATATTTCTGAAACAAAAATAGTTAAAACACACATGTCTCAATTGAGACCATGCGTAAGCCAAGTATGAAGCAAGCAAAGCTACCCAATTAGATATGAACTCTAAATAAAGCAATGGGATAAGCTTTGGCTTCAATAATAAGTCACTATCGGTCTCTTTGAATGGTACAATGTATTGACCGATATGCTTTGTAACAATTTTATTGCTAACAAGTAAATTACCCTTCATCATTGGTCTTTCAAAATTACTTACGAGATTTTTTCTAATAGATGCATCAACAATAAAGCTGTGACCAAATCTGAAAATAGGCAAATCACTTGCTAGACATACCTCTTCATACACGCTGGGAGAGCATGATGGTTGTGATACTTGAATAATACTTTGCTCCACTTTTAAATGACTCTCCAATGCCTTGGCGTCCTTTTTTTCTTCAATAAATTCGGTACACATACTATTTGATTCGGCTTTTTTAACAACCGAATTAACTTTGTTATCCGAATCACCACTCTTTCTTTCTTTAATTCGCAAGGTTGCTTGTTCTTGTCTAAATTCAGCAAACATTGTAGCTAGGCTATCTTTAAGCCTTTTTCGACCAATTTCTGCCCAATCTTCATCGGATTGCCCCCCAATACTTTGAGACGCTTTCGACAATGGTGTGTTGCCGAAATTCTGTAATTGTGCGGGGGCAACGTGATATGCTACGTTACTAGGTAAAGACACTTGCGTGGTAGAATTCTCACCTATTCGGCAATGAGCATGAAGGTGCGGAGCCGAATTATGAACATCTACAATTGCGTATGGTGCCGAAAAATTAGTAGCATGAGGTGTAGCATACGATGTTTGAGGGTAATTGGCCGAATAACTAGTAGTAGCATGGCCAATTCCCCTATCCACCGGCATGTTTGGATTAACATGTTGCAAATTAGTTGCCGATGAATAAAAAGATGAATCACTATGTTGCATGCCGTTGGAAGTTCCTACAAGAGGTGTTTCAACTTGATTGCCCAAACTCATCATGTTATTCATCGGCATATAAATTTTTGGGGTTGCCGATGCATGGGAGTTGGGATACATATGTTGCATGTTGCTAAAATTATATGAAGTAGAATCATGGAGATTTTGTTGCATCGGCCCTTTCACATAATTAGATATATGATTGATAAAGCTAGGGCTAGCCAATACATTATTCTCATTAGATGATCTAGCAACAACATATGCATTATTTGCATCTACATATGCGAATTGGGTATTCATATTACCTTTGTAGATTGCAAACCCTAGATGACGATCTCTTCGTAGCAAGAACGGGCTGGAGACCGTTCAAAGCTTCGTCCCCAGCGGAGTCGCCAAAAAGTGTGTTCGCACACGAACACGTCACCGTGTACCTCCAATGCCGAGGGTGATGCACCGCAGCTCACGTCGAAGGAGACCCGGCCGGAAGCGTGGTACGCAAGACAATCCGGCGGGCACTTTTGTAGACCCGAAACCCCACGCGCCCGGGAGGGACCCCGTCTGGACACGCGACGGCTATGGGCTGCCCTAGGTCGACCTGATCGCCCCTAGGGCCTCGAGGTTTGTCGCTTTGCAACAAGAAGAACGAACGAAGAACGAGGAAGAAGAAGAACAAGGGAGAAGGAAAAGTAAAGGTAAAAGATGTAGATAGATTTGTTCGATTGTGTGTTGTTTAATCGGCCGTCACCCCTAACATATATAAGAGGCGGCTGGACTTCCCGTACAAGCAAAGGATTTATCTAGGCTTTCCTTACAAGAAAATCACATCAATTCACGTCCTAGAATCCTAGTTCTGGTCCCACTCAGATTCAGCCCGAATCTGGCTCAATCTTCTGTCTTGCTCCTTGCGTGGGCTATGGAATCTGCATATGACTTCCGATGGAGACAGTTCAAATATCAATTATGGATTCACGGCGGCAAGCCTTCCCCGGCAGGTTACTGTTCACGGCGGCAAGCTCTCCCCCGGCAAGGTTACTGTTCACGGCAGCAACCTTTCCCCGGCAAGGTTACTGTTCACGGCGGCAAGCTTTCCTGGCAAGGTTACTGTTCACGGCGGCAAGTTTTCACACCGGCAAGCTTCTCCGCCGGCAAGCTTTCCACGCCGGCATGCTTCTCCGCCGGCAAGGTTTTACCTCGGCAAGGTTTCATTCAGCCGACAAAGGCCGAATACTTTCTCACTCAGGGCCGGCCCGTGAAGTGTTGCCTCTAACTTTTGCATATGAATCTGGATTCGTGACCATGCCAAAATCTGGTGTCAACAGGAGGCTGCCTCGGCAAGGATCTTGCCAAGGGAGTCCACCTCGCCCTCTTGCTCTCTTGCGTTTCTGGTCTTGGCGTTGCCTTGGTTGTCTCGTGCTTCGGCTTCTCACCGGCTTCCCTCCTCTGCACTGCTAAGTGTGGCCGTGGCACGCGGCTCTGACTGCCCGTGCACAAGTAAAGGGTGTTGGAAATATGCCCTAGAGGCAATAATAAATTAGTTATTATTATATTTCCTTGTTCATGATAATCGTTTATTATCCATGCTAGAATTGTATTGATAGGAAACTCAGATACATGTGTGGATACATAGACAACACCATGTCCCTAGTGAGCCTCTAGTTGACTAGCTTGTTGATCAATAGATGGTTACGGTTTCCTGACCATGGACATTGGATGTCGTTGATAACGGGATCACATCATTAGGAGAATGATGTGATGGACAAGACCCAATCCTAAGCCTAGCACAAGATCATGTAGTTCGTATGCTAAAGCTTTTCTAATGTCAAGTATCATTTCCTTAGACCATGAGATTGTGCAACTCCCGGATACCGTAGGAATGCTTTGGGTGTACCAAACGTCACAACGTAACTGGGTGACTATAAAGGTGCACTACGGGTATCTTCGAAAGTGTCTGTTGGGTTGGCAAGAATCGAGACTGGGATTTGTCACTCCGTGTGACGGAGAGGTATCTCTGGGCCCACTCGGTAGGACATCATCATAATGTGCACAATGTGATCAAGGAGTTGATCACGGGATGATGTGTTTCGGAATGAGTAAAAGAGACTTGCCGGCAACGAGATTGAACAAGGTATCGGGATACCGACGATCAAATCTCGGGCAAGTATAATACCGCTGGATAAAGGCAATTGTATACGGGATTGATTAAGTCCTTGACATCGTGGTTCATCTGATGAGATCATCGTGGAACATGTGGGAGCCATCATGGGTATCCAGATCCCGCTGTTGGTTATTGACCGGAGAACGTCTCGGTCATGTCTGCATGTCTCCCGAACCCGTAGGGTCTACACACTTAAGGTTCGGTGACGCTAGGGTTATAGAGATATTAGTATGCGGTAACCCGAAAGTTGTTCGGAGTCCCGGATGAGATCCCGGACGTCACGAGGAGTTCCGGAATGGTCCGGAGGTAAATAATTATATATAGGAAGTGCTATTTCGGCCAGCGAGACAAGTTTCGGGGTCATCGGTATTGTACCGGGACCACCGGAAGGGTCCCGGGGGTCCATCGGGTGGGGCCACCTGCCCCGGGGGGCCACATGGGCTGTAGGGGGTGTGCCTTGGCCTCTATGGGCCAAGGGCACCAGCCCCAAGAGGCCCATGCGCCAAGAGATGGGAAAAAGGGGAGAGTCCTACAAGGGGAAGGCACCTCCGAGGTGCCTTGGGGAGGATGGACTCCTCCCCACCCTTGGCCGCACCCTTCCTTGGAGGAAGGGGCAAGGGCTGCGCCTCCCCCTCTCCCTTGGCCCTATATATAGTGGGGAAAAAGGAGGAGCAAACCAATCTAAGGCCTGACGCCTCCCTCTCCCTCCCGTGACACATCTCCCTCTTCCCGCAGCGCTTAGCGAAGCCCTGTTGGAATCCCGCTACTTCCACCACGCCGTCGTGCTGCTGGATCTCCATCAACCTCTCCCTCCTCCTTGCTGGATCAAGGCATGGGAGACGTCTCCCTTCCGTACGTGTGTTGAACGCGGAGGTGCCGTCCGTTCGGCACTAGGATCATCAGTGATTTGAATCACGACGAGTACGACTCCATCAACCCCGTTCACTTGAACGCTTCCGCTTAGCGATCTACAAGGGTATGTAGATGCACTCTCCTTCCCCTCGTTGCTGGTTTCTCCATAGATAGATCTTGGTGACACGTAGGAAATTTTTGAATTTATGCTACGTTACCCTACAGTGGCATCATGAGCTAAGTCTATGCGTAGTTTCTATGCACGAGTAGAACACAAAGTAGTTGTGGGCGTTGATTTTTTTCAATATGCTTGCCGTTACTAGTCTTATCTTGATTCGGCGGCATCGTGGGGTGAAGCGGCCCGGACCAACCTTACACGTACTCTTATGTGAGACAGGTTCCACCGACTGACATGCACTAGTTGCGTAAGGTGGCTAGCGGGTGTCTGTCTCTCCTACTTTAGTCGGATCGGATTCGATGAAAAGGGTCCTTATGAAGGGTAAATAGCAATTGGCATATCACGTTGTGGTTTTGCGTAGGTAAGAAACGTTCTTGCTAGAAACCCATAGCAGCCACGTAAAACATGCAAACAACAATTAGAGGACGTCTAACTTGTTTTTGCAGGGTATGCTATGTGATGTGATATGGCCAAAAGGATGTGATGAATGATATATGTGATGTATGAGATTGATCATGTTCTTGTCAAAGGAATCACAACTTCAAGAAGACACGATGATGGAGATCATGATGATAGAGATCATGGTGTCATACCGGTGACAAGATGATCATGGAGCCCCAAGATGGAGATCAAAGGAGCTATATGATATTGGCCATATCATGTCACTATTATTTGATTGCATGTGATGTTTATCATGTTTATACATCTTATTTGCTTAGAACGACGGTAGTAAATAAGATGATCCCTTACAACAATTTCAAGAAGTGTTCTCCCCTAACTGTGCACCGTTGCGACAGTTCGTGTTTCGAAGCACCACGTGATGATCGGGTGTTAGATTCTAACGTTCAAATACAACGGGTGTTGACGAGCCTAGCATGTACAGACATGGCCTCGGAACACATGCAAAACACTTAGGGTTAACTTGACGAGC
This sequence comes from Triticum urartu, assembly GCF_056163025.1. Classification (NCBI taxonomy): domain Eukaryota; kingdom Viridiplantae; phylum Streptophyta; class Magnoliopsida; order Poales; family Poaceae; genus Triticum; species Triticum urartu. The sequence goes on along the minus strand of NC_141877.1, from coordinate 44,751,399 downwards.
CTAGCATGTACAGACATGGCCTCGGAACACAGTAGACCGAAAGGTCGAGCATGAGTCATATAGAAGATACAATCAACATGAAGATGTTCACCGATGTTGACTAGTCCGTCTCACGTGATGATCGGACACGGCCTAGTTGACTCGGATCATGTAATCACTTAGATGACTAGAGGGATGTCTATCTGAGTGGGAGTTCATAAGATGAACTTAATTATCCTGAACATAGTCAAAAGGATTTTGTAAATTATGTCGTAGCTCACGCTATAGATCTACTGTTTAGTTATGTTCCTAGAGAAAATTTAGTTGAAAGTTGATAGTAGCAATTATGCGGACTAGGTCCATAAACTGAGGATTGTCCTCATTGCTTCTTAGAAGGCTTATGTCCTTAATGCACCGCTCAGTGTGCTGAACCTCGAACGTTGTCTGTGGATGTTGTGAACATCTGACATACACGTTTTGATAACTACATGATAGTTCAGTTAAACGGTTTAGAGTTGAGGCACCAAAGACGTTTTGAAACGTCACGAAACATATGAGATGTTTTGAGGGCTGAAATTGGAATTTCAGGCTCGTGCCCACGTCAAGAGTTATAAGACCTCCGACGATTTTCTTAACCTGCAAACTAAGGAGAAAAGCTCAATTGTTGAGCTTGTGCTCAGATTGTCTGAGTACAACAATCATTTGAATCAAGTGGGAGTTGATCTTCCAGATGAAATAGTGATGTTTCTCCGAAGTCATTACCACCAAGATGCTAGAGCTTCGTGATGAACTATAATATATCGAGGACATATATGATGATCCTTGAGATATTCGCGATGTTAGACACCGCGAAAGTAGAAATCAACAAGGAGCATCAATTGTTGATGGTTGGTGAAACCACTAGTTTCAAGAAGGGCAAGGGAACAAAGGGATACTTCATGAAACGGCAATTCAGCTGCTGCTCTAGTGAAGAAACCCAGGGTTGAACCCAAACCCGAAACTAAGTGCTTCTGTAATAAGGGGAACAACCACTGGAGCAGAATTACCCTAGATACTTGGTAGATGAGAAGGCTGGCAAGGTCGATAGAAGTATATTGGATATACATTGTGTTGATGTGTACTTTACTAGTACTCCTAGTAGCACCAGGGTATTAGATACCGGTTCGGTTGCTAAGTGTTAGTAACTCGAAATAAAAGCTACGGAATAAATGGAGACTAGCTAAAGGTGAGCTGACGATATGTGTTGGAAGTATTTCCAATGTTGATATGATCAAGCATTGCACGCTCCCTCTACCATCGAGATTGGTGTTTGCGTTGAGCATAGACATGATTGGATTATGTCTATCGCAATACGGTTATTCATTTAAGGAGAATAATGGTTACTCTGTTTATTTGAATAATACCCTCAATGGTCTTACGCCTAAAATGAATGGTTTATTGAATCTCGATCGTAGTGATACACATGTTCATGCCAAAAGATAGTAATGATAGTACCACCTACTTGTGGCACAGCCACGTAAGTCATATCGGTATAAAACGCATGAAGAAGCTCCATGTTGATGGACCTTTGGAATCACTCATTTTTGAAAAGTTTGAGACATGCGAACGATGTCTATTGGTGTATATGCATGAAGAACCTCCATGCAAATGGACCGTTTTGTACTCGCTTGATTTTGAATCACTTGAGACATGCAAATCATACCACATGGGCAAGATGACTGAAAGCCTCGTTTCAGTAAAATGGAACAAGAAAGCAACTTGTTGGAAGTAATACATTTTTGATGTGTGCAGTCCAATGAGTGCTGAGGCATGTAGTGGATATCGTTATGTTCTTACTTCACAGATGACTTGAGTAGACGTTGAGTATATTTACTTGATGAATCACGAGTCTGAATTATTGAAAGGTTCAAGTAATTTCAGAGTGAAGTTGAAAGATCGTCGTGACAAGAGGATAAAAGATCTATGATATGATCATAGAGATGAATATCTGAATTACGAGTTTGGCACGGAATTAAGACATTGTGGAAATTGTTTCACAACTAATACAGCCTGGAACACCATAGTGTGATGGTGTGTCCGAACATCATAACTGCACCCTATTGGATATGATGCATACCATGATGTTTCTTATCGAATTACCACGATAGTTTATGGGTTAGGCATTAGAGACAACCACATTCACTTTAAATAGGGCACCACATAATTCCGATGATATGACACCGTATGAACTATGGTTTAGAGAAACCTAAGCTGTCATTTCTTAAAAGTTTGGGGCTGCGACGCTTATGTGAAAAAGTTTCAGGCTGATAAGCTCGAACCCAAAGCGGATAAATGCATCTTCATAGGACACCCAAAACAGTTGGGTATACCTCCTGTCTCAGATCCGAAAGCAATAAGGGATTGTTTCTAGAATCGGGTCCTTTCTCGAGGAAAAGTTTCTCTCGAAAGAATTGAGTGGGAGGATGGTGGAGACTTGATGAGGTTATTGAACCGTCTCTTCAACTAGTGTGTGGCAGGGCACAGGAAGTTGTTCCTGTGGCACCTACACCAATTGAAGTGGAAGCTTATGATAGTGATCATGAAACTTCAGATCAAGTCACTACCAAACCTTGTAGGATGACAAGGATGCGTACTACTTCAGAGTGGTACGTAATCCTGTCTTGGAAGTCATGTTGCTAGACAACAATGAACCTACGAGCTATGGAGAAGCGATGGTGGGCCTGGATTCCGATAAATGGCTTGAGGCCATATAATCCGAGAGAGGATCCATGTATGAAAACAAAGTGTAGACTTTGGAAGAACTACTTGATGGTCGTAAGGCTGTTGAGTACAGATGGATTTTAAAAGGAAGACGGACAATGATGGTAAGTTTCACCATTAAGAAAGCTCGACTTGTCGTTAAGATGTTTTCCGACAAGTTCAAGGAGTTGACTACGGTGAGACTTTCTCGCTCGTAGCGATGCTAAGAGTCTGTTGGAATTATACTAGCGATTACTGCATTATTTATGAAATCTTGCAGATAGGATGTCAAAACATTGTTTCCTCGACGATTTTCTTGAGGAAAGGTTGTATGTGATACAACCGGAAGGTTTTGTCAATCCTGAAAAATGCTAATAAGTATGCAAAGCTCCAGCAATCCTTCTGAGGACTGGAGTAAGCATCTCGGAGTTGGAATGTATGCTTTGATGAGATGATCAAAGATTTTGGGTGTATACAAAGTTTATGAGAAACTGGTATTTCCAAAGAAGTGAGTGGGAGCACTATAGAATTTCTGATGAGTATATGTTGTTAACATATTATGGATCAGAAATGACGTAGGATTTCTGGAAAGCATATAGGGTTATTTGGAAAGGTGTTTTTCAATGGAAAGCCTGAATTAAGCTACTTGAACATTGAGCATCAAGATCTATAAGGATAGATCAAAACTCTTAATGGTACTTTCAAATGAGCACATACCTTTACATGATCTTGAAGGTGTTCAAGATGGATCAGTCAAAGAAGGATTTCTTGCCTGAGTTGTAAGGTATGAAGTTAAGACTTAAAGCTCGACCACGGCAGAATAGAGATAGGACGAAGGTCGTCCCCTATGCTTAAGACGTAGGCTCTACAGTATGCTATGCTGTGTACCGCACCTGAAGTGTGCCTTGCCATGAGTCAGTGAAGGGGTACAAGAGTGATCCAAGAATGGATCACGGGACAGCGGTCAAAGTTATCCTTAGTAACTAGTGGACTAAGGAATTTTCTCGATTATGGAGGTGGTAAAAGAGTTCGTCGTAAAGAGTTACGTCGATGCAAGCTTAACACCTATCCGAATAGCTCTGAGTAGAGATACCGGATACATATAATGGAGCAACAATTTAGAACAGTTATTTGGATTAGCTCCAAATAGAACGTGGTAGCTACATCTAGGAGATGACATAGAGATTTGTAAAGCACACACGGATCTGAAAGGTTCAGACCCGTTGACTAAAACCTCTCTCACAAGCAACATGATCAAACCCAGAACTCTTTGGGTGTTAGTCACATGGCGATGTGACCTGTGAGTGTTAATCACATGGCGATGTGAACTAGATTATTGACTCTAGTGCAAGTGGGAGACTGTTGGAAATATGCCCTAGAGGCAATAATAAATTAGTTATTATTATATTTCCTTGTTCATGATAATCGTTTATTATCCATGCTAGAATTGTATTGATAGGAAACTCAGATACATGTGTGGATACATAGACAACACCATGTCCCTAGTGAGCCTCTAGTTGACTAGATCGTTGATCAATAGATGGTTACGGTTTCCTGACCATGGACATTGGATGTCGTTGATAACGGGATCACATCATTAGGAGAATGATGTGATGGACAAGACCCAATCCTAATGTCAAGTATCATTTCCTTAGACCATGAGATTGTGCAACTCCCGGATACCGTAGGAATGCTTTGGGTGTACCAAACGTCACAACGTAACTGGGTGACTATAAAGGTGCACTACGGGTATCTCCGAAAGTGTCTATTGGGTTGGCACGAATCGAGACTGGGATTTGTCACTCCGTGTGACGGAGAGGTATCTCTGGGCCCACTCGGTAGGACATCATCATAATGTGCACAATGTGATCAAGGAGTTGATCACGGGATGATGTGTTATGAAACGAGTAAAAGAGACTTGCCGGCAACGAGATTGAACAAGGTATCGGGATACCGACGATCAAATCTCGGGCAAGTATAATACCGCTGGATAAAGGCAATTGTATACGGGATTGATTAAGTCCTTGACATCATGGTTCATCCGATGAGATCATCGTGGAACATGTGGGATCCATCATGGGAATCCATATCCCGCTGTTGGTTATTGACCGGAGAACGTCTCGGTCATGTCTGCATGTCTCCCGAACCCGTAGGGTCTACACACTTAAGGTTCGGTGACGCTAGGGTTATAGAGATATTAGTATGCGGTAACCCGAAAGTTGTTCGGAGTCCCGGATGAGATCCCGGACGTCACGAGGAGTTCTGGAATGGTCCGGAGGTAAAGAATTATATATAGGAAGTGCTATTTCGGCCATCGGGACAAGTTTCGGGTCATCGGTATTGTACCGGGACCACCGGAAGGGTCCCGGGGGTCCACCGGGTGGGGCCACCTGCCCCGGGGGGCCACATGGGCTGTAGGGGGTGTGCCTTGGCCTATATGGGCCAAGGGCACCAGCCCCAAGAGGCCCATGCGCCAAGAGATGGGAAAAAGGGGAGAGTCCTACAAGGGGAAGGCACCTCCGAGGTGCCTTGGGGAGGATGGACTCCTCCCCACCCTTGGCCGCACCCTTCCTTGCAGGAAGGGGCAAGGGCTGCGCCTCCCCCTCTCCCTTGGCCCTATATATAGTGGGGAAAAAGGAGGAGCAAACCAATCTAAGGCCTGGCGCCTCCCTCTCCCTCCCGTGACACATCTCCCTCTTCCCGCAGCGCTTAGCGAAGCCCTGTTGGAATCCCGCTACTTCCACCACGCCGTCGTGCTGCTGGATCTCCATCAACCTCTCCCTCCTCCTTGCTGGATCAAGGCATGGGAGACTTCTCCCTTCCGTACCTGTGTTGAACGCGGAGGTGCCGTCCGTTCGGCACTAGGATCATCAGTGATTTGAATCACGACGAGTACGACTCCATCAACCCCGTTCACTTGAACGCTTCCGCTTAGCGATCTACAAGGGTATGTAGATGCACTCTCCTTCCCCTCGTTGCTGGTTTCTCCATAGATAGATCTTGGTGACACGTAGGAAATTTTTGAATTTATGCTACGTTACCCTACAAAGGGGTCAAAATGAGAGCCCCTACTTTTGTACACCGACAGGAACCCCCGTGTTTGGGCCACACATAAGCGCGACACGTTGTTGGGCCAGGCCTAGTATGGTGCACGGGCAGGCGGGGCAGATTTTTACCATGGTAACTGTTTCGTCCGCTGCACTTCCTCGCGACCTGCATTGAATGCGTGACGTGGAGGACGAGGTCGCGGCAGCCGCAGAGGAGAAGGAGCTTGCCTAGTGTGCGGAGTCCGCTAGAGAGGCCGGCAGTGCCGGCACCGGGGCCCCTCTCATTGAAGATGCACCCGATGAGTCGGAGGAGGCTGAGGCCATCGACCCTCCAGCCACGGGGAGAGGGCGGTTCCTGTGGCGGGCCAGCTCGAGCGAGCCGGTTCAGCCCGGCAGGGCCGTGCAACCCCCGCATGCCCAGGAGACGTCCGTGTGCCAAATGAGGGCCGCGGCGGCGAACAAATTGTTGAAGGCTGCGGTGGCAAAGAAGAAAGCATCTGCCTCTTCTTCATCTAAGCGTGCTTAGACTCCACCTTCTTCCCCTCCTCCGGCAGACATTGACGCGGAGGTCGTCTTTGACTTCGGGTCCCTCAACCCAAGGTGGAAGAGGAAGGCACCAGAGGAGGAGGTGGAGGAGGAGGAGTAAGCTTCTTGTCCCCCCCCCCTCTTTTTTCATCTTCGTCTCCTCAAACTGTGCTGCTTATCTTGGATTGTTTCCATTTTGCAGGGATGTGGAGACGCTAACCCAGAGGGTGAAGAGGGCCAGGTCCTCGGCGGGCACCTCAAGGGCGCCACTGGTGGTGGTGAGTAGCCCGGACAGCAGCCCCCAGCGTAAGTTCGCCACTCGCCCCTTGTCGACATGTGTGTTGGGGGGTATGAGTCACTGGCGCTGACCTTGCCGAGATCGCAGGAGGAGGGCGGCGGCAGGAGGAGCCACTGAGGACCACCCCCAACGCGCCGCCCCATCGACCACGCCGCCCCGAGGGGCGTCCCCGGCAAGGGCGTCAAGCGCCGAGCCCATGCACACAGAGGAGGAGGAGGAGAACTTGGGTGCCGGCGGCTCCACCTCAGCGCCAAATGTTGGCGAGAAAAGGGCTACTTCTTCCCAGCCCAGTACGGGTACATCATTCGCCTCTCATCCCTACCCTTTCTTCTTCTTTGTAAATCTTGGTCGTGGCTTCGCTTCATCCCCTTCTCAATATCCAGATCCTCCGTCGGCGGTCCAGGAGAACATAGACACCGTCATCGAGGATGTCGCCAAGGCCGTCGAGGCGGATACCCGAGAAGATCGCCGCCGAGGAGGCCACCAAGGGCGCTGCTGAGGACGATGCCAAGGGGCCTGCTGGGGAGCCTGGCAAGGCTACTGCCGAGAAGGCTGGCAAGGGACCTGCCGGGGAGGCCGACAAGTCCAGTGTTGAGGAGGAGGTGGTTGATGACCAGCCTTCCTCTTCCGCTGCCTCTGGCTCCGGCAGGTATCTGAAGGTGAGCGACGACATTTTCGTCCACCTTCCAGGGCGTCGAGCTCCAGGGCACCCATCGAGGGAGAGGTATTCGACGAGGAGGTGCTTGCCGCCGCCGGGCTCGAGGTTGTCGACGAGCCAAGCGCCAGTGGCAACGGTTCTCAGGAGGAGAGGCTTCTCCAGGCCATGGGCGCCAGCTTTCAGAAGCTCCAGGCACTCCACCGTGCCCACCTGGACAAGGCCAAGTCAAGGATGGCAATGGTGGGCAAGGCTGAGGCGGACCTCAAGGGACGCGTCGCCGAGGCGAAAACTTGGTTCGCCAAGCTTGTGAGGAGCTGAAGGCCGCCTAGGGCGAGCTGTCCAGGCGCGATGTGGAGCTCACCATGAAGCGGGCCGACATCGAGAAGGCCTAGGAGATGGCAAAGAACCTGGTCGCCAAAGCCGAGGCCGCTCAAACCCAGCACTAGGCCGCACTGAACTCCCAGGAGGAGGACCTTGCCGCGCGTGAGGAGAAGCTTGCCGCAACGCTCCGTGGCAAGGATGAGGAGGTGAAGAAGATCTTCATGCAGCGGACCCAGGAGCTGGAGTAGAGGCACAGAGAGGCACTCAATGCCCAGGCTCTGGTTCATGCCGACAAAGTGAAGGAGCTAGAGGTGGAGCGGGACGGGCTGAAAGACCAGGTCTTGAAGCTGTCCAAGGAGAAGGACACGCTCAACAGCGCTCTGGTTGAGGCGTAGGGCGCGGCCCTCAGCAGGGCTGGGCAGCTCTCTGAGGCCAACAACTCCATCAAAGACCTCAAGCTGAAGCTGGAGGGTCTCAAGGGGATGCTGTCGGAGGGCAAGGCCCAGGAGGAGGGCCCGACCAAGGACCTGGAGACCGAGAAGCAGCTGCAGAAGAACGAGACCGCCAACCACAAAGACTTTGTGGAGGGTGAGAGTCGCTAGATCGGGCGCCTCGAACGCGTCGCCAGCAGGATCACCATGCAGCTAGCTACCATGGGGATGCCAAATATGAGGTATACCCCGGAGCGCAACATGAGCCCCAATGCCAAGATGACCATCTTCTTCGAGGGCGTCTTCGGGGCCCTGGAGCAGCTCCACTCCAATCGGGCGGCCTCCCTGGCCAATGAGGCCTGGGGGCTTTGCCGGGGTGCCATGACCAAGGTCCTCACCAAGGTGGCGCACTGGAATCCTAACCTCGACTTCGACGCCGCGCTGGAGAGCTTGCCGGAGGATGCGGACATCGGGGCACTCAAGGAGCGTATCAAGCCCGTCATCAGCCGCATCGATGGAATCCAGAGGGTGGAGGGCCTGCGCCAGGATTAGGCACCCCGTTTTTCATTGCTGCTGTAGGTTCATGACCAAGACAATTTATATCTTTAGTTAGAACCGCGGTGACAACCGATGTAATATAATTCTACAGTACTTTTGATACAATGCATGTTATTTTCCTGTTTGATCTTCCCTTGTATGTCCACCCTACGTTAATCGGGTAGGCTCGCCGGCGCGTAAACCCAGGGTGGCACCTTGGGGATGGATCCCTAATGGTCTGCCGGGTGTGCTTTCTGCCGAGCAAACCACCTTAACGCTCTCAATGCGGCTGCTCGAACCGTCGGGCTTGACTCGAGTCAGAATCGAGAGCATTGCCAATTGCGGAAGGCTACCCTGCCACTCTCGACGCGGCTGCTTGAGCTGTTGAGCGGACTCGAAACAGAACAAGGGCATTGCCAATTGTAGAAGGGCCCCTTTGTGTGCAGGTTATCCATACATAGAGTAGGACCTTCAAGGATAATAACCATATATATAAAAATAAATTGCCCAAAGTTTCACATGACCTAGCTTTTCTGTCGTTGTAAGGGCGCCCACCGCATCCGCAGATGGTGCCGTCATGCTTGGTCATCTTCTTCCTTGGAACAACAGCCACAACGAAGCCGCTGCTTTGATCAGACCAGATTTTCACAATTGTGCCATCCCCTATCTAGCACGCCAAAGATGTCGGTGGAAACGACACCTATGGGGTCACTGGGATCCCTTCTACGGTTGGCGAGCGCGAGGTTGTGCAAAGAGCAGGTCTGACAGGAATAACATGGATCGTTTACCGAGGTTCAGGCCGCGAAGATGCGTAATACCCTAGTCCTGCTTTGGTGGATGTATTTGAGTGTTCTTGTGTTCCTGAGCTAGCTACGGGGTGCAACTTGCCCAAAAGAGCCCAATCCCTCCCCTGGTCGCCTCGGGCCTCCTTTTATAGGAAAAAGGGGTTGCCACAGTGGCACACAGGAGGTGGAAAGGTCTACAGTCGATAAGTTTATCCTCTGGGACCGTCGGACAAACACATTTAATGGGCTGCCGACGTGCCACCCTTGCTTTATCGAGGACGCCAGGGAAGCACGTCCCAGCCGTCGCCGCCTCGCCTGTCGTAGACAAGTGTCCGAGCTGATGAGGCATCGCGGTGCCACATTGGCTGGCTGCTGGGCTGGCGCGGTGGTGGAGCCTTCATGAAGGGTCGCATGCCGCCACGCAGATGCTTGTTGAGTCGGTGTAGAGGCCGCCCATCGCCACGCAGGTGCCTGCCCAGCTGGTTGAGCTAGTAGCTGCTTGGGGATGGTGGTGGAGTCTTGGCTAGCGCGGGCCTGGCAGTGGCCCTGCTGATGCCCTCGGCAAGGGTCTTGCCGGGGGCCGGGCAAGGGTCTTGCTGTGGCGTTGCAGTCGTCCCCGGCAAGGGTCTTGCCGGGGGTCTTTTGGATTTCCTCGGGTAGGATCCCGCCGAGGGTCGCCGTCTTCTGGTCCTCATCTGATCTCGCATGTTTATGATCTTGACGAAGATTTGCATGCCACCATAGAGGCGCCTCCCGAGCCTTTGTTCCAATGTAGTTATTGAGTTGGAACGTGTGGGCTCAAGGGTGGCTTGCTCCACTGGCATCGGGCAAGTCGCCCCAGCAAGGCTGTTGGCGGGTGAGGGAGTCCTGGATTAGGGGGGTCTCCGGACAGCTGGACTATATCCATTGGCCGGACTGTTAGGCTATGAAGATACAAGATTGAAGACTTCGTCTCGTGTCCGGATGGGACTCTACTTGGCGTGGAAGGCAAGCTAGGCAATACGGATATGTGTATCTCCTCCTTTGTAACCGACCTTGTGTAACCCTAGCCCTCTCCGGTGTCTATATAAACCGGAGGGTTTTAGTCTGTAGGACAACATATAATCATACCATAGGCTAGCTTCTAGGGTTTAGCCTCTCAGATCTCGTGGTAGATCTAGTCTTGTACTACCCATATCATCAATATTAATCAAGCAGGACGTAGGGTTTTACCTCCATCAAGAGGGCCCAAACCTAGGTAAAACATCGTGTCCCCTGCCTCCTGTTACCATCCACCTTAGACGCACAGTTCGGGACCCCCTACCCAAGATCCGCCGGTTTTGACACCGACATTGGTGCTTTCATTGAGAGTTCCTCTGTGTCGTCGCCGTTAGGCTTGATGGCTCCTACTATCATCAATGACGATGCAGTCCAGGGGGAGACTTTTCTCCCCGGACAGATCTTCGTGTTCGGTGGCTTTGCACTGCGGTCCAATTCACTTGGCCATCTGGAGCAGATTGAAAGCTACGCCCCTGGCCACCAGGTCAGGTTTGGAAGCTTAAACTACACGGCCGATATCCGCGGAGACTTGATCTTCGACGGATTCGTGCCTCTGCCTTGTGCGTCATGCGGTCACGATGAGTACGATTTAGCTCTACCATCGGACAGTGTTAAGGGGATCGCACCGGCAGCCGCTCCGACCCTCAATTCGGAGCCAGTTGCGCCTTCCGCGGAGAGGTGGATGGACCCCGCCACAGAGGCCTTACCCTCAGTGGCGATCGAGCCAAACATCGATCTTACCTTGCACGAGAGCCGTGTTGTTAAACTGTTGGATCCTTCTCCGGCCACGGACTCCGAACCGCCTGTGCCCGTTCCTATCGAATCTGATTGGGTGCCGATCATGGAGTTTACCTCTGCGGATATCTTTCAGCACTCGCCCTTCGGCGATATACTGAACTCATTAAGGTCCCTCTCCATGTCAGGAGGATCCTGGCCGAACTATGTCCGGCAGGATTGGGATGCGGACGACGAAGAAATTCGCGGCCCACCCACCACCCACTTACTAGCCACTATCGATGACTTAACCGACATGCTCGACTTCGACTCCGAAGATATCGACGGTATGGACGACGATGCGGGAGACGAAGAGGAACCACTGCCCACAGGGCACTGGACAACCACCTCATCATACGATATATACATGGTGGATACACCCAAAGAAGGCAATGGCAACGAGACAGCGGAGGATGACCCCTCCAAGAAGCAACCCAAGCGCCGATGTCTGCGGCGCCGCTCTAAGTCCCGCCAAAGAAAAAGTGGTGATACCGGCACAGGAGGTAATAACACTCCGGATAGTGCCAAAGACAACAACAACCCCCTCCAGCAAGATTTAGAGCAGGAGGATGGAGGGGCCAGCCCTCCTGAGAGAGCGGCAGACGGAGAGGCGGAGGACGATAATTACATACCCCCCTTCGAAGACGAGGCAAGCCTCGGCAATGACGAATTCGCCGTGCCAGAGGATCCCGTCGAACAAGAGCGCTTCAAACGCCGGCTTATAGCCATAGCAAATAGCCTTAAAAAGGAGCAACAGCTTCAAGCTGATCAAGATCTGCTAGCTGACAGATGGACTGAAGTCCTCGCGGCCGAGGAATATAAACTCGAGCGCCCCTCCAAGAGTTACCCAAAATGCAGGTTGCTACATCGACTGGAGGAAGAAGCGTATGACGCAGCTGATCGGCCACCTCATGGCCGTGATAGAGAGGCATTCCAGCCAAAAGCTCAGCCTGCACCCCGACGCCATTCAAATAAAAAAGCATGGGGAAACGCGCCAGACCTGCGAGACGTATTGGAGGACAAAGCAAAACACGCAATATCAATCTATGGATCATGAGGGCGCACCACTATGCGAGACGATAAACGTCACGCCGGATACAGTAAAAGTAAATCCGGCCAGGCCGAACACAGCGGGCAAGACCCATTCGAGCTGTGTCACGATATAGCCCAATACAGAGGCGCCGCACACCCCTTATGCTTCACAGACGAAGTAATGGATCATCAAATCCTCGAAGGTTTCAAACCTGTAAACATTAAATCATACGATGGCACAACAGATCCTGCGGTATGGATCGAGGATTTCCTCCTCCACATCCACATGGCCCGCGGTGATGACTTACACACCATCAAATACCTACCACTAAAGCTCAAAGGACCAGCGCGGCATTGGCTTAACAGCTTGCCAATAGAGTCCATTAGCTGTTGGGAAGATCTGGAAGCCGCATTTCTCGACAACTTTTAGGGCACTTATGTGCGACCACCAGACGCCGATGACTTGAGCCACATAATTCAGCAACCAGAAGAATCGGCCAGGCTATTCTGGACTCGGTTCCTAACAAAGAAAAACCAAATCATCGACTGTCCAGATGTAGAGGCCCTAGCAGCTTTCAAACACAACATCCGCGATGAGTGGCTAGCCCGGCACCTTGGCCAGGAAAAGCCGAAATCCATGGCAGCCCTCACGACACTCATGACCCGCTTTTGTGCGGGAGAAGAAAGCTGGCTGACTCGCAGGTACTTTGGATACCAAGGATGGCAATAGTAGGTCACATCGCAAAAAACATAAGTGCCGTATTAACAGTGATAATACTGAGGATACGGCAGTCAATGCTGGATTCAAAGGCTCTAAACTCGGTCAGCGGAAAAAGCCATTCAAACAAAGTACGCCGGGCCCATCCAGTTTGGACCGTATACTCGATCGCTCGTGTCAAATACACGGCACCCCAGACAAGCCAGCCAATCACACCAACAGGGATTGTTGGGTGTTCAAGCAGGCCGGCAAGTTAATTGCCGAAGACAAAGATAAGGGGCCACATAGCGATGACGAGGAGGAGCCCCGGCAGCCACACACTGGAGGACAGAAGAGGTTTCCGCCACAAGTGCGGACGGTGAACATGATATACGCAACCCACATCCCCAAGAGGGAGCGGAAGCGTGCGCTCAGGGACGTATATGCGTTGGAGCCAGTCGCCCCAAAGTTCAACCCATGGTCCTCCTATCCGATCACTTTTCGATCGCAGGGACCACCCCACTAGTATCCATCATGGCGGATTCACCGCACTAGTTCTAGACCCAATCATTGACGGATTTCACCTCACTCGAGTCCTTATGGATGGCAGCGGTAGCCTGAACCTGCTTTATCTGGACACAATGCGCAAAATGGGTATAGACCCCTCAAGGATCAAACCCACAAAAACGACCTTTAAAGGCGTTATTCCAGGCGTAGAGGCCCATTGCACAGGCTCAATTACACTGGAAGTGGTCTTCGGATCCCCGGATAACTTCTGAAGCGAAGAGTTAATCTTTGATATAGTCCTGTTCCACAGTGGTTATCACGCACTGCTCGGGCGAACCGCATTTGCGAGATTCAATGCGGTACCGCATTATGCATACCTCAAGCTCAAGATGCCAGGACCCCGTGGAGTTATTACAGTCAATGGAAACACAGACCGCTCTCTCCGAACGGAGGAGCACACTGCGGCCCTCGCAACAGAAGTGCAAAGCAGCCTCTCAAGGCAATCCACCAGTTCGGTGTTTCAAGACCTGGACACCTTCAAGCGCACTCGGAGCAATCGGCAACTAGACCGCCTGGCACGATCTAAGCTTGTGTAGCAATGCGGCCCCCACCCCAGTCCCAGTCAAACGGTGAAACTCGTGCCATGCGTACATAATTACGCATTAAAAATACCATGGGCACAGGTGGGGAGGGGGCACAACTGCGGCACGCCCCAAGACACGGCTTAAACCACACTAGGGGCTTCCCGCTTTGTTATTTTTCTCTTTTTTAGGACCTTAATCTCTGGAAACCCTGTCCAGCAGCATGATTGCCGAACACATGATGAAGCAACCAAGGAGGCAGAAAGCTACGTCACACCATAGAATTCCCAGGTGGATTACAATAACGAGCGAAATATTTGATTTAATACTATTCCTCAGCTTGCCCTTGGAAGGGACATAGTCCTACTTTTTTCTTATCGCACTATCTGTATCATTTTGCTTTAACGCAACTTTTCGAATAAACAATGCATAACATTACGACTATTATTGCATTCTTGTTATATATATATATGTTCATTAATGACGCCTTGCAACCGTACACTTTGGTACGGCCAATACACCAGGGGCTTACGTACCCCACAATATGGTGTGAACAGTCCGAACACTTTTACAAGTGCACCCCGAACTTATAGCATTATATGCATCAGCTCCGAATCATGTCTTTGGTCAAATGTTGGGTTTGCCCGACTCCTATGTTTTGGTACCTTACGTTCTGCTCTATCGGCTAAGGTAGCGCTAGGAGAACTACTGCGATTGTGCCCCGGTTCTGCTGGGCTGAGCACCTCAGTAGAGAAAGCTAAAACTGACTGTCATGATAAGGCGAGAGACTGGTCACTGTTCGGCGAGCTTTCGAGTCCCTAAAGACTTATGCCTCTTAGAGCGAGGGTCGGCCCTGTTCGGCTTAAAGGTGTGTATCGCGCCCCGAATTCGGCCTTTCGAATACCAGGGGCTTCGCCGAAATTTAAAATTATAGAATACTATGGCTAAGTGAGAGTGATGAAGCATTATTAGTCCGGTTGCCTTGTTCGTTGTGCTGAGCGCCTCCCTCGAAGGACCAAAAAATGGGAACAAGAGTGCTCAGGTTTATTCCGAACACCGCAGCACTCGCAGCATGGGGGCAGAAGCCGAGGACTAGCCAACTCTCAGATTGGATAAAAAGCCAACCAGAAGGTAATATTTTAAATTCAAACAAGCGTTGCATAGTGCATATGACCAAGTTTTCATAAATACAGGATCACACGAGCAAGTTTCACTCAAATATTACATCTTTCGTGCACTCGTCCGCTATGAGATGGGCACCCTTCAGAACACCCTCATAGTACATCTCGGGGTGGCGATGCTCCTTGCCCTCCGGCGGCCCTTCCTTGATCAGCTTCACGGCGTCTAGCTTGACCCATTGCAACTTCACACGGACGAAAGCCCGGCGTGCACCTTCAATGCAGACGGATCGCTTGACGACCTCCAGCCGCGGGCAGGCATCCACAATTCGCCTCACCAGGCCGAAGTAGCTGTTCGGAAGGGCGTCGCCAGGCCACAGCCAGACTATAAAGCCCTTCATGGCCTATTCGGCCGCCTTGTGCAGCTTGACCAGCTGTTTTAGCTGGTCGCTCGCAGACACTGGGTGTTCGGTCCCAGTATACTGCGCCTAGAACAACTTCTCCGTCGAGCTTCCATCCTCGGCCCAGTAAAACTTCGCGGCATCCGACACGCTGCGGGGCAAATCTGTGAATGCTCCTGGAGAGCTCCGGATTTGGGTAAGTAATCGGTAATTTACTTTTACATGCTTGCTTTGCATATAGAATGCCTCACCCGCCGCTATCTTCTTCATTGCGTCGATCTCCTGGAGGGCCTTTTGGGCTTCGGCCTTGGCACTCTTTGCGCTCTCGAGGGCCGCGGCAAGCTCAGACTCCCGCGTCTTCGAGTCAAGCTCCAATGCCTTGTGCTTTGTCACGAGAGCCTGGAGTTCTTGCTGCACCTCGCCCACCCGAGCCTCTTGCTTTTCTCGCTCGATGCGCTCCTTGGCCACTTTATCTTCGGCCTCGGACAACGCTTGCTTTAGGGTCGCTACTTCGGTCGTGGCCCTTGGCAAATTCATGATGATCTTGTCATTTTGCAATCGCATTCTTTTTATACATATCCATAGACTAGGTACTACTTACCTTTGTTCTCCTCGAGCTGCCTCTTGGCAAGGCCAAGCTCGTCATGGGACCCTTTAAGGTCCTGCTTTAGTACAGCGACCTCCGCAGTCAGTGCGGCGGACGCCAGCAGCGAAGCCTGCATATGCATATTGACATACTTATATTAGACTCCTATGATATTGTTTGATCCTCTGTTCGACTTTTCTTTGTGAACACCGAACATAGCATCAGGGGCTACTGTTTATGCGGTAATATTTTTCCTATATTTTAAACACTTACCTCAAAGCCTGTTAGAAGGCTGGCACAGGCTTCAGTCAATCCGCTCTTGGCGGACTGAACCTTGTGGATCACCGCACTCATAATAGTGCGGTGCTCCTTGTCGATGGAAGCACTGCGAAGCGCTTCCAGCAGATTGTCCGGCTCCTCTGGATGGACAGAGGTCACTAGTATAGGCGTTTCGCCCCTCTTCGAAGGAGGCCGCCTGCCCGAGTCCGGAACCACTAGAGGTTCCGGCGTGGTGTTCGGCTGAGGGCCGAACTCGGAGCCCTCAGGGGCCTTGTCCCCTATGCTCCCGGAGTCCGGAAGGCCGCCTTGAGGCGCCTCCGGGACTGTCCCCCCTCGACCCGGTGCCTCTTGAGACAATACCTCGGCGTCGTCCGCAGGGTGAGGGGAGGTGGCGGTCGGAACTGGATCGCTATCCATATCCGACGAACCCAGGGAGCCGTCCGACGATACATCGATATGGGCTCATGGCGGCCTGCATAATCATATTCGGCGTTAGGTGAAGCATTGCGACAAGGGAATGCTACGAGTTACTCTGGTATCCGAATACTTATGACTTCCCCAGGGGCTTGGCCCTAGGCAGCCACTCGTCTTCGCCGTCCGCGACGGTGGTAGAGCTGTCCGCAAGGAGAGTCCTTCCCTTCTTGGACCCTTCGGCCTCCCCAGTTGGGGCGACCTTCCTTTTCTCGTCTCCCCCGTCTGGAGGGGGAGCATCATCTTTTGCCTCCTCGTCTTCGGGGGAGGATTGCACCGTAGAGTCCTCGGACAGTGAGTCCGATGACTCCTGGCGTCGAGAACTCTTTCGGGTTCCCTTGGCCTTCTTGGTCTTCTCCAGCACCGTATAAGGAGCCGGAGTCAGCATCTTTGCCAGAAGAGCGTCTGCTGGGACTTCGGGCAAAGGAGCCCGACAGTCGATCTGTCCGGCTGTCTCCTGCCAGTCCTGTCAAAGGTACGGGAGTTTAGATCCCGCATGGAGTCGAACTATGAAAAACAAGTATCCTGTAAGAGGTAAAGCAACTTACCATGCTGGCTTGGCGCGTCGCGCTGAATCCGTGATCCTCAGTAGTGGGAGGGGGAACCTCGGCACTCTTGAACAGCACCCTCCAGGCATCTTCATGAGTTGTGTCGAAGAGCCTGTTCAGAGTTTGGTGCTACGCCGGGTCGAACTCCCACAAGTTGAAGGCCCGTTGTTGGCATGGGAGGATCCGGCGGTTGAGCATCACCTGGACTACATTGACAAGTTTGAGCTTCTTGTTCACCATTTTTTGAATACATGTTTGGAGTCCAGTCAGCTCTCCGGAACTACCCCAGGACAGGCCCTTCTCTTGCGAGGAGGTGAGCCGTGTGGGGAAGCCAGATCGGAACTCGGGGGCCGCTACCCATTTAGGGTCACGCGGCTCGGTGATGTAGAACCACCCCGATTGCCACCCCTTTATGGTCTCCATGAAGGAGCCCTCGAGCCATGTGACGTTGGGCATCCTGCCCACCATGGCGCCTCCGCACTCCGCCTGGCGGCCGCTCACTATCTTCGGCTTGACATTGAAAGTCTTCAGCCATAAGCCGAAGTGGGGCTTGATGCGGAGGAAGGCCTCACACATGACGATAAACGTTGAGATGTTGAGGATGAAGTTCGGGGCCAGATCGTGGAAATCCAGGCCGTAGTAGAACATGAGCCCCGGACAAATGGGTGGAGAGGGAATCCCAGTCCGCGGAGGAAATGGGTAAGGAACACTACCCTCTCATGGGGCCTGGGGGTGGGGATGAGCTGCCCCTCGTTTGGGAGCCGGTGCGCGATGTCGTCGGGCAGGTATCCGGCTCTCCTCAGCTTCTTGATGTGTCCCTTCGTGACAGAGGAGATCATCCACTTGCCTCCCACTCAGGACATGGTTGGATAAGGTCGAGGTGGGGAATGTGAACTTGGGCGCTGGAGCTCGAGTGTGCAAAAATGGATGAGCAAAGGAGGAATAAGGCGTGGATGAAAAGGTAAATCCTTATCCCTTTATATGGGAGGACGAAACTATGCGTCCCCACTAGCCTGGTAAAACTCTCTTATCCCCCAAGCGCCGTAATCGATGGCGCGGTTGGGTTACCCACACCCGTATTGATGAGAATCCCGTGATAAGGGAACACGATCTCTGCTTTGACAAGACGTGTCAAAAAACTGCCTCGCGTTATGTGCGGGGCTAGTTAAAGGAAATGGTTCAAATAATCATGAGGCCATGACAAAATTTCGTGTTGCCAAAACAAGTCATCAAATTGGGTTTTTGGAAATATTATTCTCTCTACGGTGGTATGTGGAACTTATTTTGTAGGGTCGGACACTATCCTTGTATTCAAATTCTTCTGTGGTGTATTCGGAGGAGGAACCCGCCTTGCAATGTCGAAGACAATACTGCGCGCCGGACTCATCGTCATTGAAAGCCTGGTTCAAGGGTTACTGAGGGAGTCCTGGATTAGGGGGTCTCCGGACAGCCGGACTATATCCATTGGCCGGACTGTTAGTCTATGAAGATACAAGATTGAAGACTTCGTCTCGTGTCCGGATGGTACTCTACTTGTCGTGGAAGGCAAGCTAGGCAATACGGATATGTGTATCTCCTCCTTTGTAACCGACCTTGTGTAACCCTAGCCCTCTCCAGTGTCTATATAAACAGGAGGGTTTTAGTTCGTAGGACAACATACAATCATACCATAGGCTAGCTTCTAGGGTTTAGCCTCTCTGATCTCGTGGTAGATTTACTCTTTTACTACCCATATCATTAATATTAATCAAGCAGGACGTAGGGTTTTACCTCCTTCAAGAGGTCCCGAACCTGGGTAAAACATCGTATCCCCTGCCTCCTGTTACCATCCTCCTTAGACGCACAGTTCGGGACCCCCTACCCGAGATCCGCCGGTTTTGACACTCATAGCGGGGTTGCGGAGGCTACCTCGGCAAGACCACCTCGCCCTCTTGCTCTCCTGCGTTTATGGTCTTGGCGTTGCCTTGGTTTGTCTCGTGCTTCGGCTTCTCTCCGGCTTCCCTCATCTGCCCTGCTAAGTGTGGCCGTGGCGCGCGGCTCTGACTGCCCATGCACAAGTAAAGGGGTTAAAAGGAGAGCCCCTACTTTTTTACACGGACATCACAAATATTCAAAACATAATAGCAAACTTTCTGTTTTTAAAACAGCAACATATGGACTTGCAAAATAAGCATGGTAAAGGCTATACTTGACCTTTTTATTGAAGTAAAATATGCAAAATATTACTCTAAATAACATCAAGAAAATCCTAATAAAATAAAATGACGCTCCAAGCAAAACACATATCATGTGGTGAATAAAAATATAGCTCCATGTAAGGTTACGGATGAACGAAGATGAAAGAGGGGATGCCTACCGGGGCATCCCCAAGCTTAGGCTCCTGGTTGTCCTTGAATATTACCTTGGTGTGCCTTGGGCATCCCCAAGGTTAGGCTCTTACCACTCCTTATTCCATAGTTCATCGAATCTTTACCCAAAACTTGAAAACTTCACAACACAAAACTCAACAGAAAACTCGTAAGCTCCGTGAGTATAAGGAAATAAAATCACCACTTTTGGTACTGTTGTGAACTCATTATTTATTTATATTGGTGTAATATCTACTTTATTCCAACTTCCCTATGGTACACACCCTCCGATACTACTCATAGATTCATCAAAATAAGCAAACAACACATAGAAAACAAAATCTATCAAAAACAGAACAGTCTGTAGTAATCTGTAACTCTCGAATACTTCTGTAACTCCAAAAATCCTGAGAAATTAGGAAGTCCTAGGCAATTTGTTTATTAATGCTCTGAAGAAAGAATCAGTATTTTATCACGCTTCTGTAAAAAATAAAACTAATATCTTTGCGCAAAAGTTTCTGTTTTTCAGCAAGATCAAATCAACTATCACTATAGATCATCCCAAAGGTCTTACTTGGCACGTTATTGAAACAAAAGCTATAAAACATGATTACTACAGTAGCATAATCATGTGAACACACAAAAACAGTAGGTATAAATGTTGGCTTGTCTTCCAACAAGCGCTTTTCTTCAATGCCTTTCTAGCTAGGCATGATGATGACAATGATGCTCACATAAAAGATAAGAACTGAAACATAACGGGAGCATCATGAAGCATATGACTAGCATATTTAAGCCTAACCCACTTCCTATGCATAGGGATTTTGTGAGCAAACAATTTATGGGAACATGAATCAACAAGCATAGGAAAGCAAAACAAGCATAACTTCAAGATTTTAAGCACATAGAGAGGAAACTTGATATTATTGCAATTCCTATGAGCATATATTCCTCCCTCATAATAATTTTCAGTAGGATCATGAATGAATTCAACAATATAGCCATCACATAAAGCATTCTTTTCATGATCTACAAGCATATAATTTTTATTACTCTCCACATAAGAAAATTTCTTCTCATGAATAGTAGTGGGAGCAAACTCAACAAAATAACTATCATGTGAGGCATAATCCAATTGAAAGTTAAAATCATGATGACAAGTTTCATGGATATCATTATCCTTTATAGCATACGTGTCATCACAATAATAATCATAGATAAGAGGGATTCTTTCATCATAATAAATTTGCTCATCAAAACATGGGGGACAAAAAATATCATCTTCATCAAACATAGCATCCCCAAGCTTGTGGCTTTGCATATCATTAGCATCATGGATATTCAAAGAATTCATACTAACAACATTGCAATCATGCTCATCATTCCAATATTTAGTGCCAAACATTTTAATGCATTCTTCTTCTAAAACTTGAGCACAATTTTCGTTTCCATCATTTTCATGAAAGATATTAAAAAGATGAAGCATATGAGGCAACCTCAGTTCCACTTTTTTGTCATTTTCTTTTATAGACTAAACTAGTGATAAAACAAGAAACAAAAAGATTCGATTGCACGATCTAAAGATATACCTTCAAGAACTAACCTCCCTGGCAACAGCGCTAGAAAAGAGCTTGATGTCTACTACACAACCTTCTTCTTGTAGACGTTGTTGGGCCTCCAAGTGCGAAGGTTTGTAGGACAGTAGCAAATTTCCCTCAAGTGGATGACCTAAGGTTTATCAATTCGTGGGAGGCGTAGGATGAAGATGGTCTCTCTCAAACAACCCTGCAACCAAAAAACAAAGAGTTTCTTGTGTCCCCAACACACCTAATACAATGGTAAATTGTATAGGTGCACTAGTTCGGCGAAGAGATGGTTATACAAGTGCAATATGGATGGTAGATATAGGTTTTTGTAATCTGAAAATATAAAAACAGCTAGTGCAAGTTCTCTCAACAATAATAACATAATTGGATCATATAACTAACCCTCAACATGCAACAAAGAGTCACTCCAGAGTCACTAATAGCGGAGAACAAACGAAGAGATTATTGTAGGGTACAAAACCACCTCAAAGTTATGCTTTCTGATCAATCTATTCAAGAGTCCATAGTAAAATAACACAAAGCTATTATTTCCGTTCGATCTATTATTGAGTTCGTACTAGAATAACACCTTAAGACGGGAATCAACCAAAATCCTAATTTCACCTAGATACTCCAATGTCACCTCAAGTATCCGTGGGTATGATTATACGATATGCATCACACAATCGCAGGTTCATCTATTCAACCAACACAAGGAACTTCAAAGAGTGCCCCAAAGTTTCTACCGGAGAGTCAAGACAAAAATGTGTGCCAACCCCTATGCATAAGTTCACAAGGTCACGGAACTCACAAGTTGATCACGAAAACATACATCAAGTGGATCATGTGAATATCCCACTGTCACCATAGATAAGCACATGCAAGACATACATCAAGTGTTCTCAAATCGTTAAAGACTCAATCCGATAAGATAACTTCAAAGGGAAAACTCAATCCATTACAAGAGAGTAGAGGGGAAGAAACATCATAAGATCCAACTATAATAGCAAAGCTCACGATACATCAAGATCGTGCCATGTCAAGAACACGAGAGAGAGAGAGAGATCAAACACATAGCTACGGGTACATACCCTCAGCCCCGAGGGTGAAATACTCCCTCCTCGTCATGGAGAGCATCGGGATGATGAAGATGGCCACCGGTGATGGATCCCCCCCTCTGGCAGGGTGCCGGAACAGGGTCCCGATTGGTTTTTGGTGGCTACAGAGGCTTGGGGCGGCGGAACTCCCGATCTAGGTTTCTTTTCGGGGTTTCTGTATTTATAGGAATTTTTGGCATAGGTCTCACATCAGGGGGGTCTCAGAGTCATCCACGAGATAGGGGGGTGAGCCCAGGGGGTAGGGCGCGCCCTCCACCCTCGTGGATGGCTCGGGACTCTTCTAGCCCAACTCTTTTACTTTGGGGGATTCTTTTGGTCCATAAAAAACATCAAAAATTGGCACGTCAATTGGACACTGTTTCCTATTCCTTTTCTGTAAAACTCAAAAACAAGAAAAATACAAAAACTGGCACTTGGCTCTAGGTTAATAGGTTAGTCCAAAAATCATATAAAATAGCATATAAATGCATATAAAACATCCTAGATGGATAATATAATAGCATGGAACAATAAAAAATTATAGATACGTTGGAGACGTATCACCTTACGTTCTGCTTGATCGGCTAATGTAGTAAAGGGAGAACTGACGTGATTGTGTTTCTGGTTCATCCGGACAAACACGTTAGTAGACAAAGCCAAAAACTGACAGTCATGATGCGGCGAGAGCTGGTCAGTTATTGTGACTAAGTATAAATCTCTCGTGATTTCTCCGCATTATGCGACAGGCCGGCCTTCACCCGGCTGGAACTTTATAGCACCCAAGTTTGGATAATCGAACAATACTAGGGATTGCGCTCACACTCCTATTGTAAAACTCCTATGGCTAAGTGAGGGTGATAAAGGCAGATAGTCCAATTGCCTGGTTTGCTGCACTAACACCTCATTGAGTTACCACATCATCGCTGACATCATTTCAGACGTGTTTCGGTATTACATACCTTGCTTTTCTTCTAACCTCCGCCTTAGCTCGGACGCTTCGGCAGCATGGGTAACTGACGCCTGTTTCGCGGCCTGGTTGTTCAAACGGATATGTACATTAACCTCCTGCGTGAGTTATTAGATCCTCTGTTCGGTTTTTCTTTCCAAACACCGAACAGAGTCTCAGGGGCTACTATCTATACACATACATTCTTTTTATACAGCTAAAAGACATTGTAAAGCACATACCTCAAAGCCTCTTAAAAGGCTAGTGTAGGCTTTGCTCAATCCGCTTTTTGCAGACTGAACCTTTTCAATCACCGTACCCATAAGGGTACGATGTTCTTCCACAATGGTGGTGCTTTGAAGCGCTCTCACCAGAGTGTCCGGTGCATCCGCATTGACAGAGGTCGCCGGTGTAGTAGGCGCGCCCCCTTCTGGAAAAGAGGGTTGCTCATCTATTTCCAGAACTGTGTGGGTTTCCGGAGCGACATTTGGTTGGGGGCCCAACTGGACATGGCCCCCATCTCAAGTCTCCATGGGGGTCAGTTCCCCCATGTTCTCGGCAACCGAGGTGTCACCCTTCGGCATCGCCTTGGCAGCCTACGGCACCTCTCCCTATTCCATAAGGTTCCTTTGGGACGACACCTTGGTGTTGTCCGCTGCAGTGGGGGAGGAAGCTGGTGGAGGCAACTCGCTCTCCATCATGTTTGGACCCAGCAAATTCCCAGAAGAGGAACATTGTTGGGGGAGGACATGAACCAGACTACAACATGAAATTTAAGCATATTATAAATATAAGCCAGAAAAGCCGGACATATATATATACCTTTGAGTACTTATGATCCGGCCAGGGCTTCAGCCTAGGGCGCCACTCGTCAACGTCCGACTCGGAGTCATCCATAAGGGAGGTTCTCCCTTTCTTGGACTCCTCCGCCTCTAGATCAGCAGAGGTTGCCCTTTTATTCTTCTCCCCCTTTGGGGGGAGTTGCTCTCTTCCTCCTCCTCTTCCTCTTCATCAGGGGAGGAGAGGGTTCCGGTGTCCTCGGACGCTACGTCCGAAGCACCCTTACGGTGGAGGCCACTCTTGTCCTCCTTGCCCTTCTCCTTGGCTTTCTTTTCCAATGCCTAGTACGGCGCCGGGACCAGCATCCTCGTCAATAGAGGAATAGCTGAGTCTTCGGGCAGCAGAGCCGGACTGTGAATCTGTTCCGCTTTCTTCGTCCAGCCCTACAAAAGAAAATGGAGAGTTTAGTGTGCTCCTTCGACTCGCAAAGTAAGGTTATCAAAGAACTTACGAGGGTCGTAGTGTGGGTGCTGTCGTAGCCGAGGTCTTCGGTTGTCTCCGACCATGACTTCTGGGTCTTGAAGAGCAGCTTCCACATGTCTTCATGCTTCGTGCCGAAGAACCGCTGCAGGGTCCAAGGACCGGCCAGGTTGAACTCCGACATAAACTCTTGACGCGCTGACAGGGGAGAATCTGGCGGAAGAGCATCACCTGGATCACGCTGGTGAGGCTGGTATTCTTATCTACCATGCTCTTGATACATTTCTACACCATCATCAGCTCGTCAGACGACGTCCAGTCCAGGCCCTTGTTGATCCAGGATGCCAGCCGCATTAGGGGTCCGGACTTGAACTCCGTAAGAGCAGCCCATGTGGAGTCCCGGGGCTCTGTGACATAGAACCACCCCTGCTGCCTTCCCTTCACGGTCTCCATGAAGGTGCCCTAGGGCCAAGTGACGTTGGGAAGTTTGCTCACCATAGCACCATCGCAATCCGCGTGCTGGCCATTCACCACTTTCGGCTTCACGTTGAAGACCTCGAGCCATAGGCCGAACTGGGGGAATAAGAAGGAATGCCTCACATACGACGATAAACACCGAAATGATGAGGACAGAATTTGGGGCTATATCATGGAAATCTAGCCCGTAGTAAAACATGAGGCCGCGGACGAAAGGATGAAGGGGAAAACCCAGTCGGCGAAGGAATGAGGGATAAACACTACCCTCTCGCCGGGCTCTGGTGTGGGGATGATCTGCTTTTTGGCTGGGAGCCGGTGGGCGATCTCCTTGGCCAGGTACCCCGCTTCCCGGAGTTCCTTGATGATTTTCTCCATGACAGAGGAAGCCATCCACTTGCCCTGTGCTCCAGATCCGGACATGGCTGGAGTACTTTCTGGGAACAGAGAAGATTGAAGCTTGGGCACTGGAGCTTGAGGGCGGATGGGCCGAGGAAGGGGAAGGCATGGGGTAAAAGGGGGGAATTTTATCTCCTTATAAAGGAAGTGAATATCATGTGTCCCCCACGAGCCTTAAAGTTCGCCTATTTCCAAGGGGGCATGCAAAACGGCATGGTTGGTTTTCCCAAACCCATATTGTTGAGAATCCCATAATAAGGGGCACGATCTCTGCTTTGACAAGACGTGTCATCGGTGGTTGCGTCTCAAAATGCGAAACCGGAGGCCGAAAAATGGTTTGAAATAATAAAATCGTCGGACATAACGTCTCACCGGTAAAATCTTCGGAGGACAGAACTTATCTGTATTCTGCCCTTGTGATTCAGAGGTATGACTATTGTACAGAGCCAGATATAGTACTGACGATCAATTACTTTGAAGCATTCAAAGGAGGAACCCGCCTTGCAATGCCGAAGACAATCTGTGCGCCGGACACATCGTCATTGAAGACTGGTTCAGGGGCTACTGAGGGAGTCCGGGATTATGGGGTCCTCGGGCGTCCGGGCTATGTGATATGGGCTGGACTAATGGGCCATGGAGATACAAGACGGAAGACTTTCCCCGTGTCCGGATGGGACTCTCCTTGGCATGGAAGGCAAGCTTAGCATGCGGATATGAAGATTCCTTTCTCTGTAAACTACCTCTGTACAACCCTAGCCCCCTCTGGTGTCTATATAAACCAGAGGGTTTAGTCCATAGAGGCAAGGATAATCATATAGGCTAGACATCTAGGGTTTAGCCATTACGATCTCGTGGTACATCAACTCTTGTAACCCTTATACTCATCAAAGTCAATCAATCAGGAAGTAGGGTATTACCTCCATCAAGAGGGCCCGAACCTGGGTAAACACCATGTCCCCTGCCTCCTGTTATCTTCGATCCTTAGACGCACAGTTCGGGACCCCCTACCCAAGATCTGCCCGTTTTGACACCGACACCCGTCGTTGCTTTGCTACTTCTTTTTCCCCTTTTCCCGGCTTTTGCGATCATATGCTAGATTCCAGGAGTCAGAGGATCCCGAGGATGTTTCTACGTGGAGTTTGGCTTAGAGAAGTAGTTAGGAGGTCCCAGGCAGGAGGCCTTTCCTTTTCGATCGTTGCTACTATTGTGCTAGCCATCTTATGGCAACTTGTTTAACTTATGTGTGTACTTAGATATTGTTGCTTCCGCCGAATCGTCTATGATCGAGCACTCGTGTTCGAGCCCTCGAGGCCCCAGGCTTGTATTATGATGCTTGTATGACTTATTTATTTTTAGAGTTGTGTTGTGATATCTTCCCGTGAGTCCCTAATCTTGATCGTACACGTTTGCGTGTATGATTAGTGACGGTCAAATAGAGGGCGTCACGGTGCTTCTAGTGCTTCCATCTATCATGAAGAATGCTTTTGTTGCAACAAAACATGTTTCCATTGTGAAAAATAGATCTTAGATAATAAATCATAATTGATTTTAAAGATTATTCTGTAGGAAAGATCACAATTTACCAAAAATATTTCCAAAACTTCCAGATTTGTTCGCATAGAGGAGATCATGCGTGATTCTAGGAAGCAGTTATTAGGGAGCAAATCAAATTTATGTTGGTAATAAGGGATTCGGAAGCAGAAATATTCACGGGAGTAGTTACGACAAATCACGCATTTAATAAAGAAATCTAACCTACCAAACGCAGCTTCCGTCACGGATCGAATGATCAGAATGCTCCTAATCGTACGTCCCTCGACTAGTCTGATAGGATGCATTCATCAGTAGTCTGATGTCTACCGGTGCCCTTTAGTACTAGTACTAGTAGGTTATAAAAAGGGGAACTACCTAGCCGAAAAGTACTCTACCTTCCTCCTCATAAATATTTCTTGTTCGTCCTTCCTTGCCATGGCTGGTGTGCAGAGCTCTAGGTCGAGAACTACTAGTAACAAGGGAGCGACGACCAAGGCCATGGAAAAAAAAGAGAGGGCTCGCCGCCTCGCGGAGGCCTCGGAAGATCTCTCACGGGCAGGTGAGGGATCCCAGGAGCGCACTAGCCATGGAGGCAAACATGCCGAGCTGGCGGTGCTGGAGTCGTTATCCCTCGACGACATGTCCGCTCAACTCAATAAGCAGAATGAGTTGACCGCCAGCTTGGTGAAGCTGCTGAAGGAGAGCATTGCCTCGGGTAAGAAGGCGACCGGTGAAATCTTGGAACTTGAGGAGGACAAGAAGAAGCTCTGCCACGAGCTCGACCTACTAAAGGAGGAGATCGTCGGCTGGAAGAAGCTGCATGAGAAGAGGAGTTCCTAAGTGAAGATGATGAACACCCTCATCATGGAACAAAATGAGGACTTGGCGAAGCTTCGCATCGAGCACCTAGCTGCTCTCAAGCAACGTAATGCAGTTGTGGAAGATATGATGCATGTTCGCCTCTAGAAATCTCGCGTCATGGACACAATGAAGAAGATGGAGGAGGAGAGGTGCGAGAGATGCAGGTCATGGAGGCGATGAAGAAGCAGTTAGGACTCCACGGCCAGCAACCTTCATGAAGTAGAGAGCAGCTACGCAAACTTATGTCTGTGTCTTACTTCTTTTTTTGGGGAGGAGGGGGGTAATCTTCCTTCTTATTTTTCTCATATGTTTCTTCTTTTGCTTCGGGTGTTTCACCGCATGTGTCATGTTTTCCGCGAGGCATGAATAGAAAAATACTAACGATGAGCGGTGCCGTGTGATCAATCACAAGCAAATTATATCATTTTTATCACCATATTGTACTGGGCTACCATGTTTCGCACTCCTCCGTCATACTAGTACGCCAGTGGAAAACTAGAGTATACCGCACAATTCTTTGCTCCTCCTTAGGTCGCCGGCAACAATTTTATGAGCAGTCAAATCTCAAGTCCCCACCTTCCAGCAATAATGAGTCGTCAAATCACAAAGGCCCTCGCCTCTTTGTCAAACTGACTAGGCGAGACTGCCCCGCCCTCACCTTTTACATGTACTTTTGCACAGTAGTATTATCAATGGATTGTGCCATGGAGCAAAACTAACAAGATGAAATTAAAGAAAAAAGGTGGTACATATAGAGAGCGCTCGTCACCAAATTATGTTTAATACTACTAAAAAAGCTAGTACGTGCTTAGGTGGGGTGCTAAAGTCTATTAAATATATTTGCATATCTATTTAATTCTTTGACAACTAAACACATTCATGGTTTGGGTAAACTTCTCTCATTTAAGTTTTTTTGGAATTACTTGTCTCATTCAAGTATTTTGCGTATGTGGCATGCTTAGAGCATTGTTAACAGTATAGCCAACTACTAGCTATATGATGTTGGCCATATCATATATAGTCATCACTTGTCGTCACTCATACATAGTACGTATATAATGTGAAGAAATGAGTGATAGTACTACCAAATACAAGATGAACGGTAAGAAATACTAGTACGCACGTACTAAAGAATTCAAGTAACAAGAAAGAACATAACATAGTTCTGTTGGGGGCTGAACACAACACACCACTGAAATAAAACTAAGCACCCTGAAATTAAACTAAGGAACTAATCTGGTAGACACTACATTAGAACCAGCATGAGCAACGACTCTGCCACCTTACGTGGAGTCATCATCCACGTCCTCGACTTCGTCCTTGTCCCTCTTCCTCTTCGGTGATACTTCTTTGCTTCAACCGCACACTAGGCTCTCGCTCTTCATCCAACCCTTGTATATATTCAAACAAAGGTAGGCATCCATTGCAACGTTCTGGATGTGGTCTTTATCTATTTCATTCCACTCCCATGCACAATGAAACGTGTAGTGTGGTTTCGCCAGTTTACCATACGAAGGATCAACCATGGCTCCTGCTTGGGTCAGCATTGAAGGCTGACGGGAGGACACCAACCAATTCTTCTGGAGGTCGAAGGACTGGCCTACAACGAGGCATATCCGACCTGCTAGGACTTCCTTGTCGTTCTTGAAGTCTACAGTAACGAATTTGACTCTGTCGTCCTTGAGGAAGTCCTCCAAATTCTGGAACCCTAACATCAGCATGGCATATGTGGTAGACGAAGCACAAGTTATGTACGCAAACCTGGATCACGGCGGGCTTCTTCATATCTTCCTTCTTTAGAAGCTTATCCTTTTACAGGACTGTGGTGTACTCAAGATCTAGCCCAGAGTACACTCATCCTTTGAACTTTTGAACATGTGTTGGAAGCGACCAAGGCATGCTTTCACCATCATGGATCTACGGTGGTGTAGATGACGTCAAAGTCATTGCCGGTGATGATTCTAACCTTGTACTCACAATCGATCATGGAGATTTAGGACGCCATGGATTTTGGAGGATGGTTAGGATTAGTGGAACTATTGTAATATGAAAGGACGGGACGACTGGGAGCGAACTTTTGTAATGTTAAAGGATGGTCGGGGACGAGTAGGAACAAACTGCTAGCGGTTTTCCGATTGTAAAAATAATGATTGGGGCATGCGAACGGCGGGGTAGTGGCTTGCCCAGTGGATAAATGTCTGCATGCACAGTACTATGGGGGCCCAATTAGCTGTCATGTCTACTAGACCCACTTCGTGTGCCTCACAGTATAGCATCTGCGTGTTCGCACGTCAAGCGTCGTGTAAATTTTAGGTGATATGAAGCTTTCCATCCTCCCATGAGACGGGCTTCTGAGAGCCCATGGATCTGAGATCGAATGGTTGCATGGTGTGATTCTAGACCTATGTGTGAATATCATATCCTAGAGGGTTTTTCTGCAAATTTTTAGCAGCAGAGCATGCAACCGTTCAATCTCAGCTCCAAGGGCTCTCAACAGCTCGTGTACGCGCCTACCATGACTGTCGCCTCGCTCGCACAGTCGCGCCCTTGGAGATTTCAAGCAGCTATAAATGAGTAGTTTTTTTTTGCCTAATTTGCATGCATGAAACTACTTCCTCCATCCAGGTGTGTTAGGCTATGTGATATTGGCATGTCATTCATAGTCATTGATACGTCTCCAACGTATAATTTTTTTATTGTTCCATGCCATTATATTATCAATCTTGGATGTTTTACATGCATTATTATGCTATTTTATATCATTTCTTGGCACTAACTTATTAATCTAGTGCCCAGTGCCAGTTGTTGTTTTTTTTTCTTGTTTTTGTCTTTACAGAAAATCAATACCAAACGGAGTCCAAATGGAATGAAACTTTTTAACAATTTTTCTTGGACCACAAGACACCCTGGAAGCTTCGGGGGGAGGCCAGAAGAGCCACGAGGCGGCCACAAGCTGAGGGGGAGCGCCCCGGGGGGCGCGCCCCCTCGTGGCACTTCCAACCCTAATCTTTCTTCCATAAATAACCAAATATTCCCGATAGATGAGAGGACACACCAAAAATACTTTTCTGCCACCGCAAGTTTCTTTCTTCGTGCGATCCCATCTGGGGACCTTTTCCGGTATTCTGTCGGAGGGGATTCGACCACGGAGGGCTTCTACATCCACCTTGTTGCCCTTCCGGTGATGTGTGACTGGTTTACCGCAGACCTACGGGTCCATAGCTAGTAGCTAGATGGTTTCTTCTCCCTCTTTGATCTTCAATACAATGTTCGTGTTAATGTTCTTGGAGATCTATTCGATGTAATCTTCTTTTGTGGTGTGTTTATTGAGATCCAATGAATTGTGGGTTTATGATCAGATTATCTATGAATGTTATTTGAGTCTTCTCTAAACTTTTTTATGCATGATTTATATAGCTTTGTATTTCCCTCCGATCTATTGATTTGGTTTGGCTAACTAGATTGATTTTTCTTGCAATGGGAGAGGTGCTTTGTAATGGGTTCAATCTTGCGGTGCTCAATCCTAGTGACAGAAGGGGACATGACACGTATTGTATTGTTACCATTAAGGAGAAAAAGATGGGGTTTGTTCATATTTATTGGATCTATCCCTCTACATCATGTCATCTTGCTTAAGGCATTACTCCGTTCTTCTTAACTTAATACGCAAGGTGCATGCTGGATAGTGGTCGATGTGTGGAGTAATAGTAGTAGATGCAGGAAGGAGTTGGTCTACTTGTCTCAGACGTGATGCCTATCATTTCCTTGGATATCTTCATAACTATGTGATTTTCTATCAATTGCTCAACAGTAATTTGTTTACCCACCGTATGCTTTCTTTCAAGAGAGAAGCCTCTAGTGAAAACTATGGCCCCTGGATCTATCTTTTATCATATTATTTTCAGATCTACACAATTAAATACCCAAAAATACCTTCCTGCAATTTATTTACTTTTATTTTGTTTGCACTTTTACTTATCTTTTATATCCATCTCTATCAGATCTCATCCTTGCAATTAACCATGAAGGGATTGACAACCCCTTTATCACGTTGGATGCAAGTATTTGTTTAATTGTGTAGGTACAACTATTGGAGACTTGTATATTCCTCCTACTGGATTGATACCTTGGTTATTAACTGAGGTAAATACTTATATCTACTTTGCTGCATCACCCTTTCCTCTTCATGGGAAAAACCAATGCAAGCTCAATAAGCAGAAGGAAGAATTTCCAGCGTTGTTGCCGGGGAGGATCTACATCAAGCCTACCAAGTACCTCTCATAAAATCTCATCTCTTGCATTTACATTGTTTGCTATTTGACTCTCGTTTTCATCTCCCCCACTTCTAAAACGTTTTTAGAAAAAATACAAAAATATTTGCCTTCTTTCCGTTTGCCTTTTCATTTGCTTTTTGTTTGCTCATGTGCTAGATTGGTTGCTTTGTCATGATGTCTCAAGAAAATACTAAGTTGTGTGATTTTTCCAACACTAATAATATTTATTTTATTAGTACTCTGATTGCTCCCGCCACTAGTGCGGATTCTTATGAAATTAATGCCGCTTTGTTGAATCTTGTTATGAAAGAAGAATATTCCAGTAGTCCTAATGAATATGCTCCATCCCATATTAATAATTTCTTTGAACTGTGTGATATGCAAAACAAAAAATATGTGGATAATGATATTGTTGAATTGAAGCTATTTCCGTTCTGACTATGAGATCATGCTAAAACTTGGTTTTCATCCTTGCCTAAAAATTGTATTGATTCATGGAATAAGTGTAAGGATACTTTTATTTCCAAGTACTTTCCTCCCGCTAAGATCTTCTCTCTTTGGTACCACACAATAAATTTTAAGCAACTTGATCATGAACGTGTTGCACAATCATGGGAGAGGAAGAAGTTAATGATAAGAAATTGCTCTACGCATGGTTTAAGTTTATGGATGACCATAGAAATTTTTTGCGGGATTGAATTTTGCATCTAGAAATCTTTTAGATTCCACCTTAGGTGGTAATTTTATGGAAATAAAATTAGGAGAAGCTACTAAACTCTTAGATAATATTATTGGAAATTACTCTCAATGGCATACCGAAAGATCTTCTACTAATAAAAAAGTGCATGCTATTGAAGAAATTAATACTTTGAGTGGAAAGATGGATGAACATATGAAATTGATTTCTATCAAGAGTGATCCTATTGATCCTAATGATATGGCTTTGTCTACTTTGATTGAAAATAATAATGAATCTATGGATGTTAATTTTGTTGGTACGAACAATTTTGGTAATAATGCGTACAGATGTAATTTTAATCCTAGGCCGTTTCCTAGTAATTCCTCTAATAATTATGGTAATT
Source organism: Triticum urartu (assembly GCF_056163025.1). Classification (NCBI taxonomy): domain Eukaryota; kingdom Viridiplantae; phylum Streptophyta; class Magnoliopsida; order Poales; family Poaceae; genus Triticum; species Triticum urartu. Next base: position 44,718,187 of record NC_141877.1, on the reverse strand, counting down.
CCTACAAAAATTCTTATGGAAATTATAATAATATACCTTCTGATCTTGAGAATAACATCAAAGATTTTATTAACTCCCAAAAGATTTTCAATGCCATGATAAAGGAAAGTTTTCTTAAGTTTGATGATGTGGCTAGAAACATTGATAGAATTTCTCATGAGATTGATGCCCTTAAGATTAGATCTATGCCACCCAAGCTTGATATTAATGAGTCTCTTAAATCTATTCAAAATTTTATTAATGAAAGTAGGGAGAGAACCGCTAGAATGCGAGCTAAGAGAGATTGGCTAGAAAAAGCATGTTCTTCTTATTTTTACGATAATCTTGATGAAGATATTAAAGTGATTGGTGTGACTCCTATTTAATATTTGTTTGCTAATATAAAACTTGACAAAGAAGGGACTAGAGATGAGTCAACTTTAGCTAGAAGGCGTCCCAATGATTTGGAGGGTGATGATCTTAATGAAAAAAGTTATAAAAGTGGGTTTGACGAGGTCAAAACTTTAACTAGTGATGTGCCCACTCTTTTGGATTACAAGGAATTTAATTATGATAGTTGTTCTTTGATTGAGTATATTTCCTTCTTATAATCCATGTTCAATTCATCTAATGCTTATGAACAAAATAAGGCTTTTACTAAAAATGTTGTTGATGCTATGAGGAAATCTTTTGAAGAAAAACTTGGGTTGGAAGTTTCAATCCCTAGAAAGCGATGAATGGGAACCTACTATTAAAATTCATATTAAATGTTATGAGTGCAATGCTTTATGTGATTTGGGTGCTAGCGTTTTCACTATTCCAAACTCTTTGTGTGATGTGCTAGGCTTCCATAAACTTGATGATTGTTCTTCAAATTTGCACTTAGCAGATTCCACTTAAGAATTAATGATGTTCCTATTATTACAAATAGGAATTATGTGCCCCTAGATTTCATTGTGCTTGATATTGATTGCAATCCTACATGCCCCATAGCTCTTGGTAGACACTGGTACAATGAGGTGCTATACAAACGGTTTTTAACCCCTTCCCGTGACGACATTTTAAACCATCGCCTAGTGAGTGTGGGCGATAGGGGCGTCCTTCCCACACGACCCAGAAACTGTCGGGGATAGGCCCTCCGGTCACACACGTTGTGCAAAATGAGCTCGTGCGTGATCGGTCTAGCCATCGTTTCCGTTTGTAGGTACATCCCACATAGTGATTCCTAGAGAAACGTTTCCCTTCATCTGCCCAACCCACACAGTCAATCGACGAGAAATGTTTCTATTCATCTACATATCCCACATAGTAAATCCCAGAGAAATGTTTCCATTCGTCTGCATATCCCACACAGTGAATCCTAGATGAACCTTTCCATTCGTATATACATACCACACAGTTTTATGTATAGCCTCGTGTGTGATAGGTGCAACGAAAACACATGCTCAGCCTCCATTAACCGTTTGCTTTATTCAACTGTATCACACATGATTGGATGAAGAAAACTGTATGGCATTGGGCTATCCATCAGAACCGCCTTTACTACTAGAACAGTTTGCCAAGTTCCATGGACCATTTAGCAGGTTTATTAGTTTACAATAAATAATTCCAGTATTCTGCAAATTCACATTTCATATCGAATAGCTATTTACCAGTTTCATATCAGGCACATAAATATATTTTAACATCACAGTATGATAGCAACCTGAAAACAACACAATATAGCATATAGCTAGTTCACCTTCATATGAATAATATTAGAACAATATATTCATTCCCTAATCGACTGATGCATGATCAGCCAGGTTTGTCTTCTCCACCTTTGCTTTCAGTTCAGTAAGAACCTGTTTTGCACTGACCAACTGGGAAAGTGCCTCCTCCTTTGCTAACACCATCTTAGCAAAGTCTAATTTGAAAAATCTGAGCTCATTCTCCATCTTCCTCTTTTTTCCCGCATCTTGAAATATTCTTCAGCAGTGACCACGCTTTCTCTAAGCCTATCTTTGTTCTCTTCCTCATACATGCTCCAAAGCTTTGCTAGGCACATCTTCAAAGAATGTGGCCACTCTTGATCAACCCAATCTAGGTAAGAACACTTCCGTTCATACTATAATATTTAAAATTAAATCAGTAAAAATTGTAGAGGAAATGGGTTTGTAGCAACATAGAAAATCACCAAGTACATATTTTGAAAAACTAAAGAAACGGGTAATTATGACATATCTTCTCAAAAAGATCAATGTGCAAATGAATTAATTGCTAATGAGACAACAACCAAATTCAGAAACATCAGAAGCTATGATTAAGTGCAACAATGCTACAAGTTCTCAGTCATGTACTATAAATAACAAACTAGCCGGGTAACCTGCGCATTTGCGCGGCTAGATTAACCTTTTTTCCTTTTTTCCCTTGCCAACTATATGGCCTCGAACCCAACTATATTTTGATTGAAGTTGCCAAAAATTATATGTTGATACGGAAGAAACGAAAATCCCAAACGTGCGAATGCATTAGGTTGGTAAATAAATTTCTTGGCATGTGAGGTTGGATGACTTCATGCCCATCCTGGTGTTATTTTCCACTTTGATCCACTCCTTTGTATCATTGCCCAATAGGTTCTTGATCACTTTCCTATGGAGACTTAAATCTAATCATGAAATGCCCGCATGTGATGGTCTGTTCTTCTAGCCCTATCAATCAATGATTGCATTCTTAGTTCCCTTTCACGATTAATGTTTCCTACACACATATCTATCCAGAGATGCAGATCTTTTATGACACTTAGCTTTGTGTAAGAATAATATTTAACTTCAATATTTTCTTTGACTCGCTCCCTTTAAAGTTTATTCATGATCACGCCCATCTTATTTTGTGTTATGTTGTATTGTAATATTTTCATTAGTAATGAATCATCAACTACTATTTGTAATCAAGAACCGCAATCATCAGTGCAAATATAGCATCATATGTGGACAAATCAAAGCGACTTATTTTCTATGGCGTTAATATATAATTCAAAAGAACATATTCGTTTGCACTGTATTTGTTTGTATCCACACCCGTGAAAATTAATATATGGTAGATATATATTTCAACATAATGATGTGATCTATAGTGACCTCCAAATGCACCACGCCGCTGCGTATTCTAAATTTTTTATTGATCCATTTTACTATGTTTTATGGGGTTCCAGTTTTACTGGTGTTATAGATGGATAGATCCATGCATTCAAACGTGGTGCTTCTATCCTTTGAATTACCCTGTGGGATGACTTCTTACTGGGAAATAATTACTATGTTTTTGTACAATGCATGTACAACCTATTTCATGTGCATGGCTTCATCAAATAAGAGGTGATATAATCTATTTGAATTGACTTGATCCATTGGGCTACCAGTTAGAACAATCTTTTTATGGCGTTGAACTCTAAACTTGTGTCATTAGCAAATAATCAGAGCCAAAATGATGCAAACTGAGATGGCACAGTGGAGTGAAAAAATCATGTACCCATCTGGCATATGTCATGCCTGCATCCGTGTTTGCCGACTTGGGATCGCCATCTATTCAAACAGCTTCATGGTCTTACGATGCCTGTCATTTTCATGGCCTTACATTGATATCGGCATACCAGAGTCGTATTATATCTTAACCCGTCACCATGGAGATGCTGGCGTGATTAATTTGCTGGCATAAACTGGCTGGGAGCAAGGTGCATACAAAGCTAGGCTTGATGCAATCGAATTTAGCAATAAAGCACATATGAAAGCCATCAATGGCCAATGGCAAAGGTGTAGTAGTAGACTACGGGGACAGACATGTATTTATAGACGGCTAAGCGCAGACCAAGTAACAACTGGCGATGGTTCCTGCTTCTGGTCGGACACGTGAACATTAATGTACACGTCCACATTGATGTGTTTATCTCTCGGACTATCCCTTTTAAAACTATAATCTAATGTTGCCTTAGCTGTCCGATCTTGCATGCATGTTTTTATTTGGAAATACTTGCACGTACCTATTTTTTCCATTATTCTTCCAGGTGGATTCTATATACATGTTGATAAATCCCTGTCGTTGATTCATCTTAACTTTATATAGCTCAATCCTTATCATTTGTTTTCTATCGTCTTAATAATATAATAGATTGAACATTTTATGAGGAAGCTAAATATAACTGCAACAACATAGCAATAGTGGTTGGATGACATCAAATTGATACTAATAGGTGTGTACATGCACAAATTTAGTAACCTAGAACTAATAGCACTAAGGTGGCCCACTATGTATGTTGCTACATTCTACACCGGTGCCCTGCACTGGCGAGCCGATGCGGAGGAAAAAAATTAGGGAACCAGACTCCAGAGCACCTAGTTGCTTTGATGCCCAGTTTCTTCGTGCCATTAAGTTTTTAGTATTTTACTGCTTGGCTGCTTAGATGTGTGGACCAAAGTTGGCTGCACAAACTGCTGAAGCGGTGCCAAATAATTTTCTCATGGCACCACTGTTTAGATGGCAACATTTTTTAGATACTAGGTAGAAACTATGAAAGTCTTAATCACATCCAGAATAACATAGCACAGTGCTAGTGTCTGAATCACATCTAACAAATGATTTGTAAAAACGAAAGTGGGGCTAACCTTCTCTGCACATGCCAGAAACTTCCTCCCACTGTCCACAGATTCAAACGCAACTAACTTCACGCATGGAGATTTAGCCCGAGCCGCATCAACAATTGCCTGAGCATCCGAAAGCCTAGGCCTAGGCGGGTCCTATGGCTGCTCGTGATGCCGACATGCACTACTGGAGACCGCTGTCGATTCGGCATGTCAGCTCCTGCTGCGGCTTGGGTGGGGTAGAGTGTAGTCGATGCTGACTGTAGGAATAGTTTGCCTGTTGGGCGACCGCAGTCTTCAACATCTCGATGGCGTTCCGGGCCTCGATCTCAACCGGGGTGTTCCCTGTGATCAGAAGTGTGGCAAGGTTGGTAGTTGCTGCTAGCATGTTGTCGACAGGGTTGGAGAAGTGACCCGTCGGCGTCTGGACAGGCGGAGGAAGCGGGGCCGACTTAGGCTGGTGCTGCTGAGCTGGCTGATGAGGCTGAGCCAGTGGTGGCTTCCCGTCTCCTTTCTGGGTCATGACCTGGGTTAACTGGGGTATAATTGGTGCTTCTAGGGCACTCATCCCAGCCCCCAAAACAAGTGCGTCTTGCGGCATGTTGAACAAACGCGTGGGCTCAAAATTGGGGGGCAGATGGCTCATGTGCCTCCTCTGATGAACCACATTTGCGGTGTTCTGACGGAGGCCCATGTGCCAGGCTTCTGTCTTCAGGCGTTCCACCTCATTATGGATCTGCGCTTGCAACTCCACCATGCGAGTGTTCTCAGCGTTGATAACCTCATGGACCTTAGCCATCTGCTCATGAAGTTTAGTTATCTCCGCATTGCGTTCTGCCTAATTTTCCGCAGTTACCGGCGTCTCTAGGAGCGTTGTCAATGAGGCGACTAGCTCCGCGAGAACTTGAGCCAGTGGTTTGACCGAGCCGGCTGCGTTCGGAGACGGTGCTAAAGCGTCGTTTCCCATTGCAGCGTATGCCGCCTGATGTTTACTACGCAACCTTTCTTCTTGTAGACTTGTTTTGGGCCGCCAAGCGGAGAGTTTTGTAGGACAGTAGCAAATTTCCCTCAAGTGAATGACCTAAGGTTTATCAATCTGTGGGAGGCGTAGGATGAAGATGGTCTCTCTCAAACAACCCTTCAACCAAATACAAGAGATCTCTTGTGTCCCCAGCACACCCAATACAATGGGCAAATTGTATCGGTGCACTAGTTCGGCGAAGAGATGGTGATACAAGTGTAGTATGGATAGTAGATATAGGTTTTTGTAATATGGAAATGTAAAAATACAGGGTAACTAGTAACAAAAGTGAGCAAAAACAGTATTGCAGTGCTTGAAAACAAGGCTTAGGGTTCATACTTTCACTAGTTCAATCCCTCAACAATGATAACATAATTGGATCATATAAAAATCCCTCAATGTGCAACAAAGAATCAGTCCAAAGTTCCTATCGCGGAGAACATAAGATGATATTTTTTGTAGGGTACGAAACCACCTCAAAGTTATTCTTTCTGATCAATCTTTTGAGCTAGTCCTATAAGTGCCACAAACAACCATAGAGTTCATACTAAAATAACACCATATGATACACATCAGCCAACTCTAAAGTCACATAGATACTCCAATGTCACCACAAGTATCTGTCGGGTGGTAGGTGCGACATATGCCAACGGGTGGCTTATCATTGTGGGAGCCAGTAAGACATCGCCGGTGCCTGGAAACGGATGAGGCGAAGACATGCACGCCGGCGAATCTTACCCAGCTTCGGGGCTCTCCGAGGAGATAACACCCCTACTGCTGCTCTGCGGGGTCTCCCCATGGTCACTAGATGAACGAGTTGATACACGATGCTCCTAGAGCTGTTTTGTGAGAGGAGGAAGAAGGGCACGGCTCGCTCTCTTCTTCTCCTTGGGTGGTGTCTGGATCTAGCAGGGATCAACCCTTCGCATGGGTGTCACGGGGGGTTTATATAGGCCTACCCTCCGGGGGTACAATGGTAAACCGGCTGGGCGTGGGGCCCAGCGGTCTATATCTACGCTCGCCGGCTTCTACGCCGGCTGCTGGGGCCCGCCGACTGCTGGGTCCCGCCGGCTGCCGGCTACTGGGGCCCGTCGGCTGGTGGGTCCCGCCGACTGCCGGCCGCTGGCCGACAGTCAGGCCCCACCGTCCAGGGCCTCGTCGGGGGCTTGTTGCTGTTGCTCGATCCTGGTGACGAGGGCCTCGTCGAGGTGGGCGTGGCTACAGTGCCGCCGTCCAGCGGGCGATCGCTGTAGCCTCACCGCATCTTGTCTCCTTAATGGGGCATCTCCTTCGAAGGAGGTGGCATGCCGGCTATGGAGAGCCGGCTTTGTCTCGGGCCGACTGGGGGATGCACGGCCGCCTTCGGGTGTCTCTCTGCCCGAAGGGGCCCACCGCCCGTGGGCCGTACTGGTAGTCCATCGTGGATGACATCAGGGTCAACGTGGCAACAGTGCCACGCCGGACGGGTCATGGCCACCCGTACGGCGCACTGTGCCAGTCGTGCTCCGGGATTCGGGGGTGGCAGGCTTCACTATAGCCACACCCCGTCACATCGCCGTTGAGTGGATGCAAACTTTGAGGGTACGGTCTTGACCACTTTGTGGGAGCTGGCTTCTTGGAGTCGGCCTTCTCGCGGCCGGCTTCTCGAAGCCGGCCCTCCCGTGGCTTTCTTCACGAGGGCTAAAGTCGGACCGCCTTCCGATAGCCGGCCTGGGAGACAGCCGGCAAGGGGAAGGCGGTCCGAAGTCTTGGATTCTTGAGAGCCGGATGGGCTTGTAATTTTTTCAGAAGGGCCAGGGGAAGCCGGCTAGGCTACCCATGGCTATTTACTCTAACAGTAGTCCCCGAAGCTGATCGAGCTTCGAGGCTGACAAAAGGACGAGAAGCTTGGTCAGCTTCCTATCCTGAGGGGCCGGCTTTGCTGGTGTGTGCCGACTTCGGAGAGCTCCGTTTCTTGTAGGCGGGAACGCGATCGACCCGCGAGCTGACCGCAGGCCTTCCCGCGGGCCACGTGGCAGTGAAACCCTACCAGTGCACGCGCGCGACGAGACGCCGCTGCAGGCCCGGGCCCGCCACTCCTAGGCCTCGGCCCGAGCGCGGATCTTCTGCGGCCCACGCGGACCGCTCGCCTTCCCGCGGCGATTTTATTACGCCATTAGGGCGCAATAATCGCGGCACGTGGGGGAGTGGGCACAGTTGATCCCCACGTTCCCCCACGCCACGCCTCCTCGGCTCCGCCGTGCAGTCTATAAGTAGGGGGAGGAGGGGGAGCGGCAGAGGCTTCGCACACTCTCCCTCGCTCCGCCCCCTTTTGCCTTCATTCTTCTTCTTCTCGTCACTGCAGCCACCCACCGCCGCACCGTTCCGCCGCCGCATCGTCTCGCTTCCATGGCGCTGTCGAGCTCATGGGATGGCTCCAACGTCCATGAGGACCACGTCGAGTTCCTCCGCTAGACGCGACGCCTGCCCGGCGAGAGCTTCGTGCGGGTCCGTCGAGCGCCGGAGAAGGAGGTTTCGCCGGCACCGGAGGAGGGCGAGCGGGTTATCTTTCGCTCGCACTGCATGCGCGGCTTCGGCCTTCCGGCGAGCGGGTTCCTCCGTTCCTTCCTCGAGTTCTACAACCTTCAGCCGCATCACCTCACGCCCAACGCGGTGATGCTGCTGTCGGCCTTCGTCACCCTCTGCGAAGGTTTCCTTGGGGTCCTCCCCACGCTTGAGCTCTGGGGGGAATTCTTCCAGAGCAAACTCGGCACCGTCATCGCGGGCGTGCCCGCCCCCTACGGGGCCTATATCGCCATGAGGCGGTCGGGCGAGAACAACCCGTTCCCGCCCATCCCGCTGATCTAGTCGGTGAAGCTCTGGCAGAAGTCGTACTTCTACGTGAAGAAAGTCGCCCAGCAAGGCGACTACGTCAACCTGCTGGCGACCTTCATGGACCTACCGGGCCAGGTCATTGTCTCAGGCCGGGAACGCAGCCGTCTCCCGGCTTCAGGTGATGATCCAGGCGGAAGGCCTGACCGGAGCCGACTTGGTGACCGCCTTCGTGGAGCGCCGGGTACTTCCTCTCCAAAGCCGGCCTCACATGATTTGTCAGATGAGTGGCCGCTTCGACCCAAGCCGGCTGAGCACCAGGGAGATGCCTCATGCAGAGGTGTCGTACATGGTGAATTACATCTCCAACTGCAAGCTCGCCGAGGACTGGCGATACGGCAAGGCGCCGTACTCTCGCGCCAACCCTCCGCCCGTGGTAGGTTTTTCCTTCTTCTCTCCTATTGGTAGCCAGCCTTATGATAGCCGGCTTCTGATTAGTTGGTTCTCCCCTAGCAGAACCCTCTTCTTCCGCCGACGACCGGGGCTGCAGGGGTAGAGCGCCAGCTCGTCCCCGACCGCACGGTGGACGACGCCGACGACCCAGACTTGGGAGCGGCCGCCATGGAACACACCATCGTGGGGGAAAGCGATGAGCCCGGAGGCGTGGGGCTCACGGCCGGCTTCGGGACTGGCCGGATGATGCCGAGGTCGAAGTCGCCCCGCGCCGCCAGCCAGCGCCTGATCATCAAGGCGCGAGCTCGTCCGCCGCGCCGGCTGCTGGCGGTGGCGCCCAAAAGCGCCGGGCCGTGTCGATCCACTTCGGCAGCCGGCCGAAGAAGTCCAAGGCTTCCACAGCGGCGACCAAGCGAGATGAGGCGGCCGTGAAGGCGGCCCGCTTCCGCAAGGCGGTGAAGCAGCCGCAGGCGATCTCAGCGTAAGTCGTCGAATGCTTGGACACATATTTTTTGTTGTTCTTTTCGATTGAAAACTCTTCTAAACCTTTCTTTGCTCGCCGGACAGGGCGCCGCTTTCCCTTGAGCGGAGTCCGGGCGGCTCCGTAGTCGGGCCGACTGGAGGGTCTTCAGGCTCCCGCCGCGTGGACCCCCGCGCCGACCTCAGGGAGGCCACGGAGCGGAACGCACGTGAAGCGCGGAAGGAGCGGGAGGCGGCGGAGCGAAAGGCCGCCCAGGTGGCGAAGGAGTAGGCCGATGCGGCAGCCAAGGCCCGGGCGGAGGCGGCAGCCGCGGAGACGGAGGCGGAGGCTTCGCACAACCAGCCTCCGCTGCTCGCCATTCCCCTCCGCGCCATGGCCCCCAACATCCCAGTGCCCCCGTCGGAGGAAGTCGACTAAGAACTGCCGGCGATGGAGAGGAGGGAGGTCCAAGTGGCCTCCGTGGAAGGAACGCCGCAGACGGCGCCGACCGGAGCGGGCCAAGGCGGCCAATCTGCCGCGCTGCCAGAGCAGCCGGCCGGGGTGAGCCGGCAGCAGGAGCCGGCCTCGAGGTGCAACCGGCAACGCACCGGCGCGCAGGGGGAGGCACCGCCGCGCCGGAGCCGCACCGACTTACGGGTGCCGGCCAGACGGCGGAGGCCTTGGAGTCGGCCAGCAACGCCACGTCCGAGTGGACTCCCAGCGGGGGGGGGGGCGGGCGAGCTGAACGTGGCGTCCCAAGAGGTTCGGAACCGGCTTCAGGCCCAGGCCGCCTCGCTGCAGCAGTACACCCAAGAATTCCTAGCGACGCGGGCCGTCATCCGTGTTAGTCTCCTAGCCTTGTTTGTTTTGTTTTCTTGATTTCTTCCGTGGTGTAGTCCCCGAGTTCCGAGTCGGCTGCTGCGCAGGCGGCTCGGAACTTACTAGGTCCTGACAACCATCTTATACCCGCCTCCTGTCTGTCCTTTTAGGAGTATCATAACCTCCGTGCTGCCGCCTTCAACTCCCAGGCTCAGGAGCTGGGCCAGAGAACCAAAGACCTAGTCAACAGCCGGAGTGCGTCCTTGTTTTCGTTCATCTCCTGTGGGGGCGCGTCAGCGCACCCACTGGGTGTAGTCCCCGAGATTCGGGCCAACTGCTGTGCAGTCGGGTCAGATCTTCCCTGACGACTTCTTCGTCATTGGTTTTTCTTTTGTGTTTCGTGCTTGCAGGGGCCAATGCCGACTTGAGGGGGCAGCTCAGCGAGGTGCAGGCCGCCCTTCGCGTCAAGGAAACCGAGCACGCCGCCTTGTTCCTGGAGTGTGACCGCCTGGCCAAGAAGCTGGCTGACCAGGAGGAGAGCCACAAGGCGGCCCTGAAGAAAGAGCAGGATAACGAAGCCGCCCTGAAGGCCGAGTTCGAGACTGAGGCCGCGGGCTGGGCTGAGACCAGGCAAGCGCTGGATGAAGGCTTCGGCCGTATTAAGGACTTGATCGACGGTAAGCCGCCTTTCTTGCTCCCTGCCTGCTCCTTGCCGCCTAATTTGTGTTCTGACTTGTGCTGCTTTTTATTCTCTGTGCAGACTACTTTCCCGGCTACTCCGCCTTTGCTACTCAAACCATCAAGGCCCATCGCGAAGTGCGCCGTCAGGCGGGGGCCAACATCGCGCCGGATGCGAGCCGAACGCTCGAGGAGCAGCTCTTGGCGGTCCAAGCGCGGCTGCAGCCGGCTCATCGTATGCTTCGCCGCCTCCAGCGCGCCGGAACGCAGGTGTTGGCCGCCCTCTGGCCCGGCGAGACGATTCCCCGCACACTGAGCCGGACTGCCGACTGGCTGGAGGTTGCGGTTGGCCGCTTCGAAGCTTGGAAAGCGTCAGCGGCCCGGCTTGGATCTGGGCGGGCGTTGGAGTTCGTCTGAGCTTGGTATCCAGGGCTGAACCTGAACCAGCTACGCACCTGGCGGCTGGAGGCCGACGCAGAGCTGGAGGAGGTGCGGCCGGCTATCGCTCAGTGCGCTTCGACGATCGCCGAGTGCACCGGCATCAGCGTCTTTGGACCTGAAATAAATAGTGACGGCGTTGCCCAGCTGGAGGAGTGGTTTGGGCTGAACCCGGCGGCGGGTGAGGACTCGGCAGAGGAGATCGCCTCCAGCGACGAAGGCGAAGACGACGAAGAAGAGGAAGGTGAAGACGTCGAGCCGGCCGGTGGAACAGCCGGCCAGCCTTAGCCTGACCGTGCCTCTAGCAACGAGGCGCGCGCAAGCGCGCCTTCTGCGGGAGGCGGTGATCATGCCGAGGTTCGCCAGCCGGCCACTCCTCCAGCCGGCACTGCCGTCTCCACCGACCTGCCCGGCTCGTCAGTCGCTCCGCCGGCTTAATCTGCCGTCCTTGTTTTTTCCTGTTTGTTGCCTTTTGAACAATTTTATTAAGCTTTCGTAGTTCCACCCACTGGGGGTGTATCCAAACTATGTTGAATGCTGGCCTCTTGGAGGTCTTTTATGTAAATATTATCGTGTGTACGTTTGGTTTCCCTTCACATATGCTTTTTATCCTTAGGCTTTTTCCTTTGCCGCCTTCCCCTTTTGGGGAGGCAAGTACTCGAGCTTTCTTGGATTGAAGTGAAGGGAATGAAAGCCGGCCGGCCGGCTACTCTGGTAGTCGGTCGGCGGTAGGAGACAAACCGGCTTTTGTTATATTAGTCCGTTAGTCCCTAGCCGTTTTTCGTGTGGGCGTCCTTTCCTGCCTTTAACTCTTGCCAGCCAGACAGCCGGTTCTTCGAATTGCGACTTTTGGCAAGACTTAAGCTTGGGTGCCAGCACACTACTTGTCTGACCGCGGGTAGGACTTCTAATATTACTCCAGTCGGCCAGTCCCCGGGCCGACTAGTCGAACCCGGTGCCGGACGGAACAAGTAAATGAAATGACAAGGTCATAAGCATGATACTCTTCATTCATAGATAAAAGATGGCAGTCCCCGAGCTCTCCTCGGGGGGCCTATTGTCTCGTACTTAGTACAAAAGTTAGCGTGATACATACTGCATTTCAACTATAAAATCTTCGGAGGAGGTTGGCGTTCCATGGTCGTTCCGACTCCTTGCCAGAGTCGTCTCTCTTGCGTGCCTTGGGCTTCTGTGCGTCGATTAGGTAGTAGGAGTCGTTGCCTAAAGCTCTGCTGATGACGAAAGGGCCCTCCCAAGGGGCCGAGAGCTTGTGCTGGCCGGCTGTTCGCTGGATCAGCCAGAGCACAAGATCGCGCTCTTGGAAAGATCTTGGCTTGACCTTCCGGCTGTGGTAGCGGCGCAGGCCCTGCTGATAGATGGCGGACCGGCTGAGGGCTAACAGCCGGCCCTCTTCCAGCAGGTTGATGCCGTCTTCTCGCGCCTCCTTGGCCTCCGCCTCCGTGTACATGGCTACTCGAGGTGAGTCGAACTCGATGTCGGTTGGGATGACCGCCTCGGCACCATACACGAGGAAGAAAGGAGTGAAGCCGATTGACTTGTTTGGAGTAGTGCGCAGAGGACAGACGGCAGCTCATCGAGCCAACAGCTGGCTGAACGCTCCAGTGGTACGACCAGTCGGGGCTTGATGCCGGAAAGGATGAGGCCGTTGGCTCGCTCAACCTGGCCGTTTGACTGCGGGTGGGCAACGGACACTAAGTCCAGCCGGATACCTTGCGTTGCGCAAAAACGTGCCAAGGCTCCCTTGGCAAAATTCATGCCATTGTCGGTGACGATGCTGTGTGGCACGCCGTACCGAGTTGTTATATCTGCGATGAATGTCACGGCAGTCGGCCCATTCAGCTTCTTGATCGGCTTTGCCTCAATCCACTTGGTGAATTTGTCCACGGCGACGAGCAAATGTGTCATGCCGCCGCGCATCGTATTGAATGGGCTCACCATGTCCAGTCCCCAAACGGCGAAGGGCCAAGTGAGGGGAATGGTCTTGAGTGCTGAAGCTGGCATGTGTTGCTTGGAGCTGAAGAGTTGGCACCCTTTGCAATGTTTAACCAACTCTTTGGCGTCATCCAAAGCAGTCGGCCAAAAGAAACCATGGCAGAAGGCTTTGGCGACGAGTGATCTTGAGGCCGCATGGTGGCCGCATTCTCCTTGGTGGATGTCTCTGAGGATTGCAATGCCCTTCTGTTGCTCGACGCATCGCTGGAGGACTCCAGTGACACTGCGCTTGACGAGCTCTCTGTTGACGATTGTGTATGCTCTGGCTCGGCGTTGGACTGGTCTTGCCTCTGTTTCGTCAGCCGGCAGATCTTGGTTTATTAGGAAGTTAAGGATGGACTGAGCCCATGATGGAGCTGCGACTTCTTCTAATGCCAATGTGGATACTGCGACCAGGGCGGGCGGGCTGGGTGGTGAAATGCTGGAGTCGGCCGCCGGCTGTTGTGTTGGTGCAGTCCTCGGGCCAACTACCGCAGTCCCCGGGTCGGGCGTAACTGCGGAAGTCCCCGAGCCGGCTACTGAAGTCCCCAGGCCGACTGTTGAAGTCCCCGGGTCACCTGCTTGGTTCTTCGAGCCGGACCCAGCCGCGTCGGGGTCGGGCAGCACGAAGATGGAGTCGGACTCTGGATACGGCTTGATGGACGGCTTGAGGAGGCGTTTTAGAGAGACACCGGTTGGTATTGCTTGCCGAGTGGAGCCTATTCGAGCCAGGGCATCGGCCGGCTCGTTGTCGGCTCGCGGTACGTGGAGGAACTCGCATCCTTCAAAGTACCCACTGATTTGCTGAACAAGGAAGTGGTAGCTTGCCATATTTGTGTCCTTGGCGTCCCAGTAGCCGGATGATTGCTGGACCACCAAGTTCGAGTCACCATAACATAGGATCCGGCGAATGCCGAGTTCTTTGGCAAGCCGGAGCCTGTGTATGAGCGCCTCATACTCGGCTACATTGTTGGAGGCGGCAAAATGAATCTGCAGCGTGTATCTGAGCTTGTCGCCTTTGGGAGAGGTAAGGACGACGCCGGCTCCCAAGCCGGTGCGCATCTTGGACCTGTCGAAGTGCATGCGCCAATGAGTGGAGTCGGGAGCCGGCGGCAGGTACTGGGTCTCGGCCCAGTCGACGAGGAAGTCGGCCAGTGCTTGGGACTTGATGGCGGCGCGGGGCTGGTAGAAGATCGTGTAAGGGGCCAGCTCGATGGCCCATTTCACCACCCGGTCGGATGCATCCCGGCTGCCTATGATCTCGGCCAGCGGGGCGGTGCATACGACCGTGATGGGATGCTCTTGAAAGTAGGGCTTCAGCTTCTTGGCAGTGACGTACACGCCATGACACATCTTTTGGTGGTGCCGGTAGTTCTGCTTCGAGGCGGACAGTACCTCGCTCAAATAGTACACCGGCCTCTGGACCGGATGGGCTCAGCCCTCTTCTGGGCGTTGGACTACGATGACAGTGTTGACCACTCGGCTGGTTGCGGCAATGTAGAGGAACATGGGCTCTTTCTCAGTCGGCGCCACCAGGACAGGCGGTGTGGCCAGCATCTTCTTCAGCTCGTGAAAAGCTTGGTCGGCTTGGTCATTCCACTCGAAGTGCATGGTCTTCTTCATGAGGCGGTAGAGGGGGAGAGCTTTCTCTCCGAGCCGGCTGATGAAGCGGTTCAGGGAGGCCAAGCATCCGGTGAACTTCTGGATGTCTCGAAGCTTGGTGGGAATCGCCATTCTCTCAATGGCCTTGATCTTCACCGGGTTGCATTCGATGTCGCGTTCGGAGACTAGGAAGCCTAGGAGCTGGCCGGCTGGCACTCCGAACACGCATTTCTCGGGGTTGAGCTTGATTTGGAACCGGCGTAGGTTCTCAAATGTTTCTTTGAGGTCTTCCAGCAAGGTGCCGCGCTTCTCCGTCTTCACCACAATGTCGTCTACATAGATGTGAGCATTTCTGCCGAGTTGCTTGAGGAGGCACTTCTGCATGCAACGCTAAAAAGTGGCACTGGCATTTCTCAAGCCGAATGTCATAGTCAGGTAGCAGAAGGCTCCGAATGGCGTGATGAAGGCGGTCTTCAGTCGGTCAGCCAGATCTAACTTTATCTGGTGGTATCCTGAGTAAGCATCCAAGAAACTCAACAGCTCGCATCCGGCCGTGGAGTCTATCACTTGGTCAATCCTTGGCAGGGCAAAGGGATCTTTAGGGCAGGCCTTGTTGAGGCTCGTGTAGTCTATGCACATGCACCACTTGTTGTTCTTCTTTAACACGAGGACCGGGTTGGCAAGCCACTCTGGAAAGAAAACTTCCATAATGAAGCCGGCTGCCAGAAGCCGGGCTATTTCTTCTCCCACAATCCTTCTTTTTTCCTCCGACAGTCGGCGGAGGGGTTGTCTGACTGGTTTTGCGTCTTCTCGAACGTGTAGTTTGTGCTCGACGAATTCCTTCGGAACACCCGGCATGTCCTTGGGGGACCATGCAAAGATGTCCCGATTCTCATGGAGGAAATCGGCGAGCTCGCCTTCCTATTTGCTGTTTAGGCTTGCCCCGATGACGGCAAACCTCTCGGGGTGCTCGGGGTCAAGAGGTATCTTCTTCGTCTTTTTGGCCGGCTGGAAAGATCCTTGGGCATCATACTCCTTGGGATCGGGGGACAGGACCGACTGCTTGCCGGTCATGGCCACGACCCGGTCCAACATCTTTTTCTCTTCGGCAATCACAAGGGACTCGGCCAGCCGGCTGCTGGCGGCAGCGCACTCGGATGACTTCTTGTAATCGCCGGCTATGGTGATGATGCCCTTGGTGCTCGGCATCTTCATCTTGAGGTATGCATAGTGGGGAACCGCCATGAACCTGGCCAAGGCAGGTCGGCCAAGCAACGCATGGTAGGGGCTCTCCAGGTCCACCACTTCAAACCAGATCGCTTCCCGGCGGAAATGCTCCTTGTCCCCAAAGAGTACATCAATCTTGATCTTGCCAATGGGGGCGCAGGACAAGCCGGGTACGATGCCATGGAACACTGTCCGAGTAGGCATGAGTTGCTTCGTCTTGACATTCAGCTTCTCCAGGGTGTCCCGGTATAAGATGTTGATGCTGCTCCCGCTGTCTATCAACACACGGGAGAAACGGGCGGCACGTCTGTCCGTTGCAAGGGTGGCATCTAGAACCAACGCATAAGAGCCGGGAGACGGCATCACCTCTGGGTGGTCGGCCCGGCTCCAGCTGATAGGTTTTTCTGACCAATGCATGTGCTCGGCAGGGTTGGCAGCGACCATGCTGACTTCCTGGTGCTCTCGGCGTTTGCCATGCCGATCTTCGGGCTGGCTTGTAAAGACGATATAGGCTGCATGCTCGTCGGGGAACTCATCATGCACGGCTCCGACTACGGGCCGAGCGGCCGGTGGCGGCGGAGCCGGAAGCGGCGGGCCGGCAGGCGGAGGCGGCGCGAGCCCTTCGCCTTTGGAGATTCGGGTGAGCCAATGGAACTTCTGGGTTGTGTGGTTGGACGGCTTCGCGCCGCTGTGGAAGTTGCACGGGGCGTCGAGAATTTGCTCGTAGGAGAAGGTCGGCTGCCAAGCTGGCCGGCCGCCCTTGGGTTTCTTAGGCGCGGGCCGCCCTTCGGGCGGCACGTCTTCGACTGTGGCCACCTGCCGACTGGCGGGAGGCGGCGTGGGGCCCTTGCGCTTGTGATCGTTCGGGTGTGGGCGTCGGCCAGAATTCCCAGCCGGCGTCTTGGGCGCCGGGTTGAGTACTTTCTAGGACGCGTCTACCCGGAGCTTAGTCTTCACCGAGGAGTCGGCGGTGGCGTACTTGTCTGCTATGTCCAGAAGCTCGTCGAGGGTAGTCGGCTCGTCGCAGAGAAGCTTGTGCTTGAGGAGGGTGCCTTCTCGGCACCCGGCAGTGAAGTATTCTATGGCTTGCACCTCGTGCACCCCCTCTCAAGAGTTGCGGAGCTCGGCCCAACGCGTGAGGTAGTCACGAGTAGACTCGGCGGGGCCTTGTACGCACAAGGAGAGCTGTCTGGGCTTGGGAGCCCGCTTGTAGGTGCTGGTGAAGTTGCGGACGAAAGCTTCTGTGAAATCTAGCCAGCTGTTGATGCTGAAGGGCTTGAGGCTGTTGAGCCAGGTCCGCGCCGTGTCTTGCAGCATGAGGGGCACGTACTTCACGGCAACGCGCCTGTTGCCGTTGGCTATGCTAACCGCCATGGAGTAGTCGATCAACCAATCTTCCGGCTTCACGGAGCCATTGTACTTGGGCGTGTCTCTTGGGAGCGAGAACCCTTTGGGGAAAGGCTCGTTGCGGATGCGGGGGCCGAAACAAGGCGGACCGACATCGTCTTCTTCTTCCAGCGCCAGGGATCACGCCAGGCGGTTGATCCGATGGCGGGCATCGTTCTCGCCGACTCCTTCGCGGCGACCTAGTCGGCCGCTGAGAGTCGGATGTGCCACATCGGCGGGGTGGGATATCTCTCTCCACGGGGCCGAGGCGGAGGCGGGTTGCCCCGCCATTCCACGGCCCGGGGATGGCCTTCTGCGTCTCGCTCGATGGAGATTTGGGTCCAGCTTCAGCTGGTAGCCGGCTCTTTCTCGTGACGTGCATGGGTGTTGCCCGTAGTCGGCGTCCGGGACGTCGCGCCGTGATCTCGGCGCGGGGGAGGGCTTTCCGCGTGGGCGTCGGCTTCGTGCCGCCGCGCGGCCGCATCAATTAGCTGCTGGATGCGTCTGGTCATGTGGGGGAGTTCTTCGGCCCCCAATCCGTCTAGCTCGTCTATGGCCGCCTGGGCGGCACGCAGGTTCTCGAGTGGAGTGGCATAGACTAGGCGGTCAACCCCCAGCGTGTCGGCGATGACAGCACCGCGCTGCCTGACAACACCGGCCCGGCTTGGCCCGCCCAGAGCCGGCGTGCCAAAGGCGACACGGTCGGCTTCGTGCTGCTGGGCCTCAGTGAGGCGTCTTATGGAGGCCAGCCTCCGGCCCTCCGCGAGGAGAGCGAGGCAGCGCGCTTCCAGTGCTTCGTCGTCGGCATTAGCCGGGAGCGGGATGGACAAGTCGTGGACCGCCGCGTGCGGGGCGTCGTGGGCACTCTCGTCAGCAGTGCCGCCGTGGCCGATGACCATCACCTCGGTGGTGACAGCGTCGCAGCCATCTGTCCGGGGAAGCGGGTCGTTGTAGGTCGCGACGTCGGTGGGGAAAGTGTCGAGTGAAGCCGTGTCGGAGTCGACAGGCATCGGATCGGTGGAACCAACCGACTCCAAGTCCACGGCAGGCTCGCCGGAGACGTGAAGCTGGCCGAAGAGGTTGACGAGGCGGTCGGTGCCCGCGTCGGAAGCGAGCTCATCGGAGATGAAAGTCTTGTCGAGGAGATCGACGAGGCTGCTCGCTGTGCAGATGTTGGTGACGCCTTGCAGCGCGTCGTGGCGAGCGCCATCGGGCGTGCCGGGCTGGCTACGCTCGCTAGGGAGGAAGAGGGTTCCCGTCCAAAACAGGTCTCCGGACGACGGTGCACCTAGCCCCACGGTGTGCGCCAAATGTCGGGTGGTAGGTGCGACATATGCTAACGGGTGGCTTATCATTGTGGGAGCCAGTAAGACATCGCCGGTGCCTGGAAATGGGATGAGGCGAAGACATGCACGCCGGCGAATCTTACCCAGCTTCGGGGCTCTCCGAGGAGATAACACCCCTACTGCTGCTCTGCGGGGGTCTCCGCATGGTCACTAGATGAACGAGTTGCTACACGATGCTCCTAGAGCTGTTTTGTGAGAGGAGGAAGAAGGGCACGGCTCGCTCTCTTCTTCTCCTTGTGTGGTGTCTGGAACTAGCAGGGATCAACCCTTCGCATGGGTGTCCCGAGGGGTTTATTTAGGCCTACCCCGTGGGGGTACAATGGTAATCCGGCTGGGCGTGGGGCCCAGCTGTCTGTATCTACGCTCGCCGGCTTCTACGCCGGCTGCTGGGGCCCGCCGACTGCTGGGTCCCGCCGGCTGCCGGCTACTGGGGACCGTCGGCTGGTGGGTCCCGCCGACTGTCGGCCGCTGGCCGACAGTCAGGCCCCACCGTCCAGGGCCTGGTCGGGGGCTTGTTGCTGTTGCTCGATCCTGGTGACGAGGGCCTCGTCGAGGTGGGCGTGGCTACAGTGCCGCCGTCCAGCGGGCGATCGCTGTAGCGTCACCGCATCTTGTCTCCTTAATGGGGCATCTCCTTCGAAGGAGGTGGCATGCCGGCTATGGAGAGCCGGCTTTGTCTCGGGCCGACTGGGGGATGCACGGCCGCCTTCGGGTGTCTCTCTGCCCGAAGGGGCCCACCGCCCGTGGGCCGTACTGGTAGTCCATCGTGGATGACATCAGGGTCAACGTGGCAACAGTGCCGCGCCGGACGGGTCATGGCCACCCGTACGGCGCACTGTGCCAGTCGTGCTCCGGGATTCGGGGGTGGCAGGCTTCACTATAGCCACACCCCGTCACATCGCCGTTGAGTGGATGCAAACTTTGAGGGTACGGTCTTGACCACTTTGTGGGAGCCGGTTTCTTGGAGTCGGCCTTCTCGCAGCCGGCTTCTAGAAGCCGGCCCTCCCGTGTCTTTCTTCACGAGGGCTAAAGTCGGACCGCCTTTCGATAGTCGGCCTGGGAGATAGCCGGCAAGGGGAAGGCGGCCCCAAGTCTTGGATTCTTGAGAGCCCGATGGGCTCGTAATTTTTTCAGAAGGGCCAGGGGAAGCCGGCTAGGCTACCCATGGCTATTTACTTCGACAGTATCGATGAGTTAATTATATGATATGCATCAAACAACTGCAGATTCATAATACTCAATCCAACACAAAGAACTTCAAAGAGTACCCCAAGATTTCTATTAGAGAAAGGAATATGAAAACGCGTATCAACCTCTATGCATAGATTACCCCAATGTCTCCACGGGAATCCACAAGTTGATAGCTGAAACATACATCAAGTGAATGAATAGAACATCCCATTGTCACCACGAATGTATCATTGCAAGACATACCTCAAGTGCTCTCATATCCAAAAGATTCAATCCGGCATAACCAAACCTCAAAGGAAAAGATTCAATTCATCACAAGAGGGTAGAGAGGGAAGAACACCATAAGACCCAAATATATTAACAAATCTCTTGGTACATCAAGATCGTGCCAAATCAAGAACATGAGAGAGAGAGAGGGAGAGATCAAACACATAGCTACGGATACATACCCTCAGCCTCGAAGGTGAACTACTCCTTCCTCGTCATGGTGGCCGCCCGGATGGTAAAGATGGCCTTCGGTGATGATTCCCCCCTCCGGCAGGGTGCCTGAACGGGGTCCTGGTTGAGTTTTAGTCCCTCCAGCAGGGTGCCGGAACAGGGTTTAATTGAGTTTTCATGGATACAGAGGCTTGCGATAGTGGAACTTCTCATCTACGGTTCTTTCTAGGGGTTTGGGTATTTATAGGAATTTTGGCGTCGGTCTCATGTCAAGGGGGTCCACGAGGCAGCAACAAGCTCGGTCGCCCCTCCCTATGGGGTAGGGCGCACCTAGCGAGCTTGTCGTGTCCTCGTGGGTCTTCTGGTCCTCCCATGAACCTTCGGGAGTCTCTTTTGGTCCACAAAAAATCACCGTAAATTTTTAGCCCATTCCAAGAACTTTTGTTTCTGCAAAAAAATGACACCATGGTAGTTCTGTTGAAAACTGCATGAGTCCGGGTTAGTTCTATTTAGATCATACCAAAACAATGTAAAATGGTTGTAAACATGGCATGAATACTTCATAAATTATAGATACGTTGGAGACGTATCATCACCGTAGAGTTATGAGTTGGGGCGGTGTCTGCCATGTAGATGGTGGTTCGATGAAGCGGCTTGTGGTCAGTTGGAGCCGGCTCATCATCAGAGTAGCCCCCAAGCCTAGCATTGTATAGTAGGAGGATTGACTCAGTATCTCCAACTAACGACTCGTTGTCTGAGTAGACGAGGGTGTCCCCACCAGATGCGAAGTTATCCGCAAGATCGACCCCCTGGGTGAAGCCGATGGACACATGATTACGACCGGCTAGAGCCCGTGCGGGTTGCGTGCACCAAGCCAGCTCGACGATGTCAGTGCAGATGACCGGCTAGGGTCTTGTTTCCATGATTTTACCCATGAAGACATCGATCTTGTCGAAGGGGACCCAGTACCCGTACTCAATCAAGTCGGCCTCGGGGCCCCAGTATGAATCGTCGATGTAGAGCTTTCTGCGACGACTCTTGGTCATCCGGCATATCGTGTATCCCTCGGTCCCTAAGAGAGCTCCCTCCAAGAACTCAGCACCATCGTGTGAAGGCCCCACGGTGGGCACCAATTGTCATGGTTTTGTCATGGCAGATGTCCTCGAAAAAGGACTTAGTCATGAGGCCATCCCGGCTAGGTAGTAGCTTGAATGAGGTTGATCGAAATCGAGAGACACGTTTAACCAGGTTTGGCCCCTCACAACGGAGGTAATAGCCTAATTCTTTCTTGATTGATTATTGCTTAGATCTCGATTACAAGGCTGCGACTTGACTAACCTAGTACTCAAGAGCTTGTAACTTATCCTTTCCTACCTCATTGGATCTCCTTCATATACAGGTCGAGGATCTAAGGTTACAACAGAATCCGAGTCGTACTACGAACTGTGTCTGAGTCTATTTCCTATTCATCTTGTCCTTCAAGTAAGGGAAATTCCCTACAACTTCCTTGTCAAGCTAGCTTACCAGATACTGGGCTAAAATCTGACCTCTTTCCTAAGCCTCTTCTTGGGCCTGGGTTCTTGATGTCTACTACAAAACCTTCTTCTAGTAGACGTTGTTGGGCCTCCAAGTGTAGAGGTTTGTAGGACAGTAGAAAATTTCCCTCAAGTGAATGACCTAAGGTTTATCAATCCATGGGAGGCATAGGATGAAGATGGTCTCTCTCAAGCAACCCTGCAACCAAATAACAAAGAGTCTCTTGTTTCCCCAATACACCCAATACAATGGTAAATTGTATAGGTGCACTAGTTCGGCGAAGAGATGGTGATACAAGTGCAATATGGATGGTAGATATAGGTTTTTGTAATCTGAAATTATAAAAACAGCAAGGTAACTAATGATTAAAGTGAGCTAAAACGGTATTGCAATGCTAGGAAACAAGGCCTAAGGTTCATACTTTCACTAGTGCAAGTTCTCTCAACAATAATAACATAATTCGATCACATAACTATCCATCAACATGCAACAAAGAGTCACTCCAAAGTCAGTAATAGCGGAGGACAAACGAAGTGATTATGGTAGGGTACGAAACCACCTCAAAGTTATTCTTTCCAATCAATCCATTGGGATATTCCTATAAGTGTCAGAAACATCCCTAGAGTTCGTAGTAATATAACACCTTAAGGCACAAATCAACCAAAACCCTAATGTCACCTAGATACTCCAATGTAATCTCAAGTATCCATGGGTATGATTATACGATATGCATCACACAATCTCAAATTCATCTATTCAACCAACACAAAGAACTTCAAAGAGTGCCCCAAAGTTTCTACCGGAGAGTCAAGACGAAAACATGTGCCAACCCCTGTGCATAAGTTCATGAGGTCACAGAACTCGCAAGTTGATCACCAAAACATACATCAAGTGGATCACGTGATATCCCATGGTCACCACAGATAAGCACATGCAAGACATACATCAAGTGTTCTCAAATCCTTAAAGACTCAATCCGATAAGATAACATCAAAGGGAAAACTCAATCCATTACAAGAGAGTAGAGGGGGGAGAAACATCATAAGATCCAACTATAATAGCACAGCTCGCGATACATCAAGATCGTGCCAAATCAAGAACACGAGAGAGAGAGAGAGATTAAACACATAGCTAGTAGTACATACCCTCAGCCCCGAGGGTGAACTACTCCCTCCTCGTCATGGAAAGCGCCGGGATGATGAAGATGGCCACCGGAGAGGGATTCCCCCCCTCCGGCAGGGTGCCGGAACGGGTCTAGATTGGTTTTCGGTGGCTACAGAGGCTTGTGGCAGCAGAACTCCCAATCTAGGTTTCTTTCTAGAGGTTTGGGTATATATAAGAGGTTTTGGCGTTAGGAACAAGTCAGGGGGTCTCCGAGGCGTCCACGAGGTAGGGGGCGCGCCTAGGGGGTAGGGCGCGCCCCAGACCCTTGTGGTGGCCTCGGGAATCTTCTGGCCCATCTTCGGTACTCCGTGGGCTTCTTCTGGTCCAAAAATGATCTCCGTGAAATTTTAAGCCAATTGGACTCCGTTTGGTTTTCCTTTTCTGCAAAACTCAGAAACAAGGAAAAAAACTGAAACTGGCACTGGGCTCTAGGTTAATAGGTTAGTCCCAAAAATCATATAAAATAGCATATAAATGCATATAAAACATCCAAGATTGATAATATAATAGCATGGAACAATGAAAAATTATACATATGTTGGAGACGTATCAAGCATCCCCAAGCTTAATTCCTGCTTGTCCTCGAGTAGGTAAATGATAAAAACAGATTTTTTGATGTGGAATGCTACCTAACATATTTATCAATGCAATTTTCTTTATTGTGGCAAGAATATTCAGATCCATAAGATTCAAGACAAAAGTATAATATTGACATAAAAATAATAATACTTCAAGCCTACTAACTAAGCAATTATGTCTTCTCAAAATAACATGGCCAAAGAAAGCTCATCCCTACAAAATCATATAGTTTGGCTATGCTTCATTTTCGTCACACAAAATGCTCCCATCATGCACAACCCCGATGACAAGCCAAGCAATTGTTTCATACTTTAGTATTCTCAAAAAATTTCAACTTTCACGCAATACATGAGTGTGAGCCATGGACATAACACTATGGGTGGAATAGAATATGATGATGGGGGTTGCATGGAGAAGACAAAAAGGGAGAAAGTCTCACATCGATGCGGCTAATCAACGGGCTATGGAGATGTCAATGCGAGGAGTAGGGATTGCCATGCAACAGATGCACTAGAGCTATAAATGTACGAAAGCTCAACAAAAGAAACTAAGTGGGTGTGCATCCAACTTGCTTGCTCACGAAGACCTAGGGCATTTGAGGAAGCCCATTGTTGGAATATACAAGCCAAGTTCTAGAATGAAAAATTCCCACTAGTATGAGAAAGTGACAAAATAAGAGACTCTCTATCATGAAGATCATGGTGCTACTTTTGAAGCACAAGTGTGGAAAAAGGATAGTAGCATTGTCGCTTTTATTATTTTTTTTATTTGGCCCTTTTTTATTTGGCCTTTCCTTTTTCTTTCTTTTTTCTTTTTTGACCTTTCCTTTTTTGGCCTTCCTCTTTTTTTATGGGACAATGCTCTATTAATGCTAATCATCACACTTCTATTTATTTACAACTCAATGATTACAACTCGATACTAGAACAAAATATAACTCTATATGAATGCCTCCGGCAGTGTACCGGGATGGGTAATGAATCAAGAGTGACATGTATGAAAAATTATGCATGGTGGCTTTGCCACAAATACGATGTCAACTACATGATTATGCAAGGCAATATGACAATGATGAAATGTGTCATAATAAACGGAACGGTGGAAAGTTGCATGGCAATATATCTCGGAATGGCTATGTAAATGCCATAATAGGTAGGTATGGTGGCTATTTTGAGGAAAATATAAGGATGTTTATGTGTGAAAGAGCGTATCATATCACGGGGTTTGGATGCACCGGCGAAGTTTGCACCAACTCTCGAGGTGAGAAAGGGCAATGCATGGTACCGAAGAGGCTAGCAATGATGGAAGGGAGAGTGCATATAATCCATGGACTCAACATTAGTCATAAAGAACTCACATACTTATTGCAAAAATCTAAAAGTCATAAAAAACCAAGCACTACACGCATGCTCCTAGGGGGATAGATTGGTAGGAAAAGACTATCACTCGTCCCCGGCCGCCACTCATAAGGAAGCCAATCAAAGAAACACCTCATGCTTCAAATTTGTCACACAACGGTTACTATACGTGCATGCTATGGGACTTGCAGCCCTCAACACAAGTATTTCTCAATTTCACAATTACTCAACTAGCACGACTCTAATATCACAATCTTCATATCTCAAAACAATCATCAAGTATCAAACTTCTCATAGTATTCAATGCACTTTATATGAAAGTTTTTAATATATCCCTCTTGGATGTCCATCATATTAGGACTAGTTTCATAACCAAAGAAAATTACCATGATTTTTACGACTCTCAAAATAATGTAAGTGGAGCATGAGAGTTCATCTATTTCTTCAAAATAAAACAACCGCCGTGCTCTAAAAGATATAAGTGAAGCACTGGAACAAACTACTCCGAAAGATATAAGTGAAGATCAATGAGTAGTTGAATAATTATGCAACTATGTGAAGACTCTCTAACATTTAAGAATTTCATATCTTGGTATTTTATTCAAACATCAAGCAAAACAAAAGAAAATAAAATGATGCTCCAAGCAAAACACATATCATGTGGTGAATAAAAAAATAGCCCCAAGTAAAGTTACCGTTGAACGAACATGAAAGAGGGGATGCCAGCCGGGGCATCCCCAAGCTTAGGCTCTTGCCACTCCTTCTTCCATAGTCCATCGAATCTTTACCCAAAACATGAAAACCTCACAACACAAAACTTAACAAAAAATCTCATGAGCTCCGTTAGTATAAGAAAATAAATCACCACTTAGGTACTATTGTGAAGTCATTCTAAATTCATATTGGTGTAATATCTACTGTATTCCAACTTCTCTATGGTTCATACCCTCCGATACTACTCACAGATTCATCAAAATAAGCAAACAACACACGAAAAACAGAATCTGTCAAAAACAGAACATTCTGTAGTAATCTGTATCAAACGTATACTTATGGAACCCCAAAAATTCTGAAATAAATTGCTGGACGTGAGGAATTTCTCTATTAATCATCTGCAAAAAGAATCAAGTAAATAGAAATCTCCAGTAAAAAATAGCAGCCAATCTCGTGAGCGCTAAAGTTTCTGTTTTTTACAGCAAGATCGCAAAGACTTTCCCCGAGTCTTTCCCAAGGGTTCTACTTGCACTACAAAAAAAAAGACACATTCGTGATATTTTGGGTCGAATGAAATTTTTTTTGTCATACTTCTGACACTTCTATGATGATAATTGTGACAAAACCCGGTATCATCATAGATGTGGTTGGCTCCTACATCTATGACAAAAAATCATGACAAAAAATGGGCTTTTCGTCCTAGACGGGCCGGAGACGCAGCTTCATGACATTCTTTGGGCCGTCCATGACGGAAAAACCATGGTGGAAGCGAGGGCGAGGAAAATTTTGGGGAGCTCCCGGTTATGGTGGGTGGTCGGGGGCCGAGTGATGCGCGTTTCTCTCGTACACGTACGCCCGTGTGTGTGAGGCGTTGGGCTCTAACTGAACCCGAGTGATTGGACTAGCTACGTTACTGAACCTGAGTGATTCCTTCGCTATTGCTTCTAACTGAAGTCGATCGATGCTGCCTCTGGATGAACAGTGAGCATTGCTGGGGGGTTTCGATGAACAGTTCCCGGTGGGGGTGGATGAACAGGACCCCATGGTGTTGCCTCTGGATGAAGAGGACCCCAATTGATCGAGCCGGTTGGGGCTGGATGAATAGGACCCCTTGGAGGGCTGGATGAACAGTAGAGGGTGGAGGGCTGGATGAACAGTAGGCCGTGGAGGGGTGGTTAAACAGGAGCTCGTGGAGAGAGCTGGTTGAATAGTAGCCGGTGGAGTAGCTCGCGGTGGAGGTTGGATGAACAGGAGCCCGTGGATGAACAGTCGCAGGTGGAGGATGGAGGAGGTCCACGGTGGATGAATAGTAGCCCGTGGAGGCTGGAGGGGGTCGACGGTGCAGATGAATAGTATCCCGTGGAGTCCCATTTTGTGATACGCCACACCCCTCCCGATGAACAAGACCCCGTTTCGACCGTAGCGCTCCAGCACAAGTCCGTTTCCTCCATTTTGCGGCACGCCACCCCCCCCCGATGAATAGGACCCTCGTTAAGACCATAGGAGGTCTGTTTCCTCCGTTTTGCGGTACGCTAGACCCCGCTCGATGAACATGATCCCGTTTTGACTGTGGCCGGTCGAACACAAGGCCGTTTCGTCCGTTCTGCGGTACGCCAGGCCTCGTTTCCATCGGCTGTTCCGTCCAAGCCCTCCCGATGAACACGACGACGCATTTCGTTCCGACCAGCCGGTTAGCTCCCCATGAACACGACGACGACGCTGTTTCTCCGTTCCGACCCAGCCATGTACACGAGCCCTGGCCGTACGTATGCGCGAGTAGGCGTTCGAGACCTTGTCCATATGTACGTACGTGGCCGTATTTTTTTTCTTGCACATTGGCCGCTGTACGTACGTGTACATGCTACGTGCGCGCCTCTACTACGACACGTGCGCGCCTCTACATGGAACAGTATGTACGTACTGAAGGAAATATGCCCTAGAGGCAATAATAATGTTATTATTTTATTTCCTTATATCATGATAAATGTCTATTATTCATGCTAGAATTGTATTATCCGGAAACATAATACTTGTGTGAATACATAGACAAACCAAACGTCACTAGTATGCCTCTACTTGACTAGCTCATTAATCAAAGATGGTTATGTTTCCTAACCATAGACATGTGTTGTCATTTGATTAACGGGATCACATTACTAGGAGAATGATGTGATTGACATGACCCATTCCATTAGCTTAGCACCCGATCGTTTAGTATGTTGCTATTGCTTTCTTCATGACTTATACATGTTCCTATGACTATGAGATTATGCAACTCCCGTTTGCCGGAGGAACACTTTGTGTGCTACCAAATGTCACAACGTAACTGGGTGATTATAAAGGAGCTCTACAGGTGTCTCCAAAGGTACATGTT
The DNA here is from genome assembly GCF_056163025.1 of Triticum urartu. NCBI lineage: Eukaryota > Viridiplantae > Streptophyta > Magnoliopsida > Poales > Poaceae > Triticum > Triticum urartu. The sequence goes on along the minus strand of NC_141877.1, from coordinate 44,690,008 downwards.
AGGTTGGCGTATTTCGAGATTAGGATTTGTCACTCCGATTGTCGGAGAGGTATATCTGGGCCCTCTCAATAATGCACATCACATAAGCCTTGCAAGCATTGCAACTAATGAGTTAGTTGCGAGATGATGTATTACGAAACGAGTAAAGAGACTTGCCGGTAACGAGATTGAACTAGGTATTGAGATACCGACGATCGAATCTCAGGCAAGTAAAATACCGATGACAAAGGGAACAACGTATGTTGTTATGCGGTCTGACCGATAAAGATCTTCATAGAATATGTAGGAGCCAATATGAGCATCCAGGTTCCGCTATTGGTTATTGACCGGAGACGTGTCTCGGTCATGTCTACATTGTTCTCGAACCCTTAGGGTCCGCATGCTTAAGGTTTCGATGACAGTTATATTATGAGTTTATGAGTTTTAATGTACCGAAGTTAGTTTGGAGTCCCGGATGTGATCACGAACATAATGAGGAGTCTCGAAATGGTCGAGACATAAAGATTGATATATTGGACGGCTATATTCAGACACCGGAGGTGTTCCGGGTGATTTCGGAGAAAAACGGAGAGCCGGAGGGTTACCGGAACCCTACCGGGAGAAGTAATGGGCCATATGGGCCTTAGTGGAGAGAGAGAGGGGCAGCCAGGGTGGGCCGCGCGCCTCCTCCCCCCTGGTCCGAATTGGACTAGGAGAGGGGGGGCGGCGCCCCCCTTTCCTTCTCCCTCCCCACTTCCTTCCCCCTCCTAGTAGGAGTCCTACTCCTACTAGGAGGAGGACTCCTCCTGGCGCGCCAATAGGGGCCGGCCGGCCTCCTCCCCTTGCTCCTTTATATACGGGGGCAGGGGGCACCCCTAGACACACAAGTTGATCCACGTGATCATATTCTTACCCGTGTGCGGTGCCCCCTTCCACCATAATTCTCGATAATATTGTAGCGGTGCTTAGGCGAAGCCCTACGACGGTAGTACATCAAGATCGTCACCACGCCGTCATGCTGACGGAACTCTTCCCCGACACTTTGCTGGATCGGAGTCCGGGGATCGTCATCGAGCTGAACGTGTGCTAAAACTCAGAGGTGCCGTAGTTTCGGTGTTTGATCGGTCGGGCCGTGAAGACGTACGACTACATCAACCGCGTTGTGCTAACGCTTCCGCTGTCGGTCTACAAGGGTACGTAGATCACACTCTCCCCTCTCGTTGCTATGCATCACCATGATCTTGCGTGTGCGTAGGAATTTTTTTGAAATTACTACGTTCCCCAACAGTGGCATCCGAGCCTAGGTTTTATGTGTTGATGTTATATGCACGAGTAGAACACAAGTGAGTTGTGGGCGATATAAGTCATACTACTTACCAGCATGTCATACTTTGGTTCGGCGGTATTGTTGGACGAAGCGGCCCGGACCGACATTAGGCGTACGCTTATGCGAGACCGGTTCTCCCGACGTGCTTTGCACAAAGGTGGCTAGCGGGTGACAGTTTCTCCAACTTTAGTTGAACCGAGTATGGCTACGCCCGGTCCTTGCGAAGGTTAAAACATCACCAACTTGACAAACTATCGTTGTGGTTTTGATGCGTAGGTAAGATTGCTTCTTGCTTAAGCTCGTAGCAGCCACGTAAAACTTGCAACAACAAAGTAGAGGACGTCTAACTTGTTTTTGCAGGGCATGTTGTGATGTGATATGGTCAAGACATGATGCTAAATTTTATTGTATGAGATGATAATGTTTTGTAACCAAGTTATCGGCAACTGGCAGGAGCCATATGGTTGTTGCTTTATTGTATGCAATGCAATTGCGCTGTAATGCTTTACTTTATCACTAACTGATAGCGATAGTCGTGGAAGCATAAGATTGGCGAGACGACAACGATGCTACGATGGTGATCAAGGTGTCGCACCGGTGACAATGGTGATCACGACGGTACTTCGAAGATGGAGATCACAAGCACAAGATGATGATGGCCATATCATATCACTTATATTGATTGCATGTGATGTTTATCTTTTATGCATCTTATCTTGCTTTGATTGACGGTAGCATTTTAAGATGATCTCTCACTAATTATCAAGAAGTGTTCTCCTTGAGTATGCACCGTTGCAAAAGTTCTTCGTGCTGAGACACCACGAGATGATCGGGTGTGATAGGCTCTACATTCAAATACAACGGGTGCAAAACAGTTGCACACGCAGAATACTCAGGTTATACTTGACGAGCCAAGCATCAGATATGGCCTCGGAACACAGAGACCGAAAGGTCGAGCGTGAATCATATAGTAGATATGATCAACATAGCGATATTCACCAATGAAACTACTCCATCTCACGTGATGATCGGACATGGTTTAGTTGATTTCGATCACGTAATCACTTAGAGGATTAGAGGGATGTCTATCTAAGTGGGAGTTCTTTAGTAATATGATTAATTGAACCTAAATTTATCATGAACTTAGTACCTGATAGTATCTTGCTTGTTTATGTTTGATTGTAGATAGATGGCCCGTGCTGTTGTTCCGTTGAATTTTAATGCGTTCCTTGAGAAAACAAAGTTGAAAGATGATGGTAGCAATTACACGGACTGGGTCCATAACTTGAGGATTATCCTCATTGCTGCATAGAAGAATTACGTCCTGGAAGCACCGCTGGGTGCCAGGCCTACTGCTGGAGCAACACCAGATGTTATGAACGTCTGGCAGAGCAAAGCTGATGAATACTCGATAGTTCAGTGTGCCATGCTTTACGGCTTAGAATCGGGACTTCAACGACGTTTTGAACGCCATGGAGCATATGAGATGTTCCAGGAGTTGAAGTTAATATTTCAAGAAAATGCCCGGATTGAGAGATATGAAGTCTCCAATAAGTTCTAAAGCTGCAAGATGGAGGAGAACAGTTCTGTCAGTGAGCATATACTCAAAATGTTTGGGGATAATAATCACTTGATTCAATTGGGAGTTAATCTTCTAGATGATTGCGTCACTGACAGAATTCTCCAATCACTGCCACCAAGCTACAAGAGCTTCGTGATGAACTATAATATGCAAGGGATGAATAAGACTATTCCCGAGCTCTTCGCAATGCTGAAAGCTGCGGAGATAGAAATCAAGAAGGAGCATCAAGTGTTGATGGTCAATAAGACCACTAGTTTCAAGAAAAAGGGCAAAGGGAAGAAGAAGGGGAACTTCAAAAAGAACAGCAAGCAAGTTGCTACTCAAGAGAAAAACCCAAACCTGGACCTAAGCCTGAAACTAAGTGCTTCTACTGCAAGCAGACTGGTCACTGGAAGCGGAACTGCCCCAAGTATTTGGCGGATAAGAAGGATGGCAAGGTGAACAAACGTATATGTGATATACATGTTATTGATGTGTACCTTAGTAATGCTCGCAGTCACACCTGGGTATTTGATACTGGTTCTGTTGCTAACATTTGCAACTCGAAATAGGGACTACAGATTAAGCGAAGATTGGCTAAGGACGAGGTGACGATGCGCGTGGGAAATGGTTCCAAAGTCGATGTGATTGCGGTCGGCACGCTACCTCTACATCTACCTTCGGGATTAGTATTAGAACTAAATAATTGTTATTTGGTGCCAGCGTTAAGCATGAACATTATATCTGGATCTTGTTTGATGCGAGATGGTTATTCATTTAAATCAGAGAATGATGGTTGTTCTATTTATATGAGTAATATCATTTATGGTCATGCACCCTTAGAAGAGTGGTCTATTCTTATTAAATCTCGATAGTAGTGACACACATATTCATAATGTTGAAGCCAAAAGATGCAGAGTTGATAATGATAGTGCAACTTATTTGTGGAACTGCCGTTTGGGTCATATCGGTGTAAAGCGCATGAAGAAACTCCATACTGATGGGCTTTTGGAACCACTTGATTATGAATCACTTGGTACTTGCGAACCGTGCCTTATGGGTAGATGACAAAAACACCGTTCTCCGGTACTATGGAGAGAGCAACAGATTTGTTGGAAATCATACATACAGATGTATGTGTTCCAATGAATGTTGAGGCTCATGGCGGATATCGTTATTTTCTCACCTTCACAGATGACTTAAGCAGATATGGGTATATCTACTTAATGAAACATAAGTCTGAAACATTTGAAAAGTACAAAGAATTTCAGAGTGAAGTTGAAAATCATCGTAACAAGAAAATAAAATTCCTGCGATCTGATCGTGGAGGAGAATATTTGAGTTATGAGTTTGGTGTACATTTGAAACAATGCGGAATAGTTTTGCAACTCACGCCACCCGGAACACCACAGTGTAATGGTGTGTCCAAACGTTGTAATCGTACTTTACTAGATATGGTGCGATCTATGATGTCTCTTACTGATTTACCGCTATCGTTTTGGGGTTATGCTCTAGAGATGGCCGCATTCGCGTTAAATAGGGCACCATCAAAATCCGTTGAGACGACGCCTTATGAAATATGGTTTGGCAAGAAACCAAAGTTGTCATTTCTGAAAGTTTGGGGTTGCGATGCTTATGTGAAAAAGCTTCAACCTGATAAGCTCGAACCCAAATCGGAGAAATGTGTCTTCATAGGATATCCAAAGGAAACTATTGGATAAACCTTCTATCACAGATCCGAAGGCAAAACTTTTGTTGCTAAATTCGGAAACTTTCTAGAGAAGGAGTTTCTCTCGAAAGAAGTGAGTGGGAGGAAAGTAGAACTTGATGAGGTAGCTGTACCTGCTCCCTTATTGGAAAGTACTATATCACAGAAACCAGTTTCTGTGACACCTACACCAATTAGTGAGGAAGCTAATGATGATGATCATGAAGCTTCAGAACAAGATACTACTGAACCTCGTAGATCAACTAGAGTAAGATCCGCACCAGATTGGTATGGTAATCCTGTTCTGGAAGTCATGCTACTAGATCATGATGAACCTACGAACTATGGAGAAGCGATGGTGAGCCCAGATTCCGCAAAATGGCTTGAAGCCATGAAATCTGAGATGGGATCCATGTATGAGAACAGAGTATGGACTTTGGTTGACTTGCCCAATGATCGGCAAGCAATTGAGAATAAATGGATCTTTAAGAAGAAGACTGGCGCTGACGGTAATGTTACTGTCTACAAAGCTCGACTTGTCTCAAAAGGTTTTCGACAAGTTCAAGGGATTGACTACGACGAGACCTTCTCACCCGTAGCGATGCTTAAGTCTGTCCGAATCATGTTAGCAATTGCCGCATTTTATGATTATGAAATTTGGCAGATGGATGTCAAAACTACATTCCTGAATGGATTTCTGCAAGAAGAGTTGTATATGATGCAACCGGAAGGTTTTGTCGATCCAAAGGGAGCTAACAAAGTGTGCAAGCTCCAACGATCCATTTATGGACTGGTGCAAGCCTCTCGGAGTTGGAATAAACGCTTTGATAGTGTGATCAAAGCATTTGGTTTTGTACAGACTTTTGGAGAAGCCTGTATTTACTAGAAAGTGAGTGGGAGCTCTGTAGCATTTCTGATATTATATGTAGATGACATATTACTAATCGGAAATGAAATAGAATTTCTGGATAGCATAAAGGGATACTTGAATAAGAGTTTCTCAATGAAAGACCTTGGTGAAGCTGCTTACATATTGGGCATTAAGATCTATAGAGACAGATCAAGACGCTTAATTGGACTTTCACAAAGCACATACCTTGACAAAGTTTTGAAAAAGTTCAAAATGGATCAAGCAAAGTAAGGATTCTTGCCTGTGTTACAAGGTATGAAATTGAGTAAGACTCAATGCCCGACCAATGCAGAAGATAGAGAGAAAATGAAAGATGTTCCCTATGCTTCAGCCATAGGCTCTATCATGTATGCAATGCTGTGTACCAGACCTGATGTGTGTCTTGCTATAAGTCTAGCAGGCAGGTACCAAAGTAATCTAGGAGTGGATCACTGGACAGCGGTCAAGAACATCCTAAAATACCTGAAAAGGACTAAGGATATGTTTCTCATATAAGGAGGTGACAAAGAGCTCATCGTAAATGGTTACGTTGATGCAAGCTTTGAAACTGATCCGGATGATTCTAAATCGCAAACCGGATACGTGTTTACATTAAACAGTGGAGCTGTCAGTTGGTGTAGTTCTAAACAAAGCATTGTGGCGGGATCTACATGTGAAGCGGAGTACATAGCTGCTTCGGAAGTAGCAAACGAAGGAGTCTGGATGAAGGAGTTCATATCCGATCTCGGTGTCATACCTAGTGCATCGGGTCCAATGAAAATCTTTTGTGACAATACTGGTGCAATTGCCTTGGCAAAGGAATCCAGATTTCACAAGAGAACCAAGCACATCAAGAGACGCTTCAATTCCATCCAGGATCTAGTCCAGGTGGGAGACATAGAGATTTGCAAGATACATATGGATCTGAATGTAGCTGACCCGGTGACTAAGCCTCTTCCATGAGCAAAACATGATCAGCACCAAAGCTCCATGGGTGTTAGAATCATTACTGTGTAATCTAGATTATTGACTCTAGTGCAAGTGGGAGACTGAAGGAAATATGCCCTAGAGGCAATAATAATGTTATTATTTTATTTCCTTATATCATGATAAATGTCTATTATTCATGCTAGAATTGTATTATCCGGAAACATAATACTTGTGTGAATACATAGACAAACCAAACGTCACTAGTATGCCTCTACTTGACTAGCTCATTAATCAAAGATGGTTATGTTTCCTAACCATAGACATGTGTTGTCATTTGATTAACGGGATCACATTACTAGGAGAATGATGTGATTGACATGACCCATTCCATTAGCTTAGCACCCGATCGTTTAGTATGTTGCTATTGCTTTCTTCATGACTTATACATGTTCCTATGACTATGAGATTATGCAACTCCCGTTTGCCGGAGGGACACTTTGTGTGCTACCAAACGTCACAACATAACTGCGTTATTATGAAGGAGCTCTACAGGTGTCTCCAAAGGTACATGTTGGGTTGGCGTATTTCGAGATTAGGATTTGTCACTCCGATTGTCGGAGAGGTATCTCTGGGCCCTCTCGGTAATGCACATCACATAAGCCTTGCAAGCATTGCAACTAATGAGTTAGTTGTGAGATGATGTATTACGAAACGAGTAAAGAGACTTGCCGGTAACGAGATTGAACTAGGTATTGAGATACCGACGATCGAATCTCGGGCAAGTAAAATACCGATGACAAAGGGAACAACGTATGTTGTTATGCGGTCTGACCGATAAAGATCTTCGTAGAATATGTAGGAGCCAATATGAGCATCCAGGTTCCGCTATTGGTTATTGACCGGAGACGTGTCTCGGTCATGTCTACATTGTTCTCGAACCCGTAGGGTCCGCACGCTTAAGGTTTCGATGACAGTTATATTATGAGTTTATGAGTTTTGATGTACCGAAGTTAGTTCAAAGCCCGGATGTGATCACGGACATAACGAGGAGTCTCGAAATGGTCGAGAAATAAAGATTGATATATTGGACGGCTATATTCGGACACCGGAAGTGTTCCGGGTGATTTCAGAGAAAACAGGAGAGCCGGAGGGTTACTCGAACCCTACCGGGAGAAGTAATGGGCCATATGGGCCTTAGTGGAGAGAGAGAGGGGCAGCCAGGGTGGGCCACGCGCCTCCTCCCCCCTGGTCCGAATTGGACTAGGAGAGGGGGGCGGCGCCCCCCTTTCCTTCTCCCTCCCCACTTCCTTCCCCCTCCTAGTAGGAGTCCTACTCCTACTATGAGGAGGACTCCTCCTGGTGCGCCTAGGGTCCGGCGGCCTCCTCCCTTGCTCCTTTATATACGGGGGTAGGGGGCACCCCTAGACACACTAGTTGATCCACGTGATCATATTCTTAGCCGTGTGCGGTGCCCCCTTCCACCATAATCCTTGATAATATTGTAGCGGTGCTTAGGAGAAGCCCTGCGACGGTAGTACATCAAGATCGTCACCACGCCGTCGTGCTGACGGAACTCTTCCCCGACACTTTGCTGGATCGTAGTCCGGGGATTGTCATCGAGCTGAACGTGTGCTAAAACTCGGAGGTGCCGTAGTTTCGGTGCTTGATCGGTCGGGCCGTGAAGACGTACGACTACATGTACCGCGTTGTGCTAACGCTTCCGCTGTCGGTCTACAAGGGTATGTAGATCACACTCTCCCCTCTTGTTTCTATGCATCACCATGATCTTGCGTGTGCGTAGGAATTTTTTTGAAATTACTACGTTCCCCAACACGTACACGTTCGCGACAAGAATGACAACGTTATGTACGCTTCGACCAGGTGGGTCCCGACTGTCCGGCACTTCCTTGTGTGCGAAATTGTAGCTGGTGGGTCCCAGCAATCAGGGGGGCGAATTGTTTTTTTGCCCAGACGCACTTCCTTGCGTGCGAAGATGTCGCTGGTAGGTCTCAGAAGTCAGGGGGAAACATTTTTTTTGTGAAATATGGTTGCCCGTACGATGGGTCCCTCCTGTCAGGTGGAGGAATCATTATTTTTCGCGTAATAAGGAGGCACTTCCTTGCTGCGGTCGTGGACCCAGCTGTCAGCCTCTCCACGTACAGTCCACGTCTGATGGAAGTCGTTCCTTGATCACGTTGACCATGCCGCACCGAGAGCACTAGGGCGGTGGACGACAGTGAGGCCTAGGAAGGGGACGACGCGGAGCCGGGGAAGACGCGGCAGTGGATGCCCACGCGTAGAGGAGTATGAGGGTTCACTGGTTCACTGTGGTGTGAGGCTGCCATAGCCGCAGAATAACATGGGGTGTGGGTTAGTAGAGGGATGGCCTGGCCAGCGGTGGGAGTAGTAGGGCATGGTGAGGCCTCCGCGACATCGTAGCCGGCCACGGGAAGCAGGAGCACGAGGCATGACCAGTGCTAGTTTGGGTGGCTAGAGCAAGAAGACCAGAGGTCGAAGAAGTACTAAAGCCGTTGAATGGACATCGTACGGTCACTCGAGCTAGAATCATTCATATTGACTAAGTTGACAAAGCCCTCCATCCCTGCCAACTTAGTTGGCCCACAAGTCAGCCTCCCACTATTGTGGGTCCCAGCTAGCAGGGGAGTATTCATTTTTTGTGTGCGTAATAAGGAGGCACTTCCTTGCGTGCGAAGATATAGTTGGTGGGTCCGACCTGTCAGTAGTGGGAACGTTTTTTTGCGAAATACAGAGGCCCTTCCGGTGGGTCCCAGTTGTCAGGTGGAGGAATCATTATTTTGCGCGTAATAAGGAGGCATTTCCTTGCGTGCGGCCATGGACCCAGCTGGCAGCCTCTCCACGCACAGTCTACTTCTGATGGTGTCGTTCGTTGACCACGTTGACCACTCCGGGCCGAGCGCATCCAAGGCGGTGGACAACGATGAGGCCCCGGACAGTAACGAGCCAGAGATGGGAAGAAGCGGGAGTAGAGTCGCAAGAGGAGAGGTGCACGAGGGTTAACTGGTTCTAGTGCGGTGTGGTTTGGCAGTCGGTGGAGAAGAACAGGAGGTGTAGAGGGGTGGAGGGATGGCCTGGCCAACGGTGGAGTAGCGCTTCCAACAAAGCGTGCTAAGAAGAGCTGCTAGTAGCAGGAGGCGGGAGCAGGTGGTCCCGGCGGCGCTGGAGGAAGAAGATGAGATATTGAAGATGGATGCCGGTCATTGGATGTAAATCCAACGGCTAACGATGTCAGAATCATTTGTTGACTAAGTTGACAACGACTTGCATTGGCTTCAACCTATTGGCCCACATTTCAGCCTCCAAAAATGTGGCACGTATTCAACCCATTTTTCAGAATTTACAGTCTTTTTTGTGGGGTAGAATTAACAGTCAATTTGATCTCTTTTTTTTGAATTACAGTCCATTAGCTGGGCTGGGTGAACAAATAATGTAGCGTCCATGCGGCCCATTTATGTTTTTCCCAAAAAATTACAGGCCATTTGCACTTTCTCGAAATACACGATTTTGCTGGGCTGATTCTAATTATAACGTTGGGGTGGGTGTAGCAATGTTATCAAAAAATAAACAGGGGATGAGCATTTTGTTATATATATATATATAATAAGTGATTTATTATTACATTGGTCCTTAAATCTTACCAAGCGTTTGTACACAATCACCAGGATTTTCGTTGCCAAAAAATTCTAGGATTTTATTGTTAAGAAATTATTTTTATAAGTTAATAAGATGTGGGATATTGTTTTCTTACATATGTAAGTATCTGTTAAATATATGATGACAATAATAATAATAATATATAATAGCATATAAAATAATTTAAATATATACAATATAGTTAGAAAGGAAACATAAGTTGGACCAGGCGTTCCTATTCTTATATAAAAAAATAGAACAGACCTCTGCATTTTCTTCAAAAAAATACATAAATTGGGCTGCCGATATTTCAGGAAATATAAATCCTCGGATGGGAGGTCCATAGGCCGGTCGCCCTCAAGAAAATTGAAAGTGCGTTATATCGACTAGAGGGGGGGTGAATAGGCGATTTTTATGAAATTCTTCACTGAGGAATTTGCCGGTGAGGAAATTCCTTAGAGAAGAACTACTAGCAGCGGAATAAGTACTCAAAAGTAAACATAACAGAATACAAGCATAGTCATCATGATGAAATGAAGACAGGCATAGAGTACAGGAAGCGTAATCATAGGATAACACAGGATGAAGACAAACAGACTGAAGAAATTGAACTGAGGAAATTGAGAAAGTCTTCAGTCAATGTCTTCAAACACAGATATGAACAAACACACAACACAATTATGAGGAAATGAAAGAGTTGAGGGAATAGAACCAGTAAGCTTGGTGAAGACAATGATTTGGTAGACCAGTTCCAACTGCTGTCTCAGTTGTACGTCTGGTTGGAGCGACTGAGTATTTAAACTCGAGGACACACAGTCCCGGACACCCAGTCCTGAACACGCAGCTCAGGACACCCAGTCCTCACCATATTCTCCTTGAACTAAGGTCACACAGACCTCGTCCAATCACTCGTGGTAAGTCTTCAGGTGACTTCCAAACCTTCACAAACTTGGTCACTCGGTGATCCACAATTCCTCTTGGATGCTCTAGACCATGACGCCTAACTGTCTGGAAGAAGCACAATCTTCAAAGGTAACAAGCGTTGGATCCACGCAGGATCAATCTCTTCAGTGATGCTCAATCACTTGGGGTTTGTAGGTGTTTGGGTTTTGGGTTTTTGGTTTTTCCTCACTTGATGATTTTCGCTCAAAGTCCTTGGAGGATGGGTTGCTCTCAAATGACAAGTGTCAGTTTCTCTTGGATCAGCCAACTAGCTAGTGGTTGTAGGGGTCGGCTATTTATAGCCTAGGGAGCAGCCCGACATGATAAGACATAAATGCCCTTCAATGATATGACCGTTAGTTGGATAGATATTTTGGGACAGCTAGCGCATAGCACAGCAACGGTCGGAATTTTGAGTAGAAAAATCCTCAGGGCTATCATGTTCCTCACTGTGTAGGAAATCCGCACTAGCGAATTCCTAACTCCTCAGTCAGAACAAATTCCTCAGAGACCAGAACAAATTCCTAACTCCTCAGTCAGAACAAATTCCTCAGAGATCATCTCTGTCACTGAAGAATATGACTGGACTGTATGAGATTTCCAATGGCTTCACTCGAAGGGATTGGTAGGTGTAGGATTTTGAGTTGAGCATCACATGGAAATTTTTCCTTAGTATTTCCTCGACCCCTTTAACAGTATTGTTTTTCCTATGACTCAAGAAAGAGAAAATGAAACTATGAAAACAAAAGTCTTCACGCTTTATGTTCCTCGAATGAATACCAAGTCTTCAAGGTCACACCATTTTCTTCACTTTCAAAGTCTTCAGAAAGTCTTCAGAATACCAAAGTCTTCAGATGAAGAACTTCATTTTTAGGGGTCGACTTTCTCTGTAAACATCAAACTCCTCATAGACTTATAGACCTGTGTACACTCATAAACACATTATTCCCTTAACCTATAAATCTTCAATACACCAAAATCACTAAGGGGCACTAGATGCACTTACAATCTCCCCCTTTTTGGTGATTGATGACAATATAGGTTAAGTTTTCAACGGGGATAAACATATGAAGTGTAACCACTAATATTGAGGAATTTGATTGCAAGATATAGAAGAACTCCCCCTGAAGATGTGCATAGTGAGGAATTTGCTTTTGAAGCAATGCACACTTGAAGAGTTGAATCATGGAGATCTCCCCCTATATCTTGTAATTCATACACGCATTTGATATATAACAGTGAAGAATTTGAAATGCATGATGAAATATGGTGACTGATGTAATTCAGCATGCGTGCAGTAATATTAACGAGGAATAAGCATGCAAAAAAAACATATCAAGAGTATCAGAGCACCATCGGGTTTAAGTTTACAACTCGATGCAATAAAGTCGCGGAAGAACGAGAGTTGTAGCTTAACAAAAAATGCCCATATAGAAAGACCTGCTTGAAGACTAACTCAAAATTCTCCCCCTTTGTCATCAAATGACCAAAAGGAACGAATATGAGGACTACCGCCCCAGAAGAATATCAAGTTAATGAAGGAGCGCCAGCGTTGTTGGGGTCGTTTGTTGTAGTAGGGCCTGCCGCAGTGTCGTCCAAGTCTTCATTTTCCTCAGTGTCGCGCGATGAAGAATATGAGCTGGCCACCAGAGAAGGAACCTTGACCTTCTTGAATTTCTTCGGTGGAGGTGAAGACCAGTCAAAATGTTCTTTGAGACCCATGTTCTTCAGATCTTCTTCACCATACAGATGTGACAGGATTGCCCAGGTGCGACCGAAGACTTGATGGAGGTAGTAGTGGTTTTTCTTCACTGCATTGTGTGTGGCAGTCATGTTGTGAAGAAGTGAACCAAACTGACGCTTAACCCATTTGTGATTTCGATCCACCTTCTGGTGAAGACTAAGCAGAAGTTCACGGTCAGTCATCACGCGCAGAGCAGTGGCTTGAGGAGTGGACTTGGGTGCATTGGCAGAGTCATGTGTGGCAGAGTCATCATTGGTGGAATAAGATGCAGCTTTGCGAAACTGACCATTCAATGGACGAATGCCTTCATCTATTACAGCTGGTGCCTTTCCCTTTCCATCAACTGAGAAATATGTCTGCTTGAGGACTTCAATTGGGGGCAAGTAGCTGAGGTGATTCTAGAAATCAGCTTTGTAGTTGAGTGAAGACCTTGTCCTGAGGAATCTCATAATCCAAGGTGCATAAGGCTTCAGCTCAAACGGAGACAGTGCAACATTGGCCATAGTCCTCATGAAGAAATCGTGATAATTGACAGGAATGCCATGAACGATGTTGAATACCAGATTCTTCATGATGCCAACAATTTCCTCATTAGATGAGTCGCGGCCTTTGATAGGACTGATTGTCCTCGTAAGAATATGATAGACAGTTCTAGGCACGTACAACAATTCCTTCACGAGGAATTTGGTTCTTGGTGCCTAACCTGGCTTCAAAGGTTTCATCAGCACCTGCATGTAATGATGTGTGAGCTCAGGTTCACTGTAGATGCAGCGAGCTTCTTCAAGGGGAGGACTGAGTGGTAGAGCACGAAGCAATTGAGATGCTGGTGCAGTGTAGTGAGTGTTTTCAGACATCCAGTCCAACACCCAGGAATTGAAGTGATGTGCAGCGTTGCATAGAATTGAAGAATCAGTTCTTCACTCCAATCGCAGATGTCAGAGCAAAAGTTTAGTAGTTTAGCGTCATGAAGAACACTGAGGACTGGTGCGAAGCACGGTAGAGATTCCACATCCATGTGAGGAATATGCTCATGGTAGAAGATCTTCTCCTTGTTGAACAGCACTGAGGAATTGAAATTGGCTTGACTAGCAGTCCAGAAACGCCTCTTCCTAATGCGAGCAGAGTTATATGGGTTGTAATCTTCGAAGAATACGTGCTCGCCGAAGAAATCATCAGCCTTGAACTTTTGCTTGCGTGAGAATGGGTCCTTTGGCTTCGGCAGAGGAGTGTTAGTGAGTTGCATCACGACCTCAGGAATCTCAATCGCAGTTTCTTCAGGCTGAGGAATTTCTGGTGCCTCCTTAGTGATAGTCTGCGTCGTTGGTTGTTCAGCAGCAGTAGTTTCTTCAGCGCTAGTGGCTGGAATTTCCTCATGGACAGATGCAGTGGGATGAGTTTCTTCAGAGCCCATATGTACAGTTTGTGTGGGGGACTGAGGAATTTGCTTTAGAGGGGTGAACATTGGTGAGTTTGGATGCTGAATTTCCCAGAATTCATCACTGGTTACGGGTGTGGAGCCGCCAATGTACACATCTTCATCTTCCATTTCTTCAACGCCAGCCTCTTTAGCTGTGAACTGAGGCATAGGCGAGGAGATGATAGGTGTTGAAGGGTCACATCCACTTCAATTTCTTCATCCAACGGTTCAGACAAAGCAGCAGAAGGAGTTTCTTCATCAGATCCGCTGGGGATCACATATTCTTCATCAAAAGGTACAAGGTCCTTTGATGGCCTGGTTGAGATGGGAACAACATCAATCGGATTTGCAAATGAACTTGTCATAGGCTTCATTTTCTTCGAAGCTGAAGAATCTGAAGCTGCTCATGCTTTCCTTTTCTTCACTGCAGCACGCTCTGCAGCCTTGGTCTTCTTCACATCCGATGCAGATGGAAGGATTGGAGTTGAAGTTGGTGCAGGAGCAGCTGAGGAATCTGGTTGATTTTCTTCAGGCACAACTGATGCAGTTGCCCCGAGTTCTTCAGTTTCTTTAGGCGGACCACTAGTGGGTGCCCTGGCAATTTCTTCAGTGGCTGGAATGCAGTCATCAGCCCTGGAACTCACATTTTCTTCAGTAGCCTGATTGTCATCAGTGGTGCTGGCATTTTCTTCATTAGGCTGAGCAGATGCTTCAGCCTGAGGAATTTCCTGTTGCGTTGGGGCTGCAACATTGGAAGTGAAGTTATCCGCAAGTTTCACAAAATGAACCTTGGCTCCAAGCCAATTAGCACGATATGCGTCAAAGTCATCACTGAGTTTCTTAATCTCAGTTTGAATAGTGAGAAGTTCTTCAGTTGTCATAGAGACAACTTTTTTCTTCAGATAGCGCTCTTTCTTGTACTGTGCTTTCTTGATCTGCCTGGCCTTCTCAAATTTCCACTTTTCTTCTTGAATGAAGTGGGTCAGCATGTGACTCTGGCCAGGAGTCAGCTTGAAGTCAGGCAAGGGAGTGTTGGGGTCCTTGTGCCAGACATCAATGTAGTCGAGGATCAACTTGGGATCCAAAAGCAGTGGCACCTCTGACCCTTTGGCTCTAGCGGCCCAGACTTGCCTGTCTCTGATGATTTCTGCAAGTTCATCATCATCAGCTTCGTCTTCTTCAGACGGTACTTGGAAAGCGACTTGTTTCTTTTGAGGACTTGGGCGAGGACCTCGTCCAGAAGTGGCCTTTGTCTTCAACAGTGAGGGGCCAGCTGAGGAACTTGGTGCAGCCGAGGAACTAGCTGAGACACCTGAGGCAATGGAGATGCCTGCAGTCCTTTGGCACGAGGCGAGATGCACAGGTGCTGAGGATTTACTCAGAACAGTTGAGGGCTTTGGCGGAGGAGCTGAGGACTTTGGAGGAACAGGAGCAGCATGAGGAATTGGCCGTGAGGGCTTTGAGGATTCTGGCCGTGAGGGCATTGTTGCTGAAGCACTTGGCTTGCGCGCAGGCTTCTTTGACATAGCCTTCATTGGCTTGACAGCAGAGGCCTCAGCAGTGGCAGCAGTAGCAGCAGAGTCTTTATTGAATTTCCTCACTACTTCTCTGGCTTGCTTAGCCAACTTGGCTTGGCGCTTGGCCCATTCATCAGGATAGTCCTCACCGCGCTTGAGGCTGGTGGGATCAGCGATTTGGCCAGGTGCCAATGGAGGTCTTGGGCATGGAGGATTGAGTGTGAATTTCTTCATGTACTTAGGAGTGACATATCTATATTCCCTCCACTCTTTTGCCCATCTCCTCTCTATCTTCTGAATGCGCACTTCGCGCTCATTCTTGGTTTCCTCAGTAGGTGTCCAGTACCAAGCATATATTTCATCAGGGATCTCAAACGCTGTATTTACCTCAGGCCTCTTTCCTCCCTTATGTGGCTTCTTACCATCAGCCATTTTCTTCAGTTGAGGAATTTGAACAATTGAATTCTCTGAAGAAGTATGCAACTTTTCTTTGAGGAACGCTGCAAATGAGTTAAGTTGATGAGAACCTAGTGATTCAGCAGCTGACATGTGTACCTGTGAACAGAGTATAGTTGCGAGGAATTTGGAGATGTCATATGCGTTCTCAGAAGGTTTTGTAAAAAGAACAAGTTCGAGGAATTTGACCAGATGAGTCTTGAAGAATTTCACTAAGCGTTCTTTGTCTTAGGTTCTAGAGATGTGTAGATTAAAAATCCACACATTTGAGGAATCTTGAAGAAAAACATGGCTTAGAGAAACGAATCAAGAACAGATGACCTGTGAGGTGTTTAGTGTGTGAATCTATGAAGAAAAACACCTTTGAAGATTTCGAAGATAATCATTCGAATCAATGAGGGTAGTAAAAGTAACTTTTAATTACCCTGGACGAAGAACACGACGAACTGGAGTGAGGAGATGTGAAGTTCGTCTGTGCAGATCTTCCACGCCCTAACTTGGCGGAGGAAGACGGCTACGGCGGCGGCGGAGTGAAGATTTCCGTGGTCGGTGCGAGTATGTCGGCGACGAGGTCGAGGCAGTGAAGCTCTTCCTCACCGGCGGCGATGAAGTAGCGGCGGCGCTAGGGTTTGAGAAGCTCGAGCTGGAGAGAGATCGAGCGGAGTAAAAGAAGTGAGGAAGGGAAGGAGGGGTATTTATAGCCACGGTGAAAAACTGCTCGCCCGAAGAAATTGGACAAACGTGCCCCTCACCCTTCTCATTCGCATGACATGTGTCACCCACATAGTGAGAGGTGGAGATCGTGTTAGATCGTGGGTGAGTGGATAAGTGTATCGTGGGATGCGGAACGGTTTGAGCGGCAAAGCCAAAAATTTCGATAAGATAGGTTTTAAAGTCCGTTCGCAATTTCTTCAGCTGACAAGGACACAATGCAGATTTTGAATGAGTTTCAAATAGAACGCACATGAAGAAATTGTGAACAGATTGGGTTGAGTATAGCATAGAGGGGAAGGGTCCGATCACATACACTTAGCAAAAGACCAACTTGAAGAAATAGCAATAAGTGAATGTTGTAGAGGACATAAACTCATATATATATATAATGAAGAAAAACGACGGAACCAGTGAAGACTATGCAAAGTTGAAGAATATGAATAATTTGAGGAATTTCAACTTTTGGTGGTGGCGTGATCCACCGTATAAGAATGATGATTTCAGACACCGCGTACAATTATCATAGGGTTCTGAGAATCAAATTCTTCATTAATTTCTTCACACTAAGAGTGTTATTCTTCATTGATTGAAGAAAAACGTTTCTTCATGTGTTGCACATCTAAGTCATCAATTTTGCATAAGTGTTAGGATGAGTGTCCTTTTCAAAGAACATTCGAAGATTCTAGGATATTTAGCTCACACCGCAACTTGCTAAATCTCTTCTCATCCAAGGGCTTTGTGAAGATATTGGCTAGCTATTCTTTAGTCTTCACATGCTCAATAGAAATGTAGCCCTTCAACACATGATCATGAAGAAAATGATGACGAATCTGAATGTGCTTTGTCTTCGAGTGCTGAACTGGGTTGTGAGCAATCTTGATGGCAATCTCATTGTCATAGAAGAGAGGCACATTCTTCATGTTGACACCATAGTCCTTGAGAGTTTGCTTCATCCATAGCAATTGGGCACAACAAGAACTAGCGGCAATGTACTCAGCTTCAGCAGTAGATAGTGATACGCAGTTCTGTTTCTTCGAGGACCAACAGACGAAAGATCATCCAAGGAAATGACATGTACCAGATGTTGACTTGCGGTCCACACGATCACCGGCATAGTCAGAGTCAGAATATCCAATGAGATCAAAAGCCGAGCCCTTGGGGTACCATAATCCAAGTGTTGGTGTGTGAGCTAGATATCGAAGAATATGCCTCACAGTGTTATGGTGTGATTCCTTCGGTGTAGCTTGAAATCGGGCACACATGCAAACACTAAGCACTATATCTGGCCTAGATGCACATAAGTACAATAAAGAACCTATCATGGAGCGGTATACCTTATGATCGAAGTCAATACCATTTTCATCAGTGCACAGATGGCCATTTGTGGGCATAGGAATTTTGACGCCTTTGCAATCTTGCATGCCGAATTTCCTCAGTACATCCTTGAGGTATTTCTCCTGAGATATGAATATGCCGTTGCGTTGTTGACGAATTTGAAGACCTAAGAAGAATTTCAACTCTCCCATAATAGACATTTGATATTCTTCACTCATTATATAGGCAAATTCATCACTATAACGTTAGTCAGTACAGCCAAAGATAATATCATCAACATATATTTGGCACACAAACAATTCACCATCATAAGATTTAGTGAAAAGGGTAGGGTCGAGTGAACCGGGTTCGAAGCCTTTCGTCATGAGGAATTCCTTCAAAGTATCATACCAAGCCCGTGGGGCCTGCTTGAGGCCATAGAGGGCATTGTTGAGTCTGAAGACTTTGTCAGGATTCTTTGGATCTTCAAAACCTGGGGATTGAGCAACATATACTTCTTCCTCAAGCTTACCATTGAGGAATGCACTTTTCACATCCATTTGATATAAAGTGATATCATGATGGTTAGCATAAGCATGTAATATGCGGATAGCCTCAAGTCTAGCAACAGGTGCAAAAGTTTCATCGAAATCAATTCCTTCAACCTGTGTGTAGCCTTGAGCTACAAGCCGTGCATTATTCCTCACCACAAGGCCATTTTCATATTGCTTGTTGCGGTAGATCCACTTTGTGCCGATGATATTGTGCTTGCGAGGATCTGGACGTTTGACCAGTTCCCAGACATTGTTGAGCTTGAACTGATGTAATTCTTCTTGCATGGCCTGAATCCTCTCAGGCTCCAGAAATGCTTCATCTACCTTAGTGGGCTCTGTAATAGAGACAAAAGCATAGTGCCCACAAAAGTTAGACAAATGTCAAGCTTTTGAGCGTGTGAGAGGACCTGGTGCTTTGATGTCATCGATGATCTTTTCAACTTGCACTTCTTTTGCAATGCGAGGATGAGCTAGTTGCCGTTGAAGAATTTGATCAGCGTTTTCTTCAGCACCATTTTCTTCAAGTGCATTAGCTCGACGTTCTTCATGTTCTAGAATGAATTCTTCAGCAGATTCTTCAGTAGGAATGACATCCTTAGTAGCCTTGAACTTGATAGTTTCCTCAGGTGCTGGTTCATCTATCACAGTAGGTAGGTGCTCTCTTTGCGAGCCATTAGTTTCATCGAACCACACATCTAGAGTTTCAACAATTTTGTGAAGAACGTTGTTGAAGACTTTGTAGGTGTGCGAGTCCTTTCCGTAACCAAGCATAAAACCTTCATGTGCTTTCGGTGCAAATTTTGAGTTGTGATGAGGATCTCTAATCCAACATTTAGCACCGAAGACTTTGTAATAACTTACATTGGGTTTCTTATCAGTGAGGAGTTCATAGGCAGTCTTTTTGAAGAATTTGTGAAGATATACTCTGCTGATGATGTGGCACGCAGTATCAATTGCCTCAGTCTAGAAACGATGAGGCATTTTGTATTCATCAAGAGTCCTGTTCTTGCACTCCATGACGCCGTTCTGCTGAGGAGTATAAGGAGCAGATAACTCATGAGTAATACCAAGTTCATCAAGATAGTCATCAAGACCAGAATTCTTGAACTCAGTGCCATTGTCACTTCTGATATGCTTGATCTTCACACCAAAGTTGGTTGAAGCCCTCGAGGAAAATCGTTTGAAGACTTCCTGCACTTCATGTTTGTAAGTAACAAGGTGTACCCATGTGTAGCAAGAATAATCATCACCAATAACAAAGCCATATTGAGATGCTTCATTTGAAATAGCAGAATAATGATTAGGACCAAAGAGATCCATGTGAAGCAATTCAAATGGGCGAGTGGTGGTCATGATAGTCTTTGCTGGATGCTTGGCCTTGGTCATCTTCCCAGCTTCACAGGCTCCGCATAGGTGATCCTTGAGGAATTTGACATTCTCGATGCCAATGACATGCTTCTTCTTCGCAAGCGTGTGCAAATTCCTCATGCCTGCATGACCAAGTCGTTGATGCTAGAGCCAGCCTTCTGAAGCTTTTGCAAGTAAGCACACGGCTGGTTGTGGTCCTGTAGAGAAATCAACAATATACAGGTCTCCTCTCCTAAAGCCTTCGAAGACTTTGGAATTGTCAGCTTCCATAACCACAACACAATGGTACTTGCCAAAGACAACAACCATATCAAGATCACAAAGCATTGAGACAGACATAAGGTTGTATCCTAAGGACTCAACAAGCATGAATTTGTCCATGTGTCGATCCTTTGTAATCGCAACCTTACCTAGACCCAATACCTGACTTTTGCCTTTGGTAGCAAAGATGATATGCTTCAGATGCGACGGAGATAATGGAGCATCCATCAATAGATTCTTGTCACCAGTCATGTGGTTTGTACATCCACTATTGAGGACCCACTCAGTGGCTTTGGGTTGATCATCCTACGGATGAATTAGTGCAGCTTACAAACTCATATACTTCATCAGTGAAGAATATGGCATCAATTCATCAGATCAATTTCATCAAGTAAAAGAATTGATAAAGCAATATGAGGACGTGAGAAATGAAAGTTCATTTCTTCATGATTTGCCTGCGTCCTATCAGGCATACTCAGGTCTCCAGCAAATTCTTCAGACGATTACGTACGTCTGGAGACCTGACCCTACAGAAGAGATTAGTTCTTTTTCTTCACCACCCACATCTGAAGGGGTGGCAAAGAGTTCATCGTTCTGCGGGCTCCATACGAGAAGGATGGCATAGAAGCCAGTCCATTTCGTTTCACATAAGAGGGGTTAGAGTAAGCATAAGAGTATGCAGAGAAATTCTTCGAGGACTTATGGACATAATGATTTGAAGAATAATGCACATATCCATAATCCTTAGATCTTCCCCGCGAAACAGATGGGTTAGCACGATGATGTTCATATGAGGACTTTGATCCATATGAGGAATTTGGTCCGTATGAGGACTTGAATCCATATGAAGAATTTGGTCCATATGAAGAATTTGATCTGGGGTTCCTATTCTTCACAGGTGGCGTCATGATGACATTCACCTGAAGATTTTCAAGGCATCTTTTGGGAACCCAGATTTTCTTCATCGGGGAGCCGTTCCTGCAGTTAGTGCCAACATATCTAGCAAATACTTCACCATTCTGATTTTTGAACAGTTTATAGTTGGAGTCAATTGACTCATCATCATAATGAGGAGATTCACATGCAAATCTAGATAAGTTAGATGGATCAACTGGAGGACCCTTTGCAGCAACCCATGTAGTTTTGGGGTACTGCTCAGGCTTCCAATATGTACCATCAGCATTGAGTTTCCTCTCAAAGGCGATACCCTCTTTCCTAGGGTTCCTGTTGAGGATCTGCTTTTTAAGCACATCACAAAGAGCCTGATGCCCTTTGAGGCTTTTGTACATGCCTGTCGTGTACAATTCCTTCAGCCCTGCATCGTCAGTGATACTAGCAATGTCCTCAGATGA
Source organism: Triticum urartu (assembly GCF_056163025.1). Lineage (NCBI taxonomy): Eukaryota > Viridiplantae > Streptophyta > Magnoliopsida > Poales > Poaceae > Triticum > Triticum urartu. Next base: position 44,668,303 of record NC_141877.1, on the reverse strand, counting down.
GGAATTAGTGATAGCAGAGGCATGTGAAGAATTTGAAACATTAGCAGCATTTGAACATTCAGGTGAAGAATTAGTAGATTCATGTTCAATGCACTTCAAGCATGGAGGAACAAATTCTTCCTGAGAAGCGCTGATTTGTTGAGCAAGTAATGAATCGCGCTCCTTCTGAAGATCTTCATAACTCACTCTTAGCTTCTCAAGGTCTTGCTTTCTTTGAAGAAATTCATAAGAAAGCTTCTCATGATCGGATAAGAGAGTGTTATGATGACTTTGAAGATTATCAAACCTAGTCTGAAATCTCTGAAGATTTTCAGTCAGGGCTTTAGTGCAGTCCAATTCTTCACCCAACATATCATCACTTTTGTCTAGCATGTTTTGAACCTTTTCTAAAGCCCTTTGTTGTTTTACAGCAATCTTAGCAAGTATAGAATAGCTGGGCTTAAGATTTTCATCAGATTCATTCTCACTTGATTCAGATGAGGTATATTTGAGTACCTTGGCACCCTTTGCCATGAAGCAGTAGGTGGGAGCATAGTCATCATCCCCTTCACCAGCTTTGTTGGTGAGGTTATTTTCTTCAGTCTTGAAGATAGACTTGCTGACGAATGCGGTAGCGAGAGCTAGGCTCGCCACTCCGGATTCGGACTCCTCAGATGACTCCTCTTCCTCATTTTCTTCAGATTCAACCTTAGAGTCCATTTCCTTGCCAATGAATGCCCTGGCCTTCTTGGAGCTGTTCTTCTTGTGATATGAAGGCTTTGAGGATTTTGAAGATGAGGATTTTGTGGATTTCTTCTTTTTCTTCACATCATCAGAACTGTAATCCTTGTATTTCTTCTTCTTTGATTCCTTTTCCCATTGAGGACAATCTTGAATGTAACTTTTGCAACCTCCTCTTGTAGAGCCTCCTCTTGCATTTTTGGTAGAGCCTCCTCTTGTAGTCACTTGATGAGGAATTACTGTTCCTTGAGGGTCTCCCAAAGCGACCACGTCTTGAGAACTTTTGGAACTTCTTCACTAGCAGAGCCAGATCATGGCTTAGTTCTTCTGGATCACCAAGGCTGCTACCAGAGTCTTCATCTTCGGACTCAGATACGGCCTTGGGCTTCAGTGCACGTGTTCTGCCATAGCTTGAACCATAGAGATCTCTCTTTTCAGCAAGCTGGAACTCATGAGTATTTAGCCTTTCGAGAATATCAGCGGGATCAAGTGACTTGTAATCAACACGTTCTTGTATCATCAATGCCAGAGTGTCAAATGAGGAATCAAGCGATCTCAGCAATTTCTTCACCACCTCATGGTCGGCGATGTCAGTGGCACCAAGTTCTTGAAGCTCATTTGAGATGTTAGTGAGGCGATCGAAGGTTTGTTGAACATTTTCATTGTCGAGTCTTTTGAAGCAGTTGAAGAGATTGCGAAGAACATCAACTCGAGAGTCACGCTGAGTTGAAACTCCTTCATTCACTTTGGACAACCTGTCCCAGATAAGCTTCGCTGTCTCCAAAGCACTCACTCCTCCATACTGTCCTATTCTCACATGGCCACATATGATATTCTTCGCTTGAGAGTCGAGTTGCTTGAATCTCTTCACATCAGCAGCATTCAGAGAAGGTGTGACTGAGGGAACACCATTTTCCACAACATACCAGAGATCGTTATCAATTGCTTCAAGATGCATTCGCATCTTATTCTTCCAGTAGGGGTAGTCCGTCCCATCGAAGGTAGGACACCCAGCAGAGACCTTGATCATACCTACGGTCGACATAACTAAAACTCCAGGCGGTTAAACCAAAATCACACAGAACAAGGGAGTACCTTGCTCTGATACCAATTGAAAGTGCGTTATATCGACTAGAGGGGGGTGAATAGGCGATTTTTATGAAATTCTTCACTGAGGAATTTGCCGGTGAGGAAATTCCTTAGCGAAGAACTACTAGCAGCGGAATAAGTACTCAAAAGTAAACATAACAGAATACAAGCATAGTCATCATGATGAAATGAAGACAGGCACAGAGTACAGGAAGTGTAATCACAGGATAACACTGGATGAAGACAAACAGACTGAAGAAATTGAACTGAGGAAATTGAGAAAGTCTTCAGTCAAAGTCTTCAAACACAGATATGAACAAACACACAACACAGTTATGAGGAAATGAAAGAGTTGAGGGAATAGAACCAGTAAGCTTGGTAAAGACAATGAGTTGGTAGACCAGTTCCAACTGCTGTCTCAGTTGTACGTCTGGTTGGAGCGACTGAGTATTTAAACTCGAGGACACATAGTCCCGGACACCCAGTCCTGAACACGCAGCTCAGGACACCCAGTCCTCACCGTATTCTCCTTGAACTAAGGTCACACAGACCTCGTCCAATCACTCGTGGTAAGTCTTCAGGTGACTTCCAAACCTTCACAAACTTGGTCACTCAGCGATCCACAATTCCTCTTGGATGCTCTAGACCATGATGCCTAACCGTCTGGAAGAAGCACAGTCTTCAAAGGTAACAAGTGTCGGATCCACGCAGGATCAATCTCTTCAGTGATGCTCAATCACTTGGGGTTTGTAGGTGTTTGGGTTTTGGGTTTTTGGTTTTTCCTCACTTGATGATTTTCGCTCAAAGTCCTTGGAGGATGGGTTGCTCTCAAATGACAAGTGTCAGTTTCTCTCGAAGTAGCCAACCAGCTAGTGGTTGTAGGGGGCGGTTATTTATAGCCTAGGGAGCAGCCCGACATGATAAGACATAAATGCCCTTTAATGATATGACCGTTAGGTGGATAGATATTTTGGGACAGCTGGCGCATAGCACAACAACGGTCGGAATTTTGAGTAGCAAAATCCTCAGGGCTATCATGTTCCTCACTGTGTAGGAAATCCGCACTGGCGAATTCCTAACTCCTCAGTCAGAACAAATTCCTCAGAGACCAGAAGAACTTCGTCTCTGTCACTGAAGAATATGACTAGACTGTATGAGATTTCCAATGGCTTCACTCAAAGGGATTGGTAGGTGTAGGATTTTGAGTTGAGCATCACATTGAAATTTTTCCTTAGTATTTCCTTGACCCCCTTTAACAGTACGGTGTTTCCTATGACTCAAGAAAGAGAAAATGAAACTATGAGAACAAAAGTCTTCACGCTTTATGTTCCTCGAATGAATACCAAGTCTTCAAGGTCACACCATTTTCTTCACTTTCAAAGTCTTCAGAAAGTCTTCAGAATACCAAAGTCTTCAGATCAAGAACTTCATTTTTAGGGGTCGACTTTCTTTGTAAATATCAAACTCCTCATAGACTTATAGACCTATGTACACTCATAAACACATTAGTCCCTTAACCTATAAGTCTTCAATACACCAAAATCACTAAGGGGCACTAGATGCACTTACAAAAATACAAACAGGCCTATGGACCTCCCATCCAAGGTCGTGGGCTGCGCATGTTAAAAAAGAAAGCCTAGATGGGGCAGCCCAAAACCCAGCTGATACTTGTTGCCCGAGTGATAATAAACAATGTTGGGGATATCGCTTATTACTTGTCGGTCAACCCATGATAAGGGGCAAATCGGCCAGTTTATCGGCATAGCGGCCGATTTATTGCCATATCGGCTGATTTTTCGGTCGATTAATCTTATCGGTCAGACAACGGTAAGCGATAAATCATCTGATTTATTAGAATATCGGAAGATATCTTGAACAGTGATAATAAATGATACCTACCAGCTCCCCGTCTTTGTTGTGAATTTATCTCCTACTAGCAAGATGCCCATGCGTTGCACGCATCAAGATGCATTTGTATGAGTAGTTTATCTTGTGCGAGAAAAGGATGAATGAGGGAAGGCCTTATTTGCAAATTTGGAGAGGGGTATGGGTATCTTTTTGCAAAATTGCCATTGTTTCCTTCCTATCGGTCAGATATAAATCGGACGGCCTATATTGCAGGATGGCAGGCACACCATCATCACCAACTTTGTTTTTTATAAGAGTAGAGATAGTAACTACGTTGAAGCATCTAAAAAATGTAACTACGTTGACAAACCTGTGGGCCCCAACATCAGTATAGCATTAGGAGGAAGTTTTTTTCGATGAGGCACTTGCTTGCGTACGGCCATAGACCTGGTGGGTCCCGACTGTCCGCCTCTCCACGTACAGTCCTCTCCAGATTCCACTCATTTGTTCAGCATGTTCACAATGGCAGACAGCGGCGTCGCGGCGAGCGCACAAAGGCACAGGAGGATATCACCACCAGAGGAAGTGCTTTATTAGTAATGAAACAACTGAACTAGCCTAGTGGCCGAGTGACACTACCCGACAGCTGTTCCGCCCGGGTTCCATTCCACCTGTGGAGAGAAAATATGTCCAAAATTTTTGCATTTGCCTTTATTGACATGTGGGTCCCAATTGTCATCTACGCACACCACGTCCAACACTATCCAAAACATCATCCCTCGTTTTCTCTGTTTTTCGCACACTCGACATTGTGTGGGCATTTTGAAAATAGCATATCTTTTTGACTGTGGATCATATGAAGATGTTCTATGCATGAATATTGATCAGCATGATGTTAACTGGCTGGTAGTTCTAGTTTCAACCATAAATAAAACTTCCAACATGATGTTAACACTGTTTGAAAAAGGCCATGTTAATATAATTGCTATGCCTCTAAAAGTTGTAGTTTCTTATCTGAAACTGAACTTGGAGTTTCTTATATGAAACTGAAACTTGCAGTTTCTTCTCTGAGGATCACATTGTCTGCACTTTTATACTCCTATGAAACTACATATTTTAAGTGCTAAAAATAGATCTCTAGAATTCATAAAATACTTCATATGCTCAATACTGCAAATCTTAAATTCAAAAGACATTCATATCTGAAAGTACTCTCAAAATACACAACACAAAACACAATTCACAACCTGCAAATACTAACAACCCTAAGCTCCTCCTGACAATTCACAACCTGCCCGACTAGTGCGCTGGGGGGTAGTCCCTCCTATTCCTCGGCGGCAGACAGCCGCCCCGTGAGACGATGTGAACGGCAAGGGAGGGGATGGCGGGGAAACATCGTCGGGCCAACTGTTTTTCTCCTCTTGCAGTTGGGTTCGGTTGATGAAGACTCCACCGGCTCGCTCTGGCACGACACCCTCACAAACGGCACCCTGTAGATGCTCGAACCTTCAATCTCTGGTGGATGCTCCATCTAGGATTGATACTCCCACCACCGCTCCCTCACGATCGGATTCAGTGAATCTGTTTGCTCCTTGGCCCAGAGGAGCAGCTCTATGTACTCCCGCGCGACTCCCTCCAGGAGTATCGCCGCCTTTTCGCTTTGTTGTAGGTATTTGGCCATGGATGTCGCCGTCGCCGCTAGTTGGTCCTTGTTGTCAAACCAAGACTGTATCTCCAACATCCTAGCTAGCTTCACAGGGTCGCCGTCTGTGATCCTCACGTATCGGTTGTACTCCTCCATCGATCTACTTCTCCACAGCACCTTCACTCACCGGCGGTGGTTTTTGAATGGAAGAGGAGAGGAGAAGTGCTGATTTTGGATTAGAACAGGAGAGGAGTGACGCTGGTTTTGGATTGGAACAGGAGAGGAGGGGCGGTGGTTTAAGAGGAGAAGAGCGGAAGAGCGGCGCTGGTCTTGGAAGTATTTTTTTGGTTTGCGTATTTTGGGTCAAAGTTTGACCACATACCGTATTTGACAAGCAAAATGTGAATGCATGTCACGAAAAATTGTACTATTTGGTTCGTATCTAAATGTACTTTCAAATTATATTATTCTTTCAACGTATAATATATATTTTATTTGTGAAAATCATGGTCAATTATGACCCAGAATAAAAGGGAGACTAGTTAATGCGGGGTCGCTTTCTTAATTGAAGGGTAAATTGATTTTGATTTTGATCCAGTCACAGCGCGCCGGCCCTCTCGTCCAATCCTAAATCGCTACCGCGCGCTCCTCTCCCTCTTCTCCATTGCAAAACCACCTCCTCTCCTCTCCATCATCTCGATTCAGAAACCACAGTCTCGCATCTCCCTCTTCTCCATTACAAAACCACATCCTCTCCTCTCCATCATCTCCATTCCAAAATCACTATGTCGCCTCTCCCTCTTCAACATTGCAAAACCACCTCCTCTCCTCTCCATCATATCCATTCCAAAACCACCATCTCGCCTCTCCCTCTTCTCTATTGCAAGACCACCATCTGTCCTCCCATCTTCCAAAAATAGCACCGGACCACTCAGAAGGACATTTATGGTGAGGATGCAGCAGCGAATCAGACAGATCACCGGCGTCGACCAGGCAAAGTTAGCCAGGTTGAAGGAGATCCTTACTTGGTGAGGGAGTCCTGGATTAGGGGGTATCCGGATGGACGGACTATACCTTCAGCCGGACTCCTGGACTATGAAGATACAAGATTGAAGACTTCATCCCGTGTCCGGAAGGGACTTTCCTTGGCGTGGAAGGCAATCTTGGCGATACGGATATGTAGATCTCCTACCATTGTAACCGACTCTATGTAACCCTAACCCTATCCGGTGTCTATATAAACCAGAGGGTTTTAGTCCGTAGGACAACACAATCATACCATAGGCAAGCTTCTAGGGTTTAGCCTCTCTGACCTCGTGGTAGATCTACTCTTGTACTACCCATATCATCAATATTAATCAAGCAGGACGTAGGGTTTTGCCTCCATCGAGAGGGCCCGAACCTGGGTAAAACTTCGTGTCCCTTGCCTCCTGTTACCATCCGGCCTAGACGCACAGTTCGAGACCCCCTACCCGAGATCCGCCGGTTTTGACACCGACATTGGTGCTTTCATTGAGAGTTCCTCTGTGTCGTCGCCGTCAGGCTTGATGGCTCCTATAATCATCAATGGCGATGCAGTCTAGGGTGAGACCTTCTTCCCTGGACAGATCTTTGTCTTCGGTGGCTTCGCACTGCGGGCCAATTCACTTGGCCATCTGGAGCAGATCGAAGCTATGCTCCTGGCCGTCAGGTCAGATTTGGAAGCTTAAACTACATGGCTGACATCCGCGGGGACTTGATCTTCGACAGATTCGAGCCACTGCCGAGCGCGCCGCACTGCCAAGACGAGCATGATCTAGCTCTACCGCCGAACAGTGCCCTGGAGGCCGCACCCGCATCGGCTTCGACCCTTAATTCGGAGCCAACTGTGCCGATCGAGGATGGGTGGTTGGACACCGCCTCGGGGGCTGCGATCCCAACGGCGATCGAGCCGAACACCAGCCCCGCACTCTGCGAGACTCGTGACTCCAAGGAGCCAGACTCCTCTCCGGACTCCAAACCCTCCGCGCCCCTACCAATCGAATCCGATTGGGCGCCGATCATGGAGTTTACTTCCGCGGACATCTTTCAGCACTCGCCTTTCGGCGATATTCTGAAGACACTGAACTCTTTCTCTTTATCAGGAGAGCCCTGGCCGGACTACGGTAAGCAAGGTTGGGATTCGGACGATGAAGAAATTCAAAGCCCACCCACCACCCACTTTGTAGCCACTGTCGACGACTTAACCGACATGCTCGAATTCGACTCCGAAGACATTGACGGTATGGACGCCGATGAAGGAGACGATGAAGAACCAGCGCCTATCAGGCCCTGGAAAGCCACCTCGTCATATGACATATACATGGTGGACACCCCAAAAGAAGGAGATGGCGATGGAACAGCGGAGGATGACCCCTCCAAGAAACAGCCTAAGCGCCGGCGTCAGCAGCGCTGCTCAAAATCCTGCCAAAACAAATACGGTGATTCCAGCACGGGAGATAATAATACTCCGGAAAGTGCCGAAGAAAACCCCCTCCAGCAAGATTTAGCACAGGAGGATGGAGAAACCAGCCCTCATGAGAGAGCGGCAGATAGAGAGGTCGAGGACGATAATTATATGCCTCCCTCCGAGGACGAGGCAAGCGTCGACGACGACAAATTCGTCGTGCTAGAGGATCCTGTTGAGCAAGAGCGTTTTCAATGCAGGCTTATGGCCACGGCAAGAAGCCTCGAGAAAAAACAGCAACAGCTTAGAGCTGACCAAGAATTGCTAGTCGACAGATGGACTGAAGTCCTTGCAGCCGAAGAGCATAAACTCGAACGCCCCTCCAAGAGCTACCCAAAGCGCAGGTTGCTACCCTGATTAGAGGAGGAAGCACTTGATGCGGCCGACCGGCCACCTCGTGGCCGCGACAGAGAGGCCTATCGGCCCTCCACTCAAGCCGCACCCCGTACCAAGGCACAGGAATATGCGTCGGACTTACAAGGTATGTTGGAGGACAAGGCAAGGCAAACAAGATCGATCTACGGATCGCGTGGGCGCCCCACGGCTCGAGAAGGTACCCGCCACGCCGGCCAAAAATTCGGCAGGGCCGAACACAGTAGACAAAGCTCATCGGAGCTACGTCGTGATATAGCCCAGTACAGAGGCGCCGCAGACCCACTATGCTTCACAGACAAAATAATGGATCATCAAATCCCCGAGGGTTTCAAACCCGTAAACATCGAATCATATGATGGCACAACAGATCCTGCGGTATGGATCAAGGATTATCTCCTTCATATCCACATGGCCCGCAGCGATGATTTCCACGCCATCAAATACCTCCCACTCAAGCTTAAAGGACTAGCTCGGCATTGGCTTAACAGCTTGCCAACAGGATCAATCAGTTGTTGGGAGGACCTCGAAGCCGCATTCCTCGACAATTTCCAAGGCACTTATGTGCGACCCCCATACGCCGATGACCTAAGTCACGTAATTCAGCAGCCAGAGGAATCGGCCAGGCAATTCTGGACACGGTTCCTATCAAAGAAAAATCAAATAGTCGACTGTCCAGATGCTGAGGCCCTAGCAGCCTTCAAGCACAATATCCGTGACGAGTGGCTTGCCCGGCACCTTGGACAGGACAAGCCGAAGTCAATGGCAGCACTCACGACACTCATGACCCGCTTTTGCGCGGGAGAAGACAACTGGCTTGCTCGTAGCAACAATATGACCAAGAACCCTGGTAATTCGGATACCAGGGACAGTAGTGGCAGGTCGCGCTGCAACAAGCAGAAGCGCCGCATTAACGGCGACAATACTGAGGATACGACAGTAAATGCCGGATTCAGAGGCTCTAAATCCGATCAGCGGAAAAAGCCATTCAAAAGGAATCCTAGGGGCCCGTCCAGTTTGGACCGAATACTCGACCGCTTATGCCAGATACATGGCACCCCCGAAAAGCCGGCCAATCACACCAACAGGGATTGTTGGGTGTTCAAGCAGGCAAGCAAGTTAAATGCCAAAAATGAAGACAAGGGGCTACATAGCAATGACGACGAGGAGCCCCGGCCGCCGAACAATACTGGACAGAAGGGTTTTCCCCCACAAGTGCGGACGGTGAACATGATATACGCAACCCACGTCCCCAAAAGGGAGCGGAAGCGCGCGTTAAGGGACGTATACGCGGTAGAGCCAGTCGCCCCAAAGTTCAACCCATGGTCCTCCTGCCCGATCACCTTTGATCGAAGGGACCATCCCACTAGCATCCGTCATGGCGGATTCGCCGCATTGGTTCTAGACCCAATTATTGACGGATTTCATCTCACTAGAGTCCTTATGGACGGCGGCGGCAGCCTGAACCTGCTTTACCAGGATACAGTGCGGAAAATGGGCATAGGTCCCTCGAGGATTAAGCCCACCAAAACGACCTTTAAAGGCATAATACCAGGTGTAGAGGCCAGCTATACAGGCTCAGTCACACTTGAAGTGGTCTTCAGATCTCCGGATAATTTCCGAAGCGAGGAGTTAATCTTCGACATAGTCCCAATCCGCAGTGGCTACCACGCACTGCTTGGGCGAACCGCATTCGCCAAGTTCAGTGCGGTATCGCACTACGCATACCTTAAGCTCAAAATGCCAGGCCCTCGAGGAGTAATTACGGTCAATGGAAACACCGAATGCTCCCTCCAAATGGAGGAGCACACGGCGGCCCTTGCAGCAGAAGTACCAAGCAGCCGCTCCAGGCAGTTCTCCAGTCCGGCCATTAAACGACCGGACACTGTCAAGTGCGCCCGGAGTAACCTACAACAAGACCGCCTGGCACGACCCGAGCAGGCGTAGCAATGCGGCCTCAACCTCAGCCCTCGAAAAAATGCGATACCAGTACTTCTCGTACATAACTACGCTCTAGAAATACCATGGGTACAGGGGGAGGGGCACCATCATGGCATGCCTGAAACACGGCTTAAACCGCACCAGGGCTGCCGATTTTTTAATTTTCTCTTACTTTTAGTACTCCACCCTTCGGGAGGCCTGTTCGGCAGTTCAATTGCCGCACAAACGATGCAAAAACCAGGGAAGCAGACAAGCCACACCGCATTACGGAACTCCCACGTGGTCTCTGTCACGAGCAGTATACCTGTTTCGCATACTATTCCGCAGCTTGCCCCTGGAACGGACATGTTACATAGTCCAACCTTTTGCTTATCGCATTATTTGTATCGCTCTGCTTTGATCGCAGCCCTCTTTAATAAACAATGCATAGATTTTGTCTATTTTTGCATTACTCTTTTTAATATATGTTCCTTAACGACATGTTGCATCCGTACACTTTGGTACGACCAAAATACGCCAGGGGCTTTAGTACCCCTCAATATGGTGTGAGAAGTCCAAACACTTTAATAAAGTGCGGCACCCCAAACTTATAGCATTATATGCATCGGCTCCGAATCATGTCTTGGGTCAATAGATGGGTTTGCCCGGCTCCTATGTTTTGGTGCCTTACGTTCTGCTATATCGGCTAAGGTAGCACTAGGAGGACCACTGTGATTGTGCCCCAATTGAGCTGGGTTGAGCACCTCAGTGGAGAAAGCTAAAACTGACTGTCATGATGAAGCGAGAGCTGGTCGCTGTTCGAGAGGTTTTTCGAGTCCCTAAAGACTTATGCCGCTTAGAGCGAGGAGCCGGCTCTGTCCGGCCAAGGCGTGGATAGCGCCCCGAACTCGGTCTTCCGAATACCAATGGCTTCGCTGAAATTTAAAATTATAAAATTCTATGGCTAAGTGAGAGTGTTCACGCATTATAGTCCGATTGCCTTGTTTGTTGGGCTAAGTGCCTCCCTCGAAGGACCCAAACATGGGAAAAAGAGCGCTCAGGTTTATCCCCGAACACCCCAGCACTAGCAGCACGGGGGCAGAAGCCGACGACTTGCCATCTCTCAGAATTGATAAACAACCACACAGAAAGTAATATTTTAAATTCCAACAGCATTGCTTAGCGCATATGAACAAGTTTTCAGCGCACAGGACAAAATGAGCAAGTTTCACTCAAAAATTACACCCCTAGAACATTCATCCGCCACAAGGCAGGCACCCTTCAGAACATCCTTATAATAATTCTCGGGCTTGCGATGCTCTTTCCCTGGCGGTGGTCCGTCCTTCACAAGCTTCTCAGCATCCAGCTTGCCCCAGTGCACCTTAGCGCTTGATGACTTCGAGCCTTGGACAGGCCTCCACCAGCCGCCGCACCAGCCCGAAATAGCTCCCAGGCAGAGCCCCTCCAGGCCACAGCCGAACTATGAGGCCCTTCATGGCCTATTCGGCCGCCTTGTGGAGCTCGACCAGTTGCTTCAGCTGGTCGCTCAGGGGCACGGGGTGTCCGGCCTCAGCATACTGAGACCAGAACACCTTCTCTGTCGAGCTGCCCTCCTTGGCTCGATAGAATGCAGCGACATTGGACACACTCCGGGGAAGATCTGCGAACGCTCCTGGAGAGCTCCGGATTCGGGTAAGTAACAAGTAACTCACGTTTATGTGTTTGTTTTGCATAAAGAATGCCTTACCTGCCGCTATCTTCTTCACCTCATCCAACTCCTGGAGGGTCTTCTGGGATTTGGCCTTGGCAGACTTGGCATTTTCAATAGCCACCGCGAGCTCGGACGCTCGCGTCTTTGAGTCAAGCTCCAAACTCTCATGTTTTTCCATGAGAGCCTGGAGCTCTTGCCGTAACTTGCCAACCTCGGCCTCATACTTCTCCCGCTCGGTGCGCTCCGTGGCCGCCCTCTTCTCTGCCTCGACCAGCGCTTGCTTAAGGGTCGCCACGTCAGACGTGGCCCCTACAATAGCCACGATAATCCTTTCATTTTTTGCAATTGCACCTTTATATATATATATATATATATATATTTAAACAAGGTATTTCTTACCTTCATTGTCCTCGAGCTGCTTCTTGGCATGCCCGAGCTCTTGCTCGGACCGCTCGAGGTTCTACTTTAGCGTGTCCACTTCCGCAGTCAGTGCGGCGGACACAAGCAGAGAAGCCTGCATACGCATATTGACTCCTTTTTGTTAGACTCCTGCGAATTTTATTTGATCCTCTATTCCGCTTTTCTTCCCGAACGCCAAACAGAGCATCAAGGGCTACTGTCTATGCGGTAATATTATTTACACATTCTTTACTTACCTCAAAGCCTATTAAAAGGCTAGTACAAGCTTCAGTCAGTCCACTCTTGGCGGACTGAACCTTCTGGACCACCGCACTCATAATGGTGCGGTGCTCCTCGTCGATGGAGGCGCCTTGGAGCGCCTCCAACAGATTGTCCGGCGCCTCTAGTTGGACGGGGGTCACCGGCACGGTGGGATTGCTCCTCTTGGAAGGAGGTCCCCAGCCGGACTCTGGAACCTTTGAAGGTTCCGGAGCGGTGTCCGGCCTAGAGCCGGACTTGGAGCCCTTGGGGGGTTTCATCCCCTTTAATCCTGGAGTCCGGGAGGTCGCCCTGCGGCGCCTCCAGGACCACCTCCTCCCGGCTTGGAACCTGTTGGGACAACACTTCGGTGTCGTCCGTAGGGTGGGGGAGGAAGCCTTCGGAAGCGAGTTCACATCCGACGAGTCCAGTGAGCCGCTCGATGACGCGTCGAGCCGGTCTTTGGGTGGGCTGCATAAAGATATTCGACATAAGGGAAAGTTGTGCAATAAACGAATACTATGAATTACTCTGGTATCCTGATACTTACGATTTTGCCAGGGGCTTGGCCCTGGGTGGCCACTCCTCTCCGCCATCATTGGCGTCGGTGGAATAGTCCGGAGGAAGGGTTTTCCCCTTCTTGGACCCTTCGGCCTCCCCAGTTGGGGCGGCCTTCCTTTTCTTCCCATCCCCCGCTGGAGGGGGAGAGGTCTCTTCTTCCTCCTCCTCGTCATCATGGGAGGAGTGCGTCTTGGAGCCGTCGGATGATGGATTCGACGCCTCCTGGCGCCGGGCGCTCTTTCGAGTCCCTGTGGCCTTCTTCTTGGCCTTCTTCTCCGGCACCACATAGGGTGCCGGAACCAGCAGCTTCGCCAAACGAGCGTCCACTGGGCCTTCGGGAAAAGGAGCCGGACAGTTGATTTGTCCAGACGTCTCCTGCCAATCCAGTCAAAGGCAAGGGAGCTTAGATCCCGCATGGAGTCAAACTATGAAAAACTGATACCCTGTAGACGGTAAAAATAGCTTACCGCACGAGCGTGACACTGCGTGCTGAATCCGCGATCCTCGGTTGCGGATGCGGGGGCCTCGGCGCCTTTGAAAAGCACCTTCCAGGAATCTTCGTACGTCGTGTCGAAGAGCCTACTCAGAGTTCGGTGCCGCACCGGTTCGAACTCCCACAGGTTGAAAGCCCGTTGTTGACACGGGAGGATCCGGCGGATGATCATAACCTGGACTACGTTGACAAGCTTGAGCTGCTTGTCCACTAGGGTTTGGACGCATGTTTGGAGTACGATCAGCTCTCCTCTTTTACCTCATGATAGGCCCGTCTCTTTCCAGGACGTGAGCCGCGTTGGGGGTCCGGATCGGAACTCGGGGGCTGCGACCCACTTAGGGTCGCGCGGCTCGGTGATGTAAAACCACCATGATTGCCACCCCTTCAGGGTCTCCACAAAGGAGCCCTCGAGCCATAAGATGTTGGGCATCTTGCCCACCATGGCGCCTCCGCACTCCGCCTGGTTGCCGCGCACCACCTTCGGCTTGACGTTAAAAGTCTTGAGCCATAGGCCGAAATGGGGGCGGATGCGGAGGAAGGCCTCGCACACGACGATAAACGCCGAGATGTTGAGGAAAAAGTTCGGGGCCAGATCATGGATATCCAGGCCATAGTAGAACATGAGCCCCCGGACAAATGGGTGGAGAGGGAAACCCAGTCCGTGGAGGAAATGGGGGAGGAACACCACCCTCTCATGGGGCCTAGGGGTAGGGATGAGCTGCCCCCCTTCGGGAAGCTGGTGCGCAATGTCGGTGGACAAGTATCCGGCTTTCCTTAGTCTTTTGATGTGTCCCTCCGTAACGGAGGAGACCATCCACTTGCCTCCCGCTCCGGACATGGCTGGAGAAGGTTGAGGTGGGGTGTGCGGATTGGGCGCTGGAGCTCGAGTGCGTGAGAATGGATAGGCAAAGGAGGAAGAAGGCGTAGGTGAAAAGGTGGATCCTTATCCCCTTATATGAGTGGACGCAACTATGCGTCCCCACCAGCCTGGTAAAACTGGCTTATCTCCCAAGCGTCGTAATCAATGGCGCGGTTGGGTTACCCACGGCCGTATTGATGAGAATCCTGGAATAAGGGGACATGATCTCTGCTTTAACAAGACGTGCCAAGGAAACCGCCTCGCATAACACGCTGAGATGGGACAGTAAAACGGTTCGAATAAAAGCTTGGCCGTGGTGTGATGTCACACTACGGAATACGTCAGCAGATTAGATTTGTGTAAATATTATTCTCTCTATGGCAATATGTGGAAACTTATTTTGCAGAGCCGGACACTATCTTTGTGTTCAAAATCTTCTATGAAGTACATGGCGGAGGAACCCGCCTTGCAATGCCGAAGATAATATGCGCGCCGGACTCGTCGTCATTGAAGCCTGGTTCAGGGGCTACTGAGGGAGTCCTGGATTAGGGGGTGTCTGGATGGCCAGACTATACCTTCAGCCGGACTCCTGGACTATGAAGATACAAGATTGAAGACTTCGTCCCGTGTCCGGAAGGGACTTTCCTTGGCGTGGAAGGCAAGCTTGGCGATACGGATATGTAGATCTCCTACCATTGTAACCGACTCTATGTAACCCTAACCCTATCCAGTGTCTATATAAACCAGAGGGTTTTAGTCCGTAGGACAACACAATCATACCATAGGCTAGCTTCTAGGGTTTAGCCTCTCTAGTCTCATGGTAGATCTACTCTTGTACTACCCATATCATCAATATTAATCAAGCAGGACGTAGGGTTTTACCTCCATCGAGAGGGCCCGAACCTGGGTAAAACTTCGTGTCCCTTGCCTCCTGTTACCATCCGGCCTAGACACATAGTTCGGGACCCCCTACCCGAGATCCGCCGGTTTTGACACCGACACTTGGTTTGACAATGAGTGGGAGATTTCGAGGACGGTGAGGGCCATGTAGCAATGTATGCGAAAGAGCGAAATGAAGGCGATGAGGGAGGCAATGTACATGTACTCCTCGGCGGCAGTCATGCCTTAGTCCTTCGAGTTCATCGACTATCTCCTCTGGGTGATGGAGCAGACATATTCGCCCGAGGCAAAAGTCAGGCGGAGGTGGTGGGCGTACAGGTCGAAGGTCGAGCACCCAGAGGATAACGAATCGATTGAGTATGGTGTGTTGTTCGTGAGGGTGCAAAGCCAGCCGGAGCCATAGGAGTATTCGTTCTCCCACCGCAAGAGGAGGGCGGATGGCGCGGCATCGCTTCCCCGCCGTTCTCCACAGTTCGCTCGACGCTCGCCTCATTTCAACGGCGGCGGTAGGGTTTAAGGTAAACTTCACACTAACCTAATCTTCCATCTGCTCATGCTTACAATTAGTGTGACAACTAATGAAAATCATGCTTACAATCAGTCTCCGAGTACTACGCCAATCACCCTTAAATAGCTCTGGACCTTTGGGTCAAAGTTGTGACACTATGTACAAATAAAGAAAAATAGATTGGTGCTTCTTTCAGAAAAGAGCACTCCTTAGAAAACTGCCAATATAAGGTACTAGTATTTGGTTAGAGGATTTGATGCCGAGAAAGATCCATCCACAGAGAGCGCCACACATCCCACTGGTGGTGGTGGATGCCAATGCGTGCATGGAGCATGGTTGGTGTCGGTAATTTTTACTTGGCACACCTCGCACTCTGCATATATGCCGGTTCCATCCGTACATTTGTGCAGT
Organism: Triticum urartu; assembly: GCF_056163025.1. NCBI lineage: Eukaryota > Viridiplantae > Streptophyta > Magnoliopsida > Poales > Poaceae > Triticum > Triticum urartu. The sequence continues at coordinate 44,652,124 of NC_141877.1, read as the reverse complement.
TTCACCAAAATGCAGCTGAATAACCCTGTTTGCACAGATAATGAAAAGCGTGATTACATTATAGTGTCACTAGTTGATGAAACACGCAAAATAAAATAGAAGAAAATATAGTGATAGTATCAAAGTATGCCATGCTGCGAGGGCGAGATGGGCCCTGCGACACCTCATACGGTACGCCACGCCTCATACTGGAAATCGTCCCAAGTCTCCCCGATACACCTTCTACTAGTGATGAACATCAGTGTACAGTGGTAGTACAAGGAGGGGCCTTGAGACATTCAAATCTCTATTTTTGTGCAGATCAACTAAAATTAAGCACCCCAGTTTGCAGAAACGCTTAAACATTAACAATGGGACTAGTTGATGAAACATACACTAACAAAGAGAAGCACTTTCTTTATCTACAAATGAAATGAAATGATAGAGAGGACACTCGCTCTATTTTAACTATATTATTACTTTATTTTATCGGTGACACTAGGGTCGAGCAGGTGGCAAACGAGGTGTACCATGCGTTGCAAGGATGAAGGCCGGGGGTGCTTAGACTGGGATGCTGAAGGTGGCTCTTTCAGTCCCTATCTTCCCCCTGATGTTTCTGTGGTAGCATTTGGGTTGTAATCCAAACTTGGTCGAGCTGGTGCTGTGTCCCCCAACCTGCCTAGCTTATGTGGAAAACTTGTCCCTTGCTAGTACTCAGTCCGTTCTAGTAGTAGTTGCATAACTGCCCGTTTACAATGAGATGTTGTCGGATAATGGTTCTTTATGGTTGGGTTTCTTTAATGAAATCAGAGGGAACCCCCTCTTTCGATATATAAAAAAATAGTGGCACTAGCGGTGCCAAAACATTGCCTCAAATTAATAGTGCCACTATATTAAGGTGCAAAACAATAACATTACTGCTTTATCATGGTAGTGCCAAAACAGTAGCACAAGAGCAGGATCAACATGCAGGAGCTTTGGCAAACGGTCAGACCAAAAAGGAACATACCTCATGATGGGAAACATATCTGTAGTCAACGCCATCAGAGAAGGGATGACACCAATCACCAACGTCGGCGTTCTAGGAACGGGGGTCCCCAGACTTGCCTGCCTGCGGCGTGGCTCAAGCGGGGGCCCCGCGCGGCCCATCTTCGTCAGCTCAAGCTCAAGACCCTCGCAAGTGGCCAAGCCTCGTGGGGCGGACGACAGGAAGCTTTCTCAGAGGAAGCCTCATCAGGCAGGCTCGTGAGGAGGCGGAGAGATCAAGGCAGGGGTACCTCGCGAGGAACTCGTGACGCAAGCCATGACGATCGAGACCAGGCGGGCGCCAGGCGGGCACCAGCCTGCGCAGTGTCCTTGTTTCCCCTTTGGTGCAAAGGGGGCAAGCACAGGCCAAGGCATCAGGCAAAGGTTACCATTCCGGTGCAACGAGACCAAGACCAGCTGGACGGCAGGATGGAGGTCACCGTGGAGCCCAAGACGGCGTCATCGCCAGTGCTTTTGGCAGCCGAAGACCACCTTTGGTCAGGATAACTTGTACTAGATGTTCCCCTTCAAAATGGCCAATTGTTGGCGCCCTTCCCGCTCATTATTTGGGGAGAGGCCCAGGGCCTCTATAAATAGAGCTAGCCACCACAGAAGGAGGGGAGGCGGGAAATCTAGTAGAACCATAGCAAAGAGAGAGAGAGAGAGAGGCAACTGAACTAAACCTAGCAGTTCATCGCACCAGCTCAAGAACACCTCTCGCGAGGCTGTTCTTCCCTTGTACTGTCCATCATCAGCCCCAGAGGCAATCCACCACACCACACACTGGAGTAGGGTATTACACCACAACGGTGCCCGAACCTGTATAAACCTCGTGTCTCTTGTGTTGTTCATCATTTTCATCTTAGTTCGCATGAGAGGATCAGACGTAGATCGGTAGGGGAGAGATCTCCACGCGCACCCCAGTGTTCGAACCTCACGGGTATGCCGGAACCCGAAACCCGACATTTGGCGCGCCAGGTAGCGGTGCGTCGGACTCTTCCTTCCGCTGTTCGCGTGTGATCTTCCGTCGTGTCCATGGCTCGCGCTGAGCGCCGGGCTGCTCACGCCGCTCGCATCGCCCAGACGGCGTCCGTCGGCGGCCCCCCTCGTCATTCCTCGTCGCCCGCCGCCAACGCCGCCACCGGCCCGGCGGGGAACGAGCAGCAGGCCTCGTCCCAGCACCCCTCGGTGCGGCGGGAGGGCCGCACCGCCACCACGTCGCTGACTCCAGCTGGGTCGTCGTCCCATGCCCGTCGTGCACCCATGGACACGCATGCCTCACTGCTCTTGGCGCGGGAGCTCCTGCACTATCGCCCCGTCGACGACCTCTACGAGGACTGGCTCACCCGCATCACCGAGCTCGTCAATGCCGCAGGGGGCTCCCCCTTGCGGTCCCTCTCGCTGCCCCGCCCTCCGTCCCGTGCAGGGGGTGAGGATCAGGAGGCGCCTCCGCTGCCTCCTCCCCAAGAAGGTGCCTTGGCTCCAAGGCGCACAGCCCCAGGGCGAGACCCTCCATGTCCGGCACCAGTGCAGCAAGAAGGGAGCTGCCAAGAGATCCCACATCCCCGGGAAGGTGCTCGCACGCTCCTCACGCCGGCGCGCCAAGATCGCGCCCCAGTGCCACCATGACAAAACCCCGCGCTGCTCCCAGTGGCGGCACTTGGTGACCCGCAAGAACGAGTCCAGCACCAGCAAAGGGCGCCGGTGGCCACAGCGGGCTGCCTCGCCTTCACCCCTGAGTTGCGCGGACTCACATGGCCAGACAAGTTCAAGCCTGACATCCCTCCCCGCTACGATGGCACAGCAGATCCCGCGGAGTTCCTGCAGCTCTACGAGCTAGGCATCGTAGCCGCCAACGGAGACGAGAAGGTCATGGCGAATTGGTTCCCCATGGCGCTCAAGGACGGCGCCCGCACCTGGCTCCTGAACCTGGTGCCCGGCACGATCTCCTCCTAGAGCGATATGCGCCCCGCTTCATCGCCAACTTCCAGGGCACTTGCGACCGGCCCCCGACCGTGAGGGACCTGCGCCGCATCAAGTAACAGCCAGGAGAAACCCTACAGAAGTACATCTAGCGCTTCAACTATGCTCGCCTCAAGATCCCCAAGGTGACTGAAGAAGCCATCATCTCAGCCTTCTCCGACGGCGTGCGCGACGTCAAGATGAAGGAAGAGCTAGCAATCCTGGAAGACATGTGCACATCCCTGGAGCTGTTCAACTTGGCGACCAAGTGTGCCAGGGCTGAGGAAGGGCGTCTCTCCCTTCTCGAGCTCCCGGCAGCCGACCCGGAAGAAAAGAAGCTCAGGGCCCAGGACGTGAAACGCAAAGGGGGCTGCCATGCTAGCAGCGGAACCAGACACCAAGCAAGGCAGGGATTAGCCTCAGTCATCTAAGGGAGGACGGTACTGTGTGTACCACGACCTCCACACCCACAACACCAATGAATGTCAAGAGCTCAGAGCCGTGCGAGATGGGCGAATCAGCCGACGCCCAGAGCGCAACGACATGGGCTATGGCCGAGGAGGAGGAAGAGGCAGTGGACGATGGGAAGACCTGTGGCCTTCGCCAGGGATGGCGTGACCGCCCTAGCGAGGACCACTGGCAGGACCAACCTCGCGAGGGACGCTGGAGGGACCAGCCTTGAGAGGACCGTCCCCACGGCAACGCAGGCCTCCCTCCTCTTCCGCCTTCACCGAGGAGGAATGAAGACCAACACCAAGACTATGGGGCTGGGGGCTTCCAAGAGCCGCGTGCAATTGCTTGCATCTTGGGCGGCGCCCAGGCCCCAGCCTGACAGCGCATCTTCAAGCGGTTTGCTCGCGAGGTGAATGCAGTCCTTCCCAAGCTTGAGGCCACGCGCCCTCTCAGGTGGTCTTCGTGCGCGATCACATTCAGTTCCGCAGACCAGCTCAAGTGTGCGGCAACGGCCGGAGTCCTCCCGATGCTTTGCTCCCCAGTCATCAGCAACGTGCAGGTCACCAGGACCCTCATCAATGGCGGGGCAGGACTCAACGTCCTGTCCGTCGAGACGTTCGACAATCTCCAAGTGCCATACGACCAGCTTCAGCCGACCAAGCCTTTCTCAGGAGTCACCGATGGTTACACTGTTCCAATTGGGCAGGTTCGCCTTCCGGTCACCTTCGGGCAACACAACAACTACCGCACCGAGCTCATCGACTTTGACGTCGCTCACATCCGCCTGCCGTACAATGCCATCCTCGGGTACCCAGCCCTAGCCGAGATTATGGCAGTGACTCACCATGGTTACAACGTCCTCAAGATGCTAGGAAGCGGTGGAGTCATCACTGTACCCTATGAAGAAAGGGACGCAGTGTGCTCGCTCGAGCGTGCGTTCCAAGCCGCAGCAATCGAAGACACAGATCGCAGGAGCGGGAGGCCTCCCGAGGCGACGCTCAAGAAGAAGAAGACCTCACCTGGCCAGAGCCACAAGGAAGCAGGCACCTCCGGAGGTATTGCGTCAGGATTCATGCCCGATCAGGGAGCGCCGCCCTCTCGCACATAGGAAGGCGCGCCCGGTGCCCTCCTCAGGCAGGGCTCGGGGGATCTCTCTTGGAGAGCCACCGACCTTGCCAAGGTCGCGGGGGAGGCGCTCGGGCACCACTTGGAGGGGTGCTTTCAAGCACACTTCCCTCAGAAAGGTACAAGTCAAAGGAGACAAAACCCTCAGGAGTTCATCGCAAGGAACACCCAAGAGCTACAAGAGTCCAGAGTTATGCACGGCAGCCGCCGCTTACCTGCCATGGCCCCGCATCCAGGCGAGAATGGAGGACTGCGCGTCTGCATTGATGTACCAGGGCTCAACCGAGCTGCGTCCCAGGAGCGCCTATGGCCTTCGGTCGTAGGGCGCTGCGTGGGACCACCCCATAGCTACGTTCGCATGCCCTTCGGCTTGCCGAGCGCGGTCGCCGCACATCAGCGCCTGTTGAGGAGCATTCTGGAGGATCGGGAGGTCAGGCATCGCGCGCTTCTGGTGGAGGTGGCAACGATCCCCGAAGACCTGCACGTGCCACCAGAGCCTCCTGAGGCCCCTGGGGCTGGGGGCTCATGAGGGCCGACATCTTCACCGCGCATCGCTCACTTCCTCAGCATCACTTCATCTTCAACAACACCAGGTGACATCTTTCAGAGTTCTACTTTCAGCTGGGAGCGCCCACAGGGCTGCACCATGTCCAGGCCGCGTGGGTCCGTCCCCGTGGCATGTATCCATTTTGTTTATACTCTTTACTTACCCTGTTGGGGGAGCCCCTCGGGCTGCATCATCCCCACACCGCTCGGGCCCGACCCAGCGGCAGTTGCTTTTCCAGCGTTTACCCTAGGATGAAGTTGTTCTTTCACGCTTAATCTGATTCCCATAATTATCACCTACTGCTTGTCGTCGTGCAAAGCGCTTGCACGTTAAAAGGGGGTGCCTGAGCATCGCGACTCATGGGCTCTTACTGGCTCTCCAGCCCTCACCCCCTGGCCTTGACCCACGATATCGCGACCTGTCATACCAGTGGCGGCTGAGCTCGCTCGGGGGCCGGGACCTAAGGACGTAGAGCATTTGCATTCTAACAACCCTGCAGGAACACACCAATTGATAAAGGCCCAGAGCCAGGTGCAACCCGCCTTGAGGTAGGTCCTCATGAGTCCCGCGCTGGCTCACGGGTGCCCAGATACACCTCTCCTAGCCCTACCGTGCCGGCCACGTGTCAGGGTGGGGCTGTACACGCCCTGGGGGCTCCTCTCGGAGGGGAGCCCCCTCCCACGCACCAGTGGAAGCACCATGCTCCGCGCTGGCTGACGACACTTCCGAGGAGCGGCTGTGCCCGTACACATACGAAAGCGCTATGCTCCGCGCTGGTGATAAACAACTGAGGGTGGCCCATGGCCGTACCAACCTCAGGGAGCCCAGAGCTCATTGTCCGGCACCATCGCAACGCCTTCCCTCGGGAGTGCCGCGCGAGGGGGCTAGACACGGGGGCTACGCCCGGGCCTCGCCCGAGCGCACGCCACCCAGCCAGGTCCCTTGGACCTGGTCGTCGTGCGCCACTCCCCAAGCGGAGCCAAGGTACGAAACCTGTTTGAGCGTCTAGGGGGACTCCTGAGCATCGCGACTTAGGAGCCTAACTTGCCATGTAGCCCCTCACTCCTTAGTCCCGTCCTTGGTTTCCGGTCGGGGTTAACGCTGGGTGAGGTACGCACGGGGCCGGGCCCTACCGATGTAGAACGATCAATCCACTCCTCGCTCCCCCCTTCCCTACTTGTTGCTCACGCGTCAAGGGGGACTCCTGAGCATCGCGACTCAGGAGCCTAACTTGCCACGTAGACCCTCACTCCTTAGTCCCGTCCTTGGTTTCCAGACGGGGTTAACACTGGGTGAGGTATGCGCGGGGTCGGGCCCTGCCGACGTAGAGCGTAAACAAGTAGGAGAGGAAAATGCAAATTCCGGGAAATTCAAAGCAAATATTACAAGCCATAAGATTGTTCCACAATGCCAAACACAAGTTTTAACACCTCCGTGAGGCATGGTGCATGTGCAGGAATAAAATAGGATGGAAGTCACGAAGGAATCACTCCCCAGTAACGCTGTCACCGGTGGTGGAGTCACGCTGGACGGCTTCGCCTCTCGAGGTCGCAAGGCCGGCGGCACCACGCCCGGGAAGGACGCTGGGGGAGCGGAACTTCCCCAGCAAAACCTCGGCTCAGCCCCTGATGACCTCAGTGGCGGCAGCGGCACGATCGCCGCTCACGGGCTCCAGCAGGCTGTCGAAGTCGATGTTGGGGTCGCGCAGGTAGACATGGCTGAGGACACGCGTCAGCGCTGCAGAAGACAGGGCACGCGCCTCGGCCTCGACCGTGGGGCAAAGTCCGTCTGCGACGTCTTCAAGCACATCGACCAGGAAGGGGAGCAACTTGGCGGGGCCGTCCTCCACACCAGCCAACGGCTCCTCCAGGCCGCTCTCATACAGCGTCTTCAATATACCTCGAGGCTTCTTCTCCAGCTCCGCAAAGGCCGCCCGGTCCTCCGTCAGGACCTTTGCCTTGGCGTCCAGCTCGGTCCTCTCTGCCTTCAGCGACCGCTCCAGCGTCTCCAATCGGTTGTGGCGGACATCAAGCTTGGCATCCTGGTCCTTGGCGGCGGCCTCCCTAGCCTTCATCTCCTTCTCCTTCTCCTGGCGGCTGCGCACCTCCTTGGCGAGTTCGTCGCGCAGGCCCTACAGCTCGGCCTCAAGCGTCTTGCAGCGGCCCTGGGCATTTGCGACGTCGCCCAGGGCAGCATCGCGAGCGGCCTTGGCTTGGTTGGCGGCCCGCCTCTCCTCGTCGGAGGAAGACATGGCCTGGCTCAGTACCGCTCGAACGGAAGCAGCAGAACGGGCCCAGCAAGAGGCCAACTCCAGGCGCCCGGTCACCAGACGAGGGTCCGCGCTCAGGAGATCCCCCCGCAGTTGGCTCAGCTCGTTGGCAACATGGTCCAGGATAGTAGCGGAGGGAGCAGAAGAGACAAGAACCTGTGGAGCAGGCGGAGAAGATGGCAGTGTGGCCACGGCTTGGCAGGAAGGGACCTCCTGAGCCTTGGCCGCCACGGCCGCAGCACGGGGCACAGGCGACTCCAGGTCCAGCGGGGCCACGGGGGCTGACTCCTAGCCGGGGTGCCCCAGTTGGCCTCGCGAGGGCAGTTGGGTCGGAAAGGCGAGGGCCTTGACGTCCTCTCCCCCAACAGCCGAAGGCGTCTCCCCGGCAGACGGATTCGCCCCAAGCAGGACCGCAGAAGCCTCCTTCAACCTCATGGCCGCAGGTGTCGGCCTGGTAAAAGAGCGCAAACGTCAAGCCTCAGCGGCAGAAGCCAAGCAGAGCACGAATCGAGCACTTACTGGACGTCATCCGTGGAATCAAGCAACCTCCGGCCATACTTGAAGCCCGAGAGCCTGCAGCGGGGGTCAGCCTTGGAGGGCCCGGAGGCAGAAGGCGTGTCAGGAGAGATGGAGCTGGCCTTGGACCACCCAGGGACCAGAGCAGACCCTGGGGGAACCAGGCTCGACCTGCTCTTCCTCGTGACCGAGGAAGAGCCCTCCCTTCCTTGCCTGGCGCTGGCCTCATCGTCGTCCGGCATGGAGCGGAGGGCCTGGGACCTGCGCCGAGGGAAGGACTCCCCCCAATCCTCGCCAGTCTCCTCCGAGTCGGACGCTTCCTCCTGTGCCTCTTCTTCCCCACTTGAGCTGCCGGAGGACAAGTTCACCATCGCCAGGACCGCCAGGTCTTTGGGAGCTGCCGCGGGCACCAGCCCCTCGCCGTTGAAGGTGGGCATGGCATCCACCACCTACTCCCAGTCGTCACGGAGGAACAGGGGGACGGGGGCGTCCACCGGGCTCGCCACGTCTCGCCCAACCAAGGAATGGAGGGCCGTAGTCAGATCCTCGTCGGTCAAGGCCTCGGAGCTCAGGCGTAGGGTGGCGTCTGCTTCCCCAAGCCTCCACAGTGGGAGCGAGTGCTCCTGGAGTGGAGCCACCCGGTGCTCCAAGAACTCCCTCAGGAGCGTGGCCCCGGTCAGCTTCGCCGCCCCCAAGTTGCTTGGCCTCAGGTTCGCGTTCATCCTCCTCAACACCGCCTTCGCGCGAGGGTCGACAAGCTCCGCGCAAGACCATGCGTCAACGGACTTAGGTTGCCCCGTGGGCAATACCAGACGAGGGTGGATGCGCCCGACCTCCATCATGACCCACTTGCTCCGGTAGCCTTCGATCCTCTTCCCAGGCTTCGAGATGGCGTTGGAGCTGGAGTATGCAATGAAGCTCACGCATGCGGAGACCTGAGCACCAAAAACCCGGAGAGAGAAAAAGTGGCGTAGCAAGGCCACCGAGGGCTTCACACCAACATGAGCCTCGCAATAGTAGGCGAAAATCGCCAGGAGAAGGACAGAGTTGGGGTGGAGATGCAGGGCCTGCAAGTTGTATTGGCGGAGAACGGCATGGAAGAACCCAGAGAAAGGAGGCACCAGACCAGCGACAATGGCGCTCACGAAGAACGGGTAGAAGGTGCTCCCCTTGCCCTCAGGCCGGTCGGAGCCGACCTTGAGCACAGTCGCCCCCTCGCTGCCCTGCGCCACCGTCATCAGGCGTGCGAGGGCGAGGTTCTTCTCCGACAAATTCGGGGAATCCAGGGCCAGCGAGTACCAAGCATCAGTCGGGGACTTGCGAGGCGCCATGGCGTGCCGGATGCGAAGGATTGAGACGGATCTGGAGGATTTCGAGAGCAATAAGGAGGAAAGCGAGAAAGGGGATCTAGGGCAAGACAGACGAGAGCGGGGCAAGTAAGCATGGCCAGAGCACACCATTTTGTCAGTCGTGCAGTTGCTGAGGTGCCATGGGAAGTGCAGACGCCCACGCCCAATCAACCGCCACGCGACGCCCAAGGGCGCAGGCTGTTAGGGCCCGCGGTGCTTCGCGCTTGGCCCTTCGCTTCTCTGCTGAGCCAAGCCTGCGCGCGCCTTGGGCCCGGGGGCTACTGTCGGTGTTCTGGGAACGGGGGTCCCCAGACTTGCCTGCCTGTGGCCTGCGGCGTTTCTCAAGCGGGGGCCCAGCGCGGCCGATCTTCGTCAGCTCAAGCGCAAGACCCTCGCGAGGGGGCAAGCCTCGCGGGGCGGACGACAGGAAGCTTCCTCAGAGGCAGCCTCATCATGCAGGCTCGCAAGGAGGCAGAGAGATCAAGGCAGGGGTACCTCGCGAGGAACCCGTGACGCAAGCCATGACGATCGAGACCAGGCGGGCGCCAGGCGGGCGCCGGCCTGCGCAGTGTCCTTGTTTCCCCTTTGGTGCAAAGGGGGCAAGCACAGGCCAAGGCATCAGGCAAAGGTTACCATTCCGGTGCAACGAGACCAAGACCAGCCGGACGGCAGGACGAAGGTCACCATGGAGCCCAAGACGGCGTCATCGCCAGTGCTTTTGGCAGCCGAAGACCACCTTTGGTCAGGATAACTTGTACTAGATGTTCCCCTTCAAAATGGCCAATTGTTGGCGTCCTTCCCGCTCATTATTTGGGGAGAGGCCCAGGGCCTCTATAAATAGAGCTAGCCACCACAGAAGGAGGGGACGGCGGGAAATCTAGTAGAACCATAGCAGAGAGAAAGAGGCGACTGAACTAACCCTAGCTGTTCATCGCACCAGCTCAAGAACACCTCTCACGAGGCTGTTCTTCCCTTGTATTGTCCATCATCAGCCCCAGAGGCAATCCACCACACCACACACCGGAGTAGGGTATTACACCACAACGGTGGCCCGAACCAGTATAAACCTCGTGTCTCTTGTGTTGTTCATCATTTTCATCTTAGTTCGCACGAGAGGATCAGACGTAGATCGGTAGGGGAGAGATCTCCGCGCGCACCCCAGTGTTCGAACCTCAAGGGTCTGCCGGAACCCGAAACCCGACAACCAACATGGATGAATCAATTCATGGGACCTTTTGGTGCAGTTCACCTAAAATGAAGCAATGTCCCATGAGCTAGCAGCAGCTTCTTCTTATTCTTTCCAGAAAAGGGCTCCAACCCTGGTTCCATTTCCATCAGAAAACGAAACCCACAGAGCTTCTTCTTCATTAGTTGCAATAAAATTGAGCAACATCAAGGTTGGTCGTGAAGCTCCTGGAATGTTCAACTATAATTTGGATATCATTTGTGCAGTTCAACTAAGATCAAGCGTGAAATGTATATCTCTGTTTGCACAAAAAAGGTGGAAAGGAGGGTGACTAACAAGTGATGAAACATGCATCAAATGAAAAAAAGCATGTTCCTTATTTGAATGGCAATCGTACAAGGACACTAGAAATTTCTAGCAACATTGCTAGAAATTAGTGTGGGCATTAGGATTAACTATGACAACCGTTAAATACGACATTACTTTAATGGTGCCATTGCTTCATTTTACCAGCAACATTACATTAACAGCTGCTACAGAGTCGGTATTTGGGCACGAGAGAGTAGGCAGACCAGGACAGTTGCATCTCTAACGAAAAGAAGCAACTTATCTTAGTGGGAAATTTAGTAGGACATGAAAAAAGTGCAATTGATTCATATTACTGGAGGCATTACATTGAAAACAACATTTGTTTAACGTGTCCATATTTTTAACAGTGCGACTGCTACATTTTACCAGTGGCATTACATAAGAGCGGCTCGGGGCAACAAACATCAGAAGAGGATATCTGGGTTGGTCCCATTTTTGTTCGGTATATAGCCACCTTATATTGTGTGATGGTAGCAAATCTAGTGCTGGACTTACTCTGTTGACTTCTCCCCAGTCCCCACTTTCTTTCCTTTTTCAACCAATAGATCGAGGTTATATTGAGTTTGTACTACGTTCCCTTTATTTCCCTATTAGACCTAGAGACCAGTTGGATAGCCAGTCTCTGCTACTTTTCGCCCCCATTATTTCCTCTTTCGACCAAGTCCTAGATTCAGGTAACAAATCTTCCCCCACCCCCACCCCCACCCCCTTTCTTCCTTGTTTGAACCAAGTACTACTAGATTAGAGTGCATGAACTAGTTTTACCTCTTAATAGTAAAAAATTAGGTGGTTTTCAAATAGTCGATCGATCCTATCTATGAGGGGGCCTGAGAAATAGTAAAAGATATAAATGCAGCGACATCAGGAGCTCGGGAAGTAGAGCAAGGCCGGTTTCGAAGGAAGTTATACCTTAGGGTCGCTGAGATGTCGCTATGTGGGCGGCGGGAGGTCGGGTCTACCCACACTACAACAGCGAGGAAGAAGGGGTGGGAGGCCCTCCCTCGCTAGCGATGCTTGGGAGAGAATGGCAAGGCACGCTGATCGGGACATGCTGGCAGTGGGTAAGAGCCGTCGCCGAGGACGACCGCGTGCACGTTGCACCTTCTCACCTTCCCCAGCGGAGAGGATCCGGCTGGATCTATGACCAGCGGTGAGTAGAGAGAGTGTGTGGCCACCGCTGTCGTGTTTAGATCTGGAGAGGACGAGACAGTGTGAAGAGAGCAACACTAGCAAGCAAGCGCGGAGGCTCCTGCTGTCAGATTTCGGGTTCCGGCAGACCCTTAAGGTTCAAACACTGGGGTGCGCGCGGAGATTACGCCTTCTACTTCCACGCCTCGCAAAGATCTAAACTACTAAAAGAACTGCTAATTTGAAGGGGGACAACAAGTATCAACTATCCTGACAAAAGCAGTCTTCGCCTGCGCAAAGCTCTGGTGATGATGTCGTCTTGGGCTCCACGGTGACCTCCGTCACATAGTCCTCCTGGTCTTGGTCTCGTTGCACCGAAATGGCAACCTTTGCCTGATGCCTTGGTACTCTTCGGCTGCGCTTGCTCCCTTTGCACCAAAGAGGAAAGAAGTACGCTGCGCGCACTGGCGCCCGCGTGGCGCCCTGAGTCGTCATGGCTTGTGTCACTGGCACCTCGCGAGGTACCCCGCCTTGATCTCTCCGCCTCCTCATGAGCCAGCCTGACGAGGCTGTGCCTGAGGAAGCTCCGTGTCGTCCGCCTCGCGAGGCTTGGCCCCTCGCGAGGGTCTTGAGTCTTGCGTTGATGAAGATGGGCCATGCTGGGCCTCCTTCGAGCCACGCCGCAGGCAGGCAAGTTTGGGGACCCCCATTCCCAGAACGCTGACAGTAGCCCCCGGGCCCAAGGCGTGCCCGGACTTGGCCGTGCCGCGAGGCGGAAGGGCGAGGACGAAACGCCGCGGGCCCTAACAGCCTGTGGCCTTGGGCGCCGCATGGCGGTTGATTAGACACCAGTGCCTCAGCAACCGCGCAGGTCGATAAGGGAGCGGCATCTGCTCAGACTTTTCCTTTTGCTTTCTCCGGTTGCTGCTCAGATCCCCTTTCTTGTGCCTCCCCTTTCTTCCTCCAAACTTCCAGATCTACTCTGGCTACGTGACCTAGGAAGCCATGGCGCCTCGCCAGCCTCCGGCCGAAGCTTGGTACTCTCCTGCTCTGGACTTGCCGAATGTGTGCAAGGCTGGCCTTGCCCAGCTGCGCCAGATGGCGGCGGCGCAGGGCATCAACGGGACGAAGGTGTTCAAGGCCGGCTCCGTCACCCCTGAGGGCCGAGGGAGCACCTTTTATCCTTTCTTTGTAAGCTCCATTGCTGCGGGCCTGGTGCCTCCCTTCTCCGAGTTCTTCTTCTCTGTCCTCCGCCATTACAACCTGCATGCTCTGCATCTCCACCCCAACTCCGTTCTTCTTCTGGCGATCTTCACTTACTACTACGAGGCCCACATAGGGGTGCAGCCTTTAGTGGCCTTGCTGCGCCACTACTTCTCCCTCCGGGTCACTCGCGGTTCTCCTTCCGCATGCGCGGGCTTTGTCGCGTACGGCGGCACCATTGCCATCTCAAATCCCGGGAAGAGGATTGAGGGCTTCTGGAGCAAGGGGGTCTTGGTAGATGCCGGGCGCGTCCATCCTAGGCTGATCTTGCCCGCGGAGCCGCCCGCGAGCTCCAGCGACTGGGGCCGAGTGGAGCTCACGGACCCCCGCGCAAAACTGGTGTTGGAGAAGATGGACTTGGACTTGAGGCCGGCCAGCATGATGGCGACGAAGTTGACCGGTGCGTTGCTGCTGAAGGAGTTCCTGGAGCACCAGCTGGCTCCACTCCGGCGGTACTCACCTCTGATGTGGAGGCCTCATCCGAGCCCCGCGGCCTTGAGCGGAGAAGATTTGGCCGCGGTCCTCCAATCTCTGGTCGGGGGCGAGGTGGCAAGGTTGGAGGGCGCGCCCGAGCCCTTGTTCCTTCGCGACGACTGGGAGCAGGTGGTGAAGTCCATGCCCGTTTTTAACGGGGACGGTCTCGTGCCCGTGGCGGCTTCCGAGGGACCGGTGGACGTGCCCTCCGGCGACTCCAGCAAGGAGGAGGGTGAAGAAGAGCGAGGAGAGGAGCCCGACTCTGGGGCGACCGATGGAAAATCGAGGCCTCCCCTCCCCCGGCGCAGGCCCCGCAGTCTCCGCCTTTCTTCGAGCGATGATGACGAGGATGGAGACGAGCAGGTCGGCGGGAGCTCACCCCCGATCCCGAAGAAGGATAGGACAGGGTTGATCTCCCGCGGGACTGCCTCTGCCCCGAGGCAGCCTGCAGGCGCGCCTCCTGCTTCCGAGGTTGACCCTTCCAGCCGGCTGTCAGGCTTCAAGTTTGGCCGGAGGCTGCTCGAGCTCACCGGCGACGACCCGTAAGTGCTATCCCCTTATCTCTATTTCTTGTTCCGCTGCAGAGGCTTGACGTTCACATCTCTTGAATAGGCTGGAGCCCGTGGCGAAGAAGCTGAAGGGGGCTCCTGAGGCTCCATCCGCGGCAGCGCCTCCGCCTGCGGAGGAGGGTGACCACGGTGCGCGGGCCTCTCCTGCCCGGTCGGCCTCGCGAGGCCTGGTCGAGCTGGCTGGGGCAAGCTCAGCCCCCATGGCCCAAGTGACTCCCGTGGTGCCTTTGCCCACTGCCGCCATCATAGCCGCTGGGGTGTAGCAGGCTCCACCTCAGGACGCTGTGGTGTTGACGTCGCCGCCTTCTTCCTCCGTTCCGACGGCTGCTGCTTCCCCGACTCCTCCCACCGTCCTGGAGCATGCTGTTGTTGGACTAGACCGGCTGTGGCAGGATCTTCTTGGTGCCGACCCTCGCCTGGTGGCCGGGCACTTGGAGCTGGCTTCGGGATGGATTCGGTCCGACGACTCGATCCGGGCGGCGCTGGTTCAAGCCTCGACGGCCTGCGACAAGGATAGGCAGGCCATCCTTGAGACAAAGGCTGCTCGTGACGCAGCCTTGGGGGAGGTGGTTGAAGTCCGGGGGTCGTTGCAAGGCGCTGGAGGACGAGCTGCAAGGCCTGCGGGACCAGCTCGCGAAGGAGGTTCGTCTTCGCCAGGAACAAGAAGAAGGCATGAAGGCTCGCGAGGCGGCCATCGAGGGCCGGGAGGCCAAGCTCAAGAAGCGCCGCGACTGCCTAAGTGCGCTGGGGGAGGAGCTGGAGGCGACGAGGGTCGAGCTGGAGAGCAAGGCCAAGGTTCTTGCCGAGGATCGCGTGGCCTTCGCCGACATGGAGAAGAAGGCTCGTGATTTGCTGAAGACGCTCTACGCCAGTGGCCTGGAGAGCCCGTTGGCCGGCGCCGAGGACGGCCCCGCCAAGCTGCTTCCCTTCCTGGTTCATGCCCTTGAGGATGTCACCCTTGGCCTTGGCCCCACGGCCGAGGCCGAGGCGCATGTCTTGTCTTCTGCTGCGCTGACGCGGGTCTTCACCCACATCTACCTTCGCGACCCCAGCGCCGACCTTGACGGCCTGCTAGAGCCAGTAAGTGGCGAGGGTGCTACCGCCGCTGCCGAGGCCATGAAGGGTCGCGCGAAAGCTCTGCTGGGGAAGTTCCGGTCCTTCAGTTCCAAGCCGAAGCAGGGTGCTTCCGGTTCTGCTGCTCCGTGAGGCGGGGCCACCCACGCTGCCCCACCGCCGCCAAGTCACTCCGCTGCTGCTCCTGCCCTGCTTTTAATTCCTGCATCATGTATCATGCCTCGGGGAGGCGTTTAAACTTGCGTTTGGTATTGAGACAACAGTATGGACTATAATATTTGTTTTTAAGTTCCTTGAATTTTATGCCTTCCCTCCCTACTTGCTTGTGTTCTACGCCGGCAGAGCCCGGCCCCGCGCGTACCTCACTCAGCATTAGCCCCGACCGGAAACCAAGACGGGACCAAAGGAGTGAGGGGCTACGGAGCCAGTTAGGCTCCTGAGTCGCGATGCTCAGGAGTCCCCCTTAGCGCACGA
The DNA here is from genome assembly GCF_056163025.1 of Triticum urartu. NCBI lineage: Eukaryota > Viridiplantae > Streptophyta > Magnoliopsida > Poales > Poaceae > Triticum > Triticum urartu. Next base: position 44,636,361 of record NC_141877.1, on the reverse strand, counting down.
ACAGCAAGTAGGGAGGTGTGATGTAGGTGAGTTTTCTGTTTTACGTCTGCAGAGCCCGACTCCGCGCGTACCTCACCCAGCATTAGCCCCGACCGGAAACAAGGACGAGACCAAAGGAGTGAGGGGCTACGGAGCCAGTTAGGCTCCCGAGTCACGATGCTCAGGAGTCCCCCTTGACGCGCAAACAGCATGTGATTAGGTGAGATGCGAGTGAGACCACCATTCTACGTCTGCAGAGCCCGGCTCCGCGCGTGCCTCACCCAGCATAGCCTTTCGGAACTAAGGAGTGAGGGGCTACGGGACTAGTTAGGCCCCTGAGTCGCGATGCTCAGGGGTCCCCCTTGACGCTCAAACGGCCTTCATACCTTGGCTCCGCTCAGGGAGAGGCACGCGACGAACCAGGCCCGAGGGGCCTGGCTGGGTGGCGTACGTCCGGGCGTGACCCAGGCGCAGCCCCCGTGCCCATCCCCCTCGCGCGGCGCTCCCGGGGGGAGGCGTTGCGATGAGGCTAGACACTGAGCTCTGGGCTCCTTGAGGTTGATGCGGCCCGAGGGCCACCCTCAGTTGTTTATCACCAGCGCGGAGCATACCACTTCCGCATGTGTTCGGGCATAGCCGCTGCTTGGCAGTGTCGTCAGCCAGTGCGGAGCATGGTGCTTCCACTGGTACGTGGGAGGGGGCTCCCCTCTGGGAGGAGCCCCCGGGTCGTGTACAGCCCCGCCCTGACACGTGGCCGGCACGGTAGGGCTAGGTGAGGTGTATCTGGGCACCCGTGAGCCAGCGCGGGACTCACAGGGCCCTACCTCTAGGCGGGTTGCGCCTGGCACTGGGCCTTATCTTGAGCTGTGTTCCTGCAAACTTGGTTAGATGCCGGCACTCTACGTCCTCGGGTCCCGGCCCTCGAGCTTGTCTCAGTCGTCCCTGGTATGCCAGGTCGCGATGCCGTGGACATAACCAGAGGGTGAGGGCTGGAGAGCCAGTAAGAGCCCTGAGTCACGATGCTCAGGTACACCCCCCTTTAACGTGCAAGTGGTCGGCATGGAGAGGAAAAGGTGCCCTGGACAGGCATCAAGTAATCATGCATGATGGGCGAATGCATAACTGGAAATAAACGCTAGGGAGGTACATGCCGCTGGGCCTGGCCCGAGCGACTTGGGGATGATGCAGCCCGAGGGGCGCCCCCAACAAAGCAAGCTAACGACATGAAGTAAAGGGATACATACCGCAGGGACGGACCCACGCGGCCTGGGAACGATGCGGCCCTGGGAGGGCTCTCCCAGCTGGAAATGAAACTTGTAAGATGTCACCTGAGGGTGTCGAGGGCGAAGGGGTGTCGGTGCAGCAGACTCGTTAGGCTGCGGAAACCGATCCTCACGATCCCCCAGGCCCAGGGGCCTTGGGAGGCTCCGGGGGCACTGGTAGCCCTTCACGAGTCATCTCCATCTCCACTAGGGCTGCAGAACGCCTGTCTTCTTGAGCCTCCATGATGCCCCTCATGAGGCGCTCGCGCTCAGCAACCACGCTCGGTAGGCCGTAAGGCATGCGAACGTAGCTGTGGGGCGGACCCCGGCAGCGCCCCACTCGCGAGGGCCAGAGGTGCTCCATCGTAGCGGCTTGGTTCAGCCCTGGTACATCGACGCAGACGCGCTGCCCACCATCCTCGCCTGGATGGGGAGCCGCAGCCGGCAGACGGCGGCAACCTCTCACGATCTGTGATTCCTGTAGTTCTTGAATGGCTTGGTCGACGAACTCCTGCGGGTCCGACCTTCCTTGCCTTGCTCCTTCTTGAGGGAAACATGCTCCGAAGCATGCCTCCACGTGGTGCCCAAGCGCCTCCCTCGTGACCCTGGCCAGGTCGGTGGCCCTCCAGGGGAGAGCCCCCGAGCCCTTCCTGAGGAGGGCGCCGGGCGCGCTTTCCTATGCGATGGAAGGGGGTTCCCCCTGGGCGGACGCGGGCCCCGAGGGGCCTGCCTCCCGAGGGGCTGGTCCGGATGATGTCTTCTTCTTCTTGGGGGTGGTCTCGGGAAGCCTCCTACTTCCGCGATCCGGGTCTTCTAGTGATGCGGCCTGAAAGGCTCGCTCCAGGGAACACACTGCATCCCTCTCTTCGTAGGGCACCGTGATGACTCCGCCACTCCCTGGCATCTTGAGGACGTTGTAGACATAGTGATTCATGTCCATGAACTCGGCCAGCGCTGGGTACCCGAGGATGGCGTTGTACGGCAGGCGGATGTGGGCAACGTCGAAGTCGATGAGCTCGGTGCGGTAGTTGTCGCGTGCCCCGAAGGTGACAGGGAGGCGGACCTGCCCAATCGGGATCGTGGAGCCGTCGGTGATTCCGGAGAAGGGCTTGGTTGGCTGAAGCTGGTCGTAGGGCACTTGGAGGTTGTTGAACGTTTCCACGGATAGGACGTTGAGCCCTGCCCCACCATCGATGAGGGTCTTGGTGACCAGTACATTGCTGATGACTGGGGAGCAGAGCATCGGGAGGACGCCAGCTGTGGCTGCACACTTGAGTTGATCCGCAGAGCTGAATGTGATGGCGCACGCCGACCACCTGAGAGGGCGCGTTGCTTCAAGCCTGGGAGGGCTGCGTTCACCTCACGGGCAAACTTCTTGAAGATGCATTGGGAGGCTAGGGCTTGAGCTCCGCCCAGGATGCATGCGATTGCGCGCGGCTCTTGGAAGCCCCCAGCCCCTTCGTCTTGGTGGCGGTCCTCGTTCCTCCTTGGTTGAGGCGGCAGTGGAGGGAGGCCTGCGTTGCCCTGCGGGCGATCGTCACGAGGTTGATCCCTCCAGTCCCCCTCGCAAGGCAGGTCTCGCCAGCGATCCTCGCGAGGCTGATCGCGCCACCCTTGGCGCGGGCCACGGTCTTTCCAGCGTCCTGCGTTTCTTCCTCCTCCTCGGTCGTAGCCCCGATCGGCGCGGTCGGGACGACGGCCGATCCTTCCTTCTCGCATGGCACGGAGTTCTTGGCATTCGTTGGTGTTGTGGGTGTGGAGGTCGTGGTACACACAGTACCGGCTGCCCCTGGTGGACTCAGGCAGATCTTTGCCCCTCTTGGTGTCTAGCTCTGCTGCGAGCACGGCAGACCCCTTGCGCTTCATGTCCTTGGCCTTGGGCTTCTTCTCCTCTGGTTCAGTGGCAGGCAGCTCGAGGAGGGAGAGGCGTCCCTCCTCAGCCCTGGCGCACTTGGTCGCCAAGTTGAACAGCTCCAGGGAGGTGCACAGGTCTTCATGGATCGCCAGCTCCTCCTTCATCTTGACGTCGCGCACGCCATCGGAGAAGGCCGAGATGATGGCCTCCTCGGACACCTTGGGGATCTTGAGGCGCGCGCTGTTGAAGCGCTGGATGTACTTCTGCAGGGTCTCTCCGGGTTGTTGCTTGATGCAGCGCATGTCGCTCACGGCGGGCGGCCGGTCGCGAGTACCTTGGAAGTTGGCGATGAAGCGGGTGCGCATCTGGTCCCAGGAGGAGATCGTGCCTGGAGCCAGATTCAAGAGCCAGGTGCGAGCTCCTTCCTTGAGCACCATGGCGAACCAGTTCGCCATGACCTTTTCGTCCCCACTGGCAGCTTCGATGCCCAACTCGTAGAGCTGGAGGAACTCCGCAGGGTCAGTCGTGCCATCGTAACGAGGAGGCAGGTCTGGCTTGAATTTGCCGGGCCACGCGACGCTAGCAGCTCGGTGGTGTAGGCATGGCAGCCTGCGGTGGCCACGACAGGCCTCGGCTGGCGGAGAGCTTGGTCTTGAGGGTCCCCACGCGCTGCAGCTAGGAACAGCACGGGGTCTTGGCGTGCCGGAGCTGGAGTAGGGTCGCGGCGCGCCGGAGCAGGGAGCGCCCGGGCAGCTCCTTGCGGGCGAGGGATTTCTGGGCAGCTCTGTTCTTGCTGCGCTGGCGCCTGACGGAGCGGGTTCCACCCAGGGGCCACGCGCCATGGAGCCACGGCGTCTTCTTGGAGGGGAGGCGGCTGGTACGCCTCCGGGGCTTCGTTGCCCGCGCGGGGCGGGGTGCGGCGCAGCGAAGCGGACGGCGCGAAAGAGCCCTCTGCGGCGCGGACAAGCTCGGCGACGCGGTCGAGCCACTCCTTATAGACGTCATCGACGGGACGGTAGCGCAGAAGCTCATTTTCCGCGAGGAGCGCAGCTCGAGCCTCCAAGGGTGCGCGGAGCGCGCGGGACGAAGAACCAGCGGGTGCGAGCGATGGAGTAGCAGTGTGGCCGTCTTGGCGCACAGAGGGATGCTGAGACGATGCTTGCTGCTCGCCCCTGCCGGGCCAGTGGCAGCGTTGACGGCGGGCGACGGGGAACGATGAGGACGTCCGCCGACGGGCGCCGTCTGGGCGACATGAGAAGTGATGGCGGCCCGGCGCTCGGCGCGGGCCCGACGAGCGTCAGACATGGATGCGACGGTCGGAGGAGAGCGGGGTGGTGGACGACGAATTCCGGCGCACCCCTACCTGGCACGCCAAATGTCGGATTTCGGGTTCCGGCAGACCCTTAAGGTTCGAACACTGGGGTGCGCGCGGAGATTACGCCTTCTACCTCCCCGCCTCGCAAAGATCTAAACTACTAAAAGAACTGCACAAGGGACACAAGATTTATACTGGTTCGGGCCACCGTTGTGGTGTAATACCCTACTCCAGTGTGTGGTTGGTGGATTGCCTCCTGGGGCTGATGATGATGAACAATACAAGGAAGAACAGCCTCGCGAGGGTCTGTTCTTGGCTGGGGCGATGAACTGCTAGGAGGAGTTCAGTCACCCTTCTCTCTTTCTCTCACTCTGGTTTCGATCCCCTCTCTCTTTTTCCGCCCCCTTGCTCTGTGGGCGGCTGGTCCTATTTGTAGAGGCCCTGGTCCTCTTCCCAAATATCGAGCGGGAAGGAAGCCAACAATGGCGGGATAATTTGAAGGGGGACAGCAAGTATCAACTATCCTGACAAAAGCAATCTTCGCCTGCGCAAAGCTCTGGTGATGACGTCGTCTTGGGCTCCACGGTGACCTCCGTCTCGTAGTCCTCCTGGTCTTGGTCTCGTTGCACCGAAATGGCAACCTTTGCCTGATGCCTTGGTACTCCGCGGCTGCGCTTGCCCCCTTTGCACCAAAGAGGAAAGAAGGACGTTTCGCGCGCTGGCGCCCGCCTGGCGCCCTGAGTCGTCATGGCTTCCGTCACTGGCACCTCGCGAGGTACCCCGCCTTGATCTCTCCGCCTCCTCGCGAGCCAGCCTGACGAGGCCGTGCCTGAGGAAGCTCTGTGTCGTCCGCCTCGCGAGGGTCTTGAGTCTTGCGTTGATGAAGATGGGCCATGCTGGGCCTCCTTCGAGCCACGCCGCAGGCCGCAGGTAGGCAAGTCTGGGGACCCCCGTTCCCAGAATGCCGACACTTTCCTATATAGTGGAGTAATAGTTTTCTTTTGTCTACCGGCCGGAGCCGGCTTGACCTCGGCAATGACTGTCGAGAAGTCTTCATGCATGTGCCTCAGAGACGCAGTTGTCGTCATTTTGAGCTGAAGCACCGGATTATTACATATAACACGAAAAAATGCCACATGACAAGAAATCGTAACCTCACTGCCCAAAGGAGACAAGATGAATCCCAACGGACAAACTAGACGAGGATCAAAGCTCAAATTAAAGATAAACTCATAGAAAAGTGGTCCGTCGAAAGATGTCCTAATTAACATAGCCGGCTTGACCTAGATGGCAGCCGAGTAGTCTTCGTGCATGTACCCCCAATGACCAGCCCAATTCAGTTGTCGCTGTTTAACCCTCGCGGTGATCCGAAGCACATGACACCTAATTTTGCGAGATGACAAGGAACCTTTTTTAGATTTCACCAGAACTACAGTCCTGTACAACACAGCCCGCATGATATGTAGACGATAGCCACTCTAGGCGTGTCTACTGGAGTCTGGTCACATGCATGGACGAACTGATCTTTCGTGTCTTGTAGGGATCGTCTAGGTACCAACATATGTACTCCTACAACACTTCTCTAGTAGTACTATCGCTCGTCTCTCTCTTCTAGTAACTCACCCGACTTGGCGGGCTGGGGAGTGTGCCTTTGGTCGGTTCTCAATTGCGGTCCCACATGTGTGTGCAAATGCAATATGACGCGTGTTCCATTCGGAGAGCGGCGTGTCAGACTGACCGACCGTCTGGGGTGCAACGCGAACGCAACGGGCGTGTTGTATACTCCGTACATGTGTACCGCCGTTTTCTTGAGGCTTTGCTCCATGGCGCAATCCATGGATACAAAATTAGTATACTGTACTATTTAAAAGTCGAGGGCGGGGCTTTTCCCACGCGATAGGAGGGGTAGTTCCACCTAGTCGGTTCGAGAGAGACACGAGAAGATGAGGGAGTAGGCTGCTGCAAACATAGGGCTGTGTGATTTGATAGTGAGTTATTGTTGGATAGTTGGGGCCCGGTGATTTGACTTGCCATTATCATTTTAAGTGCGGCGCTACGACCGGCGTGAGTCTCCCAATTCCTGACCACCTCCATACAGGTGCCTCTCCCGATGCTCTACCATGTAGAGGCTGGCTCTTGCTTGAGAGCCCACTCCTCCACTTTTTCCTTGCCTCTTTCCCCTAGATATGCAAAAATGCCAAGTAAAGCGGGCTTATAGCCCACTATTATACTTGATGCTACAGGTGCTAAGCCTGCCACATAGGCATAAAGTCTGATGTGGCAAGTTAATTAAGAAGAGAGAGACTAGTTTGGTGACCCTAGGAAGAAACGGTGATAAGCGCGTGTACCTAGATGAAGCAAACTTAGCAACAAAAAACCAAGCACCTATGCATTGGGGACTTGAGTTGCTAAGCCATTTAATGCCCATAGCACCTCATCTAAGCACAATTTCATTGGAAGAGGTCACTCCTTGGCAAATGCAATAAATACTACGGAGAAAGAGATAGAGAGAAGTAAATAGAAAATACTCTTATAGCCAACCTTATAGCTAACCTTGTTGTATGAGTGACAAAGTGATGACTATGTATGACATGCCAACATCAGATAGCCTAACGCATCGTGTTAAATCTCCAAGGGCACGACCGCGCAAGTGAGGCAACGGTCGTGGTAGGCGCGACCATGATACGGGTTGCTGGCAGCCCTTGGATCTGAGATCGAAAGGTCGCATGCTAAGTTGCTGAAAATTTATAGAATAACCCTCCAGGATAGGATATTCACCCATAGGTCTAGAATCACTCCATGCAACCGTTCGATCTCAGCCCCAAGGGCTCTCAGAAGCCCGTATCATGGGAGAAAGGAAAGCTTCGTATCACCTCGTTATCATCGAAAGCCATTTAATTGGGCGTCGAGTAGACATGACATCTAATTGGGCCCCCATAGTACTGTGCATGAATCCATTTATCCACCAGGCAAGCCACTACCCTGCCATTCACACGTGCCCCCCCACTCGACATTTTTACAATTGATAAATTGCTCCTAGTCGTCCCGTCCTTTCACATTACGGCAGTTCCACTAATCCTAACCCTCCCTAATCCATGGCGTCCCAAATCTCCATGATCGGCGATGAGTACAAGGTTAGAACCATCACCGGGGATGAGTTCTACGTCATCTACACCCGTTCTTGCTCAGAGGTCAAAGAATGCCTTGCTCGCTTCAAACGCATGTTCGAAAACTCAAATGATGAGTGGGTCGCTGGGCTAGATGTTTAGTACACCACAGTCCTGGGAAGCGAGAAGAATCTAAAGGAGGCAGAGAAGAAGAAGCCCGATGTGATCCAGGTTTGTGTGCATGACTTATGCTTGGTCTACCTGAAGGAAATATGCCCTAGAGGCAATAATAAAGTTATTATTTATTTCCTTATATCATGATAAAGGTTTATTATTCATGCTAGAATTGTATTAACCGGAAACATAATACATGTGTGAATACATAGACAAACAGAGTGTCACTAGTATGCCTCTACTTGACTAGCTCGTTAATCAAAGATGGTTATGTTTCCTAACCATGGACAAAGAGTTGTCATTTGATTAACGGGATCACATCATTAGTTGAATGATCTGATTGACATGACCCATTCCATTAGCTTAGCACCCGATCATTTAGTATGTTGCTATTGCTTTCTTCATGACTTATACATGTTCCTATGACTATGAGATTATGTAACTCCCGTGTGCCGGAGGAACAGTTTGTGTGCTACCAAACGTCACAACGTAACTGGGTGATTATAAAGGTGCTCTACAGGTGTCTCCAAAGGTACATGTTGGGTTGACGTATTTGGAGATTAGGATTTGTCACTCCGATCATCGGAGAGGTATCTCTGGGCCCTCTCGGTAATACACATCACATAAGCCTATCAAGCATTGCAACTAATGTGTTAGTTGTGAGATGATGTATTACGTAACGGGTAAAGAGACCTGCCGGTAACGAGATTGAACTAGGTATTGGATACCGACGATCGAATCTCGGGCAAGTAACATACCGATGACAAAGGGAACAACGTATGTAGTTATGCGGTCTGACCTTTAAAGATCTTCGTAGAATATGTAGGAGACAATATGGGCATCCAGGTCCCGCTATTGGTTATTGACCGGAGACGTGTCTCGGTCATGTCTACATTGTTCTCGAACCGTAGGGTCCGCACGCTTAAAGTTACGATGACAGTTTCATTATGAGTTTATGTATTTTGATGTACTGAAGGTTGTTTGGAGTCCCGGATATGATCACGGACATAACGAGGAGTCTCGAAATGGTCGAGACATAAAGATTGATATATTGGACAGCTATATTCGGACACCGGAAGTGTTCCAGGGAAGTTTCGGAGAAAACCGGAGAACCGAGGGGTTACCGGAACCCCCCGCGGGGTTAATGGGCCTCATGGGCCTAAAGTGGAGAAGAGGAAAGGCAGCCAGGGCAGGCCGCGTGCCCCCTCTCCCCCTAGTCTGAATTGGACAAGGAGGGAGGGGCGGCGCCCCCCTTTCCTTCCTCTCCTCTCTCCCTTCCTTCCCCCTCTCCTACTTGGACAAGGAAAGGGAGGGGAGTCCTACTCCCGGTAGGAGTAGGACTCCTCCTGCGCGCCTCCTACTAGGGCCGGCCGCACCCCCCCCCCCCTTGGCTCCTTTATATACGGGGCAGGGGGGCACCCTAGGACACACAAGTTGATCTTCTTGATCGTTCCTTAGCCGTGTGCGGTGCCCCCCTCCACGATATTACACCTCGGTCATATTGCAGCGGTGCTTAGGCAAAGCCCTGCGACGGTTGAACATCAAGATCGTCACCACGCCGTCATGCTGACGGAACTCCTCCCCGAAGCTTTTCTAGATCGGAGCCCGGGGTGCGTCATCGAGTTGTACGTGTGTCAAGAACTCGGAGGTGCCGGAGTAACGGTGCTTGGATCGGTTGGACTAGGAAGACGTACGACTACTTCCTCTACGTTGCGTCAACGCTTCCGCTTTGGTCTACGAGGGTACGTAGACAACACTCTCCCCTCTCGTTGCTATGCATCACCATGATCTTGCGTGTGCGTAGGAATTTTTTTGAAATTACTACGTTCGCCATCAGTGGCATCCGAGCCAGGTTTTATGGTTTGATGTTATATGCACGAGTAGAACACAAGTGAGTTGTGTGCGATATAAGTCATACTGCCTACCAACATGTCATACTTTGGTTCGGCGGTATTGTTGGATGAAGCGGCCCAGACCGACATTACGCGTACGCTTACGCGAGACCGGTTCTCCCGACGTGCTTTGCACATAGGTGGCTTGCGGGTGACTGTTTCTCCAACTTTAGTTGAACCGAGTGTGGCTACGCCCGATCCTTCCGAAGGTTAAAACGACATCAACTTGACAAACTATCGTTGTGGTTTTGATGCGTAGGTAAGATTGGTTCTTGCTTAAGCCCGTAGCAGCCACGTAAAACTTGCAACAAACAAAGTAGAGGACGTCTAACTTGTTTTTGCAGGGCATGTTGTGATGTGATATGGTCAAGACATGATGCTAAATTTTATTGTATGAGATGATCATGTTTTGTAACCGAGTTATCGGCAACTGGCAGGAGCCATATGGTTGTCGCTTTATTGTATGCAATGCAATCGCGCTGTAATGCTTTACTTTACCACTAAGCGGGAGCGATAGTCGTGGAAGCATAAGATTGGCGAGACGACAATGATGCTACGATGGAGATCAAGGTGTCGCACCGGTGACGATGGTGATCATGACGGTGCTTCGGAGATGAAGATCACAAGCACAAGATGATGATGGCCATATCATATCACTTATATTGTTTGCATGTGATGTTTATCTTTTATGCATCTTATCTTTCTTTGATTGACGGTAGCATTATAAGATGATCTCTCACTAAATTATCAAGAAGTGTTCTCCCTAAGTATGCACCGTTGCCAAAGTTCGTCGTGCCCAGACTCCACGTGATGATCGGGTGTGATAAGCTCTACGTCCATCTACAACGGGTGCAAGCCAATTTTTGCACACGCAGAATACTCAGGTTAAACTTGACGAGCCTAGCATATGCAGATATGGCCTCGGAACACGAAGACCGAAAGGTCGAGCGTGAATCATATAATAGATATGATCAACATAATGACGTTCACCATTGAAAACTAATCCATTTCACGTGATGATCGGTTATGGTTTAGTTGATTTGGATCACGTGATCACTTAGAGGATTAGAGGGATGTCTATCTAAGTGGGAGTTCTTAAATAATATGATTAATTGAACTTAAATTTATCATGAACTTAGTACCTGATAGTATCTCGCTTATGTATGTTTGATTGTAGATAGATGGCCTGTGCTGTTGTTCCGTTGAATTTTAATGCGTTCCTTGAGAAAGCAAAGTTGAAAGATGATGGTAGCAATTACACGGACTGGGTCCGTAACTTTAGGATTATCCTCATTGCTGCACAGAAGAATTACGTCCTGGAAGCACCGCTGGGTGCCAGGCCTGCTGCTGGAGCAACACCAGATGCTATGAACGTCTGGCAGAGCAAAGCTGATGACTACTCGATAGTTCAGTGTGCCATGCTTTACGGCTTAGAATCGGGACTTCAACGACGTTTTGAACGTCATGGAGCATATGAGATGTTCCAGGAGTTGAAGTTAATATTTCAAGCAAATGCCCGGATTGAGAGATATGAAGTCTCCAATAAGTTCTATAGCTGCAAGATGGAGGAGAACAGTTCTGTCAGTGAGCATATACTCAAAATGACTGGGTATAATAATCACTTGATTCAGATGGGAGTTAATCTTCCAGATGATTGCATCATTGACAGAATTCTCCAATCACTGCCACCAAGCTACAAGAGCTTAGTGAAGAACTATAATATGCAAGGGATGAATAAGACTATTCCTGAGCTCTTCGCAATGCTAAAAGATGCGGAGGTAGAAATCAAAAAGGAGCATCAAGTGTTGATGGTCAACAAGACCACTAGTTTCAAGAAAAAGGGCAAAGGGAAGAAGAAGGGGAACTTCAAGAAGAATAGCAAGCAAGTTGCTGCTCAAGAGAAGAAACCCAAGTCTGGACCTAAGCCTGAAGCTGAGTGCTTCTACTGCAAGCAGACTGGTCACTGGAAGAGGAACTGCCCCAAGTATTTGGCGGATAAGAAGGATGGCAAGGTGAACAAAGGTATATGTGATATGCATGTTATTGATGTGTACCTTACTAGAGCTCGCAGTAGCACCTGGGTATTTGATACTGGTTCTGTTGCTAATATTTGCAACTCGAAACAGGGACTACGGATTAAGCGAACACTGGCAAAGGACGAGGTGATGATGCGCGTGGGAAATGGTTCCAAAGTAGATGTGGTCGCGGTCGGCACGCTACCTCTACATCTACCTTCGGGATTAGTATTAGACCTAAATAATTGTTATTTGGTGCCAGCGTTGAGCATGAACATTATATCTGGATCTTGTTTAATGCGAGACGGTTATTCATTTAAATCAGAGAATAATGGTTGTTCTATTTATATGAGTAATATCTTTTATGGTCATGCACCTTTGAAGAGTGGTCTATTTTTGATGAATCTCGATAGTAGTAACACACATATTCATAATGTTGAAGCCAAAAGATGCAGAGTTGATAATGATAGTGCAACTTATTTGTGGCACTGCCGTTTAGGTCATATCGGTATAAAGCGCATGAAGAAACTCCATACTGATGGGCTTTTGGAACCACTTGATTATGAATCACTTGGTACTTGCGAACCGTGCCTCATGGGCAAGATGACTAAAACACCATTCTCCGGTACTATGGAGAGAGCAACAGATTTGTTGGAAATCATACATACAGATGCATGTGGTCCGATGAATATTGAGGCTCGTGGCGGATATCGTTATTTTCTCACCTTCACAGATGACTTAAGCAGATATGGGTATATCTACTTAATGAAACATAAGTCTGAAACATTTGAAAAGTTCAAAGAATTTCAGAGTGAAGTTGAAAATCATCGTAACAAGAAAATAAAGTTTTTACGATCTGATCGTGGAGGAGAATATTTGAGTTACGAGTTTGGTGTACATTTGAAACAATGCGGAATAGTTTCGCAACTCACGCCACCCGGAACACCACAGCGTAATGGTGTGTCCGAACATCGTAATCGTACTTTACTAGATATGGTGCGATCTATGATGTCTCTTACTGATTTACCACTATCGTTTTGGGGTTATGCTTTAGAGACGGCCGCATTCACGTTAAATAGGGCACCATCGAAATCCGTTGAGACGACGCCTTATGAACTATGGTTTGGCAAGAAACCAAAGTTGTCGTTTCTTAAAGTTTGTGGCTGCGATGCTTATGTGAAAAAACTTCAACCTGATAAGCTCGAACACAAATCGGAGAAATGTTCTTCATAGGATACCCAAAGGAGACTGTTGGGTACACCTTCTATCACAGATCCGAAGGCAAGACATTCGTTGCTAAGAATGGATCCTTTCTAGAGAAGGAGTTTCTCTCGAAAGAAGTGAGTGGGAGGAAAGAAGAACTTGATGAGGTAACTGTACCTGCTCCCTTATTGGAAAGTAGTTCATCACAGAAACCGGTTTCTGCGATACCTACACCAATTAGTGAGGAATTTAATGATGATGATCATGAAATTTCAGATCAAGTTACTACTGAGCCTCATAGATCAACCAGAGTAAGATCCGCACCAGAGTGGTACGGTAATCCTGTTCTGGAAGTCATGCTACTAGATCATGATGAACCTACGAACTATGAAGAAGCGATGGTGAGCCCAGATTCCGCAAAATGGTTTGAAGCCATGAAATCTGAGATGGGATCCATGTATGAGAACAAAGTATGGACTTTGGTTGACTTGCCCAATGATTGGCAAGCAATTGAGAATAAATGGATCTTCAAGAAGAAGACTGACGCTGACGGTAACATTACTGTCTACAAAGCTCGACTTGTCGCAAAAGGGTTTCGGCAAGTTCAAGGGGTTGACTACGATGAGACCTTCTCACCCGTAGCGATGCTTAAGTCTGTCCGAATCATGTTAGCAATTGCCGCATTTTATGATTATGAAATTTGGCAGATGGATGTCAAAACTGCATTCCTGAATGGATTTCTGGAAGAAGAGTTGTATATGATGCAACCGGAAGGTTTTGTCGATCCAAAAGGAGATGACAAAGTGTGCAAGCTCCAGCGATCCATTTATGGACTGGTGCAAGCCTCTCGGAGTTGGAATAAACGCTTTGATAGTGTGATCAAAGCATTTGGTTTTATACAGACTTTCGGAGAAGCCTGTATTTACAAGAAAGTGAGTGGGAGCTCTGTAGCATTTCTGATATTGTATGTGGATGACATATTACTGATTGGAAATGATATAGAATTTCTGGATAGCATAAAGGGATACTTGAATAAGAGTTTTTCAATGAAAGACCTCGATGAAGCTGCTTACATATTGGGCATTAAGATCTATAGAGATAGATCAAGACGCTTAATTGGACTTTCACAAAGCACATACCTTGACAAAGTTTTGAAGAAGTTCAAAATGGATCAAGCAAAGAAAGGGTTCTTGCCTGTGTTACAAGGTGTGAAGTTGAGTAAGACTCAATGCCCGACCACTGCAAAAGATAGAGAGAAAATGAAAGATGTTCCCTATGCTTCAGCCATAGGCTCTATCATGTATTCAATGTTGTGTACCAGACCTGATGTGTGCCTTGCTATAAGTTTAGCAGGGAGGTACCAAAGTAATCCAGGAGTGGATCACTGGACAGCGGTCAAGAACATCCTAAAATACCTGAAAAAGACTAAGGATATGTTCTCATATATGGAGGTGACAAAGAGCTCATCGTAAATGGTTACGTTGATGCAAGCTTTGACACTGATCCGGACAATTCTAAATCACAAACCGGATACGTGTTTTTACTGAATGGTGGAGCTGTCAGTTGGTGTAGTTCTAAACAAAGCGTCGTGGCGGGATCTACATGTGAAGCAGAGTACATAGCTGCTTCAGAAGCAGCAAACGAAGGAGTCTGGATGAAGGAGTTCATATCTGATCTATGTGTCATACCAAGTGCATCGGGTCCAATGAAAATCTTTTGTGACAATACTGGTGCAATTGCCTTGGCAAAGGAATCCAAATTTCACAAGAGAACCAAGCACATCAAAAGACGCTTCAATTCCATTCGGGATTTAGTCCAAGTGGGAGACATAGAAATTTGCAAGATACATACAGATCTGAATGTTGCAGACCTGCTGACTAAGCCTCTTCCATGAGCAAAACATGATCAGCACCAAGGCTCCATGGGTGTTAGAATCATTACTGTGTAATCTAGATTATTGACTCTAGTGCAAGTGGGAGACTGAAGGAAATATGCCCTAGAGGCAATAATAAAGTTATTATTTATTTCCTTATATCATGATAAAGGTTTATTATTCATGCTAGAATTGTATTAATAGGAAACATAATACATGTGTGAATACATAGACAAACAGAGTGTCACTAGTATGCCTCTACTTGACTAGCTCGTTAATCAAAGATGGTTATGTTTCCTAACCATGGACAAAGAGTTGTCATTTGATTAACGGGATCACATCATTAGTTGAATGATCTGATTGACATGACCCATTCCATTAGCTTAGCACCCGATCGTTTAGTATGTTGCTATTGCTTTCTTCATGACTTAGACATGTTCCTATGACTATGAGATTATGTAACTCCCGTGTGCCGGAGGAACACTTTGTGTGCTACCAAACGTCACAACGTAACTGGGTGATTATAAAGGTGCTCTATAGGTGTCTCCAAAGGTACATGTTGGGTTGACGTATTTCGAGATTAGGATTTGTCACTCCGATCGTCGGAGAGGTATCTCTGGGCCCTCTCGGTAATACACATCACATAAGCCTTGCAAGCATTGCAACTAATGTGTTAGTTGTGAGATGATGTATTACGGAATGAGTAAATAGACCTGCCGGTAACGAGATTGAACTAGGTATTGGATACTGACGATCGAATCTCGGGCAAGTAACATACCGATGACAAAGGGAACAACGTATGTAGTTATGCGGTCTGACCGATAAAGATCTTCATAGAATATGTAGGAGCCAATATGGGCATCCAGGTCTTGCTATTGGTTATTGACCGGAGACGTGTCTCGGTCATGTCTACATTGTTCTCGAACCGTAGGGTCCGCACACTTAAAGTTACGATGACAGTTTCATTATGAGTTTATGTATTTTGATGTATCGAAGGTTGTTCGGAGTCCCGGATATGATCGCGGACATAATGAGGAGTCTCGAAATGGTCGAGACAGAAAGATTGATATATTGGACGGCTATATTCGGACACCGGAAGTGTTCCGGGGAAGTTTCGGATAAAACCGGAGAACCGAGGGGTTACCGGAACCCCCCGGGGGGTTAATGGGCCTCATGGGCCTAAAGTGGAGAAGAGGAAAGGCAGCCAGGGCAGGATGCGCGCCCCCTCTCCCCCTAGTCTGAATTGGACAAGGAGGGAGGGGCGGCGCCCCCCTTTCCTTCCTCTCCTCTCTCCCTTCCTTCCCCCTCTCCTACTTGGACAAGGAAAGGGAGGGGAGTCCTACTCCCGGTAGGAGTAGGACTCCTCCTGCGCACCTCCTACTAGGGCCGGCCGCACCCCCCCTTGGCTCCTTTATATACGGGGGCAGGGAGGCACCCTAGGACACACAAGTTGATCTTCGTGATCGTTCCTTAGCCGTGTGCGGTGCCCCCCTCCACGATATTACACCTCGGTCATATTGCAGCGGTGCTTAGGCAAAGCCCTATGACGGTTGAACATCAAGATCGTCACCACGCCGTCGTTCTGACGGAACTCCTCCCCGAAGCTTTGCTGGATCGGAGCCCGGGGTGCGTCATCGAGCTGTATGTGTGTCAAGAATTCAGAGGTGCCGGAGTAACGGTGCTTGGATCGGTTGGACCGGGAAGACGTACGACTACTTCCTCTACGTTGCATCAACACTTCCACTTCGGTCTATGAGGGTACGTAGACAACACTCTCCCCTCTCGTTGCTATGCATCACCATGATCTTGCGTGTGCATAGGAATTTTTTTGAAATTACTACGTTCGCCAACACTACCACATATGCCATGCCGACATTGAGTGCCAGGATTTTAAGAATTTCCTCAAGCACGGCCGAGTAAAATTCGTTACTATAGACTTTAGGAACGACAGGGATGTCCTGGATCGGATAGGCCTCGTTGTAGGCAACCCCTTCGACCTCTAGAAGAAAGGGCTGGTGCCCTCCCGTGATCAGCCTTCAATGCTGACCCTGGCAGGAGCCATGGTTCATCCTTCATACGGTACACTGAAGAAACCTCCATTCAAGTTTCATCATGCATGGGAGTGGAATGTACTATATATAGACCACATCCACTACGCTGTAATGGATGGCTACCTTTGTTTCAATATCTACAAGGGTTGGATGAAGAGCAAGAGCCAAGTGTGTGGTTCAAGCAAAGAACTATTGGCCAAGAGGAAGAGGGACAAGGACGAAGTCGAGGATGTGGATGAGGAGTCCGAGTAAGGTGGCAGTGTTGTTGCTCATGGTGGTTCTAATGCAGTGTCTACGGGATTAGTTGCTTAGTTTAATTTCAGGTCTACTTAGTTTTATTTGATGGGTGTGTTGTGCTGAGCCCCCAGCAGAACTATGTTATGTTTCTTCTCGTTATATTTCTTACATTTCATCTTTTAGTTGGTATAGTACTACCACTCGTTTCTTCACATTATATACGTACAATATATATGGCCAACATCATATAGCCAGCAGTTTAGTTGTCAAACAATTTCAGGGTGCTTAGTTTTGTCAAAGAATTCCAGGGTGCTTAGTTTTATTTGAGGGGTGTGTTGTGCTGGACACCGTTAACTTATCATTGTGAGAATCGGCTTATTTTTGTCATGTAACATGGTCAACGGGTTTGACGTGAAAATAAGAATGTCTAATGGCATTTCTAAGCAAACATCTAACTTAACGATGGCATTTTTTAGATATCTAATTGCATTTTTTAGCAGGCATCTCACAGATACATGGCATTTTTTGAGTAGTTGTAACTTCTAATGGCAAAACTGAGTAGTGATACACAACTAGTGTCATAAATAATAAGAACCCAATAATTAAATAGGTATGCTAATTTCTTTATTTCTTTATACCTTTGTGTGCGAAACAATATACGCTGCCTCCCCCAGATTTTCTTTACAGAGGCAACATAGAACTATATGGGTGCCCTGTTAAATTTTGGAATTATTCCGGGTTCGTTTGGCCTTTTTATACATTAATTGAGTTTCTGGTCATTTAATGTGCATAATTCAAATTTGAACTACAAGCACATGCTCCCGTGCACCAAAGTTGATTGAAAAATCACATGTGTGTCCTCGAGTGAATTTCTAGTTCACATGCAAGAAATGGAAATGAAATTCAAACATCTGGGCATCGTGGTTCGGCCGAGAACATTGAGAAGCTTGGTTTTAAAATTCTTGTAAATCCAAAACAGGCCTGAAAATCATGAAACTTGACATGGTGTCATGTCATGGTACTACCATGTTGTGGTAAAAAATTGTAGAATAGGAACAAGTTTTGGTATAAGTTTCTTGCAAACCGGAGCTTCTCTCAACAAGGCTCGTGGTTCTGAGAGGGAACGTGTCACCTTTGTGTGCAAAATTCAAATTTTAAATACAGGCACATGCTCCAGTGCACCAAATCTGGTTGAAAAATCACATGTGTGTCCTCGGTTAAATTTCTAGGTCCCATGCCAGAAATGGGAATGAAATTCAAAAATCTGGGCTTCATGGCTCGGCTGGAAACATTGAGAAACTTAGTTTTTTAATTCCCGTAAATCCGAAACACGCATGAAAATCATGAAACTTGGCTTAGTGTCATGACATGGCACCAACATGTTGTGGTAATTTTGTTGTCCGATTTGCGAAGGCGCACGCATTAACAATCAACAAAGTCATTTTGAAACAAGTGTTGTCACGTTACAATCAGAAACACAAGTATTATTGAAACCGTGGGCGTTCTATTTACCATATAGGTGCCGCCACGTGTCCCCTTTTTTATTAGCTAGGAGGCGCCATGCAGGGTAGCTATTTGAGTACGGGAGGCGTGAGAGCCCTTTGACCTCCATCTATCGTCCACCTCTCTCCCAAGGTCTCCATTAATGGCGCCCGACCCTCTGTTTAATGGCGTGGCAATGCCTCACTCGACTGAGATTTAAGAGAGAAAAAGGAAAATCTGAAAAGAAAATTTTGCACGGATCTTGATGTAAGATCCGACGGACCTATATAGCATCTACTGCGACTTATAGCAAGACTGATGAATATATATAAGGAAGAGGAGAGTGGATAATAATTGTCTTACATAACTAGGAAGATAATTAAAAAAGTCACATGCGGCTACGCCCAAAATACACAAAGGCAAAAGAAGAAGGAAGATGCATACAACGATCTGGCTCGCTGATCTCTACTTTCTTTAGGCGCTGCAGGTCGCGGAGACTAGTTCTCACGTCGGGTGATGATCTCTTTCATCAATTTCATGTCCTTAATACATTGCTTGGCAGCATCCATGGATTCCTCCACCAGCCTATTGCGCTCGATGCGGAGCATGGCATTCTCGTCCATAAGTTTCTTGATGATGACGCCCGTCCTCTTCAACAAGGCAGCGGTCTCCTCCTCCTGCTTCGCCCTTCCGGCGATCTTCGCCCTCAGCAGGTCGCGCTCGCCCCGAAGCTTCACATTGCCCTCCCCTATTTTCCGGATGATGCTGGTAGCCTCGTCCTGCAACCTCGCCCAGCCGGAGATCTAATCCATATGGCTATGGACCATCGCATGCATGCGCCTGTAAGAGTCCTCGCCTGCCTGCGAGAAATTTTCCCAGGCAACCGCGGCGCGGCGGGAGCTCCGTGCTACTTTGGCGGCGCGATGGGACATCTCTGCTACTTCCGTGACGTGGCCGGACCAGCCTGCTACTTCGGCGGTGCGGCGGGACCTCTGTGCTGCTACTGCTGCGTGGCTGGACAAGTCGGCTGCTTTCGCGGCGAGGCGGGCCATCTCTCGTGCTTCCTCTTCCATGCTCACCTCTCCCTGGTGGAAATCTCTCGACCTAGAACTCATGCTGGCTATGGCTTGATTGACTTGATTGTTTTTTGTCGATGAGGAGTTCAGGAGGAATGTGCAGTCCTCTTAGCATAGTAGTATTTATAACCGAGTACTACTAATACGCTCCTAAGTGGGAAACCATTTAGGTTGTGATCGGTGTGAAAGGGTTTGCAATTAAATATAGCATGGTAGTAGTAGTAATTTGGAATGTGATGAGACGCCCTCAAAATTTATTGACGGTTCTAGTTTCCAAGTGCGGCACTATTCCCGGATGGCGTAACGTCGGCACGTTTTCTCGGCCGTGGTGTAGCATATGCCATGGTACTAGATCTTTTTCTACTGATGTGTACGTGCAAAACTGGCACCGTCGGATACATATCTTATGCTTGGCGTTCGACAGGAATAGCCTCGTGGCGAGTGTCGGTGTCAAAACCGGCGGATCTCGGGTAGGGGGTCCCGAACTGTGCGTCTAAGGCGGATGGTAACAGGCGGCGGGGTACATAATGTTTACCCAGGTTCGGGCCCTCTCGATGGAGGTAATACCCTACTTCCTGCTTGATTGATCTTGATGATATGAGTATTACAAGAGTTGATCTACCACGAGATCGGAGAGGCTAAACCCTAGAAGCTAGCCTATGGTATGATTGTTGTTGTCCTACGGACTAAACCCTTCGGTTTATATAGACACCAGAGGGAGCTAGGGTTACACAGAGTCGGTTAAAGGGAGGAGATCTACATATCCGAATCGCCAAGCTTGCCTTCCACGCAAAGGAGAGTCCCACCCGGACACGGGACAAAGTCTTCAATCTTGTATCTTCATAGTTCACCAATCTGGCCAAGGGATATTGTCGGAGTAATGGGCCACGAGTAGGCCAACCCGAGCCCAGAACCTTTCAAGACATCGGGGCAGGCTGCGCCCCTCAAGACCCCAGGACGAAGAGTCGCCTTCAGGACGTCAACGGCAAGACGGCCGACCGCCCACCCACGGCCGAGTCTGTTGGATTTCGGGTTCCGGCAGACCCTTAAGGTTCGAACTCTGGGGTGCGCGCGGAGATTACGCCTTCTACCTCTCCGTCTCGCAAAGATCTAGACTACTGCAAGAACTGCAAAAGAGACACCAGGTTTATACTGGTTTGGGCCACCGTTGCGGTGTAATACCCTACTCCAGTGTGTGGTGGGTGGATTGCCCCTTGGGGCTGATGATGATGAACAATACAAGGAAGAGTAGCCTCGCGAGGGTCTGCTCTTGGCTGGGGCGATGAACTGTTAGGAGGAGTTTAGTCGCCCTTTTCTTCCTCTCTCTAACCGCCATTAATTCTCACTCACTCTCACTCACCGCCTCCCGCTTTTCTCACCGCCCCTTGTTATGTGGGTGGCTGGTCCTATTTATAGAGGCCCTGGTCCTCTTCCCAAATATCGAGCAGGAAGGGAGCCAACAATGGCGGGCTAATTTGAAGGGGGACAGCAAGTATCAGCTATCCTGACAAAAGTAGTCTTCGCCTGCGCAAAACTCTAGTGATGACGCCGTCCTGGGCTCCACGGTGACCTCCGTCTCGTAGTCCTCCTGGTCTTGGTCTCGTTGCACCGAAATGGCAACCTTTGCCTGATGCCTCGGTACCCCGCAGCTGCGCTTGCTCCCTTTGCACCAAAGAGGAAAGGAGGACGCTGCACGGGCTGGCACCCGCCTGGCGCCCTGAGTCGTCATGGCTTGCATCACGGGCTCCTCGTGAGGTACCCCGCCTTGATCTCTCCGCCTCCTTGTGAGCCAGCCTGATGAGGCCGTGCCTGAGGAAGCTCCACGTCGTCCACCCTGCGAGGCTTGGCCCCTCGCGAGGGTCTTGAGTCTTGTGTTGATGAAGATGGGCCGTGCTGGGCCCCCTTTGAGCCACGCCGCAGGCCGCAGGCAGGCAAGTCTGGGGACCCCCGTTCCCAGAACGCCGACAGTAGCCCCCAGGCCCAAGGCGCGCCCGGACTTGGCCGTGCTGAGAGGCGAAAGGGCAAGGGCGAAGCGTCGCGGGCCCTAACAGCCTGTACCCTGCTAGGAAGACTTGTAGTTGTACACAGCCGCTCCCGTTCCTGTTTCTTGAGCATCCCCTGTTCTTCCTTCCTTCGAACGCCAGCTCCTGCCTCCAATCCAATCTCGAATCTTCCCCCTCCTTCCCATCGCCATGGCTCCGACGAAGGAGAGAGGGAACAAACCCATGCCTCCGTCTTGTGTGCCGCCATCGGTGGCCCCCGCCATCGGCCGGTCGACCATACTCAATCAAGAGTGCCTGGGCAAGGTCAGCTTGGCTCTGGCCACCATCTTCAATGAGTGCGGGAGGACGACGGCCTGGCCCGCGCCCCACTTCTCCATCGACAGGATAGCTACCGAGGACCCATATTTTGCCGACGCCCTGTGGGCGGGTCTGGTTCCCCCCTTTTCCGATTTCTTTAATGTTGTGCTTTCCCATTATCAGACCCACATGTTGCACCTAAGTCCTGAGTCCATCACCCTCCTTTCGGTCTTCGCCTTTGTTTGCGAAGCCATGGTGGGCATCCCTCCTTCGGTTGCCTTGCTGCGCCACTTCTTCTCGCTGCATCTTGTCGACCCTACCCAATGTTGGGCGTGCGTGAGCTTCGCAGCCGAGCCTGAGACTGCGGCCTCTGGGATTGACTTCAAGCTCCCCCTGCCCGCGGTTGGGTTCCGCGAGCAGTGGCTGTATGTGGACGCAGGGGTGCCCAGCCCCCTGCTATCGGAGCCGGCCTC
Organism: Triticum urartu; assembly: GCF_056163025.1. Classification (NCBI taxonomy): domain Eukaryota; kingdom Viridiplantae; phylum Streptophyta; class Magnoliopsida; order Poales; family Poaceae; genus Triticum; species Triticum urartu. The sequence continues at coordinate 44,614,067 of NC_141877.1, read as the reverse complement.
GCCTGCTGTCCCCAATTCGGGTTGGGGCCAGGAGACGCTCGAGAGCCCCCGGCTCGTCTTCGTCTGGCGCCGCTTTGCGCTCTTGAGGTCGCTTGGCGTGACAGCGCCCAAGCTGGTGAAGGAGTTTCTATTATGCCGTGTTGCTCCCCTTCAGCGCCACTCTCGCCGGATGTGGGCCTTCCGTGGGCGCGAGGATAGCATGAGGCTCCAGGAAGAGGACCTGGCTCCTAAGGTGCTGAAGGCGGCACTCTTGACCTTGGCCGGTGACCCCAACCCCGGCAGCGTCCGACAGGGAGGGGCCTTGCTGTATCTCTGCCAGAGCAGGGTTGACTTCGTGAAGCAGATGCCCGTCTTTGATGAGTGGGGGCTGCGCCCCGCCAGCCTCCAGGGACCTCGTGAGAATCCAGTGGTGGTGACTGCCTTCCAATCGGCCAAGGCGACTCCTCCTCAAGTGGCGGAGCAGGGAGGCATGAGGCGCCGGAGGCCGAGGGGGCTCCCGATGAGGTGACAGCGCCGGGTGATGCTCTCGAGGGGACAGCTCCTGGGATCCGTGCCGCTGAGGCTGAGGGTGGCAAGCAGCCGCTGTCAGCGCCCGGGGCTGAGGCCTCTGAGGCCCCAGCCGCGTCTTCTGGCGAGGTGATTGGCGGCACGCGCCAGGCAGGCACCCCTGACGCGGATCGCTTCGATGCTCCGTCTTCATCGCAGGTTGATCCTTGTACTCTTCTCTTGGGCCGCTTCCGCGTGGACTTTGAGGCCCTCCGGAGGAAAAGGGAGGCCCTGGGTGATGACTTCCCTTGTCGCGTGCTGAAGCGCAGGAAGTACTTCGCCACTGACGAGTAAGCCTTCTTCCTCTCTGGCTCCTGATCCTCTTCTTGCTTTCACTGATCCTTGCTCCGCAGGCCCCTTCCGGCCGAGCTCGCGGAAGTAGCTGAGGTGCCGCCTCCTTTGGCTTCGCCCCCTCTACTGTCCTCAAGTGCTCCGAGCAGCTCTGCCCTTGTGGTGAGGGTGATTGAAGGGGTGGACCATCCCGAGGTGCACCGCGGCCCTTCATTCCCCCCGATTTTCCTTCGCGGGCCCTCTCGGGGCATAGCCAGCCTGCCGTGGGCTTCTCATCTGGTCGTGGACTGCGACTGGTTGAGGCGCCCCCTACGCCCTTCATCTGGAGACGGGCTGGCTCCAGGCTGGGCTTCTGGTGCAGCGCGCCAGGCCATCGCGAGGGTGCCAGCCCCTAGCCCCTTGCCCGGAGGGGGAACGATGATTCGTGGCCCCCGACGCTTGCTTGGGGCAGATGATGGTGTGGAAGACGTGCTTGAGCGTGCCCGGGAGCGCCGCGCTCGCCGCCAAGGGTTCCTTCGAAGGGCTGCTGATGCGGTGAACCTGCTTGGGGAGGAGCTTGCTGACGAAGACGCGTGCCTGGAGGCCGAGGGCCTGCGCCTGGCTGCAGGGAGGCGCGAGCTGGAGGCCGCCATCGCCCTCGCACGCCGTCAGCGTGATCTTGACGATGAAGAGGCGAAGGCGTCGCTAGAGGCCTCTCGGGTGGCCCGATCCCAGGCTGCCGAGGAGGCCCGGGGAGCTGACCAACGGCGAGAGGTGGCGGAGGAGCGGGCTCGGGAGCTCCTGGCCCGGTGCCACTCACTGGAGGAGCAAGTGGAGCTGCGCGAGTTGGCCCTTGCGTCGATGCGGGTGGCCTCCGGCGACCCAGCTGAGTTCCAGAAGCGTGAGGAAGCGTTGACGCTGGAAGCCGCCGAACGCACCCACGAGTACGAGTGGTTGGAGACGAGGGAGCGCTTGGTGACGCAGGCGGAGGACGATGTCGCTGCACGGGAAGCTCGTGTCCTGGAGGAGGTCGGACGCCGGGTGGCGATGGCGTGCCAAGACCTCGAGCGCGAGTTCGAGGGGAGGCTGGAGTTGATCCGGGTCGAAGCTGAAGGGAGGACCGCATCCTTGAGGGCCAAGCGGGAGGAGGCGATCCGGCTGGCCGACGCCTCCCGGGCCGCCCTTGAGGTAGCACAAGGGGAGTTAGCCGCCTCCCAGGCCGAGATGCTCCGTCTTCGCCAGTGGGTGGAGGAGGCTGGGGGCGTCGCGCGCCAGAACGCGGATGAGATATGTCAGCGGCAGGTCCTGGAGCATGTGCATGGCCCCATGCTCGCCTCGCTCCGGCAGAGAGCTAGCACAGCCTTGGGCAACATCCGTGAGGCGGCTGTTGGCGAGCCGCACACAGTCAACTACGCCGGCAACCTTCAGTTCTTCACTGCCGTGGTGACGCAGCTGGAGGCGCGGTCGGCCAGGGCCGACAAGTTGGTGGAAGAGAGGAGCCACGCCCTGCTCGGGCGCGCCTTTTCCCGTGTCTTCAGCCATCTCCTGAACATGGATTCCCACTTCGATTTTGACGCCGCCATCGCCACAGTTCCCTAGGCCGTCCGAGGCAACCTGGCGCACTGGGTGGAAGACAACGTGGACGCCCTTGTGAGGGCCTTCGCTTCGGATGATGACGACGTGATCGTGGCTGCTGACGACGGCGGTGCGGTGAACGGCCCTGACGCCGCTGGTGGCGACGCAGACAATGATGGCGAGTTCGGCGACGCCAGCGACGGCTCGGGAGGTGCTTCCGAGGACGCATTGGGGGATTGGTCCGACTGAGTGTGTATCGCTCCTGTCTTTTTTACCCTGCATGAATAGAACTCAGGTTTTTGACCTGATGGCTGTGAGAGCATTTTGGGAGGGGAAGCCCCTCATGTAAAACCTGTGTTCATCGTATTAGTAGTTGTCATATTGCACGAGCGCCCGCGCCTGGTGGTTGGCTGGTTTACCTTTGTTTCGCGCAAGCCCCGAAGCAGCCTGTGGGAGGGCGTGACGTCTTGGGTGTTCTTTAGTTGAATCCGCAGGATATGAGAGCGTCACTGGCGGGGAGCTTCACAGGCGTTGGCCTTTTTCACAGGCTCCGGGCCTTTTCCCAAATCCGACGGCTTCACAGGCATTTGCCTTCTTCACAGGCTCTGGGCCTTTTCCTGAACGCGACAGCTTCATAGGCATTTGCCTTCTTCACAGGCTCTGGGCCTTTTCCTAAACGCGACAGCTTCACATGCATTTGCCTTCTTCACAGGTCTGGGCCTTTTCCTAAATGCGAAAGCTTCACAGGCATTTGCCTTCTTCATAGGCTCTGGGCCTTTTCCTGAACGCGACACCTTCACAGGAATTTGCCTTCTTCACAGGCTCTGGGCCTTTTCCCAACAGGACAACCTCCGCAGGCACCAGAAAATCCTCCCGAGAGGGAGCAACAGCGGCAGTCTGGGTTGCGCACGAGCCAGGCCTGACCCGACTCGCGAGGGGCTCCCGAGGGGAGGCAGCTGTGGCGAAGCGGTAACTAGAAGGCGAGAAATGGCTCGAACGAGAATAAGCACCCCTTCCCCGAACACACGCAAATCTCAAATTCGAATCCAACTTAAATCCAGCGGGAGAAAAGATACAGCCAAAGGGAAAGGCAATTAAAGCAGACAAAAGGCCGCGTCCGGCACCTAATCAAGTCTTGGACGTCTTCTCACCAGCGCGGAGCTAAGTGTTGTCCACTGGGCGTGGGAGGGAGCCACAGGGCCTGAGGCTGGCACCCCTGAGACTCCGGGGCGTGTACAGCCCCACTCATTATTATGTGAGAGTGTCACAGGGCGGCGAGCTTCACAGGCACCGGGCCTTCTTCACAGGTACTGGCCTTGCTTCATATCGCCAGATGAGGGCCCTGCCTTGCGCCACACTCTAGTGCCATCAGCAACGACCGGAACCCAGGACGCCGCCCGATGGGGTAGAGCGGTCGCCAGCGGTTCCCCCGACGACCACGGGTCCTCCGCCAGGGGCAGGCCCTGAGGCACCTCCCCAGCAGAGGGCCTACCTCCAGAGAACACCTTGCTCCGAACACCGTGGTGGTGATGTCGGATCTCGGCCCCTCTCCTGCAGCCCCTTGCGCCCTCCTCCCGAGGGGTAGGAGATTGTGGGAGCGGGGCAGCTGCTTGCTGCGGCGACCTGCACCTCCTGCGATCCATGGTTAGCGTATACCTGCTCCTGAAGAATTAGCGGTGCCCGATAATCATTGCCTCCAACGTGGCCAGTGGGACCGTTCCGGGGCTCCTAGAAAGGCTTAGCTTCTAGTGCCTCGTCCCCCCAGCTTGGGCTGAGGAGCGAGCCTTGTCCGTTCTCGTGAGGGTGTCCTTGGTCCATCATGAGGGGCACGTATTCCTCCGGCGCCGTCATCCCGAATGCCACGCCGTAATGCCCCGCATGCCACGCAGTCCTGCCTGTCACGCCCACTGCGGGGTGGCAGCGCGGCCGCCCACTGGGGCCACGGGTCGCGTTGAGTCCTTCTTCTTCGCGGGCTGGGGGCGGGGGCAGCGCCGCCGCCGGTCCGGTGCTGACAGCTTCGCTGGCGTCGGAGTAGCCTTGGAGCCCGCGGGCGCGCGCGGAGCCCCTGCGCGGGTCGCCCTGGGCTTGAGATGGGAGCTGGGTGGAGAAGGGGTGAGCCCCCGAGGCGGCGAAGCCCAGGAGCTCCGCCACTCGCTCCAGCAGCACGTCGTGGCCGCCCTCCAGCAGTCTGCACTGCAGCAGCTCTCGGGCCACCGTGAGCGCGGCCCTCGAGTTCTCCTGCTCCCGGCGGGTGTACGGTGTCATGGTCGCGGCGTGATTGGAGGCCCTTGCTGCCGACCGTGCCTGCCGCGGTTTAAGAGTTGTCGAAGTCTGTCCGCGTCGCCCGCGGCCCGCAGCGCCCTGCGGACCACGAGCTGCCTGGGGCACGGGGTCGCCTGAGGCGAGCGGTTCTGTGCGGGCGGTCCACGCAGCCCATGGTTCGGGGTTGCCCTCCTGGTCACCGGGCATGGTGATGACGACGCGACGGGGCACGGAGCGGTGGAAGACGAATTCCGGCGCACCACAACCTGGCGCGCCAAATGTCGGATTTCAGGTTCCGGCAGACCCTTAAGGTTTGAACTCTGGGGTGCGCACGGAGATTACGCCTTCTACCTCTCCGTCTCGCAAAGATCTAGACTACTGAAAGAACTGGACAAGAGACACCAGGTTTATACTTGTTCGGGCCACCGTTGCGGTGTAATACCCTACTCCAGTGTGTGGTGGGTGGATTGCCTCTTGGGGCTGATGATGATGAACAATACAAGGAAGAGCAGCCTCGCGAGGGTCTGCTCTTGGCTGGGGCGATGAACTGTTAGGAGGAGTTCAGTCGCCCTTTTCTTCCTCTCTCTAACCGCCACTAATCTCACTCACTCTCACTCACCGCCTCCCACTTTTCTCACCGCCCCTTGTTATGTGGGTGGCTGGTCCTATTTATAGAGGCCCTGGTCCTCTTCCCAAATATCGAGCGGGAAGGGAGCCAACAATGGCGGGCTAATTTGAAGGGGGACAGCAAGTATCAGCTATCCTGACAGAAGTAGTCTTCGCCTGCGAAAGCTCTGGTGATGATGCCGTCTTGGGCTCCATGGTGACCTCCATCTCGTAGTCCTCCTGGTCTTGGTCTCGTTGCACCGAAATGGCAACCTTTGCCTGATGCCTCGGTACTCCGTGGCTGCGCTTGCTCCCTTTGCACCAAAGAGGGAAGGAGGACGCTGCGCAGGCTGGCACCCGCCTGGCACCCTGAGTCGTCATGGCTTGCGTCACGGGCTCCACGTGAGGCACCCCGCCTTGATCTCTCCGCCTCCTCGTGAGCCAGCCTGATGAGGCCGCGCCTGAGGAAGCTCCACGTCGTCCGCCCCGCGAGGCTTGGCCCCTCGCAAGGGTCTTGAGTCTTGTGTTGATGAAGATGGGCCGTGCTGGGCCCCCTTTGAGCCACGCCGCAGGCCGCATGCAGGCAAGTCTGGGGACCCCCGTTCCCAGAACGCCGCAGAGTCCCCGGGATGACTTCAGGGAAAGCTGACTCCTGACTAGCGACTTCCAGAGAAGCCGGCTTCGTGGAGTCGTCCTGCGACTCCAACACCCCTCACGATCTCATCAAGTGGGACGGGGCAGGGGAGTGGCAACAATGAAGCCCGCTCCTGCCCCTTACCAAGGGCAGGCATGGCCACAGCATGCCGTACCCCGGAAGATCTCCGTGTGACGTGGCACTATTGCCATGCCGGCCCTGACATCAGCACCGCAGGACCGAATCCTGCACCCACGACGGCTTGTCTGTACGGCCTAGAGGCAGCAGGTCCCACCAGTCGGTGAGACCCTAGGAGACGGCAAGAGGACCACCAGTCGGACCCGTCGGGAGTCGGCCTGGGGGAGTCGGCCGAGCCCTCCCCCGAGGCCCACGCGCCATTAATCAAGATGTGATGGGGAGTGGCGACAGTGATCGCCCGCCGGGCGGCGGGGCTATTGCCACGACCTCATGAGCAAGCCCACGTCATCAGAAGCACGGCTACAGTAATCAGCAGCCGGCAAGACCCGCCCGCGGCGGACGCGGCCTGTCGGCTCCGTACCAGGCCAGTCGACCGGCGGGCCCCAGTGGTCGGTAGAGAAGGCAGAGGCCAGAGGCACTGACGGCTGGGCCCGCGTCCAGCCGGATTACCATTGTAGCCCTGGAGGGTAGGCCTATATAAACCCCCCAGGGCACCCATGCAAAGGGTTGGAACCCATTAGCTCTAGGCCAGATCATATAGAAGGGAGAGAGCTAGCCTTGCCCTCTCCTACCACCAAGAAACAGCTCAAGGAGCAACCGTGTAAACACTTTGCCATAGTGACCATGCGGAGACCCTGCAGAGCAGCAGTAGGGGTATTATCTCCCTGGAGAGCCCTGAAGCTGGGTAAGATTCGCCGGCGTGCATGGCTTCGCCTCATCCCGTTTCTAGGCATCGGCGACGTTCTACTCGCCCCCACCATGATAAGCCATCCGTTGGCATATGTCGCACCAAACCCCCGACATTTGGCACCCACCGTGGGGCCTGGTGCACCGCCGTCCATAGACCTGTTCTAGACAGGGACCCTTTTTCTCCCTGGCGAGCGTAGCCAGGCAGGCACGCCAGACGGAGTTTGCGCTGACGCGCTAAGTGGCGTTGAGATCACCTGCGCAGCCAGCAGCCTGGCCGAACTTGTCGGCGAGGTCCGCCTCTCCGACGAACCTGCATCCAACGCAGGCACGGGCGGCCCCGAGAGCCTCCTCGCAGGCCTCCTCGATCAACCCCACGTTTCCGGCAAGCCTACCATAGACTTGGAGTCTGTGGGCTCCACCGACCCGATGCTGGTCGACTCCGACACCGCGTCACTCGACACCTTCCCCACCAATGTGGTGGTCTACGACGATCCCCTCCCTCGCATGGAGAGCGACGGAAGCACCGTCACCGAGGTGCTAGTCATCAGTCATGACGAGCTCCCCGGCGGAGGAGCGCACAACTCACTCGGCGCGGCGCTACAGGACCTAACTGCTCCCATTCCGGAAGACGCTGACACGGAGACGTTGGAGGTGCCCCGCATTCAGCTCGTTGAAGGCGGGAAGAAGCTGGCCAGCATGAGGCGCTTGTCAGAAGCCTACCAGCGGGAGATGGATCGCGCTGTCGGTGGCTTGCCGTCCCCGGCGGGGCCCAGCCGCCTTGGCGCGGTCCAGCAGCGCGGCGTAGCCATCGCCAACCTGTTTGGGGCAAGTCGCCCCATGTACGCTACACCAGCGGAGAACATCCGAGCAGCCCAGGCAGCACAGATGAGCTGGGCAATTTCGAGGGCGAAGAACGCCGCCTCATGATGGAGCGAGTCCAGCGGCTCCTCGACGCGGCCGCCACGCAGAACGAGGCTGGCTGCCACACGAAGGCGCCGCAGCGGCCAAACGACGACCTTCACCGAGATCAAGGCGCGACGTCTCGGACAACGACTGGCGGCGCCCGAGGAAGAAGAGACAAGGAGCCGGCTGTCAGCCGCAGTCGGACTCGCATTACCATAGAGCACGACCGAGACGGCCGCCCGAGGGCAATGGAACGACGGGACGACTGTCCGCCTCCCCCTCCTCGCAAGGAGAGGCGAGTCTCCCCGCCGCCTGTTGATCATCTGACTCTCGACGACCGCCTTGGCCGCCGAGAGGGAGTTGGAGAGAATGACGCCCGCCACCGGATCGACCGGCTTCACCGATCCCTGGCGCTGGAAGAAGAGGACGAGCTGGGTCCGCCTTGTTTCGGGCCCCGCATTCGAGACGAGCCCTTTCCCAGAGGGTTCACGCTCCCAAGAGACACGCCCAAGTATACCGGCTCCGTGAAGCTGGAAGACTGGCTAGTCGACTATTCCACGGCTGTCAGCATAGCAAATGGCAACAAGCGTGTCGCCGTAAAGTACGTTTCGCTCATGCTCCAGGGCACGGCCCAGACATGGCTGAACAGCCTAAAGCCCCGCAGCATCAATAGCTGGGTCGACTTCACCGAAGCGTTCGTCCGCATCTTCACCAGCACGTACAAGCGTCCTCCCAAGCCCCGTCAGCTCTCCTTGTGCGTGCAAGGCCCCGACGAGTCGACTCGTGATTACCTCACACGTTGGGCCGAGCTTCGGAACTCCTGTGAGGGCATGCACGAGGTGCAGGCCATCGAGTACTTCATAGCCGGGTGTAGAGAAGGCACCCTCCTCAAGTACAAGCTCCTCTACGACGAGCCAGAAACCCTCGACGAGCTGCTGATCATAGCGGACAAGTACGCCGCGGTCGACTCCTCCATGAAGGCGGAGATTCAAATCAGCACAACTGGGAAAGTGGCCCCGCAAGCTCCAAGAACTCCAGCGGGAGACGCCAGCCGGTGAAAACAGCAGGGCGACCACAAGCGCAAGGCCCCGCAGCCGGCTTCCAGCAGCCGGCAGGCCGCGACCGTTGAAGCCCAGTAGCCAGATGAGCAGCCTCCGTCCAAGTGACAGAAAGGCGGCAAGCCAAACTGGTTGCCGGCCTTCTCCTATGAGCAGACCCTGGATGGACCTTGCAAGTTCCATAGCGGCGCGAAGCCGTCGAATCACACGACCCGGAAGTGCCACTGGCTCACCAGGATCGCTAAGGGAGACGGCCTCCTGCCTCCCCCGCCTGCTGGGCAGCCGCCTCCGCCTCCGCCCCAGCAGCCGGCTGTCAGGCCAATCGGCGCAGTGCAAGACGAATACCCCGAAGAGCACGGAGCCTACGTGGTGTTCACCAGTGTGGCTGATGATCGACGCAGCAGGCAGCTGCAGCGACAAGAGGTGAATGCCGTAGCATTGGAGACGCCAGAGTTCATGCACTGGTCCGAGAAGCCCATCAGCTAGAGCAGGGCCGACCACCCAGAAGTGATGCCGAGTCCGGGCTCCTTTGCCTTGGTCCTGGACGCCACCTTTGCTATGGATAGACGAGCCACGCGTTTCTCGCAAGTTCTGATAGACGAAGGCAGCAGCATCAATATCCTGTACAAGGACACCATGGAGAAGTTAGGAATCAAGCAAAGACAGCTTCAGAACAACCGAACTGTGTTCCACGGCATTGTTCCCGGGCTTTCCTGCTCACCAATCGGCAAGATCCTGATGGATGTCCTCTTCGGAGACAAAGATCACTTCTGCCGAGAGTCTATTTGGTTTGAGGTGGTGGACCTCGAGAGCCCATACCATGCGCTGCTCGGCCGACCCGCCTTGGCCAAGTTCATGGCGGTCCCCCACTACGCCTACCTCAAGATGAAGATGCCTAGTTCCAGAGGGATTCTGACTATGGCTGGCGACTACCGGAAGTCGTCTGCTTGCGCGGCTGAGAGCAGTCGGCTGGCCGAGTCCCTGGTAATCGCGGCTGAGAGGCGGCTCCTTGAGCGAGTTGTGGCGATGGCCGGCAAGCAGCCTGAGGTATCGCCCAACCCAAAAGAATCGGAGGCTGAGGGTTCGTTCAAGCCGGCCAAAGAGACAAAGAAGATACCCTTGGATCCGGAGCACCCAGAGAGGTACGCCGTCGTGGGTGCAAACCTCGGCAGCAAATAGGAAGGCGAGCTCGTTGATTTCCTCCGTGAGAATCGAGACATCTTCGCATGGTCCCCCGAAGACATGCCAGGTGTACCGACGGAATTCGCCGAGCACAAGTTACATGTCCAATCTGATGCAAAGCCGGTCAGGCAGCCCCTGCGCCGCCTATCAGAAGAGAAGAGAAGAGTTGTTGGAGAAGAGATAGCCCGACTCCTAGCAGCCGGCTTCATTATGGAATTGTTCTTTCCAGAATGGCTAGCAAATCCGGTCCTGGTACTGAAGAAGAACAAGCAGTGGCGAATGTGTATTGACTACACGAGCCTCAACAAGGCCTGCCCCAAGGACCCATTTGCTCTACCAAGAATCGATCAGGTGATAGACTCCACAGCCGGATGCGAGCTGTTGAGTTTTTTGGATGCATACTCAGGATATCACCAGATCAAGCTAAACCCGGTTGACAGACTGAAGACCGCCTTCATCACGCCGTTTGGAGCCTTCTGCTACCTCACCATGATGTTCGGCTTAAGGAATGCCGGCGCCACCTTTCAGTGTTGCACGCAGAAGTGCCTCCTCAAGCAGCTTGGCAGGAATGCCCACGTCTACGTGGACGACGTGGTGGTGAAGATGGAAAAGCATGGAACACTGCTGGAAGACCTCAAGGAGACTTTTGAGAACCTGCGCCTGTTCCATATCAAGCTCAACCCCGAGAAGTGTGTCTTCAGAGTACCAGCCGGCCAGCTCCTTGGCTTCTTGGTCTCTGAACGCAGCATAGAATGCAACTCAGTAAAGATCAAGGCCATTGAGAGAATGGAGGTACCCAGCCGACTGCTGGATGTGCAGAAGTTCACCGGCTGCTTGGCATCCATCAGCCGATTCATCAGTCGACTGGGCGAGAAAGCTCTCCCCTTATACCAACTCATGAAGAAGACCACTTTTCTCGAGTGGAACCATAAGGCGGACGAAGCTTTTCACCAGTTGAAGAAGGTGCTGACTACTCCACCCGTCCTGGCGGCTCCGACTCCCAAGGAACCTATGCTCCTGTACATCGCCGCCACTAGCCGGGTAGTCAGCACGGTCATTGTAGTGGAACGCATGGAGGAAGGCAAGGAGCTACCTATCTAGAGACCGGTATATTACCTGAGCGAGGTACTGTCGACCTCCAAGCAGTACTACCCCCACTACCAGAAGATGTGCTATGGCGTACACTTTGCTACCAAGAAATTGAAGCCTTACTTTCAAGAGCATCCAATCACGGTGGTCTGCATGGCCCCACTTGCCGAGATCATTGGTAGCCGAGATGCTTCTGGCCGAGTGGACAAGTGGGCCATAGAGCTGGCTCCTTACACCATCCACTACTAGCCCCGCACCGCTATCAAGTCACAAGCACTGGCCAACTTCCTCGTCGACTGGGCCGAGACCTAGTACCTACCTCCAGCGCCTGACTCCACCCATTGGCGGATGCATTTCGACGGCTCCAAGATGCGCACCGGCTTGGGAGTCGGCGTCGTCCTCACCTCTCCTAAAGGCGACAAGCTCAAATACGCACTACAAATCCATTTTGTTGCCTCCAACAACATCGCCGAGTACGAGGCGCTCATTCATGGGCTCCGGCTTGCCAAAGAGCTTGGCATCCGCCGGATCTTGTGTTATGGCGACTCGGACTTAGTGGTCCATCAATCATCAGGCGACTGGGACGCGAAAGATGCAAACATGGCGAGTTACCGTTTCCTCGTACATCAACTCAGCGGGCATTTCGAAGGGTGCGAGTTCCTCCATGTGCCAAGAAACGACAATGACCAAGCAGATGCCTTGGCACGAATCGGCTCTACCCGCCAAGCAATACCATCTGGCGTCGCCCTTCAACGCCTCCTCAAGCCGTCAGTCAAACCTTCACCAGAATCAGACTCCATTTTTGTGCCGGATCCTCCCGAAGACGTCGGATCTGACTCCAGAGCCCTGGCAGTCGGTGCGAGGATTTTGGCGGATGACTCCAAAGCCGCCACAGTCGAACCCGACCCGGGGACTGCGGTGGCGGACTCGAAGACTCCAGAACTCGGCCCAAGGGCCGCGCCAGTCAGCCTGGGGACTTCATTAACCCAGCAAGCGGTTGTTTACTCCAACCCGCCGCCTCCCAGCCCAACCACCCTCGTCCAAGTCGCAATTCTGGCAGTCGAAGAAATAGCAGCACCCTCATGGGCCCAGCCCATCCTCAAATTCCTGGTGAACAAAGAGCTGCCAACTGATGAGACCTCAGCTCGGCAAATACAACGCCGGGTGGCAGCCTACACCATAGTCAACAGAGAGTTGGTCAGGCGCAGCGTCACTAGTGTCTACCAGCGCTGCGTAGAGCCAGAGCAAGGCCAAGCGATTCTCAAAGACATCCATCAAGGCGAGTGCGGCCACCATGCGGCTTCAAGAGCACTCGTCGCCAAAGCCTTTCAACACGGTTTATTCTGGCCAACTGCCTTGGAAGAGGCCAAGGAGTTGGTCCAAAAATGCAAAGGGTGCCAGAAGTTCAGCTCCAAGCCGCACCAGCCAGCTTCTGCACTCAAGACCGTCTGCATTGCCTGGCCTTTCGCAATTTGGGGTCTAGACATGGTGGGACCATTCAAGACAGCACGAGGTGGCTTAACTCACTTACTTGTCGCGGTGGACAAGTTCACCGAGTGGATAGAAGCAAAGCCAATCAAGAAGCTAAACGGTCCAACTGCCGTGACCTTCATCGCTGACATCACAATTTGATACGGCATACCACACAGCATCATCACCGACAATGGCACAAATTTTGCCAAAGGCGCCTTGGCCCGTTTCTGCGCAACACAGGGCATCCGACTGAACCTAGCGTCCATCGCCCATCCACAGTCAAACGGCCAGGTGGAGCGAGCAAATGGCCTCATCCTGTCCGGCATCAAGCCCCGGCTGATCGAGACTCTGGAGCGCTCGGTTGGCTGCTGGCTCGATGAGCTACCAGCCGTCCTCTGGAGTCTGCGCACGACTCCAAACAAGTCAACCGGCTTCACGCCTTTCTTCCTCGTCTATGGTGCCGAAGCCGTCATCCCAACGGACATAGAGTTCGATTCCCCACGAGTCACCATGTACACCAAGGAGGAAGCAGAAGAAGCACGACAAGACGGTGTCGACCTGCTGGAAGAGGGCCGGCTGTTGGCACTCAGCCGGTCCAGCATCTACCAGCAGAGCCTGCGCCGATACCACAACAGGAAGCTCAGGCCAAGATCTTTCCAAGAAGGCGACCTTGTGCTCCGGCTGATCCAGCAAACAGCCGGCCAGCACAAGCTGTCGGCACCTTGGGAAGGCCCTTTCATCATCAGCAAAGTACTGGGCAACGACTCCTACTACCTGATTGACGCTCAGAATCCCCGAGCACACAAGGAGACAGAGCGGCCATGGAATGCAAATATCCTCCGAAGATTTTACAGTTGATGCAGTATGTACCATGCTACCTTTTGTATTAAAGTACCAAGACTTCGGGCCCCCCCAGACGAGCTCGGGGACTGCCCTCTTTTGTCTGTATGATAAAATTATGCCTACAAGTATGTTACTCTTTGTCATGCCGCTTGGCACCGGGCTCGACAAGTCGGCTCGGGGACTCACCGCCTTGCACTATGAAATGCTTCCTGCAGCCGGACAAGTAGTGTGTAACACCTAAACCGTCTTCTGTCAGAAGCCGCAGCTCGCAGAGCGACTGTACGGTGGGCAGAGGTAAGGTAGAATGGGCATTTGCATGAAAAATGGTTAAGGACTCAAAGCATAAAACATAGCTCAAGACGGCTTCCATCCTTTTTTTCTTTTTCGCAAACCGACTCTCGAATAGTCGGATTGCCGCCTTCTATTCAACTTGCTCAAAAACTCTTAAAAACGGCTAAGTACATGCTCTCCCAAAGTAGCCAAGCACTTGATCTAGCAACAGTCTGCAGAGCGGCTGTCCGATTGGCAAGGCAGGCAACTAAGAGAAAGCGGCAAAGGAAAAAAGCCAAAAGAGCAATGAGCAAGAAAAGATAGAACTCGGATAAATATATTTACATAACATAGGCCCTTGGCCGAATTTTCGAGCAGAGGTTCAAAATACACCCCGCGGGTGGAATTGTGCGAATTAACAAGTTCTTCAAAGACTACTGAAGCAGATAAAATAAAGATAAAGCGGCAGCTTAGGAAGCAGCAGACGGATTCGGAGGATCGGAGGAGGCGGCAGCATCAGCCGTCGGGGCGGCCGGCTGGCTAGTCTCGGCTTGATCGCCTCCGGCAGCAGTCGGGTCGGTCGCACGCGGCTCATTGCTGGAGGCGCGGTCGAGCTAAGGCTGGCCGTCTGCTCCGTCTTCTGGTGCCTCTGTCTCGCCTCCGTCCTCCGCCTCGCCTTCCTCCTCGACGCTGGAGCCAATCACCTCCGCCGAGTCCTCGCTGTAGTCTGGGTTCATCCCAAACCACTCTGGTGGTACCTCCTCGCCGTCTTCAGACCGCTCGGGGACGAAGATGCTGGTGTCGGTGTACTCGGCAATCGCCGCAGCACGCTTGACGAGGGCATCTTCCGCAGCTGCCAGCTCCGGCTGGGCCTCCGACCGAAGCGTGGCCAGCAGGTCTAGATCCAGCCTCGGATACCATGCCTTGACGAACTCCAAGGCCCGGCGCACTCCAGCTCGGGCCGAAGAACCCTTCCAGGCCTCAAGACAACCAGCCACGACCTCTAGCCAATTAGCTGTCAGGCTGGGGGTGCGCGGAGCCTGCATGTCCGGCCACAGGGCAGCAATCGCCTGGGCACCAACACGCTGAAGCCGGCGCAACATTAGGTGAGCCGGCCGAAGGCGAGCCTCGATGCTCAGTATGTGCTTGTCAAGAGTTTGGGGGCGTCGGCGGCAATCTCTGCGCCCTCCGCCGTCCGACCTTCTCGGTCAGCCTCGATGGCTTGGATGGCGGCCTGCGAGTGCCCAGGAAAGAAGTCTGCAAAGACAGGAAGAAACAAAGAAGCAAGTCAAAAACCAGGGGTCGGCATGACTTAAATCGGCAGCTCGAACAAAGAAAGTAAAGAAACTCACCATCAACGATGTCTTCGATCTCATGGAAGCCGGAGGCCAGCATCGCCTCCTTGTCAGACCAGGAGGAGCGCTTGCTCGCGAACTCGGCCAGGAGGGCGGTCTCCGTCTCCTCCGCCTCCCTCTGCGTCTTCACAAGCAGCTCCTTCTGCTCTGCCAATTGAGTGGCCAGTAGATCGCGCTCCGTGGCGAGCTTGCTGCACTCCTCCTCTTTGGCGCGTAAAGCGGAGTTGGCGTCGCTCAGCTGCTGTTGAAGAGCAGCGTTGGCCCCTGAAAAGAAGGAAGAAAGAAGGCGTTAAGTCATCAGTAAAGAAGGTCGCTGGGGAGATCCGGCCCGACTGCTCAGCAGTCGGCCCGAATCTCAGGGACTACAGCCCGAGGGTGCGCCAGCGCGCCCCCGCAAAGAAGGAAAAAGACTTACTCCGGCTCTCCGACAAATCGGCGGTCTGCTTGCCCAGCTCTTCAATGTTACAGTTGAAGGCACTGACGCGGAGGTTGTGGTAATCCTGTGTCAAGCATTTCAGACAAAAAGTCAATACCCAGAGTTCATCAATTGGAGTTCCGGGCCGTCTGCTCAGAAGCCAGCCCGAAACTCGGGGACTACACCCAGTGGGTGCGCTGGCGCGCCCCCACAGAGGGGAACAAGAAAACAAAAACCAAAGGAAAAACATACCGGGACGGCTGCCCGCGATGCTAGGAACGCCTTGGTGCAACTCTGGAGAGCGTCGCCCTCAGCATGAAGCTTCGCCTGGAAGTCCAGGAGCGCCTGGTTCAGCGGCCCTGTGCCGCCTCCTCGCACCCACCCAATGGGTGCGGCGCTCGTCGCTTCGGCATCTGGGATCGCCGAGCTGGCAGTGCCGGCTTCCAGGGGCGGTGTGCCGAAGTCGCCTTCTCCAGGCGGCGCGTTGGCGAGCCGACTTGGAGGAGTAGCCTCACCACGGCCTCGTCTTCGGTCGGCGGCACCGGAGGGTCCGCCGACTGCTCGCCCTGCGCACCTTCAGACGGCAGCAGAGGCGGCGGCGGAACGTTCACATACGGCGTAGAGGGGTCGCCGCCCTCCCTCTCCACGACGGGGTTCTCCCCGCCGGCTTCTCCAGTCTGCCCCATGAGTTCTGGAGGCGGCGGCGCAGAGTTCAACGGGGTGACGAACACCGCCGATTGGCGGCGTGCGGCTTCCTCAGCCTGCCGCTTCGTCGCGGCGGCGGCTTCGGCCTCCGCCAGTTTTTCCTTGGCGGAGGCCTCCGCCTTCTCCAGGCGAACGGCCTCTTCTTCGTTGCGCTTCTCCTGCGCATTCCGCTCTGTCGCCTCCCGGAGGTCAGCAGCGGGGTCAATCCGCTGAGTGGTGGCGGACGTCTCCGCTGACCCCATGACGGAGGCGGCGGTGACCCTCTCAAGAGAGAGGGGAGCCCTGAAGCAAGGGGGGCAAGCAAAGAATCAGACAAAGTCATAAAGAAAGAACAAAGCATTAAGACAGAATACTCACGCGGAGACCAATGGCGGCTTCTTCACTTCCTTACGGAAGCGGATGGCCTTCGCGGCCGCCTCGTCCCACCGGGTCGCCGCGGCCGAACCCTTGGGTTTCTTCGGCCGACTGCCGAACAAGGTCGGCACGGCCCTGCGCTTCTTCCCACCGCCTGGAGCACCCGGCGCAGCATAAGAGCCCGCGCCAGGCTGGCTGGCTCCTGGCCGATGGCGGGGGGCGACTTCCCCCTCGGCGTCGTCATCAGGCCAGTCGGCGAAAGTGGCCGAAGGCCTGAAGTCGCCTGCCGTTCCTCCTCCTCCCTCGACGTCATCCTCCAGAGCCGTCGCCCCCAGATTGGGGTCGTCGACGTCGCTCTCTGCCCGGTCGGCGAGGAACTCGCCGGCCGGCCCCGTGGTGCCGGCTGGCGGGTGGAGGAGGGGATTCTGGCCAAAGCTGACTGGTCAAAATAAACTCGACAAGAGAGAAGACAATCCAAAGAAAGAAAGGAAAGGCAACTCACCACGGGCGGGGGGTTGGCGCGGGAGTACGGCTCCTTGCCGAACCGCCAATCCTCTAGGAGCTTGCTGTCCGAGAGGTAGTTCACCATGAAGGCCACCTCTTCATGAGGCATGTCCTTGGAGCACATCCGACTCGGGTCGCGGTGCCCACTCATCTGGCATATCATGTGGGGGCGGCCTTGGAGTGGGAGAACTCGGCGTGCCACGAAGGCGGCCAGCAGGTCTGGACCGGTCAAACCCTCCGACTGCGTCAGCACTCGGAGTCGCGCGATGGCGCCGGCTCCCGCAGGCGTCAGTGACTTGGCCCGGTACGACCAGTTGGGCAGTCGCCCAGCCGGCGGGCCGGCTTCGAAAGCCGGTAGGTTGACCCAGTCCCCTCTCGCGGAGACACTCCTGACGTAAAAGTAGGCTCTGCCACATCTTCACAAACTTTATCAGCTAGATGGAGGGGAAGGGATTGTCGGCCCCTAACCTTCGCACGGCAATGAAAGCGCCACACTGAGCCGACACGCCCGCAGCCTGGGTGCCGAGCTTGGAGAAGAAGAACTCCCCCCAGAGCTCGAGGGTGGGGAGGACTCTGAGGAAGCCTTCGCACAAAGCCACGAAGGCGGACAGCAGCACCACTGTGTTGGGGGTGAGGTGTTGCGGCTGGAGGCCGTAGAACTCCAGGAAAGATCGGAAGAAACCGCTCGCCGGCAGCCCCAACCCGCGCAAGCAGTGCGAGCGGAAGATGACCCGCTCGCCCTCCTGTGGCGCGGGGGAAATCTCCCCCTTCGGCGTAAGGCGCACCCGTACGTGATCCTCGCCCGGGAGCCGGCGAGTCCGGCGAAGGAACTCAATGTGGTCGTCATGGACTTCGGAACCATCCCAAGTGCCGAAGCGCACCGGGGGAGGCGCAGTGGCGGAGGAAGAACTCATCGCGAGCTGTCGCTGCGGCGTTCGCCGGAGCTTGGGCGTGTGGTGGAGCGAAGAACAAGAAGGAGGAGAGCGAGGAGCAGTGAGAAGGAAGAGAACGAGGAGTGGTGGGAAGGAGGGGCGCGCGTGCCCCCCTCTTCCCCCTACTTATAGCCCTGTGGGCTGCGAAGCCGAGGGGGCGGTCGTGGGGATTTACTGCGCCCATGGCCCCACGACCCCCATGATCCACGATAAAGTTACTGCGCGCAGTAACTCTACGGGAATCCCAACCATCCGCCGGGGCCGCAGCGGATCCGCTCAGGCGCCAAGGCGCGGTAGTGGCGGGCCCCGCCTATGGGCATGTCCCGTCACGCGCGTAGGCTGGCAGGACGGCCCAGCCACGTGCCATCGCGTGACAGGCCTAGAACGGGCGGCGGCCTGGAGGCTTAGCTAGCACGCTACTTGGATCCCGCCGCGACGTTCGAAATATTGTGCGAGTCGGAATTGAGTAAGTCCGAATCGAGCGAGTCCGACTCCTCCTAGTCGGCCCGGCAGAAGTCAATCAAAGACCATATGTTGAGCACCCGGAAAGAGAAACTGCTGAGACTTCTCGGCCGATCGTCCGCGGCGCCTCACCAGCTTCGAGGACTACTGTCAGAGTAATGGGCCACGGGTAGGCCAACCCGAGCCCAGAACCTTTCAAGACATAGGGGCAGGCTGCGCCCCTCAAGACCCCAGGTTGAAGAGCCGCCTTCAGGACGTCAACGGCAAGACGGCCGACCGACCACCCACGGCCGAGTCCCCGAGACGACTTCAGGGAGAGCCGACTCCTGACTAGTGACTTCCAGAGAAGCTGGCTTCGGGGAGTCGGCCTGCGACTCCAACACCCCTCACGATCTCATCAAGTGGGACGGGGTAGGGGAGTGGCAACAATGAAGCCCGCTCCTGCCCCTTACCAAGGGCAGGCATGGCCACAGCACGCCGTACCCTGGAAGATCTCCGTGCGGCGTGGCACTGTTGCCATGCCGGCCCTGACATCAGCACCGCAGGACCGAATCCTGCACCCACGACGGCTTGTCTGTAGGGCGTAGAGGCAGCAGGTCCCACCAGTCGGTGAGACCCCAGGAGACGGCAAGAGGACCACCAGTCGGACCCGTCGGGAGTCGGCCCGGGGGAGTTGGCCGAGCCCTCCCTCGGGGCCCACGCTCCATTAATCAAGATGTGATGGGGAGTGGCGACAGTGATCGCCCGCCGGGCGGCGGGGCTGTTGCCACGACCCGCGTCTTCAGAAGCACGGCTACAGTAATCAGCAGCCGGCAAGACCCGCCCGTGGCGGACGCGGCCTGTCGGCTCCGTACCAGGCCAGTCGGCGGGCCCCAGCGGTCGGTAGAGAAGGCAGAGGCCAAAGGCACTGACGGCTGGGCCCGCGTCCAACCGGATTACCATTGTACCCCTGGATGGTAGGCCTATATAAACCCCCCAGGGCACCCATGCAAAGGGTTGGAACCCATTAGCTCTAGGCCAGATCATATAGAAGGGAGAGAGCTAGCCTTGCCCTCTCCTACCACCAAGAAACAGCTCAAGGAGCAACCGTGTAAACACTTTGCCATAGTGACCATGCGGAGACCCCGCAGAGCAGCAGTAGGGGTATTATCTCCCCGGAGAGCCCTGAAGCTGGGTAAAATTCGCCGGCGTGCATGCCTTCGCCTCATCCCGTTTCCAGGCACCGGCGACGTTCTACTCGCCCCCACCATGATAAGCCATCCATTGGCATATGTCGCACCAAACCCCCGACAGATTTAGTCCGGCTATCCGAGGACCCCCTAATCCAGGACTCCCTCAGTAGCCCCTGAACTAGGCTTCAATGACGATGAGTCCGGCGCGCAGATTGTCTCCGGCATTGCAAGGCGGGTTCCTCCTCCGAATACTCCATAGAAGATTTTGAACACAAGGATAGTGTCCGGCTCTACAAAACAAATTACATGTACCACCGTAGAGAGTATAATATTTCCACAAATCTAATTTGCTGACAACTTTTCATAATGTGACATCACGCCCTGGCCCCGGTTATTATTCGAACCGTTTTTCTCAACCAGCCACTGCATGTGTTACGAGGCGGTTTTATTGGCACGTCTTGTCGAAGCAGAGATCGTGTCCCCTTATCATGGGATTCTCATCAATACAGGTGTGGGTAACCCAATTGTGCTCGTTAGTACGACTCCTCTATTTTAGGCAAGTTCCAAATGGCCGTGCGGAGGACGCTTGATATTCACCCTCTTTATAACGGGGCCAAAGCCTGTCCTTTTCTACTCGCGCTCAATCCCTCCCTTCCCCCACCTCGAGTTCCAACACCCGAGGCTCAGGCGAAGCGCTTCGGACCTTCAATCATGTCCGGACCCAACCTTCAGGGCTGGTGGATGGCTTCCTCTCTCACAGAGTGGGGCATCAAGAAGCTAAGGGAGGCCAGGTATCTGACTGCCGAAATCTCGCATAGGTTGCCTGCCCGAGGGCAGGTCATCCCTACTCCCGAACCCAATGAGAGTGTCGTATTTGTTTCCCACTTCCTCCGAGGGCTAGGATTTAGCCATGATCCCTTCGTCAGAGGGCTCATGTTCTATTATGAGCTCGACTTCCACGATCTAGCTCTGGATTCCATTCTTCACATCTCGTCGTTTATCGTCGTATGTGAGGCCTTCCTCCGCATCACCCCACACTTCGGCGTATGGCTCAAGACCTTCAATGTGAAGCCGGAGATGATCGATGGGCGACAGGCAGAGTGCGGAGGTGCCACAATAAGCAAAGGTGTCGATGCCCCATGGCCAAAGGGTTCCTTCCCTGAGATATCCAACTTATGGCAGCGGGAGTGGTTTTACGTCATAGCTCCCCAAAGTACTAAGTGGGTGGCTCCCCCCGCCTTCCGTTCGGGCCCCCCACCACAACTGGCTTCATGGGTCAACAAGGGGCTAGACTGGGGGCCGGTTAATGACGTGCCGACATTGCAAAGTCGCATCCGAGATCTCCTCAAGAGGGATGTCGGTCTCATCAAAGTAAAGCAAGTTATGCTAGTTCGCCGGGTCCTGCCATGCCAACTTCGATCTCTCCGTATGTGGGAGTTCATCCCTGAAGGACCGCGAGCTATTCAGCAGTTCTTCGGCATGACACTCGAAGAGATGTATGGATTGTTCCTCGGATCACGAATTAATTGTCCGGACACCATCGAGGATGCGGGTCTCAACTGTAATCGTCCAGATACCCAGGTAAGTATTTCCACGACTGAACACACTGTCCTTTCACTTGCCAAAATATAATTTTGAAAGAATTGCTCTTGGCCAGGACTGGGTACGGAAGGCAAAGATGATCAGGTGTTCGGCCCCCCTTCCCGAGGGCTCGCTAGATCCTGTACTAGCCAGGATGCTGGAGCACGCACCTTATCAATTACCCTTGGGGGAAGATAAAGGGAGAGACGAAGAAGCCGAAAGAGAGCCTCGCGCATTACTCATCCAAACCGGGGGAATTAGTACCTCCACGAAGGAGGATAATCGGGGAGAATAATCTGAAATTCCCTTTCCCCAAGGGAGGAAAAGGACCACTCCTGAAGACTTGGAAACAAAGGTTTCCAAACGAGAGAAGAAACCCTCGCCAGGGGGCCCTAACCCGGAGGGCATTCCTTTCGCACAGTGCCCGTAAGGGGATCAGCCCTCCACCGAGCTGTAAGTGAACAAAAGTACTTTTGGTAAATATATTTTGCTTTATCTCCACGGAAAATAACTGAGACGTATGTCTTGAAGTCCGGATCATAGCTCTTCCTGACAGAGTTCTTCTTCGGGGGATCTTCTTCCGGAGATGATGGAGAGCGAAACGCCTCCCTTGGCTCCCCGCCACCTGGGGCGGATGACCCTGAGGTGTCATCATGGAGGATTTCTCCTGATCCGCCAAGGCCAGAAGGTAACCCTTCGGCCACCCGAAGTCCGGAGTATTCGGCTCCTAAGGGGAGTCACAGAAAGAGTCCGGGATTGCCCGGTGCACAACCGGATGTACTGACGGATCTTTTGGAGCAAGCGGCTATCTCGGAGGAGCATCGTACTTTAATGGGTACGGTGGTTGAGAGGATCTCATCCGCCAAGAGTGGGTTGCATCAAGCTTTTACGAGCCTCCTAAAAGGCTTTGAGGTACGCAAAAAAAAATTGACGGTACTGCGCACGCTAGGTGTGCTCTATATAGATAGTAGCCCCTGAGACTTTGGTTCCTGTCCCGAAGCGGCAAACAGAGGATCACAGTCCCAGGTAATGATCGCGCTGCTTTCATGTGTAGGCAGCGGATGGTCCGGTGGCTAGCCGGACTGCTGAGTTGGCCGGACTGAGCCAGCAACTGGACGTGGCAGATGCCGACATTGCGCTTGTGAACAAGCGGCTTGACGAGGCACATGGTATGTATTTTCGGGTAGTCAACAAGTATTAAGAGGAGCATGATGCTAGTATCTTTAATATCTTTTGATTGCAGGTGGAGCTGCCGCCGTGGAGACTCTTCGGGCAGAACTTGCCCGAGCCAAGGAACAAGCCAGGAGAAGTGATGCGGCCGCCCTAAAGGCGGCCAAAGACTTAAGAGCCGAACAGGCTGCTCATCGCAAGAGCGAAGATGAAATAGCCAAGATGGCTGTTGAGCTGAAACATGCCGCCAGCCGATATGAGCTTCTTGAAAAGGAAAGCCAAGTGAGAGCGGCTGACCTGAAGAGAGCCGTGGAGGCAGCCAAGGAAACCCGTTCTAAAATCAGAGCGGCAGAGGAGGAGCTCCGTCAAGCCGGAGATATCACGGCTGGGAAGCCCTTTTTCTTCCGGATGAAGTTCGGAGATCCGAAGTATGCCCCTTTGGATCGATTATGGAGTGTTGCAGACGCGTATGCGGACTTGGCAATGAGTGCTGCTGATGCGACTACGTTTTTCAAAGATAAAGAAGATCACAAAGTAGAGAAGTTGTTCTGGTCACAGTTCAGTGCTCCGACGCGTCCGTTGCTGTTAAATGAGCAAATGGCCGAGTGGGCTGAGCTCCATAGGTTGTTCGGTATTTCCATGAGGTTTGTCGTGGATCATCTTTGGCCGGAAGGACCAAAGCCGAATAGTTATTTTTGGTTTAGTGCAACGATTCCTTGGTGCTGTGCAGCATATCGATGACGTAAAGAGGTCGGCGTGCATAGAGGGTGCGCGGATGGCTCTTGCCCGTGTTAAGACATACTGGGCAGAGATGGATGCCACCGCTATTGCAACCTAGGGTCCGGCCATAGGCCGGGTCTCGGCCAAGCACTATTTAGAAGAAGTCCTAGAAGGCGCTAGTTTAATAGAGGCTCGGTGCTTGAAGAGTATCATGTTCGAGTGACATGTATCCCCATTGTAAAAATAGTATTATTTGAATTGTACAGGCTGTTTTTATTGCCTGAAGGTATTATGATGCCTCCTGTGCGGACGTTTATGTAAGTATGTAACCTGAAAGTTTGCAGTCGTCGGCTTCAGCCCCCACGCACATAATGCGGGGGTGTTCGGAAAAGCACGTATTCACACTTGATCCAATGTCTTGGTCCATGAAGGAGGTGATAGCGCGGCGAACAAGGCAATCAGACTATATTGCTTTAACACTTTTACTTAGCCATAGGAGTTTGACAGTGGGGCTACTATATAGCCCCTAGTACTTCCACGCTTATCCGAGTACAGTGCGCGTACGTACATGTCCGGGAAACCGGTCCTTCGTTAATGCGGAGGAATCGCGAAGATTCTGCAGAGTCCTTGAGTGGTTGACCAGTCTCGCGCTTTATCATGACAGTCAGTTTTCGACTTTCTCTACTGAGGTGCTCATCCAGATGAACTAGGGCACAATCGCAGTACTTCTCCCGGTGCCACCTTAGCCGATAGAGCGGAACATAAGGTAGCAAAACACGGGAGCTGGTCAAACCCAACATTTGACCAAAGACATGATTCGGAGCTGATGCATATAAGGCCAAAATCACGACGCCAAACACTCCCTAAGGTATTCGGACTTTACAACATACACCGGGCTGAGCAAAGCCCTTGATAATGAACCCTGAATTTCCAGGTACGTGCATCAGTCTGATGTGGCGAAAATGCCAATAACGTCAGCATCCCTCTCGGTTGTGCTAAGTATCCGGAGTGTGTGAAGCAACAAGAGACAGTGAGAAAGGTTTACACAGGGTCTTAATCTAGAAAGAAACCTTTGAGCGCGGCCCTGCTGCACGTCTGCGCATGTGTCTCCATTGTGTCGTGTCCTCGAAGGGTGTAGCACGATTGTCATCTGCAAGAGAGAAAAAAACCCAGGTGAAAGTCTACGTGCAGAAAATTGGTTATTTTTAATAGACCATTGAAATTCAATCTAAGTAAGGGCAAACCAAACTATAGTCCTTTTTACGTGCGGGAAGCCCCTAGCACCACCTATGGGGGTATATCCATCGACCCAATCTCGGGTTTATCTGAACTATTACAGCGAGGGGTGCGCCGGACTCGTCTAGCCGTGTCCGCGGTCTTGACGACTGATCACTTATTCTGGTTGGGGGGGTCGTTCAGTGTTTGTTTGCGAAAGCCGCCGTACATTCCTCCGCATGTAAGGAACACTCTGAGTTTCCGCTAACTATGATGATGTCACGTGACCGGGCATCTTGAGCTTAAGATAAGCGTAATGCGGTATTGCATTAAAACGAGCGAAGGTTGTTCTTCCGAGTAGTGCTTGATAGCCGCTTTGGAATGGAGCGATGTCGAAGGTTAATTCTTCGCTTCGGAAATTGTTGGGAGAACCGAATACAACCTCTAGTACTATAGAGCCCGTGCAGCGGGCCTCTGGGCCTGTACTACTCCTTTAAATGTAGTATTGCTTTGGCTGATTCTTGTTGGGCTATCCCCATTTTGTGGACTGTGTCTTGATATATCAGATTAAGACTACTACCGCCGTCCATAAGGACTTGGGTGAGATGGTATCCGTCAATTATTGGGTCTAGTACCAAGGCAGCCGATCCTCCATGCCGGATACTAGTCGGGTGGTCCCTGCGATCAAAAGTGATTGGGCAGGCCAACCAAGCGTTGAACTTGGGGGGTAATGGGCTCTACGGTGTATACGTCTCAGAGTGCGCATGTGCTCCTTCTCTTCGTTATGTGAATCATGTTCACTGTTTTGACTTCTAGTGGGAATTTGTTCTGTCCCCCAGTGTTTTGTTGGTGAGGCTCATCCTCATCTTCACTTGGTGTCTCCCTCCCGTTGTGCTCCGCGTTTAGCTTGCTGGCCTGCTTAAAGACCCAGCATTCTCTATTGGTGTGATTTGCAGGTTTATCGGCGGTGCCGCGAATCTGACATAATCTGTCCAGAATCTTGTTTAGGCTGGACGGTCCATCTCTACTGCCTTTGAATGTCTTTTTCTGTTGACCAGGTCAAGAGCCCCTGAATCCAGCGTTTACCGCCGTGTTGTCTGGGCTTTCTTCGTTGCTTCGACACTTGCTTTTATTGCATCGTGGTTTTCCATTGCCATTCCTGACTTCGGATGTTCTTGGGTCGCTGGTGCCGCTGCGGGCCAGCCAACTATCCTCGCCCGTGCAGAAGGGGGTCATAAGGCTTGTTAGGGGTGCCATTGTCCTTGGTTTTTCTTGGCCGAGGTGTCTGGCAAGCCATTCATCCCGGACACTATGTTTGAAAGCCGCTAAGGCTTCGGCGTCCGGGCAATCGACAATTTGATTCTTGTTAGTGAGGAATATGTTCCAAAGCTTTCGGGCTGACTCTCCGGTTTGCTAAATTATGTGACTTAAATCTTTTGCATCCGGAGGTCGGACATAGGTCCCTGGAAAATTAGCCCTGAAAGCGTCCTCGAGCTCTTCCCAACTTCCAATTGAGTTTTCGGGGAGGCTTTTCAACCATTGCCTAGCAGGTCCTTTCAACTTTAAGGGCAAGTATTTGATGGCGTGGAGATCATCTCCACGAGCCATGTGGATGTGAAGGATAAAGTCCTCAATCCAGACCCCAGGGTCTGTTGTTCTGTCGTATGACTCTATGTTGACGGGTTTGAATCCTTCTGGGAATTCATGGTCCAGTACCTCGTCGGTGAAGCATAGGGGGTGCGCGGCACCCCTGTATTTGGGTGTTTCTGATGGTTGTAGTGTTTGGTTTTGATTCCGAACTATTATTCTGTCAGTATAATCATTTGGGCGGCGATGATTATGTGCCGGAACGTGCTTCCTAGGTCCGTAAATGGACCTGGTCAACCCGGCTTTTTGTGTAGGTCCTCACGTAGGTTGTGTACTGACTTGTGTACGTCATCGTTAGCCGCCCTGTCGCGACCACGGGGTGGTCGGTCCGGTTGATCGGCCGTTTTATTTTCCGGCTGAGTAGGCTCTAAGGCCTCGTTGTCGAATTCAGGCAACAGCTTGCGCTTTGGATAGCTTTTTGTGTGGTGATTACCTCTGTACTTTTCTTCCGTGTCAAGCACTTTATTCCATCTGCTGTTGAGCGTATTCTGCGCGGTCTTAAGCCTTTGCTTCTGCTTCTTCAGACTCCGCGCGGTTTCAGTGAGCCTTTATGAAGGTTATCTTGTTCCTAGTGTCTTTCAGGGATGATGTGTGCGTCGCCGTCCGGACTATTCATGTCTCCGGAGACAGGTTGATGAGTTTTACCCTCGGGGTTGTCGTGACCGGACAGCGGCTCCGTACTATGTTCGCCGTCCGTTGGTTCACCCTGCTCCACCGCTGGGTTTATGTGGTTGTTGTCTCCTTTAGGGTCGACCGGGGTGTTACTCTTTCTTGCACTGTTATCGATGTTTTTGCCGGGGTGGGATTTGGAGCGGCGCTTACGTCATCGCTTTGGTTGCTTCTCAAGGGAATTGTCCTTTGCTGCTTCCTCTCGTTCCTCGTCATCATTTTCTTTGGGTGTATCCACCATGTATATAGCGTGTGATGAAGTGGCAGTCCAGCACCCTGCGGGCGATGGTTCCTGTTCGTCTCCCGCATCGTCATCCATACTGTCGATGTCTTCGGAGCCAAAATCAAGTATGTCGGTTAAGTCGTCGACGGTGGCTATTAAGTGGGTGGTGGGTGGGTAACGAATTTCTTCGTCGTCCGCTTCCCACTCGAGCCGAACATAGTTCGGCCAAGGGCCTCCTGACAAGTAGAGAGGCCTTAATGAATTTAGCACGTCGCCCAAGGGCGAGTGCTAAAAGATATCCGCGGAGGAAATCTCCGTGATCGGTGCCCAATCAGATTTGATAGGTACGGACGCAGGCGGTTCGGAGACCATGGCCGGGGACGAATCCAAAAGTCCGGCAACACAGGTCTCATAGGAGGTGAAGTCAGTATTAGGCTCTATCACCGCTGAGTGTGCAGCCTCCGTGGTGGGGTCCATCCACCCATCCTCGGACAGCGCGATCTGTTCCGGATTGGAGGTCGGAGTAGTTACAGGTGCGATCTCCCGAACACTGTCCATCGGCATAGCTAAATCGTGCCCATCGTGACTGTGCAGCGCACCGGATATGGGTTCGAATCCGTCAAAGATCAAGTCTCCGCGGATGTCGGTGGTATAGTTCAAGCTTCCAAACCTGACCTGATGGCCAGGGGCGTAGCTCTCGATCTGCTCCAGATGGCCAAGCAAGTTGGCCTGCAGTACAGAGCCGCCGAATATGAAGATCTGTCTGGGGAGAAAAAACCTCACCATGGATTGCATCGTTGCTAATGATCGAAGGAGCAATCAAGCCTTGATTGTGACGACACGGTGGAACTCTCAATTAAATCACCAATGTCGGTGTTAAAACCGGCGGATCTCGGGTAGGGGGTCCCGAACTATGCATCTAAGGCGGATGGTAACAGGAGGAGGGGGACACAATGTTTACCCAGGTTCGGGCACTCTTGATGGAGGTAATACCCTACTTCCTGCTTGATTGATCTTGATGATATGAGTATTACAAGAGTTGATCTACCACGAGATCGGAGAGGCTAAACCCTAGAAGCTAGCCTATGGTATGATTGTTGTTGTCCTACGGACTAAACCCTCCGGTTTATATAGACACTGGAGGGAGCTAGGGTTACACAGAGTAGGTTACAAGGGAGGAGATCTACATATCCCAATTGCCAAGCTTGCCTTCCACGCAAAGAAGAGTCCCACCTGGACACGGGACGAAGTCTTCAATCTTGTTTCTTCATAGTTCACCAGTCCGGCCAAGGGATATAGTCCGGCTGTCCGAGGACCCCCTAATCCAGGACTCCCTCAGCGAGCTATAGACTAGTCTTTTTTTCAGACGCATTACACCTATCTCTTGGGACTTCTCGCATGCACCATCACTGCTCCCTAGGTCGATGCCACCCACATACACTTGTACTCTGAGAAGAGGTGCACACACGCACTCGTCCTCTCTCACACACGCATCTGTAGCTACAAATTGTAGTGTTCTCAACCATCCGATTGGCTCTATCATAGGTTTCACATTGCTCCTTGGCCTTGAGATTGAGAAGTTTAAAATGCAGAGGCTAAGATGGAGGCGTGAGGTTTTGGTTAATTTGCGGGCCGCACATGGCACCAACACGACATGAGCTTCGTCTGCCTGGTGCGCATGCAGTTGAGTAAGTTGTCCAAATATAGACACAACCAGGCCCTCATTGGTATCCGCGCCTTGACTCTGGCTGGTCATAGTGGAGAGTAACATAGACTAGTTACTAGTCTATGTTACTAGTACCTTCATAGTGGGTAGTGTCATATAGTATATGCATAATTTGGCGACGAGCGCTCTCTATATGTAGCACCTTTTTTCTTTAATTTCATCTTGTTAGTTTTGCTCCATGGCGCAATCCATCGATATTACTACTGTACAAATGTATAGATTTTTTAAAAGGCTAGAGGGAGGGGCAGTCTAGCTTGGTCCTTTTCATGAGAGGCGAGGGCCTTTGTGATTTGATGGCTCATTACTGCTGGAAGGCAGGGCCTTGTGATTTGACTGCTTGTATAAATGTGCCGACGACCTAAGGAGGAGCAAAGAACCGTGCGGTATACTCAAGTTTTCCACTGGAGTAGTACTAGTACGACGGAGGAGCACAAAACACGGCAACCCAGTGCCATATGGCCAAAAAATGATCTAATTTGCTAGTCATCTCATTGTTAGCATTGTTCTATTCATGCCTCGCAGAGAACGTGACACGTGTGGCGAAACACCCGAAGCAAAAGAAGAAACATAGGAGCATAAGAAGAAGGGAGGTTATCACCCCAAATGACCTAATTCGCCGCGGAGTTGTAACTGCTTCTTCATCGCCTCCATGACCTCCATCTCCTTGCGCGTCTCCTCCGCCATCTTCTTCATTATGTCCATGACGCGGGATTTCTTGACGCGAGCCTTCATCATCTGTTCCATGGCCGTGTTACATACCTTGACAGCAGCCGGGTGCTTGATGCGGAGCTTCGCCAACTCCTCCTTCTGTTCCATGACGAGGGCCTGCAGCATGTTCATCGAGGAACTACTACTCTCATGCAGCTTCTTCCAACCGGCGTTCTTCTCCTTCAGCAGGTCGAGCTCGTGTCAGAGCTTCGGCTTGTCCTCCTGAAGTTGCAGGATTTCGCCGGTCGCCTTCTTCTCCGAGGCAATGCTCTTCTTCAGCAGCATCACCAAGCCGGCAGTCAACATCTCCTGCTTATTGAGCTCAGCGGGCATGTCGTCGAGGCTCTCCTTCAACAGCTCCACCAAGCCGTGGATGAACTCCTTCTGCTTATTGAGGTGCTTATTAAGCTGATCGGGCATGCCGTCGAGGGATAACGACTCCAGCACCGCCAGCTCGGCATGTTCGCCTCCACGACTAGGGCGCTCCTGGGAGCCATCGCCAACCCGTGAGAGATCTTTCGAGGTCTCTGCGTGGCGGCAAGCCCTCTCTTTTTTCCGCGGCCTTGGTTGTAGCTCCCTTGTTACGAGTAGTTGTCGACCTAGAGCTCTGCGCACCGGACGTGGCAAGGACGGACGAAGAAGAAGCACTTATGAGGAGGAAAGGTAGAGTAATTTTTGGTTAGTGTCGTGGAATTGTCACGGCAGATGTCCTAGTGAAAGGACTTAGTCGTGGAGCCATCGCAACTAGGAAGTTTAAAGGGGTTAATCGGGACAAAGGACACGAGAAGGTTTATACTGGTTCGGCCCCTTACGGTGAAGGTAAAGCCTAGTCTATTTGTTGTGTATTGCTAGGTTTTGATGACCAAGGAGCGAAATATGCTAGCTTGGCTCTCGATCTGTTGTTTCTTGCCCTAAGCCGCCGCCGGGTCGTCCCCTTATATACACGGGCTGATGCCCTGCGGCCTACAGAGTCCCGGCTGGCTCATACAACGTGTCCGGCTCGGTGATGTCTTTTACATGCCTTACTTTACAACCTTTAACATACATGGCGGTTTACAATTATGGGCCTTAAGTCGCCTCTGGGCTTGGGCCTGCTACCAGTTTTATAACAAACCATCGCCTTGTATACTCGTCGGGCTTCTTTGAGTAACCCGCCCCCTCCTGGGCGGGTCATACCTAGTAGTTATATCCCCAACAGTAGGCGCCAAGTTGATGTGGACTTTGTTCTTATCAATCTCTAACACTTAGACGAAATCCATATTCCATTGTTTGTAAAAGCTCAGTAACCCGCCATGACGTCATCTTCAGAAAAATTGGAAATCTTCCTTGACATCATCTTTAATGGATCCTTATCTTTAAATGCTTTCCGAGAATCGAGGCATCCATTTAGCTGGATAATCATTACTTTGGTCTCCCTCGATTTTCGCACCTGCCCGTTCACCTATTTCACTACAAAAAAGACACATCCGTGACATTTTGGGCTGAACGAAACTTTTTTTCTGTCATACATATGACACTTCTATGACGATGATTGTGACAAAACCCGGTATCATCATAGATGTGGTGGGCTCCTACTTCTATGACAAAAAATCATGACAGAAAATGGGCTTTTCGTCCTAGGTGGGCCGGAGACGAAGCTGCATGACATTCTTTGTGCCGTCCATGACGGAAAAAACCATGGTAGAAGCGAGGGGGAGGAAAATTTCGAGGAGTTCCAGGCTATGGTGGGAGGTCGGGGGCTGAGCGATGCGCGTTTCTCTCTTACACGTACGCGCGTGTGTGTGAGGCGTTGGCTCTAACTGAACCCGAGCAAGGCATTGGGCTCTAACTGAACCCGAGCGATTGCACTGCAGGCTACGCGTTACTGAACCCGAGCGACCGATCGATGGCTGTTAACTGAACCCGAGCGACCGATCGATGGCTGTTAACTGAACCTGATCGAGCGGTTCCTTCACTACTGCTGCTAACTGAAGCCGATAGATGCTGCCTTTGGGATGAAAAGTTAGCGTTGCGGGGGGGTTTGGATGAACAGTGAGCGGTGGGATTGCCTCTGGATGAACAGGACCCCGTGGTGTGGTGGAGGGCTGGATGAACAGTAGACGGTGGAGGGGTGCCCGTGGAGGGGTGGTTGAACAGGACCCCGTGGTGTGGAGGGCTGGATGAATAGTAGACGATGGAGGGGTGCCCGTGTAGGGGTGCCCGTGGAGGCTGGGGGAGGTCGACGGTAGCCCGTGGAGGCTGGAAGAGGTCGACGATGGAGATGACCAGTATCCCGTGGAGTCCCGTTTTGCGGTACGCCACACCCCTCCCGATGAACAGGACCCCCATTTCGACCGTAGGAGGTCTGTTTCGTCCGTTTTGCGGTACGCCACATCCCTCCCGATCAACAGGACCCCCATTTCGACCATAGGAGGTCCGTTTCGTCCGTTTTGCGGTACTCCACACCCCTCCCGATCAACCGGACCCCCATTTCGACCGTAGGAGGTCCGTTTCCTCCGTTTTGCGGTACGCCACACCCCTCCCGATCAATAGGACCCCGTTCCGAACGTAGGAGGTTGGTTTCCTCCATTTTGCGGTACACAAGGCCTCGTTTCCATCGCCTATTCCATCCAAGACCTCTCGATGAACACGACCACGCATTCCGTTCCGACCCAGCCGGTTGGCTCCCACGCGTTCCGCTGCCTC
Source organism: Triticum urartu (assembly GCF_056163025.1). Lineage (NCBI taxonomy): Eukaryota > Viridiplantae > Streptophyta > Magnoliopsida > Poales > Poaceae > Triticum > Triticum urartu. The sequence continues at coordinate 44,582,225 of NC_141877.1, read as the reverse complement.
CTGATGAACACGACGCATTCGGTTGCCGGCGCATGAACACGACGCATTCCGTAGCCTCCCCATGAACACGACGACGACGCTGTTTCTCCGTTCCGACCCAGCCATGTACACGAGCCATGGCCGTACGTATGTGCGAGTAGGCGTTCGAGACCCCGCCCGTATGTACACATACGTGGCCATATTTTCTTTCTTGCACCCTGGCCGCTGTACGTACGTGTACATGCTACGTGCGCGCCTCTGCTAAGACACATACGCACCTCTACTACGACACGTGCTCGCCTCTACATCCACCAGTATATATGTACGTACACGTTCGCGACCAGAATGACAACGCTACGTATGCTTCGACCAGGTGGGTCCTGACTATCAGGCACTTCCTTGCCTACAAAGATGTAGCTGGTGGGTCCCAGCAGTCAGGGGGGCGAATCATTTTTTTGCCCGAACGCACTTCCTTGCGTGCGAAGATGTAGCTGGTGGGTCCCAGCAGTCAGGGGCAAACATTTCTTTCGCGAAATATGGTGGCCCGTCCGGTGGGTCCCCGCTGCCAGGTGGAGGAATAATTATTTTGCATGTAATAAGGAGGCACTTCCTTGCTGTGGCCGTGGACCCAGCTGTCAGCCTCTCCACATACAGTCCACGTCCGATGGAAGCCGTTCCTTGACCACGTTAACCATGCCGTGCCGAGAGCACCAAGGCGGTGGACGACGGCGAGGCCTAGGAAGGGGACGACGCGGAGCCGGGGAAGACGCGGCAGTGGATGCCCACGCGTAGAGGAGTACGAGCATTCACTGGTTTGCTGCGGTGTGAGGCTACCATCGCCGCAGAATAACAGGGGGTGTGGGTGAGTAGATGGATGGCCTGGCCAGCGGTGGGAGTAGTAGGGGGCGGTAAGGCCCCTGCCGCATCGCAGCCGGCCACGGGAGGCAGGAGCACGAGGCACGACCGGCGCTGGTTTGGGCGGCTGGAGCAAGAAGACCAGAGGTTGAAGAAGCACTACGGCCGTTGGATGGACATCGTACGGTCACTGGAGCTGGAAGCGTGCATATTGACTAAGTTGACAAAGCCCTCCGTCCCCGTCAACTTAGTAGGCCCACAAGTCAGCCTGCCACTATACTTGGTCCCAGATAACAGGGGGAGTATTCATTTTTTTTGTGCGTAATAAGGAGGCACTTCCTTGCGTGCGAAGATATAGCTGGTGGGTCCGAGCTGTCAGCGGCGGTAACGTTTTTTTTTGCAAAATACAGAGGCCCTTTCGGTGGGTCCCTGATGTCAGGTGGAGGAATCATTATTTTGCGCGTAATAAGGAGGCATTTCCTTGCGTACGACCGTGGACCCAGCTGTCGGCCTCTCCACGTATAGTCCACTTCAGATGCATGTCGGTAGTTGACCATGTTGACTAGGCCACGCCAAGAGCACCAGGGCGGTGGACGACGGCGAGGCCTAGGAAGGGTACGACACGGAGGCAGGGAAGACTCGGCAGTTCGTTCCCACGTGGAGGGGAGTACGACTGTACAAGGGTTTACTGTTTCGTCTGCCGTCGCCGGAGAAAAATAGCAGGTGTGGGTGAGTAGAGGGATGGCTAGGCCAATGATGGGAGTACGGTGGGGCGGTGAGGCCTGCGCGGCAGCACAGCCGGCCGCGGGGAGGAGGGAGCAGGTAGTCCCACCGACACTTGTTTGAGCGGCTGGAGCAGGAAGAGCAGAGATTGAAGAAGCACGACGGCCGTTCGATGGACATCCAACAATCACTGCTTGTGCGCAAACCTTTTTTTAGGAAAGCCTCAAATCTGTGGAAAATAGCATACAGCCCATCTGCCATTATTTCTAATAATTTACTGCCCATTTGCTAATTCTTAAGTTTTTTTTGGAGCCCATATTCTTTTTGTTAGCATTATAGCCCATATTGTGGCCACGGTTAAAAAATTATACAAAATTTTGCATATTTTGGTGCGGTCCGAATTGTTTTTAATCCCGAAATTTTGACTCACATTCAAACTGATTTTAAAAATAAATGTATATCAATATAAAATCCAACAAAGTCTCCACGCATAAAAACAATGTAATTTAAAATCTTGAAATGAAAAAAAGATATTTGAAACTAATTGCCGGTTTGATGTGTTTTAAAAATGTATAACCCATTTCTCATTACTGATAGGCCATTTTCTCGGCCAGCCGAATGAAGCTCTCCTCGTCTTGAAAGATTTGCAGCCCAACAGGCCTGACAAAGTGACATACTTGGCGAATCACAAAATAACTGGGTTGTGGCCGTGGACCCAGCTGTCAGCCTCTCCACGTACAGTACTCTTCCGATGGAAGTCGGTCGTTGACCACATTGACCACGCCGCGCCGAGAGCACCAAGGCGGTGGACGACGGCGAGGCCTAGGAAGGGGATGACGCGGAGCTGGGGAAGACGCGGCAGTGGGTGCCCACGCGGAGAGGAGTACGAGGGTTCACTGGTTCGGCTGCGGCGTGAGGCTGCCGTCACCGCAGAATAACAGGGGGTGTGGGTGAGTAGAGGGATACCCTGGTCCAGCGATGGGAGTAGTAGGGGGCGGTGAGGCCTCCGCAGCATCACAGCCGGCCATGAGAGGCAGGAGCACGCGGCACGACCGTCGCTGCTTTGGGCGGCTGGAGCAAGAAGACCAGAGGTTGAAGTAGCACTATGGCCGTTGGATGGACAGCGTACGGTCACTGGAGCTGGAGTCGTTCATATTGACTAAGTTGACAAAGCCCTTCCTCCTCGTCAACTTAGTAGGCCCACAAGTCAGCCACCAACTATGGCGGTTCCGGCAGCGCTGGGGGAAGAAGATGAGAGATTGAAGAAGAATGTCGGCCGTTGGATGTAAATCCAACGCCTTCTTAGGCTTCGACCTACTGGCCCACATGTCAGCCAGTCCATTTGTTTTTTAGTCCATTTTGTGGGCTGGGTGAAACAATGATGTAGCATCTATGCGGCCCATTTAAATCCCATTTGCATTTTTCTCGAAATCCGCAGACTTGCTGGGCTAGGTGAAAATATCATGTTGGGCTAGACGGAGAAATGTTATAAAAACATAAACACATGATTGCACATCAGTAAAATCTTTGCAAGCTTATGTACGGAATCACTAGGAGTTAACTTGCCAAGTTATATATAAACAATTATTATTATTATTTTGTAAGAACTTTCAACTTACGAAATAAAATATCATTTTAATTTGATGAGTTAATAGTACGTGGGGTATTATTAATTTTGAGGCTAGACGTGGGACAGTTGAGTTGGTTCTAGGGGAAAGTACTGGGAGAAAACTCAGTTTACATCGAAAAAGAAAGTGGGAGAAAATTCAGAGACCTGCTGGGTCCACCTAAGGAGGGGAATATGTTGGGAGGAAGGAGATTCAAAGCACGGCAGCTGAGCGAACTAGTTTTTTTACAGACAAGTGAACTAGTTTACATACATAAGCAAATAGCCACTAAAAAAAGCAATCAGGTTAATGGGTTCTCAAAAGAAATATTTCGGACAAAACAGATAATTATGACACATAGGCTAATGCATGAAACACTCAGATGATAAAGGTTCTTATAAACAGATAAAGTACAACATCTAGACCTTCCTGGCACGCTTGATCATGACGTTGCGGCTGTCCGTGTACTCGTCGGTTACGGGAAGCAGACACGCCCTCATGTCCAAGATCTGCATGTACATGTCGTAGCATGCGTACGCATCCTTGGCCGCGTAGGTTATGTAGGCTAGATTCAGAGGTACCTCCCACATGTTCAGGTCGTCTTCTTTCATGTTGGCGTATCAGGGGTCGATGATGGTCTCAGCGAGGTCAACCACGGAGTCCTTCTCCTGCCTGTTGCTGATGATCTTGTATTGCTTCTGGATATCGACAAGCTTGTTGCACCAGATGGCCGAATCGTCACGTTATTCCTTCTCTCCACTGTAGCGAAGGTGTAGTCGGCGCTGCCGATGAAACGGGCAAATGCTATAGAACCTGGTGCAGCCATAGGACTGAGGCAAGGAACAGCTTCACCGAGTCCGTATCGTTGGTGTACATCACATTCAACTTGGTGCAGCCATAGGACTGAACGGCGAACTCAAAGGGGAACTCCTTGCTGAAATCCATATCCAACAGGCTCACCCCTGGATCGCCATTGGAGTCTCTTTGAGTGAACGAGTGTGTAGGAGGCGGCGGCAGTTCGTTTTTCAGCTCTTGGGGAACTGGATTCAACAGTAAGCTGAGTGTGTATAGGCGACAATAGTTACTACCCCTACGTCGTCCGCTGCACGCCCAGCAGAAGATGCACCCTCGGCCACACGTCGGTTCACGAGCGGGTCTGTATTGGTACTGTAATAACAGGAGTTAGTGGTCACTTTACTTAAATTTAATTAGCTTTAATAGAAATTTATACTTAAAACAAGCAATGCATTCGCTCGTTCTATCAGTGCCACAGGATCAACATGCACAACAATTAGAATTATTATTCTCAGGACGCACATGATCAGCACATTTGTCGCACTTTCACAAAGATAATACTACCAAGTTTGAACTATTTCTTATGGTTGTTGTCCTCTGCATCATCATGCCGTGTTTCCCAGCTTGCAAGATTCAGAACCAACAAATAAGATCCAAATAATAAGTACAACAAAGATTCCTACACATCTCATTGATTCCCAGCTTGCAAGTTTCAGAACCAACAAATAAGATTCAAATAATAAGTACAACAAAGATGCCTACACATCTCACTGATTCCCATCTTGCAAGATTCAGAACCAACCCATTAGAGCCTTTTGATAAACTGAATATCGGGATTAAATCCATCTTGGCTAGCCATGTCATACAATTGAAGAACTTGGCGAATTCTCTTGACCATCACAACATCTGTAGTTGAGTATTCTTGTTTGCATAGCACAAACAAGGAGACAGGAGAGCATGATTTCGCTTTAATAGCGGCCTCCTTGAACTCAACCTCCAGCTCTACTTGGATGAGGTCTGCCTAGAGTTCCATGATTCAATTCATGCGCCTTTTTCTGCAGTTCACCTGAAATGAAGCAAAGATTGCATCATTCAGCTAGCAAGAAGTACTTGCTCTTGTGAGCTGGTAGGTTCTTCTTTAGTAGTTGCACTAAAATTGTGGAACATTAAGGTTGGTTGTCCGGCTCATGTAAGGTGCAACTATAATTTTCTTATCCTTTTGTGCAGTTCCACTAAAATAAAGTGCCATTGTGATGGCAGTGACGGCTCCATCTTGCAAAGGCTAATAAAATGTTGCACAAGATTACCAGCAGAACTTGACGGAGATTTTGGAAACTCCAATCACCATTTTGTGCAGTTCCACCAAAATTGAGAGATGTTGCCCACGTGAAATTTTAGTTGAACTGCACAAGACACTCATTCCAAAAAAAAGTGTTTTGTGCAGTTCACCAAAAGGTCACAATAGCAACAAGGTGAAATGGATATCCCTATCTGCACAAAAAGATAGAAAGTAAACAGTTGCTGGTCAATAAAAATATACGAAACATATACAAAATGAAAAGAAGCATCTTAATTATGTTCATGGCAATCATGCAAGGACAGTAGAAATTTTAAAACGTCAGCAATGCTTCATGTTACTAGAAGCATTACGATCAACAATGAGATTCCTCAAATATGGGATTACTTTAATGGTGGCATTGCTTGTTTACCAGACACGGTAAATCAACAGTAGCTAAAGAGTTGGTTTAAGGGCATGGGACCATGGGGACACCAGGACACTCAGCAGTGTAAAGGAGCAACTTACTTATCATACTGGGGAAAACAGCAGGAGTGCCATTGTACTATGCGAGGGCAGCAAATCTAATCCTGGAGACCTTGTATTATGTGAGGGCAGCAAATCTAATCCTGGAGACCTTTTACTATGTGAGGGCAGCAAATCTAATCCGGAGACCTTTTACTATGTGAGGGCAGCAAATCTAATCCTGAGACCTTTTACTATGTGAGGGCAGCAAATCTAATCCTGGAGACCTTTTACTATGTGGTGGCAGCAAATCTAATCCTGGACATACTCTGTTGACTTGTCCACCAGCCGCCACTTTCTATCCTTTTTTCAACCAATAATAGATATGTTCCTTATCCACTTTGTATTGCGTTTTCCCATTATTTTCCTTTTCAACCAACAGACCGGTTGGGTATCCTGTCTCTACTACTTTCACCATATTATTTCCTCTTTGAATCAAGTCCTAGATTCATGCTACAACTTTCCCCCCTTTCTTCATTGTTTGAACAAAGCCCTAGATTCGAATGCATGAAGTAGCTTTACCTCTAATAATACTAAAAATTTAGGTGGCTTTGGAAGAGCTTATGGGAGTAGAAAAAGATGCACATGCAGACACGTGGGGAGCTGGGGCAGTAGATCCCTTTTAGATGCTAGCAATTCCCTTTTTCTTGTACAAATGCCTCTTTAGAGCTGACGAACTCCTCTGCGCTGGTTTTTTAGGTCTAAATTTATTTTTCTTTTTCTGAACCATCTTGATCCAGAAAAATAGCAATAGCTTGGGAAACTTGTTTGTCTCAGCACTTAGCCAATTCTGTTTCTGGCAATCTTTGAATATCTTTAGTCATGGCGGCTTATCATGCTGGCTCACTTTTCCTTTATATGTCATTAGCCCTTACTTAAGCCGCCATTACTCTTCTGTACTATCATCATTTAACCTGTAATTCCACAAATAAATTGAACCGGCACATTACTTTCTTTTCAGTTTATCATTTTCTCATCATGCCGTCAAAAGCGCCAATGGTCTGCAACTGGGTTCCTTCCATAGTCGTTGAGGACATCTTGAAAGATTTTGTCCCGATTGGATATTTGCCGGCGAAGACTATTATGTCTTATCATGCTCCTGACCCGGCCAAAGAACGGCCTCAGCCCAAAGAAGGTGAAGTTACCGTTTTCACTGACCACATGGATCGGGGTTTCTCACCACCCGGCTCAAAGTTCTTCCGAGACGTTTTGCATTTTTTAAAGCTTCATCCACAAGACCTTCGACCCAACTCCATATCCAATATCTGCAATTTTCAAGTTCTCTATGAGGTATATCTCCAAGAAGAACCGGCTGTGGAGCTCTTCAGAGAGTACTTTTATTTGAACCGCCAGAATGAGTGCACCAACGGCCCTAGCTTGGAACTTGGCGGAATCTCGATTCAGCACCGACAGGGTGCTGTCTTTCCTATAGTAGTCTTACCAAGCCATCCCAAAGATTGGAACCAAACTTGGTTCTATGATAACCCACAAGTATAGGGGATCACAAGAGCTTTCGAGGGTAGAGTATTCAACCCAAATTTATTGATTCGACGCAAGGGGAGCCAAAGAATATTCTCAAGTATTAGCAGCTGAGTTGTCAATTCAACCACACCTGGAAACATAGTATCTGCAGCAAAGTGTTTAGTAGCAAAGTAATATGATAGTGGTAGTAGCGGCAACAAAAGTAAAGACAGCAAAAGTAATGTTTTTGGTATTTTGTAGTGATTGTAACAGTAGCAGTGGGAAAGTAAATAAGCGTAAACCAGTATATGGAAAACTCGTAGGCACCGGATCAGTGATGGATAATTATGCCGGATGCGGTTCATCATGTAACAGTCATAACATAGGGTGACACAGAACTAGCTCCAATTCATCAATGTAATGTAGGCATGTATTCTGTATATAGTCATACGTGCTTATGGAAAAGAACTTGCATGACATCTTTTGTCCTACCCTCCCGTGGCAGCGGGGTCCTATTGGAAACTTAGGGATATTAAGGCCTCCTTTTAATAGAGAACCGGGACAAAGCATTAGCACATAGTGAATACATGAACTCCTCAAACTATGGTCATCACCGGGAGTGGTCCCGATTATTGTCACTTCGGGGTTGCCGGATCATAACACATAGTAGGTGACTATAGACTTGCAAGATAGGATCAAGAACTCAAATATATTCATGAAAACATAATAGGTTCAGATCTGAAATCATGGCACTCGGGCCCTAGTGACAACCATTAAGCATAACAAAGTCATCGCAACATCAATCTCAGAACATAATGGATACTAGGGATCAAACCCTAAAAAAACTAACTCAATTACATGATAAATCTCCATCCAACCCATCACCGTCCAGCAAGCCTACGAAGGAATTACTCATGCACGGCGGTGAGCATCATGAAATTGGTGATGGAGGATGGTTGATGATGACGACGGCGACGAATCCCCCTCTTCGGAGCCCCGAACAGACTCCAGATCAGCCCTCCTGAGAGCTTTTAGGGCTTGGCGGCGGCTCCGTATCATAAAACGCGATGATTTCTTCTCCCTGATTTTTTTCTCTCCGAAAGCAAATATATAGAGTTGGAGTTGGCGTCGGAGGGCATCCAGGGGGCCCACGAGGTAGGGGGGCGTGCCCTAGGGGGGGCGCCCCCCACCCTCGTGGACAGGGTGTGGGCCCCCTAGTCTTCATCTTTGGCGAGGATGTTTTATTATTTTTTTCTAAGATGTTCCGTGGAGTTTCAGGTCATTCCAAGAATATTTGTTTTCTGCACATAAAACAACATCATGGCAATTCTGCTGAAAACAGCGTCAGTCCGGGTTAGTTCCATTCAAATCATACAAGTTAGAGTCCAAAACAAGGGCAAAAGTGTTTGGAAAAGTAGATACAACGGAGACGTATCATTCTACTATCAAGACATATCACCAGCTCATGAAAAACCACTGCCGGGTTATCGCGCGGAGCGTCTTGATTCTAAGTTTGTGCTCCCTGACAAGCTTACTGCTGTTGAACGCAAGAAGCTTATCCCGTCTGTCAAAAGGATTCAAGCCTTATTGGGAAATGGCTTAACTGGAGTTGACCTGCTCCATTGCTGGATCGCATGGCGGGTCATCCGATCCAAGTTGATGTATAAATATGGCGGAGGCCAAGATGATTCTCTGTGCCACAGCTCTGTCCAACTAACTGAAGAAGACATTGTTGCAATGTCAACCATCCTCGTGAATGGCAAATACGAGGACTGCAGTAAGGGTGGATTAAACCCCTTCTGCAAACTTAATCTGGCACCAGAGGTGAACCCCCTTGACCTCTTTTTTTTTGTTTTCTTCAGTAGTTAAATACTTGCATGGCTTTTTAACCTGTTATTTGCTTACAGGACAAATCTGATTTCTAGAAGGCCAAATATGATCATGAAGCTGCTTTGAAGGCTAGAGCCACTGCCATAACCGCCAGGAGAATGACCCAGAAGCCCAAGAAGAAGAAGATTGCATCTGACATGTTCCAGCTGGATGATGTTTCTGAGTCGGAGGTAGCCCTTGACTCCCTTGGCCAGTTTTTTAACAACCTTATTGACACTGACTATTGCCAGGATGACACGGGGGCCAGCCAGACCGTAGAAGAAGAGGTAACTATTTCCTCCGACTCAGCCCCTTCGCCAAGACAGAAACTTCGACTGGTAACCCGGAAAGTAAGGTTTTCACACCCTTTGGCTTATTTGGACCCTCATTTTCTTTTGAAAAAGCAGCAACATGAGAGCCGCCGTCAAGCTCGGACTAATGACGACAATGAACCGCCCTATGACTTACAAAAAACCTCCTCGAAAACGCCAGAATGTGGTTTCTTTCACCTTTGTCTTTTGCTATTATCCATGAATCTATTTACTTACTCTCTTAACATTATTTTACCTTTGCAGGAGGTTTCTCGCTCTTCTGGCGACTCGTCACAAACTCAATTTCTAGCTTTCAAGACTGCCCCTGGGTAAGGAAAATCATCTTTCTTCTTCATCTTTAAAAGTGCATCATTATACTGATTGTCTCATAAAACCTTTTTTAGCGGTCAAGCAAAGTCCATAAGGTAATATGACCCATTGTTCAAGTTCTTGCTGACCACAAAGGGTCCTTCCCAAGGTGGGGATAGCTTGTGTGCATCAGACTGATCTTGGATAAGCCGGAGCACCAGGTCACCTTCTTGAAAGGTTCTGGACCTAACCCGGCGGCTGTGATAACGGCGCAGGTCCTGTTGATAAATTGCTGATCAGGCTGCTGCCAAATCTCGCTCCTCATCTAACAAATCAAGTGCATCTTGTTGGGCTTGTTCATTATTAGCTTCAACGTAAGCCGCCACGCGGGGCGAGTCATGACGAATATCACTAGGCAGGACTGCTTCTGCTCCATAAACCATGAAGAAAGGCGTATAACCCATAGACCTGTTAGCAGTGGTATTGATTTTCCATAGCACTGAGGGTAACTCCTCTACCCAACCCGGCGTCCATTGTAAAGGAACCATAAGCCGGGGCTTGAGACCTTTTAAGATTTCCCGATTTACTCTCTCAGCTTGACCATTGGATTGGGGGTGAGCTACTGATGAAACATCAAGCCGGATATGTTCATGTTGACAAAATTCCTCCATAGCGCTTTTGGACAGATTAGTACCATTGTCAGTTATAATGTTGTGTGGAAAACCAAAAGGAAAGATCACCTTTTTCATGAACTGAACTGACGTGGCTGCATCACACTTACTAACCGGCTCTGCCTCAACCCATTTTGTGAATTTATCAACTGCCACCAAAAGATGTGTCTTTTTATCCTTGGATCTTTTGAAAGGTCCAACCATGTCAAGCCCCCAGACTGCAAACGGCCAAGTGATTGGAATCATCCACAATTCTTGAGCCGGCACGTGCGCTCATCATGCAAATTTTTGACACCCATCACACCTACTGTCGGTGTCAAAACCGGTGGATCTCGGGTAGGGGTCCCGAACTATGCGTCTAAGGCGGATGGTAATAGGAGGCAGGGGACACGATGTTTACCCAGGTTCGGGCCCTCTTGATGGAGGTAATACCCTACGTCCTACTTGATTGTTCTTGATGATATGAGTATTACAAGAGTTGATCTACCACGAGATCGTAGAGGCTAAACCCTAGAAGCTAGCCTATGGTATGATTGTATGTTGTCCTACGGACTAAACCCTCTGGGTTATATAAACACCTGAGGGGGCTAGGGTTACACAAGGTCGGTTACAAGGGAGGAGATCTACATATCCGTATTGCGTAGCTTGCCTTCCACGCCAAGGAGAGTCCCATCCGGACACGGGAAGAAGTCTTCAATCTTGTATCTTCATAGTCCAACAGTCTGGCTAAAGGATATAGTCCGGCTGTCTGGAGACCCCCTAATCCAGGACTCCCTCAGTAGCCCCTGAACCAGGCTTCAATGATGATGAGTCCGGCGCGTAGTATTTGTCTTCGGAATTGCAAGGCGGGTTCTTCTCCAAATCCTGAATATCTTCTAAGTAGTGTCCAAGTCCCGTAAATGTTGGACTTCTTGGCTTCTGCGCCCAATAAGGGCTATCTTCCACGTGTCGAGCGAATGCGAGGAGCCAGGGCGTTTTTACATTCGCCCCCCTAGCCACGTAAATAAATCGTCTATTAAAGGGATGGGGATTCTTGGATCCAATCCACACCATCCTCCCACGGCGAGAATCCATCGGAGCGCGCTCAGAAAAATCCATTCCATCATGGTCGGCCATCGCAGCTCCTCCTCTCGCTCCCGTAGCCCTAAGCCTGGTGATTGGGAGAAGTGTTCCGTCCCGCACAACCGATTAGTAGAGCTGCAGACCCAGGGATTTCTCCCTCCAGCGTATATGGTCCCCATCCGAACCGGGCTCGCCACCTATAATGGCGGGGAGCAAGCGGAGAGCTTCCCCAATCCCTCCAAGGGGGAGCGGGTATGCCTTGTCCCTTACTTACTAAGGGGACTTGGATTTCCAATCCATCCGTTCCTCCGTGGACTCCTGGAGTTTTACGGCCTCCAGTTGCATAATTTCACCCCTGCTTACATATTACACATCGCCGGTTATGTTGTCCTTTGTGAGCTGTTTCTGGGCTGCGAGGCTCATTTCGAGCTGTGGAAGAGGCTATTCTTCCTTGTGCCCCGTACACAGGAGGGGTCACCTTATCAAGTGGGCGGATCCGAAATATGGCGCATCGCCGAGACCGGATACCTGTCCGGTACCCCGAAGAAGACGTCCGAAGACTGGCCTTCGGAGTGGTTTTACATGGAGGACGTCCCCCTTCCGGACCCTATTCGGCGGGGTCTTCCTGAGTTCAACAATGCTCCTCTGAAGAAACGCCGAAGTTAGCGCCCACGAAGCCCCCATGTGGAAGACAACGGAGAAGTCCTTTACCTGATGGACCAGATTAAAGTTCTGGCTCAATCATGATTGACGATAATCGAGGTTATGTCAATATGCATAATGCGGGGGGTGCAGCCACTTCAATATCGAGGGCACCCCCTGTGGTGTTTTAACGAGGAAGATGATGCCACCCGCTGCGGGCATAAGGGACCGGACTCTGTTGCTACCTTAGCAAAAATTCTGTCCGAGTTGTTCAAGGGAGAGGAAGAGGAGTTTGTCGGTTTCGGGTTCCGGTAGACCCTTAAGGTTCAAACACTGGGGTGCGCATGGAGATTACGCCTTCTACCTCCCCGTCTCGCAAAGATCTAAACTACTAAAAGAACTGCACAAGGGACGCAAGATTTATACTGGTTCGGGCCACCGTTGTGGTGTAATACCCTACTCCAGTGTGTGGTTGGTGGATTTCCTCCTGGGGCTGATGATGATAACAATACAAGGAAGAACAGCCTCGCGAGGGTCTGTTCTTGGCTGGGGTGATGAACTGCTAGGAGGAGTTCAGCCACCCTTCTCTCTCTCACTCACTCTCTCTGCTTTGCTCCCATTTGTCGACCATCCGAACGAACCCCACCGAACCCCCTTGCTATGCGGGTGCCTGGTCCTATTTATAGAGGCCCTGGTCCTCTTCCCAAATATCGAGCGGGAAGGGAGCCAACAATGGCGGGCTAATTTGAAGGGGGGCAGCAAGTATCAACTATCCTGACAAAAGCAGTCTTCGCCTGCGCAAAGCTCTGGCGATGACGCCGTCTTGGGCTCCACGGTGACCTCCATCTTGTAGTCCTCCTGGTCTTGGTCTCGTTGCACCGAAATGGCAACCTTTGCCTGATGCCTCGGTACTCCACGGCTGCGCTTGCCCCCTTTGCACCAAAGAGGAAAGAAGGATGCTGCGCGCGCTGGCACCCGCCTGGCGCCCTGAGTCGTCATGGCTTGCGTCACGGGCACCTCGCAAGGTACCCTGCCTTGATCTCTCCGCCTCCTCGCGAGCCAGCCTGACGAGGCCGTGCCTGAGGAAGCTCCATGTCGTCCGCCTCGCAAGGCTTGGCCCCTCGCGAGGGTCTTAAGTCTTGCGTTGATGAAGATGGGCCATGTTGGGCCTCCTTTGGGCCACGCCACAGGCCGCGGGCAGGCAAGTCTGGGGACCCCCGTTCCCAGAACGCCGACAGTAGCCCCCGGGCCCAAGGCGCGCCCGGACTTGGCCGTGCCGAGAGGCCAAAGGGCAAGGGCAAAGCGCCGCGGGCCCTAACAGCCTGCGGCCTTGGGCGCCGTGTGGCGGTTGATGGGACGTGGGCAGCACTGTTCCCCCCACGCCCCCTTATTCTGCGCCCTGCTAGGCAGACTTGTAGTTGCACATAGCCGCTCCTCTTCCTGTTGCTTGAGCGTCCCCTGTTCTTCCTTCCTTCGAACGCCTGCTCCCGCCTCCAATCCAATCTCGAATCTTCCCCCTCCTTCCCATCGCCATGACTCCGACGAGGAAGGAGAGAGGGGAGAAACCCATGCCTCCGTCTTGTGCGCTGCCATCGGTGGCCCCCGCCGTCGGCCAGTCGACCGTACTCAATCAAGAGTGCCTGGGCAGGGACAGCTTGGCTCTGGCCACCATCTTCAATGAGTGCGGGAGGACGACGGCCTGGCCCGCGTCCCACTTCTCCATCAACAGGATAGCAACCGAGGTCCCATGTTTTACCGACGCCTTGTGGGTGGGTCTGGTTCCCCCCTTCTCTGATTTCTTCAATGTCGTGCTCTCCCATTATTAGATCCACATGATGCATCTAAGTCCTGAGTCCATCACCCTCCTTTCGGTCTTCGCCTTCATTTGCGAAGCCATGGTGGGCATCCCTCCTTCGGTTGCCTTGCTGTGCCACTTCTTCTCGCTGCACCTTGTCGACCCTTCCCAATGCTGGGCGTGCGCGAGCTTTGCTGCCGAGCCTGAGACCGAGGCCTCTGGGATTGACTTCAAACTCCCCCTGCCCACGGTTGGGTTCCGCGAGCGGTGGTTGTACATGGACGCAGGGGTGCCCAGCCCCCTGCTATCGGAGCCGACCTCGCCTGCTGTCCCCAATTCGAGTTGGGGCCAGGAGACGCTCAAGAGCCCCCGGCTCGTCTTTGTCTGGAGCCGCTTCGCGCTCCTGAGGAAGCTCGGCGTGACAGCTCCCAAGGTGGTGAAGGAGTTTCTGTTATGCCGTGTTGCTCCCCTTCAACGCCACTCTCGCCGGATGTGGGCCTTCCATGGGCGCGAGGATAGCATGAGGCTCCAGGAAGAGGACCTGGCTCCCGCGGTGCTGAAGTCGACACTCTTGACCTTGGCCGGGGACCCCAACCCCAGCAACGTCCGGCAGGGAGGGGCCTTGTTGTATCTCTGCCAGAGCAGGGCCGACTTCGTGAAGCAGATGCCCGTCTTCGATGAGTGGGGGCTGCACCCCGCCGGCCTCCAGGGACCTCGTGAGAATCCAATGGTGGTGACTGCCCTTCCAATCGGCCAAGGCGACTCCTCCTCAAGTGGCGAAGCAGGGAAGCAGGAGGCGCCGGGGGCCGAGGGGGCTCCTGATGACGTGGCAGCACCGGGTGATGCTCGCGAGGGGGCAGCTCCTGGGACCCGTGCCGCTGCGGTTGAAGGTGGCAAGCAACTGCTCCCAGCGCCCGGGGCTGAGGCCTTGGAGGCCCCAGCCGCGTCTTCTGGTGAGGTGATGGACGGCACGCGCCAGGCAGGCGCCCCTGACGCGGACCGCTCTGATGCTCCGTCGTCGTGGCAGGTTGATCCTTGCGCTCTTCTCTTGGGCCGCTTCCGCGTGGACTTTGAGGCCCTCCGGAGGAAAAGGGAGGCCCTGGGTGATGACTTCCCTTGTCGCGTGCTGAAGCGCAGGAAGTACTTCGCCACTGACGAGTAAGCCTTCTTCCTCTCTGGCTCCTGATCCTCTTCTTGCTTTCACTGATCCTTGCTCCGCAGGCCCCTTCCAGCCGAGCTCGCAGAAGTAGCAGAGGTGCCGCCTCCTTTGGCTTCGCCCCCTCTACCGTCCTCAAATGCTCCGAGCAGCTCTGCCCTTGTGGTGAGGGCGTCTGAAGGGGTGGACCATCCCGAGGTGCACCACGGCCCTTCATTCCCCGCGATTTTCCTTCGTGAGCCCTCTCGGGGAATAGCCAGTTTGCCGTGGGCTTCTCGTCTGGTCGTGGACTGCGACTGGTCGAGGCGCCCCCTGCGCCCTTCATCTGGGGATGGGCTGGCTCCAGGCTGGGCTTCTGTTGCGGCGCGCCCGACCGCCGCGAGGGCGCCAGCCCCCAGCCCCCTGCCTGGGGGAACGATGATTCACGGCCCCCGGCGCTTGCTTGGGGCGGATGATGGTGTGGAAGACGTGCTTGAGCGCGCCCGGGAGCGCCGGGCTCGCTGCCAAGGGTTCCTTCGAAGAGCGACCGACGCGGTGAACTTGCTTGGGGAGGAGCTTGCTGACGAAGATGCACGCCTGGAGGACGAGGGCCTGCGCCTGGCTGCAGGGAGGCGCGAGCTGGAGGCCGCCATCGCCCTCACGCCCCGTCAGCATGATCTTGACGATGAAGAGGCGAAGGCGTCGCTGGAGGCCTCTCGAGTGGCCCGATCCCAGGCCACCGAGGAGGCCAGGAGAGCTGACCGATGGCGAGAGGCGGCGGAGGAGCGGGCTCGCGAGCTCCTGGCCCGGTGCCACTCACTGGAGGAGCAAGTGGAGCTGCGCGAGCTGGCCCTTGCGTCGATGCGGGTGGCCTCCGGTGACCCAGCCGAGCTCCAGAGGCGCGAAGAAGCGTTGACCCTGGAAGCCGCCGAACGCACTCGCGAGTACAAGCGGCTGGAGATGAGGGAGCGCTTGGTGACGCAGGCGGAGGACGATGTCGCCGCACGGGAGGCTTGTGTCCTGGAGGAGGTCGGTCGTCGGGTGGCGATGGCGCGCCAAGACCTCGAGCGCGAGTTCGAGAGGAGACTGGAGTTGATCCGGGTCAAAGCTGAAGGGAGGACCGCAGCCTTGAGGGTCAAGCGGGAGGAGGCGACGCGGCTGGCCGACGCCTCTCGGGCCGCCCTTGAGGTAGCGCAAGGGGAGTTAGCCACCTCCCAGGCCGAGATGCTCCGTCTTCGTCAGTGGGTGGAGGAGGCTGAGGGCGTCGCGCGCCAGAACACGGACGAGATATGTCAGCGGCAGGTCCTGGAGCACGGGCATGGTCCCATGCTCGCCACGCTCCGGGAGAGAGCTAGCGCGGCCTTGGACAACATCTGTGAGGCGGCTGTTGGCGAGCCGCACATAGCCAACTATGCTGGCAACCTTCAGTTCTTCACTGCCATGGTGACGCAGCTGGAGGCGCGTTCGGTAAGGGCCGATAGGTTGGTGGAAGAGAGGAGCCGCACGCTGCTCGGGCGCGCTTTCTCCCGTGTCTTCAGCCATCTCCTGAACATGGATTCCCGCTTCGATTTTGACGCTGTCATCGCCCCAGTTCCCCAGGCGTCCGAGGTGACCTGGCGCACTGGGTGGAAGACAACGTGGACACCCTTGTCAGGGCCTTCGCTTCGGACGACGACGACGTGATCGTGGGTGCTGATGAGGGCGGTGCGGCAAGCGGCCCTGACGCCGCTGGCGGTGACGCAGACGACGATGGCGAATTCGGCGACCCCAGCGAAGGCTCGGGAGGTGCTTCCGGGGACGCATTGGGGGATTGGTCCGACTGAGTGTGTATCGCTCCTGTCTTTTTTACCCTGCATGAATAGAACTCAGGTTTTTGACCTGATGGCTGTGAGAGCATTTTGGGAGGGGAAGCCCCTCATGTATAACCTATGTTTGTCGTATCAGTAGTTGTCATATAGCACGAGCGCCCGCGCCGGGCGGTTGGCAGGTTTACCTTTGTTTCGTGCAAGCCCCAAAGCAGCCTGTGGGAGGGCGTGACGCCCTTGGTGTTCTTTAGTTGAATCCGTTGGATACGAGAGTGTCGCTGGCGGGGAGCTTCACAAGCGTTGGCCTTCTTCATAGGCTCTGGGCCTTTTCCTGAACGCGAGAGCTTCACAGGCACTCGCCTTGCTTCACAGGCTCTGGGCCTTTTCCAAACAGGGCAACCTCCGCAGGCACCCAAAGATCCTCCCAAGAGGGAGCAACAGCAGCAATTTGGGTTGCGCACGAGCCAGGCCTGACCGGACTCGCGAGGGGCTCGCGAGGGGAGGCAGCTGTGGCAAAGCGGTAACCAGAACGCGAGAAATGGCTCGAGCGAGAATAAGCACCCCTTCCCCGAACACACGCAAATCTCAAATTCGAATCCAACTTAAATCCAGCGGGGGAAAAGCTACAGCCAAAGGGAAAGGCAATGAAAAGCAGACAAAAGGCCGCGTCCGGCACCTAATCTAGTCATGGACGTCTTCTCACCAGCGCGGAGCTAAGTGCTGTCCACCGGGCGTGGGAGGGAGCCCCAGGGCCTGAGGCCGGCACCCCTGAGACTCCGGGGTGTGTACAGCCCCACTCATTATTACGTGAGAGTGTCACGGGGCGGCGAGCTTCACAGGCACCGGGCCTTCTTCACAGGTACTGGCCTTGCTTCATATCGCCAGACGAGGGCCCCGCCTTTTGCCACACTCTAGTGCCATCAGCAATGACCGGAACCCAGGACGCCGCCCGATGGGGCAGAGCGGTCGCCAGCGGTTCCCCCGACGACCACGGGTCCTCTGCCAGGGGCAGGCCCTGAGGCACCTCCCCAGCAGAGGGCCTACCTCCTGAGAACGCCTTGCTCTGAACGCCGCGGTGGTGATGTCAGATCTCGGCCCCTCTCCTGCAGCCCCCTGCGCCCTCCTCCCGAGGGGTAGGAGACTGTGGGAGCGGGGCAGCTGCTTGCCGCGGCGACCTGCACCTCCTGCGATCCATGGTTAGCGTATACCTGCTCCTGAAGAGTTAGCGGTGCCCGATAATCGTTGCCTCTAGCGTGGCCAGCGGGTCCGTCCCGGGGCTCCTAGAAAGGCTCAGCTTCCATTGCCTCGTCCCCCCAGCTTGGGCCGAGGAGCGAGCCTTGTCCGTTCTCGTGAGGGTGTCCTTGGTCCATCATGAGGGGCACGTATTCCTCCGTCGCCGTCATCCCGAGTGCCACGCCGTGATGCGCCGCATGCCACGCGGTCCCACCTGTCATGCCTACTGCGGGGTGGCAACGCGGCCGCCCACCGGGGCCACGGGTCGCGTTGAGTCCTTCTTCTTCGCGGGCCGGGGACGGGGGCAGCGCCGCCGCTGGTCCGGTGCTGACAGCTTCGCTGGCGTCGGAGTAGCCTTGGAGCCCGCGGGCACGCGCGGAGCCCCCGCGCGGGTCTCCCTGGGCTTGAGATGGGAGCTGGGTGGAGAAGGGGTGAGCCCCCGAGGCGGCGAAGCCCAGGAGCTCCGTCACTCGCTCCAGCAGCACGTCGTGGCCGCCCTCCAGCAGTCTGCACCGCAGCAGCTCTCGGGCAACCGTGAGCGCGGCCCTCGAGTTCGCCTGCTCCCGGCGGGTGTAGGGTGTCATGGTCGCGGCGTGATTGGAGGCCCTTGCTGCCGACCGTGCCTGCCGTGGCGTAAGAGTTGCCGAAGTCTGTCCGCGTCGCCCGCGGCCCGCAGCGCCCTGCGGACCGCGAGCTGCCTGGGGCACGGGGTCACCCGAGGCGAGCGGTTCCGCGCGGTCGGGCCACGCAGCCCATGGGTCGGGGTTGCCCTCCTGGTTGCCGGGCATGGTGATGACGACATGACGGGGCGCGGAGTGGTGGAAGACGAATTCCGGCGCACCCCTACCTGGCGCGCCAAATGTCGGATTTCGGGTTCCGGCAGACCCTTAAGGTTCGAACACTAGGGTGCGCGCGGAGATTACGCCTTGTACCTCCCCGTCTCGCAAAGATCTAAACTACTAAAAGAACTGCACAAGGGACGCAAGATTTATACTGGTTCGGGCCACCATTGTGGTGTAATACCCTACTCTAGTGTGTGGTTGGTGGATTTCCTCCCGGGGCTGATGATGATAACAATACAAGGAAGAACAGCCTCGCGAGGGTCTGTTCTTGGCTGGGGTGATGAACTGCTAGGAGGAGTTTAGCCACCCTTCTCTCTCTCACTCACTCACTCTGCTTTGCTCCCACTTGTCGACCGTCCGAACGAACCCCACCGAACCCCCTTGCTATGCGGGTGCCTGGTCCTATTTATAGAGGCCCTGGTCCTCTTCCCAAATATCGAGCGGGAAGGGAGCCAACAATGGCGGGCTAATTTGAAGGGGGACAGCAAGTATCAACTATCCTGACAAAAGCAGTCTTCGCCTGCGCAAAGCTCTGGCGATGATGCCATCTTGGGCTCCACGGTGACCTCCGTCTCGTATTCCTCCTCGTCTTGGTCTCGTTGCACCGAAATGGCAACCTTTGCCTGATGCCTCCGTACTCCACGGCTGCGCTTGCCCCCTTTCCACCAAATAGGAAAGAAGGACGCTGCGCGCGCTGGCACCCGCCTGGCGCCCTGAGTCGTCATGGCTTGCGTCACGGGCACCTCGCGAGGTACCCCGCCTTGATCTCTCCGCCTCCTCGCGAGCCAGCCTGACGAGGCCGTGCCTGAGGAAGCTCCATGTCGTCCGCCTCGCGAGGCTTGGCCCCTCGCGAGGGTCTTGAGTCTTGCGTTGATGAAGATGGGCCATGCTGGGCCTCCTTTGGGCCACGCCGCAGGCCGCGGGTAGGCAAGTCTGGGGACCCCTGTTCCCAGAACGCCGACAGAGTTCGTCCGTATTAAGCCACGGGATGGATTCTCCATGTACAACCCTCCAAACTGGGTGATTTTTCACTCTTTACTCCCAACCATCCCGCATTCTTCGTCGTATATACTCACCTTGTCATTTCATCGCAGGAACTGGGAAAAGCTGTAAGGGAGGTCAACAGCCCACCTCCACAACCGGAGGACCCTAGCCGGGCTGAGGGAGTCCTGGATTAGGGGGTGTTCGTGTAGCCGGACTATACCTTCAGCCGGACTCCAGGACTATGAAGATACAAGATTGAAGACTTCGTCTCGTGTCCGGATGGGACTTTCCTTGGCGTGGAAGGCAAGCTTGGCGATGCGAATATTCAAGATCTCCTACCATTGTAACCGACTCTGTGTAACCCTAACCCTATCCGGTGTCTATATAAACCGGAGGGTTGTAGTCCGTAGGACATCAACTCCATATACAACAATCATACCATAGGCTAGCTTCTAGGGTTTAGCCTCCTTGATCTTGTGGTAGATCTATTCTTATACTACCCATATCATCAATATTAATCAAGCAGGAGTAGGGTATTACCTCCATCGAGAGGGCCCGAACCTGGGTAAAAACATCGTGTCCCTTGTCTCCTGTTACCATCTGGCCTTGACGCACAGTTCGGGACCCCCTACCCGAGATCCGCCGGTTTTGACACCGACATTGGTGCTTTCATTGAGAGTTCCTCTATGTCGTCGCCTTTAGGCCCGATGGCTCCCTTGATCATCAACAACGATGAGGTCCAGGGTGAGACTTTTCACCCCGGACAGATCTTCATCTTCGGCGATTTCGCACTGCGGGCCAATTCGCTTGGCCACCTGGAGCAGATCGAAAGCTACGCCCCTGGCCATCAAGTCAGGTTTGGAAGCTTAAACTACACGGCTGACATCCGCGGAGACTTGATCTTCGACGGGTTCGAGCCACGGCCAAGCACGCCGCACTATCTCGAGGGGCATGATTTAGCTCTGCCTCCGGACAGTGTCCTAGAGGCCGCACACGCACCGGTTCCGACCCCTAACTCGGAGCCTATTGCGCCAATCGAGGATGAGCGGTTGGACGTCACCTCGAGGGCTGTGATCTCAAAGGTGATCGAGCCGAATGCCAGCCCCGCACTCTGCATGACCCGTGACTCCGAGGATCCGGACTCCTCCCCGGACTCCGAACCCCACGCGCCCCGGCCAATCGAATCCGATTGGGCGCCGATAATGGAGTTCACCGCCGCGGACATCTTTCAGCACTCGCCTTTTGGCGACATCCTGAATTCTCTCAAGTCTCTCTTTTTATCAGGAGAGCCCTGGCCGGATTACGGTCAGCGAGGATGGGATATGGACGATGAAGAAGTTCAAAGCCCACCCACCACCCACTTTGTAGCCACTGTCGACGATTTAACTGACATGCTTGACTTCGGCTCCGAAGACATCGACGGTATGGACGACGATGTAGGAGACGAACAGGAACCAGCACCTGTAGGGCGCTGGAAGGCCACCTCGTCAGATGACATATACATGGTGGATACTCCAAAAGATGGAGATGGCGATGGAACAGCGGGGGATGACACCTCCAAGAAACAGCCAAAGCGCCGGCGTCAGCGGTGCCGCTCTAAATCCCGCCAAAGCAAAAAACGGTGATTCCGGCACGGGAGATAATACTACCCCAGATAGCGCCGAAGAACACCCACCCCAGCAAGATTCGGCATAGGAAGATGGAGAAGCCAGCCCTCATGAGAGAGCGGCAGACCAAGAGGTCGAGGATGATAACTATATGCCTCCCTCCGGAGATGAGGCAAGCCTCGATGACGACGAATTCATCGTACCATCAGACCCCGCCGAACAAGAGCATTTCAAACGCAGGCTTTTAGCCACGGCAAGCAGCCTCGAGAAAAAGCAGCAACAGCTTAGAGCTGACCAAGATTTGCTAGCTGCCAGATGGACTGAAGTCCTTGCGGCCGAAGAGTATGAACTCGAACGCCCCTCCAAGAGTTACCCAAAGCGCAGGCCGCTGCCCCGATCAGAGGAGGAAGCACCTACATCACCAGCGCACGACATGGCAGACCGGCCACCTCGTGGCCGTGACAGAGAGGCCTCTCCGCCCTCCACCCAAGCCATGCCCCGATGTCGCTCAACTAAGGCACGGGAAAATGTGCCAGACCTTCGAGACATACTGGAGGATAAGGCAAGACAAACAAGATCGATCTACAGATCACGCAAGCGCCCTACGGCACGTGACGATGATCTTCACTCCGGATACAACAAATCCGGCTGGGCCGAACACAACAGACATAGCTCTTCCGAGCTGCGTCGTGATATAGCCCAGTACAGAGGCGCCGCACACCCGCTATGCTTCACGGATGAAGTAATGGATCATAAAATCCCAGAGGGTTTCAAACCCGTAAACATCGAATCATACAATGGCACAACAGATCTGGCGGTATGGATCGAGGATTATCTCCTTCACATCCACATGGCACGCGGCGATGATCTACATGCCATCAAATACCTCCCGCTCAAACTTAAAGGACCGGCCCAGCATTGGCTTAACAGCTTGCCAGCAGACTCAATCGGTTCTTGGGAGGACCTGGAAGCCGCATTCCTCGACAACTTCTAGGGCACTTACGTGCGACCACCGGATGCCGACGACTTAAGCCACATAATTCAGCAGCCAGAGGAATCGGCCAGGCAATTCTGGACACGGTTCCTAACAAAGAAAAACCAGATAGTCGGCTGTCCGAACGCAGAGGCCCTAGCAGCCTTCAAGCATAACATCCGCGACGAGTGGCTCGCCCGGCACCTGGGACAGGAAAAGCCGAAATCTATGGCAGCCCTCATGACACTCATGACCCGCTTTTGCGCGGGAGAAGACAGCTGGCTAGCTCGCAGTAACAACTTATCAAAGAACCCTGGTAATTCGGATACCAAGGACAAAAGTTGAAGGACACGTCGGAATAAGCAAAAACACCGCATTAGCAGCGACAGCAATGAAGACACGGCAGTCAATGCCGGATTCATAGGCTATAAATCCGGTCAGCGGAAAAAGCCATTCAAAAAGAATACTCAGGGCCCATCCAATTTGGACCGAATACTCGACCGCTTGTGCCAGATACATGGCACCCCCGAAAGGCCAGCCAATCACACTAACAGGGTTTGTTGGGTGTTCAAGCAGGCAGGTAAGTTAAGAGCCGAAAACAAAGACAAGGGGCTGCATAGCGACCACGAGGAGGAGCCCAGGCCGCCGAACAACAATGGACAGAAGGGCTTTCCCCCACAAGTGCGGACGGTGAACATGATATACGCAACCCACATTCCCAAGAGGGAGCAGAAGCGTGCGCTACGGGACGTATAAGCGATGGAGCCAGTCGCCCCAAAGTTCAACCCATGGTCCTCCTGCCCGATCACTTTTGATCGAAGGGACCATCCCACTAGCATCCGTCATGGCGGCTTCGCCGCATTGGTTCTCGACCCAATCATCGACGGATTTCATCTCACAAGTGTCCTCATGGACGGCGGCAGTAGCCTGAACCTGCTTTACCAGGATACAGTGCGGAAAATGGGCATAGATCCCTCAAGGATTAAGCCCACAAAAACGACCTTTAAAGGCGTTATACCAGGTGTAGAAGCCAACTGTACAGGCTCAGTAACACTTGACGTGGTCTTCAGATCCCCGGACAATTTCCGAAGCGAAGAGTTAATCTTCGATATAGTCCCGTTTCACAGTGGCTATCACGCCCTGCTCGGACGAACCGCATTCACAAAGTTCAATGCGGTGCCGCACTACGCATATCTCAAGCTCAAGAAGCCAGGCCCTCCAGGAGTAATCACGGTCAACAGAAACACCGAACGCTCCCTCCGTACGGAGGAGCTCACGGCGGCTCTCGCAGCGGAAGTACAAAGTAGCCTTCTTAGGCAAATCTCCACTCCGGCCGTTAAAAAGCCAGACACTGCCAAGCTCGCCCGGAGTAACCCACAGCAGGACCGCCTGGCACGCTCTGAGAAAGCGTAGCAATGCGGCCCCAACCCCAGCTCTTGCGACATACCGAAACCAGTGCCTCACGTACATAACTACGCCCTTGAAATACCATGGGCACAGGGGAAGGGGCACAATAACGGTACGCCCAAAATACAGCTTAAAACGTACTAGGGGCTGCCGGATTCCTTTTTTTTAATTTTTTTCTTACTTTCAGGACTCCATACTTCGGACGACCTATTCGGCAATTCGACTGCCGCACAAACGATGCAAGATCCAGGGAGGCAGACAAGCCATGCCGCATTATGGAACTCCCAGGTGGTCTCTGTTACGAGCGGTATACCTATTTTGAATACAATTCCGCGGCCTGCCCCTGGTCAGGACATGTTAAATAGTCCAATATCTTTTTGCTTATCGCACTATTTGTATCGTTCGGCTTTGACAAATAGCCTCTCTATAAACAATGCATAGCTTTTTGTCTATTTTTTGCATTATCCTTTTTTCACATATATGTTTATTAAATGACATGATTGCACCCGTACACCATGGTATGGCAAACACGCCAGGGGCTTCAGTACCCCTCATTATGGTGTGAGAAGTCCGTACACTTTCACAAGTGCGGCACCCTGAACTTATAGCACTATATGCATCGGCTCCGAATCATGATTTGGGTCAATAGTTCGGTTTGCCCGGCTCCTATGTTTTGGTTCCTTACGTTCCGCTATATTGGCTAAGGTAGCACTAGGAGAACCACTGCGATTGTGCCCCGGTTCAGCTGGGTTAAGCACCTCAGTGGAGAAAGCTAAAACTGACTGTCATGATGAGGCGAGAGAGCGGTCGCTGTTCGAGAGGTTTTTCGAGTCCCTAAAGACTTATGCCGCTTCGAGCGAGGAGCTGGCTTTGTCCGGCCAAGGCGTGGATAGCGCCCCGAACTCGGTCTTCCGAACTAGGGGCTTCACCGAAATTTAAAATTATAGAGTTCTATGGCTAAGTGAGAGTGTTCAAGCATTATAGTCCGATTGCCTGGTTCGTTGTGCTGAGCGCCTCCCTCGAAGGACCCAACTATGGGAAAAAGAGCGCTCAGGTTTATCCCGAACACCCCAGCACTAGTGGATGGGGGCAGAAGCCGACGACTGGCCATCTCTCAATTTTTTGATAAACGGTCGCACAGAAAGTAATATTTTAAATTCAATGAGCATTGCTTAGCGCATATGAACAAGTTTTCAGCGCACAGGATAAACACGAGCGAGTTCATTCAAAAATAACATCCTTGGTACATTCATCCGCCACAAGGCGGGCACCTGCAAGAACATCCTTGTAGTAGTTCTCAGGCTTGCGATGCTCCTTCCCCGGTGGCGGCCCGTCCTTCACAAGCTTCTCACCGTCCAGCTTACCCCAGTGCACCTTTGCACGGGCAAGGGCCCGACGGGCACCTTCGATGCAGACAGAGCGCTTGATGACCTCGAGCCTCAGACAGGCCTCCACCAGCCGCTGCACCAGCCCGAAATAGCTCCCAGGCAGGGAATCTCCGGGCCACAGCCGAACTATGAAGCCCTTCATGGCCTGTTCGGCCGCCTTGTGGAGCTCGACCAGCTGTTTCAGCTGGTCGCTCAAGGGCACAGGGTGTCCGGCCTCAGAATACTGAGACCAGAACACCTTCTCCGTCGAGCTGCCCTCTTCAGCTTGGTAGAATGCGGCGGCGTCGGATACGCTGCGGGGAAGATCTGCGAATGCCCCTGGAGAGCTCCGGATTCGGGTAAGTAACAAGTAGTTTACTTTTATATTTCTGCTTTACATAAAGAATGCCTTACCCGCTGCTATCTTCCTCATCTCCTCCAACTCTTGGAGGGCCTTTTGGGCTTCGGCCTTGGCAGACTTGGCAGTCTCAAGGGCCGTCGCGAGCTCGAATGCTTGCGCCTTTGACTCAAGCTCCAAACTCTCATGTTTTTTCATGAGAGCCTGAAGCTCTTGCTGTACCTCGCCGACCTAAGTCCCAAGTCTATCTCACTCGGTGTGCTCCGCGGCCGTTTTCTTTTCGGCCTCAGACAGCGCCTGCTTAAGGGTCGCCACCTCGGTCGTGGCCCCTACAATAAGCAGTACAATCCTGTTATTTTTTTTGCAATCACGCCTTTTTATAGGCACTTTCTCTGTAAGGTATTTCTTACCTTCTTTCTCCTCGAGCCGCCGCTTGGCAAGGCCGAGCTCTTGCTCGGTCCGCTCGAGGTCCTGCTTCAGGACACCCACCTCCGCAGTCAGTGCGGCGGTGGATAACAGCGAAGCCTGCATACGCATATTGACTCTTTTTTTGTTAGACTCCTGCGATATTTAATAGACCCTCTATTCGGCTTTTCTTTCCGAACGCCAAACAGAGCATCAGGGGCTACTGTCTATGCGGTAATATTTTTACATATTTTTACTTACCTCAAAGCCTGTTAGAAGGCTAGCGCAAGCTTCAGTCAGTCCGCTCTTGGTGGACCGAACCTTCTGGATCACCGTACTCATAATAGTACGGTGCCCCTCGTCGATGGAGGCGCCGTCAAGCACCTCCAGCAGATTGTCCGGCACCTCCGGTTGGACAGAGGCCGCCGGCTCAGAAGGCTTGCTCCTCTTGGAAGGAGTTCGCCTACCGCGGTCTGGAACTGTGGAAGATTCCGTCGCGGTGTCCGGCACGAAGCCGGACTTGGAACCCTGGGGGGCCTTATCCCCTTCACTACCGGAGTCCGGGAGGTTGCCTTGCGGCTCCTCCGGGAACACCTCCTCCTGCCCCGGAGCTTGTCGCGACGCCACTTCGGCGTCGTCTGTAGTGCGGGGGGAGACAGCGGGCGGGACTGAGTTCACGTCCGATTAGTCCAGGGAGCCGCCCGACGATTCGTTGAATTCGGCCCGGGGCGGGCTGCATAATTACGTTCGACATTAGGGAAAGCTGTGCAACAAAGGAACATCATGAGTTACTCCGATATCCGAACTTACGATTTCGCCGGACGCTTGGCCCTGTTTGGCCACTCCTCTTCGCCCTCTTCGGTGTCGGGGGAGTAGTCTGGCGGAGGGGTCTTCCTTTTCCTAGACCCCTCGGCCTCCCCCGTTGGGGCGGCCTTCCTCTTCTCTCCTCCCTCCGCTGGGGGGGAGAGTTTTCTTCTTCCTCCTCCTCATTTTCACGGGAAGAGGGCGTCTCGGACTCATCGGATGACGAGTCCGACACCACCACGTTACGGGCACTCTTTCGAGTCCCCGTGGTCTTTTTCTTCTTGGCCTTCTTCTCCGGCACCACATAAGGCGCCGGAACCAGCAGCTTCACTAGTAGAGCTGGGGCTGGGTCTTCGGGCAGCGGAGCCGGACAGTTAATCGGTCCGGATATCGTCCGCCAAGCCTGTCAAAGGTAAGGGAGTTTAGATCCCGCATAGAGTCAAACTATGAAAAAAGCTCATCATCCTGTAAAAGGTGAAGGTAGCTTACCTCGCTAGCGTGACGCTGCGAGCTGTATCCGTGGTCCTCGGAAGCAGATGCGGGAGCCTCGGCGCCCTTGAATAGCACCTTCCAGGCATCTTCGTACGTCGTGTCGAAGAGCCTGCTAAGGGTTTGGTGCTGCGCCGGGTCGAACTCCCACAGATTAAAATCCCGTTGTTGGCACGGGAGGATCCGGCGGACGAGCAAAACCTGGATTACATTAACAAGCCGGATTGGCCTGTTCACTAGGGACTGGATGCATGTTTGCAATCCGGTCACCTCTTTTTCGTCACCCCACGACAGGCCCGTCTCTTTCCAGGACATAAGCTGCGTGGGGGTCCGGATCGGAACTCGGGGGATGCGATCCATTTCGGATCGCGTGGCTCGGTGATGTAAAACCACCCAGATTGCCACCCCTTTAGGGTCTCCACAAAAGAGCCCTCGAACCATAGGACGTTGGCCATCTTGCCCGCCATGGCGCCTCCGCACTCCGCCTGGCTACCGCGCACCACCTTGGGCTTGACGTTGAAGGTCTTGAGCCAGAGGCCGAAATGAGGGCGGACGTGGAGGAAAGCCTCGCACACGACGATAAACTTCGAGATGTTGAGGATGAAGTTCGGGGCCAGATCGTGGAAATCCAGGCCATAGTAGAACATGAGCCCCCGGACAAATGGGTGGAGTGGAAAACCCAGTCCGCGGAGGAAGTGGGGAAGAAATACTACCCTCTCATGGGGCCTTGGGGTGGGGAGAAGCTGCCCCTTTTCGGGAAGCCGGTGCGCGTTGTCCTTAGACAGGTATCCGGCCTTCCTTAGCTTCTTGACTTGGCCCTCCGTGGCGGAGGAGACCATCCACTTGCCTCCCGCTCCGGACATTGCTGGAGGAGGTTGAGGTGGGAAGTGCGGGCTTGGGCGCTGGAGCTCGAGTGCGCAAGAGATGGATAGGCAAAGGAGGAAGAAGGCGTAGGTAAAAAGGTGGATCCTTATCCCCTTATATGGGCGGATGCGATTGTGCGTCCCCACCAGCCTAGTAAAACTCGCTTGCCTCCCAAGCGCCGTGATAAATGGCGCGGTTGGGTTACCCACGTCCGTATTAATGAGAATCCCGTAAAAGGGGTACACGATCTCTGCTTTGACAAGACATGCCAAGGAAACCGCCTCGCAAAACGTGCTGAGGTGGAAAAGTAAAAACGATTCGAGTAAAGGACTTGGCCGTAGTGTGATGACGCACTACGGAATACGTCAGCAGATTTGATTTGTGTTAATATTATTCTCTCTATGGCAATATGTGGAAACTTGTTTTGCAGAGCCGGACACTACTCTTGGTGTTTACAATCTTCTATGAAGGACTTGGAGGAGGAACCCGCCTTGCAATGCCGAAGACAATCTGCGTGCCAGACTCGTCGTCATTGAAGCCTGGTTCAGGGGCTACTGAGGGAGTCCTGGATTAGGGGGTGTTCGGGTAGCCGGACTATACCTTCAGCCGAACTCCAGGACTATGAAGATACAAGATTGAAGACTTCGTCCCGTGTCCGGATGGGACTTTCCTTGGCGTGGAAGGCAAGCTTGGCGATGCGAATATTCAAGATCTCCTACCATTGTAACCGACTCTGTGTAACCCTAACCCTATCCGGCGTCTATATAAACCGGAGGGTTGTAGTCCGTAGGACATCAACTCCATATACAACAATCATACCATAGGCTAGCTTCTAGGGTTTAGCCTCCTTGATCTCGTGGTAGATCTACTCTTGTACTACCCATATCATCAATATTAATCAAGCAGGAGTAGGGTATTACCTCCAACGAGAGGGCCCGAACCTGGGTAAAAACATCGTGTCCCTTGTCTCCTGTTACCATCCGGCCTTGACGCACAGTTCGGGACCCCCTACCCGAGATCCGCCGGTTTTGACACCAACACGGGCCCTCAATCCCAGACTCAAAGAGGATCCGGACATATTGGTGGAGCTGATAGACAGGCAATTCTATCAATTGAGTTGCGATGACGCCATGGTGGCCATAACGACCGACTATCCTGGACTACTCCCTGCATCGCACGTAAGAAAAAACCATAGTCCCAACTCCCAAAAAGGATCCCCTTTTATGCACTTCACCTACCGTACACATACGGTGTTTTACACGGAAGGCCTTTGGGACACAGTGCCGAACCCGCAGCAACTCGCCAACAAGGGGCACCAAAGCCGGGTAGGCCAAAAAGGAAGGTAGTCAGGACGGAGATGCCGGCGCAGACGTATGACAAAAAACCTTGCTCCATGGTTGTCGTCTTTCTTAAAATATAATGATGTCCATGTTTCCTAGCAGAAAAAACGCTCGCCATACTATATCCGGAGAGCCTGCCGATCAAGCCTCGACTAGTCGGGCTCCAGGGTCGGACATAGAGGCGGAAGCTAACGCGGGGCAGACGCCGGATGTTCCTCCTACAGAGGTTGCGGACAGATTATCTGCTACAAATTCCAAAGTGGAGAGCACCATGAATCACAGGCATCGCCAGGCCATACTCTGTGACGCTTTTTTCTCCCAAGAGGTGTTCGATGCCTTCAACTCAGGAGATGCGTACATCCATGCTGCTCAAAATGATCTTGCCAGAGCCACGGACCAGTATGTAAAGGATATACTGGTAGGAAAATCTGACGATTATGTATATCAGTAGCCCATGAGACTTGAAACAGTTGACACAACTGATTTAAGGATCATTATTTATGCAGGTTCTTACAGAGAAGAATTCCCGACTGTCTCAAGAGCTGGAAGAGTGCAAGGCCCAGCTAGGGGCCGCTGTTGCCGTGTTGAAGGAGTCCGAGAAGGGCCCCTCTGGTAATACTTGTTTCCATTGCAAAGAATACAGGTACCCGGTAGTATACGGCATGCATGCAAATCTAACAATAGATGTTGCAGATGACCCCGGAGTGAATCCGGAGGCCGTGGCGGTGAATGCGGCACATGCTGATCGACAGCTAAATGCTGGCGAGCGCGTGCTTAAGCGAGTCAGTTAGGAGAAAAATAATCTCCAAGACGCCAATATCCGGCTCGGCGTGGAACTGAAAGATGTCCGAGCCCAGCTTGTGGACTCTGTGAAGGAGAATAAGCGGCTTCGGCGCGGCATTTTTAGTAAGTGCTTGAACGAACTTTTAAAGGAGTTCGGCGAAGAAGCTGGCTAATAGAGTTATGTCTGTAGGTATGCTGACGGGTCGTCTCGTGGAGGAGATGCCCGGGTCTTCGGGTGATCTTCTACCAAAGCTCTCACAACTGCATGAGCAAGTTCGGTGGGTGATGCAGGGTATTGCCCAAGCCTTGTGGCCGTCCGCGTCCCCGCCAGGAGGCGTGGGGGAGCTTGTAGAGAAGCTCAAGGGAGCACGGCGGCGCTTCCGATTATGGAAGATATCAGCCTGCCGACAAGGTGCAAGGGAAGCCTGGGCTATGGTAAAGACGCGATATACCAAAACGGACCCAAACCGCATGGCCGAGGTCGGACCCGTGGGGCCCGCTGGGAAAGAGATCCCCGTCAGTTTAGTGTATGATCAAGTAGAATTAGCCGCAAAGTATTCCCAATGGGATTGTAGGATAGACAGCCTGTTGGATGGTATAGAAGAAGAATTTAATCAGTCTCAGTGACTATGTACTTCAAATGACATATGTAATGTCCCTAGCCGGATTGTAAATCATTTGTCATGGCGGACCATTTCGCTTCGACCTCAGGACCCGATAGTCCAGAGTGTATCCGAATACCCGCTCGGTTATGTAGAAACCGGGGTATGCATGGAGACCAGGCGTAGGGGTCATAAGTGCTTGAACAGACAAGTACCAAACTAGCTATGTTATATTACATAGGTAGTAAGAAACATCTTCCAGGGAGAATAGTTCCGTTAGGGGTTCCTTTCCCTGGGAACGCATGCCCTAATGTGCATGTCCAAACTGCGAACAGAGACGCGGGCTATAAACATCCGGGGGCATGTGTCAAATTTAAATAAAAGTCATCTTTTATTCATCGACCGAACATTCTCTTAAGAACGCTATCTTTCGGCTTCACCCAGTCTGAGCTACACATCTGGCTGACCCGGCAGTAACAATCGCAGAGGTGCTCCCCTTATGCCCTAGCCGAATTAATGGGAACGTAGGGCATAAATACAAGAGCCAGGCAACCCAGCTTGGCCAAAACTTAAGTCATACCGATGCATATAATGGCAAAAAAAAGGTACATGCGGAAGAATAACACATGTGCGGGGCGTAAAGCCCGGAAAAATAATTAGATTATGCTTCTGTATAAGAAGCCCCCAGGTATAATGAGCGCGTCTAGCGCGTCAAGATTGTGTAACCAAGACACAAGTTTAGACCTTTAGGGCCTTGAAGAGAATAAAAAAAAGAGAAAGAGAGAAAAGACAGATATGCAAAATATTGACGGAGGTGAGGAGACGAACATAGAGTCCGGCGCTAGGCGTAGAATCCTCAGAGTCTGGCTGCGTTCCATGGGTTTGGCTCGAGTCGATTATCCAATGCATCCCGCAGACGGTACGCTCCGCCAGTCAGAACCTGTTCAGTAATGAAGGGACCTTCCCATTTGGGCTTGAGCTTGTTCTTTTTCTTCTCCGGTAGGCGTAGAACTAGTTCACCAACGTTATAGGCTTTGGCCCGTACTTCTCTGCTTTGATACCTTCGAGCATGTTCCTGATAGAATGCGGAACGGGCTTTTGCCACGTCGCGCTCCTCCTACAGGGCGTCCAAACTGTCATGTAGATCGAGCTCGGCCTCATTTTCTTCGTACATGTGCACTCGAGGTGAGTCATGAATTATATTGCAGGGCAGAACCGCCTCTGCGCCGTACACCATGAAAACCGGTGTGTATCCGTTAGTGCGATTCGCTGTGGTCCGTAGCCCCCATAGTGTGGATTCGAGCTCCTCTACCCAGTGCATGTTTGATTCCTTTAAGGACCGCACTAATATGGATTTAATGCCGCTCATGATAATACCATTCGCTTGCTCGACTTGACCGTTAGTTTGCGGGTGATAGACAGAAGCGTAATCGAGCTTGATGCCCATGTTGCTGCACCAAAGTTTCACTTCGTCGGCTGTAAAGTTTGTGCCGTTGTCAGTGATGATGCTGTGAGGGACACCGTAACGGTGTATGACCCCGGATATGAAGTCTATCACTGGTCCGGATTCAGCCGTTTTGACAGGTTTGGCTTCTATCCATTTGGTGAATTTATCCACCATGACCAGTAAGTATTTTTTCTTATGGGTTCCCCCTTGAAGGGGTCCGACCATATCAAGCCCCCAGACCACAAAGGGCCAAGTAATGGGGATTGTTTGGAGAGCGGTAGGCGGCATATGGCTTTGGTTTGCAAAAAGCTGGCAATCGGCGCAATGTTGGACCAGATGTTGGGCATCTGCCCGGGCCGTCGGCCAATAGAAACTTGTACTGAAGGCCTTGCTTACAAGGGCCCGGGCTGCGGCGTGATGGCCGCCGAGTCCGGCATGGATTTCTGCCAAAAGCTTCCGCCCTTCCTCTTCGGAGATGCACCTTTGAAGGACTCTGGTAGTGCTTTTCTTATAAAGCTCTCCCTCATGAACCTTGTAGGATTTAGATCGCCGCACTATGCAGCGTGCCTCATTTTGGTCCTCGGGTAGTTCCTGCCTAGTTAGGTAGGTCAGGAATGGTTCTGTCCACGGGGCGATGACGGCCATTATTACGTGGGCTGAAGGTGTTATTTCGATGGCAGAGCCTCCGATTGTGTCAGAGTGTTCGGTATCTGGTGTTGTGGCCGGGTCCGGACTATTGTTGCCGGTGTACCCTTCCCATACCATGGATGGCTTAAACAATTTTTCCAGGAAGATGTTAGGTGGGACAGGGTCGCGTTTAGCGCCGATACGGGCGAGGATGTCCACCGCCTGGTTGTTTTCTTGAGCCACGTGGTGGAATTCAAGCCCCTCGAATAGAGATGACATTTTGAGGACGGCGTTGTGATATGCAGCCATTTTCGGATCCTTGGCATCAAAGTCTCCATTTATTTGGGATATTGCGAGGTTCGAGTCCCCACGCACCTCCAGGCGTTGAATGCCCATGGAAACTGCCATTCGGAGACTGTGTAATAGGGCCTCGTATTCGGCTGCGTTATTGGAGTCTGTATATACTATTCGGAGTATGTATTGCACTGTATCTCCGGTTTATATAGACACCGGAGGGGGCTAGGGTTACACAAGCTCAGTTACAAGGGAGGAGATCTACATATCCGTATTGCCTAGCTTGCCTTCCATGCCAAGGAGAGTCCCATCCGGGCACGGGACGAAGTCTTCAATCTTGTATCTTCATAGTCCAACAGTCCGGCCAAAGGATATAGTCCGGCTGTCTGGAGACCCCCTAATCCAGGACTCGCTCACCTACTGACCAGATCCTCTGCATCAGTGTGAGCCATTAGCCAGTAAAAACCATGACGAAAAGCTTTGGCCACAAGAGCCTTTGAACTGGCGTGATGGCCACAATCCCCTTCATGGATCTCACGAAGAATTTCTTGACCTTCTTCAGGAGAGACACAACGTTGAAACGCTCTAGTGAAACTGCGATGATACAACTCGCCATTAGAAATTGTCATTGACTTAGACCGCCGGGTTATCTGTCTAGCCAAGGTCTCATCCTCTGGCAACTAGCCCTGGGTCATGTAAGCCAAAAACTGTACTGTCCAATCTGGAATGACATGAAGAGTCGCCACCAACTGTGCCTCCGGGTCTGGAACGGCCAAATCTTCCTCTGTGGGTAACTTAACAGAAGGGTTATCCAGAACATCTAAAAAGGTGTTAGGCGGCACCGGCTTATGCTGAGATCCCTGCCGGCTTAGAGCGCCAGCTGCTTCGTTCTTTCTGCGGTCAATGTGCTCCACTTGATAACCTTTGAAGTGTCCAGCCACAGCATCAACCTCACGGCGATAAGCCGCCATGAGAGGATCCTTGGAATCCCACTTGCCTGACACTTGCTGAGCCACTAAATCTGAGTTGCTAAGGCACCGTACCTGGCTTAAACTCATTTCTTTAGCCATGTGAAGACCATGGAGCAAAGCCTCATATTCTACTGCGTTGTTAGTACAAGGAAACATCAATCGCAACACGTAACAAAACTTGTCACCACGAGGAGAAGTTAAAACAACTCCAGCCCCGAGCCTTCCAACTGTCTGGACCCATCAAAATGAATCTTCCAATATGTGTTGTCTGGCTTCTCTTCAGGTGTCTGCAACTCCGTCCAATCGTTAATGAAATCAACCAGCGCTTGAGATTTGATCGCAGTATGTGGCACATACTTTAAACCATGAGACCCAAGTTCAATGGCCCACTTGGCGACTCGTCCTGTGGCTTCTCTATTTTGAATAATATCTCCTAAAGGAGTAGAGCTAACCATAGTGATAGGATGACCATGGAAGTAATGCTTGAGCTTCCGGCTTGCCATGAACACCCCATAAACAAGCTTCTGCCAATGTGCATACCTTTGCTTAGATTCAATGAGCACCTCACTGACATAGTAAATCATCCGCTGAACCGGATGTTCCTTGCCAGCCTCCTTGTGCTCCACAACAATGGCCACACTGACAGCACATGAGTTAGCGGCCACATATAACAACAGCGGTTCTTTCTCAACAGGAGCAGCTAGAACCGATGGCTCAGCGAGCTGCCTCTTCAGATCTTCAATGGCAGAATTAGCAGTGTCACTCCAGACAAAGTCATCCGTCTTTTTCATCATCTGATACAACAGCATAGCCTTCTCACCTAACCGGCTTATGAACTGGCTTAAAGCCGCGACACGACCCGCCGGCCTTTGAACGTCATTGATGCACGCCGGCTTAGCCAGAGATGTAATTGCCTTAATTTTCTCTGGGTTAGCATCAATGCCTCTGTTAGACACCCAAAAAATACCCAAAAGCTTGCCAGTTGGGACTCCAAAAACACATTTGGCCGGGTTAAGCATCATCTTGTAGACCCGGAGGTTATCAAAAGTCTCCTTCAGATCATCTACCAGAGTTTCCTTTGCTCTGGATTAAACCACTATATCATCCACATAAGCATGAACATTACGCCCAATCTAGTCATGAAGACAGTTCTGCACACATCACTGATAAGTCGCCTGGGCACTCTTAAGCCCAAAAGGCATAGATACATAGCAGAAGGCTCCAAACGGAGCGATGAAAGTTGTCTTCTCCTGGTCCTTAACTGCCATTTTGATTTGATGATAGCCAGAATAAGCATCCAAAAAGCTCAGACGCTCACAACCCGCCATAGCATCAATGATTTGATCAATACGAGGGAGAGCAAACGGATCAGCCGTACAAGCCTTGTTTAAATCCGTGTAATGCACACACATATGCCAGGTGCCGTTCTTTTTTAGTATAAGCACCGGGTTAGCCAACCACTCTGGGTGAAAGACTTCAACAATAAACCCAGATGCCAAAAGCCGGGCCACCTCTTCTCCAATAGCCTTGCACCTTTCCTCATTAAACCGCCAAAGAAACTGTCTGACCGTTTTAAACTTTGGATCAATGTTAAGAGTGTGCTTAGTGAGTTCTCTCGGTATACCCGGCATGTAAGAAGGCTTCCATGCAAAGATGTCCCGGTTCTCACGGATGAACTCGATGAGCGCGCCTTCCTATTTTGGATCCAAGTTAGCACTGATAATGAACTGTTTGGATGAGTCGCCAGGCACAAAATCAATCATCTTGGTATCATCAGCTGACTTAAATTTTAGCGTCGGCTCACGCTCCGAAGTTGGCTTCTTCAAAGACGTCATGTCCACCGGGTCAACATTATCCTTGTAAAACTTCAATTCCTCTGTTGCACAAACAGACTCGGCGTAAGAAGCATCGCCTTCTTCACATTCCAGGGCTACCTTCCAGCTTCCATGCACTGTGATGGTGCCCTTATAACCCGGCATTTTGAGTTGTAGATAAACATAACACGGTCGTGCCATGAACTTAGCATAAGCCGGCCGTCCAAACAGAGCGTGATACGGGCTTTTGATTTTAACCACTTCAAAAGTTAACTTCTCAGCCCTAGAATCATACTCATCCCCAAAGGCTACTTCCAGCTCAATCCTACCAACTGGGTATGCTGACTTACCAGGCACAACTCCATGACAAACAGTATTGGACGTTTTAAGACTTTTGTCAATCAACCCCATGCGACGGAATGTCTCATAATAGAGGATATTGATGCTACTGCCTCCGTCCTTGAGAACTGTAGTGAACTTATACCCAGCAACGTGAGGCGCCACCACCAAAGCCAGATGACCCGGATTATCAACCCGGGGAGGGTGATCTTCCCTACTCCACACAATAGGCTGCTCAGACCATCTCAAATAACGTGGAACCGCTGGTTCAACAGCATTCACAGCCCTCTTATGAAGTTTCTGGTCCCTTTTGCACAAACTGGTGGTGAATACGTGATACTGCCCACTGTTCAACTGCTTTGGATTACTCTGATACCCGGACTACTGTTGATGTTGATTACCTTGGCCGGATTGCTGATTATAGCCGCCCTGACTGCCTTGAGGGCCCTGGCCGTGAAAGCCGCCACCACCTGAGCCGACGCCCGGGCCATGAAAGCCGCCACCGCCTGGTCCGCCGACAGGTCCATGGTTACCATCAAACATGTTAGAATTCTTAAACGCCTTCATGATTGTATAGTCTTTCCATAGATGGGTAGCTGGCTTCTCCCGGGTGCCGTGTCTCGGACAGGGTTCATTTAGCAGCTGCTTGAGGGTGGGACCTGACCCACCTGACCAAGGAGGTGGCCTCCCCTTGTGCCGTTGACTGTTGCCCTACGCATTGGTGTTAGCCACAAACTCCTGACCACTGTCAGCCTTACGTATATTAGCTCCTTGATTTGCCGGGTTATGCTGGTGACCCTTGTCGTTGCCGTTCTTCTTTCCCTTCCCTGTCTTCTCTTCATCAGATGCAGGATCCTTGGAACTATCAGAATCGGTGTATTTGACCAGAGCCGCCATCAGCTGGCCCATGTCATTACAATCACGCTTGAGCCGCCCCAGCTTCTGTTTCAGAGGTTCAAAACGGCAATTTTTCTCCAACATTAAGACCGCGGATCTGGCATCCATCCTCTCAGATGAATGTATTATTTCCTTGACCTGGCGCACCCAATGACTTGTGGATTCACCTTCCTCTTGCTTACATTTAGTCAAGTCCACGATCGACATGGGTTGCTTACACGTATCTTTGAAGTTTTGAATGAACCGGGCCTTTAACTCCGCCTATGAGCCGATGGAATTGGGTGGCAACCCTTTCAACCAAGTGCGAGCTATTCCATCTAACATCATACTAAAGTACTTGGCCATTGCTGTGTCACTGACCTCCAGTAACTCCATGGCCATCTCATAACTTTCAATCCATGCCCCGGGCTGCAAGTCGGCTGTGTAATTAGGCACCTTACGAGGCCCCTTAAAGTCCTTTGGTAAACGCTCATTATGTAGAGCCGGCACCAGACAAGGGACACCTCCTGTCTTGTAGCCATACCTGCCTCAACAGAGGTCACTGGATAAACCAGAAAAGCCTGGTGAGCCGCCAGCTCAGCTGCCTGTTGAACCGCCCGCTCAGCCTCTTGATGGATCCTCTCCTAGTCCACTAAGTTAAGAGCTCCATCCTGCGCCGGGTCATGCCTGCGTGGTTGGTTGCGGCGTTGGGCGTTACTTGACATGGCCGCTGAGTCCATATGCCTGCTATAGCATGGGCTCCGTCTTGGGCGAGGGGTTGAATGGATTATGTCTCGACTATAAAAGTACGCATCCTACTGTGCTAGAGCCGTCTGAAGAAGTTCTCTGACCCTTCATGTTTCAATCGCCGTTGGAGAGTCGCCTTCCATTGGGAGAGCCGCCAAATGAGCCGACGCATCGATCAGATTCTCCAAAAGGGTTAGAAAAATGACCAGGTGGTATTGGTGTGTAATGAGGCGGAGCAGTATTCACACGAGGGGGTTCCATGGCCCGCGGTTGAACCGGCGCCCCGATCCCGGGTGTTGTGATCCGGTTTGCCTCCGGCGGGTTACTGGGACCAGCACCCGGTGTGTGGAAGAGGTTTCTAGGATCATAAGTCAGAGGCAGACGTGATTGAGCCTTTTGGTGCCTTCTCCTCATGACCTTGTTTGATGCGTTTAGATCCACCGATAGCCGGAAAGTCTCTGCTTGAAGCTGTTGAGCACGAGCATCCAGAGCCGCCCGCTCTGCAGCCATCCTTACGTCTTCCGCTGCCAAATTTTCCTTGGCTTGTGCTACCTCCCGACGTAACCGTGCCACCTCCGCATCATGCTGAGCTTTGTCTGCCGGTTCAACCACGGCAGTCAACAAGGACGTCATCCTATCCATGAGATCCATCAGCACCTGAGCCGGCAGGCGCACGGGGTCTCCTGACCCGGCGGTCGCCGATCCGGTGGTTACTGTCGCCACGGCCGTAGAATTCTGGCCGGGTTGAGTGCCATCCATGAAAACTTCTGCTCGATTCGGTGGCTCAAAGGGGTCTAGAATACTGCTGCCATCGGAACAGCCCCCAAGCCCACCATCTTGTAGTTGATACAAAGAATCTGTCTCGCCTGTGGACGACTCACCGTCGGAGCAGATGGTCGTCTCACCGCCGTCCACTAACTCTTCAGAAAGTTCCCCTCCATGGATGCAACCCACAAAGGCACGCCTCGGGGCGGGTTGAGCCCGGCCAGGTCTCGCGCGCTGAGCCGCCTCGATGAGGTCGGTGCAGATGTCCGGCTCAGGGCCCGGCTTGTCAATCCGGCCGATGAAGACGTGGATTCCGTCGAAGGGGGCCCGGTACCCGTACTCGATTGAGCCGGCGTTGGGGCCCCAGTCTGCGTCGTCAATGTAGAGCTTGCCGCGACGACTCTTGGTCATCCGGCCCACAGTGTATCCCTTGAGCCCTTCGAAGCTGCCCTTCAAGAACTCAAATCCACTGTGCGGTGGCCCCACAGTGGGCGCCAACTGTCATGGAATTGTCACGGCAGATGTCCTAGTGAAATGACTTAGTCGTGGAGCCATCGCAACTAGGAAGCTTAAAGGGGTTAATCAAGACAAAGGACACGAGAAGGTTTATACTGGTTCGGCCCCTTACGGTGAAGGTAAAGCCTAGTCCAGTTGTTGTGGTATTGCTAGGTTTCGATGACCAAGGAGCGAAATACGCTAGCTTGGCTCTTGATCTGTTGTTTCTTTCCCTAAGCCGCCTCCCGGTCATCCCCTGATATACACGGGTTGATGCCCTGCGGCCTACAGAGTCCCGGCCGGCTCATACAACGTGTCCGGCTCGGTGACGTCTTTTACATGCCTTACTTTAGAAGTCTTAACATACATGGAGGTTTACAATTATGGGCCTTAAGCCGCCTCTGGGCTTGGGCCTTCTACCATTCTTATAATGAACCGTCGCCTTGTATACTTGTCGGGCTTCTTTGAGTAACCCGCCATTAAAATTGACCCGGCCCCTCCTGGGAGGGTCATACCTAGTAGTTATATTCCCAACAGTTAGGTAGTTCCCCTTTTTATAACCTAAGTACTAGCACTAATACTAATACCTGCATAGTGGGAACACGTTCAGGTTTGGTACGTACTAGTAGGTGTGAGCAGGCTTGCACTTAATTGTAGCACTAGTACTTTCGAATGTGATGGGAACAAGGTAAAGATAAATTGATGGGTTTTGGTTTCGAGGCCTGAAACGGCTCCCAATGAGTTTAGTTGAACATAAATTTCAAGTAGACTACACTACTCAGATGCGTAAATATTATGTTACTGTCAAAAATTGGCAAAAATACAAAGGAGACCAATGTAAGTGCTACTAGCAACCCATGACTTAACTACTCGCATGCACGCAGTGGAGTAGTAATGTCTTTCTTCCGCCCTCACGTCCACTCAATTTGCATGCGATGTATTAATTGACCATCAATGAAGTGAAGGACTTTACACGCGTCAAATTATCACATGGGGTGGATCTTGGTACAAAATTGCGTCCGCCCGTGTACCCGCGTGTGCGTGCGAGCGAATGAGTGCATGCGTGGCGTGCGTGCACATCTTCGCTTCGTGCATGTACCGCCAGTGTGGCTCAGGGAGGACGAGTATATTCTTATGGTACCAGCAGCACGTCACTGTGATCAATCCACACAAGGATGTTGCGATAACGCCTCCACATGTGCCACGTGGCTTCATGAACTGTAAGACACTGTGTAGTGTGCCATTGTGTTTTGCACATACTCGAAGTACTAGTAAGGTACACGTGCATTGCACGCGTCAGATTTTGCAACCAAATTATGAATAAATACCACACTATAGCATGTAAGCTCTGAGTCATATATGCCTGATGTAGACCTTCGTTTAATTCTTATAGTTCATCTCATTCAAAATCAATTATTTTTATAAAAACCCTAGGGCCTCTTTGATTCATAGGATTTCCAAAACATGGGAATAGGAAGAACATGGGATTAGAGTGGAATGTCGTCTTGAATCCTACAGGATTGTACGAGTGTTTGATTGTGCATAGAAAAAATACATAATTATTTCAAAGAGGTTTGAGTGGATGGGATGTTTCCTATGAAATCTAGTGCAAATGAATCATATGGAAAAATTCCTATGGTTTACAATCCTACGAATCAAACAACCAAGATAGGAAAAATTCCTAAGGATTAG
Source organism: Triticum urartu (assembly GCF_056163025.1). Taxonomy (NCBI): domain Eukaryota; kingdom Viridiplantae; phylum Streptophyta; class Magnoliopsida; order Poales; family Poaceae; genus Triticum; species Triticum urartu. Next base: position 44,541,280 of record NC_141877.1, on the reverse strand, counting down.
AAAACAAATAATGGAAATTCAACTAGAAAAAAAGTTTGGGTAGTTATGATACAGAAGATTCTAGAACAAAGGAGAACCACTGTTGCTTTGAGATTTGTGCATTATGCTTAAGTTCAACCATGTAGTCTGCTAGATTGTACATGTGGCAAAATCTGGTGGGGGGCTAGAAGATGGTGTGAGGGGCCGAGTGGAGGGATACTATGAAGGAGTGCACAACTGCGAGATCGATATTTAGAGAGAGGGGGCGAGAACGTGTGCTATTGCGCAGTGGCGGAGCCATGAAAAATGTCCCATGAGCTAGGGGGCCAAGCATTACTAATCCTTTACGAGGAGGGCCAATTCATCAACTTAAACCATTTTTACCAGCAATTGTCTAATGATCACATTCATATTAGCCTCGATATATAGTGATGTTAGGGGGGACCTTGCTGCCCCCTGTCTTCGCCATTGTGCGCGCGTCTGAGAGATGATGCGGAAGGCATGGATGATGAGAGGGGACGTTGGATATATAATTAATGTGGGTGTATTAGCTATATATGTAATCCTATATAGAGAAGTATAGATTGATCGATGTGGACGTGGGAAAGAGGATGAGACCTCACTAGATATATAGATTGATCGGTTTATGTGGAAAACTATGAAAGACCTAGCTATATACACACACACATAGAGGAACATCAATCGTTGTGCATGCACATGAGAGATAAACAATGCCTGATATGATGGAGAGGGGGATGTGTGTGTGTGTGTGCCTTCATGGGAGACCGACCTGAAGAAAAAGATTGCATGTGTGCGATGGATAATGCCGACTGGTAGTGTGTGTGCATGCATACATGAGAGAAAGTTAGTGCTACAATTATAAAGAGAAGACCAATGTGTGGGTGTAAAAGACTAGGTGGGGTCATAATCAATGTAAAGTTGAATTCAAATATTTGAATAAGAGAGCATGATGTTTGAAACCCATGCATGCATGAATATAACGGAGATCTGCGCGGTGTGGTTTGGAAACGAGCATGTTGTAATGTATACACATTGAACAAGGTCGGACTGGTTTGAATTTGAGATACCGATGGCAGACATCGTTTGGCCACATTGCATCCGTGCATGGACACACTATTCTAATTGGAGATGATGGGTGGCTTTCGCATCACATATCTATATATATACCCCTATTTATATTATATTTTTTATATAGTGTGCGGATAACTTTAACTTTGAAAGATGGTCGTTGGATTAGGCCAATCTGATGGTGCAGAGCTGGCAAATTTGAGCACTACTGG